>NC_137072.1:31223800-32522900 GCF_951640355.1 Cnephaeus nilssonii | reverse complement strand
CCACGGGAAGGAAGGGGGAAGGGAGCGCGGCTGGAGAGAGGCTGCGGCGCTTGGCCTGAGGCGGAGAGCCCGGCTGCGGGGGTCTAGGCTGGGCCAGGCGCCGGCTAGACCGGCCTCGCCGGCAAATGCAGGCTGGGCTTCCTCCTCCGGGGGAGGGCGGGAGAGGGGAGGGGAGGGGAGGGGGCTCGAGGCCGGGGGAAGGGGGGAAAAGGTGGTCCTGATTCCCCTCTGCCATAGCCCGCCGAGCAGATCCTGGCCTCCTGCGGAGACGCTCAGCGCCCTTCTGCAGACCTGACAGCCCCTTCCCCGGGCACCTCCGCTCGGCTGGTCCACGAGTCCCCCCTTTTCCCCGGGAGCAGCCGGGAGGAGGAGAAAGCGAGAAGACCGAGGAGGATGCTGTCGCCCTGGGCTCCAGTAGGGCGCAAGGCCTCCCTCACCAGGGTAAGGGGCAGGCGAATGGCTTGGATGCCTGGGACCCTGGAGGCAAGCATCCCGAAGCCAAGCAGATAGCGGCGCAACCACCGCCCGCCCGCCCTTGCCCCCACCCCCGGGAGCCGAGTCCGAGCGTGGGGCGGCAGGAGCCCAGTGTGGCCTATTTGCAACGCCAGGCCTCCGGGCGGCTGCTCTAGGCGTCAAGTTGAGTGAGGTGTGTGTGCCCTCTTGGGGAAAGGGTAAGAAATGGAGCCTTACTTTCTCTCCTTGGTTGGGCTAAACTGGGACCCACCCCCAGCCCCCAAACACATGCGTCCCACCCACCCGCCCTTCCGGGTGCGTAGAGACTCTGTGGAGACAGAAGTGGGGAACCCAGCCCCGCCAAGGAACCGGAGCCCCGCAGCGCAGAGGGGGAGGAGCGTGCCCCCCAGGCTCACCCCAGGACTCAGGGATCGGAGATCCACGCGGGAGCGTCACCCACCCGAGCCTGGCGACGGGCGCGTCCAGGCGAGCTCCGCGGGGCCGAGGTCCTGGGAGCAGCGGCCCCGGCCGCCGCGCTGTCCGCGGAGGGTAACGAGAAAAGCTGAGCCTCGGGGTCGAAGTCATAAAGTTACTAATCCCCGAGCAGGGGAGCGAGCGTGCCTCGGGCCGCCCGGGGCGGTCATTTGAGCGTGTTTACTTAAGGACTTTGCAAGCGGAGCGCGCGCGAAACAGTCGGATTTCCAGCGAGGCAGCAAATATTTGCAGGCGGGAGAAAGAAGCGGAGCCGGGCCGCGCCGCCGGGTCCCTCCCCCCGGAGCCGCGGCGCCGGCCTGGGCGGACCCGGCCTCACAGTTAAAAGACTGAAATGAAGCCGGGAACCTGCGGGACTGGGGGCTGGGAGGGCGTAGAGCGACAGCAAAGGCCAGAAATCGGAGCGCAGCGCCGAGGCCCAGGCCAGCCGGTGCTGGGGGAGGAGAAATCACTGCCCATTCCAGCTCGATCCATCTCCTTTGCCCGCGCTCGGTCAATAAAAACGGTGTGAACCGGCCGCGCTCGCCGTGCGTCTGAGAGGAAGTGGAGGCCAGAGGTGCCGAGGCCGGCGCCGGGCCCCGCACCAGCTGGGTTCGCACCCTGGCGGTCGGCAAGCCCCAGGCCGGCGGCCAGTTCGGCGCGGGGAGCCCAGCGCAGCCCCGCGGGACCTTTCATTGGGTATCTCCACTGTAACAGTGGCCATTGTTAGAGCAATTAGCGAGAGACAATAACCTCCAAGAGGCGTTTAAATTCGATTCCCTTCGCCGGCTGCAGCCGAGACCCGGGCGCTCGGGAAGAAGGGCCTGGCCTGGGAGGAAAGATCTGCTGAAGTGTCGGCTCCCTTCCTTTCGGGTTTTGTCTAGGGTGTGGGAATTCCAATGGGGCAAGTTAAAGCGGGGAGAGAGAAACCACGTCCTCGTCCTGGAAGGCCCTGGCTGGGCCTCGCTAGCCCCGCGGGGCGCCCCCGGGACCTCCGCGCCTGCTGGCGGCAAGCGTCTGGGCTGCGGCTACGCTTGGGTCCCCGACGCCTGTTCGAGAGTGAAAAGCAGAAAAGGCAGGGACGTGGACGCCGGCCTCCTCCCTCCTTAGCCCGAGGTCCCCCACCTCGGTCACGCGAACCGCGTCCCAATTTCTTTCTCCACCGGGAGAAGGGACAAAGCAGAGAACCCCCTTCTGGCGCGTACACACCTCCCTCTCGACTGAGCCAACCCCATTACCCCCTCCTCGGCCTCGGCCCTAGTATTAGGTTACCGTGGCCGGGCGAAGATTTCTACTGGCTACGAGAATAGCACAGGTAAAGCTGTATAAACAGCTCGCCGGCTGCCGGACCGGAGGGTTACGCTGGGGACACAGCCCAAGGCGCCGCTGCCTGGCCTCGGCTGCGCGGGCGGAACGATGGGGGAGCCCGCTCCGGCGCACAGGTTAAACACACATTAACTCTGCCGTCCCCACCCGAGCCCCTTTCTCTTTCCCGCATGAACTGAAATACAGAGGAGCGAGATCACAGGGCGATGAGAAAGACGCAGGCAGGGTGGGGGCCGTGCTGGCTGTTCTCTTCAAATGAAACAGCGAGCAGGGGACCTGGGCAACGCGGAGGAAAAGGGGACCCCAAAACACCGGCGATGGGAAGATGCTGGCGGTGGACACGTCAAAGGGGAAACCCGTGGGAACTCAGGCGAAAAGAGCGCCGCGGGCGCAACCCTCCTCCCGGCTCCCACGCCCACCCGCGCCAGGCCTAGGGTCCACCTGTCCTGGGAAATGAGCCATCACTTTGGGCGTAGTGTGTGGTTTTATTTGCTTTCTTTGTTTGTTTGTTTATCATCTATCACCGGTTAAAATTCGGAAAGAAGCCCGCCCATTTTTCTTTGGCCTGGAGGAGCGGCGAGAGTTGTGGATGTGGAGCGTCAAAGGGAGAGGAGAGGCCCTCTGAGATTACCCCCTCCCGCTGCGCCCCCACCGCAGGCCGGGCCCTCCAGCTTGGAGGGATCCTGGCCCTCTGTCAGCCGTTAGCTACCTCTCCAGAGTTGAGAAAAACCCTGATTGTAGCGAGATAAAAAGGGGGCAGGTAGGGGTGTAGCGGAAAGGGGGAGGAGGGAGGGAGAGAGCAGGGGATTTCTATTTTTTAGTTTGACAATGCTGAGGTCTGAGGGGCTGGCACAGCGGGGAGCCCCGGGGGTTGGGTAGAAGAGGAAGATTTCCCCTCGTGGGTGAGTGGAAAGGAATGCAAGTCACCTCAGAGGACGGGCGCACCTCCCAGCTCTGCCTCCCTCCTGGCCTCTGCGGCTGGCTGGGGGGACAGGTGGGAGCCCCAAAGAAAAGGAAAGGATGGGAGTGCTCCAGCAGGTCCACGCAGTGCTTCCGGGGCCCCTGGCCGCTGACCCGGCCCCCCAGATTGCTCTTTGGAAGGGGCTCGCTAGTCTAGACCCTCCTCCTCTGGTGTCCTCAGGCCGCTCTGCTGAAGCAACCGGAACTCCCAGGGAAGTGGTCAGCCTGCGGGATTCACCCAGCGAGCTCCTGGCCCCACCATTTTTCAGGCGATGAGGCCTGCAGGTGGGCACCTGCTTCACCCCCCGCGGCCTTCCCGCCTCGCCGCTAGACGCACCGCCACCGCACCGCCACCCCGTCTCGAGACCCGTGGCCTCCCCAACCCTGGTGCCAGCCCGAAGTCCCAAGCGTTCGCCTCCTGGCGACTCTCCTCCGGCCACTTCCAGGTGGCATTTCAGGAGGAGGGCTTTATCTTGGGGCTATTGCGTTTTTACTTCTCGAAATGAGCCAGAAAACCGGGGTGTGCTTTTTGCTGGGAAATCGACCACAGGCTGCGAGGGAAGGGGGAGTTCGCAACCCCGGGAGAGGGCAGATGGGGGAGGGTAATTTCGTTCAGATCAGGAGACAGTTGAGGCGAGCTTCTAAAAGCACGAATTGTTCAAGTCTTCCTTTGGACACGCTGGAGACCCCACGGTAACCTGTGAATGCGCCCTGCTCGGGTGGAAAGACGCCATCCTGCGCGCAACCCGTCGCCTTTCTTCCCTTGAAGGATGTGCCTCGCCGGCCGCCTCTCCCCGCCAGGCCCCCGGCTGGCGCTGGACTCGCCGCCGCCTGCCACTTGGTGGGACCCAAGCAATTTGTTATATAAAACAAAACAGCAACCACACACGTGTGCCTGCAGACCCGCAGCGACGGACACCTAGGGAGACTCGCTCCAGCGCCTGGACAACGTTTTTCCTTTCTGGTCCTTCCAACGCCCGCACCTACCATCACCACCTCTAGCTCCTTCTGTCCAGTGGCCAGAAGCAAAGCGGGGTTCGGACTCCAGCTGGGGGGCTGCCTTGGCCCAGGCATGGCTGTTGCTAAACCTCTCTCTCTCTCTCTGGTTACTCCAAGCGTTAAGAAAAAGAGATGATCAAGAATACTTGGTCGGCACACAAAGACACCGCGAAAAGAATGCACATTTGCGTTCAAAAGGGCTCAGATGTGGAAAATGAGGCAACACCTCAGTGCAGCCCAGAAATGGTTAGAATAACCCCTGCTAGAGAACACTGGCTTTATTATTATTATTATTATTATTATTATTATTATTTATTCTTTCCTCACACACCTTGTCAGGGTCCCTAATACCCTGCCACTTACCACAGTTCCCAGCCACAAATTGCCTTAACCTCCAGAAGATGGGTTCTCAGCCACCCAGCTCCCACAAACCTGTCTCTCCCCAGGCTCTCTGTGTGGTCCTGGGCTGCTGGGCATCCCAACAAAGAAGTTCCACCACAGTACTCAGGGGCATCCACTCCCGTGCCCTCACTGCGCTCCCAATTACCCCACCTCATACATTGTCTGGAAAAAGGCAGGATGGAATTATCAAATAAAGGAAAATGCAGCTTCTACTGTCTCTGGGCTGTTGGCTGGATAGACAACCCAACCCTGAGACCCTGGGGCTAGGGAAGAGCTCTTGTGTAGAATAGAGGGTGGGCCTGCAGGTACAGGTGCTTGGGTTTGTGTACCCAGTGCCACTCACCGATGCCCTCAGAATCCATCTGGCTCCTTAAGCCAGGGACCTCAGGCCTTGCAGGGCCACCGCTGGAAACCGGGAGCTGAGCCTCCTGCTTGGTCCCAGGCGGGAATCGATAATGGGACCCAAAACCCACCTGGATCTTGGTCAGTCTGACCTGGACATCCTACCTTGCCCAGGATTCAAATAGGCAGAAAACAATCTCTTTCCTAAAGATCACACAAACATTTAAAAGGTTTACCGGTAAGCCCCTTCCCGCAAACAGCCATTTGGGCCCTGCAAGCATCAAAACACCCAGGTCCGCTCTGCCAGCCTCACTGGGACTCCCTTCCCAAGCCTGTCACAGGACCAACAGCCCCTCACACACACACCTTTTCTGCCAGAGCCGCTAAAGGATAGAAGCACTGCACATGCTACTTTATTGCTGTCTCTTTCAATTTTGTAATCTCTCATCCACAATCCAAGCGTCCCTGGGTGAATGTGGCTGACAGAGGAGGAAAAAAGAACTAGGAAACATGGGAACCAAACAGAGGGGAGTTCCTGCCGGTTGGAGTCATTTTCAGCCTCTGCCCTGGACGGAATTACCCCATGTCAGTTTCCTCACACCCTCCGTATCTGAGAGGAGGCAAAGATATCTAAAAGAAACTCTCCTGCCTAGATTCACTCAACCTCCCTTGCATTTCATCTGTTTGGGTTGGGAACCTCTGATGGAATGACTTTGGGAGTCTGTTGGTCCAATGTCCCAGGAGAAAGTAAAATACTTGTCTCCTCTTCCTCTCCTGCTCCCCACAACCCTGGGCACCCTCTCTGCCAAGCAGTGGTTTTCTTACTTGCCTCGGGGTGCTTCTGGAAGCAAAGGTACTTCCAAGCCATCAGCGCGCCCCCCCCCCCCCCAACTCCATGTCAGATGCCCACACAGCTGGGCTCCAACTTTTATCTCACAGCACACAGCTGCTTCTTTAATTATATGCAGAGACAATGAGCCTAAACACACACTTGTAAGCAGAGGGAAATAAACATGAAATTGACACTGGGACCCTGCAGCCACCTTGAAAGAACACGGAGCCGCTCCGCCATAAATAGGTTCTTTTCCCCAATGCTCTGCCCTGTCGAAGTGGAAAATGTGTGCCCAGCCCTTCCCAAGCATTTCTGCCGGCTCTTATTTTTCGGTCTAGTTTTTCTTCACGCGCTTCGTTCTATTAGCTCTTTTCTCCAAACAAGGACATACACACATGTACACACCAGGCTCGCCCAAGGTCATTGCAGAAAGCCCGAGATTTCCAGTGACCAGAACGAACAATAGGACTGAGGTCTACTTCACTTTTTCCCAGAGGCAGCTATCCCTTTGGAGCCCTTTTAATTCTCTCCACGTGGAGCCGGGGGAGCCCGGGAAGCGAGTGCAGAGTTAGAGGGAGAAGATAGCGATATTCACTGACCTGGGTAGCTCGCGCCTACTCCTGCCGGCCAGCTGTTTTTTATTATTTCCTGACTTGCCAGAGATTTGAAGGCAGAAATGACAGGCAGGCTTAGCCACTGTTGTCGCCGCTGCGGTCCTTACTGCCCCAGCTGCTTACGGCATCTCACGCAGGCTTCCAGCAAGAAGTAAAACCTGGGTGATGTGCATCCTTCCTAGGAACCCCCTCCCTCCCTCCCTCCCTCCGCCTTCTCCTGCTCACTGTACTGAGCGAGCGCTTCCGGGTTGCAAAGGGGGGAAGGGAGGGAGGGCTGAAGACTGAGCGAGGAACGACCCCCCCCCCCCCTTTGCAAACACGCAAACTGCACACAAGGGATGGACGAAGCTGGCAGAGTTGGGGGGATGGGGAAAGAACGCCTCAAACGTGATCAGCCCCTAGAGCCAACAAAGCCCACCGTATTTGGCAGGGTTGGAATTCACATTGTAAATGCCATCCGTAGTGTTGACTGGGTCATTACCTACCATAGATATAAAAGCTTTCGTGGAGTTTTTCTCCCATTTTGGAGAAGTGGGAACCCAGTGGGAGTTTCTAGAGATACAACTGGTGGCCAGCATTAGCAGGGCCTGTACCCCGCAGGGCTTTCCCTCTCCTTTCTGACTGTTCCTCCTGTTTCTATTTATGCTAACACCTCAAAAACTGCAGGCACTCTCCAGCCACATCTATCTTTAGCCACTGCTGGCCAGTGAAAGTTAGGAAAAGCAGGATGCTGGGTGACTGGGCTCTCGGCCTCCTGTTACTCTTGGGCCCTCCTCCTGGTGGGCATCCATGCACCCCCAAAGTAGAGGTTTGGGGAGGAGGCTCTATAGGGGTCCCAACTCTTTTCATAAATACTTCTAGGGGAAATTTCCCTTTTAGGAGAGTGAGATAAGGGAGAGAGAAGCAGAAGTTGCTCTGAAGATAAAATGTCTAAGGAAAATGGTCCTATTTGTCTACCCACCCACCCAGACACTCCAGCCCTCCCCTTGAATGCCCTCCCCTCCTGTACCATACCTACTTTTGCTGGTGGAAGATCAAAATAACCCATGGAGGGGTCTGTCCTGAATAAATTTCTGCAAGGGTAAAATGAAACTCCATAAACATTGGGGTAGAAAGGTCAGGGTCCATTTGTTTTGACAGGTAGAGTTTTGCCTTCACAATATTTATACAATAAGACTATGGAGACTGACTTTAAAAATAAATAAATCTTTGGGGAGAAATAAAACAAAAAGTGTCCATTGCCAGGCCAGGAAGTCACGGAGTTTCTTGTGCTGGAACCAGGGCGGCAGGGAGGAATTGCCCAGCGCAACGGTGCAGAGTTCAGCGGTGGCGGCTGGGCTGCAGGGAGGCCAAGGCCATTGGTCAGCAAGGTCAGAACAAGTGGGGCAGAGGTGGGGCGGTGACCCAAGGAGGGGCAGTTAGGGAGAGTCAAAGGAGTGCGGCGTGAGAGTAAGACTTTCCGTGAAGCGAGGTGTCTGGAGAGCAGGTCCAGAGCGATGCCCAGGCCGGGGCACCGGGTTCGGGGTGGGAGGGAGATCCCGGAGTGCGGCCGCAGCCTCCAGCCGCCTAAAGCCCCTGGAATCAGACATACCACCCCCTGTCTGTGCCCTCGGCTCCCACAGACCCTAGGGATTCCGGGTTTAAGCCGAGAGTGGGGGTACAGGGGATTCTCTCTTGCTAACCTGACCAGGAGAAGAGAAGGGGGTTCCCTGCCATTGAGAGAACCCCCGAAGCCCACCTCAGTCACAAGTTCAGCCCCTCCTCCCGCTCCTGCCCTCTCGCGCCCTCCTTCCGCCACCAAGTGGCAGAGCCAAATTCTCTGGCGCCAGGGTGCGGAGTCGGCCGGGCGGCGCGTTTTGAGGACTCTAGGGGGGCCAGGCCACTCTGTCGACAAGCTTTCACCAACTTGTTGCCCTGGCGCATCCCGTGGGGCTGTGCGGACTGTGCCAGCGAGGCCGCGAAGGGTCGGGCCGCGGTCGGTGGCGAGAAGAGGGTGGCGGGGACTCCGGAGCCCTTTTAGGGTCCTGAGTCCCCCTCGATTCTACCCGCGCACTGCCTCCTGGGGACCAGGACTGCGGGCTCCTGGAGGAGCCGTCCGTCACCTAGACGGCGACCGCTGTCTCTTCAGCCTTGGTGTTAGCTATAACCCACCCAACTGGCCGTCCACCAAGCCTGTGGGCTCTTCGTGTCTCTCTCCAAAGTCCCCTCCCCACTCTGGTCCGTATTGTGGGTCCCAATCTCCCACCCCCTCCCTTTTATCCCCCCCCCTCTCTCTCTCTCTCACACACACACACACACACACACACACACACACACACACTCGCCTCCCAGTGGAAAGCCCTGGTCCCGTCCCTTAGACTCAGGATCCAAACCCCCTGGAACCCAAGGCTGGCTCCGGATCTGGCTTCTCCAGGCCCTCCCGGCCACCGCGCACGCACCCCTCGCCACCCTGTCCACGCGCGCGCCCGCGGGTTCCGGCGGGTCTGGCCGCGTTCCTTTTCTGCTGACGCGGGCACTTGCTTGTCTCCAGGTCTAAAGTGACTGGCGAGGGACTGAGAAATGCGATCGCATACACTGCGCTCCCCCAATTCCACCTCCAGCAAAGGAAGGCTGCATTTGAGGAAACTGGGCTGCCAAAGACACTCGGACTTAAAAAAAAAAAAAAAAAGGGACCTAATTAAAATATAACTGATTTTCACTTTAATGGTTATAGAGGGGCAAAACTCAGAAGAAATGCCAGCCGAGCGTGTCTTGTCTTGATAGACTCAGAGGTGGACACTGCTGCTTAATTAGGGATACAAGAGCGAGTTACTGCAAGAGGGTTGGGGGCGATTTGATGGTGAGATGGTGAGGAGGGAGCGGGATGAAGAAAGGAGAGAATTTATTCTGAGACGTAAACAAAGTGAAGGCTGAGGCTCTGGTCGCTTAGTGAGACCGCGGAAGATTTATTCGCCATTTTTAGACATCGCCTCTCCTCCCCCGCACACCGTAAAGATGTTGCTTTAATGAAGCTACAAGTCGCTTTCTGAATTTTAAAAGCTCCTGCTCTGGTTCGCTGATTCGTGGCTCAGGTCTCTGTGAGGGTGCGTATATACTTGCGCCTGAGAGAGCAAACCGGCCCTCGGTTATTCTGGGGCGACTGTCTGTGCTAAAGGCTGAGGCTCAACGGATCCCAGGGTGACCGATCCTAACAAGTCAGAGGGGACAGGGTGGCTTCACTCCCAAGATTTCAGGACCTTTTGGTGGAAGAAAGAAGGCCGGGACCCAGCTCTCTGCCACACACAGACTGACACACTCAGGTGCTCCTCACCTCTAGTTGCCGCCCCTGCGCACGCAACTTGCTGCTGGCCTCCCTGGTTCCTTTCCCCTCACTGGAGCGCCCACCGCCTGGCCTTTGAACCCCGTAACCCTGGGTAGGCCATCAACCCTCCTGGACTTGGGTTCCGAGGCCGAACCAGGTAGAGAACTGTTCTGAGGCTCCTGGGCCTCAGTACAGAGCTTGGTTTGGGTTCTTCTTGGAGGCAATTGTGCGGCCTGATTGGTACCAGCATCTACTGCTTTAAATCCTGTGGTGCGTTGGGCCACAATCCTACAACCTAAGGCATTTGATTGGATTTTAAGTATAAAGGGAAGTCACCAGGCATGTGGAGGTAGAAGATAGATCAGTAAATGACTAATAGATAATAGAAACATTGTGTCCCAGATCTCTGCGATGGCTACATAGATATGAAGTTCACCTGTTGGATAAAGAAAAAGGAGACCCTGTAGGAAGAAATAATCGCTGACAGAATCTCCAGTCTTTCTAAGAATGTGTGGCCACTCAGAGTTGTTCTATTCAGGGTTGGAGGAACCATATATTTATTCTTTCAGGTTTCCAACATCCCGTTTTTTCCCCCCTAAAACACAGGTAATATTTTTCTGTCTACCTACCCTTCATCAGCATCACCCCCCTTGTCAATTTCTACCTTTCTATATATACCCTCAGATTGGTTTAGTTCTTTCAAGCGCTCACTCTGCCAGATCAAAACACACACTCAATATTAGCCTTGGTTTAAAAGTTCTAATCTTTCAATGCCATTCATTGAGATTTAAGTTATTACAAATGTGTAGGATGGGGGAGGGTGTTGGGAGGGCATAACCGGTGTCTGGGGTGGGGACAACCAGTTCTTTCATTTTTCTTATTTTTTTTTCCTAACAGAACATTTTTTATTAAACTCAACTTTTAGGTTTGTGACTTTGCCAGTTTCCCGTCGGAGAACTGCAGGCTGGTTGGGGTGGGTGGGTGGTGCAGGACTGGGCAGTGGGGGGCTGGGTGGTGTGGAACCATGGACATCTCAAATGAAAGTTTCACAAAGCAGTGACTGGAAATTTAAAAAAAAAAAATCAGTCCTATTCCACCCAGAAGCCCTAAATAAATAGCCCCGTTTGCAAATTCCTATCAATTATTACGTGATGGGAAAAATCCTATCTGAAAATAAAGCACGTGGACGTGGAGAATTTTAATTAAATCTTACTGTGGATATAATAACATGGAAGTGATTTTTCATTCGGCGCTTGCCTGCTCACCAGTGTTTTATGGCGTTTTCTTGCCTCTGACTTTATTTTAAAATATTAGACGAGGTGGAGAATTATAAACGACTCTTTCCTTATCTGTACTGCTCACATATCCAGGATCAGAGGAGCTGATTAAGAAAGAAGTCAGAGGCAACGTTGGATTCATAATGATTTGGAATAATGAATTCTTATCTCTGCTTTCCAGATTATCTGCCTTTCAGCTCCCAATGTTTTGTTACATGGGATAATTTATTGCATCTAATACATCACAATGAATCTGATGGTAGAAAGTGATGGCCAACGTTGTGAAAAGGGGGCCCTTATTTTTTATCCTGGGGCAATGAAACTGCTTTTGCAGTTTTTAATTGGGAAAATATAAGGTAGATCTGATTAAAAAAAAAAAAGAACTGGGTATAATCTTGCCTGCTCCTGCTTTACCATGCTGCTCTTTAATTAGTGTGTCAATTTCAGGCTGAAATTAACAAGATCGACCTGAAACCAGTGCTTAGTTTCTCCCCAGCACCAAGATCCTAATTTTTAACATGATTTATTTTTATGAAAAAGGAGATAATTAATCATAAACGTTGACTAAAGCACAGAGCCAAGTTAAGATAAAATGCCATTTGCATCTTTATATACAAAGGCACCAATGATGTTAATTTTTCTGAGATTTCTCCTCCCTTCACCACCTCCTGGCCACACAGCTGCCAACCTGACTGCTGCCCACTCCAGCCCCATTCCAAGTAAACAAAAAAACAAAACAAAAAATATTCCAGTTTCCTCTCTGTGTCATATATATATATATATATATATTCAGCTCTTCTGGCTTTGTCTGTTAACACATGCAGAATGTGCGTAGGTTTCCTTCTCCCAAAGCAGAGTGGTAGGTGGATCCTCCTGTTCTTCCAGACCATCCCCCCTCCACCTACACTCATCATCTTCCCCTGTTTTAGAGTTAGAGAGAAGAGGACACACATCTCACTTAATGCTTAATTAGTTACAATAATTGGCATTTTTGTTTCTTTTGTCTTTTGCCCTAACACCAAAGGAACAAAAGCCATTTAACGCAACAGGCTTTACTCTCTACCTCTTTTAGGACGGATTTCAGAATACAAGGCTATACCCAGTGTACTCCACCCCTACCCCCATCCCCCACTGACAACGCTAGCAACCTCCCGGCTTCAGGAAGTCAAAGGGGCAGGAGTCACTGGTAATTTGCTCTTTAAGCTTTTTGTGCCTGTTGATTACTTTCTGGTTGCTTGGATTAAACAATCTTTGCAAATAGGCAAACCAATGAGAGGAGATTCATACATATTCGCTCTCCAATTGTTCCTCCTGACGTCAGATGATCATAATTTCTTCATAATTAGATGCCTCGCACCTGAATAATGCTCATCTGAAATTCTCCACATTTCTCTAGGTTGCAGTAGATTTTGTACTGGGAGATGGGAGGAGGACTTGATTTTTTTTCTTTAAGGATTCTTTTCTGTTCCCTGTAGTTTCTATTGTCTTTTCTTATTGTCTTCTTTTTCCTCCCCTACTCTTAAGAACATTTACTTCTGAAATGTGAGGATTTGGAGCTTGTTTCCTGGGAATGTAACTTTTCAGTCAGTTCCAGAGTAGACTGAAGAATGGTGAATAGGGGCTGATAAAAATAGAGGAAATGGGGGTGCCTTTGGGGCAGAAGCAAAGATGAGGATCTATGGAGCTAAGTCTACTTTCCTCCCACTGCTTAGATCTACTGAAGAGTCCTGATCATCACCTCTCCTCACCATTTACATTTCCTCTCTCGAGATTACCCTAGGATTCCCAGCCAGCTGGAGTTCAAGCCTCAATTCCTGATTCTGTCCCATACCCTCAAGCAGAGTGGGCAGCCACAAAGTCATAGATTTTAAAAACTTGAATCTTGATGATAAAGATATTTCAAGTTTTAGTGGGAGAGACAGAGAGAGACAGACCTGATTTTCTGGGATATTTTCCCTTTATTTTTCAGTTCACTTTGGCCTTAGTGGACTTCAGATGTCTAGCTCCAATTTAGTATTAAATATTGTGACTTTTCACCTATTCTCTCTCCTTCTCCTCTTCACCCCTTACCCCTCTCCCTTCTCCTCTCTTCCTTCTCTTTAGGACACATCACTCCAAGAATTTCAAGTATCAATTATAAGTAATATTAATTTCTCAGTCCCAACCAGTGAAGTGCAGATGATCTGATAGGAGGATAAAACCAGTGCTTCCTTAGATGAAACAGACCAGTGCAGCCTACTGGGCCGTTTCCCATGCCCAGATGAACATTCAATTTTCCAGCATTATCTCCGCACTTAAACTCGCTTTCTCCATTTCTGTGCCAAGATAAATTTGCATAATATTTGCAGCTGTAATTAGCTGATGCGCATCTCCCAGCTTCCCCCTTTTGTTTCTCTCCGCATTCGGTCTTCCATTGATGCCACATTTGATCTTTAATATTACAGGACTCCCGATAGAGGATTGCATATCTTATCTTCCTGGCTCCAAATTTTTTAAAGAAGGAGGGAGGAAGGGAGAAAGTGGGTTTGGGAGGGGGGGCTGGGAAAAGAGTGAGTGAGGAGAATGAAGCTTCACTAATCAGAGTTTGAAAAGGTTAGGTTGGAATAAGGTATAGGTAGTGACAGAGCAACTAAAATAAATGGAGAATTAAAGTGGGGTGGGGTGGGGAGGGGTGGGGAGGGTGGGGCAAGCCTCTCATAATGGGAGGGTCTGGAATAAGTGAGTTATTGCTTATAGAATTCAGGGGTGGGGTTGGGGAGCTTGTGCTGATACCTAGAACTAGGACAGGGGTGGGTGGGGGGAGTGTGGTTAGCAACTGTGTGGCCCTTCCTCCTCTTCTGGAAAAACGTAATTGCTGGGGCTTGGAGTAAGACATTCCGTCGGGTGCTTCCCTCAAGCAAAAAACTGGAACTTTTGAAACCAGGCGACTTGCTTATCTGCCCATCTGTTTGTCTCTCGTCAATAGAGAACACAGCAGTCCTGAATTTCTCATATGCTACTGACACTTCTCATTCTTTCCTGCACCGGTTAAAATAAATAAAGCCCCCCCCCCTGCCCCCGGGGAAAAAAGAAAGGAAAACCAGAAAAAGAAAAAAGGACAAAAGAAATAAGGGACTAGGGAAACGGAGAGGGGAGTCGGTCGCAGCGAATAGAGTTGCCTCCAGAAGTGGAGCAGAACCAGCACAGTCCCCCTGGCCCGGTCCTGGCCGTCCTTGTTCGCTTAGTTTTCTGACTTGGGTGGCAGCGGGGTGGGAGGGGAGGCGGATTAGAGGAGCCACTGGTTGAATCAGTATTTGTGGGAATCTGGAGGGGCAGAGAGAGAAAGGAAAGGGAAGAGGGAGAAGGAGGAAAAAAAGAAGACAAGAAAGGGTCGACTTTCATGCCAATCATTGGAACAAATAGCTAACATTTAACGTTTACACCCGCACTGGCGGCGCCCTGGCGCTCCGCGGACCTGGAGCCGGGCTAAAATGTCCCGAAAGCCTTTGGAGAAACGAGTTTCCAGCTATCAGGTTCTCCCCATCTCCCCCCTTCAGAAGGCTTCGGTTTCAGGCTGGACTTGTCCAATGTCTGCGTTGCTGCTGCGAGCTCCTAAATGAGTGTCAAGGAGGCAAATATCAAATAGCGCCAGGGTCAAGGCGATTTAGTTAACCGTGCGGGGCGCTCAGGACTTGGAACTTGTGTGCGTCTCGCGGGGGAGTGAGGCTGGCGGAGGGAGGGCGAATGAATGAATGAGTGAATGAATGAAGACACAGACACGGGTGGGCAGAGCGGCCTTCACACTCCTCCTCCTCCTCCTCCTCCTCCTCCTCCTCCTCCTCCTCCTCCTCCTCCTCTTCCTCCTCGCCACCCCACCCCCCACCCCTGCGCAGGGCAAAGTAAAGCACTCTGTTTGAGAACAGTTCCTGAAAACGTTTTTTTTCCAATGAGGCCAATTTTCTAAAGTGAAGTAAAGAAATTGGGCTCTGGTCCAGGCCCTGTCAGTGTGTACCTTTAGTAATTGCATTACCTCAAGGCCTCAGTTTCCCCATGTGCTAAATTGTATTACCTCAAGGCCTCAGTTTCCCCACACTCGCCCCAACCCCTGTCCTAGTTCTAGGTATCAGCACAGGTGATGGCCAAGGTCCCTTCCTGCTGGGACATGGAGCCGGCTGTGGGCACAAGGAGGTTAATAGTGTGCGGAGGTGAGTGACATGGGGACCCTGTGACCTCCCTCCACCCAACCTGGCCCTCGGGTGCTGGAGAAAGCCTCAACTTCCTCAACTCCAGCGCTAAGGGTCCCCCAACCCCAGCGCTCTGAGGCCAGAAGCAAGGGCCACTATTTTGGGGTCACTGTCTGGGGAAGTCCAGCTTCCCTGGCCCCAGCCCACCAAGTTCCTCCTGCGCTCTCTCCCGGGTCTGGTGCCCCTTAAGAGTTTCCAAAAGACTTTTTTTTTTTTTTTTGGAAGGGAGAGGTGTATTGAGGTTTCTTTCAAAATTCCCAATTCAAGTGCCTGAGCGGAAGTCTCCGCAGACACGGCCTTGGGGACCCAGAGCGGTAGTCCCGCAGCTCCGCGCGCCCCGATGAGTTAGGAATCGATTAACGAACGCTTTTTTGAGTGGTCGTCTTTTGTGTGTTTTTGTTGTTGTTTGTTTTTCAGGCCCCGATCTCTGTGCTGGAGGTGATGCGAGGTGGGGACGTCCGCGCGTGCGTGGGTATTTCAGCGGCGTTGGGGGGATCTCACACGCGGGTGTGGGGCGGTGTGCACCAGACTCAGCGATTCATTTCCAGGAACCCTGATTCGAAAATTGAGTCGAGGCCCTAGGCAGCAGGCGAGAGATTGCGTCAAAGGCTGCTGCCCAGGCTCCGGGCTGGGACCCGGTCCCCCATCCCCCCCCCCCCCCCCCATCCTCTCTCTCGGCAGCTCTGGGTCCGGCCGAGGCCAGTGCCTGTGAGCCTGAGGCGTGGGGGGGGGGCTGTGCTGGAGGCGGCAGGGGCAGCGGGGCTGGGGGGCAGAGGCGGGACGCAACAGTGAGGTCCCCGGAGTGCGGGGTGGGCAGAGGCTCTGTCTCCCTCAGTAACCCTCCTTCTAACGAGCCTTTTCCCTCCCGTGTAACTTCTCAATGATGGTCGTGAAGACGAATCATGATGCTACTCCCCCCCCACTTCTTTCCGAGAGAGAGAGAGAGAGAGAGAGAGAGAGAGAGAGAGAGAGAGAGAGAATACGCACACGCACCCTACTCCACTGGCGTTGGGGTTCCGGAGAAATTCTCAAATAGAGCAGTGTAATTTCTCAGTTGATTTTGATTGACATACTGTCCCTGGGATCATGTGTTAATCCCTTCTTCACTCAAGCCTTTTCATAACTCATTTCTCTCTTGCTAGATGGGGACTCTGATGGTTACCGAGGCAACGATGATAGCACTAAGCTATTTCCCTCTCTGCAAGGAGACCATTATTCCGCATGCATAGGCCATTTGCAGCAGAGGTCGTCACAAAGTCATTCACAACACAGCGCACGTTTATTAAACTTTTATTCTCTTTTCCCCCCAACACGGAAACTAGTTTGCACTTGTACCAGGGGGTGCCATTGTCCTGCTCGGTGTGGCAGGGACTGCACCGGAGTGCGTGGGCCCCACATGGCCGCTCGCAGTCCCCGCGCCGGGGCCAGAGGTCTCTCCACTTCCCCACCTGCCCTTGGGGTCTTCCCAGACCCCACCTCTGTGACCTTGAGGATAACAAGAGGCGGGTGACAGCATCTGGGAGTGGACGGGACCGGCTTCCCAGGCCAGACCACCCCTCCCGAGGACTCGGCTAACGGAGGCCACTGCTCTGCGGGGCTCCCGTCCCTCCTCGGAGCGACGTCCCTTCTCCCCTCCGCCCCGGGCTCTGCGCCGGCCCAGCTCCTTCGGGGCCCCCAGCGGGCGCCGCCTGGCCGCGCCGGCGGCCCTGGCTCCGGAGAAGCCACCTGCCGGGAGCGCGCGGGTCTTGGGTTTCTTTCCCAGTTTGGCCCGTAAAAGGCGCTGCTGGGGGTGCGGGTTCCTGGCCCGGCCTCCCGCACGTCGGGGCGCTGGGAATCGGGGGGATTCAGTCCCCAGTCTTCTCTCCGCGGCGGCCTGGGCCGGGGGCCGATGGAGGGAAGTCGGGGGCAGTCAGTCAAGGTCAGACGGGCCGTCTACCTTCTAGCCACTGCGCCAGACGTCTGTATTCCGGATCTGCAAGGCCGCCAGAGCCGCGGGGCAGTTGAGAAGGCCTCGATGGCCACGGCCTCTCTTTCCCTCCTTCTCCCTCCAGTGCGTCCCTCCCGGCCTCCTTCCGGAGTCTCCTCCTTTCCCTTCCCCTTCGCCGCTCCCAGTCTTTGTTTGTTACGGGAGTGGAGGACTCACTGGGGCCCTCGGCCTGCCTCCCCGGCTGCAGCCTCTGTGAACTTGACCCGGGAAGACCCGGCTCCCACCCGCCGGGGCCCCAGCAACTGCCCAGGCGGCCCCGCAGCCTGAGCGCCCGGCTCGCGCACCAGCCGCGGAGGCGCGCCCCCCGCACCCACAGCCCCGGCGCGTCCCCGCCGAGCGCAGTCTGTCGCCGGCTCCCGCCAGCCCGGACCAGGCCGCAGAGCTGGCTCCCGCTCTGCAGACCCCGGCGGGGACAGACAGGCGGTGGGGTGAAGGTTGGGGGCCAGGCTGGAATGTGCTCTAAAGGGCTTCGAGGGTCAACCTCCCTTCCCAAGTCCGGGATTGCCCCACTTCCTACCGCCACCCCGCAGGCAGGCGCAGGCGGCATTGTCGCTACACAGGGGGTGCCGTTTGCACGATGACACCCCTTCCATCCCTTCTCTAGAGTGCGAGGATGCTCAGCCCAACCACGGGGGTGACAACACCTGGCTTGGGCTGGGGAACAGGGACGGAAGAGGTGATGTGGTGGGTCCCCACAGCCCCCTAACGGGGTCCCCACCCGAGGGACAGTGGGGACCCTAGTGCAAGGGAGGTCCTGGGGAGAAAGGGAGGGAACCCTGGCCCCAGGAAATCAGCAGGGGATTCCTGGGTCTCTCCTTCCCCACATCTACAAATGCCCAGAAGAAAATAATCTAGAGAAAGGAACCTCAGACCAGCTCACCTTTCTGCAAGGCCTTCCGAAGGGGTGATGGGATGCTGGCATCGAGAGCATCCAACTGGTGGAGCTGAGAGGGGCCATGGGTGTGGGGTGGGCTGCAGTGGCCTGAGCAGAGGTAACAAGAAGTGGGGTGCGTGTGGGGAGCTGACCTGCCTTTTAAAAGGAGACTCCAAGTCCTGGCAGTGCAGGTTGAGGGCTGGAAGAGGGGCCAGGAGAAAGCGGACTGAGTTCCTGGGTGGGCTCTGCCCTGCCTGGGTTCAGAGGGTCTCAGCAAGGTCATATTTGACTGTTCCTGGTGTTGGTGGGGAAGGTGGTGGAGACCTGGGTCTCTGAGTGTTGGAGCCTGGCATTTGAGGGGGTAGAAGGGAAAGGCCACAGATCTGTGGGTGTCAGGGGTGTGTCACATGTGCTGTCAGGCTGGAGACCAGCTTACAGTAAGTGCGGGTGCACCTGGCTAAGGGTAGTGCTCTGGTGGCCACAGGATGTCTTTGCTGAGGGCCAGCCTTAGGTCTGACAAGTCTGGGATTCATGTGTTTTAAGGTACCACATGACACAAGACTCATCGCCCCACTGAGTTTTTTCGTGGGACACCAAACTGATGGAGACTCTGTCCTAGGAAAATATTCATCCAGATGCCTGGAAGCTTAAGCACTCGTACCAAAGGCCATAACAATATTATTATATAACAACAATAACCACATCCCTCATAGGTTACTAGATAATGCTCACTAAATACTCAGAACATCCTATAAGATAGGGTTATCCCTTTTTGACCCAGTCCGTCTTACGGAAATGACAGCTCTCCTCACTGCTCCGTGGACCTCCTTCTTTCCTTCCAGGAAATCCCAGGACATGCTGAGGAATAGCAATGGAAGGATAAGCATTTATATTCATTCTTCATTTGACACTATGTCCCCTAATGGGCACCCTGCGAAGGTCTAAGACTACGAAGTAAGAAACTGTATCAGCCCACAGGTGGAGTGGGGAGAAAGACAGCAAATGCATCATCATAGATACAATAAATAATCTATCAAAAGCATGACAATGATGGTGTGTGAGCCCAGAGGACAGAATGCCTTGGGGGTGGGGGGGCTCTAACGTGTACCTCCGTGGCTCTCCGGGGATGTTCAGGGCCTGATGGAGCAGAGCAGGGGCAAAGGGTGTTCCAGAGGGTATGGGCAAGGTCAGGGTTGGAGAAAGAGCCGGGTGGGTCCAATGAACGTGAGAAAATGCGATGTGTCCTGATGGGGAGAAGCAAGAGAGGTTGGGACAGAGGATAACGTGGAGCCTTGGAAGTCAAGCTAAATGGCCCTGGGGAACCAGCGTGGCCTTGGAGGAGAGGAGCAGCAGAGAGCAGAAGGTGTTAACTTATAGAAACCATTCTGGTGACTAGCTTCCCCCTTCCCTCAGCCACACACCCAGAACTGAAGTGTTTGCCTTAACCCTTTGCACTCCCTTGCTTTTTTCTCGATTCCTTTATTTTAATGCTAACCGCGTCGAGTCACACTCGACATCCGAGTGCAAAAGGTTCATGTTTCCAGTTGTATAAAGTAACTGGGGAATCACATTATATATTGTTTGTTGTTGTTGTTTTTGCAAAATGCTTAGGCAAGGGCAACATTTATACCAAGGCTCACGTTTCTCTGTTTTTTCCATACTGCTGTGTGGGACCTTGGCCCATGCAATTGTGTTTGTTAAGAAGAGCAGCCCTGGTCCTTGGCTTTGTCTCAGAGCCCCAGCTCTGCCTGGACCAAAGGCGACTCTGACAGTTTAACTACCGCAACAGATGAGCCACAGCCCCGGAGGTGAGCAGTGGCACCACTCACAAAACCACACTGCCACGTGTGTGATGGAGAGAGACGAGAGAGGAGCGTTCTCATGAATATATGGCAGGTATCTACAAATCCTCACACTAATTGATGGGCTCTCCATATATCATCCCAGATAAAGGGCCCCTGTGCAGTAAATGCTGATGGTTAGAACATCCTGATAGGGCTTTGTTAACAAGAAGATAACAGAAGAGAGAGATATGTTTGTTTAGCTGCCTATAGATAAACCCAATAGGTCTTTGTTAACTTTTCATGACTGATGGCAACCACTAACCGTGATAAATAATCCTGCAAAAGGGAACTTTATTTAAAGTGCCAGAAATGGGGCCTAAATTTTTAGTTCTTTTGAATGAGGAGGAAATATTCTTGCGCGTGAATACACATATATCATAGTATGTCAGTACCTGAGTTTCTCTAAATAATTTTAAACCATCAGCCAAACGCCTGAACCAAGTTGACCCTCGATTCTTTTCCAGGGCGTGCTATGTTTTAATCACATGAAAGCGGAGCAAGTCTGAGGAACTGGATTTCACAGACAAGTCTTCAAAAACAGTGGCAGAGCCTTAAGAAATGGATGCAAGGGTCTTTGTAGTAACTACAATCAGATAAAAGTATGATTTTCAATACTTGTAAGGAATATGGTGGCCAGAGATGCACATCCCTGCAACACGCTGGAAGTTGCAAAGTCTTTTCCAAAACTCATGGCCGAATAAGGATTTCTTTTTAAAATCAATGCTTAGAGAGAATCACTGATCGGCTGTGTCCCGCACACCCCACACTGGGATCTAGCCCACAACCCGGGCATGCACCCCTACTGGGAACCAAACCTTGACCTCCTAGTTCATAGGTCAACATTCAAATACCGACCCACGCCAGCTGGGCTTTCTACAGTTTTAAAATAATGTCTTGCCTATTCGGTACATCATTTCTTGAACTAGATGAAGCCATAAGTAATGCTATGCCCTAAGTTCACCCAAAATGAAAACCCCAAAGTATGTTAAATCCAGGTACAAAGAGACCAGACTTTACTCTGTTATCTTTAATGCAATCCCTTAAAAGAAGGCAATTATTTTTCTTAGAAACATCATTTGAATTTTATCTTTGCTAGAACACCAGGGAGGAGGGGAGCAGTTGACCTGACCATATAATCTCCCCTAACCTTCACAGTAATCAATTTTGATGGAAGAGGTGATACTGAGTCTCCAAAGTGAACCAGATTTGCCACCAGCAAATGGAGGTCCCAGGTGCAATGATGTTTCAGTTAATAGAAAGAATATTAAAAGGAATTAATTCTTAATGTAGAAAAGTTGCTCTTTGCAAAGGCCATTGGTTAAATATGTCCTAACGTACTGGGGAAAGCTTTCTTTTCTTTTTTCTTTTCCATTTACCCCAGGGGGACACAAATAAGAAAGAGCTATTGTAATTCAGGTCCCTTTTGGGTCCTAAGAGAAAACTGTTGGATTCACTCTATGGGGCAGCTCAGTCCTGAAAGCATCGGATTTGATTCCCTAGACTCCTTGGAACCACAAGTTCACATCCCAGAGGGGTTGGGCTCAACCCTTCCTCCTTCCTAGGCAATAAATAGCATGGAAACCAGGTTATCTATGTGGCCAACTTTCAGGAAAGACCTTGAAAACAGAGCTGGGGTGGACCTGGGCAATCACGTGGTGCTTTCCATTATGGGGGGTGGGAGGGGGGGGGCGCAGGGTGGCTGAACCCACTGGGGCCAGCCGGCAACTAAACGCCATGCTGATCCCAGGAGATACTTCAGCTGGGTTTTTAATAGAAGTCCATTTAAAAGCCTGCGATAGACAGCCGAGGGAGCCGGCTCCACTTACCCTTGTGTAGAGCATTGGGTGGCTCCATCAGATTAGGTGGGAGAGGGGTAGGGAGTTTGGAATGTTTACTTTCATGTTCACTATCCGGCGGCATTTCTATAGCGCCTCAATATCTTAGCACCATATTTTGTATTCCTGATTAGTGGGTTGGCTTAGGTACAACACGATTAATGTTTCTTTCTTTCTTTCTTTCTTTTGGCTCAGAGAGCTGGTGCCCTCACCTGAGTCTAAACAATCAAGTTACTGAAATTCTAGCACACTTTTTAAACCTTGTGCCGCTTCTTGACATAAGATGTACTGTTTCCACTCGCCTTCACACACACTATTTGTCCAATTTCTGACACTACTCCACTTAATATGAAAAAAAAAAAACAAAACAAGTTTTCTAGTGGGAAAAAAAATCAGACAATGTCAGCAACGACCAGCAAAAGGCCGCGTGAAGCTTGTTTGTTTTAGTGGCCGGGCTGTCCTCATGCCTGCGCAGTGCCGGGGGGAGGGGGAAGCTCACCTGCACCTTTCCTTACTGTTGTTCCTAAACTTTTGCTTTTCTTCTGATCTTTGGGCACTAATGAAACATGATTAACAACTTAATGAAAAATAGGAGCTTGCAAACTCTTATTAACCATACTCTTGTTTCCAAGTGCATTATACATATTAAAGATGATAGCCATTCCATGTGACTTTTGTGTCTATAACAGCATAATTGCAAAAATTATACAAGGATATCTGTAACTATAGAGTGTTGTGAACTGTATATAGTAATTACATGGTGTGTTTTTGTACAAATGTCCTTCAGATGAGTCTATATTCACACATTTTGATATGCTTTCTTTTCAGACACAAAGTGGGCAACTCTCTGACATCAACATGACCCAGTTGCTTGGGAAAGGAGGTGAATATAACCTCCTATGGCAGAAATACCATCTTTTGAGTTGGGTCAGGATTTCGCTGCATTAAATTGCCGTATTGTCTGTGACTACAAACTGAAACAGGGCTAGCTAGCTTGGTTTTGGTAGGCTGGTAATTTGAAGCCCACAAATAGGGCTTGGTATTTTGTAATCAATAGTTGACCTTCTCTATGGTTTTTAGTGATTTGAAACAAAGTTCAGTGACAATGGTTTGTACATAAAAACATTTAAGAAAATAACTAGCCACCCAAGAAATGAAGTAGATATAGAAAGGGCTTGTATTATGTCTTAGATGCTAGCAACCTCATGGAAGTAGTTCCAATGTCCATAGACTCAGTGCATGTATAGCCTACGTTCATGTTAATAGCATGGAAAATTTTCACTAAAATCTTATAGAAACTGTTGATATTTTGTACCCAGGGGCTGACTCCTGGATACATAAAATACGTACTTAATGAAAATTGTTAGTTTAAGTTGAAAACATCAAATTCTGTCCACTTGCCTTCTTCCCTTTATTGACAATAAAGCATTGGAAATGCCCCTCTATGTTTTATCCTTTTGTAACTGAAGATACACGCCTGAGCGGGAAACGTCAGCAGCAGCCCGCTCTCCACGCCCTCCACGCTGCAGCCATTCCGGCCGCTGGAGCAAGTCCATCTGCGGGCCTGCGGAAATGTTCTCTTGCAAGAGGTAACCAATATGAAAAGGATGGCTCCTGTGTCAGCTCTCTGTATCCTAATTCTGCTTCTTTATTTTACGTTAAGCCTATTCTTCATGCTATTTTGAACCAAACAGACACTTTAAAAATTATAAGGAAAAGTCATTTCTGATTGGGTTCCATTCACAATACACACATATCACTTCACCTGTGGATTTGACATCAAAAAAGGCATTGGATAGATGTCACCTTTTATTTTATTTTTTTTTAATGTTTTTATTGATTTTTAGAGAGAGGAAGGGAGAGGGATAGAGAGATAGAAACATCGATCGGCTGCCTCTTTTTTTTATTTATTTATTTATTTATTTATTTATTTATTTATTTTATTTCTTTATTGATTAAGGTGTCACATATTTGTCCTCATCCCCCCCATTCCCATCCCCCACCCCACCCCCCCTGTTGTCCTTAACCATTGGTTAGGCTTGTATGCATACACACAAGTCCTTTGGTTGATCTCTCCCCCCTACCCCCACCCTCCCCTACCCTCCCTCTGAGGCCCGACAGTCCGATCGATGCCTCCTTGTTTCTGGGTGTGTTCTTGTTCATCAGTCTATGTTGTTCATCATTTCCCCTAGATGAGTGAGATCATGTGTCACTAGAAATATACTTATAAGAACCGAATGTGAGACGAGCAATAATAGTTATGCTGACAGGCAAATGAATCAGTCTGTAGTGAGTTTCTTTCTGGACCAACAGTTCTTTTGAGACCCAATATCAATGTCCACCAGTTCCTTATGTGTACATGTCGGCACTGACTTTTCAGCTCTGGGTGGTGGACAAATGGTGGTAATGCAGGTCCGACTCCCTCTGGTTTGGTCTCGCCTGGACCCAGGGGCGCCCCCTACTGGGGATCAAGCTTGCAACCCAGGCATGTGCCCTGACTGGTAATCAAACCAGTGACCTCTTGTTTCCTGGGTTGATGCTCAACCACTGAGCCACACTGGCTGGGCTAGATGTCACCTTTTATTATTTATGTATTTATTTATTATTTTTGGTGGAATTTAATCTTTATTTCAGGAGACTGCAAGATATGAAATTCCACATAGAAATAAGAAACTCACTGAGAGGAGAAGCTTTGTACAGTATGTACAGTTTGGATCTGTTCAAGTATGGATTCATTGTAGAAAGTGCTACACTAACAAACCACATTTAAAAAGAGTTCTTAGTAGAGAAACAGTAAGAAATACTTATACCAAACATAGTACACAACAAACAACTTTGTGCCTCAGTTGTACAACCTAAAAGTTAAAGGTCCCAGAAGTGCCATCCTGAATGTGGAATGTATAACCTTCAGAGGTAGTTTCTGGCACAGCATTTTGATCTTCCTCTGTTTAGTGAAGCTTTGTACACAGACTCGTTTTCATGGTTTTGTAGAGCTTCAATTTTGTTCAAACCTCCACATTCTTCAATCATTAGACTTAGTTTCTCAGCAGCCTGAAAGATATTTGAAATGGAATCTAGAATAATCAGAATAATGTTGTTATCTTTCGCAGTTAAGAGGTTCATCAGTGGTTCTATTATGCCACAATGAATGAGGTATACATTTTGTTCTACTGTTCCACCACTTGCCCCCATACAGCTTCCTTTTGGGTCTTAAAGTCTGCCTTAGAAAGAACAACAATGAGGAATGGGACTAATCCATGATCCACAACTTGCTGTATCTGGTCCCAGCAGCCGGCTGTGATGTTTGACATTGTCCATGTAGCTTCCTTCTGAACATTAGTTTTGGAGTTCATCAGCTGTAGAGGGCCCCCTGGGAAGACACATGGACATTCTTTAGATTGCTGAGCCCAAGATATTTGACAGAGTCATGTCAGTTGCACCCCGGCCCAGGAGTGCGGAGGTGTTGTCATTTCCTGGCTTACCTTTGTCTAGGTTCCGGAAGAGGGCTTTGAGATGTGGAACCAGTCTAGCACCAGAAAAGAGGAAATGAAATAGACCTGGGCCCTCCCAAGCTCCTTTAATCTTAAGTTTTCCAGTGAACCCCCCTTGTATATGGGAGTATAAATAAATGTGCTGCGTGGCTCAGGGAGTCGTCTGTCTCTCCAGCAGAAGAGGTCAGCGACCCACCCGGGACCCAGCTTGCATCTACTTCTGTGTCTCTCTTTATTTCTTTATTTCTCAATCCCTGGACGCCTCTATCAAGAACCAGTTTCATCTCTCTCCGTGCTGGCCACGGAAAAGAGAGATCCCCGCCGAATCAGGCCCCCGCATAGTGACGCCCAACGAGAGGCAAGAGGCAAGGGATCGCTCCTAGAAGTGTGCGCGCACCACAGACTTAAGGTAAGGAAGGAGTGGATTGTTGTAAAATTTGAATTAGCCGGGTGTAAAACGTGGGTAATCCTTAAAAATGCTTTAAACTATGCTCATAGCTCAAAGATGCTGTTAAGCATAGTCAGATTCTTGATTTCTTAAGTTTTGTTGATGAAACCTGGGAAAAGGTTAGAAAGCAGTTGTGTGACCAATACTCAGCAAAAGTCCAAAAAAAAAATTCCTATTTCAATTGGTGATGGCCTTGATTCAGCACAGGAGAGCTTAAGAATGTCTATGTGGGGTGCAATGGAAGGGTGCAAGTCTCTAAGAATACCATCTGCACCTCCTCTGCCTCCATGTGTAAACTACTTGTAACCAGGTATAAAAGGATAAAAGGAACTTCTCAGCAACTGCCAATAATTCTTTTATCTTAAAACTCTTTTTCTTTCCTTAAAAAATAAAAATATATAAAAATTGAAAAAGTAAATAAAATAAAAACAGTAGATGCCAGACCATTACTGAAACTTCCCCTGAAGAAACAAGGAGGTGGGGGAAAGGCCACTTTGAGAGGCCTCATCTTTGCCATCTTTATTTATTTTCCAGCTAATGACTTAAAGCTTTTACAAATTCATAAATGCATCTGGGGTTTCTGTGCACATGTAAAGGGAAAAGGCCAGTTTAAAAACGAGTGCGCATAGTTTTGAGCTGAACTTGACTTTTTGCTGTGTGCAGAATAAAAACCCAAGACTGTTTTGGCCTTAAAAATGGCAAAGATGAACCGGAGAAAGAAATACAGGCCAGTTTCCCAAGACATCTAAACTAACTCTTGAAATTTCCCACCAGAGGCAAGTAAATAGCAGGAAGAAAATAGTCAAGTTTACATATGAATGACTGAGAGTTTGCTTCTTGACTTTTCCAGCAGGAAAATTGTGACCGTTTTGAAATTTAGAGGCTGGGCCAGGCCAATTGGATGGAAACTTAAAAAGAACTTGGAAGTTTACTAAATCAAATGATAAATTTAAATGATCTAAATGTATTGAATTGTTATAATACTGAAATGTTGATCTGAGTATGCATTGCATGAAACCTAGAGGTCAGAATTGAAGCTCTTAATTGATTATGTCTTGTATTTATTCTTAGAAATATAAAGTGTTATTGTGTTATTAATCTAGGACATGCTAAAAATATTTGACTGGCCAGCTCTAAAAGTTTAAATTTGATATATTAAGATAATTATAAAAAAGTATTATAATCTTTAAATCATATACAGATATATATATATATATATATATATATATATATATATATATATATATATATTTGATGGTTTTTTTACCATGTTAAAATTTCAAGGTCTTAACAGAGATGATTCTTGGAAAGCTCCAAGGGCCCGGAGTAATACAAGAAATTTATCCTCTCTTCTTAAAGGAAATCTTTTTAGAAAAAGATCTAATATACTTGAAATTGCATGGAAAGCCTTATCAAATAAAAATTAATAAATATACTTTAAATGTTATGAAGGTTTTGGCCCCAAAAATGGCAAAACAGAGTAACTAAATAATTGACAGCCAGTTTGAAATTGGATTGCCATGGCCTAGAGCAAAGGACATCCTTACATGATATTATTCTACAATGTCATTATAGTTTTTGATATTTTACAACAGCATATACCAAACAAACTTACAAACTAATTCTTTGAATGATTGGCAGCAATTTAAAAAGGACATGAAAGGATTTAATCCCTTCCACTGTGTGGAAGGCCCCCTTGGGAAGGCAATTGAGCATTCTATATTGGTCCTTTTTGCCAAGAGGGACCCTCCCACAGCTGTTGCCTGAGTTTTCAGTTCATGCTGAGGTTGAAGCCTCGTGATGGCTGGTACCACGGATCTGTCTCTCGCACAATGGCATGAGCTGGGCCCTCCCTGGAGAAGAAACCTGGGTTCCCCAAGATACGTGATAAATGCCAGGGCCCCGCCAGCAGGCGAGGGGATCCCAAGGCAGGTGCTGGGCATGGAGGCCATAGGGGCATAGGCTACCAAGGAGACAGAACTGAACCTCACATCACCCTGCTTGGCCCCGGAGGATGGCTGGTTAGTCAAAGACGGGTAAGATTCCTCAAGGGAGGAACAACCTAAGACAGGCACAGTCGCAAGGGGCCATCAGGAGAGAATTTGGGGGTCAACAGAGGTGGGGCACAGATCCTCACCCCCCCAACATTGCAGGGGCTTGAACACTCGCCCCTTCTGAGGGAGGTCTCCTGCCCCATGGCTGCTTCGCGCTTCCCATGCCCAGCTCAGATCGGGACCCAGGCAACATACAGAGACTTGGCCCAGCTCAGATCGGGAAGAGACCCATATAACAGAGAGACATGGCCCAGCTTGGATTGGGACCCAGGCAACAGAGAGTTGGCCCATGGCAGCTGCCCTATGTCTAAATCCAGCCTAAATCCAGGAATACTCAGGGCTTTCTCAAGGATACAAATAAACCTTTCCATTAACATTTACAGGATAAACTAAGATTGTTGTTAAGAGTATTAAAATTTTGACAGTAAAATAGTCAAATTTCCAGATTAATTTGGCTAAATGAAATAATTGAATATTCAAGAAAATTTAATTGTACGAAAGGCTGTTCCTAAAGTATTAACTAAAATTTCTATTGGTAGTTCATTTCATGGTAAAATTACTTAACATGTAATGAACCTAAAAGCAGTCATATTTTTGTGCAAAAAAAAAAAAAAAAATTAAAACTTAAAGTGATCAAGACTGCATTATAAAAATTTTGCAAAAGCCTCCTAATAATTAAATAAAAAAAGGGGGGATAGTGGAAAAATATTATGTAAGGAAAAATATCCAGAAAAAAAATTTACTTTGAAAACTAATTTTCATTTATAATACTAAGAGC
Organism: Cnephaeus nilssonii; assembly: GCF_951640355.1. Lineage (NCBI taxonomy): Eukaryota > Metazoa > Chordata > Mammalia > Chiroptera > Vespertilionidae > Cnephaeus > Cnephaeus nilssonii. The sequence continues at coordinate 32,494,389 of NC_137072.1, read as the reverse complement.
AGGACACCTATGAAAAAACACACTTGGTATCAGAATAAGCCAAAGGAAAATCATTTTGGGCAAAAAAAAAAAAAAGAAAAAAAAAGAAAAAGATCCCAAGTCAAATCTATAGAAAGGATTGCTTTATTAACTTTTGGTCGAGAATATGTTTGTATATTTTCAGAAAACAACTCCAAGACCATGTGGATTCCTGCAGGAGAGGAGTTGTCAGGTCTGCTCCAACCATGAAGACAAGAGGAGAAACAGTCCAGGGATGGAAGACGCTGATGACACCTTGCCATGCTAGCAGTCAGCAGCAGTGCGTCACTGCAGGATGCCCAGGACCAAACCAGAGATGGTCGGGCCTGCATCGCCACCATTTGTCCACCATCCAGATATCATTACTGACATGTACACATGAGGAATTATTGGACATTGAAATTGGGACTCAAACATTTTTCATTCTTATTTCTGGTCTGTAAATGCAAAGATTTTTATTAAAAAATTAAAAATGGGGGAGATGTAGAGGGCCCCCTGGGAAGACACATGGACATTCTTTAGATTGCTGAGCCCAAGATATTTGACAGAGTCATGTCAGTTGCACCCCGGCCCAGGAGTGCGGAGGTGTTGTCATTTCCTGGCTTACCTTTGTCTAGGTTCCGGAAGAGGGCTTTGAGATGTGGAACCAGTCTAGCACCAGAAAAGAGGAAATGAAATAGACCTGGGCCCTCCCAAGCTCCTTTAATCTTAAGTTTTCCAGTGAACCCCCCTTGTATATGGGAGTATAAATAAATGTGCTGCGTGGCTCAGGGAGTCGTCTGTCTCTCCAGCAGAAGAGGTCAGCGACCCACCCGGGACCCAGCTTGCATCTACTTCTGTGTCTCTCTTTATTTCTTTATTTCTCAATCCCTGGACGCCTCTATCAAGAACCAGTTTCATCTCTCTCCGTGCTGGCCACGGAAAAGAGAGATCCCCGCCGCTTCAGGCCCCCGCAATCAGCAGGCTGGGAAAGACGGCTAGTGCTCCCGCACCTATTACTCCCTGCGTCTGTTCATCTGCCCCAGTGACAATATTTCCTATGGCTCTCAGTGCAGGAGTCACAGTTGGCAATTCAGGTGCTTCACAAGATGGTTCCGCTTTCCGAGACTTGGTTACAAGTGCGTGCAGTGGGCCCACTGTTGGCTCGTCTTGCAGTTCCTGGCATGTCATCTTTAGCATGTGGTTCCTTATGTAATCTGACCTGGACACTGTCAAACCTTTGTCGCAACAAGAATCCTGTAGCCCCGTTAGATGCTGTTGAGCAGATTCTTCCTACTTTAGGTCGTCTCCTGCATCGTGATGAGGCAGAAGTATTAGCAGGTAGCTGCTGGGCCATTACCTACCTTACTGATGGTCCAAACGAACAGATTGAAATGGTAGATGTCACCTTTTAAACAGAACTTATTTATTCTTTACTTTTCAAGTCTCAAACACAGAATGTTAGTGCCAAAAGAGCACAGAGATCTCATGCAGCCTCTTCGTTTCCGAGGTCCTTGGAAGAGCCAGGGCGTATGGTTAGTTCAGAAGTGTGCTTCTCACACAACCTTCTCACACAGTCCTTACTGGCCACATGGAAGAACAGGATTGCAAGGAAGTAGCGAGGAATATTTACATGAGTGGATATTCTAGAACCACAATGTGCAATGTGGTAGCTACTAGCCACCTGTGGTTATTTAAATCTCAATTAGTTAAAATTAAATGAAATTTAAAATTCAGTTTTGTAGTTGCAGTAGCCACATTTCAAGCGCTCTATTGCTCATGTGGCCATGGCTACTGTATTGGATGGTGAAGAATTTATAGAGCTTTACCATCATCACAGAAAATTCTATTGAACAGCTTGAGACATGAGATTGAGATAGTGACGAAAGAACACAAATATTTGTGTATTGAACAGATTCTTAAAGGCAGAGAACCGCACCTCCTCCACTAGGGGGTGCTCTAACAATTAGTGCATCCCTACAGCTGGACTGAATTTAGAACTCTCAGAGAAATCTCTCCTTATTTTAAGTGTAAGGTAGGTTTCCTTACTTTATCTGATACATTTACTACACTAGGGCCTGTGGCTGTTCAAGAATGGATGTGCAATCCTGGACCTGCTGAACATAGGTGAAGCTGAACTATGATTTACTATTCTGTTTAGTTCTCTGATATTGTTTAGTGGAATAATTAGAAAATGCCAGTGCCAGTCAAATCGACTGCATTTTGAGTTGCTCCATATTAACATTAATTATAGAGTCCTGCTAATGGATGTGCTTAGGTCTGGGACAGTGGCATATTTCTCCCTCTACTCTCCACCTGTGTTTCCATATAGACATGTACAGACCTGAGCTGGGTGCCCACTCTGGAGAAGGCACTGGGAGGAAGCCTCTCTCTCTTGGTGACCTTCTGTGTCCAATATAAAATTATTTGATAAGAAAATTGCCTCGTTAATGTATTGTCCAACATTTCAAGCCTTGACTGTATAATCAAGATTACTCTTTTGGGAGAGCATTATGCTAAGCGAAATAAGCCAGTCAGAGAAAGATAAATATCACATGATCTCACTCATTTGTGGAATATAATGAACAACATAAACTGATGAACAAAAACAGATCCAGAGACAGAGAAGCGTCGATCAGACCGTCAAACCTCAGAGGGAAGACAGGGGAGGGTGGGGGTAAGGGGGAGATATCAACCAAAGGACTTGTATGCATGCATATAAGCCTAACCAATGGACACAGATACCAGGGGGGTGAGGGCACGACTGGGGGGTGAGAGGGGGCAATGGGGGTATAAGGACACATATGTAATACCTTAATCAATAATGGGAAAAAAAGAAGAAAAAAAAAGATTACTCTTTTGAAGGGGTGTTTAGACTCAAAATCTGAGACTCACAGAAAATCCAGAATTCATGGAACACTGAACATTTTTTGAAAGAGTAAGTTCACATATATTAATGGATTAAGCTAAAAAAACATATATATGTCACAATAGATACTATAGCTACCATTCTTTGAGCCTGCTTTATATATGATTTTATTTAATTTTCCCAATGATCTAAGCAGATGTTCTCATTCTCCATTTACAGAGAAGAAAATTGAGATTTAGAGAAATTAAATTATTTATTCAAGTTCATTCAGAAGTTGAGCAACAGAGCCAGGATTCAAATTCAGGTTCTGACTAGATTCCTTAAAATTCAGTTGATGATCTAAACCCAATTTGAAAGGAAGATATGTAAAGCAGAAAGTATCGATTTAATGCATGAAGCTCATCAAAACCCCTGTAAGCATCTTAATGGGGTATAGGTCTTGCCAATTCAACTTGATTTCTTAAATTTGGTAAACATATGGTAAGCCAAGAATATATTTACCAAACTTCAAACCATATTTGATTTGAAGCATACTTCCTAGAAAGGTGCTGGGAGGTGCCCTGTTCCTATGACTCAGGCAGGTAAACTGACACACGGAAGGCGGTATGCCCATGTAAAGTTTTCAAATTCAAATTTTTACAGCTCTGGGCTTCACTCCCCCCAAAGCAAAACAAAGTAAAAACCAACCTATTGTGGGCCTAATTCCGTCTGGGGCTTTGGGTGAAGAACGTCATTTGGTAGGATGTCGCTGAGCTTCTAGAAGGCGGCATTCTGAGCGACCTCCCAGGAAGCTCTGGTTGCAGCTGGCTCACTCATTCTTCAAAGTTTAGAAAAAAATGGTTTTCCTCATGTATTTGTCTAAACGATGCAGGTGTTTGCTAATGTGTTCTCCCCTCTTACCTTACTTCATTGGTGAAAATTTACCTTATTGTTCCTTTCAGTAAACTCTCCTTTGACTTTTGGCTTGTCAGGATTTAGACATTTTTTCCCCCAGCATCCAAAATCTTTTTAATAACAAGGTAGGATCTGGGGTTAGTTTTTGTAGCCGCTGCTGGCCCGTGGGCCTCCTGCGCGCTGGAACTTGTGTGGCTGTGAGGGGTCCCAGCGCCTCTGGGCCCTGGCGAGGGCTGGAGAGCAGGACAGTGCCGCAGCCCTGGGGGCCCAGGGCCAGCTGTCCCAGGGGAGGATCTTCCGCGGCCTTGAGGAGGCGGCTCCATCGCGGCTGCTCACACTATCAGTTGGGGCGCCTCCTGGATACGCAGTGTCATCCGTTCTAGTCCCACAGCCGCAGAGGGTGAGGGTTGGCCCTCCAGGCCCGGAAGCTTCATCTCCTGGATCATCCGGGAAAGGGACCCAGGAGGCTGGTTGGTGCAACTCAGGAACAGCCTCTTCAGCACCCGTGATTGAAGGTGGAGCTGGTTCTTCTGGCCGGAAACCTGTCCAGCTTGACCAACAGCCTTAGGCAGAGGCCCTGCTCTTGGGCTCCTTGCCGGAACCTTTCCATCTTTGTTGTGGAGGTGCATGACAGCGCCTAATGCTCCACCAGGTCCCGGCAGGATTTACACATTTTGACTTAGGTATGTATTAGGGATACATTTACGTCAGTAGATTGATTTTATCTCTCTAAAGAGGACCAATCTTTTGATTTTATTTAGTTTCAGATCCAAGACTTCTTCCTGGGAAGGTTATAATTTGGTCAACTTCCTTCCCCCGCTCCCCCAATCACGATTTTTTTTTAAATTGTAGGAGATAGCAAGCACAAAAATAGCTAAAACTTACATATGCAGTTTTAACAAATAGTTACAGTGGTATCTGTATAGCCATCTCTGAGGTGGAGAAATAAGACAGTACCTGTACCCCAGAGGCAGCCCCAGCTTGCTCATGCCTAGCTCCCCCCGCACCTGCACCTGCAGAGGAAGCTGCCATATTGACTTTAAAAAATATATATATATATATATATTATTGATTTTTTTACAGAGAGGAAGGGAGAGGGTCAGAGAGTTAGAAAGATTGATCAGCTGCCACCTGCACACCCCCAACTGGGGATGTGCCCGCAACCAAGGTACATGCCCTTGATCGGAATCAAACCTGGGACCCTTCAGTCTGCAGGCCGACGCTCTATCCACTAAGACAAACTGGTTAGGGCCCATCTTGACTTTTTAAAAAATATGTTTTTATTGATTTTAGAGAGAGGAAGGTAGAGGGAGAGATAGAAACATTGATCGGAGAAATGTGGATCTGCTGCCTCCTGCTCACCCCCTACTAGGGATCAAGCTGCAACCCCAGGCATGTGCTCTGGCAGGGAATGGAAGGTGTGTGTGTGTGTGTGTGTGTGTGTGTGTGTGTGTGTGTGCATGTCTGATAGGTACATGGGAGGACACTCAACCAACTGAGCCACATTGGCCAGGGCTTATTGCTTATTAGACTCTTACCTTGCTTTCTGAACCTTGTATTCCTCTGTAAGCATACAACATATTTTCCTCTTTTTGGACTTTATATACAAGGAGGATTCATGCTATAAATATTCTATGTCTCTATTGGTTTACAACACTTTCTGGTAGAATGTTCCTTAGTCTCATTGACCTAAAATTTAAAATTGGTCAGAAGTGACTGTCTTTCTCCATGAACGTCTCATTTGGATCCATTTTTTGAGTTGTGTACCATGTTTCTGTTTCAGGGCTCTACAACACATGGGACATGTCTCATTTTATCTTTTTTTAAAACTTTTATCCCTTTATTTTTTAAATTCTTCATTGTTGAAAGTTTTACATATGTCTCCTTTCCCCCCCATTAATCTCATTTTATCTTTGTATCCCCACAGTGGGTGATGTACTTTGCCTAGAGCAGTGGTCGGCAAACTCATTAGTCAACACAGCCAAATATCAACAGTACGATTGAAATTTCTTTTGAGAGCCAAATTTTTTAAACTTCAACTTCTTCTAATACCACTTCTTCAAAATAGACTCGCCCAGGCCGTGGTATTTTGTGCAAGAGCCACACTCAAGGGGCCAGAGCAGCATGTGGCTCGTGAGCCGCAGTTTGCCAACAACGGGCCTAGAGTAACGACTAATGATTTCTTTGAGAAGTTTATGGATATGGCTCAGTGGGCCTACTATACACTGAGTGGCCAAATTATTATGATCTCTGAATGCATAATAATCTGGCCACTCAGTGTGTGTGTGTATGTATATATATATACACACACGAATTCATGCACCAGGCCTCTAATATATATATATATATATATATATATATATATATATATATATATATATATATATATATATATTAGAGGCCTGGTGCATGAATTCGTGCATGGGTGGGGTCCGGCCAGCCTGGCCAGGGGGAGGGTACATGGGCGGTTGGCCGGCTTACCTGCTGGTCGAACTCCTGGTTGAGAGAACAATTTGCATATTAGCCTTTTATTATCTTATCTAATAGAAGAGTAATATGCAAATTGACCATACCTCTATCACACCCACAAGCCACACCCACCAGCCAATCAGGAGCAAATATGCAAATAAACCCAACCAAGATGGCTGCGGCCACGGAGAGCAGGAGAGAGGCTTGGGTTTCCCCGGCAATGGAGGAAGCCAAGCTTTCCGCCTGCCCAGGCTTCCACTCAATGCTACAAAGTTTCACTGATAGAAGATAAATAAATCCCAACAAAAATGATGTCAGTCACAGAGCTGGAGAGTGCAGGAGGCTTGAGTTGCCCCTGGAGATGGAGGAAGCCAAGCTTTCCGCCTGCCCTGGCCTGCCTTGGCCTCTGCTTAAGGCTACAAAGTTTCAATTATAGAAGATAAATAAATCCCAGATACCAGGGCCTCTGCTTGGGTCGCCAGGGGGCATGGCTGGCCTGCAAACCATCACAGGCCCCTCACCCAGGCCGCCCCACGCCCCAAGGGAACCCCCACCCTGATCCTGGACACCCTTCAGGGCAAACCAGCCGGCACCCACCCATGCACCAGGCCTCTATCCTCCTATCTAATAAAAGAGTAATATGCAAATTGACCATCACTCCAACACACAAGATGGCTGCCCCCATGTGGTCAAAGATCCTGCCCCCATGTGGACACAAGATGGCCATCACAAGATGGCCAGCAGGGGAGGGCTGTTGTGGGCAATCAGGCCAGCAGGGGAGGGCAGTTGGGAGGGACCAGGCCTGCAAGGGAGGGCAGTTGGGGGCAATCAAGCCTGCAGGGGAGGGCAGTTAGGGGTGACCAGGCCTGCAGGGGAGGGCAGTTAGGGGCAAACAGGCTGGCAGGGGAGCAGTTAGGCATCAATCAGGCTGGCAGGGGAGTGGTTAGGGGGTGATAAGGCTGGCATGCAGAAGCAGTTAGGGGCAATCAGGAAGGCAGGCAGGCAAGCAGTTGGGAGCCAGCAGTCCAGGATTGTGAGAGGGATCCCAGATTGGAGAGGGTGCAGGCTGGGCTGAGGGACACCCCCCCGCCCCCTGTGCATGAATTTCGTCCACCGGGCCTCTAGTATAGGATATACACTCAGTGGCCAGATTATTATGTGTTCAGCGATCATAATAATCTGGCCACTCAGTGTATGTTTCTGTGAATACCTAAATAGCCATGTCCAAATTAATAGAATGAAGATGGAGAATTGGTTTGTTAGAAATTCACTTACAGCGAATTTACCTTCCAAAATCTAGCAAACTTTAATCAAGCCCTGGCCAGGGTGGCTCAGTTGGTTGGAGCACTGTCCCAGACACCAAAAGGTTGTGGGTTCAATTCCAGGTTAGGGCACATACCCAGGTTGCAGGTTTGATCCCAGGTTGGGGCATATACAGAAGGCAACTGATCAATGTTTCTCTCCTATGGATGTCTCTCTCTCTCTCTCTCTCTCTCTCTCTCTCTCTCTCTCTCTCTCTCTCCTTTCCTCTCTTTAAGCATGTTTCTTGGGTGAGGAATAAAAAATAAAAATAATACAAGGAAAGATATCTATTGGAAAATAGGAAAAGGACAGGTTTGAAAGATGCTTAAGCATCAATAAATACATTTTAATACACAGTATACTGCACAAACAACAGTAAAACCATGGAGAAAGAGAAGCACTATAAGCCAGACTAGAAAACTGCATGTGTCTAGTACATCTTGCCATTTCCATGAAATGTGCCCAGCAAATGTCAGATGAACAAACCACAGTATTTAAAACTGCTTTACAGCCCGACCAGCATGGCTTAGTTATTGAGTGTTGACCTTTGAACCAGAAGGTCAGGGTTCAATTCTCAGTCAGGGCACATGCCAGGGTTTCAGGCTCAACCCCCAGTAAGGGGGCATGCAGCTGGCAGCCGATCAATGATTCTCTCTCATCTGAGTTGTCCAGGATAAAAAGGTAACTAGCAGTTGTTTTAATAACTTTTATGTAAACTAAATGTTATGTTTAAACTAGGGGCCCAGTGCATGAATTCATGCACCTTGAAAAGAACTGGGGGCTGAGAGGCTTTGGTGGGCACAGGGACGGGTCTCAGCCCATCCTCCATGCCCCCGCCTCGCCCCTCCCTCACTGTGGACCCCGGTCCCCTGTCTGCCGACAGCCCCGCTCCCGCCGCCATTGCTCCCATGTGCGGACGGCGCCGGCCCCGCTCATACCCACTGACAGCGTGGAGCGATTGGAGCTGGCGCCATCAGTGGGTGCGAGCAGTGGCTGCTGCTCCGATCACCCCTTAGGAGCAGGGGGAGGTGGAGAAGCCCTCAGGGGCCATTGGGGCCAGCAGCGGCCACTTGCACCCACTGAACCCACTGACAGCGCCGAGCAATTTGGGCCAGCGCTGGACGCTGGCAGCGGGTGCGAGTGGGGCCGGTGAAGGCAGCAGGTGTGTCTGGCAGGACCGTGGAGTGTGGGAGCAAAGAATTTTCAGTAACCACCAGAATTTTCAGTAACCACCACAGCCCCGATGACAGCGACTGGTGCCCTGTCTTGGTCTGGCGTCCCCGCTCACCTGCTCCACCATCCTGTGGCCGATACCCACTATGTTCTGCGCTCTGCCGCCTGCTGCCAATGCCCACCATGTTCTGTGCGTGCCCCCTGGTGGTCAGCGCATGTCATAATGACCGGTTGTTCAGCCATTTGGTCTATTTGCATATTAGGGTTTTATATATATAGATGATATTAAGAATAAACTATTCAGTTCATCTAAATATCAAATTTCTGATGTCATCTAATGACCTGCATGTATGGATTAATAATCACTTTATACTTTCTAGGCTACAACTAATGCAACATTCTCAAAGAAACAGTCTCCTAACAGAATGACTGCTACTACTGAGGAAAGAGACATTATTCAGAACATTGTCTATTTCATTCCTAAGTCAGGACAACTCGTCTACTTTAGACTTCAACTTCTAAAGACTGCTGTGATCTACAGAGTTTGGCCATAGAACTATTTGTATTGAAAAGTTAGCCAGCATGCCTTCAGTGAACTTCATTCATTAGTATTAGTCCTGGCAAGGTTTCCATATTTCAGGGTTCATTTTATACTTTAATTTGGTTAGTAGGTCTTTGTTTAATCGTCCTAATGAAAGAAGAACAAAGGCGGTTTAGGCAATCCAAGAGAGTAATACACTGTATTTTATCTCTGAAAAAAGCCGGACAAAGCCAGAATGCTGATACTTCTGATTTTCTTCAGGACATTTGGAACCGCAAATCAGCTGGAGGATAAAGATCCTCACTGTACTTAACTGCAGACACCTTCAGAAGAGAAACACGGTGTCAGTCATATAAATTACGTTTTGCCAGCTACACAGGGGTTGGGAGGCAGATTATCTCACCAGAAGAGTTTCTGTTTCCTGGGACGGGGGTGTGTGTTTCTTAAATGCAACCTCCTACAATAAAATCACCAGCCAGGCCAGTTTTTGCCCTAACTACGTCTCTTTATGAAGTATTGATGCTAAGGTCAGGCGATGGTGCTGGTGTAAATGAAAATAGTCTGCAGGTTTACTGACAACTGGACGATGTCTACAGCTCCAAAGGGAAACACTTTCCATTCCTTTGCATCAAATTTTCTCAGTCACAGTAGTTCCTCAAGTTCCTGCTGCTCTGTGATTTCCTTCTCCCTCAAAAGCCAAAACCCATTTTCTTCTTATTGCTTGGGTCCCCTAAATTTTTTCTCCTCATGAAATCATCTTTCACAATATACCATTCTCCCCTCACCCAATACAGGCCTTTTCATTCCTGTTTTGACTTCACTAAGGAAAGTGAGTCCTGTCTATTCTCTGTCATGCCTGTGGCATTGGTAAGCTACTCTTTTTTCTCCTATTACTTTGTGAAGAATGACTATGCCCAAGTTTTTCACTTTGCTTTGTAACACAGGTATTTTATTTTTGAATCTACATTTCTTTTTGCAGCTTCTTGGACTTCCTTCAGTTGGTGCACAGACAGCCATCCAGTGGAGACTGAGACCACCAGTCCATTTTACACAGGCCACTGAACAGTCAGAAGATGGTAACAACTCTGGATCTCTAGTGACCTGGGCTGGATTCAACTCACTGACCTGGAGGTGAAAGGCTCTGTATTCCATTACTAATCCCTTGAGCTATCCAGCCCCCTGAAAATGATTCTTTGGTTTTATTATTGCAAAGGCCATTTATAAAATCATGAACTGGATTTAGGAAAGCAACCATGAAATAGCAAGGGACAAACTGATTAAAATTCCTTCAATGTAGTAAGGGCTGAAGCCTCTCAGCAGGATTGGGAGAAAAGTTAAATATAGGCACCTCCATTCTTATTTCAAACCGGCTCACTTAAACGTGGCAACTTTAGACCCACTGACCATGACTCAAGGAACTAAATCCTAAATAAAGAAAATGGAAAAGCAAACTATGAAATAGCCAATAATCTTTATTTTGCACTTCCCCACCCCTCTTCACTTTCCAAAATGCACTAACGGGCATATTTGTGCATGTGAAAATATTGTATAAAGTATTTAGAATGATCTCAAATTATTAAAACAAAAACATGTATCTCAACATAGATGCTTTGTTTTGTTGTTCTGATAGGGGTAAAAAAGTTGGCTTCTAGAACAAGGACGGCAATGAAATACTGTACTCTTAAAAGGGCTACTCCATTTCCACTGACTTGCAATTTAACATTCATGGCAGAAAACCTCATTTCTCTAACCACATAATAGGTCTTAAAATATGACTAATTCATACACTAATATCAATTTACTTGGCATTAAAAAAATCACAATTTCTATTAATATATTTATATTAGGCTCAATGCCCATATTCTAGCATTTAAGATATCTATTACACTGGCCCAAATTGGGATTATTTCAAAATCAAGTAAAAGTCCATATTTATTCCAAAGTTGCTAAAATATGTTAATAAAATTTGATGTTTTACATTAAAAATAAAATATTTGGTTTATATCTCAGATATCTATAACATATAATAAATAGTGGGCAGTATAGTAATATAATAAAGTTTTGTGATACCCTGAAATTTGATGAGTTTTCTTTAAAAATTCTTAATATTCTTCATTACAGCCTTAAACCACAATATTAATGAACAAATTTGCAGAAATAAAACAATATAAACACAAAATGCTACAGAATATTTTTTTTTTTTTTTTTTTTTTACTTTTGAGGAATCTACATGTCCTTTAATAAAAGTCAAAGAAATTTACAGAAACAAACCAGATAACAAACCAATTTCAAATAATGAACCACAGGTCTAAGTTGCCATGCTTTCCTTCTAACGGCTAGGGCCCTTTCCCACCGTGTTGTGGGCACTGTGCAGGTTCAGCTCATGGTAGATAACTTTCAACTATGGCTCTGTTTTCTAGCCTTCTTTGCTTATGTACAGCAGTAATTACAGACATGGCTGAAATCACAGTGGATTGCAGAGAAAGCCAGAATTAAACACGATAAAAATTTAAAAAATAACTGCTTCATAAATATTTATTATTTACACGAGGGCAGATCTTCTAGTCTGCAGTTTTTATACAAGTTGATGAAATGTATAAGCAGTGAGAAGAACACCTGCAGTTTAAAGAAGGGCAAAGTTAGAATGCAACAAGACAGAAAATGTGAGTTAACAAAAATAATCTGCATGAGAGCAAACAGGACATGATAGAAACCTTTTTCTTAAAAAATATAAGGTATTTCACAAAAGCCTGAACATTTTACATGTTAATACTAAAAATGGGGGGAGGGGACGCTTCATAAACTTTTATCACAAAAATATTTACCAATACTCCAACTGGAGTTTTCATTTATGTTATTATGATTATCTTACTATAGAGGGAAAGAAGTTGAAAACTGTATACAGCCTAATGATATCATCCTTAAATTACAGCCAAGGTGGTTTACACATCATCTTCTCATCTAATACCTTCATGAAAAGGCCTTGGAGAGAATAAAGAAAATCAGAAGGGAAGATTATGGTCTTTTTATTAATACTTGTCACTGGTAATAGAAAAATGAAGGCCCGGCAGTCCTTGTGCCACACCTGTACTTGAGTTTCCTTCCGTCACACCATCATATGGCCATAGGCCAGTCTGTTCCAGAGGGAAGCATCCAGAGTGGACGCTGCAGTTCTCTTGTCCTCGATCTCCCAAGATTCCTCATCCACAGGACCTTCGCGGTAGATGGGACAGCAGGATTTCATGGATCCCCATCTGAAGTGGTAGGAAAGAAGCCCCGAGGCCACGCCACTGGTCCGAGCTGCAGAGACGTCAATGTGCCCGATGCTTTCTCTTTTTGTGCTTCTTATCCTTCTTCTTGTTGGCACACTTGGAACAGAACCACTGCATTTCTTCTGGTGGTGCAGCCATTATTCCAACACAGGGCCTACATGTTAAGAAAAAAGATTTTGGATAAAGAAGTTATACATATACATGTACACACACACACACACACACACTCTCTCTCTCTCTCTTTCTTTCTATGTTCTTAAATACTTTTAAATAATTAAATAAAATTTTAAGTCTATGGTATATTCACCAGAAATCCAAGCCAAAGAACTCTAATTTATGTAGCACTATTGTTGGACAAAAGAATGATTATATTACATAATGCCCCTTTTATAGGCCCCACAAGAGAAATTAATTAGCCCATTTATCCTTTCAGCTACAACTAGTATAATTCTTCTGAGCAATGGCTTTGTTTTTATCTTATACCTATCATATATCATGTGACTGAATGGATTTCTATCTTTTTATATCTGATATTTTAAAGATAAAATAAGATTATTTGCATACATTTTGGTAGCAATTCTTTGGTAGTGTGGAGCAGTAGTAGAGAAGTAAAAAAACAGATAAGCTGTCCCTTTATTTCTGCAGTTTATGACATGTTTACAAAGGGGTTATCTCAATGGTACTGTGAAGCTTGGCAGCTCTTTACTGAAAATTACTAGAAGGAAAGGAAAGGGCGATCCCTATATCTCCTTTCTTTTCCATTAGAATGGTATTTAAGTTAAGCAAAATATTCAGAATTTAGGTTAAATAACAATAGTCCAAAGACTTGATTTTTAAAATTAATTGCATTTTACTGACTCAGTGATTTTTGCCCTGTATATGATTCTGAGGATAGCACCTGAAGGGGAGACAATCCAAGATGGACCGAAGTCACTAATCTGCTCTGCAGAGTGTCACCCCCCAGGGAGCGACGGGCATTCATTGATGCTTGGAGCACTCACCAGTGGTACCAGTCATCGCAGCCATCACAGCCGATCATGGGACTCCCATCGTCAGGCTTGTTGCATCCAGGACAGATCCAGATCTGATTGCCCCACTCATCTCGGATCTGAAGTTTTAAATGGGGTTGAGAGGGTGTGTGTGCAAACAGAGATGGAATGGGGGAAAAGAACCAAAAAGAGGGCAGGATAAGAGTGATTACTTTATACTGTGAACCTAATACACTGACATATTAAACTAAAAAAAAAAAAAAAGTGGTTAACAATTTATTAAAGTCATGATCATCACCATTCTGGGATCATTTCTAATGAATATTTTAAACTCTTTTGTTTAAGTCATTAAAAAAAGCATTTTATAATAACTTCTGTGAACAATATAGCCTATAGCCACCTTTATCTAAAAAAAATACTGTAAACACAGAAGTTCTTAATAATTAGGGTCTTTATGGCAATAACAACGGTTATTTTTGAACTATAGAGCTCAACCATATGTATTTCCTCAGTCGCATTCACAGGCATGGAATTCATATGTACAGCCAATAGTGCATGTATCACCTTATTACTTATTAGCCAAACCCTTCTCCTGAACTAGCTGATAAGATCAAGGATATAAAAGAGTTGTTACTAAGTAACTTTCCATTCCCTTTATGACATTTTCAGCAAAGTACAATCACTAAAGGGCAAATGAAATAAGGAACTCATGAAGCCAAAGAACTACACATTTAAATATTATTTTTCTACAAAGATGATGTGCTTTGGAGTTTACTTAACTTACCAGTTCTAAATAAGACACATCCCTAATTGTTCCACTTCCTCAAATTCCACATTAACCAAACCAATGTGGAAGAAACAATTCTATGATGGTCATTCAAAAACAGCAACAACTAAACACTAGCTTTCACAATAACACAGCATATAATTTCATTCAGTTTATTTTGTAAAGTATGGTTCCTTCCTTCACTTTCAAATATAACACTGACTAGATACGCAAAAAAAAAAAAAAAAAAAAGGGCTTTCTTTGTGTGTAATGGGTGTATTGGGGACATAGCTGTTTCAGTCTACTGATGTGCTATTTAAGGCCTGCCATGTTTTAAAAAGTCTCTACAAAGACAGTCATGTTCATAGGAAAGCTTCCTAAAGAAAGCTGTGGGCAGCTACATCTCTGACTCAGCCCTCTCTAATTTCAAGGGGAGAGAACCACCAGTTACCACATGCCAGCTGTCCAGGGTTAAGACCAGTCCAGAGCCTATGCCCTGAAGCTGCCATGCATGGCCAGTCTTGCTGCTAGTTGACCTTCCTTGAAATTAGAAGGCCATGACTCTGTTGCTACAAGAGGAATTTGCCATAGCATCCCTAACAACTAACACTGAACACTTGACAGCTCACTAAGTTCTTCCAAACATCTGCTTCATCTAATCATCTTAAAACAACCCCTGGATAGGTTAAGAATGGGGAAACTGGAGCTATGGAAAGGTAACTGCCAGTTCCCAAAGTCACACTATTGCGCAGCGACAAAATCATCTGTTTTGCTCTATGGCCTGTATCTTTCCTCCAAATCATACTTCTTGTTCTTAGTCTAAAAAATGTCTCTTAGGAGACAGAAGGCTTTTCATCCACATTGTCTATGTAAATCTGATCCATCTTCAAGGAGTTAGCCTCAAAAGTCCACTGGAGAACCAGAAATTTTAGAGCTAGAACGAACTATAGTGATAATCTCGTCTAACATAAACCCCTTAATTACAGATGAAATGGAGGTCAAACATAAAATCTTTCCTGATCAACCTGCCTTGCACTTCAATTAAACATGTATAGCAATTGGTTCTTGAGTGGACCAATTTTTTACAAGTATACTTTTATTGATTTCAGAGAGGAAGGGAGATAGAAACATCAATGATGAGAGAGAATCATTGATTGGCTGCCTTCTGCACACTCCCCACTGGGGTTCAAGCCCGAAACCCGGGCATGTGCCCTGACCAGGAATTGAACCTTGAACTCCTGAGCCGGCTGGGCAAATGGACCAATTTGTTGATCACAGATTTTTGTATCACATCTTCCATTTTTGTCTTAAATAGCCAATTTAATACTTTTCTGTTAATTTTTCAGGTCTTTATATCCTCTCTCAATACTTTCGAGATTTTTATCCTCTGAATCATTATAGTGCCTCCAACATGTAATGACTTGTTGAAATTTCCTTCCAAAATGCCTTAAAAATATAATATTTGCATGATTTATAACAACTATCATGAATCCTACCACACCACTTTTCAATCATATCTTCTTGAAAAGATTTGAGCTATCACTAGGCTTATAGTCACAGTCTATATACAGAGTATTTGGTGGTCAAGTTCATGTCATTGCTGAACTCACTCAACAAGGTGAGTTTTGCGATCTGAAGACACACTTGTATACTCAGAGGGCTCTTTGGTCTGGGAGTTCATTTTCATTTATTATGCAAGTCTGGTATATTCTGGACCTTAGCCAATGACATACTATAATTAGTGCTGTTACTTAGAAACAGCAGCTGGCCTATAAGATCTGTATATATTACATAAATTATACTCTTAAGTGAATAACTTAATTGCTTGATCAAAAGTTCAGTGTGAGATTTAAATATCACTATTATTCTCTATATTTATACACTGATATTGTTGTATATATGTATATAATCATATTCTAAAACAATATAAAGAAAAACAATGCGAACATTGAAATACAATACTTTTCTGCCAAAAGCTTGAAAATGCAATGAAAATATCTTTCCAGTCATAAAGAATTGCCTCTGAAATTCAATAATGATACATATGACACTGCTTTTTAATTGAAAACATTTTCATGATAAAAGAGTAAGCTTTTAAGTGACTTTAAAGAAAACACTGCAAAATAAATGCTGCGTACCACGTAAGTGCTGACGGTCTCCGTTACCACACTCCGCACAGGGGCTTTTGAACTTCCGGCTCCAGAGATGGCAGGGGACGGGGATGGCATCAAAGCGGGGGACGAGGTGGACTGTGCAAGGAGTGGCAAAGGCACTGGGGCAGGGGTGACATGCACCGGCACAGTGGCTGGGACTGACACTGGTGGCGGGGTCTTGGGTCTATTAAGAGAAGGAGCTGGCTTAGCCTCGGGGGCTGGAACCACTTTGCTGATGACACTGTCAACAAAAGAGAAAAGGAAAAGTCAAAACAGAACAGTTGAATCAAACTAAATATTTTAAAACATTATTACAAAGTAACTTTCTTCTTCTAGTAGCAAAATACTTTTCTGAAGAGTCCAGAGATGGCTACAGACCTGAGTTCAAGGCCTTTCACCCATTCACCTCTCAACTTATTCAAGAGTCACATATGTTCGCTGGGGGGTGGGGGAAGAAAAGCAGTTCTAGCCCCTTTCCTGGTGATATTACCAACTAATAACTAGAGCTGTGCAATGAGGATCTGTCTCTTCATTAACAATATCTTAGTCACAGAGCTCATGCAGTGGAAGGTGCACTGGACTCAGAGTCAGGATATCTACATTCAAATTCTAGGTCTGACACAGGCTAGCTATGAGACCTTGGGTAAGTTATTTAAAAATATGATGTATTGAGTGCCTATAAGAAGTTAGATATTATACTAGGCACTTTATATATATAATCGCATCTAGTCCTCACAACAGCTTCAAAGAAGTTATAGTGATCCCATTTTATAGATGAGGAAACAGGACTAAAGATAGAAAGGAACTGGGTAAATGGGTGGCAGGCTTTGAACCATGGTCTTTTGATTCCACAGCTTTCTTCTTTTTTCCTTTTTACAAGTTCTTTTACTTGAAAAAAATATATAAATCATTTCAAGCACAGAGAAAACAGACAGCTTAGGTAACAGACTAGACGTTAGCCCTCTGCCATATTTGCTTCAGGCCTCTCTCCCTCGCTCCTCCAGAAGTAAACACTCTCCTCAAGCTGGCAGATCTGTTTTTGTAAATTTGTTCTTTGTATCTTTTCTGCCTTTGTGGGTACTCATAAATAATACACACTGTACTACTGGATTATGGGCTTCAACTACATAAACAATATCAAACTATATTTCTTGCAACTAGCTTTTCTCACTTAGTTTTTTTGTGTGAGATATAATTGACAAGTAACATTGTGTAAGTAGGAGGTGTACAATGTGTTGGTTTGATACATTTGTATACTGTAATATGATTAGTACAGCGGCATTAGTGGTATTAGCTAACACCTTTACCATGCCACATAATTATCAGTTCTTTTTGTGTTCAGAACAATTAAGATCTAGTCTTAGTGAGAAGGCTAAAAGGCTAATTCCAATGTAACCCTGATGGGGGGCGGGGGGGCTAGCAATCTGAATCTGTGCCAGTAACCTAATGTACATTCTTGATAACCTATAATTAAGTCACTGCCCCTTTCTCCACAATCTGGTCTTGCAAGACCTGTTTATCTAAAGTACTACTCCCATTTTAGAGAGGCCATAAACCATGAACAATAAACAACCCCCAGAGGGGGTTATCAGCACTGGCGCCAGGCCAGGCCCTTAGATATGGCCTCACGGCCCCATCCCAACACAGGGGCTTTTTGCAAAGCCAACAAAAGGTCCAGAAGTCCCACCCATATTTGGGGGACAAAGAAACCAAAGGGGATAAAGGAAGAGCTTCCACCATATTGGTTGGCTCAGACTTTGGAGGCAACTCCTCTGAGACCGCCGGTGTAATAAAACTGTGTAACTCCATTTCTCTAAGCTTCACTTGGGTTTCTTTGGTCTTCTACAACATCAGCAATTCTGATGTGTATAATCCAGTAATGTTGAAGATAATTGCTATGCTGTGCCTTAGATCTCCAGAATTTATTTATCTATTAGTTGCCCACTTAGTTTTAAGTCTCTTGATTTATCCATGTTGATACATATGATCAATATTATTTATTGTACTTGTTAAATGGTACTCCATGGTATGGGTAAGTCAAAGGACTTTTGCTCATTGCCCTACTGAGTGCAGGACATATTGCCTTGTACATGTTATAAGCTAACTGTAAATACGTTCAAAAATTTCCCAAGGTACAGTCCGAGATAAAGCTACGGGGTCACAGAGTATGCACCTTTTACCTTGACTAGGAATCCCAAGCTGTTCTCTAAAATAACTGCACCAAGTTATCTCTTCCTACTGTTCCACAATTATCTAGGCCTTGCTTTTCTGATCAACAAAGTGAAAATAAATATAGCTGCTTCTGAGAATTTTGGTGAGAACCTGAACATAGAGAAACATGTCAAACACTATGTACAAATGTAAGTGTTAGCACCAGCAATATACTCATAGTTCTTGTGTATGACAACCCCTGGTACCACCATTACCAGCCTGCATAGTTCCATTTTCTCAAACCACCTCCACTAAAAAGCATGATTTTTTGCTATTCTGATCAGAAGATTTTAAGACAATAAAGTATTTCAAAAAATGCCATCATTATGGAAGCAAATAACTAATGCTGTTTAATTGCTCTCCACTTGTTTCATGCAAGTGTGTGATACTTTTCGAACCTGAATATAGTAAAGACCAGAAAATTTAACATACACTGTTTGTGCAGGAGACACTCAATAAATGGGTAACATAAATAATAGTGAATATTTATTGAACACTTACTAAGTATCCAACTGTTCTAAGCACTTGAAAGCCAACTGCATACCAGGAACTATGCTAAATGTTTACTTGCCTTATCTCACTTGATCCTCATAACAACCAAGTGAGATAAGCACTGTCATTACTTTCCTCTTGCAGATGCAGAAATCTAGGCACAGAGAGATTAGTAGACTACTGTGTGGCAGAGCTAAAATTTAAACCCAGGCAGTCTGATTTCAGAACCTGTGATCTTAACTAATACACCACTGACTCTTGATGCTTACTGAATGACTGTGCACAAATATATAAGACTAGTAGCCCTGTGCACGAATCCGTATACCAGTAGCTCTCTGCGGAGCCTGGCTGCTCCGCACCCGCTGCCCAAAGGCCCATCCGCGGCCAGGTGTGGAACGCTTGCCTCGTTGCCAGGGCAATGACACAAGCGCCCCCCCCCTACTCACCCACCCCCGGCCCTCTGCGGCCGGGGTGGAACACTTGCCTCGTTGCCGTGGTGACGAAGCAAGCATTCCGCCAGGCTGCTCATGCTGTCCGCTCTCAGTGGCCGCCAACCACCCCCACCCCGGGACTGGGAGACTCTGGCGGGGCTGAGAGGACTGGGCACTGCCATCTTGTGGCTATGGGCGCCACCATCTTTGTGATGGAGTGACAGTTAATTTGCATATTACCCTTTTATTAGAAAGGATGAGAGTCCAAAGTTATTACTATATTTATGTTACTATATTTATTGCATTTATATCTATAGTGCAAGCACTCTTTATTTTTATAGTTAGGCTAAAAATTTAAAACTCACTATTTGTGGAGGCAATTTCCCATAATAGTTTAAAACATGGGTTCTGGAAACAAAACTAAAGAAAATGCAGGAACCCAGAGGTAAGTAGAACACAGATGTTTTGTCTGAGGGTATTTGCTCATAAAACAAATCTGATCTTTGGTTTTGATAAAGAGGACAGGTTCCAATGCCCAGGGACTGCCAAAGTGTAAAGTCTAAGAGAACTCCTCCCCACATTAAGGACTCCCAACAGACTACACCAATTAGGTAAGGATGAATGAGAATCTCATGAATTCTCAGCTCTGGTGGTCCAGGGCACTCTATGCAATATTTCAAGTCATTTGGACTCGTAATGTGCCCAGATACCCAGCACAAATCATCCTGAGAGGAAATATTATTAATATTATTAACACAGATAATTATTTAAGAAAAAAAGCGTAGATAATGAAAGATAACCAGACATACAAGGAGGCAAGAAAGCCTCAGGGAGAAGCAGAAAAAATAATAGACAATACAAAGAGACTCATAATGATCATAGATACTAGAACTATCAACTACAAAACCACTCTACTTACAATGCTTAAAAAATAAAAGGCAAAGATTGAAATTATTGGCAGGTAATAGGAGGCTATAAAGGGTGACCTAGTAGATTTGAAAAGAACAGACTTTATAGAAATGACAAATGTAGTAAATGAAGTGTAAAACTCAATGGATGGGAGAATTAGAAACTGAATAGTAAGACAGAAGAAATAATGTAGAACTTAGCCTTGAGAGGCAAAGAGAATTAAAAAGTACAATTAAAAAGTCTAATTAGTACAAGTTTAATCATAATGCTAGAGAGAAAGGGGCAAAGGCAAAATGTTAACAAAGAATATCTAAGACTTTTACAGAACTGATGCAAGATACCAATCCATAGACTTAAGATGCCTAATAGACCCCAGGCAAGATAAATACAGGCAGTTCTCGGGTTACGTGGGACTCGACATACGTCGTTTCGTGGTTACATCGCCATCTCCCATTTATTTATAAAAAAAAGTTCTGTCATTTCAACATATGTACATATGTATGTGCTTTATGTTTTTTATTATTTATTTACCACAAGTAAAGGTCAGGAATTGTTAACTTTTTTTAAAAATTAAAAAAAAATTTTTTTTACTGTTTCACTTCATTACTGTAGTATATGTGCTCCATGTGAGTGACGTAGGTGCTTATGTAGGTGGGTTCCAACTTATGGCGAAAACTGTGTTAAGTCGCACCATAGGAATGGATCTCTGACGTAACCCAAGGACCTACTGCAGACGTATCAGAGTGAAACTATAAAACATCACAAAAAGAAAAGTCTGAAAAGCAGCCAGAGGAGAAAAATAGAACAATTACTTGTTTTATTTTTTCTTTTTGTTAATCTTCACCCCAGGATATTTTTTTCCATTGAGTTTTAGAGAGAGTGGAAGGGAAGGGGAGAGATGGAGAGAGAAACATAGATGTGAGAGAAACACATCTATTGGTTGCCTCCTGCATCTACCTCAACCAGGACTGGGTATTGAGCCTGAAACTTGACAGGAATTGAATCCAGGACCCTTCAGTCTGTGGGCTTACACTCTAAGAACAAGTACTTTCAAAGAAGAAATATATTACAGTTGACTTCTCAACAGCAATGATGAATTTAGAAAACAGTGGAATACATCTTCAATGTGCTGAAGAAAAATAAATTTTGTCTTTGGAAACATCTTTCAAGAATAAGGATAAAATAAAGACATTTCAGGCAAGCAAAACCCAAGGATTTGACACCAGTGGATTCTTATTAAAAAAAATTCTAAAGTAGCAATCTCAATTTTTTTTTTACATTTTTACATTCTTAAAAATTGAGAAACCTAAGGAACTTTTATGTACATTTTATTTTATTTTGATTTTTTTAAAAATTTTATGTTTCAATTACAGTTTACATTCAGTATTATTTTGTATTAATTTCAGGTGTACAGCCTAGTGGTTAGACAATCATACACTTTACAAAATGTTCCCCTGATATTTCAAGTACCCACCTGGCACCACACATATTGAATAATATTGTTATTACAATATTATCAACTATATTCTCTATGCTGTACTTTATTTACATCCCTGTGACAATTTTGTAGCTAACAATTTCTACTTCTTTTTTTAAATTTTTATTTTATTTTCTTGTTTAAGGTATTACAAATAGTAGTACATATGTCTCTTCCCGCCCCCCGCCCCACTGACCTCCCCCTCAGCCTCCTCTACCCCCAGGCACTTGCCCCCGTCCCCTCGCCCCCAGTGTCTTGCGTCTGTTGGTTGTGCTTATGTGCGTGCATACAAGTCCTTCGGTTGATCTCTTACCCGCCCCCCCCCCCCCCCGCAACCTTTCCCTACCTTCCTGCTGTAGTGTGACAGTCTGTTTGATGCTTCTTTGCCTCTGTCTATTTTTGTTCAACAGTTTGTAATGTTCTTTATTATCCATAAATGAGTGAGATCATGTGGTATTTATCTTTCACTAACTGGCTTATTTCACTTAGCATAATGCTCTCCAGATCCATCCATGCTGTTGCAAATGGCAAGAATTCCTTCCTTTTTTTATAGCAGCATAGTATTCCATTGTGTAGATGTACCACAGTTTTCTAATCCACTCATCTGCTGATTGGCATTTAGGATGTTTCCAAATCTTAGCTATTGCAAACTGTGCTGCTCTGAACATAGGGGTGCATATATCCTTTCTGATTGGTGTTTCTGTTTTCTTGGGATATATTCCTAGAAGTGGTATTACTGGGTCAAATGGCAGTTCCATTTTGAATTTTTTGAGGAAACGCAATACTGTTTTCCACAGTGGCTGCACCAACAGTGCAAGAGGGTTCCTTTTTCTACGCATCCTCTCCAGCACTTGTCATTTGTTGATTTGTTAATGATAGCCATTCTGACACGTGTGAGACGGTACCTCATGGTTGTTTTGATTTGCATCTCTTGGATGATTAGTGACTTTGAGCATGTTTTCATATGTCTCTTGGCTTTCTGAATGTCCTTTTTCAAAAAGTGTCTATTTAGGTCCTTTGCCCATTTTTTGATTGGATTGTTTGTCTTCCTTTTGTTAAGTTGTATGAGCTCCTTGTAAATGTTGGAGAAGAAACTCTTATCAGAGATAACATTGGAAAATATGTTCTCCCATGCAGTGGGCTTTCTTGTTGTTTTGTTGATGGTTTCTTTTGCTGTGCAGAAGCTTTTTATTTTGATGTAGTCCCATTTGTTTATTTTCTCTTTAGTTTCCATTGCCCTAGGAGCTGTATCGGTAAAGATATTGCTACGACAAATGTCTGCTATTTTGTTGCCTATGGCTTCTTCTAAGACTTTTATGGTTTCCCCTCTTACACTTAAGTCCTTTATCCTTTTGAGTTTATTTTTGTGTATGGTGTAAATTGGTGGTCTAGTTTCATTTTTTTGCAAGTATCTGTCCAGTTTTCCCAACACTATTTATTGAAGAGACTGTCTTGTCTCCATTGTATGTTCTTGCCTCCTTTGTCAAATATTAATTGAGCATACTGGCTTGTGTCGATCTCTGGGTTCTCTGTTCTGTTCCACTGGTCTATATGTCTGTTCTTGTGCCAGTACCAGGCAGTTTTGAGAACAGTGGCTTTGTAGCATAGCTTGATATCTGGTATTGTGATCCCTCCAACTTTGTTCTCCTTTCTCAAGATTGCTGCAGCTATTCGGGGCCTTTTTTTTATTCCAGATGAATTTGTGGAGAATTTGTTCTAGGTCTTTGAAGTATGCCATTGGTATTTTAATGCGGATTGCGTTGAATTTATAGATTGCTTTGGGTAGTATAGGCATTTTGATGATGTTGATTCTACCAATCCATGAACATGGTATATTCTTCCATTTGTTCATGTCTTCCTCTATCTCTTTTTTTAGCATCCTGAAATTTTCTGAGTACAGGTCCTTTGTCTCCTTGGTTAAGTTTATTCCTAGGTATCTTAATTTTTTTGGTGCAATGGTAAATGGGATTGCTTTTTTAATTTCTCTTTCTGTGAGTTCATTATTGGTGTATAGAAAAGCCATAGACTTCTGGGTGCTGATTTTGTATTCTGCTACATTGCTGAATTCATTTATTAAGTCTAGTAGTTTTTTGATGGAGTCTTTGGGGTTTTCTATGTACAATATCATGTCATCTGCAAATAAGGACAGTTTTACTTCTTCTTTTCCAATTTGGATGCCTTTTATTTCTTCTTCTTGTCTGATCACAATGGCTAGGACTTCCAGTACTATGTTGAAGAGGAGTGGTGAGAGTGGGCATCCCTGTCTTGTTCCTGTTCTTAGGGGAAATGGTTTTAGTTTTTGCCCATTGAGTATGATGTTGGCTGTGGGTTTGTCATATATGGCTTTTATTATGTTGAGGAATGATCCTTCCATTCCCAGTTTGCTGAGAGTTTTTATCAAGAAAGGGTGTTGGATTTTGTCAAATACTTTTTCTGCATCAATGGATATGATTATATGGTTTTTCTCTCTCTGTTTATGTGGTATATCACATTTATTGATTTGCAGATGTTGTACCATCCTTGCATCCCCGGGATAAATTCCACTTGATCATGGTGTATGATCTTTCTAATGTATTGTTGGATTCGATTTGCTAGAATTTTGTTGAGGATTTTGGCGTCTATGTTCATGAGGGATATTTTCCTGTAGTTCTCTTTCATTGTGTTATCTTTATCTGGTTTTGGGATTAGGGTAATTCTGGCTTTGTAGAAAGAGCTTGGAAGTGCTCCTTCCTCTTGAATTTTTTTGAATAGTCTGGGGAAGATAGGTTTTATTTCTTTGAATATTTGATTAAACTCCCCTGTGAAGCTGTCTGGTCCAGGGCTTTTGTTTGTTGGAAGTTTTTTATTACTGCTTCAATTTCCTCCATTGTTATCAACCTATTCAGATTTTTTGATTCCTCCTGGTTGAGTTTTGGAAGGTCATATTTTTTTTAGGAATATGTCCATTTCTTCTAGGTTGACCAGTTTGTTGGAGTAGAGTTGCTCATAGTATTTTTTTTTAATGATTCTTCATATTTCTGTGGGGTCTGTTGTTATTTCATCTCTTTCATTTCTGATTTTGTTTATTTGGGTCCTCTCTCTTTGCTTCTTGGTGAGCCTGGCTAGAAGTTCATCAATCTTGTTTATCCTTTCAAAGAACCAGCTCTTGGTTTTGTTGATCTTTTGTATTGTTTTTTGTTCTTCTATGTCATTTATTTCTGCTCTGATCTTTATTATTTCCTTCCTTCTGATCACACTGGGCTTTTCTTGTTGCTCTCTTTCTAATTCTTCAAGTTGCAGAGTTAGATGGTTTATTACCAGTTTTTCTTGTGTGTGTGTTGTTGTTGTTTTTTTTTAGGTAGGCCTGTAATGCTATGAACTTCCCTCTCAGGACTGCTTTCACTGTGTCCCAAAGATTTTGGATTGTTGTGTTTCCATTGTCATTTGTTTCCAGGATGTCTTTTATTTCTTCTTTGATCTCTTTGGTAACCCACTCATTGTTTAAGAGTGTGCTATTCAGCCTCCAAGTGTTTCCAATGGACATTTTAAAACTATTCAACAAATACAGAATACTTACTCACTTTCCAAGAATACATTGAAAAAATTTGACCAAACAAATTTCAAAGGCTGAAGAATAACTGAATAGTCTGTACACATATTTGTTATCCTAGCTATACTGGTAGTTCCTCAAAGGAATGAAAAGTCTTTTTACTTCTGTATCTTCTGCATTTAACATGGTAACTGGCATTTAGTAAGAACCTCATGAATCTGAACATATTTAATTTTACTAATCAAACAAACAAAAATAAAGCTGGTCTGAAAGTAGTGGTTTCCTAGGTCAACTATTTAATGATTTAGTAATTTCCTTCATTTATCTAGCCAATAAAAACCACAGGAACAAATTACATAGTAATATGCACTATGACATGGGAACAAAGATAGGATAAAGGACAGATGAGGGAAATATGGGATATCAGTGAAAAAAGAATAGCAGAGGGAAGAATAAGAGAAAATGAAGGAATTCCAGATTTAGGTCAGAAGCCCAGGGAAACCCAGGCATTTTCAGTTTGAGCTCACAGATTGCAGAGAGGAGGAAAGAAAGGGGAAAGAACAAAAGGAGGTCAGGAAGCAGTAAACAGGTTTGTGATCTACTCTGACTAAAGGCAGAAGTAAGCCTGAATATCTAAGATATAAACAAGAAGACGTTACTGGAGAAAAACAAAATTTTCTGTCTTATATCTACTCACCAAATTGATTGGACAGGACTTCCACAGCTACTTGCAAAAATTTTGTTCTTTTTATCACTTTATTTCAACTTTACTATTTGTTAGTATTCTAGTGGAAAATGTTGGAAGTAATAGCTGAACCTACTATCTAAAATGATTTTTAGATATTCATGTGCTCTAATATATGATGATAGAATTAGCTCTTAGTGGTAAGATAATGTCATTAATTGGAGAAAATGAAAACTCAAATTATAGCTATATCACAAACCAAAATTCTAGAGTGATTAAAGATTTGGTAAAAGAAAACAAAACCATAAGAATATCCCAAAAAGTAAGTAAACATACTAAGCTTCTCACCAAAAGTAGAAACCATAAAGGGAAGCACTGATTTGATTGTGCAAATATCATTTGATTGTTTAAAATATCATAAGCAAAGTTAAAAGGGAAAAGGCAAAATGAAGAAAATTATGCAAAACACACATGATAATGAGTTCAATCCTTTTTATACAATGACTAGAAGCCCGGTGCATGAAATTCGTGCACGGGGGGTGGTGTGGGCATTCCTCAGCCTGGCCTGTGTCCTCTCACAATCTGGGACCCCTTGGGGGATGTTGGGCCTAAACTTGCAGTCGGACATCCCTCTGGTAATCCGGGATACTGCATGCACCAATGAACATACTTTTTATACAGGTGAAAGGCATCTTGCTGTTATATGGGCAGCTACATATTTTTGCCCTGATTATAAAAAGTGGTGCATAACATGATCCTTCTGAGGCAGTAGTACCATTTTCCCCATCTTATGGGTAGAAAAACTGAAGCAGAGAGCAGTTAAGTAATTGGCTTTGTCACACAGTTATGTGTCAGAATCAGGGCTAACCACAAAATGTGCAAGCCAGAGTCCATTCATGTCATCACTGCATCATCCTGTTTTTTCAGTGTTAGAGTAGCCTTGCCAGGTTTTTACTTTTAAATCTAAGAGACTATTCCCAATATATAGGGTAGGGGCTCCAGGCCTGGCCGGTGATCAGGGCCATGGCTGGTGGCCTGGTGCCACCCACTGGCCAGCCCCGCCCCCCCACCAGTTGCCTCCCTCTGCGGGGTGACAGGCAGGTGGAGTGATCAGGAGGCCCCTGCTGGCACCCGCCTTGGCTGGCAGCCTGGCACCGCCTGCTGGCCAGCCCTGCCCCCCGATCACTGCCGCCGGTCCCCACCCCCAACCGCTGCTGCCGCTGGTCGCCTCCCTCTCTGGGGGGAAGCTCCTGCATTGAGCGTCTGCCCCCTGGTGATCAGGGCGCATCATAGTGACCAGTTGTTCTGCTGTTTGGTCAATTTGCATATTAGGGTTTTATTATATAGGATTTCTTTCAAATCAAAAACAAAAAGACTAATAACTTTAATTCTTATTAAAACACAAGTAAAGGACACAAACAGGTGATACAGAATAAAAAAACTCACAAACATCCAACAGATAAAAAAAACTGTTCAATGTTCATGGTAATCAAAGACATGAACATGGTATGACAACACCTAGTGCATGTCAAGATGGGGTTATGGGAGGAGTGGTTGGCACAGTATTTCTGAATGATTACCAAGACCTTTAAAATGTCCAGTTTTGCCCTAACTGGTTTAGTTCAGTGGATAGAGCATCGGCCTGCGGACTCAAGGGTCCCAGGTTTGATTCCGGTCAAGGGCATGTACCTTGGTTGCAGGCACATACCTAGTAGGGAGTGTGCAGGAGGCAGCTGATCCATGTTTCCCTCTCATCGATTTTCTAACTATCACTCTCCCTTCCTCTCTGTAAAAAAATCAATAAAATATGTATTTTTAAAAATGTCCAAGTTTTGCCAAAACCGGTTTAGCTCAGTGGATAGAGCGTCAGCTTGCGGACCGAAAGGTCCCAGGTTCGATTCCGGTCAGGGGCATGTACCTTGGTTGCGGGCACATTCCCAGTGGGGGATGTGCAGGAGGCAGCTGATCGATGTTTCTAACTCTCTATCCCTCTCCCTTCCTCTCTGTAAAAAAAATCAATAAAATATATATTTTTAAAAATGTCCAAGTTTTAACCAGCAATTTCCCATCTAGAAATCTATCCTGAGAAAATATATAGCTATGCAAAGATATGGGGTAAAAAACTTTATTTATTAATCTAGAGGATTTTTTCGAGAGAGAGAGGAAGGGAGAGGGAAAGAGAGAGAAGAAACATTGATGTGAGAAGAAACACTGATCGATTTCCCGTACACTCTCTGACCGAGGATCAAACTCACAACCTAGGTATATGCCCTGACTGGAAATTGAACCTTTTGATGGAAGGGAAGACACTCCAATCAGCAGAGCCACACTGGCCAGGGCTAAAGAACATTATTTGTAGTATTGTTTACAACTGCAAAAACCCAAAAAATTAGAATAATTATTTAAAATATCCCAAAATAGGAGAATTAAGAAAATACTATGTTGTCATTTGAAGAGATAATACACACACACACACACACACACACACACCCCAAATATATACACACTAGAGGCCAGGTGCACAAAATTCGTGCACTGGGGGGAGGTGTGTCCCTCAGCCCAACTTGCACCCTTTCCAATCTGGGACCCCTCGGGAGATGTCCGACTGCCTGTTTAGGCCCGATCCCTGTGGGCCTAAACAGGCAGTCGGACATCCCTTTCATAATTCGGGACTGCTGGCTCCCAACTGCTTGCCTGACTGCCTGATTGCCCCTAACCACTCCCCTGCCAGCCTGATTGACGCCTAACTGTTCCCCTGCCGGCCCGATCATCCCCAACTGCCCTCCTCTGACAGCCCGGTCACCCCCAAATGCCCTCCCCTGCATATTCCCTCTTTATTAGATAGGGTTTTTTATTTAACATATTGTACAGTGTACCTGCTGTGGTCTTGACAAACCAGTAAAAATGTAAAACCAAACTAAAGGTGTCATAAAATAAACTCCTTAAACAGGAATTTCATGAGACCTTGGAAAGGTAATATCATGTGGTTGTTGGGCATATATTTGAATAAGTAGAAGGTTTATAGGTGATTTCACACTTTTTCATATTTTCTAAAAGTTTCCTTTTCTTTTATAAACAATAGACATGTAATCAACTGTCCATCTTTCCCTCCAAAAATTATTTTGAAAGGGCAAAGTCAATTGGAGCCAAGTCTGTTAAGTAATGTAGGTGTCAAGATGGAAGGCTTTTTCACATAGAGGTCTACTAACATTGTACTTATCCATTTTCCCGCAAACTTTTGGCCCATTTTTTCCCTTCTGCTAGAAATAGTCCTTCCAAGATGCCTTTCTCCTCTTAATAATCTCAATCCTCTCTACCTATGAAAGTTCTACTGGACCCTTTGAGGGTTGGCCAAGTCTCTGTGGCCCTCTCCCCATCCTTGCAGCCAGATCTGCTTGCTCCTTCCTCAGTGTTCCCACAGTGCCATGGACACAGCTCCAGCACAGTCCACACATGCAACCTGTTGTCACCATTTCCTGGGAACGTCCTGTCCTATTCTCTTCCCTTTATAGGGGAATCAAGCTGGAGTTTTGCAGGTTGGGAAGAAGCTGGCGCCTGCTGAAAGCGGAATGTGCCTAGAGGGGCACCCTATGGCCTGGGTCATGGCTGGGAGTGGATCCGGGAGCGGATCGTGCTGAGAGGGGCGCAGGCACCTCCCAGGCCCACAGTCCTGACCAAGGCTGGAAGCAAAACACGCCGAGAGGGGCACAGGCGCCTCCCAGCTGACAGGCCTACAGCCCTGGCCACAGCTGGGAGTGGATCACGCCTGGGAGGTGTGGCTGCCTCCCAGGACCACAGCCATGGCCGCAGCTAAAAGCAGAATGCGCTCGGAGAGGGGCGCAGGCACCTCCCAGCCAACAGGCCTAAGGCCCGGGCCACGGCTGGGAGCGGATTGTACCAGAGAGGCGCGGCTGCCTCCCAGGCCCACAGCCCTGGCCTCGGCTGGAAGCAAAAAGGCGCTGAGAGGGGCATGGGCGCTTCCCAGCTGACAGGCCTACAGCCCTGGCCATGGCTGGGAGCGGAACATGCTGAGAGGGGTGCAGGCGCCTCCCAGCCGAGAGGCCAATGACCTGGGTCACTGCTGGGAGCGGAAAGCGACAGAGGGCGTGGCCGCCTCACAGGCCCACGGGCTGGGGCTGGAAGCAGATCGCGGGAGGGGGGATGGGAGGGCGCGGGAGCCTCCCAGGTGGATGGCCAGGGCTTCGGCTGGGAGCAGATCGCGCCAGGGATGCATGGGCCGAGGCTAGTAGCAGATCGTGTGGGGGGCGTAGCCACCTCCCAAGCCTACAGCCTGGGCCGCGCTGCCGGCTCTCATCGGCAGCCCTCCCTGGGACTGGGGGTCTCCGGCGGGACTGAGAAGACTGGGTGCCGCCATCTTGTGTCTATGGGCGCCGCCATTTTGTCGCGGAGTGGTGGTTAATTTGCATATTACTCTATTATTAGATAGGATATATATGTCCCAAAATGGTTATGGATAGTATATATAATAGGGTCCAATTTTGTAAGGAAAAAAGCAAAAGCAAACAAGAATGTGTGAATATGTACTTAGAAAAGTTTTTAAAAAATACACCAAAAATGCCCAGAAATTGGCTCTATATGTGTTTTTTTCCCTTTTGGTTTATCTATAATTAACCACAACAACCAAAGAATAAATTAAAAACACTTGTCACAAGTGTCACACATCTTACATGTTTGTTGGGAATTTTCAAACAATGGGTTGAGTTGTACATTTATAATTTGTTCACTTTTCTGTATGTACATATGTTATAATTTAATAAATTACTGGGAAAATAGACAACTTGGCTAAAGCCTTCCAGACAAATGTTGATCATAGCCTAGCTGTAAACTTGTGGAATAAGAGTCCCAAGCTAAATAAAAAACCTGCTCAATTAGTATATCTAAACTGAGTGTATCATCACTAGCAGAGATCAATTAGAAAAGGGTCAAGTGAGGAGAACCAAATAAAACTATGCTAGTTTTATACATAATTGAAATGATAATCTGAACAGCCTTTAGATATTAAGGTTGGTTCAGAGTCTTGGGTCTTTTCAAAGAAATATAACATCCATGGTTGCACTGTACCCTAATTATGTGCATATCTGTCACTATCATCCACATTAGGTAGTACATTTCTTAGAAGTACAGTGTGTATCTTATTGGTCTTTGAATTACTTGCAGTATTTTTTTAAAAAATATATTTTATTGATTTTTTACAGAGAGGAAGGGAGAGGGATAGAGAGTTAGAAACATCGTTGAGAAACATCAATCAGCTGCCTCCTGCACACCCACTACTGGGGATGTGCCTGCAACCAAGGTACATGCCCTTGACTGGAATCTAACCTGGGACCCTTCAGTCCACAGGCTGACACTCTATCCACTGAGCCAAACCAGTTAGGGCTTATTTGCAGTATTAAACACAGTGTCTGAACACATATTCATCAACTTTAATAAGCTTAATGTCTAATATTGCAGAGAATGCTTATACTAGTATAAAAATATTTGACTTTTAAGTAGTTTTGTCTATTTTAAAATGTTTCAAAATGGGCTATTCTTTCCTTCCCCTAGTCTTTCCTTCCTGCCTACCTTCCTCTCACACTACTTACTTAAAGGGTTCCAAGACCACTGAGCTTTCTGTTTACTAGCATGGATTCTAATTCCTCATCCATTTATTGATTCCCAGAGCAAGAACAATTACCACACCAATGCAAGGTATAAGCACGTCATGAAGATTTCATCCTAATTGTTGTCTGGAAATGCTTTTAAATTGTTTTAAGCTATACTGGACACATAATGAATATTATTTGCCTTACCTGACTCTTTTCCAATCCCCTTTCATTTTCTTTCTATTTTTCTTGGATTTCTCCCTCATTTATAAAGCCTGCGAATGGTACCTTTGAGAATGGCTTAGCATTAGTAATAGCCAATGGATATAAACAGACTATTGACTCATTTTGTGGGCAGAATCTGAAATCCCAGACATATCTACTTGTATATATCTTATTTTTCAATTTAGAGAAATGACATTTGGATGAAAATAACTTATAATAAAAATAATTCTTCCAAAATGCCAAATATTCTCCAATTCCATTAAATTACTCCTTAAAAGTATATATTTGTCATTCAAATTTTCTGAATAGCAAAAGGCCAAACATTAAAGTGGGTACTCAGTGTTGATGAGACAAAACATGTCCTAATTTTCTGTTTCCCAGAGATTATTAGACTGGTATCATGTAGGCACTCAAGCACCCAACTCTTGAATTTCATGAGAGAATTTACTAGAGTTTAAAAGTTTTTTATTTTAGCTGCTAAGTTACTTCTGTGGTTAGTAGGTGCACAATTTTATGAATAATTCTTTTATCTCCTCAATTTTGAATATTACACAAAAATATATAAACAGTATAAGATGATATAATTCCTCATCACTTATGAGATAAACTAAAAGTAATTTTGGATTCCTTATTGGCCTTTCTTGCCAAGCTTTATTGCTGCATTCTTCTAAACAGTGTTTTGCTTGTCCATATTTTCCCACCTGAAGTATCAATTTTTCCCTCCTATTTAATTGCATAGTAAGTTCTCCTCCAGCACTTTCTGTTGAAGAAGGAAAGTCTCCCAGAGTAACCAACACCGCCCACAGCTGTGTTCCACAATGGCTCCGTGCTGCTAACATTACATCTTTTGGAGGATTTGATCAGAGTTCCCCAACTGCTATAAACACTGGCGTTATTCATAAAACATGCAGAAGGAAGGATTTTCAGCAGGATTTCTTTACCTGTTTCCCCACCACAAAACAGTGAAATAAACAGAATGGGTCATGAGCTGCTTGGCCTGTAATGCAAACTCACAGAGTGACAAGTCAATAAAGAGCCAATCTTCACCTCTCCAGCCACACAGAGCCTCCGAGGTTAGAGGCAAACACAATGTGGATATGTCTGCACAGGGAGTTTAATGCTCCTCATTATCCAGCTATTGTGTGCAAACACTATGAAGCCAGTAATCTAAATCATCAGAGTCTAATAACTGGCTACTAAACTGCACACAAAGTTCAAAAGTTCCCTCACAATGGCTTACTTATTTATCCTTAAAGGTGAACAGCTATTTTTCAATGGCAACAAATGATGCCATAGCTAAAAACCTGTAAT
Organism: Cnephaeus nilssonii; assembly: GCF_951640355.1. Classification (NCBI taxonomy): domain Eukaryota; kingdom Metazoa; phylum Chordata; class Mammalia; order Chiroptera; family Vespertilionidae; genus Cnephaeus; species Cnephaeus nilssonii. Next base: position 32,461,091 of record NC_137072.1, on the reverse strand, counting down.
CACCTCCATGAATTTTAATAAACTTCTGATGGGGGAAGTTCTTCAGTGTTTGGGAGAAAAAAAAACAAGAACAAACAACACTGATAAAAAAAATGTACCTTAATTCACAACTCACTTTTCTTCTTCTGATTTAAAATTTTAATCAACTTCAGAAATAGCTTGCACCTTTGAAATACCATATAGCCCTAGTGGGTTTGGCTCAGTGGATAGTGCATTGGCCTGTGGACTGAAGGGTCCCAGTTCGATTCCAGTCAAGGGCATGTACCTCAGTTGCAGGCTTGATCCCCAGCCCAAGTTAGGGTGAGTGCAGGAGGCAACCAATTGATGTGTCTCTCTTGCATCAATGCTTCTCTCTCTGTCTCTGTCTCTCCCCATCCCTTCCACTCTCCCTAAAAATCAATGGAAAAATATCCTCGAATAAGGATTAAAAACAAAAAAACACACAAAACAAAACAAAATGAAATACCATATAAAACAGAGTCCCATGATGTATTTTAAACTAACTCCTTCTTACCACAAACAAAACAAGATCTCTAAGATTTCACTATATAATATTACCCTAAAATCGCATAGTTGGGCCAGCTTTCTTACTTTCACTTTAAAAGTCTCAGAAATACTAAGCCCAAATGTAGTAGTTAGCTTCTGGTGGTCCCGCCTTCCAGTCTTCCCACACTGGTGTAGTCCTCTCACAGAATGGGTAGGCTGACTTATATGACTATCAGGATACCATGAAAACAGGAGTTTGGACATCCAAGTGAGGTCATAAGAGGCAGTGCTGTCGTTAAGGTCACTGGCTTTGGGGGAAGCCAGCTGCTACATCATGAGGACATCAAAGCTGCCTTAGGAAGAGGCCAATATGACCAGCAATTGGGGCCTCCTGTCAACAGCCAGTGAGGAACTGAGGCCTCCTGCCAACAGCCATGTGTGTGAGCTCACAGCTCATTTTTCAGCCCTGGACTTTTAAAAACTAACCTGGGCAGCAGCTTGACTAGTCAACCAAATTTCTAAACCACAGGAAACAAGAAGTAATAAAAGTTTATTGCTTTAAGAAGTTAAGGGTTATTTGTTATGTAGAAACAGAAGATATACCAAGTATTTATCTCAGGTATAAAAATAAATATTCAGAATTTAGGAGAAATATATTTTACAGTTATCAGTACTTAAAATACCAAATTGTAACAGTCATTTCCATATTTCACATTTGATTAAAAGGAACAAATACCCAAAGACAATTATGAGAATCAGTTGTATGTTGATTCTTCAAATCAATAAGTACTTCTCATTCTTCATCCTTATAGCTCAACTTTTGGCATTCATTACAATACAGCTGTACCAGTAAATGGATTTAATTACTTAAGTCACATGGCTTGCCTCTTGAATATTTACATCATTTTCACAAAATATTTTATCTTGTCACATAGTCAAGTACGTATCAGGTAAAAACATTTTATCTCTTAATTCAGAAGGACCTATTTAAAAAACAGAACAAATTGCATGAAGTACAGGAAAATATAGCCTTTGTAGAATCTTCATTTCCAAAGGACTCCAACCCAAATGACTACACTTCTATTGTCTAATGTTCAAAATTTGTACAATATTCTAAAAGAGCATTAATACTCAGGTAAATAATAAATAATGCACATTTCCTTATATTTACAAGAAGATATACTAGAATAAAAAAAGAAACAAAAATGGTAACCTACAGGGAAAGAAGTATAAAGATAGAGAGACAGGGATGGAAGTAAGACTTATACTATACTCTTTTCAACTTTGGAGTCCAGTTTTACATATTCAGAAAATTAAATTTCTAAAATTAACTGCAAGTTGAAAATAAATGGAAATGAATGAAACTCAAGATATATCATGCTAGTGACACAGCTACACTGAAAATAAAAGTCATTTCAGGTGACCTTAGGAGGACAGCATTTTAGTCAGACATGCACAGTGGGTTTATTTTATGAATAAACAGATTGAGAAAAATCTAATCTTTAACTTCATTCAATAGTTTTATCAATGGGAAATATGAGTATAAACTCATAATTTGTTTCTTTACAAAAATAACTATTTCCTAGTTCTGGCCATTGTAAAGCCCTAGCAATGACTTCCCAGTAGCAATGGGACCCTCCAGAACCAGACTGTGATTCCTAAAAACCCTTCTTTACAAAAAGGAACCAAGTTTCCTTGAAGGAATTATTAATCCCAGGTCTGTGGCAGAGAATAAATAAGATAAACTGGGAATATTTATACCAGAAAGTAAGAAAGCTATCAAAGATGAATGGGAATGTGTTAAAATCCACAAGACAACAGGAAGGAGTTCCCATTGGCCAAGAGGGGACAAACTGAACATTAAAAAGAATAAGGGAAAGAGGTAGAGGATAGAGAGGGGGAGGGAGAGAGAGATCTTTCCAAAATCAAAACTCAACAATCACCACAGGAGGTAAATATGGCATCAACTCCACCAACTTTGTATATTGCAGTTTGGCAACCAATCAATGTTTCTCTCTCTCCCTCTCCCTTCCTCTTTCTCTAAAATCAATTAAAAAAACCTATTTTTAAAAAGGCACTAAGAGACATAAGTATTTGAACTCTGATTCAAACAAACCAGCGGGCATAAGATCTTACTGAGACAAATGAAGAAATCTTAATATGGACTGGGTATGAGATAATAGAAAATATGTTCATATATTTAATGTAGATCTGTGATTATACAAGAAAATTACCATATTTTTAGAGCTGCATATTAAAGTATACAGAGGTAAAATGACATTAGGCTGAATTTACTTGGAAATGCCCTACTCAGAAAAATAGAAGAAAAAAGATTAGGTCAAGCAAGTATGGCAAAATTAAATCTTTAGGTGTTAAATCTATAAGGTAGTGAAAATTTATTAATTTATTGTTTTATGTTTTGAATTTTCATAATCAAGTATTTTAAAAATATTTTATTGATTTCAGAGAGGAAGGGAGAGGGAGAGAAAGATAGAAAGATCAATGATAAGAGAGAATCATTAATAGGCTGCGTCCTGCACTCCCTCTACTGGGGACTGAGCCCACAACCTGGGCATGTGCCCTGACTGGGAATCAAGCCGTTATCTCCTGGTTCATACGTCGATGCTCAACCACTGAGCCACACTGGACAGACCATAATCAAATATATATATATATATATATTTCAGGGAGGAAGAGAGATAGAAACATCAATGACGAGAGAGAATCATTGATTGGCTGCCTCCTGTACTCCCCACACTGGTATCGAGCCTGCAACCCAGGCATGTGCCCTGACAGGGAACAGAACCGTTACCTCCTGGTTCATAATTCGACGCTCAACCAACGAGCTATGCCAGTTGGGCCATAATCAAGTATTTTTTAAAAACATTTGTAATATGCATCTTATCCAGAATGATTTAGGATGATAAAACACAGCATTAACAAGAAGAAAACATATAACTAACATTTATTGAAAATGGAGGTTCTGGTCTCATCATTAAGATAATAAACACAAGAAGTAGAATAAGGTTGGAGAAATAATGGTGTGTTCAGTTATAGAAATGCTGTTTGAGGTACCCCTAGTCCATCCAGTCAGAACTTTCTAGTAGATAACTGGGCAGACTATTCTGCATCTGAGAGGAGATCTGTAAGCTGAAAATAAAGATTTGGTAATTATCAATTCATAATTTTGAAATCAAAAGAGTGAATGAGAATATTCACAGAGAAAGAACAGAGTAGTGGGCTGACGGTAAGAAGAGAAAGGAAAAGAAATCCTTAAAAGAAAAACAAAAGTAATGGTAAGAGAGAATCCCTCGAGTGTAGTATCAATGAAAATGAAATAGAAAATTTCAAAAAGGGCCTGGGGTAAACAACATGTCCAGTACAGCAGAGGATGACCATCACCAGGGCTGCAGCATGGTCGCTCGGTGCATTTCAGGATCTTAATGAGAAGCTTCAGAAAAGTTTCCAGCACAGAAGCTAGAATGCAGTGAGTTTAAGAATAACAACTGGAAGTACATATGAACAATAAGTTTTGAGAAGTCAGAACGAGAAGTTAAATAACCTTCTTTTCATGGGCAGGGAGGGAGGAAGGAGATGTGGTAAAGGTGAGGATGAAGGAAGGCACAAGAGGGGGAGCTGATCCTGAAAATAAGGAGGGACACTGTGCTTCTTCTTGGAGCCTGGAGGACAAGCTATGAGGACAGACATAGTTTTGGAACTCCAAAGAGTAAATCCAGACAGACAGGGGTCACACACCTAGTCAGTAGCTCATGGTGACATATGCTTCAACCCATGTGTTGAGCCTTTGGCAACCACATTTTTTAAATCACAGAGATCCTGCAGTGATACGAATATCCATTTTATAAGCTACAAAGGCAAGAGTGGGAACAGAGAAGAAGAAACATTACACTATGTCTCCAAAGTGTTTATGTATTTTAATATTACTATAGCCCCATAAAATGACAGGAAATAATAAAAGGCAAAGAATTTAAAATTTCCATGTGGTTGTCAGTAATAATAAGAGTGCCTAAGTGTTTCCAGTAGGTACTTATTCTTTTTAAACACTAGAAGTGTGAGTAGTTTGATCTTTAGGGAAAATTATAGTCAGAAAATATCCAAAAGGTTACCATGATATAGTTAAATTATCTCTGCCTATCACAGGTTAAAGAATATTTAAATTCTGGAAGTTCAGGGTCAGCTTTTCTAGATAACAAATCTTAAGTACCTTCCTATATTCACTCAATTAGTGATCTTGGGCCTTGATAACACTGCAGAGAGAAACTTTCCAACTATCATTCAAATCATATCTAAAAAGGTGGTCATAAATATTTTAAAACCTAAGTGAACTAATAAGACCTAGACCCATTAAGGATAAGATCTTTTACAACAAATTAAATAAAACAATTTATTGAAGTCTGGACTCAAGATAAGCTAGATTTACTAGCTGACCTTTTATTCATTTAAAGAACAAAATTAGCTCTAATTGCATTAGAATGGAATCCAGTAAATTTTCCCAAGTCTTCTAATGTGGCATCCGTGTAAGAACTGCAGTAATTGTTTACAAGTAAGATGGAAATGCTTTGATTATAATCTTCCCACTTGTTTTACTATGTAGTAAAAGCATTTCCCAAAACTTAAAGACAGTTCTTCTGACAGTATACTATTTTTTCTCTTAAACACACTGCATCTTTTTGTTAATGAACAAACAACAATGTGCCAAGAGAAGAAATTATACTTGGAGATTTCATCATAATTTTAGGTCAATAAAAATGAGAGAGTAAGATAAGAAGGTCAACACTTCCTTGTCTATAATAATCAGAAAAGGGCTGAAGAACTGAATAAGAACATTTTTAATATCTGCTTCCTCTTGGAATTATAACTGAGACATATAGGTTTGGATCTGTTAAATTTATAAGTGCAATAAAGTTGTAAGAATAGTGGATACAATCCACAACTTGTACTCCAGTTGTTCAGCTGCTAGGAAATTTCATTTGTAATGTTATCATCTTTCACTACCATTAAAAATAGCCATAAATTTTAAATATAGTCATTCTTAAGATTTTTTGGTCATATTTTTGTTATTTAGCTTCTAACATAGAAAAAATACCTATGAAGTGTTTCAGTATCAGTGGCAAGTCAACCAAGGCAAAACAAAGCTAGTAACACTTTTCAATCTTTTTTCCCCCTCTTGAATCAAAAGCAGTTTTATTGAAAAGAAAACAAATTAAAAATAGAAAAGTGAAAGGCCTTCCTTTTGTGACAAGATAATGCTCTGAAATGTTCCTTAACTTTACTTCTAAGGATCGTTCCTTTTAAACCAACTAGTTTCTTTGCTCTGCTTCTCTAGCACGCTTTCATAAAAATATGAAATCTGCGTTTTCCCAAAAGAAAATAAGTACAATTTTAAAAAAATCAGTTGTTTTTGCCTGCCTCTCATCCCTTAATGTGGTGTGAGTCCTCCTTTCCTTCTGGAATCCACCATCTCTTCTTTTGACAGGCTGTTTGCCCTATCAGAGGGGCTGATAAACCAGGCTGGCTAGCTGGAGTCTTTGATGGGGACCGAGAATGGATTCTGCGCAAGAAGGGGGGGCCACTGGGGATACTGAGCACTATATCATCCACCATATCATCCTCAAGTGACTTGGACCATCTTTGCCACCACACAGAGGCAGGATAGAGAAAAAGAAAGTGAGCAGAGTCCTAATGACACTTTTTGAATCTTGGATAATAATATTGTTCTCAAAAAGGCATCATTAATGATTCCATGTCACTTGATCAAATATACTATTATATATTAATTGGAGAAATGACCGAGCATTATTGCATGTTTGGAGGGTCCCAGTTAACCACCCTTTCTCTGGTGAGGTCATGGAATAAGCGCAGCAATGTCCTGAGAGCAGAAGGACCAGCTCACCAGTCTAACACCCCTGGTAAAAGCCACTCTGCCCTAGGAGAAAAGGGAAGGAGTACATGGACAAAGAAAGCTTCCTCCAGCACCAGCAAGAGGACAGATTAAAGAGACATCTGAGAAATGTGAGGGGGGAAGAATGCTTAATGCCCTAATTGCTACTATTCACCCCAAAATGTTTATACTTTACCAATATTTAAATTTATCTTTTTAAAATGAAAAGCTCCTGTAACAGAATTTTGAGCTTTTATAATATAGCCCCACATTCAACTTAGACGAGTTCTGTTCTGCCAAGTGTTGACAAGCCTATCTGAATAGATCCTGCCCCTAAGATACTCCATCACTTTACTTTGCTCTATTTTCTTCACAAAAATGAATTAATGAATGCTGTAAGTTAGTCCATTTTTTCTACACTTGATCAAAATAACTAAATCAATAAAATGAGAAGATTGGGATGACAAATAACATGGTAACTGTGTTGCCACTCTCCCCAACCATAACAGTGGACTGGAGACTCACTGTACTCTGTCACAGAGTCCAACTGGGACTTCAGAATTCTGATCAATATAATCCCAGGCAGCTCTTCCTTAGCAAACTGAAATCTACTTGATTGGAGACCAGACTCAGATATTTTAGCAATTTGAATGTGTTGTTCCTTCCCATTCATACTTCTCTAACAAACTTTATAGGTGTTGAGATTGTGATTTCAGGATTAGTATTTTAGTTTCATCTTCAACCCAGACTAAGGGGAACTCTGGATACCCATTACTGGGGGACATGTTAAAGGAATTTGAGGTCCTTACAAAGTCATCTTGAATTTTAACACCACCAGGAGGAGGTACTGGACTCATCACAGATCCTTTAAAATAGAGTTTCCAGGCATGTTAGCTCAAGGTAAAAATAAGGGACCCAACTTGCTTCAAGAAACAATAATGGAGAATACAGGGAATAATCTAACCTCAAAGTACTTTCCTGGCTCAATCGCAGAAGATCTAACTTCTTTATTTAAGAAGATTTAGAAACTAAATATTGTCTTAAAGATCTTTCAATGAGAGGGTATAATTTGAAACCTGTAAAGCTTTTTCTTTTTCCTATAATTTCAAATCCCTGCCTGTTTTTCAGCAATAAACAACCCCTCCTGACTATTCAACCCCCCCTTTTTGAACCCCAGTCTGCTCATTAATTTCACTTCAATAGAGTATCTATCAAGTGCATACAAACTGAGTAAGTAAAGGCATATTTATGTGAATCTACTGCCTATTTTCCATTATTACTGCCATGGAATAACCCATGTATCCTTATGCTACAACAATAAGAAATTACTTTTAATTTCATGTGTCATAAAATATTATTCTTTTAATTTTTTCAACTATTCTTAGCTTGCTAATCATACAAAAACAGGCAGTGAAATGAATTTGGCTCATGAGCCATAGTTTGCTGACCCATGATTTAGATTAAAAAAACAAAACAAAACAAAAAAACAACTCTGCTGATTAAGTTACATAACATCCTATTACTATGTGACCTATGCCTCTTTTTCCTGTCTTATTTTAATTTAAAATATAATATATTTCACTTAATATATTCTTTTGTTCATTATAAGTACTTGAGTCAGACTTTGGTTAAATGATTATATTCATATAACACAGGGGTTTTATTTACCTAAATGTCTGAAAGTTCATATGTTAGATAATGTTATACTTTCACTTTTAATATTATAATTTCTCTAACATTGGAAACAGGATCTTATTTCTCATGTCTTCCAATATCTTAGACATTATGAGTGATTTATTGAGAAGAGAAAAATAGTCAATAAGGATGGATGAGACAATTATTATTATCAATGCTTTTTTACAAACCTTCTTTCTCCAAAGGCAATGCACAAGCCAAACTTTCATGTGGAAGTAAAGATTAAGTAATGGTGAGTTACTGAGAAAATAGGCATAAATATGAACTGGTAGGAGAGAAATAATAATAAGATCTTTCCCCAAAAGAAATGAGCCCAAATACAGAATTTCAAGAAGACAGTATGAGCAAGTTACTTTGGTTGGGTCTCCTTGCTAATCAGCCATCTGTCCTCTACTGGTTGAGGGATAGGAATAAGTTTATTTAAATTTTTGTAGGTAAGATTGAGAGCATCAGGTATACCAGTGGCTGGTTAAAAAGAACTGAATCAACAGTATTTTTCTTACATTGTCTATAAGCTTGTCAGCAATAATACCATCCACTGTCTAGATTTCTACTGACACAACCATAAAGAGGAACGTGGAAATCACGCAGATAATTTAGTAAAGAAAAGAATGAACTATCTGGATTTTCTTCCTTGAATCTTCAGAAGACCATGGTCCGAGAAGACCATGTTACCATTCATCATCATGATACTGAACTTTTTTCAATACATTACATATGGAATTAACAAAAGCAACAGCATAAAATAAACACAAACTTTATGATGGGATGAACCACTGAGAACACAAGACATATTTTCTTTTGTCTATTCTACCCACTAAATAAACTCATAAATTCTATTTTCATTTTTATGCTAATACTGAGTAAAAATGAAATGCCTTGTAAGCCTATCTTCTACACAGTATTTGATTATTTGCAATGTAAATGAATTCATTTTCAGGCTTAGTAAACTTGTACATTTAGCTTGTGAAATTCATTTAAATGATATATGATTTTAGAATAAAACGAATGATTTCAACATGATTTACAAAAAATAAAAATCAATGTTTTATCACCTTATCATCATATAGGCCTTAATTCATACACCAAAATGAATGAAAGAAATATAGACAACTAATTTACTTTAAAAAAGGGTGGGTTGATATGATGATTCTGTGAAAATTAAGACAAATAAACAGCACACATGGGGGTTACATTTCCAGTTCTCTTAAAAAAAAAAAAAAAGCAGCAGTTGTTACTACTATATACTGTTTCAACAGGCTTTTGGCAGTATCTTTGTTTTATAGGCACAGAATAAAGCCATGTGCCATCTGAGCAAGCAGGGAATCTCGTTCTTTGTTATAGTGATAGAGAATATATACTTGAGAAGGTGTAACATTACATTCTCCTGAGTGTAACATGGTGGTTAGTCTATTCAATACACAGTTACTTACTTTTCAGATAACCAGAACCTTTAAAACTAGGTAGAATCAATGTCATGTGCTAGTCTTTAAAAAAAGAAGAAAAACAAAAGGATCCTATATGTTAAATAAAACAATATGCATTTACTCTGAGGAAGACAGCAATAAAAATTTGAAAATGAATCTCAAAATAAAGCTTGACCCCACATGTTCATACTTGGAAAAGGTTTGCAGAGTTCTAAATCCACTAGGAAAGAGTAGAGAAGATTCAGCTGATATTCTTTCACTCTAATTCAAAACGTTTTTACTTACATCTTGTCTTGGCCAGCACCAACTCGGAGAGTCAATCTGGGGATGACTGGACTTGGGGCTGGGACAACTGGCTCCACTTTTATCTGTTGAAGTTAGGACATTAATTGTTAATATATATAATAAAAGGCTAATATGTAAATTGATCGAACAGCTGAACGACCAGTCACTATGATGTGCACTGACCACCAGGGGGCAGATGCTCAACGCAGGTCAGCGGGCTCCCACAGGGGGAGCACTGCTCAGCCAGAGGCCCTGAGCCAGGCTCACAGCTGACCAGCACAGGCTGGTGAGCGCAGCGGCGGTGGCGGGATCCTCTCCCGCCTCCGTGGCAGCACTAAGAATGTCCGAGAGATCCCAGACTGCAAGAGGGTGCAGGCTGGGCTGAGGGACGCGCCCCCCCCGCCGCCCCGAGTGCATGAATTTCATGCACTGGGCCTCTAGTGTATGTATGTGTGTGTGTGTGTGTGTGTGTGTGTGTGTATTCCCCCCCACCCCCAACAGAAGTACCTCCTACCTCTTCTCCTACTTCCCCATCTCCACAAACTTGACAAGCAGGTGTAAGCCTTAAATGTGGCTAACATGCCAGATACAGAGATAATCTGGGCTATTCAGTGTTTTAGTTTCTTAATAACTAAAGGCTACCTGGCATCATGAGAAATTCTACAAACTTTAATCGCTTTAGGTAAATGTGGCAGTTAACTCTGTATTTTCTTAGTTTTAGTTCATTTCTTGGATTACACTGTTAGAATTATTTAAACAAAACTTGTTATCCAAACCATTTGGTAGAGCATTTAAGTAGTCTCCAGGCCTACCAAGAATAGAAAAAACAAACAATGATTTTGCCATGGTAAGATAAAAGTCATTTGTCTATGGGACTTCAAAAACATTAAACTCATCTTAAGTTTGTATTATCATATAGGAAATCTGAAACACCAAGTGTAATTTAGAGCATTAAACCATTCAATTTTTTGGCCAGTAGTACAAAGACCTGAAATACTGTAAAACAAAAAAAACGTATTTTTACAAAAGATTTTTGGTGAAGGCAACTGCTGAAGAAGTTAAAAGATCTCACAAGTTTTGAAACTATTCTTTCTCACTAATAGAAAGGTAATATGTATACAAATTAAATATGATGTTAAAAGGGTTCTTCACAATTTTTGGTTTGATGGTCCTATGGTGTAATAAATATTTTGAATGTACAAACTGGACAATAGCTCTGCAGTTTCAAGTAATTATATATATCAAACTCTTTCAATAGGGCTTTATTGCCATTTTTGGTTGGATAGTTCTTTGACTAAAACTGTCCTAGGCACTGCCAGGTGTTTAATATCCCTGATCTTGGGTATTACTATACACACTGTGACAACTAATTGCAAATCACTGATTATATATTTTAAGTGCAAGAATTAAATAATGATGAAACAGTCTGGTGGTTCTAAAGAAGAATGACTATCTATAGTAATAAAAGCGTAATATGCTAATTAGACCGGACATCCTTCCAGACAAAGCTGGGACTGTGAGGGAAGTCCAGGTCCCGGGTGCCAGGGGCTGGAGGGAAGCCTGGGTCCTGGGTACCAGAGGGAAGCCTGGGTCCTGGGTGCTGAAGGGGAGCCCAGGTCCCGGTGCCAGAAGGAAGCTGGTGCCAGCAGCCAGGGGAAGGAAGGCCTACTCTTGCACAAATTTCGTGCAAAAGGCCTCTAGTATAACATAATAATCAATATATTATCATCATATAACTTATATATATATTGCACATTGACCAAATCTACTATTTTTTCATGTTTTTAACTGTCCCTTTCTAAAGTTTATTTTTAATCCATTGTTACATTAAGATTTATGACTTTGGCTGCTAGGGAACTCCTTCAACTCCCTACAAACTTCTCTATACCCACAAATACACTAGAGCCCATCTCCTTTTGTCTTCTAAAGAAACCTCCTCCATCAATTAGCTTATTTATAGCGTTTTCAACTTCTCAGTTCTATTCATTATTTTCATCTAGCTTTTAAATGTGCTTGACTTTTTTTTTTTTTTATTACCTCCTCTTCAATCTTTGGCTAACAACCTCTCATATTTCTGTTTCCAATTCATTGGTTCCTCAGCCCATTCCAATCTACTTTCAGCCCCTGAAATAATACCACTGAAACCACTATTTCTAGACATGAATTATCTCCTAATGTCCCAGTATGTTTTTCTATTACAGATATTATCAACTTCCTCCCTTCTCCTTTACAAAGCCCTCTACTTGTGCCTGACTCTACTTGGTCCTTTCCTCTTGTCATTCTACAGTTTGTTCAGTGATCTCATCCATGTCCATGGCTTTCATCTTAAGTTTTAAATATGCCATGTCTTTAAACTCTTCCCCTCTAGATTAGCAATGATGAACCTAAGACCAAAATATAATGTCTACTGAACGTTTTCAACTCAATAGCCTATGAATATTTCATCTAATCACATCTAAACTTTAATTTATCAACGTCCCTATAAAACCCTGCTCCTCTTGCTGGTCCCATTTTGAACAGATGGTTCCTTCATTTGCCCAGTTTCTTGGACAGTCCAGTCCAGTGGTTTCCCTTAAGGCCCTCAGGGATCAAGGTCCCTGGGGTCGGGGCAGGGCAATATCCATGTATAAGTAGCTAAGTTGGCATTCACTTTCTTCCCCCGCACCCCCCCCCCCCAAAAATGTTCCATATCTAACCAATCAGAAAACCAATGGTCCAGCATACTCTGTAAATTATTAAGGCTTCTGTATTTTTCTCACCTTCCTGTGTGATCAGTGGGAGAATAAACAAATATATTAAAACCAAACATTTATAAACCACATACTATTTGCCAGCCATTGCGCTTGGTTACTTTTCAGATGTTCTCATTTATGTTTTTAAATGAACAAGTGGGATACATATTATGCTTTTCATTTTACAGGGATCATATATGAAATCACCATTTTTTCCTTTCTTTTCCATTTTCTTTCCCTTTTCCATTCTAAGGTCACACAAGTAGCAAAAGTAGGATTGAATAGTTATTTTGATTCAAAGAATGAAAAATTACATAAAGTTTCTAGATTTCTTCAATTCTAAAATAATTTAGGGTCACAAACTCATATGTGATGCGGTATTGAGAGTAATATTCCTTATTCCTTCAACCCACAATACAATTATTACATAACATTTAAGCTTTAATTTTTAAAAAAGCTGTTTACTGCTCTACCCTTAAGAAATCTTCTTTACTATTATTATGCTTCACATTGTATATCTGACCCATTTCTATTACTATACTACACTATAATTATAACTCACACTTGTATAGCACTTCACAAAGTGTGGCCCATCCACATGATCCAATTTAATTTTCACAACTTTATTAGGTAGGTGTGGAAGGTATTATTACCCCCATAAATTAAGGGCTCAAAATGGTTAAGTGGTTTGCCTAGAGCCACAAAGTTAGTAACCAAATCATCTAAATCTAGGTTTCTTGACACCACATTCATTCCCTGCTCTACCATACAGCTCCTTGACTCTTTACCATTCACTTTGAGTTCTTTTTTCTGGTAATGCTGATGTCTTGCACGAAGCTGTTCACGTTCTCTGTCAATGTCTTTTTTGATGAATGTACTTGTGAGATGGCAAGGGTTGGTTGTAAAATATTTCTTTTCTCTTTGGAAGGCTAACTAGTTTATATGAAATTGAGATTAACTTTGGCTTTACTTCCATTCAACTAAAGTGGATGGATTTTTGATGTTGTCTTAAATGGTGTGGCAGAGCAAAACAATCCAGACATGGTTTATTTATGATCTACTATAAAAGAAAAGTTAAATAATACTGTGTATAAAAAAAATTAGCAAACAAAAATGGAGATATTTTGTAAGTAAAATTAAAAATGGTAAAAATGTGCTCTGAAGACGACAGATATTTAGTAAACCTGTTGAGTTAATGAATGACTTAGAACCTACGACCTTAGCTAAGTTTAGCTAGAATGAGGATGAAGACATCATCCAAAGAGAGACACCTTTGAGAGAGAAAGTGGGCACTATATCACATAACAGGTGTAAACTGGACTGTCCCAGGCAAACCAGAACATCTGGTTACCCTACTTAAAAATACTTACAGACCTTAATTTCATTCTTAAAGAAGCTAAATCAGATTAACCTAAATATAAAATTCAAGCAAGTGTTTAGAAAGATTAATAAGGATTCTAATAATATATAGAAAGTACAATTTCTAAATAAAAATTTCTTACCAGACTTTTGTTTACAATAACTTCATCCAAATGCCTACCAAAATAAGAGACATTTCCTACAATAGTAAAATTATTGCTCATGTGTCCTTCTCAGGAATCAACAAACTAAATGGTAACTACTTCAGTTACTTAAACAATATGACTAATGCCATCTTATAATGGCTGGAAGCCAAAAATGTGGAAAAACATGAGCATCTAAGGGTTAAAATAAAAGAACAGCCCTTTAGAGTGATGCTGAGAATTGGGGCACGCAGAAGAGCATTTACAGTGGATTACTAAGCTTCCCAATTCACCAAAGAGGCAAAGTCCAGTAATATAAGACTCCTTTGTAGCTAACTAAAAATACATTGTCAGTGGATTTGTCCAGTTTTATGTATAAGCAATACTTCTTTCACCTGAACTAATACTAGTAGTCATATAAGCCCCTTATTGCTATGTGCTGCATTTTTTTTGCTAATCTTCAAGGATTTAGCTTCTTTGCCACATACCTCAGGGCACCAACTGATAAAGCTCTAACTCTCCATTTTTCCAGGACACCAGCAGTGCGGCCTTGCAAAAAATGAAAATCGCTCAAGAGATTTAAAGGGGAAATTTATTTTTAAAATCCTGACTTGAAGCAAAGAGGTGGATTTTTAAAAAGCTTATCTATAAAGAATCAGTTTAAATTTAAATTCTATCTTGGAACTCTTTCATGCATTCCAGCTTTAAAGTTTATCTTCTGACAGGGACTTTCTGCAAAGGTAATGGGCAGCTTTGTCAATATAATCTGGCCAACTTTTTATTTTCTACTTTTTTTAATGTTAAACTTCTTTCATTAAAAAAACCCCCACATATATGAGTGCTAGGTAGGGTGGCAACAAGTTCAGCCAATGCTAATTCAGATTCCCATCTATGCTAGTATGTCAGAAAAATACCCAGAAATCATAGTGATAAAAGCCAAATTTAATAATCCAACATTTTGCATGCTGAACTATGACACTGGTAACCATCTTCTTGTCTTCCTTAGCAATTAAAGTCTTTGCATTATTTCCATTTGGAAACACAGTCTAACTAAACATTGATACCCTGTTTAAAATATTAAAAAGACAGTCAGAAGGAGACCTTCCATTGTGGCCAAGTATAACAAGTGGGACCCAGCAAGGACAAATGAAACAGAACTCAGGCTATCATTAAGCACTCAGAGTTCATTCATATGAAGACTTGGAGATGGCCTTTGGTAAATTTCTATAAATTCAGACATACTCATTTAAACGTTAGTTACTGGATTCCTCTTGGAACAGACTGTTGTAAGAAACAGGAAGGGAATGTTTCCCCTTTTTACTGTGTTATTTTATTTACCAAAACCCTTCAATAATTATAAGAGTGGATGAGAAAAGACTAGATAGAAATGAGGTATACTTTAAATAGAAAGAAAAATGGTGACAACCGTTGATTAAAGGCATGAATCAGTAAGATTATTTATCAGTCTCTGAAAAAGAAACTGTTTAAGTTCAATAAAAGATTATTTGGGGAAAAATACTAAGGGATTTGGGGGTAGAGTAAAGAAATATTCAACATTTTAACTGTTTGATTACTGAGGTTATTAAAGCTTCTACTGTCTGTTCTTTAAAATAAGTCAGTTGAACAGGAGGTCTCTAAGACCTCTTCAGGGACTAAAATTTTCTAAAATCATAATGTCAGCATGCTCTAGAGCAGAGGTGGGGAACGTCTGGCCAGCAGGCTGTATATGGCCCGAGAAATCATTTGGTCTGGCCCTGCCAAGGCAACCGCAGGCGGGACTCGAAATTAAATAAATCTAGGAGCTTTTTTTCATAGCAACGTAAGTTTATGTTAAGTGAATTATATGAAGGGAATGATGTTATAAATATCCAAATGGCCCTTGGCAGAAAAAGGGTTCCCTACCCTGCTCTAGAGTATGAAGCCATGCTTTATCCCTCTCATCAGCTTCTATAGGTGACTGGCCTGAGAAAGCCATTCTGGGTAACAAAGAACACAGGCTTTGCTTGGACATACCTGGGCCAAGTCACAGCTCTTCCACTCATGAGACACATCAAGTTACTCAACCTTTCTGTTTTTCCCAACTATAAAACAAGAGCAACAGTACCAAACCCTCAGAGCTCTTGTAGAATTAACTAATTAAATCTGGCCAGGTCTGGCAAGTACCAAGTGTATGCACTCAAGTAAGTAGCAGCTGCTAGTAACATTTACTAGCTGGGTTAGTTCATTCAATAGCTGATGTTAGCTCAAAAAAACAAAAAACAAAACAAAACAAAAAAAACCCCAAACCAAAAAACATACAATTCATTAATTGATCGGATAAAATTTTTGGAGAACCCTTTAAAATTTTTGGAGAACTGATGAGCTTTTCATTATAAACAAATTCAATCAGCTGTGGGTTATCAACATTATTGGTTAGTTGTAAGAAAATTCAGAATTGTCATAGTCATCTACTTAACTTGTCTTAAATGACACTAATTAGTCTTGTTTTTTCTGAGAAGGTGGAGAAGAAGGCCTTTCAAGCCAAAATATGCTTAGAGAAGGTATGAAACTATTGTTTTTAAGCAGAGGTAAACCATACTTTGTGACGCTGCTGTCTTTTCCCAGTATTGAACAGGAAGAAGGAGATGAAGAGAAGGGCGAAGAGGATCAGAGACGTTAGGAGAGATTGGTGAATAGCTAATAAGTGGTATCTACCAAGTCAGCCTGCTCCGAAGCCCATGCTCTTTGTGGGCCAGTCCTGGGCCTATTTATTTACAGACTGACTTCATTTTGGGGGGTGGTGAAACTCTACCATGACTTTTTAGATCATATTCAAATAAGAGCATAAAAACATATTTACAAGCTTGACAAATTTTGGCTTATCTTCTATATAAGGAGATATATACAACTATTTAATTCCACTAATATAAAAAATGAGCCATTTTATTTTTTCACAGTGATCCCCTTAAAAAAAAAAAAACTTACGCAATACATACACTGACACAAATTGAAACAAGATTTTTAAACTGCTCTGAAATGTACTGTTAGGTTTATCACTGCTAAAGCCATGTTTGTGACTGATCAACATAACTGCTCTTAACATGTTTTCCATAAAACGTCAGTTTGATTCTATTGTAAAAAGCTGAAAGACCACATTCCTAACCTTGACTAGTGCATATTACTGCCTATAAAGGGGAATTGAAAAATTGTACATAAATCACCACACTTTGTATTATTACCACTGCTAGAAAAACCATTTTTCTGATAGTGTGTCACTGAGCCAGGTGCCTTGCATATATTATTTCACTTAATCCATTTGTAATTCAATTAGGAGAGTATAGTGGTTAAGAACATCAATTATAGCACCCGATGCCCTGGGTTGAAATTGTGGCTCCTTTTAAATCACTTACTATATATGTGATCTTGGGCAGGTTTACTAACCTCTCTAAGTCTCCATTTTTCATCTTAAAAATTTTTTTTCCTTTTATTTATTTATTGATTTTAGAGAGAGAAGAAAAGAGAGGAAGGGAGGGAGGGAAAGAGGGAGGGAGGGAGGGAGGGAGGGAGGGAGGGAGGGAGAGAGAGAGAGAGAGAGACAGAGAGAGAGAGAGACAGAGAGAGAGAGAGAGAGAGAGAGAGAGAGAGAGAGAGAGAGAAAAGAGAGAGCCAATGATTCATTGTTCCACTTATTTATGCATTCATTGGTTGATTCTTGTATGTGCCCTGACGGCATATTGGGATACAACCTCGGCATATGGGGATGATGTTCTAACCAACTGAGCTACCTATCCAGGGCTCTGTTTCTCATCTTAAAGTGATAACTGTAGTAACTACCTTACAGAGTTGTGTTAAGGAACTAAACATACATACTATTTAGCATATAATTACTCATAAATTTTAACTATTGCTGTTTTTTAAAAAAGTGTGATTATCATATTCCTACTTTAAAGATGAAGTACCTAAGGATTAAAGAAACTAAAAAACTTATCCTGGCTCTTCTCTCAGATCTGCTGGATTCCAAAGCCCATGGCACCTTCTACCTACCATGCAGATCCCTGTTTAATTAATGGTATCTTTATTGTTCTTATATTGATAACCATGTGGGTATGGATGGTAAAAACTTTACAGGTAGGTAAAATAACTATATAAAAGATCATTTTCTTTATTAAAACAATGCCCTTGCTTGCTGCTCTGGGTCAATGTCTGTGAGAGTTGCTCCTGTGAGTTGGTTGGGATGAGAAGGAAAAATGAGATTATTGTCCCTCATTCTTTTGACAAAGACATTTCTTTGGGACAGCTTAGATATCCTTCATTTTTATTTATCCTTGTTGTCTTTCTTTTATGGATATATAAGAGATTTCTTAGACCATATGTAATCCAATTACAGGTCTACTTTCATTAATGCATATGGCTTGAGATGTATTAACTCATATGACTTGTGGGGGAATTAAGTGAAGTTGAAAAAGAAGTCAATGTTTAAGTTAATATCTCAATTTCTATTCGTTGTCAATGGCATCTCCATGGGCTGTACTAGCTTTTATACTTTACTATCTGCATAAAGAGCTAAAATAAAAAAAACATGCCCAGAAAGCAGAATAAATATTATAACCATAGCTGACTCACCCTATCATGCTTAAGTTAGCTCATACAGTCCAATGAGTGGCAAACTCTATATTTCTACCTTTTTGTGATTAATTCAGAATGGAATAATAACACTCACCACCACTATTACCTTAATGTCCCGTTTACTGAGCACTTATGTGCCAGATACAGCACTAAGCACATCTCAGATGATATTTCATTTAATCCTAACAAAAGCAACTTGCCTATTTCACACAGCTAAAAAGTCAAAATTTCAACTCAGGTTTAACTCTAGAGACAATACTGTTTATTACTTTTAAAAACCATAAAATAGCTGACTTTATAATTTCTTATATTTGGCACTTATCTGATCCATACCCATCAAAACTCACACAAGGATTTGTAGGCTTCTGTTAGGTGAAATCTGTGCAACTCGTAACTGAGACTTTGCCTCCAACCAAGGCATTCTGAGGGACTTTTCCTTTCTAAAGCCAGCAGATGCTGAGGAAAGGCACGGACTACTGCTACAAACCTAATCTGGTGGGCTATACTCAAATTCCATTGAAACAACTCCACTGACGTTTCAAAGGTAAGATGGTGATGAAAGCAACAGTATCCTATTTGATTTGCTGAGGGCTTAGGGGCCAAGTTACTAGGTATATGATGGTAAGTGACTAATTGCTGCCAGGCAAGATCTCTACTAGTAAATATTCGGAAAGGAGAGGTATATCTGCATGTACCTGGTGCATAACCTGGCTCTTGAAGGTTGTGTGACTTTGACTTGGGCAAGTCACTCTCTCAGCTTCTCATTGGTAAATGTTTGATAGCAATACCTGCTGAACCTGTCACAGGTGTGTTAGGAGAATAAAATAGGTATGTGGAAGTGCCAGGTACTACATAAAATAAGATAATGATAAAATGATTTTTAAAATGGAAAGAAAAGTTGAATTTCTGTGCTTTGTTAATTTGCCAATGTTCAATTATTATCAGAATGTCTATTCTATTTCTGTATATTTTACTAGTGCCCTGGTGCACAGATTCATGCACAGTGAAAGGAAATTAATTAGAAGGTGGCCGGCGGGGTGGGACTGGGTGAGATGGGCCCTGGAGCCAACCTCCCGGGGTCCCTTCCCGGCTGGCCAGCCGCACCTGGGGTGGTGCCGTAGCTTGAAGGGCATCTGCGGAGTGATGCCCTTTGAGGTCCCTCTGGCAGGTGGGGTCCCTCAGCTTGGCCTGCGAGGATCAGGCCGAAAACGGCTCTCTGACATCCCCCGAGGGGTCCCGGATTGCAAGATGGCGGTTCTATGGTGATGTACCCCAAAATCAGGCTCCCTCCTCTCTGGTTCTGGGGTGCGTCAGCGGATCTATTACTAACACTTTTACAATATTTTAAATTTCAAACTTACCTAGGAAAATTAGTTTAGCTAACATGAAGTGGGAACTCTCACATTTTTCTGCCTAACGTTATTCTCTCTCTAATAAATGACCCTTGGCTATTATCTATATACTAGAGGCCCAGTGCATGATTAAACCACCACTGCCAAGTCACCGCAACTTGGCAGCTCCTGCATTGAGCATCTGCCCCCTCCTGGTCATTGTGCGTCATAGCTACTGGTTGATGGTCGGACAGCTGCTTAGCCTTTTATATCCTACATAATAAAAGGGTAATATGTAAATTACCATCACTCTGCTACGCCCATGATTGGGCCAGTGGGAGGCACAGGGGGTGGGACTCGGGGTGGCCGATTGGGCCAGCAGGACACTGAGCTCATGTCACCAGCGGCAGCGCGAGCTCAGCATCTGCGCCATGGCTGTGCTGCGGCATAGAAGGGGCCTCTGGGGCAGCGAGCCCACGTCCTGCTGCGGACCATCAAAAGCGGGGGAGCTGGCTGGCTGTCCGCTCCGGCACCAGGCCTTTCGAAAGCCTCCGCCGCGCCGGAGGCTTTCGAAAGGCCTGGTGCACCAGCGGACAGCCAGCCAGCTCCCCTGCAATCGAAAGCGGGGAGCTGTGTGTCCGCTCCAGCACCAGCGGACCCCCTGCCATCAAAAGCGGGGAGCAGGCTGCTAGTGTCCGCGGAGCGTGCTGGGCTTTGCGGGGCAGTGGATATGGCCTGGATGGCAGGTTAGGCCTAGGGGACCCTACACGTGCATGATTTAATCATGCACTGGGCCTCTAGTATATAGATAATAGCCAAGGGTTATTTATTAGAGAAAGAATAACGTTAGGCAGAAAAATGTGAGAGTTCCCACTTCATGTTAGCTAAACTAATTTTCCTAGGTAAGTTTGAAATTTAAAATATTGCAAAAGTGTTAGTAATAGATCTGCTATAGGTCAAATACATCATATTTTATTATGTGGAAAAAATCACTATGTATTATTTTGTAGTCAACCTCAAGAAGGATTGCTTCCAGAAGTCAGGGAAACGATCTCTGACGATCTCCATTTATGGTACCACTAGAAGCCCGGTGCACGAAATTCGTGCACGGCGGGGGGGTTGTCCCTCAGCCCAGCCTGTACCCTCTCCAATCTGGGATTCCTGGAGGGATGTCCGACTGCCCGTTTAGGCCCAATCCTGTGGGATCGGGCCTAAACGGGCAGTCGGACATCCCTCTCACAATCCAGGACTGCTGGCTCCCAACTGCTTGCCTGCCTGCCAGCCTGATCACCCCCTAACTACTCCGCTGCCAGCCTGGTTGATGCTTAACTGCTCCCCTGCCAGCCTGTTTGCCCCCAACTTCCCTCCTCTGCCAGCCTGGTCACCCCTAACTGCCCTCTCCTGCAGGGTTGATCACCTCCAACTACCCTCCCTTGCAAGCCTGGTCCCTCACAACTGCCCTCCCTTGCAGGCCGGGTGCCTCCCAACTGCCCTCTCCTGCTGGCCATCTTGTGGTGGCCATCTTGTGTCCACATGGGGGCAGCTATATTATGTGTTGCAGTGATGATCAATCTGCATAGTACTCTTTTATTATATAGAATGGAGGCCTGGTACAGGGGTGGGGGCCAGCTGGTTTGCCCTGAAGGGCATCCCGGATCAGGTGGGGGTTCCCTTGGGGTGTGGGGCGGCCTGAGCGAGGGGCCTGTGGTGGTTTGCAGGCTGGCCACGCCCCCTGGCAACCCAAGCGGAGGCCCTGGTATCTGGAATTTATTTTCCTTCTACAATTGAAACTTTGTAGCCTGGGGCGGAGCCAAGCCTGCTGCTCCCTCCGGGGTGGCAGCCATTTCTGTGGCAGTTAATTCACCTTCTATAATTGAAACTTTGTAGCCTTAAGCGGGTGGGCCCGGCCAGGGTGTGCGGAAAGCTTTGCTTCCCCTGTTGCCACCGGCAACCCTGGCCTGCTCTCTCAAGCTCCATTCTGCCGCCATTTGTTTGAATTTGTTTACTTTCTATAATTGAAACTTTGTAGCTTGAGTGGAGGCTTAGGCCTGCAACGGCTATGGAAAGCTTGGCTTCCTCTGTTACCTGGGAAACCTTGCTCTCTCTGGCTGTAGCCATCTTGGATTGGGGTAAATTTGCATACTCGCCCTGATTGGCTGGTGGGCGTGGCTTATGTAGCGGAGTGATGGTTAATTTGCATATTACCATTTTATTAGAGAGGATAAATACTTGAATACTTTTTAAGAAAGTTAAAAAAATTTTTTCAAATCAACCAACTACTGTAATCCAAACAACCATGGGCTGAAAAGCAAAGCCATTAAAGGTCACATTCTGAGCCCAAAGAATCGAGGTCCTAGTTTCTACAAAACTGTAGGCTGTATATCAGTTTCTTTGGCTGTACTCTATGAAAGCCTGATTTACTTATATCATAAAATATTTGGAATTATTTTCTGCCCACCATCCAGGCTTGATACTAAGATAGCCTTGATACTAAGAAACATGTCCTAATCTTATTAAAGCAGAAAACAGAAGGATAATAGATATTACAGAAAGTAGTGGGCAGCCATAACCTTAAATACTTGTAAAAATGGCTCATGAGAAAGAAAATCAGTGAGTAAGAAAGGACTCCTCGGGCCTTGCTATCCTCTTAAAATAGCGCCATAATTTCTCATGCTTTTAGAAAAATGAATGTTGGGTGTTTATTGTTGTTGTTGTGTGGTTTTTTTTTGGTATCTAATATTTGGGTACAAAATAGTACGTAGTAGACTTGATAATTACAAAAATATTATTCACAGTTTAAGATTACAGATTTTTCTTAGAAACTGCCAGAGAATAGTACAGTTAATAGAGTTTATAATCTGTAATTAGAGTCCTTTTAGGCTATGAATTTTTAACACTTTCCAGTGCACAGGGAGCTTGATTACAAGTTTATGGGTTTTAAAATTAAGCATAAATTTTGTAACACCATTACAAACATATTTCCAGTTAAGTTATGGGTGATTTGCATCCAAATTACAGATAAAATGGCTGGCTTTGTTTACCTGTATTTTTCAATAGGACTTTGTTCAGACAGAGCTGAAAATGAGAAACAGCTTACTTTTTCATGCTTGTGTTTCTCCTTTTCTTTTTCTCTCTTCTCTCTCTCTCTTTTTTCTTTTTCCCTTTCCTTCTCTTTCTTCTCCTTTTCCTTCTCTTTTTCTTTCTCTTTCTTTTTCTTCTTCTCCTTTTTGTCCCTTTTCCTTTCTTTCTCCTTAGGCTTCTCTTTTTCTTCAAACAATTTTTCAGGAAGCATGGGTGACAAAGAGGGCAGCATGGCTGGGATCCTCACGGCCCCAGTGGGGCTGAACAAGGGCAGAGCCATGTCCTTGGGCGGCAGTACCAGGGGGGCTGGTGCCACTTTCACTTTCTCCTCACGACCTTTATCTTTAACTTTGTCTTTGTCTCGCTTATCTTTATCTTTTTTGCCCTTTTCTCTATCTTTCTTCTTATCTTTATGCTTCTCTTTCTCCTTTCTCACAAGTCCATCTTTCAATCTTACTTTGGAATCAACCTCTTCAAATTCTCTTATTTTAAACTTATAGGGATCTGACTCTTCATCTTTCAGGAATTCCTTCCATGGATACTTGGCTTCCTTATTGGCCTCCTTTTCTTTCTCTTTAACTTTATCCTTCTCTTTATTCTTGTCCTTGCTTTTGTCTCTTTCCCGTTCCCTATCTCTCTGCTTTTCTTTCTTTTTCATTTTCGTCCTCAGTTCCTTTTTCAACTTCTTTTTGATGTCCACTGAGGAAGGCAGTTTGGTTTTCTCCTCATACAGCTTGTGCAGAGGTTCGGGTGTGGGAGGAGAGACTGAAGGAGAGGAGAGGTAAGAAAAGCTGGGGGGCACATTGGAAGCTGTTCCCATTTTTGCTTTCCGTACAACCTCATCGATGGAGGCGTCCATTGTCCAGGAATTATCAGAACTTGACGTTCCACCTGAAAGAGGCAGAGGAGTGGATCCTAACTTAGTGAAATTGTTCAAGGAAGTGGAAGCTTTTGGAGTTGTACATTCCGAACTTGAAATTCGCTTAGGGCTGGTAAAAATGTCTCCTTCTGATTCTGATCCAGAAGAAAATTCAAAAGGATCTGGCTCTCGTTCAGCACAAGCTCGTGCAATCACAGCATCAATAGAGTCATCAATCGTTTTGTCGATCACAACAGCTTTTCTTGGCAGATTCTCATTGGTCAGCTTCCCAACCTCAGGGGGTGTTTGTGTTTGTTTTACCTGAAGGGTCTCTTTACTAATTTTTTCACTTATTGTAGCTGAAGGAGTCCTATTTGGTGTTTCAGGTCTGATTGGTGCTTGGGGAATATTAGTTATAACCTTGGGACTCTTGGGGCTCTTGGGGCTCTTAGAACGTCCAGGAGATTTCTTTTCTTTGGATACAGTTTTTGGTGACCGAATAGGACTTCCGACCATTGCTGGTGACTGAGTCATTTTAGGTGATTTAGTCTTCTGTCCTGGAGAACTAGTTTTAGTCTTTGTTTTGGGTGTAAATGACTTTGTTTCTAAGGGTTTTGTGGTTGGCATTTGTGATTTTGCAACTGGAGCTAACATTGGTGGCTCTGGCGATGGAGGTGCGAGGTCTGTGCTGTCCTGTACATGGACTGGAGAAAGCATCGGTGGAATCTTTTGGGTATTGATTGAGCTGAGTGGTTCTCGAGCTTCCAATAACACTACATCCAGGGTGTCTCCTTTAGTGCTTATTAGTCGTGGTCGCTTCATGGCAGGCATTTCTTCAACTTCAGGGCTATCTAACGGTCTCTTACCCAAGAAATTCTCATCATTAATAATTTCCTCCTCCTCAAGTTCATCGTCTTCTTCCAAGGGAACTTGCATGGCTTCTGCTGATGTCCCCCCATCAGTGGGCACCTGCTCTTCTTCTTCTTCTGGTAAAGGAAGAGAAAAAGAAGTGTTATTGGAATATTAAAAAACACACACAAACAAACCTGTAACAAATAAAAGTAATGATTTCTAGGCAAAAATAAACATGATTTGAAGAAAAATTTTTGACTGTTTAGAGAGTAAAGCGATTACGTTTTCAAGGATCTTCCAAACTTCCATGCTGTCATTCTTAGAAGAGTGGAAATCAGTGATAGCAGATACAAACAGTTGTTTTCCTTTCAAGTGGTTTGGCCCTACTTTCGGAATCTGGAGTTTGCTAAGTATTTCCTGTTTGTCATCTGCTCCCTTTTATTAATTCTTTTCCTAACCTGAGTAAATGCTGTTTCTCACTTTTCCTCTTCCTCTTGTATACACGTACACACAAACGTACATATACACATGCACACAAAAACAAACATATATAAACACTTCTAAAAATCCAGATACTGGATATTATATGACTACTATCCTCATAAATAATAAAAACGCATACATTTTTTAGGACTTTTATAACAAAGTTTAATTCTTGGATTTTGGAAATGCAATCCTTCAACTTGGACAGAATTCATATACTATTTATGTCTTCTAGTTTGCTTGCTTAATGCTAGCCACCTTGAGAGGCAGGGTGGTACAGTGAAATACATATTGGTTGTGGTATCAGAAAAATGGTGTATCAGCTGGTGGTCTGACACTACAGAGCAACAGGCCTCAGGCAATCTCTTAACCTCTTTGAGCCTGTTTCCTGACCTTTCAAAAGGGGCTAATGTTACTTGCCCTGACTGCTTGACTGGGCTGTTGTAAGATCGGATTATTTCTTTCTATACCTATTAACTAAGCATATACCATGCATAATACACAATTATAAAGGCTGAAAGAGCTACTGGAATAAGTAAAAAATAAATCATAACCTAAGAGAGCTTGTAGTTTAGCAGGGAGACACAGTGTATGTGTACAGCACATAGGAAGTGAGTAGTACCATAAGACAATGAAGTGCTACAGTAGTTCAAAGGAGAAATGTCAAAGGTCTGGGGAAGACTCAACTAATTAATTAAGCAGCATTTCGGATTTCTGGCTATTGGGAATGATGAAGTACAGAACAGATGACAAAGAGATGGAAACAAACATAGGAAGTGTGTGGGAATAATTTGTCTGGAAAGTAGGGTACAAGATGGAGAATAATAGAAAGTAAGTTTACTGAGGTTGTATCTAGATCCCAGAAGTTTTGAATTCTGGGAAAATGAACATAATCTTTATCCTACTGGTAGTTTGGACTTAATGAAGATTAAGGGAGAAAAATAACCAGGGTACCTGTTCGCAAAATTATTTTGGCAGGAACATATATGATGGATGGGAAGTAACAGATAGTAATGGAAAAGTGACAAGTTAGGGATTACTGAAATGATGTAGGTAAGTAACAATAAGGGTATGATATAAAATAGTGGTAATGAATAGGAAGCAGTAGAGGCAGATGATATTTTGAATATGAAAAAATAGAATCTGATAAATGATTAGGTGTAAGAGTGTAGGAAGAATTCAAACACAGTTTCAAGGTTTGAGCCCTGGTGAGTGAGAAATGCAGTCCTTAATAGAAACAGGGAAGGAAGAAGGAGGAAGGTTTCAACAGGCTGCATAGCAGACCTTCAGAATATGTTAGAGTGCATCTTGTTCTTCTCCCTCTGGAGGCTAATCTGGATCAAGATCTCCCTGGTCGATGCCCTGGGAGAGCAAAAGTTAACTGCTCTAATAGAAGCAGTCCCTTGAAAGGGAACTCCTGGAACTACTAGTAAGACAGTGCTAGGTCTACCAGATGGAATGTCTGTTTTATAGGTAGGACAACTTGAAAATCTGAGTTTTCTACACAGCGTATTATTTTACTAGTGTAAGATTCTTTCAAATTGAAACTGGCAAGATGACCACCAGATGGGCATTAGAACTGAAGAAGGTATGTAGGCGGGGCTAGGAAAAACTGTACCCCTTTCCTGCAAATACTTCAGAAAACAGATTTGGTTCACTTGGAATTTGGAGTTAACATACTTCAGAAAAAAGAATGGTGGTTGTTCTCATTTAAGTGAAAAAAGAAAGTTGAAACAAAAACATAAAGCTTGATTCAAAGTGGGTCTCTATCAGCCAGGAGTTGTTATTCTGTTTCTGTTATTTTTATTGTTTATTTCATTTTTTGTTTATTTCAAGTCCCTGCTGCTAACTTATATGCATCTATAAGCTTTACATGGTTAGAAGAATATAAATGAATTATAAAGCTAAACTATTACAAGTGCTGATTTTAGGAATACTTAACATACAAATGTTTCTTATTTTGATTAGTTTAATTTACAATTACTTTTATGTTTAAAGATTTTATAAGAAAGCTTCAATTGTAGCATCAAAATTCATCAGAATGAAAAAATAATTGTGCTGGAAGAGAAAGCCTTAAACTTTAATAAGAACAGGAAAGGTGTGGAGATATTTACAACTAATTTCTGAATTAGAAATTATCTGATACATACCAGACAGTATAAGCAATGTACATGGAAGGCAAACAGCATAACAATGAATGAATACCTGTGATGTTGCCACCTAACCTTGTAAACAGAACAGAAGCAATGTCATTGGAACTCTTTTGGTTTCTGATTCATCCTTTGCTCTCTCCACTCTCACCCACAAATAACTACTGACCTGATTTTTATACTCATCATTCCCTTGTTCCTTTACATATTTGTATCTAGTTTGCTTCTTTTTGAACTCTTTATAAGTGGTATCATACTACAATGTTCTTTAGCTTTTTTTCACCCAACATATGTTTCTAAGATTCACCCATGTTGATGCAGGTAGCTGTAGTTATTCATTTTCACTGTTGTAAAATTGTACTATCCTTACTAACTCATTCTCTTGGTAAGAAAGTTTTCCACCTGAGTGAATATATTTTAATTTTTAAAATACCACAAAATTCCAACAAATGAATACAACTCTGCTCAAAAACAGACTTAATTGGTGATTATACAAATGCCTTTCTGGCTTTTCATTACATGAATAATTTTAATTCTATGTTCTAAGTTTGGAATAAGATAAATATATGATGGCTATTGAATGATTTATTCTTTATGGTCACCCAAACCCCAACTTGAAGATTAGTTTCAGTTTGGCAACAGTTTACTCTTCTTTTTAACTAGGATAGTAAAGCATTCTTTGTGTGAATATGAATTATAATAAGCACCATTTACAATAATCTGTAAAATATCCTAAAAGTGTTTTAACATTCTCCTATACTCATTCATGAAAAGAGTTTTACTATAAAATAGCACAAAATTTGGTTAACAGAAGTTTAATATTACAAGATATTTGATCTTGATACATTATTACATAAAGGTGGCTTGGTTGGTTGGTGTGCCAGGGTTGTAGTTTAATCCCCAGTCAGGGAACATATAAGAATCAACCAATGAATGCATAAATAAGTGGAACAACAAACTGATATCTCTCTCTCAAATCAGTAAAAAAAAAAAAAAAAGGAAAGAAAATATGAGCTGGTGGTCAATGGGAAAAACAGTAACAACAACAACAAAAAACCCCAAAGGGGACATCTGTAATACTTTCAATAATACAGACAAATTTTAAAAAATTACCTAAAAAAGAAAATATGAGTCACAAGCTCTTTCTAATTTAACACAAATATAGATATCAGAATAAAAGCTGTATTTCAAAGTTAGAAATGTGACCTTCTTATATGAGTATTTTAAAGGTTTTTATTTCCATAGAACTAACTCATTTTCTACTATTTCAATATTTGGAAACTGGAAGGAAAAGACTCCTCTGTATTTATGCCATAAACAAATATTGGGGGAAAAACAAGTTCAAGGAAAACTATTAGTTGTGAGATTTTAAACAAGTGTCTCAAATTCTTAGTGCTATACTTCATTGATCTAGATGATGAGCACATTAGCATCATTTACCTTGAAAGTTCAGTGAAAACTGATTATTAGAGTTCAACAATATTTTAAATACAATATTTAAAGTATTCAAACTATTAAATAACTAGAGGCCCAGTGCACGAAATTCGTGCACTGGGGGGCGGGGGTGTCCCTCAGCCCAGGCTGCACCCTCTCCAATCTGGGACCCCAACCAGGGATCGTGCCTAAACCG
Organism: Cnephaeus nilssonii; assembly: GCF_951640355.1. Lineage (NCBI taxonomy): Eukaryota > Metazoa > Chordata > Mammalia > Chiroptera > Vespertilionidae > Cnephaeus > Cnephaeus nilssonii. The sequence goes on along the minus strand of NC_137072.1, from coordinate 32,432,071 downwards.
GCAGTTGGACATCCCCCTCACAATCTGGGACTGCTGGCTCTTAACCGCTTGCCTGCCTGCCTGCTTGATTGCCCCTAACCACTTCTGCCTGCCAGCCTGATCACCCACTAACCACTCCCCTGCCAACCTGATTGACATCTAGCTGCTCCCCTGCCAGCCTGATTGCTCCCAAATGCCCTCCCCTGCCAGCCCGATCACTCCTAACTGCCCTCCCCTGCTGGCCTGGTAGCCCCCAACTGCCCTCCCCTGCAGGCCTGGTCCCCCCCAACTGCCCTCCCTCCCCTGCAGGCCCAGTTGCCCCCAACTGCCCTCCCCTGCCGGCCATCTTGTGGTGGCCATCTTGTGACCACATGGGGGCGGCCACCTTGTGCAATGGTGTGACAGTCAATTTGTATATTACCTCTTTATTATATAGGATATTGGTCAATAATAGAGATATACATTGTAAAATAAACATAACCTTGAAATCCTTTTTTGAGAAGATTAAAAAACAAAACAAACAAAAATACCATCTCCTACCGCAAATCTCTTGCAAACCAAATAGAAGAGCGCAAGTCCAGAATTAGCATCTGCAGGTGGAGAGGATATTACCTTAGCCATCTGCCCTAATATATCTCCCTGCAATGAGCAGTCTGGAGTTGCTTGGAGACTTTGCAGGATAACAGACATTGTAGTAAGGAAAGCTGGATAAGGGTTAATGCTCATGCTGCTAAAGGTATAGTAAGGAATTATTTATAAAAAGTGTTTCCTTTTCTGCTTGTGTTAAAATTTAGCCAAAGTCAACCATGATAAGACTATTGACATTCTATTTGCTCTAAGTGATTATTAGCATTGTCATTCACCCCCCCAAAAAAATACCATAAATTATTATATAACTTCTTTACTTCTAGGAGGAAAAAGAAGACTCCACCACCAACAACAAAAACATACTAAGAACCTTAAAGCCGTGTAGGAACCCCTACTGTAAAAAAAAAAAGTTAACTTCCTGCTTCCTGGTAGAGGTTCATGTCTACTATCAACAAACTTATTTGTCATATAAATTAACTAAAATATGACTGTTATAATTCAATCAAAGGAAAATGCTGCTGCATTAAGAAGTAACTTCATTCTTTTTTTAAAGAAGTAACTTCATTTTGCCAAATGATTTGCATATATAGTACACTTTCTCATTTGTCAAATAGGGGAAACTATGTGCAATAACACAAATGACTCGGCACCAATTTAGCAGTACAGTTGAAGAGATTTAAAACAGGTATTTCATTGGTAGAATAACTTATGAAAGAGGGGGAAGACAGAGATGATTTCTAAAGTAAACAATCCATGATTCCAAGTCAATATTTGATTATAAAATTATTTGTTAACTTTTTAATTTCACATAATTTCAAGCATATAGAAAAAGGTGTCGGAATACAAGAACTCATGAACACCCTACACCAAGGTTCACCAAATTAACATTTTCATTTAGTGTGTGACTGCAGAATAATTCTTTTTAAATTACATACAAGAAATAAAATGGATCCATATTAATGTACATCTTTTAAAAACTTCATAGATGTCGAGGGGAGGGGGAGACACTACAAAGCCCATTCTGATTTTCCTTCATTAATGACACAAATAAATATTCACACAGCTATATCCCAGAGGAGGAATGAGAAAAACATGCTTCTTTACCAACTTCCCGAACATAAACAAAACAAGGCAATAAGGTCTGAACACACCAAAAGGATTTTTTAGGGGTTCATTTTAAGCTACTGTAAATATTGACTTAGAACAAAGTATCTTTTTAACTAGAATAGTAAGTGCCTTTAAAGAAACACTGTAATCTAAAAAGCTCATGGAAATTAGGAGAAAAAAAGAAATTGCTTGCATATGGCATGAAAGCTTTTTATTTCATTAACTGCACAGATGAGTGCAACTTTAAAATTCAGTGGCATGATCTTAAATTAAGCAGGAAATATAGTTGTGTTTTTAAACCTTAAATATTGATATAATAAAATGCTATCTGCATATATTTCATTCAAAATTAAGTGTATTTAAAATAAGATTTCTTCTGATTTTTTTGAAATACATGTGCAGAAATTAATTTCTAGCAAATGATGACAAATTTTCCTATTTTCCTGTTAGTTTATGCATCCCACTGTTTTTATAAGAGTCCTCTTATTAACAAGTATGAAAGGATTCATTTAAAATATATATTTTGTACCCAGCTGGGTGTGACTCAGTGGCTCAGGAGGTCATAGTTCAATTCAGGGCACATGCCCGGGTTGTGGGCTTGATCCCCAGTGGGGTGTGTGCAGGAGGCAGCCAACTGATGTCTCTCTCTCATTGATGTTTCTATCTCCCTTCCTTTCTCTCTAAAATCAATTTAAAAAAAATAATATTTTATTGATTTTTTTACAAAGAGGGATAGAGAGTTAGAAACATCAATGAGAGAGAAACATCTATCAGCTGCCTCCTGCACACCCGCTACTGGGGATGTGCCCGCAACCAAGGTACATGCCCTTGACCGGAATTGAACCTGGGACCCTTCAGTCTGCAGGCCGACACTCTATCCACTGAGCCAAACCAGTTAGGGCTCTAAAACCAATTTTTAAAAAAATATATATTTTATTGATTTTTTTATAGAGAGGAAGGGAGAGGGATAGAGAGCTGGAAACATCGATGAGAGAGAAACATCAATCAGCTGCCTCCTGCACACCCCCTATTGGGGATGTGCCCGCAACCAAGGTACATGCCCTTGACCCGAATCGAACCTGGGACCCTTGAGTCCGCAGGTCGACGCTCTATCCACTGAGCCACACCGGTTAGAGCTAAAATCAATTAAAAAAAAACACATTAAAATATATATTTTGTTCAAAAACACCATTCCACTTGTCTGGATTATTAAATATAGTTACTATAACCAATTCTTTGAAGCAAATCAATACTACTAATGCTCATTCATTCACTCCTCACTCATTCACCCATCAGTCCGTCCATCCATCCATCCATCCATCCATCCATCCACCCACCGAGTGTCTTCTGAATACCACTGTGGCAAGCACTATGTTAGATTCTAGGAAAATAAAGTCGAATGAGATATGATTTACTATCCTTAAGAATTAACCACATGTTGTGGCTATCAGTTTAAGTGCTGTGGCAGGAATAGGTACAAGGTACACATCTGGCTATATCCAGGGTCATGTAAGACAGAAATCACAATGTCAACCAGAAAGGTAGCTGGACTGAAACTACATTTAAGTTCTGCTACCAGTTTCATGATGCAACCTAGCACAGCCCACTCCTCTCCCAGACTTAAGTTTTCTCATCTGTAACATATAAGTATTGACATCTGATCTACTTCTAAGAGCTGAAGATCTTCACTATCAGGGCCATCTCTACATGCAATTGACCATGCATGTGGGATGTCCCAAAGGGCATGATGGAGCTATTTCTGCTCCTCAATATCTCACTGACCACATGCAACAACGCTTGGCATTCTGACCACTTGATTTATGTCTTGGATAAAGACAGATTTTTAAAAGTCTGCCACCAAAATATATTTAAGGCCATAAAGCTAAAAAACAAATGACACTTTCCTACTTTTTGAGGAAGGAAACTATAAGAAAATGAAACATGATTTGAAGAAATGCTAAGGATTAAAAGGGTTTGGAACACAGGGTACTGCCAGAAGGGTAATACTCAGGTGGGAAGCTGCTGTGAGGAGGGAAGGTCTAGGGCAGTTGGAAGATAGGCAGACACTGTATGCCTGGAAAAGACAGGAATGAGAACAATATAAAAACAATCTTAATCCATTTCAACATTTAATCTTTGAGTTCCAAATGAGGCTAAAAATTTAAAAATCCCATCTATGTTCCCTCATAAAATATATTTTAAATTATCCTGTCTATAATGTAACAGTAATTAGACCCTTAATTCAATGTGCAAAAGTGAGTAGGTATTTTTTAAACAAACCTATTTACTTTTAAAAAAATTACTAGCAAAGACACGACAATTAGGCAATGACAATCCATACAGTACAAGAAATCAGTAACACAATAAATTAATAGCAGAATGAAGATGTGTTATAATACTTATACACAAACTGACCTGTAAAAAAGCACTACGTCACTAACGTTCTGCACAATAAAAAACTAAAATGCTATATAAGCAAGCCAACCTGAAATGACACCTAGTATTATAAATGGCCTAATCTATATGTTAATACTGTTGTATCACATAACTGCAGCAAGAGTAAGATAACAATATGACTTTGGGGTTTCTATGGCTACATCCTGGTCTAACGTGCCTGAAAGGGCCGGCTGCTGACACCACACAAGCATTCTGAGTGCTTCTTTTTGGTTATTTATGATATGATTTATGATAACGACAACATCTCCTATTTTCTCTCCTCCTCAGATACAATAAATTGCTATCGTTAATCACCCTTCTCAGTTCAACTATGATTACAATAGCATAATAGGGCCAGGCTATGGTAATACTGTGGATTTTTAAAAAAGAAATAAATACAAGAAGATTTCATCAGACAATGTCAATATCTCTAATATTTTAATCATCTTCCTTTAAGTCTTTCAGGATAAATTCGATTACAACTAAGATTCCACATCCAGGATGTAAGCCCTTTGTGAAAACCAAATTCACAATCAAGTACCACATACTCACAAATCACTATTACCATGATTTTCTTAAACTTACTACAACAGTAAGACTTTGCATAGGACATGGTTTCTTTTCTAAGAGACAATGGAAGTTGTGTCTTTCCTATAGTTGTGAAACTAATCTTATTGCTGTTGTTTCTTTTTGTTCCCAGAATGAGACAAATTGGGCAAATTAGCCATTCATCTATCAGAAGGCAAAATAATAGAGAAAAAATAAAAACTTTGTAATCACTCAGATACATGTGACCTGCCTTTACTGGCTATGCAGATGCTTAATCTTTCTGAACTTCAATTTCCCTTTATGCCAATTTGGGTTAACAGATAGTACTGCCTCTTTGGTTTTTGAATAACAGTAAGGCAAACGATGTAAAGAATTCAGCAAAGTGCTTAATGAATGAGTTAGACTGTACAAAAAGAAGAAAAATTCTTCCCCTCCCTGCACCTATGCCCTTTCTGTGGGCTGCTCTTAGAGGTGAGCCTACTTGCACTTATGTGACCCTGTACGTGATGGGTCAGTGTTGGTGAACGTGACTTAAGCAGAGGCTTGAAAACCACTTGCATCCTGGGGCTTGTCTCTTGCTGCTTTGGAGCAATTTGCAACTACCCTCGCATGAGTGAGCCAAGTGAACCTGCTGGATGATGAGAAGTGCATGGCTTAGAGACCCAGCCAAATCATCAGACATATGAGTGAGGCCATTGATCAGCAGCTGATCACAAATGTATATCCAAGCCCAGCCACGTCCAGCAAAAGAATTGCACAGCTGAGCCAAATTAAAATGCCAACTCACAGAATTGTGAGCTAATAGTTGCTGTTTTAAGCCACTAAATTTTTAGATGGCTTGCTACATACACAGCAACATATTAACGACCCATTCACACCATATACATGTACAGTGGGATTCATGTTATTTGTGATGGTTATGTCCTTATAAAATTACCACAAAACTAAATTAGTGAATACGGAACCATTGCGTCTAAGGGAAAGGTTCCTATGAGGCTTTGATCAAACATTTTTGTTAGCAGATCAATACATAACATTTATGTGTGTTTCTGTTTAAAGACATCTCATTTAATATACACTGTTGATTACTTAGCATAGAACTCATGACCAACAGCACTATATCATGTCAGAATGAAGCTTATCTAACACGCATTTTCTCTGTACGGCACCTCTCAGCCTTCCTATACTTAGGAACATTAGTCAGCACTTAAGCATTGTGCTTGGGGGTCATTTTAAACAGCAATATCACCAACAAAAAGCAAAAAATATGAAAAACGTGGCACTAAATAGACCTTGAAAATGACTCTTATTTACAATATGAGAGTTGAAATAACAAGGCAGAGGGCCACCTTATTCGAACTCAGAGCAAACATGTATGTTGGGTGTACCTCTAATTTTTTGCCACTCTGAATGACTGTGAAAGTGATTTTGAAGTTACACATACATTTTAGCAAGTAGGCAAAATTGTAAACACGGAATCCATGCATAATGAGGATCAACTGTATATAATTATATGGCTATAACTTCATCAACATCAAATACTTTTATGGAGTACTGATTTAAAATAAAAGATTTTGCTTGAAAGTAATTCTAATCCTCAGAAGGCATTTAATGAAAAGATTAAATGTGCCTTATGAACTTTAACACTGTGACCATCCATATCTGGCAAGACATTCTTCTAAACCCAAACTGGGAGATATTTTAGTTTAAATTCAAAGAACTAGCTATGTGCAGAACACTGGTCAAGCCACATGATCATTCTTTGAATTTCTGGAATACATCAAGTTCTTCCTTCCTCAGGGTATTTATACAGATTCTGCTCCTCTCTGCTGGGAACACTCTTCACGATTCCCATGCTTGCCTCTCTCTCACCCTGTAAGTCTTAAGCTTAATTATTGTCTTCTCAAAAAAGTATTCTCTTGTCATTTCCTCCCTCCAAAAATAAAGTAAGTTTGATGGTTAATGCATTTCTTATCTGTGTCCCCAACTAAGCTTCACTAAGAGAGGAACCACTTTTGCCTTTAGCTGCTAAGCAATCATCAACAGGCTGATAATAAAACTATTAGAAAAATAATAAAAATTATTTTATCATATTTCACTGATTCTAATGGTGTTAAAATGTGCAACTCTGAAACTGATGTTTTATAATCAAAGGCATCTTCTTAACTCTATTACTTGAATAAGTGACAGTGATATAGCATTTAAGGCCTGCGCATGGGTGAACTTGTCATTCTTGGTAGAATGACTGGACATTGCAACTCCTCAATGTTTCAATCAACAAACCATTCAAAAAATCTGAAGAAGAAATATTTGTTCTATGCAGCTACAAAGAAACATTTTGTCTAATAAGAAAGAATCGATTCATAGTCTATTGACATAGTGTGGTTTTGTTTTTTTCTTAGTGGTACATAAAAGAATGGTGCTTCTTATGATTGATGGTGTGTCAGGATCAATGAAATATGTCGGTTGTCTAAATTACTATTAAATGCTTACTATGGCCCTTTTATCTAATACTGAGAAATTATTTTAGTTATTAAAATAACATTACATTGGACATCCTTAAAGTGAAGGGTCCAGAAGGGGACAACTTTGTTGTTGCCCCATGTTGTCCATTTTCTTTCCCTTCTTGTGCCCACTTATATAAGACATCCCATTCACCAATTAGCTCATGTATACAATCCTTTCTACTACACTAACTTGCCGTATGACCTCTGGGTTTTGGATTAGTATTTAGAAGCACACTCTTTATCCCAAACCATACTTTATTATCAAGGCAGCATTTCTTTACAATGGAAACAGTGACGGACTAGAAGATGACCCTGGTTTATAGAACCAGCCCTTTACCATTAATTTGTATTGATGAGCACAAGATTCTTTATCTGTACACACACAAAATAACGTTGACCCTACTTACTTCATAGGACTATCAGGTGTAATAAGTGAACACACAATGTGAAATCATTTTGAAAACTGTTCAAATAATAGAAGTCAATGTCAGTAGTAGTGACAGCAGCACATGCCTTTTATTGCCATCATTCTCCTAGCACCTATCAAGAGCCAGCCCATGTAGGAGCTGTTCCCACACATTCTCTTTTTTCTCTTTCTCCCAACTATGCATGTATAGTCCCAGAGGTTTTAGCAAAAACAATTAAAAAATAAAAGTTCAGTATATTTATACAATGGCTGTTAAAAAGCAAGATTAGAAAGAAGACCAATAAGGATACATATGTAACATCTTAATCAATAAAGAAATTTTAAAAAAAAGAAGACCAAATTTGGTATGACTCTAGTTTGAAATGGTAAGAGAAACATTAGTTCAGTGCCAAATTATAAATTTGATAGGAAGAAAGAAAAATCAGTATTTAAACTTTTTGATTTTTATGTATCTATCCTTGTCTCATGCTATCAATTCCAAACATCCTCATATTTACTAGTAGCAGATAAAATCTGCTGCTGGTCTCTTAAAATTTGATGACTCAAAACACAAACAAAAACCCCTAAGAAACCATCCATATACAAAACACAAAACAAGAAATTCACAATGGTATAAAAATTACTAGAAAAATGCTATGAAACTATAATCAACTCTTTCCTGGCATGGAAGAGAAGTGGAGGTAGGGGTGGTGGGGAACACAGAGGGTAATCATTTATGCAACAATAAGTCACTGCATACATCAAATACAGATAAAAAAAATTCTTTAAAAAGTACTGTTTAGTCCAGCTGGGTATGGCTCAGTGGTTGAGCATCAACCCATGAACTATTCCCAGTCAGGGCACATGCCAGGTTGCGGGCTCGATCCCCAGTGTGGGGTGTGCAGGAGGCAGCAGGTCAATGATTATCTCTCATCACTGATGTTTCTCTCTCCCTTTCCCTTCCTCTCTGAAAAAAATAAAAATATATGAGAAACATCAGTGATGAGAATCACTGACTTGCTGCCTCTTGCACACCACACTGGGGATTGAGCCCACAACCTGGGCATGTGCCTTGACCAGGTGCAAGGAGGGGAAGAATTTTTCTTCTTCCCGTGCCTTGACCGGGAATGGAACTATGACTTCCTGTTTCATAGGTCCATGCTCAACCACTGAGCAATGCCTGCCAGGCAATTTTTTTTAAAAGTACTGTTTTTAACTCTAAAATTAACTGGAACTTCATTTAAATTTTCAGGAAAGGTATGTCAGGAAGTCACAATGTCTCAGGGATAAATGTCACTTATACTCCATTTGTATGACGTGGCAAATAAATAGTTTTGACCAAGAAAAGGCTAAATATAACTGCTTCTATTAAAGCCATGCGATAAATAAGACTGGAATTGATTCTCTCCAATTCCCAATGCTAAATGAGATAATTTCCCTGCTCAAAGGCTTCCTGTCACAATTAGAATAAAATCCCAACTCCTTGCTTACAGCTCTTTTCATATTTGTCCAGCAGGTCTTCCGGCTCTTACCGGAAGGGCCTTTACCAAAAGACCCTAAAAAAAATCAAAATTTAAAAAAAAAAAATCCAACTTCTTACTATAACCTATGAAGTCCTGTATCACCCTGTTCCACCTTGCACTGCTCCTCTTCTCACACCACACTGGACGTTTTAATTTTCCTCGAACTTGCCAAGCTGATTCCCAGTACTCTTCAATGATCTGAAATACTCTCCCTCCCTCCACCTCTTCTCATGGCTTATTCTCTCATTTTCTTTAGATCTTCCATGCCACTTCCTCAGAGATGTCCTATGTGATCAACAGCATGCTATCTACTTGCCTCCCTATCACTTTCATGCCCTGTTTTATCGACATTGCACTCATTCCTACCTATCATTATATTATTTACTAGAGGCCCAATGCTCGAAATTCGTACAAGAGTAGGACTTCCTTCTCCCGGTTGCCGGCACCGGCTTCCCTCTGGTACCTGGGACCCAGGCTTCCCTCCCTCAAGCTGCTGGCAGGCACCCAGGACCCGGGCTTACCTCGCAGTCCCGGCTTTGTCTGGAAGGTTTTACGGTCTAATTAGCATATTATGCTTTTATTATTATAGATTTTATTTTTATTTTTTATTTTTTTTGCTTCACCTACTAAAATGTAAGCTTTCTGAGGTCCAGGACTATATCATCTAGACTGTATTTCTAGTGTCTAAAACAGTAGCTAACCTGGATGAGATCCTTACTATTTGTTAAGCAAAAGCTCTTTTTTTTCTCTTTTAAAAAATCTTTATTGTTCCGATTATTACAGATGTTCCTCTTTTTCCCCCCATAGCTCCTCTCTACCCAGTTCCAACCCCTCCAGGCCTTCCCTCCTTCCCCACTGACCTCGTCCACAGGTGTCAGTCTGCTCCCTTTCCATGCCCCTGATTCTATTACATTCACCAGTCTGTTCTGTTCATCAGATTTTTTTATTCATTTTTTAGGTTCACTTGTTGATAGATATGTATTTGTTGTCACTTTGTTGTTCATAATTTTTTAAGTTTACCTTTTTCTTCTTCCTCTTCTTAAAGAATACCCTTCAGCATTTCATATAATACTGGTTTGGTGGTAATGAACTCCTTTAGCTTTTTCTTGTCTGTGAAGCTCTTTATCTGACCTTCAATTCTAAGTGATAGCTTTGCTGGGTAGAGTAATCTTGGTTGTAGGTTCTTGCTATTCATCACTTTGTCTATTTCTTGCCACACCCTCCTGGCCTGCATAGTTTCTGTTGAGAAATCAGCTGACAATCATATGGGTACTCCCTTGTAGGTAACTAACTGTTTTCCTCTTGCTGCTTTTAAGATTCTGTCTTTTGCCCTTGGCATTTTAATTATGATGTGTCTTGGTGTGGTCCTCTTTGGATTCCTCTTGTTTGGGGTTCTCTGTGCTTCCTGGACTTGTAAGTCTATTTCTTTCACCAGGTAGGGAGTTTTCTGTCATTATTTCTTCAAATAGGTTTTCAGTATCTTGCTCTCTCTCTTCTGCTGGCACCCCCATAATTTGGATGTTAGTACGCTTGAAGTTGTCACAGAGGCTCCTTACACTATCTTCATATTTTTGGATTCTTTTTGCTTTTTGCTTTTCCAGTTGGGTGTTTTTTGCTTCTTCATATTTCAAATCTTTGACTTGATTCTTGGGATCCTCTAGTCTGCTGTTGGATCTCTGTATATTATTCTTTATTTCAGTCAGTGTATGCTTAATTTCTGATTGGTCCTTTTTCATATCCTTGAGGGTCTCACTAAATTTCTCGGAGATTTCTAGAAGATTCTTGAGTAACCTTATAACTGTGGTTTTGAACTATATATCTAGTATTTTGCTTTCATCCATTTCTTTCATTTGTGACTTGTTTCTTTGTCTCCACATTTTGGCTGCTTCCCTGTGTTTGTTTCTGTATACTGGGTAGTTGCTAAGTCTCCTTGAGTTGATAGAGTGGCCTTGTGTGGTAGGTGTCCTATAGGGCCCAGTGGCTCAGCCTCCCCAGTCACCTGAAGTGGACGCTCTTGGTGCACCCCTTTGTGGGCTGTTTGTACAGTCTTGTTGTAGTTAACCCTTGATTGCTGTTGGTATCACTGGGAGGAATTGACCTCCAGGCCAATTGGCTGTGATGACCCGCTGTGTCTACACTGGAAGATCTGTTGCACAGGAGACACCCTTATGGGGCAGGACTTGCTTCAGTGGGGCTTTGGTGCTTAATGAGTCTGCCCCTTGAGTGTGTCTCTTATGGATGTGAAGAGTTGTAATCTGGTATGGTCTCACTCTGACCACTGGGTACACTGGCTCTTGGATCTCCAAGGAGGTGCAAGGTCAGCCACTATCTGGGGCCACCCAGCAGGAGCTACAGAGACATCTGCAGATTCCTCCTCTTTGTATCAGGTTTGGAAGTGCCCAGACGAGGCCCACTGTGAAGCAAGGCAAGCTGCTGCTGCTGGGCCTTGGACCTTCTTTTGGAAGTTCTGGGGCTCTCTGACCCAGCTACAGTTTGACAGGTTTTAGGAGGAGAAAAGACAGGCCATTCATATGCAAAAGCTGATGCGCACAGCTTGGGTGGGGTTGTAAATTGGGAGGGGCGGGGTCTCAGGGAATCACCAGGGTGGAACAAACAGCAATGGCTGCCAGTCAGCCCTGCACCAGAGAGGTCCCCAGGTCTCCAGGTCTCCGCGTCCCGCGCCCCCATGCAGGAACAATGATCGCTGCGAGCACCTCTGAGAGAGTCGCCCTCACGTTCCTGTCCCAATGCCAGACAGTCCAGTTTCTCCCTGTATGTGTCTGGGTCCCCCATAGTCTCGCCCGGAACTGGAGTTGAGAGCAAGTGGGAGCTTGTATCTCCCTCCCGATTAAAAGAGCAGCACATCCAGGTGCCAGCAATTTCTGTACCTCTGCACCTCTTACCAATCTCACTGTGCTTTCTTTACCTCTACTTGTGGAACTTCCACTCAGCCAGCTTTCTGGTAGTTACAGAATAGTCACAGGGATGCAAAGTACAGCATAGGAAATATAGTCATTAATATCATAATAACTATGTATGGTGTAAGATGGGTACTAGATTTATGGGGATGATCATCTAGTAAGTTATACAATGTCCAATCACTGGACAATACACCTAAAACATATAATATTGTATGTCAACTGTAATTAAAAAAATAAAAAAATCAATTAAAAGAAAAGAAGTAGGAAGGTTAGGAGTGACACCTTCTTAGAGTGAAGAAACTATCTGAACGCTAATTAATTATGCAGAGATCTGAATAATTAGGATAGCTGGTCAGAGACAAACTAGGAGAAGAGTATTATCCACTCATAGAACAGCATGTGAAATAGCCACATAATATAATGAATTTGCATATTTAGGGCACTGAAAGGATTCCAGTGTGGCAAGAGCAGAGTAAGTGAGGGGAAGATAAAACAAGATAAACTGGATAGGTAGACAGGGCTTCATGGGTCATGGTCAGGAGTTAAGATATTATTTAAAGGTTAATGGGAAGTCACTGAATGTTTTAAAAGAGTTTGATATGCTTTTAAAAAAGATTACCCCAGCAGCTGTGTAAAGTGGTGATCTGAGTGAACAGCTTAAGTCTAGTGGTGGAGCCAAAAGCTGGAGGAGTAAGGATAAAAAATGTACACAAAATAAAGACAAATACAGACAGTCTCTCTCTCTCTCTCTCTCTCTCTCTCTCTCTCTCTCTCTCTCACACACACACACACACACACACACACACACATTCACCCAACAAATATTTATTACTATCTATGTACAACAGGCAACACAGGTTTAAGTAAACAATAGACAAGGTTTATTTTCTCATGGACTTTAAATGCTGGGAGGGCACATAGGCAATAAATAATACAAAAGATAATTCATAGTGATGAAGTGCTAGGAAGACCATAAAACAGGCTGACACATTTGGGAAGGGAAAGGGCTACTTTAGATAGAACAGTCACTGAGGAAGTGATGTTTCAGCTGAGAACAGATTCATGAGAAAACTATAGCCAGAGGATGATCTTTTGAATAAAGCATTTCAGGGAAAAGAGAACAAGACCAAGGTCCTGCTGGGGGAACAACCTTGTACAGTTGGTGAATGGAGGAAAAGCGGGTTAAGAGAAGGTGGTGAGCGGCATGCATGTGTGGGAGCCGGCCTTATCTTCCATGCTGTGCCCAAAGATCTAGAGTGTGTCTGAGCACTCACTCAATGGGAAACCACTAGTGAGTTTTAAGCAGGGAAGCTTGTTAGAAGAAAGGGAAAGATTGAGGAAGGTAGGTAAGAAAGCTAAGGAAAGGTCTCAAAATGCTCACTGTGCACATAAAGAAGATAAACTATTAGATAAAAGAAGTTGTTTATTCCACTAAGGAGGAGAAGAAAAAAATAACAGTAGCCCAGTTGGTGTGGCTCAGTGGTTGAGTGTTGACCCATAAACAAAGGACATTTTGGTCCCATTCCCTGTCAGGGCACATGCCCAGGTTATGGGCTCGATCCCCAGTAGGGGGAGTGCAGGAGGCAGCTGATGGATGAATCTCTCATCATTGATGTTTTTTTCTCTTTCTCTCCCTCTCCCTTCCTCTCTCGAATCAATTAAAAGATTTTTAAAGTAATATGAAGCTTAAAACGACTGTCCAGATTTTAAGACAATCATACCCGATAGGTATTCAATTATTATAAATATGATATAAAAATTTTTATTATAATAAAAATTAAAAAATCACTACACATACATGATCAGCATTATTATCCAACTTTTACACATTGAAGCAAACAAGCCAGACAAAGGCCACTGTACTTAGGAAAGTAGACTGAGCAAGGCTGTTAATCGTTGGGATAATATCATATTCTATTTTGCACCGTCACTACCATAAAAATAAAAATAAAGTAAAAAAAATTACAAGTACATTTAAGTTGTTTGATGCTATATTTTCATATTGCACATACTCCTAGATACAGAGTAATATGTACCTTTATTCTATTGCAAGACTGTCCCAGTGCTCTAAATGACCTTGACAAAATTCTGGAAAAAAATATATCAAGACCTGGGGCTCTAAAGCTATTTTAGAATTAGCTCTGAATAATTGTCCTACAATATGAGTTTCTTGATTAATTGCTTAAGATAAGGTCTCCTTTTCCTTGCTGGCCTCCAGTGGCTCCCTCTAGTTCCCATAATCACTTTTGTCTCATTCTTCTAAACCCTGGAAGGCTAAGAAAAAAAAATCAGAGATATACCAATTCCATTACTTGAGGATTAGCTAAAAGATAACCCTTTGTATTCCATTACTGACCATTATTTGAGTAATTATTCAATAACTATCCTACATTTGAAAGATGCACTAATTGTTTTCCATGGCTCACTCCTTCTTTGTGTCAGACAAGTTATGAATGTTAGTTATTTAACACTGCAAATCAATACTTGGGCCACATGAGAAATATGACTCATAATTTTTACTAATTTTATTTTCCTTTGATTTCTTTTTCTACATAAAAATTAAAGCTGAAACATGAATAGTCTGTTGAAGGTCTTACTGACTAACTAGAAATTAGGACTATTTTTTACCAGATTTATGTCTTACAAGAGTCAAATTTCTGCATAATTTAGAAAGAAAATTGGCAGGAGATGGCTGTTCCATCTAATTTCAGCAAAATTAGTATTCAGCCACCGAAATTTTTGGCAGTCTTCCAGTATGTTTATCCAAAGCAATAAGTAGACAGAAAATAAAATTGATAATCATTCCTAAATAAGTTAGTTCCTCTCTCACTCTCTTTCACACACACACACACACACAGACACACACACACACACACACACACATACACACACACACACACACACACACACTTAAAAAATGAGTGAATACTTTTTAAAGTATATTTCATGAATGGAATCATGGTTTGTATTCTCCCCTTAATATGAATTGCATATATAACAGAAAACTCACCCCATTTTCAAAGTATCAAGAACCTTATAATATTAAGGTGATTTAAAAATGGTTTACAAAGGAGTAATTTTTATTTATTACACCAATTCTTTTTTTTAAATGTTTTTATTGATTTTTTTTAGAGGGAGGAAGGGAGAGGGATAGAAATATAGAAATATTGATGAGAGAGAAACATCATCAATAGGCTGCCTCCTGCATATCCCCTACTGGGGATTGAGCCTGCACCCCGGGCATGTGCCCTGAGCGGAAATCGAACTAGTGACCTCTTTGTTAATGGGACAATGCTCAACCACTGAGCCACACCGGCCAGGCCGATATACCAATTCTTGACTATCTCTGTTAATAGGTGGAAATGATAGAGACAATTATTCCAAATTCGTTAGTAATTGCTTTGGAATGCATCCTAGCAGAAAGCTGAAAATCCACATAACTAATTTTTGCTTACCTTTAGTTCCTCCTAGAACTCTCACTGGCACAGAAGAAAAAAGCCAAATTGTGCATTTAATAGTTACTGATCACCTACATCTGTAAGCCTTGAGCTCAGAGAAAACTGAGAAGTAGTTCTTCTTCAAGGCCATATTAACTTTGTGTCTGGTAGTGTCCCAGTTTGGTGGCTCTCAGACACTCCTGGCAGCTAGAATGGAAATGGCAGTAACAGTGAAGAATGGTATAGGGTTTGGAAGCCACGTGAAAAAGGTCAGCAAAAGAGGGCCTTCTATCCAGTGAGTGTTTGCTGTGCACCTGCTATGTGCTGGGCATCAGGTGCTAAAAACTGAAATAAGTAAAAGACCCTCAAAATGCCCACAAGAAAAGTACAAACTGAGAAACAATAAATTTAGGCTGTTATTACCATTCTGTACAAGGGCTTCCCTCTCTTGCCTATTTCATCATCCTTCAAGATGCAGCTTAATAAAGAGAAGACAAGCTACAGACTGAGAGGAAATATTTGCAAAAGATATATCTAATAAAGGACTGTTAACCAAAATATACAGAGAACTCTTAAAAATCAACAATAAGAAAACAACCTGATTTAAAAAATGGGCCAAAGACCTGAACAAACCTCACCAAAGAGGATATACAGATGACAAATAAGCATATGAAAAGATGCTCAATATTACATGCAATTAGGAAAATTTAAATTAAAATGTGAGACGACTACACACCTATTAGAATGGCCAAAATCTAAAACAATGAAAAATGGGGAGCAACAGGAACTCTCATTCATTGTTGGTGGAAATGCAAAATGGTACAGCCAGTTTGGAACACAGTTTGGTGGTTTCTTATAAAACTAAACATACTCTGTCCATACGTTCTATCATTCATATTCCTTGGCAATTATCCAAAGGAGTTGGAAACTCATATCTACACAAAAACCTGAACATATAAGCAGCTTTATTCATAATTGCCAAAACTTGGAGGCAACCAAGATGCCCTTTAGTGGTGAATAGGTAAATAAACTGTAGTATATGCAGGTAATAAAATAGTAAATGCACTAGAGACCCAATGCACAAAATTCGTGCACTGGCAGAGTCCCTAGCGGGTGCTGGCCACCAGCCTGTGCCTCCCTCCCTTCCCCCGGCCGGCCCCACCCCCTGGTTGAACTCCCAGACAACTCCCCATCCAGGGGACAATTTGCATACTATGCTTTTATTATATAGGATCATATTACTAAGTGAAAAGAGTCAGTCTGAAAAGGCTACATACTATATGATTCCAACCACACAACATTTTGGAGAAGGCAAAGCTATGGAGACAACTAAATAGATCAGGGTAGAGAAGGATGAAGAGTTGGAACACAGAGAATTTTTAGAGCAGTGGAGCTACTCTGTATGATACTATAAGGGTAGATACATGTCATTACACATTTGTTAAAACCTATAGAATGTACAACACCAAGTGTGAGCCCTAATGTAAACTATGGACTTTAGTTGATAATGATGCATCAGTGTAGGTTCAAAAATTGTAACAAACGTACCACTCTAGTGGGGAATGTTGATAATGGGGGAGGCTGGGGCATCAGGGATATGTGCATATGGCAGTCTTAGCACTTTCTGCTCAATTTTGCTGTGAATCTAAAACTGCTCTAAAAAATAGTCTATTGAAAAAAATGCAATTCAAGACCTACAACTTCTGTTAAGCTTGCCACCAAATTCTCTACTTATCTTTAACTCGAAAAGAACTGATGTTTGATCCTTAATCATATAGTCCTTTACACTGTTGTCCTGGCCGGGTAGCTCAGTTGGTTATAGCACTGTCCCCATATGCCAAATTGCGGGTTTGATCCCAGGTCAAGGCACATACAAGAATCAACAAATGAATGCATAAATAAGTAGAACAACAAAGCAATGTTTCTCTTTCTTTCTCCAAAAAATCCTATATAATAAAAGGGTAATATGCAAATCAACCGAATGGCAGAACGACCGGTCACTATGACACACACTGACCACCAGGGGGCAGACGCTCAACGCAGGAGCTGCCCTGGTGGTCAGAGTGCTCCCACAGAGGGAGCAACGCTCAGCTAGAAGTCCTGAGCTGGGCTTACGGCTGGTGAGCACAGCGGTGGTGATGGGAGCCTCTCCTGCCTCCGCAGCAGCACTAATGATGTCCAACTGACGGCTGAGGCCCGCTCCAAGAACAGTTCCTGCCTCGTGGTAGGGGCTCAATGTCTATTTTTAAAAACAATGAATGGACTACTGAGATTTGGTGTTTAATATCAACTATTACTTCTGAAAAAATTATCATAGTGCTTTTTAATATTAAAAAGTAGGAGATGGAGACACTTATACAAGGAGAGAATAACTACTATATTCCTTTGAATGTAAGATGCCATAATTATAAAACACACTTATTTAATGTAACATTAAGGAAAAAAACCCGGCAATTAAATTATGAGAATGCATTTTTATCACTTAGAAACTTTATTTCAGACTAACTGAACAAGCTGTTCTAGACTTAGATGTTAATATATCACCCATACATTAAAAAGAAGTTAAATAAATTTGTTAAAACAGTCCTAAAACACCTTATTTTCAGTGTCTAATTCTTCTGAATTATTTTTCAGCCCTGAGTTGTAAAAATCCATGCTTTAACCCTTTGCACTCACTTGCTTTTTTCTCGATTCCTTTATTCTACTCGGGATTTAATTTTTTAAATTTTACAAAGCGCGGCAGTAGAATAAAAAACTGGAGTTTCTTTTCATATAAACTTATTTATTTGGATTTTTTTATATTTCAAATTATTGATACATTCAATAACCGTCACACTCGACATCCGAGTGCAAAAGGTTAAGACATAATATCACTCTTTATGCATTAAGAGTGTTACACACAGCAGTCTGTGTTCAGTGAGCGCCTCTGACACTTATCCTGCAAGTTTAGGGCATATGTGCAGGCAGTGACCACTATGTCAGGACAGCTGCCAGGCAGTGACCATAGAGGCTTCTGGATTTCAGAAATGCTAAATATGGAAAAATGAGCATCTTAGAATCTAGAAAACATGTTTTTTTCTAATATATAATAGCAAAGAAATAATGCTTAAGATGTTTTCCATAATTTTATATGTAGTTTGTATTATATGTTCATTTTATGTATGATCGTTTTCTTTCCTTCCCCCGTTGAGAATTAGAACAGAAAGTATCATCTCTACAGACCTATAACAGATCCCTGATGTATGTGTGTGTGCGCGTGTATGTGTGTGTGTGTGTGCGCGCGCGCGTGCGTGTGGTGTGCTCACGCCTTTGTGAGAATGCCCAGGAAGTTTTTACTATCACTTTATCCCTGTGAATAGTGTCCTACTTTTCTTTCTTTTTGGATTTAGGGAGGCAGGGGAGGAGGAAAGAGGACAAGATAAAGTAGGAGAGAAAGGGGACCCGCACAGAAATTCCCCTTGTAGATGTTATCACTACTGGCAAAGTTATTTTCAGTAATAGATCTGCTCTCCAACAGCACAAGTGAGGTTTCATCAAAGGCTGCATCAGAGCTTACAATGCAGCACTTGGCTCTACACTGGGTATTTCCACACCTTAGGTGAGTTCCATAAAGCCGTGGCATGAAAAAATTTATAATGTGAGCATAAATGATGAGATAAACTCTTTCCATTGTGTATCCTGATCTAGAATTTATTTCACTTAATCTCTTGTATTTTTCAGTGAACTGACATTTTAAAAAGCAAAATGCCATAGTGTTTGTGTTCTTAGAGTAAATGTATGTTTTAAGTAGCAGTATTTTAATAACATGAAATACACAACAGATGAAGGAAATACTGAGGAGAATATACCTACTCATTTCAGAGTAAGCAGCTATTTTTGGGCTTACTTTCTGAGACCTCCCACCCCATATTTTTAGCAGAAAGGCTGTCAAACTCAAACTCTAAGGAGTTAAGCAGAACTGGGTTTGCTTCTAATCTTGTTCACTTAGTATTATGTATAATAAACCAATGCCGGTTAAACATTTGTATTTTAGGCTAAGAATTAAGTTAACACAACGGGTCTCTACATTTGGGATTACTTTATGTTAGAGAATATAGAGATGTTTTAGTTTTATTGGTGATTCTAGTTGCTCATTTATATTTTAGTTCCATAAATTATCAATCAGTGTCTGTCTGTCTTAACTTTTGGATATTTGCTGCAGGAAACATTTCACCATTAGTTCCGGGGTTTGTATTATTATCCAATGGAATACTGACTAACTGAGATGCCATTCTCTCTTCTGGAATGAATGCAAACGTGCCTGACATACCCTGCATTAAATGAGCTTTTGTGTTTTCTAAGAGGGTTGAAAGACAGAGAATTATCAGCCAGGTGAAAAGTGATACCTCTTTAGTGCACAGATCTAACCCCCATACTATTTTAAATAGGACCAAGTGACACAATGACTGATATAGGTAACTTTTCCTTTCTAAGAATGTAAGGAAATGGTGGGAAGGGGAAAAGAGAAAATGTGCGGTCAAGAGAAAATGAGATCAATAACATAAACAAGTAAGAACTGGGTTAACATTGTATTTAATTGCATGCTCATCTTGTTTTACTTTTTAAAAAATTGACTATACTCCCAGTATTGAATATGGCTCTAGTTAAATTTCTAAGACTCATCCCTCCCGTCCCCCCCCCCCCCCCCCGGCCACACACACACACACACTGGGTAATATAGTAATTTTCTTGAAAAACTATTACAACATGAAAAATATATTCTGGCAGAATGCCATATTCAGAGCATCCTGCACTCCTCAAATACCCAGTGCATTTCTGTTATTTCACCTACCACACTGTATGATAAACAATCAATTTACATATTTGTTTTACTCATAAAGCCAAAGACAATACAGAGAGGTAGGAGCTATCATAATCATTTCTGTGTATCCAGTACCTGGCATACAGTAACTGCCTATAAGTGTTTGTTAAACAAAGGAAATCTGCTCTCAGTATCAGTACTTGCTGCCTGATTGTCTAGAATGAATTTACACAATTAAACTGCAGTACATACAATGTTATCACAAGCTAAGATTTTATGGGCTTTTTAACTTCCATTTTGCAATCTTCAAGCTACAATTACTATCTTCTTGCATTTTAGAACCTTCATAAAAATTTGTGTTCTCTTAGTATCCATGAAAGATCTATCCCAGGGTAAAAAAGTAGGGGATCTCTAAGTTCATCCTTAACCCAAGTTTGCACCTTGACTTCACCACACCCTCGTTCATCATCAGTAAAAGGGGGATGATAATAAAACCAGTTCTTAGTTACTGTGAGAAGTGAATTAAATAAGACATATGATACAGGTTAAATACCCAATACATTTGAACTATTATTCAAATGTATTGGGTATTTAATAATTAACATAATTATCTAAATAAGACAAAAACAAGTGAAAACCAAAAATCACCAGAAAAACTAGGCAATGCTACTACTAATATTAGCTGCTCTTATTGGCATCAGATGGCAATAAACAGACTTAGTTGGTAATGTACGTTCACATTAAGTTCTCCTTGTTAAATTTACAGTATATGACACAGATTTGGCACACACAATTTAGAAAGGGAGAGCTGTGGGATTTCTTTTATAACTAGAGGCCCGGTGCATGAAATTTGTGCACGGGGGTGTGTGTCCCTCAGCCCAGCCTGCACCCTCTCCAATCTGGGACATCCCTCTCACAATCCAGGACTGCTTTCTCCCAACTGCTTGCCTGCCTGCCTGCCTGATTGCCCCTAACAACTCTGCAGCCAGCCTGATCCTGATCGATGCCTAACTGCTCCCCTGCAGGCCTGATCACCCCCAACTGTCCTCCCCTGCAGGCCTGGTCACCCCCAACTTCCCTCCCTTGCCAGCCTGGTCACCCCTAACTGCCCTCCCCTGCCAGCCCGATTGCCCCTAACTACCATCCTCTGCCGGCCTGGTCACCCCTAACTGCCCTCCCCTGACGGCCTGGTTGCCCCCCAACTGCCCTCCCCCGCTGGCCCGGTCACCCCTAACTGCCCTCCCTTGCCAGCCTGGTTGCCCCTAACTGCCCTCTTCTACCAGCCTGGTCGCCCCAAACTGCCCTCCCCTGCCAGACTGGTCCCCCCACAACTGCCCTCCCCTGCTGGCCTGGTCGTCCCCAACTGCCTCCCCTGCAGGCCTGGTTCCCCCCAACTGCCCTACCCTGCAGGCCTGGTCACCCCCAACTTCCCTCCCCTGCAGGCCTGGTCACCCCCCAACTGCCCTCCTCTGCCAGTTCGGTCACCCCTAACTGCCCTCCCCTGCAGGCCTGGTCCCACCCAACTGCCCTCCCCTGCTGGCCTGATCACCCACAACTGCCCTCCTCTGCTGGCCATCTGGTGGCGGCCATCTTTGACCACATGTGGGTGGCCATCTTGTGTGTTGGAGTGCATATCACCTCTTTATCATATAGGATTTTTTATTTATTTCTGAGAGGAAAGGAAAGGGAGAGATAGAAACATCAATGATGAGAGAGAATCATTGATTGGCTGCCTCCAACACGTCCCACATTGGGGATCAAGCCAGCAACCCCTGTGTCCTGACCAGTAATCGAACCATGACCTCCTAGTTCATAGGTTGACACTTAACCACCGAGCCACGCAGGCCAGGCAAGCTGTGAGATTTTTAAAGATAAAAATCCTTTTCCCCCCAGAGAGAGATTACCATATTATATGTGCTATAAAAATACAACCCCTATATTTTCCTATGCTAATTCTGTAGTAGTAAGAATAAAAAATGAATACCAGTGTTAAATATACCTTTAGTATTGCTGACTAAAACAATAATACTAAAACTAATTATTCATGCATGGTCAAGAATCAGTTATATAGAATTCAACTGAGTATATATTTGTCTGTCTCTTTCTCCTTTTCTACTTACCTGCCTCTTGCCTCAAAATATATCTTTCCTATGTAACTGTTTAGCCTTTTAGGATCTCTCTCAAGCTGTATACTTTATATTTACATAGATACTTAATTTTTTACTTGGGTTTATTAACTCTGACTTATCTTCCCCTTTTCTTGTCACCTCTGCACATTATTTTTGCATTTTACTACTTCAGAACCATTTTAATTCACCTTAATTCAATCATCCTTAACTCAAAAGGACTGAGTTGATAACAATAATAGAGATTTTGAAAGATTGTTATAAAAATAGAGAAAACATTTACTTCTCTCAACTAATATAAATAAAGACATTCTTGTAATTTTAGTTATGGCTAGTAAGACCTGTATAAAACATTTTCTTTTGAGTGGAATGAAAATCAGAAAGAGAACAACCTGAAGGGGAAAAAAAACAACCCTCCCTTAAAACATAACTATGCATTGTAGAACAAATACAGTTATTACATTAAATTTAAGTTTATGAGAAGGAAATGGGAGTGGGGGAGGCAGAACAAGTTAATGGGGGGGGGGGTAAATGGTGATGGAAAGAGACATGAATTTGGGTGGTGAACACAATACAATATACAGATGATATATTATAGAATTGTACACCGTAAACCTATATAATTTTATTAACCAATGTAACCCCAATAAGTTCTATTAAAAATTTCAAGTTTATGAGAATTTATTGATTATAACAACTAAACAGTAAATATTATCTTCAATAGATAATTTCTAACTATACAAAAATCATTCTGATTTGTAAATAAAAATTTTATCCTAAGTGCATGCCTTCAACTATATAACTGTCTTATAATATGCCCACTTCTCTAGAGGTCAGGATTTCCCTCTAAGTTTTAAAATTGATCTCCCTCCTCTGAAAAGAAAGAAAGAAAGAAAGAAAAGGAAAACCCAACAAAAAATACACATACACACAAAAATACACAGATAGTGTTTGTTGCATTGGGGTGGTGAGGTAATGGGTGTTTTTCTTTTCTACTTCCTAAATTTTTCTGTAATGTTGTGCATATTTAAAAAGAAAAAAATATGAATATGTTTTTAAAGAACATGTGATTGCTTACAGGGTCAACCACCAAGATAGTGAATTCTTAACTTCTACCAAAGGAAATGAGTTTAGTGTTGAAAAAGGTTAAAGAGAAAATGGTGGACATATCCCCATAAAGATGTGTAAATGACCTATATGATTGACTCCTATGTTTGTTATTGTTTGATAGGCAGGCCATTGGACTTAACAAGCGAGGCTCTCAGGGAATTTCAAACTCCTAAATGATAAATGAAACACAGATACTAAGCCAACCCAGCTACATTGCAGGACAAAAAGCTCAGGCTACTCAGATGTACTTAAAATCAAAACATGTCGCTTTCTTCAATGTTTTTGTAGCAATATATTTTCTCATCAGGTTAGCACAAATGAAACAAATTTG
Organism: Cnephaeus nilssonii; assembly: GCF_951640355.1. Taxonomy (NCBI): domain Eukaryota; kingdom Metazoa; phylum Chordata; class Mammalia; order Chiroptera; family Vespertilionidae; genus Cnephaeus; species Cnephaeus nilssonii. The sequence goes on along the minus strand of NC_137072.1, from coordinate 32,408,250 downwards.
GTATAGTCTACCAAAAAAATCAGCTTTCGCTTTTTGTTTCTTCCTCCCCTCTCAAACACTGTGACACCAAGTATAAAACAGCAAATAATACATACCATCTAAGAATAATATATTCAAACTTATCCATGTTGATAGTAAATAAGTTGAATGCTTTCTTTTGAATGGCATGAGGGTAACCAAAAATTTCTTTTAAATGCAATTATACCCTAAATATTGTCAACTGCATTAAAAAATTTTAAATGCAATTATAGCCTAAATATTGTCCCAGTTTTTCTGTTTCTATTAAATTTCACAAAATTCAAGTGTGAAATATAATTCTAAGAATGTCCCTGTATTTTCAAAATGAAAATAAATACTTCCATTATAACTTCACATAAAATAGTTCTATACAAATTTCTTATTCAAGATATCTAACCTTGGTTTTTATATAAAGAATCAATCATGTGTGCAAAAATGTAATTCCCCATTTATTCAAATAAGATGGACTATTAACTACAGCACTATTTGTACAGGGAATCAAAAAAACTAGAGACAGGAGTTCATGTTTTGTTTGTATTTCAATCAGGAAGGTACTATTTAAAAAACTATCATCATGCATCAACTTCTTTTTTTTAATTTCTTTATTGATTAGGGTATTATATATGTGTCTTTATCCCCCCCATCACCCCCCCCCCCACTCATGCCCTCACCCCCCTGTTGTCTTGTGTCCACTGGTTAGGCTTATATCATGCATCAACTTCTGTATTTAATTCAGGATGAACATCCAAGTATTAGAAACTAATGTGACGACTAGAGTTGGGGGGAAAAAGGCTATTTTGCTACACACCAAACACAGTAATACTAACTTCAAAGATAAATTCAGAAAAAATAATTTAGCTGCTTTTACCATTTTAAATATAACAAGGTGGCAAACACTAGAATAAAAATTAGTAGTTTTCATCCAGTAGTGTTACAGATTACAGATAATAAACAAAGACCCCTCCAAAGAGCACAGCAGCCCATTTTTGTTACACACACACACACACACACACACACACACACACACACACACAAAACCTGTAACAAAAAGGTTTATAAACAGACACACAAATTATATATTAAGATGTGACAAAAAGCAATTTTCAATTACATCTGATACGCTGCTCTTACAACTTTTTTGTCCATATGCCATGAATCAAGGATATAGAATGTCAGCCTTAAACTTAAACTGCTTTGCAATGGGAGATTTCTGTCATAAGCATAATAGGATTTAAACATAGTTGTCCATTTCAATTACTTTTGTTTCTTTATATAAAAAGAAAAAAAAAGTGCCCTAGCTGGTTTGGCTCAGTGGATAGAGTGTAGGCCTGTGGACTGAAGGGTCCCAAGTTCGATTCCAGTCAAGGGCACATGCCCGGGTTGCAGGCTCGATCCCCAGTAGGGGGCGTGCAGGAGGCAGCCAATCAATGATTCTCTCTCATCATTGATGTTTCTCTCTCTCTCTCCCTCTCCCTTCCTCTCTGAAATCAATAAAAATATATTTAAAAAATACTAGTAAAAAGAAAAGAGCTTTAATAAAGATAGTATGAGGACATGAACTGTTTGATAAGTAGACCAGAAATCTTATATAGAAGATTTATACACATATAACTGTAATTTATACACATGTTATTAAGTGGTTTAAATGTACAAATTGTGATACAAGTTTTCTAATAAACTAATTATGACAGACCAATACACCCTACCAATTATGCATTGTAATCTTCTTTTGTATTCTCTAAAGTGATATATAGCTGAGACAGAATGAACTCCAAGTTATTTCTAAATGTTTTAAGGAATAGTGTTTTTATTCTGTAATACTGCTTGAAAACAGAATACCTTTTATATGCTTCAGTATGTAAAACTGGCATTAGGTAGTCAAAATATATAATGGAACAACAATAACTAAGTAATAAACTATGACTAAGAATAGCTAGCCATTTGCTTTAAAAACTGATTATCTAAGTGAGGAGGGAGTATAATTGCTTTGAGTCAACAATCAAGCCTTAACTGCCAGGCAGTAATCTCAGTTATGCTGTACTTAAAAAAAATTATCTTTATTGTTGAAAGTACTACATATGTCTCCTCTCCACCCCCATTAACCTCCTTCACCCTGCTGTTGCCCCCTCCCCAGGTCTTCCCTGCACTATTGTCTGTTCATAGGCTATGCATATCCTATATAATAATCCTATATAATAAAAGGCTAATATGCAAATAAACCGAAAAAACTGGAACTGAACAACCAGTCGCTATGACATGTGCTGACCTCCAAGGGGCGTGTGCAGAACATGGCGGGCTTGGCCACAGCAGGATGGTGGAGTAGGTGAGTGAGGGCACGAGACCAAGGTGGGGCACTGGTTGCTGTCATCGGGGCGAGACTCTGGTGGTTACTGAAAATTCTTTGCTCCGGCGCGCTGCAGTCCCACCTGGCGCTGGGCCTGCACCGGCACTGGCCCCGCTTACACCCACTGCTAGCGCCGGAGCCGCCGCTTGCACCCACTGTCAGTGCTGGCCCCACTCGCACCCGCAGCTGGTGCCAGAGCCGCTGCTTGCACCCACTGCCAGTGCCTGGCGCCAGTCCCGATCACTTGGCACAATCAGTGGGTGTGAGCAATGGCTGCTGGCCCTGATCGCCCCTGAGGGCTTCTCCACCTCCCCCTGCTCCTGAGGGGCAATCGGGGCAGCAGCCGCCGCTCGCACCCACGGCTGACACCGGCCCCAATCACTCCGTTCTGTCAGCGGGTGCGAGCGGGGCTGGCACCATCAGTGCATGGGAGTGGCAGCAGTAGAAGTGGGGCTGCAGGCATACAGGGTACCGGGGGACGTGGCAGGAGATGCTGGGACAGAGCATGGAGGATGGGCCACAACCCGTCCCTGTGCCTACCACAGCCTTGCGGCCCACAGTTCCTTTCAAGGTGCACGAGTTCGTGCACTGGGACCCTAGTATACATATAAATTCATTGGCTAATCTCTTCCCTCTGAAGTATGCCAGTCTGTTGCATGCTTCAATGTCTCTGGATCTTTTATGTTCGTCATTTAATTTTGCTCATTAGATTCCATATTTAAGTGAGATCATGTGATACATGTCTTTCTCTGACTTGGCTTATTTCTCTTAGCATAATGCTCCCTAGGTCACTCCATGCTATCTCTGAGGGTAAGAGATCCTTCTTTTTTACAACTGCATAGCATTTTATTGTGTAAATGTACTTCTATTTGTTGTTGATCCTCACCTGAGGATATTTTTTTCCATTGATTCTTTTAGAACAAATGGCAGGGAGGGAGAAGGAGGGGGAAAGGGAGAGAAACAGAGAGAAACATCTACTAGTATGTGAGAGAGATATTGATTGGCTGCATCCTACACACACCCCAGAGCCAGGGATCAAGCCTGTAACCCAGGTATGTGCCCTTGACCAGGAATTGAATCCTTGAACCTTTGGTGCACAGGCCAAAGCTCTAACTACCAAGCCCCACCAGCCAGGGCAGTTATGTTATACTTTTATCTAAATAGCACTGAATATAAAAACACTATGCTCTAGCGCTGTCCTATGAGGCTCAGGTGGTTGAGTATGGCCCCATGCACTGAGAGGTTGCTGGTTGGATTTCAGGTCAGGGCACATGCCCCAGATGTGGGCTTGATCCCCAGTAGGGGGCGTGCAGGAGGTAGCCAATCAATGTTCCACTCCCAAATGGATGTTTCTCTCTTCTCCCTTTCTCGCTCTCTAAAACAATAAACAAAAAATAAAAACAAAACAAAACAAACACCATGCCCCATGGTGTTTATTATTAATCATCACACTGTGATATGTAATGTCTTGGGGATTTGAGTATTAGATTATTTTAAATTAGATATTGAGGCATCTGTTTGATATTTGGAGTTTGACTAGATTATCATCTACATTTTACAGAAGAGGAAAGAGAGGTTTGGAGAAATTAAGGGGTGGGATTAAGATTCTACAAATAGAGGAGAACCAAGATGGTGATATAGGTAAATGCCTGTACTTGCTGCCTCCCACACCATGTAAAAATTACAACTAAAATACAGAACAACTATCATCCAGAACCGCCGAAAAGCTGGCTGAATGGAAGGACTACAATTAGAGAAGTAAAGAAGAAAGCACACTGAGACTTGTAGGAGGTGCAGAGGCGCAGAACAGGCTGGTCCAGTACCCAAGTGTGCTGCTTTTTTAACTGGGAAGGAGATCACCTCTGCCGAGGCTGCCTGGAGGAGCGAGGGGTCCAAGCCCCACACCAGCCCCCCAGCCCAGGGTTCTAGAGCTGGGGAAAAAAGTCCCCACGGGCAGTAAGAACTAAGGACTGTAAAAACCAGTGTGGATTGGGGCTGAGTGACATGCAGGCTGCTGGAGACCCAGCTGCTCCTCTTAATAGGCCGGCACCACAAACTAAATTTACAAGCTCCCACTTCCTCTGAGCTCCAGTGCCCGCTGAGGCTCTGAGGGACCCAAACCCATACGGGGAGAAACTGGACTGTCTGGCACTGGGGCAGGAACTCGGGTGTGGTTTTCTTCCAGACAGAGGTGCTCACAGTGATCATTGTTCGCCTGCTGGGACCTCCATGGTGCAGGGCTTACTGGCAGCCAATTTCTGTTTGCTCCACCCTGGTGATTCCCTGAGACCCCGCTCCACCCAATTTACAACCCCACTCAAGCTGTGCACAGTGGTTTTTGCATATGAATGGTCTGTCCTTTCTCAGGCTAAAAATCTGTCAAGCTGCAGCTGGGTCAGGGAGCCCCAAACCTATCAATAAAAGGCCCAAGACCCGGCACCAGCACCAGTCTGCCTTGCTTCATAGCTGGGCCTCGTCTGGGCACTTCCAAACCTGATACAAAGAGGAGGAATCTGCTGATCTCTCTGTAGCTCCTGCTGGATGGCCCCGGGCAGTGGCTGACTTTGCACCTCCATGGAGATCCAAAAGCCAGTATATCCAGTGGTCAGTGTGAGACCATACCAGATTACAACTCTACACATCCATAAGCAACACACTCAAGGGGAAGACTCAGTGAGCACCAAAGCCCCACTGAAGCAAGTCCTGTTCCATAAGGGTGTCTACTGCACAGCAGCTCTCCCACTGTAGTGGCAGCTGGTCCCCACAGCCAATTGGCCTGGAGGTCCATTCCTCCCAGTGACACCAACAGCAATTAAGGCTCAACTACAACAAAGCTGTGCACACAGCCCACAAAGGGGTGCACCAAGAGTGTCCACCTCAGGTGATTGGGGAGGCTGAGCCGCTGGGCCCTACAGGACACCTACTACATAAAGCTACTCTATCAACTCAAGGAGACTTAGCAGCTACCCAATACATAGAAACAAACACAGAGAAGCAGCCAAAATGTGGAGACAAAGAAACATGTCACAAATGAAAGAAATGGGAAAAAGCAAACTACTGGATATAGAGTTCAAAACCACAGTTATAAGGTTACTCAAGAATCTTCTAGAAACCTCTGAGGAACTTAGTGAGACTTTCAAGGATCTTAGTGAGATGCAAAAAAAAAAAAAAAAAAAAAAGGAAAAGGACAAGTCAGAAATTAAGCTTACACTGACTGAAATAAAGAATAATATACAGGGATTCAACAGTATACTAGACGAAGAAGCAAAAAAAAACAACAACAACCCAACCTGAAGAGCAAAAAGAAAAAAGAATCCAAAAATATAAAGATAATGTAAGGAGCCTCTGGGACAACTTCAAGCATACCAACATCTGAATTATGGGGGTGCCAGCAGAAGAGAGAGAGCAAGATACTGAAAACCTATTTGAAGAAATAATGACAGAAAACTCCCCACCTGGTGAAAGAAATACAAGTCCAGGAAGCACAGAGAACCCCAAACAAGAGGAATCCAAAGAGGACCACACCAAGACACATCATAATTAAAATGCCAAGAGCAAAAGACAAAGAGAGAATCTTGAAAGCAGCAAGAGAAAAACAGTTAGTTACCTACAAGGGAGTACCCATATGATTGTCAGCTGATTTCTCAACAAAAACTATGCAGGCCAGAAGGGAGTGGCAAGAAATATTCAAAGTGATGAACAGCAAGAACCTACAACCAAGATTACCGTATTTTCCGGTGTATAAGACGACTTTTTAACCCAGGAAAATCTTCTATATGCCCAGTCATCTTATACGCCGGAAAATACGGTACTCTACCCAGCAAAGCTATCATTTAGAATTGAAGGTCAGATAAGGAGCTTCACAGACAAGAAAAAGCTAAAGGAGTTCATCACCACCAAATCAGTATTATATGAAATGCTGAAGGGCATTCTTTAAGAAGAGGAAGAAGAAGAAAAAGGTAAAGATAAAAAATTATAAACAACAAAGTGACAACAAATACATATCTATCAACAAATGAACCTAAAAATCAAATGAATAAAAAATCTGATGAACAGAATAAACTGGTAAGTGAAATAGAATCAGAGGCCTGAAAATGGAACAGACTGATGATTCTTAGAGGGAATGGGGTGTGGGGGCTGCAGGAAGAGATTAGACAAAGATCTTACATGCATGTATGCATTATCTATGGACACAAACAATAGGGTGGCGAGGGCTTGCGGTGGTTTGGGAACTGGGAGGAGGGGAGCCATGGGGGGAAAAAAGAGGGACATCTGTAATAATCTCAAAAATAAAGATTAATAAAAAAAAGGTTCCACAAATATCATAACAGGAAAATCCCACAAGTTTAAAACTCACATATTGGTCCTCCCCTGAGTTCAGAAAAAGCAATAAAGATATCCACAATATTAGAACCCAAATACAAACTTAGTCTAAAACTTTTTAAGAATTAAAATTAATGTGGAAATGGGAAACATCTCTGATACTATCAACAATCCTACCTAATAAAAGAGTAATATGCAAATTGACCCTAAGTCTGCTACACCCACAAGCCATGCCCACCAGCCAATCAGGAGCAAATATGCAAATAAACCCAACCAAGATGGCTACAGCCACAGAGAACAGGAGGGAGGCTTGGGTTTCCCCGGTAACAAAGAAAGCCAAGCTTTCCGCCTGCCATTGCTGGCCTAAGCCTCCACTCAAGGCTACAAAGTTTCAATTATACAAGGTAAACAAATCCAAACAGAAATGGAGGCAGCCACTGAGCTGGAAAGAGCAGGAGGCAAGGGTTGCGCCCGGCAATGGAGGAAGCAAAGCTTCTGCAGCCCTGACTGGCCTAGGCCTCTGCTCCAGGCTACAAAGTTTCAATTGTAGAAGGTAAATAAATCCCAGATACCAGGGCCTCTGCTTGGGTTGCCAGGGGGTGTGGCCAGCCTGCAAACCACCACAGGCCCTTCACCCAGGCCACCCCACACCCCAAGGGAACCCCCACCCTGAACCGGGACACCCTTCAGGGCAAACCAGCTGGCCCCCACCTGTGCACCAGGCTTCTATCCTGTTTAATAAAAGAGTAATATGCAGATTGACCATAACTCCAACACACAAGATGGCTGACCCCATGTGGTCAAAGATCCTGCCCCCATGTGGACACAAGATGGCCACCACAAGATGGCCAGCAGGGGAGGGCAGTTGGGAGGGACCAGTCCTGCAAGGGAGGGCAGTTGGGAGCAATCAAGCCTGCAGGGAAGGGCAGTTAGGGGTGACCAGGCCGGCAGAGGAGGGAAGTTGTGGGTGACCGGGCCTTCAGGGAAGGGCAGTTGGGTGGGACCCAGGCCTGCAGGGGAGAGTTGTTGGGGGGGGGACCAGGTCTGCAGGGGAGGGCAGTTAGGGTTGACCAGGCCTAAAGGGGGGGGCAGTTAGGGGCAAACACGCTGGCAGGCGAGCAGTTCGGCATCAATCAGGCTGGCAGGGGAGTGGTTAGGGGGTGATCAGGCTGGCAGGCAGAAGCGGTTAGGGGCAATCAGGAAGGCAGGCAGATGAGAAGTTGAGAGCCAGCAGTCCTGGATTGTGAGAGGGATGTCCGACTGCCTGTTTAGGCCCGATCCCACCAGGAGCGGGCCTAAACGGGCAGTTGGACATCCCTCGAGGGGTCCCAGATTAGAGAGGGTGCAGGCTGGCCTGAGGGACACCCTCCACCCCCTACCCCCGTGCACGAATTTCGTGCACCGGGCCTCTAGTATACTATATATATTTTAAAAAATAACTTTAGCTCAATGATAGTTTATTTAGTGAGCAGAAAAAAATCAAGTAGAAAGAAATACTTAATTATAGCTTTGAGAAATATGACAATTCCAGAGGCAAAAACTTCTAAAAATTCCTTTGAGTTTGAATACTAAGAGTTGAATTTTTTAAGTAAACAGAGAAAAAAATTATTAAAAAGAAAAAAAAATTCACACAGGCCTGACAAAAATTTGTAACTTCTTGGAGATGGAAAATTGTACCTTATATAGTTAAATATATCTATTAATTAATTAGCATGAAATCCTTAATAAAGGTATCTGTTTTCTTGTTTTTAATTAAAAGGAGCATGCTGTACTTTCCGGCGTATAAGACGACTGGGCGTATAAGATTTTCCTGGGGTAAAAAGTCGTTTTATACGCCAGAAAATACAGTAGTACAATATATCTAATCCATTATATCTAATTCCATCAATATAGTCCAATATACCGTATTTTCCAGCGTATAAAACGACTTTTTAACCCAGGAAAATCTTATAAGCCCAGTCGTCTTATACGCCGGAAAGTACGGTAATTTTGGCCCTGGCCTGGTAGCTCAGCTGATTAGAGTGTTGTCCTGCCATGCCAAGGTTGTGGGTTCTATCCCCAGTCAGGGCACATACAAAAATCAACCAATGAATGCATAAGTAAGTAAAACAACAAATTGATGCTTCTCTTTCTCTGTCTCTCTCTTCCTTTCTCTGAAATCAATAAAAGAAAATGAAAAGAAGCATGATTTTTGCTTAGCTCTTATATTTCACCTTTTGATCATATAACAGTTTTAGAAAGTAAAAATTACTTTTAAAATTATACTTAAAAATATCAGTCATTTAACTTTCTTCAAAACATTCAAACATTAAAATCTTGAAAGCTCAAGATTTTAAAATGTAAACTTGTAAAAAAGAATATAAAACCTTAACCTTAAATACTCCTTGTAGTAACAGTTTTCAAACTTTGATGGTGACCCACAGTAAAAAGTATTTTAGGTTTTTCACACTTACATATGGACACACACACATACACACACACACATATATATGTACAACAAAAGTGTCATGAAATAGTACCTACCCTTACTATGAGCAATGCATTTTATTTAAATTTTAAATGCTGATTTCAACCCACTAAACTGTTTTAACAACCATTAATGGGTCATAACCTGAATTTGAAAAACACTGCTCAGTACATCTCAGAAAAAAAAAAAAAGTTTAAGGGGGAGGGGTGTCAAAGTGAGTTAATATAGTCTTTTAGTTTACTTCTGATTTAAATAGTTTGAATAAGTAATGGAATAGAAAGAATTTTTAAAATAACTTAAGCCCAGTAGTCTGAATGCTACATTATATTTTTTAGCAATGAAATAAAATGAAAATGATAGAACTACCAAATAAAACTATACTTACTTCCTATTTCAAAGTAATTATGTCTTTTACTAATTAGATTTCCAAGAGAAACCACATGCACTATTAAGAAGACCAAGGAAGAATTAAGAAATATATAATGTCTAAGATAGCTTCTGACCCTAGAAAGAGCTCTTGTGAATTACCTCGGGATTAAAACTTTACTCAAACAGAACACCACTAATATCCTCCAGATTGGCTGGCCCAACCCCATGCCATTTCAAGAAAATGTTTACATTGCAGTTGGGTTCAAATGCAAGGTCAGTTAGCTTTAAAATTTGGGAAACCAGTAATAGCTTGTTAGCTATGATCTGAATAACTGTTACCATAATTTTTAACTTTTTAAATTAACAAAAACAGTTTCACTCTACTTCAGTGCTACCAAATTTTCTTAAAATATTTGGCAAAAAGGTAAGCTTTATTTCAAATATGTTTTGCCTGCAAATCAAAAAGCTTTTCAGGTTTAGCCATACTATGTTAAAGAAGAACAGCAATTAACTGTGATTTTTATCTCTGTTCTGACTTCAAAAATGCCAGTTTATATCAAGTAAACAAGATAAGGCATTTATATTGTACAAATACAAACTTGTTCTTTCAAAATTGTTTCTGTAAATAATACAGAATAGAACATCAGGAGATTATTTTCTATTTCATTCTATGCTACACAAAAATCAATATGACTTTATTTGGGATAAGATGGCTAGAAATACATTTTATCACTTATCTCTCAGAACAATATGAACAGCATGAAAAGCTCAACATTATAAATAAAGATTGAGAACACATAATTCACCCATACCATTCATCTGGGGAGGAAAATCCAACAAATGAACCAAGTATTATATATATATATATATACAAGAGGCCCAGTGCATGAATTCGTGCATGGGTGGGGTCCAGCCGGCCCGGCCCCAATCAGGGCGGACTGGGGCCAGGCCTGTTGGGAGGAGGAGATGGGGCCCGATCAGGGCCAGGCCAGCTGGGGGAGGGGCCGTGGGCGATTGGGCTGGCCAGCCCCACCCCTGAATGGGGCCATGGGAGGTTGGCTGGCCGGCCCTGCCCCAGATCGGGCCGGTTCACTGGCCTCAGTGGGCATCATGGTGACTGGTCATTCCAGTCATTATGGCGTTCTGGTTGCTGGCTTTTTATATATGTAGACTAGAGGCCCGATGCACGAAATTTGTGCAAGAGTAGGCCTTCCTTCCCCCAGCTACCAGCACCGGCTTCCCTCTGGCATCTGGGACCCGGGCTTCCCTCTGGCCACCAGCAGGCACCCGGAACCCGGCTTTCCTCTGCTGCCAGCAGGCACCTGGGACCGGAGCTTACCTCGCAGACCCAGCTTTGTCTGGAAGGTCATCTGGAAGGACATCCGGTCTACTTAGCATATTATGGTTTTATTATTATAGACTAGAGGCCCAGTGCACAAATTCATGCACCAGTGGGGTCCCTTGGCCTGGCCGGCGATCAGGGCCGATTGGGACTGTCTCAGGGAGGGATTGTGGGAGGTTGGCAGGCCAGGCAGGGAGGGACCACGGAAGGGCTCCAGGGCATGTCCGGCCCTCTCACCCAATCCCAATCAGCTGGACCCCAGCAGCAAGCTAACCTACTGGTCAGAGCCTCTTCCCCCTGGTAGTCAGTGCGCGTCATAGAGACTGGTTGAGTGGTTGAGCAAATGGTCAATTGGTCAGACACTTACTAGTAGCATATTATGCTTTTATTATATAGGAATAGTGCCCTGGTGCACAGATTTGTGAAAATTGAAAGGAAATTAATTAGAAGGTGGCCGGCGGGGTGGGACTGGGCGAGACAGGCTGGACATGCCCTGGAGCCAACTTCCCGCAGATCCTCCCCAACCGACTGGCTGCACTGGGTGGTGCTGCAGCTCGAAGGGTGTCTGCGGAGTGAGCGGGGTCTCTCTGGCAGGTGGGGTCCCTCGGCCTGGTCTGCGGGGATCAGGCTGACACAGGCTCTCCGATATCCCCTGAGGAGTCTCGGATTGAGAGAGGGTGGTTCTCGGGTGACGCACCCCAGAATCAGGCTCCCTCCTCTCTGGTTCCAGGGTGCGTCACCCAAGAATCGCTGCTGCCAAGTCACTGCAGCTCGGCAGCTCCTGCGTTGAGCGCCTGCCCCCTGGTGGTCAGTTGGCGTCATACCTACCGGCCTGTGGACGGTCGCTTAGTCTTTTATATATGTAGATATAGATGCATGTATATGTGTGTGCATGTATATTTTGATAACAACAAATGAACAAATCATTATAGAATATGACTAGGAATGTATAAAATAGTTTTCTACGTGCATACATGGGGGGAAATGTCAGTAAGCATCTACTATAACCCTAGTCCCTCTTGGGGCTCTATATACACATTAACTCTAAATCTTAGATACTTGCAACACTGGAGTTATCTCCACTTAGAAGCGAAAACATTGAGGCTTGAGAAGGCCATACGACTTGCTCAATGTACAGTTAATCTTAGTAACACCAGTACAGCACACTCTGCAAGATGGAAGCTAAGTTCTTGGTAGGGCCATACCTCCCTTACTCAATACTGTCTACTTGACACAAACTGTGAAACAGACCAAACCCCAGAAGGGACCTATCATAAAGCAGATTATCACCTCCTTCTAAGAGAAAATCAAGTCCAATAGCATACTTGACGTCCCCTATTAACTCAGTCACCTGTCATCCCAGAAGCTAAATCTCTCAGTCTATCCATCCATTATCACATGGATTCTGATGCCTGGGTGACTTTCCAGCCCCTATCTCCCATCCTTTCTGGACTCAGTGCCCTCTAAAACTCATGATTATCCATTAGCAGAATCTCCTGTGTCCAGGATCTTCTCTATTATACTTCCTTCACCTTCCTGTTAAATCTTTGAGGATGTGTTTATCCAGCCTCCTCAACTGGTGGCATTTTTTTCTCCCCATATACTATAGACCAAATTGTATATGGTATATAGTGAGGTAAATCCCTCCTTGCTCCTCATTTTGCTTCTAGACCATCACCCCCTGCCCCTCCTGGCCCAGTTCCTCTGAAGCACATGCCATTAGGTAACAACATCTGCTACTCTTTACTTGGGACTCAGTGCACAGCACACAATGCTCGCCCATTAACAGGTTTAAAGTGTCGCAGCACTCGCTTTAAATGAGAAAAGTCGGCAACAAAGGAGAGAAAAGCCAAGTTCCTCAACTTGAAGAATGCCGAGGGTTGCCCTCGAAATCTCAGCGAGTTTAAAACCCTGAGCTCCACTGAGAAGCTGAGGCCCCTGCTTGTCCCCTCCTACTGCCACTCTAGTGCACACCAACGTTCCCACTCACTTGACTCCTACCTTCTAGTCTTCAAATAGCAGACAGGATGATCTTGTTAAAACATAAATCAGATCATGGCACTCCCTTGCTCAAAGTTTTAGATTAGAACAAATCCAAACTTTATCTCATACAATGATCCACAAGGCCCTCTATGAACTGGTCTCTGCCTGCCTCTCAAATTGATCTAACCTCTGCACATTTATTCACTATTTGCTCTGGGTTCTGTTCTGCCACAGACTATCCTCTTATTCTGGAAAATGTAAAACTTGTTTCTGTGTGAAAGCATGTGTACTTGCTAAACCCTCTGCTTGAACTAGTTTTACCTAAGATATCCACAAGGTTGAGGGGGGAAAATATCCACATGGATTTCTTCATCAGGTTTGCTCCGATGACATCCCAACCACTTCATCAAAGTAACACCTCTCCTAACTCCCATCCTCACTTTCTTTCCCTGCTTGCTTTATTTTTCTCACAGTACTTATTACTATCTGAAATTTTATCAAATGCTTACTTAGTTATTTTTATATTGTCTGTCTCCACAACTAAAATGTGGCACTGCCCTGACCGGTTTGGCTCAGTGGATAGAGCGTCGGCCTGCGGACTGAAGGGTCCCAGGTTCGATTCTGGTCAAGGGCATGTACCTTGGTTGTGGGCACATCCCCAGTAGGAGGTGTGCAGGAGGCAGCTGATAGATGTTTCTCTCACATCGATGTTTCTAACTCTCTATTCCTCTCCCTTCCTCTCTGTAAAAATCAATAAAATATATTAAAAAAAAAAAAAAGATGGCAGCAGCCTACAAACCAGGAAGAGAGCCCTCACTGGACACTGACCATACTTTCAGTCTGACCTCAGATTTCCAGCCTCCAGAACTGTGAGAAAATAAATGTCTATTTAAAAAAATGAAATAAAATAAAATAAAATGTGGCACTACAAGGGGGAAAAAACTTTTTTTATTTATTGATGTATCTCCCACATAAAAAAAAAAAAAAGTGCTGAAATGTGTTGGGCACATAGAAGGTACTCAATAAATATCGGTTGAATGAATGAACTTATTAAGTAGTGAAGAGGCTTCAAGGCTTCAAACCGAGATCCCTATCATTCCAAAGCCCCTCCCCGCTTATTTTTTGGATCAACATACTGCCTGTATTGCTCAAGAAAATTACATAAATGAGTATAAACCCAATTAAGTTACTTTTTGTCAATTAACTTGCTTCAAAACTATTTATTATGTTTTAACATAAAGAATATGCCTCAAGTAGTTAACAAAACAGAAAAACACCAGTGTTGAAAGAAGAAAACTACCTGCACACCTGGGTTCGTTTAAGGCAACAAGATATATAACAGGTCAAATTTATAAATACATATACATAAACTGACTTCTAAAAGATTACTTTAAATAAAAAGTTGCACTAGAGCAGCTGTGAATTGATCTACAAATTAAATCCCCATATTTAATTTTCAAAATCTCATCTATTATAAAAAACATGCCTTTTACAAGTTTAGCTCTCTTGAGTTATGTTAACTAGGAAATTGCGTAACAGATGTGGTGTTAGTTATTAAAACAAACTCTATTAAAATTGAGATATATGTGGATATATCAACAGATATACTGACACATTTTTAAAATTAATTCAAGTTCTTATATTATTTTATTTTAATTTTTATTGTTGAAAGTATTACATATGTTCCCTTTTCCCCCCCATTGATTCTTTCGAGCCCACCCCAGTCTCCTACCCCAGGCCTTCACCTCCCTATTGTCTGTGTCCATGAGTTATGCATATATGCATACAAGTTCTTTGGTTGATCTCTTCCCACCCACCCACACACCCACTCACCTCAGTTCTTATATTCTTAAAGTTAATGGACTTCTCATATTTATCACGTTTTACAGCTAAGATCTACATATGAAGCTGGTGAGTTAAAGGTGAGTAATGGTTACATGAAGTTAATTACATTATTCTACTTTTGTGTATGACTGAAATATTCTATTAACAAAAAAAAATTTTTTCAAAAATTTTGAATATTCCATACTTTAGTTTCTATGTGTGTATGCAACTTAAAAACATGGTCAAAATAAGAATACCTACATTAATTACCTGAAGAAAATTAAGACAAAGACACAATATAATAATCCATTAGTAAAAGAGGCTAGCTGATTGAAAGCAAGGTTTCCATTTTGTATAATACTTTAACAAGTAAATAATGGGTAGCATCCAAACTAAACACTTTTGGATTAAGTGAAAGAACTACACTGAAACAATTTACAAACCATTCACTCATTTTGACACAACAGATACAATAAACCGCTTAAACCAGTGGTCGGCAAACTCATTAGTCAACAGAGCCAAATATCAACAGTACAACGATTGAAATTTCTTTTGAAAGCCAAAATTTTTAAACTTAACTTCTTCTAATGCCAACTCTTCAAAATAGACTCGCCCAGGCCATGGTATTTTGTGGAAGAGCCACACTCAAGGGGCCAAAGAGCCGCAGTTTGCCGACCACAGGCTTAAACTCTTAAGGAGGCTGGGGCTTTAAAAGCTACATGGCATTAATAAGCTTAGGGTGACATAGTTCTTTAGGAGCCTAAAAAGTCCTCATCCTAACTGATAACAAGAATTCATGCTCCTGTAGGAAAGTAAGAGCAAAGGTAAAAATAGCAGGTTTTTCAGAAAAGCATTGAGAAACAGGGAATGTGTGTGATACTATAGGTCAGTGATGGCGAACCTATGACACGCATGTCAGCACTGACATGCGTAGCCATTTCTGATGACACGCGGCCGCATGCCAAGGATGAAACATTTGCTGCTTCTGAGGATGAAACATTTGCGACTAGAGTCTTGGAGTTAGTTTTTTCCTCAAAGTGACACACTACCCGAGTTATGCTCAGTTTTTTGGCCAAGTTTGACACACCAAGCTCAAAAGGTTGCCCATCACTGCTATAGGTACATGTTGTTAAGTATATGCTTATTTAATTTAAGAAAAGGCCTGATGGATCAATGATTTAACAATAAAGTTTTACTCTACCTTCAATACTAACAACAAAGTACCAGCTATTAAAGAAACCACTATTTAAAATGTCCATAATATCTCAGAGTTGAGTTCTCAAGTACAAAAGCATAAGCAGCACTTCCTGTCTCTCTCCCCTTCAAAAAAAAGTAAGCAAAGAGGCATTAGAAATATACAATAGATTATAACAATTTACAGTGCAAGTCTAAATTTGGAAACACTAAAATGCAAACATTATATGAAATCATATTTTCTTTCATTTATTCTTTTGATATTCATTTACTGAAAGCCTACCACATAGAGTGTACTAGAAATAAAGTGGTGAACCAGAGATGATCCCTGTTCTTCTGGAATTTATTGTTCGGAGTAAGAAAGACAGTAAAGAAATAAAAAGACATAAACTCTTAATTACTGTTTATGACAAATGCTGTGAAATAAACATTATGATAGAAATTAATGAAATGGGCAAACACCTGGTTTGGCTAAGGATCCCGATGAAGTAACAAAAGCTGAGAACTGAACCATTTCTCTATCTTCCCCTGGTGTACTTTAACACAAATCTCAGACATATTCTTTCACCAGCAAACACTTCCATATTTATTTCTAATAGAAAACACATTTTTAAAATATGTATAACTATACTGCCATTATCACACCTAGAGAATTACTAAGAATTTTAATACCCAGTTCAAATGCAAATTTCCTCAAAAACTGCAAAAATGTCTTTTTATAGTTGGTTTCTTTGAATCAGTATCTAAAGTAGACTCACACACTGCAATGAGTTGATATGTCACATAAGTCCCTTTTGAGTGATATTAGTTCCCCCTCCTCTCCTTTTTTCATGCCATTTATTTGCTGGGTCATTTGTTGTGCCGAATATCACGTTTTAGATTTGGTTGCTTCCCTCCTCATGGTAATGTTTCACTTGCTCCTTCATCCTCCCTATTTCCTATAAGCACATAGCTGGATTTAAAGTCTTGATTACCTTCAAGTTCAATTTATTTGGCAAGAACAATTCACAGACGATGCAGTGTCCTTTTCTGTGTGTCACGCTAGAGGCACAGATGTTTGGTTTTCCCACTTTCAGAATCATCACTATTCGTCATTGGGTTGAAGAGAAGGAGGAAGAGTGTCCCTGGCTCGGGGGACAACAGTGTGTGTTCTGAGGCAAGGACTATTTGGGAGGACATCAGTGAGGCTGGAGAAGATGAGTTCATACAGATAGGTTTGGAAATCCAGTGGTGAGTTCCTCATCAAAAAGGACTTTAAACACTAATCTTAAAATACTATTGCATAACTGGGTTAGCAACATTTTAGGAGTGGTCAGCATGCTTCTGATTTTTCTATTTATATTATTTCTGAGATAAAGAGGTAAAAATAGATATTAAGATTTGCCTGGAGCAAACAAGGACAGATAGTTAAAACAGCAGCTGTGTGACATTCGTGACATTCTTGTGTTTATTCTGCATTCAAAAGAAACTCATTGTTTATTCTTATTTCATTTACACCTAAAAAACCTAATAGGTGAAAGTGACTGGCAGAGGGCATTCTGAGGTCCAATTCAGAAAAAAAAAAAAGGCACCACAAACACAGTTCACTCCCCAAAGACTATTTTTATTTCTATAGCCACAGAGGACTTGAGCTGACAGATGAAGCCACTGGCAAATAGCTATTGAACTGAATTTGGACTACGGGGAAAATATGAACTTATTTATTCATACTAGCACTACAAAGATTTCTGAAGGTTTCTACCTTCGGAATTGCCAAATATTTCAGAAATTAAGAAAACTGTAATTTTCATACCTGGAAGGATCCAGTGGTCGGCAAACTGCGACTCGCGAGCCACATGCGGCTCTTTGGCCCCTTGAGTGTGGCTCTTCCACAAAATACCATGTGCAGCCGCGCACGTACAGTGCGATTGAAACTTTGTGGCCCATGCGCAGAAGTCAGTTTTCGGCTCTCAAAAGAAATTTCAATCGTTGTACTGTTGATATTTGGCTCTGTTGACTAATGAGTTTGCCAACCACTGGATTAGGTCATTCAGTCTTAATTTTCTAGGCGAAACCATCTACTAAAATTATAAAACTATTTAGTTGCATAGCTTTGACTACACCATCTTGACCTTTCGACTACACCATCTTGTTTCTTATTCATAACAACTGCCATTTAAGAATTTTTCTCCTAATTGTACTTGGCTTATTTAACATCAAATTCAAATTTTATTGCCTCTACTGGCTCTTTATTTTAACATTTCAATTCCTCAAAGACACATGTTTCCTGAATGATTAGATAATGACCATAATATTGTTTCTATTACACATTTTAAAAAACCTTTCCCAAAATGAAAGTACATAAAAATAATAAATAAATCATTAATAATCATGACATCAGAATTCTGGATGACAAAATTATTAAAGTAAATGTGATTCCTGGCGATAGCCTAGGCATTGTTTAAAGTAGGGGGTCTCAATCCAAAAGCCTTTAGGGACCAGAAAAATGTAGTTAAGAATCAAGCAAGCTGGGTCTATTACAAAAAGGAGTCCCGTGCCCAGTGCAAACTAGAGAGGGCAACAAGTTTCAGCTCCAGGTAATTGTGGTCACTACTAGAATGGAAGCACACTATTCCCAATCTTCCAATTTTTAAGAAAAAAATCTAAAAACCAGGTATTTGGTGTGTAAAATTTATCATTTAAAAATGTTGGCAATGAAAGAAAAATGTTAAACAACACGTTGGGACTCAAACTAAACATACCTGCAGGATGACTGAAAATTATGCCCCACACCGAACCTCACATGCAAATGCTGGTAAATGCCCTGCTGTTGCCAGTTTCTGAAATCTACAAAATAAAACTAAATCATATACTCTAATTAACTGTATAGAGTCATACTGAACTAACTCTATACTACCACACTAAGTACCACAAAATCACTTGCTAAAATGCATTATTTTGTGAAGTTTGCATCAATTTCTCTGCATGTGACAGACTAGTTATAATCAGTGTTTTCTGTGAAACTCATGAGAAAATAAATGTTCATTTTTGTGCACAAATAATTTCAGTAACTTAAGTATTTTATCTTAAAAACCTAAAATAATTTTGACAGTACCATTCCATATTAAGCAGATTTTATTTACCAACTTAATATAATCAAAATAACTCATTGCCTAAATATTCCAGCCTTCCTCCATATTTGCTCATTTACCATTTCTATTTTCTAAAGAAATGTGTTTTGATCATATCAACAATTAACATGTATTTTTCATCTCAAAGCACCTTTTTAGATCTACGTAGTAAGACTAAACTTTCCAATTTGAGTATTTTTATACATATTTACAGAATCAAGGTAAAAATACCATATGAACTCCAAAGCTTGTATCATTTATCAATGAGTATATGTCAAATAATAAAAATTTAAAAATACTTAAAGCTAAAGTTAAACAGTTCTTTTCTTAATATTAGGAGCTCTATATCATAAGTAAAATATAATTTTGGGTTAGATATTATTTGTTCCAGTTTTGTTTTTATTTAACAACTTAAGAAAATATGCATTATTTCTGGTTTCAACTTACTGATATACTTTTTAAAAATTCTGCCCTGGTTTATGATTATGTATGCAAATAAATGTTTAAATTCAGTTCAAAATTCACCAAGTTATTTCAGCTTGTGGTTAGCAGTTAGGCTAATGTCCCTGAAAAAGCTTTAGCTAAATACTCAGAATTAAACATGTTTAAAATTTATAAGGTATAGAATTCATTTCAAAAGCCCTGATATATTTAGGAATTGTTAGGCTGCAATAGTTAGTGTTGCCTACGTACAACACACATCACACACCATAGAGTAGGAAAAACCCAGTGTTTACAAATTTTAAGTGTTCAACATAAGGAGGAGAGTGATGGACTGTGAGAGCTCTGGGCAATAACTATGACCACAGAGGGGGAAAAACATAGGTTTCAGTGTCAGACATAGGTTCAAATCCTGGCTGTGCCAATTCCTAGTGGATTCCGATTCTGTAGATGAAAATATGTTTATATACTTTGCAGTGGTAATTCTCTGTTGTTACAAGAATTAAATGGGGCCTAGTAAAGTACTTGGCGTATGTTAAACTATTAAATAATGTTGGCCTGGCTGGCGTGGCTCAGTGGTTGAGCGTAGACCTATGAACCAGATCGATTCCTTGTCAGGGTACATGCCCAGGTTGCAGGCTCAATCTCCAGCAGGGGGTATGCAGGAGGCAGCCGATCAATGATTCTCTCTCATCATTGATGTTTCTATCTCTCTCTCCCTCTCCCTTCCTTTCTGAAATCAATAAAAATATATTTTTTAAAAATGTTAGTTTCCGTTTGGCCTAGATTTGTGATTATTAACCACAAATAATATTTTAAAAACTTAATTCAGCATCCTGTTTACATAATTGGTTTGTCCTCCCATATTCTCATTTTCTATAACTTGAATCACTTTGAAATTAAAGTTGCTAACTGATCCAGCAGTTTACCCAATTATACCAGTACAGTGAAGGCCAGAGAAGCTTCTGGTACAATCAGGACCTTTCATTTAGCAAGATGCTGTTCTGAGGTGTAGAAAGTGGTGGAGGTCAAATCCTGATGGTGATAAATACTAGGATAGTTCTATCCACGGTGTGTTTTTTTAAGATATCCCCAACTTCTGAGTAGGTTCAGCAGTTCTCAAAACAAACTTTAACATGTAAAACATTCAACCAGAAACCTTCTGAAAACAGATCCTGGGTGCCCAGAAGATTCTGGTTCACTAGGTCTGAATTGGGGCCCATGTACTTGAATTTACAAAAGCCCCAGGTGATGCTGATGCTGCTGGTCAGTGGATCGCACTTTGTCTAGATCAGTGGCCGACAAACCGCGACTTGCGAGCCACATGCGGCTCTTTGGCCCCTTGAGTGTGGCTCTTCCACAAAATACCACGTGCGGGTGCGCACGTACAGTGCGATTGAAACTTCGTGGCCCATGTGCAGAAGTCGGTTTTTGGCTCTCAAAAGAAATTTCAATCGTACTGTTGATATTTGGCTCTGCTGACTAATGAGTTTGCCAACCACTGGTCTAGATTGCCAAACACATTCCAGACAACAGGCCTCCAAGAAAGAAGAAATGGCCATACACTAGCTGAGAATACGCCTCCTAAGGTTCTTTTCCTTTCAAAGCAAGTCTCTTGATATAAATGTAACCTCTAAGCATCATTGTTCTCAGTCGTGGTGCCTCAGGAGCAGCAGCAGCAAGAACAGCAGCATCATATGGGAACTTATTAGAAATGAAAATTATTGGGCCCTTTCTAGACCCACTGATCAGAAACAATGAGGTTAGGGACCAGAAATTTATGCTATAATAAACCATCTAAGTGATTCTTTTTAAAAAACACACATATTTTTATTGATCTTTTTACAGAGAGGAAGGGAGAGGCATCGAGAGTTAGAAACATCGATCAGCTGGGGATGTGCCCGCATCCAATGTACATGCTCTTGACCAGAATCGAACCTGGGACCCTTCAGTCCGCAGCCGATGCTCTATCCACTGAGACAAACCGGTCAGGGCCCATCTAAGTGATTCTGATGCAAGCTAAAGTTGCAGAACCACTGCTCTATTCAGTGCACCCTTAACCACTTCAAATAGAGCAGATTCAAATTAATCTTTCCTCCATATCAGGTTCCCATGTAAGCATTTGTTGAAGAAAGGGTTCTGTGGCTTGAAAAATGTTTGACATTAGCTTCTGTCTCATTATGTGCTTTGTGAATCTGGCAGCATGGAGTAACCTGGATGCTTTATAGAGAAAAAGCTTTGTATGGGGTTTTTTCTTCAGCAACTGCCAGTAACTCAGATTTATTTCACTCACTCATTCATTCATTCATTCATTCATTCATTCATTCATTCGTGTTAATCCTCACCCAAAGATATTTTCCCATTGATTTTTAAAGAGAGTGGAAGGGAGAGGGAGAGACAGAGAGAAGCATTGACATGAGAAAGACACATAGATTGGTTGTCTGCTGTACGCTCCCTGACCAGGGCCAGGGATCGAGCCTGCAACCAAGGTACATGCACTTGACCAGAATCGAATCCGAGGCCCTTCAGTCTGAGGGGCGACATTCCAACCACTGAGCCAAACTGACTAGGGCTCATTGGTTGATTCTTGTACGTGCCCCGACTGGGAATAGAACCCACAACCTTGACTTACCAGGGCAATATTCTAACCAACTAAGCTACCCAGCCAGGGCCATTGACTCAAATTTAGAGGAAGAGAGAAAGATATAAGAGTGTGGATAAAGACAATGATAATATTGGATAATGACAGATGACATTCATAAAGTGTTAAGTACTATTCTAAGAACATTTTATTTATTAAACCATTTAATCTTCATAGCTACCCTATGAAATCGCTATTGTTAAAATTTAACACTTTTTAAGTTACCAACATTTCAAAATCAGGAGTATCAAGTAATAATGTGAATTTTTTATTTCTATTTTTAAAAGTGAAAAACCTAGCAACAGAGGGCTTGCATTCCTGTCTGGGGCATAATCAGTTGAGCTAAGCAGTAGCCACCTACTTTAGACAGGAAATGCACTTTCTCATTCAAAGATCTAGATCCACCCCCTTGCCCCTTAAACATGTTCATTCCTGGTTCTGGCAGGCATTTGAGTTTGTAGTCCCTGCTTTAAAAAAAAAAAAATTATATATCTATATACAGAGGGAATGGGGACAGGGGAAGAAAGGGAACAGTGGAATTTAAGCAGGTTGAAAATGCAGAGTAAATGCTTTGATGGGCACAGGGCAAATTCTATAGATTATTTTGTAAATTACTAGTATTTCTAACTTCTACATATCTCTAGAACTGACCACCTTCTCTATTTTCCTGCTGCTACTGACTTAGTTTAAATCTTCATCAATCTTTGCTGATTATTACAGAATTCACTTTACCTGTTCCTTTCCTAGTCTTTTCCAGCTTCAATCCAACTTCTACACTGCCTTAAGACTGTTCTTTCTAAAACACTAATCTAATCACTTATGCTCTCCTGCCAAAAATCTTTCATGGTTCCATATTATCATAGTAGCAGTTTTCAAACTAAGACAAAGAACCTTCTCTTTGATGAAAAGGCAAAACCTGGGAGATAAATATATTAAAAAGATGAACATGGAACTGCTTTGGTTGTCCCTTAGAATTTAGTGCTCATCTTCTTCCTGGGCACCTGTGGTTGTCCAGCTAGAGATTCCACTTGTGGCCTTCCTTGATGCTAGGTATGGCCATGTAAATAAGTAGGGCAACTGTGGGTATGAAAGGCAGCATGTTACTTGTGAATCATCTCCATGTTAAATTAGCCTCTTTGGATTTGGGGACACATAGCTGGAAGTAACTCAGCTTACACCATGTAGGCTAGGACAATGCTGCTAGGACCGTGGTCGGCAAACTGTGGCTCGGGAGCCACATGCGGCTCTTTGGCCCCTTGAGTGTGGCTCTTCCACAAAATACCACGGCCTGGGCGAGTCTATTTTGAAGAAGTGGCGTTAGAAGAAGTTGAAGTTTAAAAAATTTGGCTCTCAAAAGAAATTTCAATCGTTGTACTGTTGATATTTGGCTCTGCTAATGAGTTTGCCGACCACTGTCCTAGGAGACTGCTAAGCAAGATGATGCGAAGACCTGAGTTCCTGGAAGAGAGCTCTCCTGCAAGCCTATACCAGCCACATTGTTAACCAGGGAATTAAACTCTTGTTTTATTTAAGCCACCATTTTAGAAAGCAAGGTAGTGATAAACTAAAGGTCTTAAATTCTAGGAAAATTCTATGCTTCCCAAAATAACAAAAACTAAAATAACCACCCATATACCCAAACTAACAAAATAATGAACATACTGAGTATTCTGGGGGGGGGGGGGGGCGGGGGGGGGGAACGGGACGGGGGAAGCTAGTAAAAGTTGGTAGAAAAGATATTTGTAAGAACTCTCCTTCCCAAATGCTAGGGGTAAGGCTGATAGCAATCTATTTTCTAATTTTAAAAAGTAGAGCAAAGCAGATGACAACAACATTTAGAAAGTATGGGGAACAGAAAACTAGTATTACTTTTATGAACAGAAACAGAAGGAAATCTGATAGCCTGCCTAAAAGAGCAGCATCCTGAAAACCACAGGCAGTACTAAGTGACTACTGTATTTTTTTTTTTTCCCCCTGAGGTATAAACAGTGAATAAAAGGCAATGTGATAGAAGGGACAGGACACAATGGATATGGCACAATAAGGCTCTACTACAAACCACCTACTTAACTTTGGGAAAGCCATTTACTTTCCCTTTTTCTTCTTGTGGTTCAACTAAGTTAATATTTCCCAAACGACTGGTCTTTATAATTTTTTGCAATATTGGCATAGCACCTTTACTATTATCCCTTTATTTCTCTTAAAATTCAGTTAATTTCTATTTTACATGTCCACTTTATCCTTGTTATAAGCAATTATACCTGTGAAATCACTAGGTCCTTCTGTTATTTATATTTTTCTAATAAACTGTGAAATACAAAAGAATAAACCTAAATACCGGTCTGTGTGTCACCTAATAATCACCTCACTTGCCAGCAGGGACACATACCTCACACTCTGGAATACAATGTAAACAATCTCACTAGAATTACAATTCTATGCTTTGAGTCTAGTCTCCACGAGAAAACTCCTAAAGGGCTGCTGGTTCTGTGGAGCTCCAAAACTCTAAGGTGACAACACAACAAATGGAGATATAAATACGCGTAGGCTTTTAACTCTAGAGATTCTGTGTGCTGTGGTGTCGTCCACATATGCCATAACCTGGGTTTGATTCTATAAAAATTGCTAAAAGTTATTCAAGCTATTCAAGTCTACAGGAAGCTAAGCCAGTTGACCCAATTAACACTGTTCACCCAATGACAGTCACCTAAATTTCAGCCCCAAATGCAAAAAAGTAAAGTCATGGAAAGGCTAGACTTCACATGCACAGTGCTGAATAAGAAACATCTTATTAAGTTAGGGATGTCAAGAGCTACAAGAGATCACAAAAGAATAAGGTGTCTTTGTCGATACCACATTGGTTCCACAAAGCAGGTTAACAGCAACTTTAGCAGAAATCTGTAATTTGTTCCTAAAACGGTCAACTTTTGAAATCTATCTAGATTTTACTGTTGTTTTTTCCAAAGTTTACCTCTGAAAGGAAAAGAGAGCTTCAGAGTAATAATCTTAATCAGCAAATTGACCCCTTCTCCCATCAGACATCAGGTTTTTCCTTTGAATAAGAACCATGTAGCTGTAGTTACCACCTGTTTCTGATAGCTTTGTCCGGCTCTCTTTAAATGTAGGCATTATCAGATATCTTATTTGTTTTACTTCTTGGCTAGGATGATGTGCCAATAATTGAGAGCAATGTTACTACCCAATATTCAAATTAAAATATAAGACACTATAAAACAATGACTTCAGTAGGAAAAATTAAAGGAAAGCTAGGAGTTATGAGGAATTAGACAAGAGGAGAAACATCACCTATATATTCTAAAGTACTCAAGTAGCAAAACCAGAAGTCTTTCTCACAGGATTAACTTCTGTTCTAGGAGCATTTTTTAATTACCCCCATGCAATTCATTAAATCACATTCTACTAAATTTCCATTTGCCTGATTGGAAACTGCCAAAAAAACTTTTGGAACACAACTTTTTTCTTAAAATTGTGCATTTACCACATATTTTTAAAAGCAAAAACTATATAAGGCAGAATCTTTGACCAATTTTAAGCTTTTAAAGGAATGTATTGCCTTCCAATATCTTCACCCCTTGAGCTGTAAACTTCATAAAAATACTCAAAAAATAGAGATAGGTATATCTAACTATCTGAACTCTTTCTAATTGGACTCAAAATGCAAATGAATTTGGATCACAAGGAATACTTACATTTTCATACGTATGAAAATAAAAAGATTCTGTCTTTTAAAAAAAGAGAAAGTAATCAACAATTTATTTGAATTAAAATTAGGAAAAACTCTTGTCAAAATCATTGGCTCATTTCCAAACCACATGCCTCTCTTGACTCTCCAATAGGCAACACTTGTTACGCGTACTCAAACACTAAGACTCATGTTTTCTCTTCCTGTCTACTACTTCATCTAACACTTGTCAGTTTCCTTACAGTCTACCTTAGGATCTCAAACTCTAATGCTTTCGGGCAGTAGACAGGGTTTGTTTTGGAAACAGCCCCTTGGTGTGTATTCTTTCAATATAGACACGTTTTATTGCATATTAAAGACTAAGAATACTTTTCACACTTATTTTCTAAAAAATAAGTTTTTTCCACTTTTAAAAGAGACATGGATATAAGAAACATTTCATTTTCTCTCTTACCTCTACCAAAAGAAATGGAAAGCACAGGAAAAGGACAGTGTGAGCAAGAGATAAGTAGCAATGATAGCCTCACAGAGGAGTAGTGGGAAGGGGGGAAACTGGGTGGACTGAAGCTTACATGTCCAACCCAAAGTGAGGAAAGCCAGGTGCTACTTAGTTCATGTCCAGTATTGCCAGATCTACCAGTTATTCAAGAGGAACCAGAAAAATCCCAAATTTCAAATGCAGGCAACTATTTCAAATTTCTTAAAAAACAAACAAACACACACCCAGAAAAGCCAACTGTTTGTGCAAATGAAACACATTCAGCCTACCATCTGCCAGCTGCAACCTCTGCTTGGGCCTCTTATCTTTAATATTTCTATTCAAAATAAAAGTTTATTCCAACTTTTCCTATTACTACCATCTGCACAATTAGTTCCTCCGTCTAAGTTTTTATTTGTTCTTTTATTCACTTTCTAATTCATTTGAGTATTCAAATATAAGATACATGCTTACTGTGCCAGGCACTATGCCAGAGAGAGAATATTCAATCATGAATAAGACAGAGAAGGTCATTCCTCATGGCATTTACATATAATATGATGGGGGAGACAGACATTAAATATATCCAAGATGATTTAATTTCATTTTGTATTAGGGCTAAAAAGCATAAGTAAAACATAGCCCAGCTTCCCGGGTTAAGGAAGACACAACTTTACTGCGTGCACCCCCATAATTTTGCTCAAACTAGTTTCCATTGACATCTATCCACTAGCTCTGAAAAACATATCCAAACAGCACTACTCAAAAATAAACAGTCCCTCACTGCCTACTGGATTCAGAACAAGCTTAACCTGAAATTTAAGGTCTCCCCAAACTGGTTTCAATCTCATTTCTAGCCATTTCTACTACTTCCCTCCTTGTGGCCCTTGTTTCCAGGTAAACAGGGCTCTGCTCTAACTCAAACACACCATGAAACCTCCCATATAAACTAAATCAGAACTGATCTCTATTTTCTGAATCCCTACAACACCTTAACACATTTTGGGATACTTGTAGTTATTTCACATTCTGGGTATCTGAATACTTGTCTTATGTTCTCTAATAGATTGCAAGTTCCTCAAGGGTAAAATCTGTGTCCTACTTACCTCAATACTCACAGACTTACCTAGTATGATAATAAATATTTCTTAAATAAACACGTTAAATAAAAAAATAATTTTGTCTGCATGAAAAAAGATTATTAAATTCAAGAGATTAATATTCCCATCGACTATATTAGTATTCATCCTAAAATTGTACTTCTACAATTAAGTCTAATGTCATGTGTAATACAATGCTAAACTCTACAATATTTAAGCAATTTCAAAGATTAACTAACCATAACATCTCCCTGCCTCATAGATAAGAATTTCCTAAGATAAGAGCATATTAAACCACAGATTTATAATACAGTTGAACACTTCTGACCTTAGTAAAAATCATAAATTTGGCTAACATTTCCCATTACGAGGAGCAAGATTTCATGGAGAAATGGCTGCTTTCAAGGCTGAAACAAGGAAAAGGGAAGTACAGTGAGCCCGAACATCCTGTTGTGACAGAAAGAAAGAAAATGTTCAATGGACAAATTTTTGATAAATTTTTTTTTCAAACTGGAGGCCAGTGGGCTGCATGCCTCTTATTTTTTAAAATATATTTTATTGATTTTTTTACAGAGAGGAAGGGAGAAGGATAGAGAGTTAGAAACATCAATGAGAGAGAAACATCAATCAGCTGCCTCCTGCACACCCCCTACTGGGTATGTGCCCACAACCAAGGTACATGCCCTTGACCGGAATCGAACCTGGGACCCTTCAGTCCGCAGGCCGACGCTCTATCCACTGAGCCAAACTGGTTAGGGCAAATTTTTGATAATTTAGCAACAAGATATAAAATGACATAATGATAGAAATAGAGTATTACTAGTTGAATAAAAAAAAAATAATCCAGAGTCCTGTCTAATAACTTAAAAAGAAGTTATGGGAGAGGGACAATCATTTTTATTTCTTAAATAGAAAAATTTCACGAAGAAGAAATAAAAGCAATGGAAAATCAACATTTTATAACCACCATTGTAATAACTGATTTAATCAAGAGTAATCAATAAATGCTAAATAAATGCTGAAGAACAGAATATTCATAGTCTCAAAATATCCCCCTATTAGTCATTAATTACAAGGGGACAAGTTACCTTTATATGAAAAAAATCTGGCAGACTGTATTAATTTAATTAACTACCACTATCCCCCCAAAAAACGAATAAACCTATACTACATGCCTCCTAATGTAATGCACTAAAAAGGAAACAGTATTACTTATGAAGTATCCCTGCCAAATTTTTTTGTACCTGAATCTAATCATGAGGAAGCAACCAGACGCCTCCATACTGGCCTGGAATCTTCAACAATATCAGTGTAATAAAAGATTTAGAGGAAAAAGCTAACAGATTGTTAGACTAAAAAGACATAACTTAAATACAGTGTATGATCTTTGACTGGATCCTGAATTGAAGGGTAAAAAAGATGGCTACAAATAAAATTGAGAAAACTGAGAAAATGAAATATTAGACAACATTACATCAATGTTAAATTTCCTAACTGGGTTGTTTTGTGGTTATGTAGGAGAAATGTCCTTGCTTTTAGTAAATACATGCTGAACATACAGGGTTGAACAATATCTGCAATCAAATGATTCAGAAAACAAAGCTTGGGATGTGCGTATATGTGTGTGCACATGTCTGTGTGTTCAAAGAGAAAGAAAGCCAATGTGGCAAAAATGTTAAAATTATCAAATTTATAATATACCTTCCAAAATATAAAAGGTGTTTTATCAGCCAAAGTAGCAAAAAAAAAAAAAAAAAAAAAAAAGAGCAAGTCAAGCATTTATTTTCTTTAAAAAAAAGTAATTAAATGTAACTGTCACATGCCTTAGTGGATCAGATAGAAAAATTTTAATATGAAATAATACTAAGTTGAGACTTAGTTTCTGATTATCCTCAATAGATGTTAGAGGTTATCTCTGTTAAAATACTAAACACACAAAATAACCTTGCTTCAGGCATACCTCACTGTGAGTCTAAAATAAAACGAGCCATTGATTTCAAAGATCATGGGAAAAAAGTTGATGATCAAATGTAACTGGCCATCTAAACAGCTACACACAACATTGTTTTCCACTCAAGCCCAATTTCAAAGGAAAGTAGTTTTCAATGGTTGGTTGGTCAAAAACAACATTAAATAGCAAGCACTAAAAAGTTAATTGAATGTTTGCCAGAAAGAGTATGACTCGTTTTTATATGGGATAATTAATTTCTTTGTTTTCATAAGAATTTTAAAGAGTGACCAACATGCATCCCGTGGGTAATTAACTTCATTCAAAAAAGACCTCTTACTTTTGTGGCATGGACTATGCTTAGGTTTGGAAACACTCCAAGAATGTTTTTATTCGTTTTAAAATTTTACTTCTAGTATTTTTTCCTTCATCTTAAAGATATACATTATAGTGTTAGAGTAAACTTATTAAGCTCTATTACAAATAGCTTTAATATCATGGACACTACATGCCTAGATAAATCCCAAATAAAGAAAGCAGGTTTATAATAGAAGGCATTCTTAAGTAAATTATAGTCAAATGCAATGCATCTTAGTAACTTTAAATATGTAACCTAAAAAATAGTTTTTAGGTTATTGGTTTATGTTTTTTTAAAAAAAATGAACATTGGGAAAGTTTCCATAAGCATGCTGAAAGAAATTATATTATAGTCAATACTACTTCATGAAGCAGGACTTTAAAAAATAATTTAAAAGATTAATATGACATCCTAATTGTAAATTATTGTGATGAATTTACTATGAAAAATTTTGATTTTGTAACTTAGGATAAAATTCACATGCTTCCAATCAAAATCTTTATTTTCTTAGTATGAATGCTAGAGAGAAAAAAGTTCTGTAAAACAGAGTACATTAAAAATAAATAATACCCTATGATATGTTGGTATATCTTCCTTATGTAATCTCCCTGTAAATTGGGGGAAACTGCTACTTACATGTATTTTATGAGTGATAATTTTTATAAAATAGTTGTCCTGTTGTAGTAATTAAAAGAATCTGAATCATTTTATAACTTCCTACTTCTCAGACTGGATTTCACAGTGCATGTAATAGGGGCACAGAATTTACAGTGATGACAGCATTACAATGTTTGTGCTTATTTTCTTGGTTCTTTTCAGTCACCAAATAGTGACTGGCTGGCTAGCTCTCTGTTCATCTGGTTAGCCATCTACCTGGCAATAGCAGTTACATATACAACAGGCACCCATTTTATCTGCAACATTCTAGCTACAAAATCGATCATATTCACACGAAATGATAGGTTTTCTATTTATTTCTTCATTAACACGATTTTGAGACAAATGCTTCTATTAAAAGTATGATTTATCAGTAATTGCTATAAAACATTATTTGTACTTTTGATCATTCCTTCACCTTTTTAAAGAACAGCAGACTTATTTTGGCAATAAGAAAATTACCACAGTAAATAATGTGGTAAGTAGGAGGTAGGTTTATGGTATTAGGAGAAGCCTTAGGTAAAGGCAAAATGCTATTATAACTAGCCTTACTGAGTTATACCGTCAGTAGATTTGGGGTAAGCTTTACACCATGATACATATATCTAGTCTTTTCCATTGTATATATTCTAATATACAGTAATGGGGAGGCAAATAAAAAACAACCCACTGATATATATATATATATGATGTTAGCTAATATGGCAATTGAAGAAAGGAGAAAGGCAATCTTAATTATAGTTCAAGAGATACTTTTCTTTAAAAATCACCATAATCCCACAATCTAGATTTAAAAATTACTCTTAATATTGGGGCTTACATTTTCTCTTAATATTTTTCTAAACATATTTCTATTTTTCCCTATATAACTGAAATTGTCCTATTTTCATTTAACATTACATACAGCATATCCCTAAGTATATGCTGAAGAAGTAATTCATCTTCAAAAACATGATTTATTTAATGAGCACTCAATAGTTATCATGTAAATACATAACTTAGAAATATTTCACTGTTGAACATTTAAGTTTTTTCTTCCAATTTTTCCCTTTGTGTTCTTTTTTAAAAATATATATTTTATTGATTTTTTACAGAGAGGAAGAGAGAGGGATAGAGAGTTAGAAACATCGATGAGAGAGAAACATCGATCAGCTGCTTCTTGCACACCCCCTACTGGGGATGTGCCCGCAACCAAGGTACATGCCCTTGACTGGAATCGAACCTGGGACCCTTGAGTCCGCAGGCCGACGCCCTATCCACTGAGCCAAACTGGTTTCGGCCCCTTTGTGTTCTTAATCATCAACAGGACAGGAAGGCTATGTCTTGTTTCTTTGGTTCCCCAATATTTAGCACAATGCTGTTCATGGAATATACATTTAAAGTTTTTTAACTTAAAAAGGAACTATGCAGCCTTGCTGGCATGGCTCAGTGGTTGAGCGTCAACCTATGAATCAGGAGGTCAGGGTTCGATTTCTGGTCAGAGTACATGCCTGAGTTGCGGGCTTGATCCCCAGTGTGGAGCATGCAGGAGGCAGCTGATCAATGATTCTCTCTCATCATTGATGTTTCTGTCTCTCTCTCCCTCTCTGTTCCTCTCTGAAATCAATAAAAAATATATTTTTTAAAAAGGAACTATGCTGGTCCTCTGTTGCAAAACCGCATTTTATAGTGAAACTAAGATTTAATAATCATGATTAAACAATCAAAAAAGGGAAAACTTCTGGATCAACATGGTAGAATAAAGAGGGATACATCTCTGCTCCTATCTAATCTTCCTGCCCCCCCCCACCCAAGTTATTAAAGGAATTGAAAATTGTGTTAAATCCACAATGATAAAGGAATAGGAGAGGGGAAAATAATGGATAGAGATGTCAATGTTTTTAGAAGATGGAAAAGGGGTGAATGAGTGAATGTATCTAACTTTGAAAGGAAAGGATTAGTTGATATTTAAAGCACCCTGCTTCCCAGGATTTCAGGAATTAGAGGCATCAGGTTCCTTGGAAAGTGGAGCATGGGGCTAACAAATGGTGGACTAGTTGTATGCATGAGAAGTCAGCGACACAGATGGCCTTCCCAATCCTAAACAGCCAGGCAACTATTCCTTCTTCACTCTGCATAAGACGTGAGGTTTTTCATTAGAGAAGGGAATGAACAGAATCCACCAAGTGCCAGTGGTATAAAAGCAAAGAGACCCACAGAAAGGCAAATCACAATGAAATTTTAAAACCCGGCCATAAAGAGAAGAATCTAAATTTGCTAGAGAGAAAATACTGATAGCATATTAATGGTTGGGATTCAAAATGGAACAGGATTTCTCAACTATATTATTAAATGCTAATATAATGAAATAATTTGTTCAAAATTCTGTAGGGAAATAAATACCAACCTATAATCTTTTATTCAGTCAAATAATCTTTGGCAGGCAAAATTTAAAAGTGACTCCTCCTACTCCAGTAAAACCTGTTAATATGATATCACTCCCATGATTAGGAAAAACATGAGATTAACCAAGTGGACCTAATCAGACAGATCACACAAATCCTTTTTTAAAAGAGTTTTTCTGGCTGGTAGCAAAAAAGAAAGTCGAGGATTCAGAGCATGAGAAGGATCTGATGGGCCCTTATTGGCTTTAGAATGAAGAAGAACATGTGCTAAGGAATGTAGGCAGCCTCTGAAAGCCAGCTAGGCAACAAGGACCTCAGTCCTACAGCTGCAAGGAACTGATATCTGCCGATAAAGAATAAGCTTGGAAAGGGGTTCCAAGCTCAACCTGGCTGACTTTGGCCTCCTCAGACTTTAAGAAAAGAACCCAGCTGAGAATGGCAGCATAGGTAGACACCTGTACATAACTACATCAAAATTACAACTAAAATATAGAACAACCATCACTCAGAAGCACCTGAAAGCTGGCTGAATGGAAGTCCTACAACTAGAGAAGTAAAGAAGAAAGCACACTGAGACTGGTAGGAGGAGCAGAGGCACTGAAGGGGCTGGACTGGCACCCATGTGTGCCATTTTTTTAATTGGGAGGGAGATCATCTCTACTGAGGTTGCCTAAGAGGAGTAAGGAGTCCCAGCCCCACACCAACCCCCAAACTCAGGGTTCCAGAGCTGGGAAGAGAAGTCCTATAGGCTGTAAAATCCAGCGGGGATTGGGATTGAGTGACATGGAGGCTGCTGGAGACCCAGGTGTTCCTTTTAAAGGGCCAGCACACAAATTGAACTTACAAGGTCCCCGCTTCCTCTGAGCTCCAGTGCCAGGGCAAGGCTCTGGGGGACCCAGACACATATAAGGAAGAACTGAATTGTCTGGCATCAGGACAGGAACTCAGGGGCAGCTTTCTACAAGTCAGAGGTGCTCACAGGGGTCATTGTTCCTGTGCTAGGACCTCCCGGGTTGTAGGGCTGACTGGCAGCCATATCTGAGTCTCCATCAGCCTGGCTCACACAGTTTGGTCCATTCTGGTGATTCCCTGAGAACCCCCGCATCCAATTTGTAGCCACACCCAAACTATTTGTAGTGACTTTTGCATATGAATGGCCTATCCTTGTTCAGGCTTCAGACTTTGCTAAAATCTTTCAAACAAGCTGCAGCTGGGTCAGCATGCCCCAAACCTATCAATAAAAGACCCAAGATCCTGCACTAGCAGGAGCCTACCTTGCTTCACAGTTGGGCCTTGCCTGGGTACCTTCAAGCCCAATACAAATAGCTCCTGCAGGGTGGCCCCAGGTAGTGGCTGACTTTGCACCTCCCTGGAGGCCCCAGAGCCAGTGCACCTGATGGACAGCTTTAGACCATAGCAGATTACAACTCTATACATCTGTAAGTAACACACTCAAGGGGCAGACTCAGGGAGCACCAAAGCCCACTGAAGCAAGTCCTGCTCCATAGGGATGTTTCTTGCATAGCAGCTCTCCCATGGTAGCTTCAGCTGGTGCTCACAGCCAATTGGCCTGGAGGTCAATTCCTCCCAGTGATGCCAACAGCAATTAAGGCTCAACTACAAGACTGTGCACACAGCCCACACAAGGATGCACCTAGAGTGCGCAGCTCTGGTGACTGAGGAGGCTGAGCCACTGGAGCCTAGTACACAAGGCCACTCTATCAATTCCAGGAGATACAGAAGTGCTACCCAATATGTAGAAGTGAACACAAGGAAGCAACCAAAATGGGGAAACAAAGAAACATGTCACAAATGAAAGAAAGGAAACTTTTGGATACAGGCAAGAAATATTCAAAGTGATGAATAGCAAGGTTCTATAACCAACAATAATCTATACAGCAAAGCACTCATTTAGAATTGAAGATCAGATAAAGAGCTTTACAAACAAGAAAAAGGTAGAGTTCATCACCACTAAACCAGTATTACATGAAATGTTGAAAGGTATTCTTTAAGAAGAGATAAAAAAAAATATATGAACAATAAAATGGCAACAAATACATATCTATCAATAATTGAATCTAAAAATCAAAATAAACAAGAAATCTAATGAACAAATAAACTGGTGAATAAAATAGAATCAGAGGCATGGAACACACTGATGAATATCAGAGGGAAGGGGAAATGGAGGTAGGAAGAGATTAACCAAAGATCTTACCTATGGACACAGATAGTAATAAGCCAAATAATACAATAATTAATACATAAATCATAAAATAAACTGTTTCACGTACTCACAACTGTAAACCTACTTTTGCCCACCTCTGTATATATTGCTCTTTCCCTAAAAGCTCAATACTGACAGGAAAAAAGAATATTTACTTTATGAAAGATCCCTCACTTAACTGAAAGTTAGCTAACTCTGTCCAAAAATGAGATTTTAGAAATGACAGTTTTACTATATGCAAGAAAAGTCTCACTCACCAAGGTAACTACCCCTCATTTAGGATTTGCCATTTGAAAAAAGGTAGAGGCTTGAAAGCACACTAAAGAAATAGTAAATGTTTCAAGAGGAAAAGACCCTAATTTGAATAGTTTGAAGGTTACTGGAGTAATGAAAACTTACAAAGCAAAGGAAGAAGGCATCTTTTTTCAAAACATCATCAAACTTGTATTTAAATAAAGTCTTGGTCTATATAGCTAGCCCATCAAGAAAAATCTTCTAAGGAAAACATATATTAAAACAGTTCCATATTTTATATATTCAACAAGTGTATATAAAATTTTTATAGATGATTTGGACATTTTTATAGTAGATGTTCAATAAATATCAACTGACTGAATAAATGAATAGAAAATAGATTTCCAGCAAACAAACTCCAATTTAAAGCACTGACCAGTAGCCCTGGCCCATTTGCTCAGTGGTTAGAGCACTGGCTGGTGGATCGAAGGGTGGTGGGTTCAATTCTAGGTCAGGGCAGTACCTTGGTGGCAGGTGCGGGCGGGAGGCAACCAATAGATGTGTCTCTCTCAACTCAATGTTTCTCTCTCTTTCTCTCTTTACGCTCCCTCCCTTCTAGTCTCTCTAAAAAAAAAAAAAAAAAAAGGAAAATATCCTTGGGTGAGAATTAAAAATTAATAATCTATATGATAGATGAATATGCAAATTAGCCGGGATGCTGTAACGTCACAACCAAACAGCAGGAACCTGAGGCTGCATGGCGCCTGGCCTGGGCGAGGGACCTCAGGCCACACCCCCTGCCCAGTGGGTTTGATGGGGGACCTCAGGCTGCATCCCCCACCCCGGCACCGGGCTGGGGGACCTGAGGCTGCGCCCCCCACTCGGAGGGGATAGCCAGGGGTGGGGCCAGCCAGGTCTGGGTCTCCTGCGCTTTCAAAGCGTGTGCGGGTGGTGAGTGGGGACTTGACTCTAGGTTCCGCGGCGTGCCCCAGACTCTGACAGGAGGGAGATTTTCATATACATTTTACTAATTTTCTTTCATCTCTGACACTTCTATTATAGAGAAAGGGCATCCCTAACTGGTTTTGCTCAGTGGTTAGAGCATTGGCCTGCAGACTGAAGGGTCCCAGGTTCGATTCTGGTCAAGATCACATGCTTGGGTTGCGGGCTCGATCCCCAGTGGGGGGCATGCAGGAGGCAGCCAATCAATGATTCTCTCTCATCACTGATGTTTCTATCTCTCTTTCCCTCTCTTTTCCTCTCTGAAATCAATAAAAATATATTTTTTTTAAAAAAAGAGAAAGGTCAAATAGCAATATTAAAATATTTCTTCTAATTAATTCTCTTTTAATGTGCACAAATTTCGTGTACCAGGCCACTAGTAATAAAATAAAAACACTGATCAATAGAAAGTCATTCTGGGAATCAATGAGCTCACTTACATTCCATGCCACACTTGCTAGGATGAACAGATAACTCCTCTCCACGTAGAGACCTACACTCAAAACCAGATAGCACTGAGGCATAATATAGGCAACAGTTACTGGTTGTTTCTGTTTTTCTTTATTATAATTATCAACCTTATGTGGTCATTTCTTCTTATTTGCTCTTATGACCAAATATGTTCTTGAGGGCTAATCCTCCCTGCTGACAGACAGTAGAGACAGTAATCATGTCATTGAAGAATATGTGTGTTGGGTAGGGGAAGGGAAAGATTATAAATATGCAACATTCCAAAATCAAATATAGAGAAGAACTTTAACTTTGTATTACATTCCATTGCTTCCCTCAGAATAGCTAATTGTCAACTGAGAGTTTGCTCTAAAATAACATAAAAACAGAAAGGAAAAAGGATAATTTTAGTCCTAATAAAATACAATGTGCAGTTTCTTTGGTGGGCACATTACAGAAGGGCAGATTTCAGCTGGAGAGAAGAAATATATTTTGAGTTTGTACCTACTCTGCTGGTGAAAGCATTCGTTTAAAGCTAGGGGAATAGAAACCAACCCTATCTCTTTCTGTTTTTCTTAAGGGTTCTTTTGAGAAGGATGATTAAATAGACAGGGGCTATACTGAAATATAAAAAGAAGTGGTACTTTAATTATGGGGTAAAATTATATAAAAAAGCTCCTAATAAGGATTGAGAATAGCTGATAAAAAGTTGATATGGGCCAAACAGAGGTAAGAAACTGAAGCTGGAAGAGAAGAAAGATAACCTTGGTAAACACACATCAGATAGGCCTGGACAGTGCTGGAAGCAAGGGGATCAATGAGAAGGAAGTGGCAACAGTCAAAGCAGATGACCAGGAGACATTTGGCTTTGGGAGTGAAAAAGAAGTGACAATACAATCAATGATATGAAGGAAAGCAAGTAGCTAAGTCACAGAAGCTAGATGAGATATACAAGCACAAAGGAAAATACCTGAGAAGATGAAAGTTTGATAAAGTGTCAACACATAGGACAGACTTGCAGCAAATTACATACTCATAGCTCCTCCTTAGTTCTTACATGTTTATCTCCTCTTAGCAAGCACCATGTTTTTCAAGAGATAAACTTACCAAATTAAAAAAACCACAGATAAAACATTTCTCCCTGTTAGGCCTCCATTAAATAACAAAGCTTTCTTTCAGTAATGTAGGTCTTTATATTATTCTCTTAAAAGATACTCAGTTCAAGAAATACTACCATTTCCCCCAATATATATCTCATATACTTAGGCTGTATTTTCAAAGCCTATTAAAAAATAAATGTTAATGAAATACATCGAAATAATGAAGAATTATTTCCATTTCAGTTGAGATTTCAAAGTAAAAACAGACAACTGACTAATTGACCAACCAACAGGTACTGTTGGAACTTTGTAAGAAACAATATGTTTCAAAAACCAATCTAAATTTCACAGTAGAACTGATAATCTGATGTAATAAATATTTTCATTTTAATAATTTGACACTCTTTTACCAGGTTAAGATTTGATATTTTACTATACCAAAAGAAGTTATAAAATACTATATGATACTTCTAAAATCATCATTTTTTTATTGTAACAGAAGAAAAACCAGACCAATTGAATTTTCATTTGTTTTTTTATTTTTTTAATATTTGCAAATTTTTTTTAACCAAATAGAACAAGGAAAAGAAAATTATGGTGCTTTCTCATGAAGTTGTACTTAAAAAAAGGAATGAAGAGTCCCCATGTTGAAAGCACAGGAGCTCACACACACTAAGTCTGTGCCCCAATCCCTGACAAGACAGTCTCCACTGAATTTGCTTACTGATATTTTCAGTTTAGTTCAATTAATTACTTCTTAACTGAGCCCTTACAAAACTGATAAAAGTACATAGAAAACCCTAAGTCTTACAGAAAAAAGGGGGCAAAACAACTATTTACAATATATATCTGAATTGTATAATATATAGATATATAGTTAGTTATACACATGGTATTGTTCAATAAATATTTAATGACTGAATGAATAATTACACATCTGGGTTTGAAATTAAATTTTTAAAAGAAGAAATCTCTTGTTTGCTAGTATGAAAATTGGTTATAACTATCAGCAAAAGTCATTCACTGCTACAATTTATAGACATATTGTAATACTACATAACACTATTGTGTTTGAGTTAACAAGCGAAGTAGATATTCCATTTATATTGGCAATGTTCCACAAACAACAAAGCTAAGTCCAGTAGATACAACGTTTTCAAAATGCGTGTAAACTATTTAGATGAATTCTTTTTGCTGACAATCTCAGGGGAGAAAAGAGAAAATGAAGTGTTTTACCCTAAGAGCTCAAAGCTCTCTAGGGAGGTAATTCAATTGAAATTTTACATTCTGTCTAGCCAGACAGTGATAAACAGATGCTTAAATTAGCTGCCTTATACCATAATCAAATATCTTAAGAAAAAAGTTTCTAACAGAAATATAGAGGGTAAAGAGAAAAAAGAGGGGAAATAAAACATTATCAAAGAGCTTAATGATATTTTTAGAAAAAATGTTTTTATGTAAGTAGTATACCACAAGCATCAACCATTCTTTTCAACACATTCATTGGTGAGTTTGTACCATTGGGGACAGTTAGCACACAAATAAACCACTAAAAAAATTTAATTTTTATTGAGTTTTTGGAAATTGTATAATTTGCAGGGTTTTAAAAATGATTGTAGGTACAACATTTAACTTGTATCCATGGCTTTTTCTTTTCTTCTTTTTTTAAATTCCAAATTCTTGGAGGTTTTTTAAGTATATATTTTTTATTGATTTCAGAGAGGAAGGGAGAGGGAAAGAGAGATAGAAACATCAGTGATGCGAGAGAATCATTGACCAGTTGCCTCCTACACGACCCCCAACTGGGGATGAGCCCACAACCAGGCATGTGCCCTTGACCATAATCAAACCCGGAACCCTTCAGACTGCAGGCTGAAGCTCCATCCACTGAGCCAAACCAGCTAGGGCTCTGTGGCTTTTTCTTTAAAAAAAAAAAAAAAATTTTCTTTATTGATTTCAGAGAGGGAGAGAGCAATAGAAACATCAATGATGAAAGAGAATTGTCATCGGCTGCCTCCTGCTTGCCCCCTACTGGGGATCGAGTCTGAAACCCGGGCATGTGCCCTTGGTCAGAATTGAACCTGGGACCCTTCAGTCCGCAGGCCAATGCTCTATCCACTGAGCCAAACTGGCTAGGGCTGTGGCTTTTTCTATAAGCATTTTTAAGTCTTTTCTCCAAGTAACTAGTAATAGAAATAACAAATTACAAAATTACTCCCTCATATCAAAATAGTTAAATTATAAAAGCAGTTAAAACAATTTACTACTAGCAACCAAGGGGAGATAACTTAATCTATATAAAAAACTTGTAACCTCTATTTAATTGACTCACTAGATTAATTAATGCTCTCCATTTTGCTCTAAAACATATGCACTGACACATCCAGTCTACAGAATTCATGCAGCCAGTTGAGACTGGAGCTCTCTGCAACAGTTCCACAAATATCACCATCCAAAAATGCTCACCAAAAATCAGTTGCACTGTTCTCAAACTAGCTTATTGTCAGTTGTATTTGTTACTGTAGCTACTTAAAATTAACCAAGGAAATATGAGTGCAAAAAGAAACTTATTTCTAATGAAAACTAAACTGAATGCTTCTGAAAGCCTCAACATAAACTAATCATTGAGGGGGGGGGGGTGTCTGTTGATATAAGTGGGGGCAAGTATTTTAAAAACTAGAAGGATTAAAAGTCCTATGTTTGCTGTGCTTAAACACATCTGTATAGTTTTCACCTGGAAAAATTAAAAACTTACGACTGTGAAGTCCAACAGTCACAGGGAGAATAGCTGAGGAACAACAGCTAGTAACTGACTAAGTACTTGTGCCCCATAGGACCAAACAAAGCCCTTCCACCATGTGTTCTTGAAGGTGCAGGCAAGACCTTTTAAAGACAGGTAAGAAGTCAGCTGTTCCTCTTTTGGCAAGTTGGTGAAAACAGACTTTCCCAGGGAATTTTTAACATGTTTACTCTATCTGGGAAGCCTTCTTTTCCCATTTTAGAGTATATTAGGTTTAATGAAACTAGTTAAAAGTGAGTTTTTGTTTTAAGTAAGTGCTCTTTCCAGGTGGAAATATGTTTTTGGTTTGTTTTGAAGTTAAGAAAGGGAGGGGGAAACTTTGTTCTTTTAATTTAACAATTATAGTCTATGATGAAGTATTTGATTATTAGACAGCAGTGCCACTGATACGTTTTAAGTTGTCAGAAATTAATTGTAAACATCAGTCCAGTACTCTCAGTTATGACAAAGACCATTGTCTTAAGATAAATGGCTCATATGTTGGTGCAGTGTTTGCTGTTCAAAACAAAATGTTACAATGATAAACAAACGTGAACTGTAAAAAAAAAAAAGTTAATACTAGAAAGATTCTGCAATGATTATTCTGTAAGCTTTTAAAGTTCTAACTTTAATTTAAAGGAACTGAAAGTGGAGAACATACTAGAGGGTGTTCTCTGCATGAAAAGCAATGTTAAATTCTAAAGAACCAACACTTAAAGAGCCTTGACCCCACATTAAAAGACTGGTTAATGTGCATTTATATTTTTAAACTGAAAATAGAATGTTAAGAATTTCATAGGTAAATCTCTTTTATTTTCTTTTAAAGAGTTCCCTGCTTTAACTTCTCTTCTGTGATTTCCTCACCAACTGTGTCAGGATAAGAGGCTTCTACTCTATGTTGGAACCTAGAACACAAACATAGGAGCCCAGCAACCAGTGTGAGAGACAATTCAGTATGATAAAATGCCACAACAGAAATAGGAACAGGATGCTAAGAGCACCCAGCGAGGCTGGGACAGCAAGGCATGATTAAAGAGAAGTTGAAATAAGTTAAATGTTAAAAGGGATAT
Organism: Cnephaeus nilssonii; assembly: GCF_951640355.1. NCBI lineage: Eukaryota > Metazoa > Chordata > Mammalia > Chiroptera > Vespertilionidae > Cnephaeus > Cnephaeus nilssonii. The sequence continues at coordinate 32,366,707 of NC_137072.1, read as the reverse complement.
GAAATTCAGCAAAGAGAAAAGAAGAGGCAGAGAAAACAAAGGAGACAAGTAGAGACATATGCATTTCTGATGGTTACAGTTTAGGTTTATGAGTAAAGGGCAAAGGGGAAGTGACGGAAAGTGAAGCTAGTCTTACCTGCCATGAAAGGTCTTACCTACCATGGCCAAGAGTGTGACTTTTATTGGGAAGGCAAAATAATTGGAAAAATTTTAAGTACAGCAGTAACAAGATTTCTATTTCAAAACTAGTTCTGGAGCAGTATGGAGGCTAGAAGAGGGAGGAGACTAGCCTGGAAGAATAACTGTAAAACTGGAAATTCAAATCAGAATGGGACCTGTATGATTGGAAAAGAATGTGGACTTAATATTTAGGAGATAGAACTGATAAAAATTACATATTTGATGAGAAAAGTGCATAAGAGTAGCATTTTAAGAAAAGTGCACAGGCTTTTACCAGAGAAAACCAGATGGATATTAGAGTCCATTCAATAAGACTTAGATATGGTGAAGACCAGAAAAACCTATAATAATAAAAGTGTAATATGCTAATATGCTAATTACACCGGACGTCCTTCCCGATGTCCTTCCTTCAAGATAAAGCTGCAGCAGGTAGGGGCCTACGCAGAGGTGGCAGAGGCCCCTGGCCGTGGCCAGGGTGGGCGGGGGCCAGAGCCAAGGCCCTTGCACAAATTTCATGCAGAGGGCCTCTAGTGGAAACATAATCATCCCATCTTAGAATCCTCTCTAATAAAATGGTAATATGAAAATTAACAATCACTCCGCTACATAAGCCACGCCCACCAGCCAAGCCACGCCCACCAGCCAATCAGGATGAGTATGCAAATTAACCCAACCCAAGATGGCTACAGCCACAGAGAGCAAGGTTTCCCAGGTAACAGAGCAAGCCAAGCTTTCCATAGCCGTTGCAGGCCTAAGCCTCCACTCAAGCTACAAAGTTTCAGTTATAGAAGGTAAACAAATTCAAACAAATGGCAGAATGGAGCTTGAGAGAGCAGGCCAGGGTTGCCGGCGGCAACAGGGGAAGCAAAGCTTTCCGCACACCCTGGCCGGGCTCACCAGCTTAAGGCTACAAAGTTTCAATTGTAGAAGATGAATTAACTGCCACAGAAATGGCTGCCGCCCCAGAGGGAGCAGCAGGAGGCTTGGCTCTGCTCCAGGCTACAAAGTTTCAATTGTAGAAGGAAAATAAATTCCAGATACCAGGGCCTCTGCTTGGGTTGCCAGGGGGCGTGGCCGGCCTGCAAACCACCACAGGCCCCTCGCTCAGGCTGCCCCACACCCCAAGGGAACCCCACCCTGATCCGGGACACACTTCAGGGCAAACCAGCTGACCCCCACCCGTGCACCAGGCCTCTATCCTATCTAATAAAAGAGTAATATACAGATTGATCATCACTGCAACACACAATATAGCTGCCCCCATGTGGTCAAAGATCCTGCCCCCATGTGGACACAAGATGGCCACTACAAGATGGCCAGCAGGGGAGGGCAGTTGGGAGGCACCCGGCCTGCAAGGGAGGGCAGTTGAGAGGAACCAGGCTTGCAAGGGAGGGCAGTTGGAGGTGATCAACCCTGCAGGAGAGGGCAGTTAGGGGTGACCAGGCTGGCAGAGGAGGGAAGTTGGGGGCAAACAGGCTGGCAGGGGAGCAGTTAAGCATCAACCAGGCTGGCAGCAGAGTGGTTAGGGGGTGATCAGGCTGGCAGGCAGAAGCGGTTAGGGGCAATCAGGAAGGCAGGCAGGCAAGCAGTTGGGAGCCAGCAGTCCTGGATTGTGAGAGGGATGTCCGACTCCCACTAGGATCGGGCCTAAACGGGCAGTCGGACATCCCTCCAGGAGTCCCAGATTGGAGAGGGTACAGGCTGGGTTGAGGGACAACCCCCCTCCATGCACGAATTTCGTGCACTGGGCTTCTAGTCATGAATATAAAATTGAGCTTGTCCAGTAGGCCATTGACTATATAACCTCACAAAAGAGGTCAAGGCTTGAAGAAGGGGTCAAAAATGAGGAAAGCATGGTCCTGGGAGCCAGGCTGAGTGGATCTGGGCACTGCCACTAACTAGCCCTGTGACTGTGGGCAAATTATTTAACCTTCCTGTGCCTCTGCTTCCTTTGCTGTAAAAAAGGGTTAGGAGTAGTACTTACTTCACAGGGTTTTTGGGAAGGCTGAATGAGTGTATATAAATTGCTTATAAGAGTGACATGATGAGAAGGGAGTAGGTGGGCGCAGCTGCTGGGCAGCTGGGGCTGAAGCAGGACCCATCCCCACGGTGAGAGCTCCTGAGCTGAGAGAGGACAAAATGGTGGTGGAATAGATGGACGTGTCCCAAACCTTGTCCGGGAGCAGATAGAACGAGCAGCTGAAACAAACAACATCCACCCTGAATTGGCGAAGGAGACGCAGCTGGTGAGACAATTTGCAGCTGAGAAGGGCAGAGGACCCCTGGAGAAAGCTCAGGGCACTGCGACCACACGAGCAGCATACACTCCTATCCAAGAAGCAGCAGTCCTGGGAGCAGCCCACTGCAGGCCGAAGAGCAGTAGCCTCACGTGGCCTGCACCTGTCCAAGGAGCAGCAGCTATGTGAGCAGCCTGCCCCCATTCAAGGAGCAGCAGCCACCCGAGCAACCTGCCCTGGTCCAAGGAGCAGCAGCCACACGAGCAGACTGCCCACATCCGAGGAGCAACAGCCCTGCACAGCCCGCCCTGGTCCGAGGAGCTGCAGCCATATACAACATGCCCCCATCTGACGAGCAGCAGCTACACATGCAACTCACTCCTGTTCGAGGAGCAGCAGCCACGTAAGCAGCCTGTCCCCTGACAGAGGAGGAGCAGCTGTGCGAGCAGCCTCCCCAACCAGCCAGATGAGCCATCACTGCTGCGAACAGCACCCACCAGAGGAGAAGCTGCCAACTGAGGAGCAGCCGCTGCTGCGATTGCCCAAGGAGCAACTGCAGCGGGAGGAGCAACTTCCACCCCAGGAGCAGCCCCTGCACGACTCGACATCTAGATCCATCAGTGAGACCAAAAATGGGTAGACAAAGAAACCCCCAAAGGAAAGAAAAGGAGGAAGCACCAGAAAAGCAGCTAAGTGAAACAGAGGCATGTAATATGTCAGAAAACTAATTCAGAATAAGGGTCATACAGTTCATAAACCGGATGGTTGAAAAAAATCAACAACTTATGTAAGAATCAAGAAAAAATGAAGCATCGATCAGACCGTCAAACCTTAGAGGGAAGGCAGGGGAAGGTGGGGGTAAGGGGGAGAGACCAACCAAAGGACATGTATGAATGCATATAAGCCTAACCAATGGACACAGACAACAGGGGGGTGAGGACATGAGTGGGGGTGTGGGGGGCAATGGGGAGATAAGGACACATATGTAATACCTTAATCAATAAAGAAAAAAAAATTTAAAAAGTGACATGACGGGCATGTAGTTAAGTGCTGCTGTGTATTAGTTGTTCCTGATGTTGATACTGTAATCAAAGCTTTTTGTATGGCTGAGAGCACCCCCCAAATGTGAAGAGTGAAGGGACCAAAGAGGAAATCCCAGAAACACTAAGGTTTAAGAGGTAGAAAAAGCAGAGGAGAGAATGCGGGAGAGCAGGTAGAAGGGGGAAGAGTTTTCTCAGAAAAAAGAAAAAAGTCAGTAATGTTGAGGTCACAGCCATATGAAGTAAATAAAGTTCTTTTTTAAAAAAAATATATTTTATTAATTTTTACAGAGAGGAAGGGAGAGGGATATAGAGTTAGAAACATCGATCAGCTGCCTCCTGTACACCCCCTACTGGGGATGTGCCGCAACCAAGGTACATGCCCTTGACCGGAATTGAAACTGGGACCCTTGAGTCCACAGGCCGACGCTCTATCCACTGAGCCAAACCGGTTAGGGCGTAAATAAAGTTCTTAAATGTTTACTGAATTCAGGAATCAAGAAGTCACTAGAGATTTTACTAAAAGCAGTTCCAAGTGGATGGTCCCAAAACTTTTTATGACTATATCCCCCATATATAAAAAAATAGATTTGTATCTCAAATCATTCTAGGTATGTATCTTTATAAATTACACTAGAGGCCCGGTACACGAAATTCGTGCACGGAGGGGGGTTGTCCCTCAGCCCAGCCTGTACCCTCTCCAATCTGGGATCCCTCTCACAATCCAGGACTGCTGGCTCCCAACTGCTTGCCTGCCTGCCTTCCTGATTGCCCCTAACCGCTTCTGCCTGCCAGCCTGATCACCCCCTAACCACTCTGCTGCCAGCCTGTTTGCCCCCAACTTCCCTCCTCTGCTGGCCTGGTCACCCCTAACTGCCCTCTCCTGCAGGGTTGATCACCTCCAACTGCCCTCCCTTGCAGGCCTGGTCCCTCTCAACTGCCCTCCTTTGCAGGCCTGGTTCTTCTCAACTGCCCTCCCTTGTAGGCCGGGTGCCTCCCAATTGCCCTCTCCTGCTGGCCATCTTGTGGTGGCCATCTTGTGTCCACATGGGAGCAGGATCTTTGACCACATGGGGGCAGCTATATTGTGTGTTGCAGTGATGATCAATCTGCATATTACTCTTTTATTAGATAGGATAGAGGCCTGGTACAGGGGTGGGGGTAAGCTGGTTTGCCCTGAAGGGTGTCCCTGATCAGGGTGGGGTTCCCTTGGAGCGTGGGGCTGCCTGAGCAAGGGGCCTGTGGTGGTTTGCAGGCCGGCCACGCCCCCTGGCAACCCAAGCAGAGGCCCTGGTATCTGGAATTTATTTTCCTTCTACAATTGAAACTTTGTAGCCTGGAGCGGAGCCAAGCCTGGGGCTCCCTCCGTGGCTGGCAGCCATATTTGTTGGGGTTATAATTGAAACTTTGTAGTTTAAGCGGGTGGGCCCGGCCAGGGTGTGCGGAAAGCTTTGCTTCCCCTGTTGCCACCGGCAACCCTGGCCTGCTCTCTCAAGCTCCATTCTGCTGCCATTTCTCTTTGAATTTGTTTACCTTCTATAATTGAAACTTTGTAGCTTGAGTGGAGGCTTAGGCCTGGCAAGGGCAGGCAGAAAGCTTGGCTTCCTCTGTTACCTAGGAAACCTTGCTCTCTGTGGCTGTAGCCATCTTGGGTTGGGTTAATTTGCATACTTGCTCTGATTTGATGGTGGATGTGGCTTGTGGGTGTGGCTTGTGGGCGTGTTGGAGGTATGGTCAATTTGCATATTTGTCTATTATTAGGTAGGACTAGAGGCCCGGTGCATGGATTTGTGCACAGGTGGGGTCCCTCAGCATGGCCTGCGGGGATCGGGACAAAAAAGGCAGTCCAACATCCCCTGCGGGAGGTAGCAGTGCGTGAAGCAGCAGGTGGCCAGGGACGAGACCACGCCCGCCACACCACTCCCTTTCATCTAGGCCCTGCTGCTTCATGCACTGCTACCTCCTGCTGTGGGAGTGCACTGACCACCAGGGAGCAGCTCCTGCATTGAGCATCTGCCCCCTGGTGGTCAGTGTGTGTCATAGCAACCGGTCAACGGTTGCTTACGCATACACACACACACACACACACACACACACACACACTAGAGGCCCGGTGCACAGATTTGTCCAGGGCATGTCTGGCCCATTTCGCCCAGTCCTGATCAGGGCCCATCGGGGCCGGCTGGCTGGGGAGGGCTGCAGGATTTGTCCAGACACTCTCACCAGTCCTGATTGGCTGGACCCCAGCAGCAAGCTAACCTACTGGTCAGAGCGTCTGCCTCCTGGTGGTCAGTGTGCATCATAGCAACTGGTCGAACAGTCAAATGAACAGTCAGACACTTAGCATATTAGGCTTTCATTATATAGGATATATATAGATATTTATACTACTTTCATTGGCTAGTCTCTCAAGGGACAGTATAAACTTGATGGAGTTTTTGTACATCAACAACAAAAGACATAAAACCGTACTGTAAATGTTTATTGAGGACTTCCAATTTCGAGGGACAATTTCTTGCTAGATCAGAATATTTGGTCACTTTAAAAGCACAATGTGGCTAACAAGCAGCATGCACCAGGACATGTAAGCATGGCCACTTTCTTATTGCTCCATTGTGCTTGTGTTGAACAGTAATGAGATCAAAGGTTTTTAGGCTAGTGTCTTTTTCATATTAGGTGAAAAATAGCCAAATATTGGCAATTTCATCTGGGCAAAACTATATAATCCATAAGTGCACTTACCTGGGCCCATATAAACTATTCACTCACTGAAAGCAAACAAACAAGTGAATAACTGCAGTCAATCCCTAAGCATTGTATAAGGGGTACTGACCAATGTTTAAATATATGACATGTAAATAAATTAAACATAGTAAAATGTACCAAATGTTAATAAAGTTTAATTTTTAAATAAATCTAGATAAAAATAAATAGAAGTTAAACATGATCTCCTTGTGTCCCAATGAATCTTTGGAAACCACTGTTGAAAAGGTTCATTAAAGAATAGATGCAGAAAAACACGTGCGAACAGCTTTGGAAAACTTCCTTGTACAAGAAAGATGGGGTGTCGATCTTGGCCTAGAGCCGTGGTCGGCAAACTGTGGCTTGCGAGCCACATGCGGCTCTTTGGCCCCGTGAGTGTGGCTCTTCCACAAAATACCACAGCCTGGGCGAGTCTATTTTGAAGAAGTGGCATTAGAAGAAGTTTAAGTTTAAAAAATTTGGCTCTCAAAATAAATTTCAATCGTTGTACTGTTGATATTTGGCTCTGCTGACTAATGAGTTTGCCAACCACTGGCCTAGAGGAAGATAGAATTAAAGAAGGGCTTTAAATAAATGTTTTTAAGATGGGAAAGATCTGAACATGTCTAGAGGCTATGAGAAGAAACTGATGGAGAGGGAGTTGGAAATGAGAGGTGATGGGATGCAGAGCAATAGACCCTAACCGGACAGGTGGGTCAGACCACCATGATGGCAGGGCTATTTTAAAAGATGAATTCATGAGCCCAGAAATCTCCATTTTAAAAAAGGCTCCCAAGTTATTCTGATACTGATGGTCCATGGAATGGAGTTGGAAACACTGACCCAGAGCTCAGAGAAAGGGTTTTGTATTTAACAGATTTAAAATGCCTTCATTTTTTCAACTCTATAATATACTTTGGGGTTCTGTTTTAATAGTCAATTAAAATTATAAAGAATTTTAATATCCTACAGATACAATCAAATATCTTCCTCTCTAATCCTTAACTTTTCCTTTATCATCCCAATTTTAACTTGGATTGAAAAGCCTTCCTTGAGGTTTGTTCTCAGACTTCAGATGATTCAGCACTAAACCACTCCTGGGGCGCTTATCTGTTTCAGTCACAGGCAGTCAATTCATCTTTCCTAAACAGTCCACACTTATCACCAGGAAAGTCTTAGGTTGCATTTTCATTTACTCTCCTTTCTGATCTCCTACTTCCTTTCCCTATAAGCAGCAGAAGTGGGAAAAGAAAAAAAAAAGGGAGAGAGAAAGAAAGAGAGAAGAGCTACATACAGAGTCTCTTCATCGTGAGAATAAAACCTTTCTTGATTCTTAGGGATCACAGAGAGTTATCTCCACACTTCCAACAATTTTTGTAAGCAAAATTTCAAGCCAGTTCATGGCTATCCTGTTTTACATGAGATGGCAAGTCTATGTAATTTAATTTTCCCCAGCAACCCCTTTAACAATGGTAATCAGTTATAAGCTGCTTTAGATTCAGTTTCCCTAATCGTTTCCTAAACTAGCTTGTATCTACACTAATAAAAGAGAAACATGCAAATTGACCATCACTCCGCTACGCCCACCAGCCAATCAGGAGAGAGTATGCAAATTAACCCAACAAAGATGGTGGCGGCCATAGAGCAGGAGCGAGCAGGAGGTTTGGGTTGCCCCGGCAATGGAGGAAGCCAAGCTTCCTGCCAGCCCTGGCTGGCCCTGGCCTGCGCTCAAGGCTACAAAGTTTCAATTATAGAAGATAAATAAATCCCAGATACCTGCTTCCAGGTGGCCCTGGCCTCCGCTCAAGGAGGCACTGAAAAAAAGAAAAAAGACAAAAAGGAGGGGCTGGGAGCCTGGATCGCCGTGGGGTGTGGCCAGCCTGAAAACAGCCCTCAGCCCCTCACCCAGGCCACCCCACGCTTCAAGGGAACCCCCACCCTGATCCGGGACACCCTTCAGGGCAAAGCAGCTGGCCCCCACCTATGCACCAGGCCTCTATCTAAACTAATAAAAGGGTAATATGCTAATTAGATTGGGAGACCTTCCAGACATTCTTCTGGACAAAGCCATGGTGGCGGGGCCAAGGTAGAGGCAGTTAGAGGCCAAGAGGGGAGGGCAGTTGTGGGTGATCAGGCCAGGATGGAAAGGCAGTTGTGGGTGATCAGGCTGGTGGGGGTCAGGGCTGTTGGGAGTAAGCAGACCAGCAGGGGGGCCACTTGGGGGTGAGCAGGCCATCAGTGGGGGTCAGTTGGAGGTGATCAGGACAGCGGGGGGGGGGGCAGTTTGGAGTGAGTAGGCCAGCAGGGGAGGCAGTTGGGGGCAAGCACACTGGCACGGGGGCAGTTGGGTGTGATCAAGCTGGTGGGGGGGGGCATTTGGGGGCGAGCAGGCCGGTGGCAGGGGGCAGTTGGGAGTGAGCAGGCTGGCAGGCAGAGTGGTTAGGGGCAATCAGGCAGGCAGGTGAACGGTTAGGAGCCAGCAGTCCCAGATTGCGAGAGGGATGTCCGACTTCTGGTTTAGGCCCAATCACTGTAAACCGGCAGTAGGACATCCTTCGAGGGATCCCAGATTGGAGAGGGTGCAGGCCGGGCTGAGGGACACCGCCCGACCCCCCCACCCCCACCCCGTGCACAAATTTCATGCACTGGGCCTCTGCTCCCTTATATAAAAGAGAATATTTTAAATAACATTTAAATATACTCTTAAATAATATATTTAAAATAATTTCAACCCTCGCTGGTTTGGCTCAGTGGATGCAGTGTCAGCCCGCAGACTGAGGAGTCCCCAATTTGATTCTTGTCAAAGGCACATGCCCGGGTTGCGGACTCAATCCCCTGTAGGGGGCATGCAGGAGACAGCAGATCAATGATTCTCTCTCATCATTGATGTTTCTATCTCTTCCTCTCATTTCCTCTCTGAAATCAATAAAAAATATATTTAAAAAATAGTTTCAATATAGGATTATTCCAATCTATATTATTTTTCTATTAATGTCACATGTATAAGTTTCGCTTCCTAAATAAGACTGACACAAGTTACTTGAGAGCAGAGATCAGGTTATAAGTGTTGAAAATAAAATGAGTATTAGTATTAGGATGGGGAAATGGAAAGAGGATTAAAATTTACTGGATATTTGCTATGTACTCTGATGTATATATTTTATCTCATTTAACTTTACAACAATCCTATAGGTATTATTACCCACATTTTGCTGATAAGGAAACTTCAGTTCACAGGGCTTATGAGATTCATACAGCTATAAAGAGGCAAAGCTAGAATTTTAAGCCAGGTCTACGAATGCAAAGCCCAAACTTGTCTTTGGTTACTATATATTGTGAGTAAAGAAAGAAACAGTAATAGTTACATACTCAGGGTTTTAAAAAAATGAAGGGAAAGTATATGGTTGCCTAACCATTAAGCTGTACACGTGAAACCAATACAAAATAAAATGCATATTAAAAAAATAATGAAGGGGAATATGGAAAGATGTCAATAAAAAGAAAAGAGGTAAGAGAAAGAAAGCAAAAAACATATCTGAGAAACAGAGGAGGCAGGAGGGGACCCAGGTGATGCCAGTACTTCAGAAAGAAATGAAACAGCTGGTACAAGGTGAGGGGCAGCTGGTTATGTCCAATGTGGCTGACTTGTCTAAAAGTATCAACACAAGGAAGATGTGGCCTAAACAGACTTCTTCAAACTTAAAACCCTGATCGAAAATTATAATCTGGAGGCAAGCATCCATAAGAGTGCTCAGCTCAAAGAGCCTCCATAGACAGAAAGGGTAGTAATAAAGGTAGAGCACTTGCTAAAAGGAGTGCATATTTGTCCTATGAGGAAGAGAGGATGATTATTTGTAGGGGAGTGGGTACCATGTGGGAAATAACAAGATTAAAGGCGCGCGCACGCGCGCACACACACACACACCCACACCCACACACACACACACTAAGTTTTATAAACACTTAGAATCAAGCATCGACAACTATAAAAGAAACATGAAGGATAAAGCTGAACCTAATGAGGCTGGTTATCCACAGAGGTGAGTGGGAACAAGTGGAAAATATGAGGGGTGTGGCAATGGGATAAGTAAAATGAGGAAGAGACACTTCTCTGAGTATACTTTTAATTTTTTGAAACCACATTAATATTTTACATAAGAAAAAACCCTCAATAACGGTGGGGAGGTGCCTAAAAGGAATACAAATAAAAAACAAAAGAATCTAACTGTACTTATAGAATAACATAACTATACCAGCGTTGGGGGGGGGGGGGGGGTTTGAACTAATCCAAGTAACTTTTTTGCGTGTGATAAAATATACATAAAATTTGCCATTTAACCCTTTGCACTCGCTTGCTTTTTTCTCGATTCCTTTATTCTACTCGGGATTTAATTTTTTAAATACCCCAGATTTTACAAAGCGTGGCAGTAGAATAAAAAACTGGAGTTTCTTATCATACAAACTTATTTATTTGGATTTTTTTATATTTCAAATTATTGATACATTCAAAGAGTATAAAAAGAGCTGCTACCGATGCTAACCGTGTCGAGTCACACTCGACATCCGAGTGCAAAAGGTTAACCATTTTTTAAAAAAATTATTATTGTTCCTTTATTGATTTTTAGAAAGAGAGAGAAAGAAACATCTATGCGAGAGTGCAACTTTGATCATTTGCCTCCTGCAAGTCCCCTACTGGGGATCTAGCCAAAATCTGAGCATGTGCCCTGACCAGGAATCAAACCAGCAACCCCCAGGTACATTGGATATCGCCCAACCAACTGAGCCACACTGGCCAGGGCTAACCCATTTATTTTAAAACTAGAGGCCCGGTGCACAAATTCATGCATGGGTGGGGTCCCTAGGTCTGGCTGGCAATTGGGACCGGCCGGGAGAGGGGCCGCGGGAGGTTGCCGGCTGGGGGGAGGGCCTGTAGGAGGTTGGCTGGCCAGGACCATAGGAGGTTGGCTGCAGGCCCGATTGGGGCAGGCCGGCCAGGGGGTGGGACCGCAGGAGGTTGCCAGCTGGAAGGAAGGGATCGCGGGAGGTTGGCCACCAGTGCCAGCCCTATCAGAGCAGGCCGGCTGCGGGGAGGGACCGCGGGAGGTTGGCTGGCCAGGACCATGGGAGGTTGGCCAGCCACAGGAGGTTGGCCAGCCACAGGAGGTTGGCTGTGGTAGCGCACTGACCACCAGGGGGCAGCTCCTGCATTGACCATCTGACCCCTGCTGGTCAGTGCACGTGACTGGTCGACCAGTCATTTGGTAGTAACGGTTGCTTGGGCTTTTATATATATAGATATATATTTTATTGATTTCAGAGGGGAAGGGAGAGAGAGAGAGAGAGAAATATCAATGATGAGAGAGAATCATTGATCGGCTGCCTCCTGCATGCCCCATACTGGGGATTGAGCCTGAAACTCGGGCATGTGTCCTGACTGGGAATCGAACTGTGACCTCCTGGTTCATAAGTCAATGTTCAACCACTGAGCCATACCAGTCGGACAGGGCTAAACCACTTTTAAGCGTACATTTCAGTGACATTAAAAATTATATTCATGGTATTGTGCAACCACCACTACTAACTATTTCCAAAAATTTTCCATCACCTCAAACAGAAACTCTGTAGCCATTAAGTAATAACTAGAGGCTTGGTACACGAAATTTGTGCACTCGGGGGAGGTCCCTCAGCTCGGCCTGCGCCCTCTCGAAGTCTAGGACGCCTCGCTCCTTACCACCCACCTGCTCGCTGCTCCTTACAGCTCAGCTTGCTGCTCCTTAGCGCTACCGTGGAGGTGGGAAAGGCTCCCACCACTGCCGCTGCACACCCCAGCCGTGAGCCTGGCTTCTGGCTGAGCGGCACTCCCCCTGTGGGAGCGCACTGACCACCAAGGGGCAGCTCCTGTGTTGAGCGTCTGCCCCCTGGTGGTCAGTGCACATCATAGCGACAGGTCGTTCTGCCATTCGGTTGATTTGCATATTAGGGTTTTATTATATAGGATTCCCCATTCCTCGAGCCTATCCAAAGTAACTTCTGAATACAAAATTTTGACTATACATATATCTTCAAACTAAAGATTAAAAAATAATTGAACAAGATCATAATCTAGACAGTAGGTTTGTTTTTCACATTGCTACGGGTTAGCAATTCTAAAGCTGCTTTCCGTATAGTCTAGAATTAAGCAAATAAGAGAATACGCTTTGTACTTTGGATTAGATTTGTAATTATCCATTTGAACCCATGCTTTCACTACATATGAAGAGATACTTGTGGAAAAAGTAACATAAATATGTGCATACATAAGGCACTTTTAAAAAATATATTTTTATTGATTTCACACAGGTAGGAAGAGGGAGAGGGAGAGAGAGATAGAAACAATGATGAGAATCATTGACCAGCTGCCTCCTGCACGCCCCTCACTGGGGTTCAAGGCCGCAACCCAGGCATGTGCCCTTGACCAGAATCAAACCTGGGACCCTTCAGTCTTCAGGCCGACGTCCTATCCACTGAGCCAAACCAGCTAGGGCTATAATGCATTTCTTAGCCATCTGCTAAGAGCACTTAAAATCAAGGACAATGATCAATTCTAGTGCCCAGATCCTATATTCTAAATTCCATTCTTTTACAAAAGGAGCCAAGGCTCTTTGGAGAAATGGCTGCTTCCAGAACTGGAGCTGGAAAGTAGAAGAATAGATTGGATCACCTTGCTGAGCCATAAAATAAGGAAGTGATTGATCCAAGAAGGATCCAAACATGTCAAAGAACACTTTGAGGGGCTCCCACAGTTCAAATCAGGGACAATTTAAGTAACAAAATAAATAACGACAAGTAACGGAGTATAATACACTGACCAAAATTAAAACCCGCAAGTGTATAATGCTATAAATACATGAATAAGTAAGTGGGAAAGAAAGAAAACTCTCCCTTAGAGTGAAATGCCAACTAATAAATGTAGAAGGAAGGACAGAATTAGAATTTACCATCCAGCAACTATGATAGTAATAACTCATCCAAGTAAAGATCATCAATGGATGCTTAACAGCGGTGGGTAAAACTGGATAAGAAACAGAGTATTTACATAATCTCAAAGCATCTCCCCATAAGCTAGGTATTGATGACAAAGAAGAAAATAATAACTTACAGTGGAGAAACCTGGCAGACACCTCCTTGACCAAGTAAAATTAATGACCTCAACATCATGGGATTCTTCACATGATGCACTAGAAGCACATGACCCCTCTTCTATGGGATTCTGGACCAAAATACATAACCTGCATCTCATGAGGAAATATCAAGACAAACCCAAGTCAAGGGGCATTACAAAATAGCTAGCTTGTTCTTTTCAATAAAATGACAAGGCCATGGCAGGCAAACAGACTGAAGAACAGTTCTAGATTTAAAAATTAAAGAAAATTGACAACTACATGCCACAGTGATTCCTCATTGAATACTGGACCAGCACATTTTAAGTTTCCTTTTGCTACAAAGGATGTTATTGTGACAACTAATATAATTTGAATATGGGATGTAGATTACATATTATTACCTATGTCAATGTTAATTTCCTGATTTTGATGACAGTACTGTGGTTATGAATGAGAAACTCGATAATAGAAAATAAACACAAATATTCAAGGAGAAAGGTGCATCTTGTCCACAATTTACCTTAAATAGTTCAGAAAAACAACAAAACAAAGCATGTATATATACAGAAATAGAATGATAAGCAAATCAAACCTGCAATCTTTTGGTGTATGGGATGACATTCCAAACAACCAAGTCACCTGGCCAAGGCTATGCTATTCTGCAGCTTTTCTCTAAGTCTGTAATTATTTCAAAGTAAAAAGTAATACAAAAATCATTCATTGTATTAAACTAGTTATTAATGGGGTTTTTTTTTGCAAGAACCTCATGAAGTGATCACTTGGGCAATGCTTGAATCTCACCACTTATACCACCTTCTGATACAAACAACCACATCTTTAGACATCTTTGATTGTTAGAGAATTCTTCCTTGAAATGTGTCAAAATCTATACCTATGCATGTTTCATCCATCAAATTTATGTGCCTTTTCCTGTGGTTACAATGTTATCTCCTTAAATCCTCTCCAAGGCCTTCTACCACCCTTTAGGAATAATGGTAACATGTTCTTTTTCTATAAAGACCAAACTTCTTGCTCTTATTGCTTGCTTCTGAAGATTCCTTTTCTCATACTCTTAATATTATTTCCACCACAATAAAATGAAATTGATGGACTAGATGGCCTCTAAGATCCTATCTTGAGACTGTGAGTTTCTTAGAGGCAAGGACTGTGGAGTATATGTATGCCCAGAACTGACGTATCGTAAATGAGGCATACATGTGTTGAATTGACTGAACTTCCAAATTAACATACTAAAATCAATCTTTCTTTTATATTCTCCAATAAGCAGATCCTGCACAATGCCACAAATTACATATAACTTTCCAAAATGTGAATAAGGATAAAAAACCTTTAAGTTTCTAATTGTTTCCCTATAATCCAATAAAATATATAATGCCATCACTTTAGCAGTAATTTTCAATCAGTGTGCTGCAAGAATTTTTAAAACATGAAGTACCTGACTATTGAGTTAGGGGCACTGACCTCATTTCTCTTAGATTGTCACACACACACACACACACACACACACACACACACACACGACAAGAGCCAACACAATAGCTGTCCAGTGTGAATGAATCAAAATTATGTCTCTCCTAGAGACCCGGTGCACGAAATTTGTGCATGGGTAGGGACCCTAGGCCTTGCCAGCAATCAGGGCCGATCGGGGCCTTCCTTTGTTCTGCACCGCCCCCTGGCGGTCAGTGCACGTCATAGCGAGCGGTCGAACAACTCCCAAGGGGACAATTTGCATATTAGCCTTTTATTATATAGGATTTTTGTGAGATCAGCAAAAAATATGATATAGTTGTGTTTGTGGAAACTTGTGGATAAATCAAACCAGCTTGATTTAGTGTTGAATCTCAATCAATATCTGTTCAACTGAACTTACTACTTCTTTACATCATTCATCCCATGACACACCTGTGAATTTATACAAACAGCCCAAATGTACACTGATCAACATCTTACATTAACAGTCTCTAGTAATATATCTACTTAAGAATCACACAATACAGTTTCATAATTTTAAAAAAATGAGTCAACAGGCAGAGAAAATAACATCCAAAGTTTCACAGTAAATTAGATTTCCAGTTGAAACTAGAACTCAAGCCTAAAGGCTCCCCTGTAAGAGCTCTGTCTACTGCATCATTGACATTTTGACACTAAAATGCTTCCTTCTAGGACAATTTTGTTATTATAATGCATATCAAAATATTACTCGATCATATTTTGAGGGGCTTTCTAAAAATTAAGGGTGTCTTGCTATATTTGTCAAACATATAAACATATTTGATATAAGAAAACAAATTACCTATAAAGTTCATGCTGTGTTGCTAAATTTTGTACTAAACTTGCTGTCCATTTTTTGTGTTTGAGACACAAAAAGTCTTTTATTTATCTCCTTCCTAATTTAATTAGATCACCCTATTTTATAATATACTAGAAGCCCGTTGCACGAAGTTTCGTGCAATAGACTTTCCTTCACCTGGCTGCCAGCACCAGTTTTCCTCTGGCCACCCGCCGATCGGAGTGCCTCCAGCCAGCGTGATTGGCCACCTGGCGCCATTTCCTCTGGCCACCCACCGATGGGAGCGCCTCCTGAAGGCTGGGGGCGGGACTCGGGGTGGCCGATGGCGCTGGCTGGAGGCGCTCCAATCAGCAGGTGGCTACAGGAAAACTGGTAGTGGCGGAAAACTGATGCCGGCAGCCACGCAATCGGCCACCCCGAGTTCCGCCACCAGTGCCTTCTGCCGGCCCCATGGGTCCTCCCACAGCAAACGGCCGCTCCTCCCGTCAGCCAATCGGCCACCCTGAGTCCCGCCCCCCGCGCCTCCAGCCGGCCCAATCGTGGGCGTAGCGGAGTGATGCAATTTGCATATTACCTTTTTATTATGTACGATGGTTCTTTCAAAGGGAATTCTGGAATCTTGATATACTGCTGATGTGGAGGCATTAATTAAAGGCAGCTTTTGAAGGTTAGGAATCTAGGATATTAATATATAACTGAAGACTCTTAAAATCCACCAGAGTATTACAACACCTGGTAGGAAAACTGTATGAGCTAACTTTTTAAGGGAATCCTTTGGTAGGGCAAATAGTTTCTCCTTAATTTACCTCTTTGTCCCTGTGACCACTGATATGCTGGATTCGCAGAAATTTAGTTAATATTAATAGGTTATGTCATTTAAATGTTAGACATTCTATAGTATTCATCATCAAAAATAATGTTTGCCAAATTACAATGTAAATATTCTAGTGATGAATAGTAAGGAGCTGATTCTGATAAACTTGGTGGTCAGAATAGAAACCACTCAGAAAGTGAACATGGCTGAGGGATTTAAAGCATGAGAAGAAACAACTTATTCTATGTAAAGTAGCTTATTCTAGGACTATGAATGCATTTATAGGATATAACCCTCAAAAGAAACAATGGCAGCAAGATGATACCTATCATGCAATCTGACAGTGGGGACAATACAAGAAAATTCGAATATAGCTTTTATTACTCTTATCTTCTGTTATCTTAAGTATTCGTAAGCACTGTTTTATAGTGCATGGGGTATACTGGTCACAATAACTGTATATTTTTTATTTCGCACATCCACTAATTCTCTCCAGACCATCACCTAACCTAATATATTAAATTTCATGACAGATGATCACATTAACTAGAAAATATATTTTTTTGTGTTTTCAGATGTGCAAAAATGTTTCAAATGAAGGCACTCTAATAAATTGAGATTTTATTTTCCCAAAAATCTAAGGAATGAAATTTTTAAAATTCAAGTATGTATTTTTTATTACATGTATTATTAATAATATAGATTTATAAGACTAAGAAACAAAACCAAAGCAATATTTTAAAAGCAACACATGAGGGCAGAAAAATAATTATGGGCAAAGTAAGTTACCTAATACGTGGAAGAAGAAAACTAAATATCCTATAAACATCTCCCATTATTTCTAATGTTGCTGAATTCTCTTACCAAAAGCTTGTAGTTACATTTTGTAATTCTTTCTGGAGTCCACTTTGGGGCTTACTAGTATAGTGCATTTCTAAATATCATCTAAAATAATAACTGTGCCATTTTCCAAATAGAAGTTTCTTGTTATTGTTAATTTTAATCTTATGACAAAGATGAGGATGAGCATTCTAATTTAACTTAATATATACTTAAAGTAGTTTTGACTGCAAACTACATAAAGTAATATATCCTCTCTAATAAAAGAGTAATATGCAAATTAACCATCACTCTGCTACATAAGCCACGCCCACCAGCCAATCAGGGCGAGTATGCAAATTAACCCCAACCAAGATGGCTACCAGAAGGAAGGCTTGGGTTACCACAGCAACAGAGGAAGCCAAGCTTTCCACACACTCTGGCGGGCCCAGGCTTCCACTCAAGGATACAAAGTTTCAATTATAGAAGGTAAACAAATCCAAACAGAAATGGCAGCAGCCACGGATTGAGCAGGAGGCTTGGCTCCGCTCCAGGCTACAAAGTTTCAATTGTAGAAGGTAAATAAATTCCAGACACCAGGGCCTCTGCTTGGGTCACCAGGGGCGTGGCTGGCCTGCAAACCACCACAGGCCCCTCGCCCAGGCCTCTCCACGCTCCAAGGGAACCCCACACTGATCCAGGACACCCTCCAGGGCAGACCACCTGGTCCCCACCCGTGCACCAGGCCTCTATCCTATCTAATAAAAGTAATATGCAGATTGACCATCACTCCAACACACAAGATCAAGATAGCTGCCCCTATGTGGTCAAAGATCCTGCCCCCATGTGGACACAAGATGGCCACCACAAGATGGCCAGCAGGGGAGGGCAGTTGGGAGGGACCAGGCCTGCAAGGGAAGGCAGTTGAGAGGGACCAGGCCTGCAAGGGAGGGCAGTTGGAGGCAATCAACCCTGCAGAGGGCAGTTAGGGGTGACCAGGCCGGCAGAGGAGGGAAGTTGGGGGCAAACAGGCTGGCATGGGAGTGGTTAGGGGGTGATCAGGCTGGCAGGCAGAAGCGGTTAGGGGAAATCAGGAAGGCAGGCAGGCGAGCTGTTGGGAGCCAGCAGTCCTGGATTGTCAGAGGGATGTCCGGGGGGATTGGGCCTAAATGGGCAGTCGGACATCCCTCGAGGGATCCCAGATTGGAGAGGGTGCAAGCTGGGCTGAGGGACACACCCCGCCCCCGTGCACGAATTTTGTGCACCAGGCCTCTAGTGTGTGTGTATATATACATATATATATGCGCATGCAGCTGGTGTGGCTCAGTGGTTGAGTGTTGACCCATGAACCAAGAGGTCCACGGTTCAATTCCCAATCAGGGCACATGCCCAGGTTGTGAGTTGGATCCTCAGTGGGGGAACATTCAGGAGGCAGCTGATCAATGTTTCTCTCGCATCAATATTTCTATCTCTCTATCCTTCCCTATTCCCCTCTCTCTAAAATCAATAAAA
Source organism: Cnephaeus nilssonii (assembly GCF_951640355.1). NCBI lineage: Eukaryota > Metazoa > Chordata > Mammalia > Chiroptera > Vespertilionidae > Cnephaeus > Cnephaeus nilssonii. Next base: position 32,347,910 of record NC_137072.1, on the reverse strand, counting down.
ACTTATTTAAAAAATAAAATATGTAATCAAATATGTATTAGTATGTTACTACCTGAAATGGAAAGTCGAATTTCCTTAATCCTATCTAATAAAGATAGAATATGCAAATTGACCATAAATCCTCAACAAAGATGGTGGCGCCCACAGCCAATAAGGAGGGAATATGCAAATTGACGTGACAAGATGAGAGGCAGAAGGCAGCTCCGGGCCGGAGCGAAGGTGTGGCCGGCAGCCAGGGGAAGGAAGGCCTATTCTTGCATGAATCTTCGTGCATCAGGCCTCTAGTAGTATATAATTCAAAAAATTTTTCATGGATAAGTCTGCAATCACTGCAGTTATCTACCATATCATATAATATTCAAAATTGGTAAAGATATTTTATACAAAAGTATAACTTCTTAAAATAAAAAGGATGAGAAGAAAAAAAAAAGAAAAGAAAGGTTCCTTATTATTCTATTATTTGAAAGCAATAGTTAAGAGTAGAATCCAAATGTGGACAAATTAAAGATTTTGTGAAATTATAAATTTTAAAATTTTTAGCTTCACAATGATATCTATATTGGAATTAGCCCTAAATATCTAAAAACAGCAAATTAGTTGACTTTGTTATAGTGTATCAAGAAGGGGGTTTACCATGAAGCTCAAAATGGCCTTTGGGTTCTCTAACACAAGCCCCTTTTAAGGCTGTATACCTGATTTTTGAAGACTTTTAAAATGAAAATATAATAAATATAAACTACATATAGGTGTACAACTCAATAATTTTTCAGAAGCAAACACTCAGATCAAGAGAACAATAAATGGTGTTGGGAAAATTGGACAGATACATGCAGAAAAATGAAACTAGACCCCCAACTTACACCATACACAAAAATCAACTCAAAATGGATAAAGGACTTAAACATAAGACAGGAAACCATAAAAATCTTAGAAGAAATCCATAGGCAGATATATCAGACATATGTCATAGCAATATCTTTACTGAGACATATGTCTCATAAATCCAAATATGAGACATATGTCATAGCAATATCTTTAGTGATACAACTCCTAGGGCCGTGGTCGGCAAACTGCAGCTCGCGAGTCACATGCGGCTCTTTGGCCCCTTGAGTGTGGCTCTTCCACAAAATACCATGGCTGGGTGAGTCTATTTTGAAGAAGTGGCGTTAGAAGAAGTTTAAAAAATTTGGCTCTCAAAAGAAATTTCAATCGTTGTAGTGTTGATATTTGGCTCTGTTGACTAATGAGTTTACCGACCACTGTCCTAGGGCAATGGAAACTAAGAAGAAAATAAACAAATGGGACTACATCAAAATAAAAGGTTTCTGCACAGCAAAAGAAACCATCAACAAAACAACAAGAAAGCCCACTGCATGGGAGAACATATTTGCCAGTTATAGCTAACTAGAGGCCCGGTGCACGAAATTCGTGCATGGGGGTGGGGGTGTCCCTCAGCCCAGCCTACACCGTCTCCAATCTGGGACATCCCTCTCACAATCTAGGACTGCTGGCTCCCAACCGCTTGCCTGCCTGCCTTCCTGATTGCCCCTATCCGCTTCTGCCTGCCAGCCTGATCACCCCCTAACCACTCCCCTGCCAGTCTGATCAACACCTAACTGCTCCCATGACGGCCGAATTGCCCCTAACTGCCCTTCCCTGCCCGCCTGGTCGCCCCTAACTGTCCTCCCATGCAGGCCTGATTGCCCTCAACTGCCCTCCCCTGCAGGCCTGGTCACCCCTAACTGCCCTCCCTAGACAGCCTGGTGGCCCCTAACTGCCCTCCCCTGCAGGCCTGGTCTCACCCAACTGCCCTCCCCTGTAGACCTTGTCCCTCCCAACTGCCCTCCCCTCCTGGCCTGGTCACCCCTAACTGCCCTCCCCTGCTGGCCTGGTCACCCCTAACTGCCCTCCTCTGCAGGCCTGGTCCCTCCCAACTGCCCTCCCCTGCAGGCCTCGTCACCCCCAACTGCCCTCCCCTGCAGGCCCAGTCACCCCTAACTGCCCTCCCCTGCAGGCCTGATTGCCCCCAACTGCTCTCCCTTGTAGGGCTGGTCCCTCCCAAATGCCCTCCCCTGCTGGCCATCTTGTGTCCACATGGGGGCGGCCATCTTTGACCATATGGGGGTGGCCATATTGTGTGTTGGAGTGACGGTCAATTTGCATATTACCCTTTTATTAGATAGGATAAGGGCCTAGTCTCCAAAATTCATAGGGAACTCATACATCTTAACAAAAGGAAGATAAACAATCCAATCAAAAGATGGGCAAAGGACATAAGACACTTTTTGAAAGTGGACATACATAAAGCCAAGGGACGTATAAAAACATGCTCAAAGTCACTAATCATCCGAGAGATGAAAATCAAAATGACAATGAGATAACATCTCATACATGTCTGAATGGCTATCATTAACAAATCGACAAATGAAAAGAGCTGGCAAGGATGTGGAGATAAAGGAACCCTTGTGCACTGCTGGTGGGAATGCACTCTGGTGCAGCCACTGTGGAAAACAGTATGGTGTTTCCTCAAAAAAATTAAAAATGAACTTCCATTTTACCCAGTAATCCCACTTCTAGGAATATATCCCAAGAAGTCAGAAACACCAATTAGAAAGGACATATGCATCCCTATGTTCATAGCAGCACAATTTACACTAGCTAAGATGTGGAAACAACCTAAGTGCCCATCAGCAGATGAGTGGATTAAAAAACTATGGTACATCTACATAATGTAATACTATGCTGCTACAAAAAAGAAAGAACTCTTATCATTCATAACAGCATGGATGGACATGGAGAGCATTATGCTAAGCGAAATAAGCCAGTCGGAGAAAGGTAAATATCACATGATCTCACTCATTTGTGGTATATAATGAACAACATAAACTGATGAAGAAAAATAGATCCAGAGACAGAGAAGCATCAAACCGACTGTTAAACTTCAGAGGGAAGGCAGGGGAGGGTGGGAGGTAGAAGGGATAAGAAATCAACCAAAAGACTTGTATGCATGAGTATAAGCATAACCAATGGGCACAGACAAACCAATGGACACAGACACTAGGGGAGTGAGGGTATGTGCGGGGTTTGGGGGATAGGGGTTGCCGGGGAGAGGTCAATGGGGGAAAAAGGAGACATATGCAATACCATATGTAATACTTTAAATAATAAAGAATTAAAAATAATTAATTTTTTAAAAAAAGAGAACATTACCAGCAGCCCATTCTTTCATGCCCATCCCAGTCACAACCACCCTCCCAAGGTCAGCACACAGTCTTATAAGAGCATAAGCAGTGCTGTGTGTGTCTGGCTTCTTTTACTTGAGTTTATAGTTTGGGAGATTTTCTACATTGTGTGTAGTTGGATATTTTTTTCAGTGCTATATAGTGTTCCACACTATATTTATCCATTCAATTGTTGACAGGACTTTGACTCTGCTTTGTTATTTTACCTTACCCATTAAAAGATGACTCCCTTCCTAACCGGTTTGGCTCAGTGGATAGAGTGTTGGCCTGCAGACTCAAGGGTCCAAGGTTAGATTCCGGTCAAAGGCATATACCTTGGTTGAGGGCACATCCCCAGTAGGGGGTGTGCAGGAGGCAGCTGATTGATGTTTCTCTCTCATCGATGTTTCTAACTCTCTATCCCTCTCCCTTCCTCTCTATAAAAAATCCATAAAATATATTTAATAAATAAATAAATAAATAAAAGATGACTCCCAAAATTATATAAGCACTAGAGGCCCGGTGCACGAAATTCGTGCACGGGGCGGGGGGTGTCCCTCAGCCCAGCCTGCACCCTCTCCAACCTTGGATCCCTCTCACAATCCAGGACTGCTGGCTCCCAACTGCTTGCCTGCCTGCCTGCCTGATTGCCCCTAACCACTTCTGCCTGCCAGCCTGATCACCCCTTAACCACTCCCCTGCCAGCCTGGTTGCCCCCAACTGCCCTCCCCTTCTGGCCTGGTTGCCCCCAACTGCCCTCCCCTGCAGGCCTGGTCCTCCCCAACTGCCCTCCTCTGCCAGCCCAGTCATCCCTAACTGCCCTCCACTGTAGGCCTGATCGCTGACAACTGCCCTCCCTTTCAGGCCTGGTCCCTCCCAACTCCCCTCCCCTACTGGCCTGATCGCCCACAACTGCCCTCCCCTGCCGGCTATCTTGTGGCGGCCATCTTGTGTCCACATGGGGGCAGCCATCTTTGACCACATGGGGGCGGTCATCTTGTGAGTTGGAGTAACAGTCAATTTGCATATTACTCTTTTATTTGATAGGATTAGGCCTCGATCTGTTCCTGGGGACATCACAATGAAATATCTTGCAGTCTTTTTTTTTTTTTTTTTTTTTAAATTTCAGAGAGGAAGGGAGAGGGAGCGAGAGAAAGAAACATCAATGATGACAGAGAATTACTGATTAGCTGCCTCTTGGAGCCTGCAAGCCGGGCATGTGCCCTTGACCTGAATCAAACCCAGGACCCTTCAGTCCACAGGCTAAAGCCTTATCCCCTGAGCCAAATCAGGTAGGGGATTCTTGCAGTCTTTTTAAAGTCATGCTTTAGAATAATTAATAGCACAATAGGTCAGGCACTATCTGTGATATCATTTTACATGCCAGTGGCACATAGTATGTACTCATAAATGTCTATTGAATAAATGCCAAATTGAAAAGTACAATAAAAGGCATTCAAAGGAAACTGTGACAGGTAAGATAACAGAAACATTAGCTCAAATGTATTTTAGATTAGAATTGTTATTACACTATAGGAACTCCCTTTCTAGTTGGTCCCTTCTCAAAACAACATATATGGTGTTTAATAGGCATTGAAGGGGAGATAGGAACTGATTTACCATATGGTCCTTAAAAAGAACCAAGCAATCTTTATCTATCTCTTTCACTAACTAGCTTTTACCTTGATCAAGCCACCTCATCACAATGGGCCTGAGTAGCTTTATTTTGTAAATAGAAAGGTTGTGATATCAGAAGTCACTCAGCTCTAAAATTCTTAGATTCTCTTAATGGAAGATAATGATAAAGGAAAAGTATTTCTATTTTTTGTTTTATTAAAAGGGTATTTGAAAATTCTAATAATACATCATGCCATAATCTCAAAATGCTCTCATTCATAATCCAAATATTTATTAATTAAATAAACAGGTACTTTTTACAATAATTTTTCTATATGTCTTAAAGAAATGAGCAAGAAATTTCAACATAAAAAAAAAACTTCTGTTGACAATTCTGGGCTAAGAAATGTGTCTACGTATTTTAGTCTAAGTTTTTAAAATACAGAGAAATACATTCAAATGTGAAAGGAAAAATACCTCCTAGGTATCCACAATCTTAACACTAATATACCTCAAATCCTTACTGATGAGTTCCAAAGTAACAAATTCAGGCTATCTTTTAAAAAGTTTTTGTGAAATCAGTGTTAATTACACCTAAATGCTCTCAGAGACTGGCAATTTTCTCCCTTCTTCTGTAAGATCCTCAACTTATCTAAATTTGTGGTTACATAAAGGAAGTAATAAGTTATAAAGTAAAAGTATTATTAAAAATATAAAAGAAAAATATAGTAACAGAGGAAAAAATAAACACCAGATGTAGAATCTCCATTAAAAAAAAAGGAAGGTAGTGAGCAGACTGGAAAGTGAACAGTTTGGGTAAAGAAAGTTCAAGAGGTTTGAAAATCAGGATGACAGTTTTATTTAGATTTGCTAAAGATAAAGGAAGCAAATCTAAGTAAAAGTGATAGGTTTAGCATTGTCTTATTTCCAGTACAAGAAAAAGGTCTGTAGGAAGAATCATGCACTTTCCCAAGTTTAAGCAATCTATTTGGGGAGGTGAAGAAGTCTTAATAGGTGGGAAAAAATTTAAAGCATAGATGAAAATTTCAGTAAATAATAGATTTTGGCTATACCCCAAAGATAAAGAAAATAACCAAAGGACTTTTGCAACTCTTAGGACAATACATTGGTATTTTCAAATAAGCTAATTAAAAAGAAATACACAAAATGTGACATAATTAATACCTATGACTGTGTACACAGCTCACCTGTTCCTCCTATGAGGACAATAAACCCATTTCTAATAACAGCATTTCAATAGCTACTGTGATAATAAATTTGTTTTTCTTTCAGATGTAATTCTTATAAAACTAACAGAAAACTTTTAGAAAACAAGTTGTACTTTAAAATATCTGCACATGGCCCATTTCATTAAAAATAAAATACCTCACAGTTAAAAAAATTTAAGGTCCACAGTTAGAAGTATGGAAACTCCTAAACATGAAGCTCAAGTACTGTTTTTAGCTAACAATCTTTTAAAATAATAATTTTTAAAAATCCACTTTATATTATTTTAGGAAATTAACCTTAAACAACGGTCTCATCTTCCTCCTATTAGAATTTCCTACTTTATGACTATTCAGAAATGAAGAAAAGAAAAATATAAAATCACTGCACATACTAACTTATATATATACATAACTTTTTCTTTTGGTCATTAGGTATCTCCCTTTATTATATAGAAGAGACAAACCATATGTAAGAAGGAAAACAAGCCTTCTTTTTGTAAATATAAGCTTTAAGCTTAATAGTAATCTGATATTACTATCACTTGTTTGGAGTTTGATTATTTTCTGTCAGTAAAATCAGTCCTATGAAGAAAAAAATGAATATTTTAAAATGTGTTTGTTTTTGAAATCAAGTTTGCATTTTTTTGCCCTCTTGAATAAAGTAGAATTAAAATGTTCTCCACAAAGAGACGTAATAACTTGCCACTTTCTGCAATGTACTTTCCCTTTAGTAGATAAGAATTTCTCCTTTTTCGTTTCTATTTTGAGTAATTAGACACCAAAGATTTTGAGGGGTACATTCACTAAACTAGATATATTTTAAAAGGACCATTGTTCTATTTTTAAAGCTCTAATTTTCCTAATATTGCATTAGGACCACCACACAAAGATAACTTTTGAAGAGACAGTCAACTTCTATTTCAAACTGTTTTCAACTGGAGACCAGCAGTACACTTCACTCTAGAAGTGTCTCCTTTTCAGTGCCATTTTCCAGATTTTCCTCCATACCTTTTGATTTGCTCTTTGTTATAGCACAATCTATCTAATCCAACAATAAAATAAATCAACCTAATGTTGAGGAAAATTGTCATTCTTTAGCCAGAGAGAGAAATGGATAAGTAGGTGGGAATGTACACCATATTATAAAGATTAATAAGGTAAGGCTAAAAACAATCATTTATAGGAACCTTCAAAGAAAACGATAACACTTTTCAGAAACAGTGCCAGATGTTTATATTACCTTCAATTTAAATGGTTAAATAAATAAACAATGTACGAAATATATAGAGAGAGGGGGAAAAACAAGGGACAATTAAGACAGCAATAGATTATATATTATCACCATACAAATAATGACTGAAAAATAATATCTAAAATAAACATCAAAACTGGTTTTGATCTGCTTATGTCAATTAACAGGTAAGATAAGCAAACTTCATTTAAAACAAGAAAAAACAACAAACTGGTATCAAAGTCCACAGGTATGAAACCTACAAACTGGTAAAATGAGCATCAAAGGAAAAACAGCAAATTTTGGAGAAGAAACATAAACATTAGCAAGCACAGCATAATTCTGAACTGTAAGCCCATAAAGTTTAGAAAGGCTTTCTGTTTCATTGCAATGCTCAAGCAGGAAAAGAATTTTACTTCAATACATAATTTCTTAGTATATGTATTGTGAACAATTATGTGGTATTTGTAGATAATTAACCTGTGGGAAACTTTCCATGTAATCTGCACCTAGAAATATTAATTTAATTGATTGAATTAATTAATGTTTCTCCTAATGTTGTGGTCATGTTTCCCACAAAAAATTAACTGAAAAAATTTAAAAAACATACCATTTTAGAGTTTATGTTTTCTTGTATATTCGTAAATATAAGCCATAAAAGTATTCCTCTGCGTAAAAAGTAAAAAAAAAAAAAATCCTTTTTGTCTTTAAAGATATAGAGTTTATTTATATGTTTAGATTAGAAGAGAAATTAATAAAATAATAAAATACCACCATCTCTTGATAACCACTGTTCCCCAACCAAGGAAGCAGAAATATGATTTATGCAGGAAATACCATGGTTGAGATATATATAACTTCATAAAAATGATTACATTAACAAGAAAGTGAAGTTATACTTGTAATTTATAAATGCCTTACAATATTTATTATTTGTATTTTTTTCTTTAAACACAATTAGCCTCTAAAATTTAATCAGTACAGGTTTAAATCTAAAGCAATTAAGGATTTCTAAAAACATTACTTTAATTTAAAATGTCTGCAAAATTAATTGCACTCTTGAGCTCCATACAAATAAATAAAAACAATAAGAGGTACATTTTACATGACAAGCCCAAAGCTTTAAAAATTCATTAAGAGCTCTGCAATAATATTTTTAGTGCATTTTACTATTACCTATTGATCCTAATGCACTTGACTTATCTGAAGAGATAAAACTTATCTTGACCTTGCTGAATACAAATAGTCAAGTCTAAAACCTGTGATGGCCTCTCTGGGGGAAAACACAGCAATAATCATTACCAAAATGATATAGGGGAAGTCTTAAGTATTAAATACAAATACTTCAACAAAATGAAAACTTGTTTAATTCTCACTTTGGTAATAAGAAACAAGAAAACAGTAGTTTTATATCTGTGGATAAATAGCATTAAGTTACTTTCCTAATCGACCTACCATATTTTTAGTTTTGAAACAAGTGCAGTATCTATAGTATTCTGTTATTTCACTGCTTTTTCAAAACCCTTGGCCCAAAGACATACCCTAAGCACAGAGGATTGTAGGACTAGAGTGAGGAAGGGGAGAAAACGACAATGTCTTCCTTTGGAGACATCTATAACATCAGAGCAACTTAGGGAAAAAAATGACGGAGAGGGCTTTCTTCGGTGCATTTAAATTTTCAGCTCATGCTTTATTCCAATTCCACTAAAATATTCTAAAATTACATCTACATTGACTAATACATAGAAGATATTTCTAAATGTTTAAAAGAATTTTACATGGTAGCTTTCCTCAATAATCTTACTCCTCTCTCAAATTTTACATTTTCATTGTGAAAGTAAATAGCTAAGTCAACATTAAATTACCTATTCTGCTTTTCAAAGCCTATAATATATACAAAGTAAGCCAATGTAAGCCCTTCTCCACCTTTTAAAATAAAGGCCTGTTCTGAGATCAACTCAATTTCAGCCCTTACCTAGACTATTTCATAAAGTTAAAAAAATAACTTAAAAGAATATGTTACCTAACCCCCTAATTTCATGTGTCTACCAATTAAAGATTAAAAAATAAACCATAAAGATTCCTAATTCTCAAATATTATTTAATAAACATTAAAGCATGGAATGAAATTAACTTCAAACATGCTTAAATTTCTTTAATTTCCTGAAAATTTTACAGCTAATAATCTATAATTTGATTTAAAATAAGATTTGTTTATTTTTAAACTACTTATAGAAACTTTGGGGTTTATGGATAAATTATATCTTTATGAATCACATCTCTAAACTCCCTGCCCCCAGACACTTCCCAAGGTAGCCGGGCAATGAATGCACATTTACTGTTGTTTTATATGACATTTACGTTCCTTTTTAAGAGGGGTATAACTTTAATTGTGCTTTAATATTCACTATTTTAGTAGTTAGAATCTATATCAGTACTGTATGATTTTAAGGAAGCATAAAAAAGAAATTATATAAAGAATCTGCTAAGTAGATCAATGGGTTTTTAAAGCAGTTATGCTGATTCATTTTTAAAACCCTGAAAGAATTTGTTGTCCTCTATTATTATTCAAGGCACCTGAACACTAGTATTATTACTATGGCACATTAACTCTGCTATTTCTCAAGATAGAACCAGGAATTTTAAATGTTCCTTATTGTAATAATTTGCTCAGAGCACCTGAATGAAACATACTACAATTTTATGTATTTCCATCTACAATATTGCTTAGTGCTGATAAACCACAATACAACTTTCTTTATTTTAATAGGCGACAATTTTGGCATTGGCTATAGAACAATACAGAGTTAAAAAAATAACGCCATCCTAAACTCAGCCACAAAGAATAAGTCTCCATTGCTAATTATACAGGGAACTGATTTTAATTACACAGAAAACATTGCTTTTAAAAACACTTCCCAAACTGCAAAGACAGATGGGGGAGTTAGTGAATCAATAAAACACTTCTATCGTGTTACAACAGTGCCCTCTACTGATTAGTGTAGACCTTTGCAGTAAAAGGAGAACCTTAGAAAAGGAAAGCCAAGAATTTCATGGGACTTTCACTGCCTTTCTTTAATATAAGCAATAAAATACAATTTGTATCACTTTAAACCTAAATCATCATTTAATTTTATATCTTAAAAGTTTCTTGATAAAATTTATAGTTTTGAAATAACTAAACTCAAGAAATATGGCTTCAAACTATATACCATCTGGCTAAAAGACAAACTGTTTTTCTAAGTGATGAACAAAATTAGAAATATTTGGATAATTCATCAATAATATTTCTTAATCTAATTTGCATATTGAGTAGAAGAACCTAAAATTTTATTAATTAAACATATGGATTTTTTATCTAATTCTTTGCCCATCATGATGTTATAATATCAAAATAGAATAGTTATTTGTAATCAACTTTGATTCAGAGAAAATTTATCTCTCCCACTTATTTCTTTTAACCAGCAAGTATTTCTTTATACCAGTAACTTATTTCTATAAGAATGCCTTTGGTTCCAGCAATAATTAACAATCTATGCTTAACACATGGATCTCAATAACAAAACAACCATAATTGCTATTATAGTTCCTTTGTCTGAAGTAAAAACTCTACCACAAGAAATCAAATACGAGATTTAAAGTTACACATATGTACTTTAATCTTTCATTCTTATATTGTAAGACAGAAAATTTTTAAAATGTGAACTGATAAAGTTTAAGAACAAACATTCAATGACCTCAATGTATTACTATTTTTAATCTCTGTCAAAAACAAATGATTCCTTATGCCTCGAACTGAAGAAAACTGCCTGTTTGTCTTTCCTTATAGAGAAGCAGATAATTTCTATCACAGATACATACAATCTAAGTTATGGAAATTGTGCTTTTAAAAGCATTACAAGAACTTCTTGACTATAAAGGAAACCAATTTGTTTTACATGAGACTCTGAGCTTCAAGAAAGGTGATGCCTAGAATACATTCTTTCAGCAACTTAAATATGGGGGTTGGAGGGTGTAGAGGAAGAGGGGATCAAGAACAAAGCAGCCACAAGCAGGAAACTGTCAGCAAGAGTGTAAAGTCTTTGGTGGGAGTGGGGTGGGGGAAGGGTTGTTGAGAGGTCCATGGAACAGACAGAAAGAGAAGGAAGCAGAAATGTGTCAAGTTCTCTTAGGTAAAGGCTAAAACTTTCAAGTGAGAAGAGTTTTGTTGGTGGCTTAACTAGTTACCATGATGACTCTTCTTCAACAAAAAGAACTCCATTTCTCACTAGCAGTTAATTTCTAATTCTCTAGTGGAAAGCAACAGAAAAATGAAATTTACATTATGAAAATTAAACTTATAATGAACCACCAGAAAGTTATTTTCAATTAGGCAATAACCTGTAAAGAAATGTATTCAAACCGACCAGTGGAAAAGAGAAAAAAACAACAACACAAAAATAAGTAGAGAGTAGTAGAAAATTACATTAGAAGTAAAAATGTGAAGAATAAATGCTGATGGATCTGAAGATTCTTTTTAAAGGATATTCTCCCTGAAAAAGTCAGAACTGTTTTTTTATATACAGTAGTAGTTCCAAAGTACAACAATTCTGATAAGAATATCAGAATTAGTAGTAAAGGAGTTACAGATTACAAAAAGTAAGGACCCAATCACCCATTCTTAAGATTAGAGTTTTATTATTTCCTATTTAGAGTGAGTTCAAAGTTACTTTTATTCAACATGTAGCACTAAAGAAGACAAATCCTTAGAGCAAACTGTTTCTTTCTGCTGAGGGTGATTTTTAAATGACTCAGGAAATATTTGGGGTTTTTTTTTTTTTTTTTGTGTGTGTGTGTGTGTGTGTGTGTGTGTGTATTTTTCCATTATGCTTTTAATTTATTTCATAGAGTGGAAGGGAGAGGGAGAGAGATAGAAACATCAATGATGAGAGATAATCATCGATTGGCTGCCTCCTGCACACTGCCTACTGGAGATTGAGCCCTGACCAGGAATCGAACTGTGACCTCCTGGTTCATGGGCCAATGCTTAACCACTGAGACACACCTGCTGGGCAGGAAATATTTGTTTTTGAGCTCCAATTTAAACACTAGATTTCCTGAAGCAAATAATAATAATTCTAGAAGTGAGCAACTAAGTACTAATTCCTTACTCTAAAATATAAAATAGTTTTTAAATGAATACTTGAAATCACATCTTCAAAAACTGCTTTCTTCAGCTTGGAATTTAAAGTGCATATTGATCTAAAATTTATCTTTTAAATTCAGAGTTACATTTCAGGTGGGTTACATTTAGAGTACATCATAAAAACAAATTAATAAGCCTCTTTTTGGTCCTCAACCTAAGCACCCACCTGATGCATTTAACACTGCAGGTATTCTTGAAACTTGGCTCTAACTGGGCTTTCTAGGTTCCCTTTCTATCCATCTGTCAACTAAGCCTTTTCTATAACTCTATTTTATTTCTAATAACTTAAAACTTTTCAATGGTTTCCCATTGCACTTAAAATCCTCATTCTTCTCCCTGATTACCAGATAAGAACTGACCCCTGCTTCATCTCATACTACTCTCCCTCTCAGGAGGTTCTAGACATATTTCTGTTTCTTGAAAACATCAAGTGTAATCTTATTTTAGAGCTTTGGCACCGGCTCACTCGTTTGCCCTCCACACTCCTCTTCCCAAATCATGATCTGCTCTTTGTTATCACTGACATCAACCTAAATGTTCCCTCTTGGAGGAGCCTTCCCTGAAATCCCATGGTAAGTCACGATCATACCTCCCTATTTTAATTCTCTGCATACACAACACATATTATCATTTCCTATTTTCTTATTCGGTGACTACTGGCCCACACTAGAATGCAAGCGCCATGAAAGCACACCCCCGCCTATTTTATTTACTGAACATCTCAGTGCTCAGGCAGCAGAGTAGACAACCATTCAAAGAACTAAGATAAACATTTTAAATTTACTAATAATGAAAGCAACAGAGGCACACTGAAGGAACTTAAAAAGTAAAGGAAAGCATTTTAAATTATTTTACATCCCAAATAAAACTGCTAATAATATTTTGGTAAATCCATCATTAAGATGACTCTCAAAAGTTCTTAACCACTAACTAATAGATCAATAGGATATACTGTTAAGCAAAATTTTTTGAAAACCAAGTGCAGCTCCAGCTGGTTTGGCTCAGTGGATAGAGGGTAGGCCTGTGGACTGAAGGGTCCCAAGTTCGATTCCAGTCAAGGGCACATGCCCGGGTTGCAGGCTCGATCCCCAGTAGGGGGCGTGCAGGAGGCAGCCAATCAATGATTCTCTCTCATCACTGATATTTCTCTCTCTCCCTCTCCCTTCCTCTCTGAAATCAATTAAAGTAGTATATTAAAAATAAAAAAGAAAAGTCCTTTCTGGAATGGAGACAGACTCCCACAGTGCTTTCGGCTTTCGGACTAAAAAAACACCCCCCCATACACAAAAACACAAAAAAACAAAGTGCAGAACAGTGTACATTGTATGCTGCATTTTGTGTAGGAAATGGGGGGAGATAAAATATAGTTGCTTGTATCTGCATTAATAAACACTGCAAAGAGAAACCTAAAAGTGAGCACCTATAGGGAGCAGAAGTGAATGAAATGGAGAAGCAAAGACCTGGGAGGAACTTTCTTAATGCATAGTTTTTTATATTGTTTGATTTTTTAATTAAGTGCAAGTGTTGCCCATTCAAGAGAAATACCTTTACTGACCAACCTTTCTATTTCTCTTTCACTCATGACTGGAAAACCCTAAATGTGGATGAATCCAATTGCCACGTTGCTTGTGCCTGTTTCCAAACAATGTTAAACATTGCTAAAGTGAAACACACCATCTGGTGGGTATTATTGCCAACTCCAACTAAGGCTCTCAGCACAGCTCAGTAACCTCACTGTCTTTCTAGCCTGCTTGCTTTGCTCCTTTCTGAACCACTCTTTCATACTTCCTCCACTCTCCTTAAACTTCTGCCTCTCACTCCCCACTAACTTCACTCCACACATCCCTCTGAATCACACTTTACTCAGAACTCCTTCCAAACAACCTTACCAACTCCAGGAATCAACCTGTATCTCTACTGTAATTCTCCCATAGTAATAGAGAAATATCTTATCAAAGACAATCTCTCCATGCATATTTGGCCAATTTATTTTCAACAAAGGATCCAAGGCAATTCAATAGACCAGAAATTAATTACTTTTCAACAAATGGTGCAGATACCAATTAATTGGTTATCCATATACACACAAAAAGGAACCTCCAACTATTCTTACATCATACACAAAAATGAATTCAAAATGGATCATAGACTAAATGTAATATCTAAAACTATAAAACTTATAGAAGTAAACATGAGAAAACCTTTGTGATCTTGGGTTAGGTAAGTATTTCATAGGACACAAAAGTCATTAAAAAACCATAAAAAATAAAATTCCTCAAAATTAAGAATATCTATTCCTTGAAAGAACTTATTAATAAAATGAAAACACAAAACACAAGCTAAGAGAAAATATCTGCAAAACACATATATATAATAAAGGACTGGTGACCAGAATGCACAAACTTTCATGAACTTTTACAGCTCAATGACAGAAAGACAAACAAGTCATATGACCCTTACATGCTATTCTTAGACATTTCCCCAAGACAGATGAAAACACATGGTTACACAGAAAGCTATACACGAATGTTCACAACGGCTCTATTCATAATCGCTAAAAACTTTTTATAAAGTATCCATTAACTGGTGAATGGATAAGTAAATTGTGGCATTCATAATATGGAATACAATTTGGTAACAAAAAGTAGTGACAACTGGTACATACAAAATGAATCAATCTTGAAAATTCTGGGGAAATGGTGGTAGCTAGTAACAGCAGCATTTTTGGATCTCTCTATATCTCTAAAGCAGTGGTTCTCAACCTTCCTAATGCCACGACCCTTTAATACAGTTCCTCATGTTGTGGTGACCCCCAACCATAAAATTATTTTCATTGCTACTACATAACTAATTTTGCTACTGTTATGAATCGTAATGTAAATATCTGTGTTTTCCGATGGTCTTAGGCAACCCCAGGTTGAAAACCGCTAGCAGGGTCGCCTAAGACCATCAGGAAACACAGATATTTACATTACGATTCATAACAGTAGCAAAATAACTGAAGTAGCAACGAAAATAATTTTATGGTTGGGGGTCACCACAACATGAGGAACTGTATTAAAGGGTCGCGGCATTAGAAAGGTTGAGAACCACTGCTCTAAAGCATTAAAACAGGAGAGCAATGAGATAGCAAAATCAGGAACCCATTGATAGTATTTACAACAAAACTAAGGGATAAGAAATCCCCAGCAACTCCAAAATACACGCAGATGTGGACAACCAACTAAGAGACACAAGACCTGTGTATTATCGCATCTGTTACAGAAAAAGTAGAGGAACGCAACAGAGCCTTTGACTTCAACTAAGAACAAAAAAACCCTCCCCTAATAACCAACAGAAATTTACTGCAAAGCGCAGGGACACTTTGAGAACTGTGTCAAAAACTGCAGGGGTTCTGGCCACTCGAAACCAGACAAGTCCCAGGGCTCTTTGGTGAAGTCTAGCTTCTGTGAACCCTGGAACTGACCTTCCAGAGCTCCCTTCTGGAATAGGGCCTCATAATGAGGAGAAACTCCTGGGGCTAGAATGGAACTTGAGCAGAACAGGGGATGAAAGTGGGCAAGAGATATGCTGCCTGCTAATTGCAGAATCAAGCAGCTGTATTTTTAACACTACATGCAAACACCAAGAGAGGGAGCTCTGGGAAGTTAGAAAGGCTCTCTGAATCACGCCTTTTTCTAGAAGTAAGTCAACTAATGTCAACAAAAACGAACAACAGAAAAGTATCAAGGTCAAAACCCCAACAAAATTATTATCTAAGAAAAGGAGAAGCAGCAGATTAATATCCCACCAAAAACAAAAGCAAAACTGAAAAACATATTGAAAGAACAGAAAAGTTAACACTGAAAAGTATTCTATTTCAAAACCAGCTAAGAAACATTTTTAAAATTATGTAAGATATGAAAAATAAGTTAGAATAGAAAAACTCAGAAATGAGATGATAGAAGTAAAATTAGAAATTAAAAAACATTTTAGAAACAAAGGCTAAACTAGAAAATACAAAAGAGCAAATAAACAATATCTGAAGAAAGACAGAAGGTAAAAGGAAAATTCTGAAAATCAAAATTAAGAGATTAAAGAGAATTAATAAAGAGAAATGTTACTAAAAGGTGAAGAAGTCCTAGTTAACAAAAGTCCTGAAAAAGAAAATCAAAGTAAAGGAATGTAACTAACACTAAGGCAATACTTCAAAATTTTCCTGAAGATTTTTAACTACCTATTGAAATAGGATCAATGTATCTAAGAATATCAACTGAGAACAACCAATGGTAAGATATTCTGGTAAAATCAACAGACATTTTAGAAAAAAGAAAAAAAAATTTGGCCATCTAATCAAAAAGAATAAGTGATAAGGAAAAAGAAGACCCAGAAAGAACAAGTTAAACCAATGACAAGGAGCAGTCCCGCACCCAGACTGTGGGTCTGAAATAGTTCCCTCCCCCCAAAATTGGTGAATGAAGTTTAGTTTCCAGGAATGGCAGAATAGCACATGTCAGACCTGGCCTTTCCCAGAAAACAATCAGGAACTGTGGACAAAAAAATAAAAGCAATTATCTGTCTGGCTGGAGTGGCTTAGTTGGTTGAGCGTCATCCTGTGCACTGAAAGGTTGCTCAATTCCCAGGGCACATACCTAGGTTGCGGGTTCGATCTCCAGCCCAGCATGCACAGAAGGCAACTGATCAATCTGATCAATGTTTCTCTCTCACATTGTTCTCTCTCTCTCTCTCTCTCTCCTTTTCCTCCTCTCCCCCGTCTCTTCCTCTCTCTTCCTCTCTCTCTCTCTCTCTCTGCTCTCCTCTCTCTCCCCCCCCCTCTCTCTCTGCCCTCAGGTGAGGATTAAAATAAATAAATAAATAAATAAATAAATAAATAAATAAATAAATAAATAAAAGCAATTATCTGAAGGCACTGGAGAGCAACCAAAAGCAAGTAGATTGGGAGAGGGAGTCACCAGCTGAAAAAAGGCAAAGGCACTGATGAGTTTCCCAATTCTATTGTTTCCTGACTAAGGGAAGGCCCTTGCCAGTGATGGCGAACCTATGACACTCGTGTCAGCACTGACACGCGTAGCCATTTCTGATGACACGCGGCCGCTGAGGCGGCCGCATGCCGAGGATAAAACATTTGCGAAATAATGTTTTTTCCTCAAAGTGACACACTACTCGAGTTATGCTCAGTTTTTTGGCGAAGTTTGACACACCAAGCTCAAAAGGTTGCCCATCACTGTGTCTGTGCTTCACTAGGTAGATGACTAGACTGAGATAGAAACCTGCAATTTCACAGGCTTCAGGAACCAGCCAACAGATTTTGGAATTTTAACAACTGGAAAGTGAGGGGAGAGTCCTACAAAGGGGAGAGCCATGGAAGGGGAGCTCCAGTTTCTGTTTATAAATTCTGGCTAAATCTCTGATTGACCTCTGCACTATGCCTGTGCAGGGCAGATTCCAGGCAGCTCAGATAATAATAATTAAAAAACAAAAAACTAAACAGTTACCTAAATGAGTTGAAAACTTAGATCTAAACTAAAACCTGAACACAGATATTTATAGTACCCTCAATTTATAATTGCCAAAATTTGGAAGCAATTAAGATATCCTTCAGTAGATGAATATTATATAATGAAATATTATACAGGGCTAAAAAAGAAATGAGCAATCGAGCCATGAAAAGATGAAGGAATACTAAATGCATATTACTAAGTGAAGAACCCGATCTGAAAAGCTACATTACTTAGCGGGGGATGTCAGACTGCTAGTTAATTTGAACTATAAGACATTCTGGAGAAGGCAAAACTATAGAGACACTAAAAAGATCAGTGGTTGCCAGGGGTTAGTCAGGAGGGAGGGATGAATAGGTAGAATACAGAGGCAGTGAAACTACTTTCAAAGATACTGTAATGGTGAATAAATGTCATTATACATTGACAGGCTAGTTCTAAATTTTATATGGAAATGCAAAAACCTATTGTCAAGAACTACACAAAGTCTGAACTGATACCCTATTTGCAAGTTAAGAAGTTAAGTCTGGCCCTAGACGGTTTTGCTTAGTGGATAGAGTGTCGGCCTGTGGACTGAAGGGTCTCGGGTTTGATTCTGGTCAAGGGCACATGCCCAGGTTGTGGGCTTGATCCCCAGTAGGGGGTGTGCAGGAGGCAGCCAATCAATGATTCTCTCATCATTGATATTTCTCTCTCTCCTTCTCTCTTCCAAACTGAAATCAATAAAAATATTTTTTTTAAAAAAAGTTAAGTCTGCCACAGTTTCATGAATTCTGGTAGAAGTTACCAGACCCCAGGTAAAGAATAATTTATTAGCCACCGACATTCCACTCCTGGGTATTCATTCAAAAAATAAAAAAAAATTAAAGCATAAGTGCTCATAGCAACTTTATTTGAAATACCCCAAAACAAGAAACAAGTGCAGTGTCCATGAATGGGTGAATGGGTAAACAAATTGTGATATCTATATATATAAAAAGGCTAAGTAACCAGCCAACTGGCCAACCAAGCCTCCCTCCTGCTCTCTGTGGCTGTAGCCATCTTGGTTGGGTTTATTTGCATATTTGCTCCTGATTGGCTTGTGGGCGTGGCTTGTGGGTGTAGCGGAGTTGGGGTCAATTTGCATATTACTCTTTTATTAGGTAGGATAAACTATCCCACTGTGTAACCAAGTAGTATATGAGAGGAAATGTCTCCTTGTTAAATAATTTCTATGTATAATCAGAAGTCAGTGTAGAGGTTACTTTTAAAGGAAGAAAGAAGCTGTGATTGGGATGAGACAAAATAACTTAATAGGTTATTTCAGTTTCCCAGTTCTAAACTTCGAAGACTGCTTTCAAAATAGGTAGATAGAACCTTTCAATTTAAAAACATCGGCATTAGCGTCGGCCTGCGGACTGAAAGGTCCCAGGTTCGATTCCGGTCAAGGGCATGTACATTGGTTGCGGGCACATCCCCAGTGGGGGTTGTGCAAGAGGCAGCTGATTGATGTTTCTCTATCATCGATGTTTCTAACTCTCTATCCCTCTCTCTTCCTCTCTGTAAAAAATCAATTAAAAAAAATATTAAAAACATCGGCATTAGCAATGCCTCATATGGAATATGGAAATCTGAGCAAGATAGACATATAGAAGAGGGACTATGATTTTCAACAAAGTGTTCCAGAAAGTTCTCAATGAGAAGATGACATATGAATAAAGACCTGAAGAAGCAAGCAGCAAAATAACACACACACACACACACACACACACACACACACACACACACACTTACGTATGTACATATAGATACTGCAAAGTTCTGGTGTCATCCCCAACAAATCTCTGATCATCTAACTTGAACAGGAGAGAAAGAACACAATTTTTAGAAGCCCTATGCATCCCCGATTATCATTCATACTTATTTAATACAAGATTAATTAAGAAACAATTAAAACAGGTACATGGAGAGTCCTAGAAACCTCGCTTTAAAACTTGACTCTGCCACATAAGAAATGTAGGACTTAAGACAATTATTTAACTTTTGTGCCTTTAGTTTTTCATCTAAAATGAGGACCTATCTCACAGTGTGAATATGATGATTAAATAAAAGATGTATTTGCAGCAATAAGCAGAGACTATAACACATGGTGAATGCTCAACATACAGTAAATTGGTTCATTCCTAAATGTCATACATACATTCCACTTAAAGCTCCACTCACAAAGCAGAAACCAAGTGCTGCAGCAATATTGTCAACTGTTGCCTCTGTTTGAAATCTGATGCTATCAAGCCTTCAAAATTAAGTACTATCTGAAGGCACAGTAGGTCAAAGTTTGATTAGAATAAACCATAAGAGACTGTGAATTTTGTGCTTAGACTGGCATTTTGCTAAGTCACATTTCTTGAAACGAGTGGGCTATAAGAGTATAAGGGTTTGGTCATTTTTGGTCAGACAGCATTGCCAATAAAAGACACAAAGAAATGAAAGGGTAGAACTTTTTCACTATGAAATCAATAACAAAACCTGTTTTCATTATTTGAGAAGGCAAAGGAACAGACTGCTCAGTTCTCATTCCTTTCCTATTTGAAAACACACAGCTCTCTACCTCAATCCACTCTGAGAGCTATTTTCACATAGGTAGCAGAGCCAAGGGCATAACTCTGCGAGGACTTTCTCAATTTCCTGTTCTACAAGTAAAGTAATATTTTGGGTGATGTGGAAAAAAAAAAAAAAGAAGAAAGCAAGCCTGTAATGTACTAGTGGATCTGATGATGATGTTGACATTAAAACAATTAATAGCTGCTAACCATATATTGGATGCTTGACTATGTTCAAGGTACTATTCTAAGTGTGTTGTATATACTGAACTCACAACAAGCCTAAAGAAGTCTTGATTAACAAGACTATTAATGTGTCACCCTGGCCTGTGTGGCTCAGCTGGTTGGAGTGTTATCCCATACACTGAAAGGTCGAAGGGTTGATTCCCAGACAGGGCACATACCCAGGTAGCAGGTTGGGTTCAATCCCCAGTCCGGGTGCATATCAGAGGCAACAGATTGATGTTTCTTTCTCTCTCTCTCTCTCTCTCTCTCTCTCTCTCTCTCTCTCTCTCTCTCTCTCTCTCTCTCTCTCTCAATGAAAAGCATGTCCTCAAATGAGGATTAAAATTTTTAATAATAGATGTGTCTTTGAGGGTCAAAAAGTACAAAAAGACAGAACTTAGTTAACAGACCAAAACACTGTTCAACATGATACACCTGGGAATTCAGGGATTAACTTAGTTTTCTGAATCCCAGTTCAGTGTTCTATTCTGCACCCACTCACGAATAAGAAAGCCTGGAGTCTTCCTAACTAATGGATAATGACCAGATCTTCCGAAAAACTTAAGTATCTAAGAATAAATCAACCCTGTCAAAGACAGTAACTATAGCCTCACTGGCATGATTATCTCATATAGGAGATTCTAAAGCACCAATGTCAGGAAGGAAATCTATATATATAAAAGCCTAAGTGACCTTTATGACTGTACAACTGGATGGTAGCTATGACGCACACTGACCACCAGGGGGCAGACGCTCAACACAGGAGCTTCCCCCTGGTGGTCAGTGTGCTCCCACAGCCAACCTCCCATGGCTGGCCGACCTCCCGTGGTCCCTCCCCCACTCCCCCCACCTGCTGGCCCTGATCACCCTGATTGGGAGTGGATGAGATGGCCCCAATAAGCACAATCACCAGCCAGGCCAAGGGACCCGACCTATGCACGAATTTGTGCACCGGGCCGCTAGTCTAAATATAAAATCCAGGCCCTGGCTAGGTAGCTCAGTTAGTTAGACTGGGTCCCAATATACCAAGGTTTGTGGATTCAATCCCCGGTCAGGACACATACAAGAATCAACCAGTGAATGCATTAATAAGTGGAACAACAAATCAATCTCTCTCTAATACATACATACATACATACATACATACATACATAATTTAAAGAATAACTAAAAACAAACAAACAAACAAATAAACCAGTGACAGAACCAGAATCCAAGTCCAAAGTATACAAAATTTAAAAAAATACACAAAGCATACAAAATTACTGGAAATTGCTTGTCACATCACTCATTTCTTTGATGATTTATTAACCAGTGGCTTAGAATAAAGATGAGAATTTTACTAATTTACTATTAAAATTCTTTGGGAAAGACTCTTTTTAACCCCTAGATCAACTGCTATTTTGAAAGAGTGGTTCCCTTATTATGGGATAGGATATAAGGGAGAGTAATATGATTTCATGTCTCCATTTGTAACAAAACAGAGCTCAAAGGTTAATATGCTACTGAAGCCTTTCAAACTGATTTGTAATCTGTCAAACCTATTAATCCTCAAATTCTACTCTTATCCACTCCTACCTCCCCAAAATAATTCATCTGACAAATAGATAAAGAAATACCTTTATCTGAGAATCCCTAAGATTGGTAGAAAAAAAATATTTCAGAAATGTTAAAAGGAACCCTGGGGTGTGGTACAGCTGAAAATCAGAGCATTCCCTTAATGAATTTAGAAAGCTAATAAAGTTTCATAACTTCTCTAATTTTCTTCTACCTTTTTCTTTCTTAACCTTAACAAAACATCACTTAACATACTGAGACAAATAATCATGTAAAAAAGCTAGGAGAAAGCTAAGAGCTTTGCTTGGATGGTATTTATACCCGTGTGAAAGAAAAAAGTAATTATTTCCCTCAAATCAAAATACAATTACCCTTTCATGAAATAACTCACAAATAGGATGAAGAATTCAAGCAACATAAAATCAAAATGCCTTTTAAAACTTTAGAACATGTCTAAGTAGAGTCCTGTGACAGTCCACCAAATAATACACTATCCAGTGTCTACTTTAATGTTCCAAAGACTTTCCGGCACCAAGTCTCTGACTCTCTGGGAGTACCTATTGCTATTCCACAGGCATCCTGCCAATTTCTCCTCCAATTCCAAAGAACTTTCTCCTAGACAGATCGTCTAAGAGAGCAGTAGTGAGAACCAGTTCTAACTTGCTAATGGGATAAAACGATGTACCTGTGATAGAAAAGACACGGTTTCAGAGAAATGTTTATGTGGCCTGCTGCAGATCCTGCAAGTTAATTCAATTAATCTTTGTTTTCTCCTTCCTTTCGCATTTATTTAAGGCATTAGGATGGCCACCCAAATAATATCACCTTAGAAACAAAGTGCCTACTTGCACTAATCATTATTCACACAAAAAGAGGAGTGGATTTAATTCCATTAAGAAGTAAATTTTAAAAATATTTTTAAACATAACTAGGGAATTTATGGTTTTCAAGGTACTCTTTTGTGATGGAACTATAATATCCTATCCTATCTAATAAAAGAGTAATATGCAAATTGACCATCACTCCCGTGATGGCTGCCCCCATGTGATCAAAGATCCTGCCCCCATGTGGACACAAGATGGCCACCACAAGATGGCCAGCAGGGGAGGGAAGTTGGGAGGGACCAGGCCTGCAAGGGAGGGCAGTTGGGGGTGATCAGGCTGGCAGGTAGAAGCAGTTAGGGGCAATCAGGAAGGCAGGCAGGCGAGCAGTTGGGAGCCAGCAGTCCTGGATTGTGAGAGGGATGTCTGACGGATCAGGCCTAAACGGGCAGTCGGACATCCCTCGAGGGGTCCCAGATTGGAGAGGGTGCTGGCTGGGCTGAGGGACACACACACCCCATGCACGAATTTCGTGCACCGGGCCTCTAGTCATTATCATAATATTCTTAATACAAAGCACCATCTATCTTTCCCCTAGTGAGCTAAGAGTTCTAGAAAGTTCTTTTGGTTTTATGGTCTTAATTGTGTATGAATAGATGTCCTCAAAAAACTAATCTGAAGCTGAGATCATTACTTGTTTTATAGAAGGATTCATGACTTTACAAAGAATTTGGGGCAAGCATCCTTTAAGTAGGAAGTATTTTGGCTTTATTTTAAATTCTATTTTTAAAAATTTGATAATGTGGCCTTTTCTGGTTACCTCAGTTGTTTAGTGCATCATCCCCGATACACCGAGGTCATATACAGGAATAAACCAAAAAATGCATAAATAAGTGGAACAACAAATTGATGTTTCTCTCTGTCCCTTCTCCTTTCTCTAAAATCAATCAAGAAATATATTGTTTAAAAATCTGACAACATCAACTTTTTCAAATATACATCTATTGCAAAAAGGGAGACCTAGTGGTGTGCTGGAGTAGGTATATAGTTTAAAATTAAATCTTGTAAGCTTACAATTAAATTACATTAAAAAAAATAAATGCTTAGAAGTCATCACTCCTAATTACATTATTCTTTCAACTATTTACGTCTATTGCATCTGTATGATAGTGTAAGTCACTAGTTCTTTTCCCAACACTGTATTCAGTGATATTGCATTGGTGCTTGAAATTGGCCATGGTGAGAGTATTTATAGCATGGAAATGGGCAAATGTTGCTTTGCCTTGACTTACGAAAGTGATGGAGAAAATTTTGAAAACGCAGATTTATTTTAAGAGTGTGTTGTGTCTATAGCCATTCCGTTGTAAATAGCACACTCACAAAAAGAGAAAGTATTCTTTTAGTACTCAAAACCCAGTATCCAACTGAGAACTCACTCATATTAATAAATGGGTGAAGTTTCAACATACATATTTGTTGTTTCACTTTTGTCTTTAACATAAGGAAAAATATCAACCACCATTAGTGTTAGCATAGTATGCCATTTTACCTGTAGTTTGGTCATTAATGTGAGAGTTTAGCAAAAATCAACAAGAGTATTCTGTGAAAATCAGTTGGCTATATGGAATTTACAACAGAGAGCATTGCTTATTATTATTATCTGTAAATTATGTACTACACATTTTTGTTAGATTTATAATAAACTGTAAATGCACATACATGCATTTTTTTTTTTTTTTAGAAGCAGTTGTGAAACATTCACCAGAATACCAGTTAGTGAGACCTTCTTTAAGTTGGCTTCTAAGTCCTTTTAATACTACCCTAACAGTTACGGATAGCTTTCTTGGATAGCCTGCTGGTATGACAAAACAGCCATAAACAATATATAAACAAATAGGCATAGCTGTGTTCCAATACAATTTTATTTATTATATCAAGCTGGCCAGGAATAGTTTGTAATCTTCTGATTTAACCTTAAGTAAAAACAAAGAAGGCTTATGTTAGAACTTCACTTGTTTGTCAACTGTATGAGTTACTTCTTAGCTAATGTAATAGTTTTAAAATAATGAAAGACTATTTCCTCATGTTTTTGGTACTATTTATAATGGTACTACAGGTACTACACATTTGGAAGTTTAATCTACATTTCCAACATTTTTCACTATCATTTTCTTAAGTCTAGACAATCAACAAAACAACAAATCAAGGCCTTTGCCTTTGTAGCATTTGCTGATTTTTGTGAGATAAGTACTCCCATCATCACTGATTTCAAACTACCAATCTGATGTCTCTAAATGTGGAATTGGGAGAAGACAGTTTATATATGAAAAAATGGATAAATGTATGATCTCTGTAGAGTAGTACCTTTGCTTTTTATATAATTTATGTAATGGTAAGTTTACATGATTTAATTTTTAATAAAAGCTGTGTTAAACAACCAACCTACAAACTTTCTGAATATCCTATATGATAAAAGCCTAATATGCAAATTGTCCCCTCGGGCGGTCGTTCGACTAGGAGTTCAACAGGGAGACCGGGATTTTGACTGCTCGCTATGATGTGCACTGACCACCAGGGGGTGGCGCGGAACATGGCGGGCGTCAGCAACACGCTGCAACCTCTCACCGGCTACCTAGCGGTGGGGAATACGGGGACAGAGGTGCGGTGAGAATGCGGAGTGTCCCCTGAGCTCACTCTCACTCACCCTGCTACTCTTCCCTGGGACGCCAGGGCTTGTGCACTGAGGAAGTTCCCGCGCTCAGGTGCGGGGTGCCCGCAAAGAGCCCGCTCTGCACTCACACAGCCTCTTCCGGGTGAGCTGGGCCATAGCTGCCGGGACCACAGAGGCTGGTCGGGCTCCCCGTGGGTTCATGCAGGAGCTGGTCTGTGAAGCCGGCCGGGAGAGAGTGCACTGCCCACCCGGCTTCCATGCAGTGCCACTAAGTGGCCCAGAGGCCCACACTGCACCCCAGCCCTTGGTGTCCAGCCGCACTCACCACATGTCCACATGGGGTCTCGGGCACCATGACTCAGGCAGAGAGGGGTGTGCAGGGGCCCGAGTGCTGCCCAGGGCCCAGAGGTCAACTGGGACCTGCCCTTCCATGCCAGACGCTCGCACTTCGATCACCAACCAGGCCCAGGGAAAGCACCTGTGCATGAATTTCGTGCACCGGGCCTCTAGTTTAACAATCAGATTTCACAAGTGGGTATGAGCCAATACAAGTATACCACTAGTCCCACATGCCAAAGATGGGACAATATGAACACCAATAAGGATAATAATAACGGCAATGGACACCCATCAAATATGTTTAAATCCATGAGTTCCTAATGATACTTAGAAATAAAACATGTACAACTAGTTGGTGACTGCTGCAAGAAACTAGGGAACTAATTTATTACTTTGAAAACTGACAAAGAAAAGAGATCAAACATTTATCCAGTGTTTTATATATAAACTGTACCAACTAGGTAACCAAATAGTAAATGAAGGGAAGTTTTTCTTTATAGAAGTACTCTAAATAAAAAATGAAGAATATACTGTCACTATTTTCCAACTCCTGTTGACTAAATGGTTCAATGTTTAATAAAATCTCTCTCTCTCTCTCTCTCTCTCTCTCTCTCTCTCTCTCTCACATTATGTGTCCTCTGATGGAAGTACACACATCTCCAACTATGAAATAGTGTTACCAAAACAATCAAAACAAACAATGATCAAGCTTTTAGATCCAACTATCAATTTACAGGATATATAGAAGACTATGTAACACAAAACCATTAGAATGCTATAAATAAAATTCAGAGTAGGAAAAACTCTACAGGACAAAAAAAACAGTTTCTTCAATAAATATGCAAATACAAAAGGAAAAGGAAAAGAAAAAGAGAGAGAGGAAGGAAAAGGAAGAGAAAGAGAGAGATATCAACCAATCCCTGGAACTGGAAAATAAATCTGAAATCCTAAGGCAAAATTTTATGTCTTAAATATTAGAATATGTATTACAAGTATATTTTAAATAATATCAATTTTAACTTTATATTTACATACAGTATG
Organism: Cnephaeus nilssonii; assembly: GCF_951640355.1. Taxonomy (NCBI): domain Eukaryota; kingdom Metazoa; phylum Chordata; class Mammalia; order Chiroptera; family Vespertilionidae; genus Cnephaeus; species Cnephaeus nilssonii. Next base: position 32,320,696 of record NC_137072.1, on the reverse strand, counting down.
GATTTTGTCTCCCTCATATGATTTTCCCAAATTGACAGCATGAGTTGTCCTATCAATTCCAAAAATAAAATGAATGCTCATTCATGAGAGCAAATCAATGCAAAGTATAGTAACTGTCATGTATGCATCTTAATTAAAACACAATAAAGATTTAAACTACAGGTACATCAATGAGAATTGGAAATAACACAAAGTTTCGTTGATATTGTTAGGTTAGCAATTTACTCTGGCCCATCAGAGAGGATTTATCAGGAGACAAAGATCCATATGTTAAGCAAATCCTGTAATATGTCACTGAATAGTTCCCGACCATCCTATATAATAAAAGGCTAATATGCAAATAGACTGAACAACCAAACAACTGAATAACTGGTCGCTATGACGTGTGCTGAACACCAGGGGGCACGTGTGGAACATGGCAGGCATCAGCAGTAGGAGGCAGAGCGTAGAACATGGCTGGTGTCTGCCATGGCGGGATGGTGAAGCAGGTGAGCGGGGGCACCAGTCTAAGGCAGGGCACCAGTCGCTGTCATCAGGGTGAGCCTCTGGTGGTTACTGAAAATTCTTTGCTCCTGCGAGTTGCAGTGCTGCCCGGTGCTCACATCTGCTGCCGGCGCCAGCTCTGCTTGCTCCCACTGCCAGCGCTGGAGCTGCCACTCGCACCCGCTGCCAGCACCAGAGCCTCAAGGTGTGATATAAACTCACCAGGTGTTATTTCTCTTTGTTAAAATTTAGAAGGGCTAAGTTGAAAAGAAAAAGCCTCAAAAAAACCCTGACATGAAACATCTGTTGAAACATTTAATATCTGTTAAACTATAAACATTTGTTTACTGATAGGCTCTACTGCCACAGTGGGTTAAATGCCACCTTGGCAGGCTCACCAATTATATAGTATTTATAAGACTTAAGATATGTACCATACAGATATGTAAAGGTACAGAATTTTACACCACTCATTTTATTTTCCCAAACCATTTTTCTTAATACCAAAGAGGACAGGTCTAGCTATCCTTTTCTTCCTAACAAAGCCAGCTTTAATAGAAATGAATGCACTAACAACTTCATTTGAAGTTGAACTTTAAGAAATCCCTTAATGCAAAACTAAGTATATCTCTGTTACATATTTAACTTGCAATAGGATATCCAGCAGCTATCAAGGGACCTGGAAAGGTTTGTTAGTTGATGACCTGCTGGGATGGGCTCCACACACAGGTAATACCCAATTGTAGACAAAATCTTCTGACCTACATCTCAGTCTCCTTTAAACTTAATCTGAACACATTGTACATAAAAGGAAAAGAAAAGTGAGTTTTTCTCCTTTACCATAGCACTGGGACTTCCTGAGTTTTTCATTCCATTGCTGATTGGTCCATAACTACTATTTCCTTCTAACTATTCCCAATTGTGTCTGTCACACATACTTAGGATTGCACACTAAAAAGAAGTGTTAAGATGTAAAAATGCTATTAAATCTGACAATTTTTTTCTTGCCTTTAACCCTCAATATATTAGAAAAAAATGGCCATTACCATTTGACATCTAGGTCCAATGGAACCTTTATCTTTTTAAGCATTTATAGAACTATGAATAATTTACAGATGTATGAATAACTTTACTTGAAATTGAAATAAGAATTTAAACACTGCAAACACTTTACATCATGTAAATTTTGGTGTATTAGCAAAATGGGATTGTCTAGGGCAGGGGTCCTCAAACTTTTTAAACAGGGGGCCAATTCACTGTCCCTCAGACGGTTGGAGGGCCGGACTATAGTTCAAAAAAAACTATGAACAAATTCCTATGCACACTGCACATATCTTATTTTGAAGTAAAAAAACAAAACGGCAAAAACACCCGCATGTGGCCCATGGTCCGTAGTTTGAGGACGCCTGGTCTAGGGTCTTGTCATAAAAATATTATTGCATGATGAAGCCCTTCCTGTTGAATGACTAAGTGGATGAGGACACCATATCTATTGTCTGTCCTGAAAAATACTGTTCATTTTTCAAATGTAAGTTGAAAAAAATTCATCTAGGATGCTGTTATCTGAAGACTCAGAGTTTGAGGTTTTATATATAGGACCAATTTCTTCATCTTCATCATCACTGGCATCATCATCATCATCATCATCATCATCCAGAAATGTTACAATCTCTGCGTTTATTTTTTGATACGTCCAATAATTATGAAACATGCCAGTTTTTTTCTTTTTCATTATAAATGAAATCTAAAAGTAGACCAAAACGATAGTGTTTCCAATATTCTTTAACATACTATTGAAATAGAATACAGTACTCTGGTGCCACAATTACAAAAATAAAGGGTGGAATTTTATTTCACCAGTGAATCATCCTTATCTGGGAGATTTCATCATTTTTCCATTTTATTATTTTAGTCTTTTTTTTTAAAGCATAGTTGGCCATAATTAATGAGTAATGATGAGTAATAATAATTCCTATGATGATAAAATAGCAAAATGTTTCAAGATAGAGGAAAATGTGATCCTTAAGATTATATAATGTAACTCAGATTTATAAAACAATTCAACAGACCCATATGGCAATGACAAGACAGACTCAGTTTTATTCAATTTTAAAAAAAAAGTAACTATTCTCTCTTCTGAAAGCCTCTAAGAAAGAGTAAAAATCATAAAATGCCAATGCTTTCAAATAGTAAGAACTGCTTAAGAAAAAAACTCAAAAACAAAAAATTGGACCTCTGAGGGTTAAGAACACTTTCTCAAATTATGTAAATGTTAGTACCAAAAAAATTTAATATAAAAATGCAACCCAGCCAGCATAGTTCAATGGTTGAGCATCAGGAAATCATGGCTCGATTCCTAGTCAGGGCACATGCCAGGGTTGCGGGCTCAATCCCCAGTGTGGGTGTGCAGGAGGCAGCTGATCAATTATTCTCTCTCATCACTGATGTTTCTATTTATCTCTCCCTCTCTCTTCCTCTCTGAAATCAATAAAAATATATATATTTTTTAAATAAAAATGCAAATAAAGTCATCTATTAAATTAGGAACATCGTTTTAAATGAAAGGAATGAGTATTCTATATTACTACTGGTACTGTCAATTAACACTTCTGAAAGGAATTTCATAAAAACACGTATTTTAGAAACTTTCATACTCTCTAACACAGTAATCAAACTTTTAAAAACTCAATCATAAGAAATAATCTGGAATATTGAGACAATCGTATGAATAAAAGTTTTTATTGCAGTGGTAATCATATAAGTTAGCAATCAGAAGAGGTCTCAATGTCCAACACTAAGGGATGGCTATTTATACAGCCATTTAAAATGGGAGTTATAGCCCTGCTGGTGTGGCTCAGATGGTTGGAGCGTCATCCAATATACTGAAAAGTTGTGGACTAATTCCTGATCAGGGCATATGCCTGGGTTGTAGGTTCAATCCCTGGTCGTGGCACTTGGGAGGGCAACCAGTCAATGTTCTCTATCAAATTAATGTTTTTTTTCTCTCTCTCTCTTTCTCTTTCTCTCTCTCTCTCTCTGAAATTGGTAGGCACATCCTTGAGTGAGGATTAATAATGCCTATCTTATAGTACTGTGAAGATTAAATGAGTGTGTGTGTACATACATAAAATAAGATGGGGGTTATAAAGACTATATAGCAACATAGAATAATAGTCTCTCTCTTTATTTCTAATGAGACCACTCAATCATCACTCTGTAGTGAAATATCTAACTACTATGAGGCATATACTCAAAGATATTCAGTAATTAAGTATTTCAAATAAAAATATCTAACAAACTTGCATTATCTCTATACTGCCAACCTATTCCCAACATATTCTTGCTATGTACACCCTCTCATGACTAACAAAACACCCAAACCAAATCATTTAAGTCCACTTTATTCATTTCCTGTTCACTCCTACACATAACACTGTCTAGCAAATAGAAATTATTTAATGACTAGCATATAGGAGGGCTAATTAAGTGGGAAAAATGCAGTATATAAGGTTACACACCATGATTAAGCTATGTTAAAATAGGCTTGTGTGTAGATAAATGCACAAACATACACACACACACTTGGGGGACTATATCACAATACTAATAATAGTTACATTCTAGTGGGAGCTTTTTTTAGTTCCCAAATTTTAACTAAGAAATTTAAAACAAAATGTCCCCCTTGAAATGTGTTTAATCTAGGTTTGTAAAAAAAAAAATTAAAAAAAATTATACTTTGAAATTTAATTCCAGTGAGACTGCTAGGATATTAGTATAATTATACATTCATTATGGCATCGTAAAATGATACAATTCTTTTGGAAAGCAATGTATAATACATGTCAAAATCCATAAATGTGTTTATATCTTTGACCTAAAAACTCCTACCCCTGGGAATTTATCATAAGGAAATAATATAAAAGAAAAACACGCATGAAGATATTTGATGCAACATTGTAATATTTAAAACATTAAAAGTGTCTAAGAAATAAGAGAATGGCTAAGTAAATTCTTTAAAAATAGTAAATATAAAAGACAGGAACAAGGAAAACACAACAAAAATGTTAAGATTAAAAAGTGGAACATAAATAATGTTGAATAAAAAGAATAAAAGAAAATTGTATTAACTATTTCAACAATTCTCTTCATAAATAAAAAAGGAATTGGCACACTAAAAAATAAGGAAAACTGTTATGCTAAAATGAGAAAAATGTATTCACTTTAAAAGTTATCTTCTAATGGGGCTCTGAAGATAATGTTTAAAAATCAAAACTAGAAACGTATATATTAATGAATAATAATTTCAAATTTTAAAAAAGAATATCTAGAGTTTCAGAAAAAATAACATAAAGCCTTTGATAAATGACAAAAGGATAGGTACAAAAGTTTCTTTAAGGAAAATAAGTATTAAATATATTCATATGTAACTGTTTTAACAAAGTTACACAGAAGCTAAATTATTAACAAAATTGTATTATTCTTTCTAAAACAAGCTAGCAGTGGTATAATTTGTATGCTTTTTCTTAAGACTTTGAAAACAGTTTTTGGCATTTAAGTGGATATTCATTAACACTAACAGAAAAGGAAAGAGTGCCACCTACTGATCTGTAATCATTTCCACATTTTTAAAAAAGAAATCAATTTTCTTATTTACACTGTAGAATCTGAAGTCTCCAGCATGAATGATAATTAAATATTACTAACTAGCAGAGTATATTTAAATACTACATTTTTAGTACATAATACTTGATAAAAAATGACTTATAAATTTAAACCAAGTCTGATTACATGAGGGAGAAATAATCAATTTAGAGTGTTAATTGTGCACATGCCAGTGTATTAAAACAAGACATAAATAATTATTCAACACTGTAACATAACATCACAGTGCTCACAACAAAGAGATAAACATTGCTTCTATCCTGTGGTAAAATTAGATGCAAATAACTACTTATGTTTTATCTAAAATAAAAATTCTTAAATATGACTCAGGGTTAGAAAAAGTTGATTAAAAAAAATAAAAGCAAAAGTTGATTAGAAGCCCTAACCGGTTTGGCTCAGTGGATAGAGCATCGGCCTGCGGACTGAAAGGTCCCAGGTTCGATTCCGGTCAAGGGCATGTACATTGGTTGCGGGCACATCCCCGGTAGGAGGTGTGCAGGAGGCAGCTGATCGATGTTTCTCTCTCATCAATGTTTCTGGCTCTCTATCCCTCTCCCTTCCTCTCTGTAAAAAAGTCAATAAAATATATTTAAAAAAAAACACACACACAAAAAAAAAACACAGCGTGCATCTCTATAAAAAAAAAAAAAAGAAAGAAAAAAAAAAGTTGATTAGAAGTTACTAAAAGTGATCAGTTAAACTAAAGTCCATTACCAAAAAACAATGGAAGAGACTGAAATTTGAAAGATAACTATAAAGATCTGGCCAATAGAACTTGCATATTTATAAATACCTTCATTTTACTTCTCTCAAAGCTAATCAATGTTATAAAATTTTGAGTTATGCTATAGTCTTCAAGGTGTGAGTCAATTAACCTGAGCCAGCTGCAAGTGCATTTTACATGGGAAAGATGGAACAATACCTCATGTAACCAGAATGGAGGAAAATCCCCAAGTAGAGGAGAACTGAGTCCTACTATGTGCCATAGCACTTCACACACCAGGTCAGAATTTCCACATGAGAAAGAATTAGAGTGGGCATTATTATTCTGTAAGTGTGTTTTCAGGATGACAACCATTATACTTGGTAATGAGAGTTTCAGGAACAAACTGTAAAGGTAGGCCTGCTCTCAGAAGACCACATCAAAGACCTATGATAACAGGTAACATTTATTTCATTCAGTTATAATAACAATCCTAAGGAGGCTATTATTCCCATTTTACAAATAAGGAAACTGGGGCTTGGGTGGGGAAAGAAAAAGCATACTACATTTGGGAGAAAGTAAAAAAAAGAAAAAGTTTTGAATTGTCATACTTCAATGAAATACAAAGCTATAAATTTTTGGTAGTCAAATATAACATTACTAAAGTCGACATTAGGCATCAATCACCATACAAATGTTATATATAACTTTAAGCCCTAAACTAATAAACTAAACGTTAATGTTTAATATTTTATAACAAAATTAACGTTAGGTGTTTTTAAGCAATTTCTGTTCTAAGAAATTAATTCAGTATCCTACAATGACAAGCAGGGCCATCTTCTGATATACTAGATACACCATGAAGTCAATTAAAGGAGAGCCTCTGTGCCCAACATGGAGCATGGTGCCTGGCAGAGTGGGCACTCTGTAAGTAAACTGGTAATAACAAGAAGTAAACCTGACCTTTCTTAAAGCAAATGCAACTGCTGCCCTTAACAAGAAACAAAGTTGGCCCTGTGTCCTAGGTTCATTGCCAATTAGTAATCTTGAACTAATTCTACCTGACTTTTTAAAAATATGTATATTTATTGATTTCAGAGAGGAAGGGAGAGGGAGAGAGAAATAGAATTGATTGGTTGCCTCCTGCACGCCCCACAGTGGGGATGGAGCCCGCAACCAACCCGGGCACATGCCCTGACCGGGAATTGAACCATGACCCCCTGGTTCACAGGCCAACGCTCAAACACTGAGCCACGCTGGCCGAGTTGATTTGTGTTTTTAAAAAATAATCCTAATATGCTAAGTGTCTGGTCGTCCAGTCAGCCGTTCAACCAATCAAAACGCAATATGCTAATGATATGCTAAGGCCACTCAACCACTCGCTATGTTGTGCACTGACCACCAGGGGGCAGACAGTTGACCAGTCACTACGATGTGCACTGACCACCAGAGGGCAGACGCTTCGACTGGTAGATTAGCTTGCTGCTGTGGTCCGGCCAATTGGGACTGAGCAAGATGGGCCGGACATGCCCTGGAGCCCTCCCATGGTCCCTCCCCGGCTGGCCAACCTCCTGTGTCCCTCCCTGGCCCCAATTGTGTACCGGTGGGGTCCCTCGACCTGGCCTGTGGCCTCTCACAATCTGGGAGCCCTCAGGGGATGTCAGAGAGCGAGTTTTAGCCCAACGGCACAAAGACTGGTCGCTATGATACACACTGACCACCAGGGGGAAGACGCTCAATGCAGGAGCTGCCCCCTGGTGGTCAGTGTGCTCCCACAGCGGGAGCACCGCTCATCCAGAAGCCAGGCTCACGGCTGGTAAACGCAGCTGTGATGTTGGGAACCTTTCCCGCCTCCGCGGCAGCGCTAAGTATGTCCGACTGCTGGCTTAGGCCCACTCCCCGGAGGGAATGGGTCTAAGCCATCAGTCAGACATTCCCCGAGGACTCCTGGACTGCGAGAGGACATAGGCCGGGCTGAGGGACCCGCCCAGAGTACACGAATTTCGTGCACCAGGCCTCTAGTAATAATAATAAAGCATTGCCTGAAGGATATAATGTACATTCTAAATTTTACCTCCAGATCAGACCAGTCTGTTTAAGACCTGGATATTTAGACATTTATATTACCTACCCAGTCTCCAACACTTGAAACCTCGGCTCATCTCGAGTATATTCTCCACAACTACTCTATCATCAAATCCTGTCCAGTCAACATCCTCCACATTTGGTCCTTCCTCTACATCATTTCTCAGTCAGAATTCAGGCCCCATCATCTCTCTCTGGACAAGTGCAACAAGTTCTATCAATACTTCCAGTGGTCTCTCTCTTGAATTCATAATCACTACCACCAGAATTTACCAAGCTAATTATCTTAACTATTTTTCAAAAATATCCATTGATTTCTTCATTCCTTATAGCATACTAGGGAAATATTCCAAATTATAATTTGAAATTATATACAAATATCAGTCTAAATTTTTTTCCATACAGACTGGAAGCTGTAGGAAGGCAAAGACAGCCCTTTCTTTTATGTTCACCTCTCTATCTCCAGAAATAAGCTGTGTGCTTGGCATACAATAAGTGCTCCAGAGCTATTTGATGAATAAATGAAAAAATGATTTTGAAATTTGCTTTAGCACCAGTGGCACAAGTAACCAGAGTAAATGAAGCAAATAACAATATTATTGTCTGAAATAGGAAAGCTCTATGTAGCCATAGCAGGTACTTAGTTAAGTAAAATACATTTATTGCACTGTCCCCAATAAGATTCAAATATAGGAAAACAAGACAGAATGAATCCTAATTTAACAGAAAAAGCACTAACTTTGGGGTCTTATGCCAAATCAGCCATGCCACATCTATTGCCCTACTACTTCTTGACCTCCTTACACACACACACACACACACACACGAAATTTTCCAAGAAATATGACTGGATAGCAGAAATGTTATGCTTCTGGAAAATTTAAAAATTCGGGGAAAAACAACAAAACCTTTTTCTTGATCTGGATGCCTGGAGGGAAATTGACAATTTTGATGGTTGTGGTAAGTAAAACATCAAGATTTTTTTTTCTTAATTTTTCTAAGGCACTTGATAAGATTACTTGTTGATTTAGGAACATAAAAATTATTTTATTATAACAATGAAATTGTATTATTTTTATAAATCCAGATAGATTAAAGGAAAAAAAATTCAGTAGGGAAAAAAATTTTGGCCAAGTCCACTATAAATTGGAGTCTGTCAAATCTGTGTATGCTGGTACTGTTAATCTCTACTTAGAAATGTATATACCTCTACTTGTTTTTATTTTATTTCTTTTTATTTTTAAAAAGTATGTTCTTATTGATTTTTAGAGAGAGAGGAAGGGAGAGGGATACAGAGATAGAAACATCAATGAGAGAGGAAAATCATCAATTGGCCACCTCCTGCACACCCCCTAGTGGTCATCAAGGCCACAACCCGGGCATGTGCCCTGACATGGAATCAACCTGTGACCTCTTGATTCCTGGGTCGACCCTCAACTACTGAGCCATACTGGCCAGGCAAGGGCTAATTTTGGTGGTTTGAATGCAAAGCAAGAAACACCCATATTTTAAAATTATTTAATTTAATCTGTATATTGTCAAGAAACCATTTCTAAGGATAATAATTATAAACAGAAAAAGTAATGAGTAAAAGAATTGAATAAAATGTTATCATAACATGGTTTTGAAAAAAGTAACTATATTCAAGAAGTCAATTTGAAAGGAAAAGAAAACACTTGAAGTGTCACAAGATACACCTTCCGTTTCTATACTTGTACTTGGAGAATAAATACCATGGTAATGAAAAAAATGCAAAGAATACTGGGCTAAGACTAAGAAATTGGGGACTCCACTGCCATATTTGTCACTTAACAGCTGTGCTACTTTAAATAAGTTACTTTTTGATACTGCTTCCCCAAAATTCTAAACAAATTTTCCTAAGGATAGCAGTCAGTTAGGGTAATAGGACTTAGGTTTTGTGCAAAAAGCGAAATGGAGAGTGAGTGTAGGATTTAAAGCGATAAATACAAGCCCTGGCCAGTGCACTCAGTGGTTAGAGCCCAGTCCGTGCACCAAAGGGTCTTGGGTTCCATTCCCAGTCAAGGGCACATACCTGGGTTGCAGGTTTGATTCCCGGCCCAGGTCAGGGCCCATGTGGGAGTCAACCAATCCATGTCTCTCTCTTACATCAATGTTTCTGTCTGTTTATCTCTCTTCCTCCACACTCTCAAAAATCAATGGGAAAAAAATATCATACTGTGAGGCTTAACAAAAATAAATAAGTAAATAAATAAATAAATAAATAAATAGGAAGCAAACCAGTGTAAGCTCTGGAGACAAATACAACTATTAATTATAACAAAATATATGAAGTTTGATGGCAGAGATATAGTGGGGCAAAAGTAGATTTATAGTTGTGAAATACAGAGTTTATTCTTATATTACTATTTATTAATTATTGTATTATTTTCCATATGAACAACTGTAAACCTACTTTTGCCCCACCCTATATATCATACGGGCACCAAAAGGAGGGGAATTCCAAATCTGCCTGAGTAAAGATATGGAGGTGCATAGTCCCTTTGGGGAAGCAGAAGCAAGTTAATGATTCTGGAGATTGAAACCTGAAGCAATGAGAAGCAGAAAATTAATATGTAAACATAGGTAGAAGTCTCACCATGAAGGGCCCTACAGGTTTACAAAAAGAAATTTGTACTGAATGTCATAGACCAGTCACCACAAATCAGCCCTTGGTTTTATTCCACATACAACCTTTATGGCTCAGAAGAAAAACAAACAAATAACACCATGACTCTGGGCAACTACTGTGGGTGCACAGAAAGCTTTGCCCATCCCCTGCACTCCAGCCCTGCAAGGTCATGAAGGGAAAGTATCTGAGAGGGTCAAGGGAGCAGCTAGATGTGAGGCTGAAATTTGGGGCCAAGAGCATTCTGCAAGCCCGCCCATTAAGAAGACTGCCTTAACGATGATACTATTATTCCACTTAGGAATGTCCTGCCTAAGCAGAGATTTCTAACAACCACAGAAAGCAAGGCCAAAAGTGAGAAGGGAGATACATTTTATTCATGTGTCTACCTTTAATTACGGTTCCTTGTGCAGGACTCAACATATAGTGGGGACCTATATGCAGCACTGAATGAAATCAACTATCATAATCCAGCTCAGCTCCCAATGCACAATGTAACAACACAAGGCAAGTTAATTCACCCTTTTTAAAAAAACTCCCACTACTCCACTCCTTCTGTAAAGTGGGAATGATAATAGCACCTGCCTTTAAGGATTGTTTCAAGATTAAATGAGATAATGCTTATGAATATACCATGTGATATCAAGGACAAATTATCTTAAAGCTGCTTTTATATTCCTACTAGTGGCCCAGTGCACGAAATTTGTGCATGGGGGTGGGGGGTGGGGGAGAGTGTTCCTCAGCCCAGCCTGCACCCTCTCCAGTCTGGGATCCCTCGAAGGATGTCCTACTGCCGGTTTACAGGGATCAGGCCTAAACCGGCAGTCAGACATCCCTCTCGAAATCTGGGACTGCTGGCTCCTAACCGCTCACCTGCCTGCCTGCCTGCATGATTGCCCCTAACCACTCTGCCTGCCGGCCTGCTCACCCCCAAACGCCCCCCCACACCAGCCTGCTCACCCTCAACTGCCCCCCTGCTGGCCTGCTCACTCCAAACTGTCCGCCCCACTGTCCTGATCACGTCCAACTGACCCCCACTGATGGCCTGCTCGCCCCCAACTGGCCCCCCTGCTGGTCTGCTTACCCCTAACAGCCCTGCCCCCCACCAGCCTGATCACCCACAACTGCCATCCCATCCTGGCCTGATCACCCACAACTGCCCTCCCCTCTTGGCCTCTAACTGCCTCTACCTCAGCCCCGCCACCATGGCTTTGTCCAGAGAACATCCGGAAGGTCTCCTGGAAGGTCTCCCAGTCTAATTAGCATATTACTTTTTTATTGGTATAGATAGAGGCCTGGTGCACGGGTGGGGGCCAGCTGGTTTGCCCTGAAGGGTGTCCCAGATCAGGGTGGGGGTTCCCTTGAGGCGTGGGGTGGCCTGTGTGAGGGGTTGAGGGCTGTTTTTAGGCTGGCCACATCCCCTTCAGGGTGGGGGTCCCCACTGGGGTGCCTGGCCAGCCTGGGTGAGGGGCTGAGGGCCATTTTCAGGCTGGTCAAACTCCCCAGTGGGGACCCTCACCCCATGGTGGTGTGGCCAGACTGGGTGAGGGGCTGAGGGCTGTTCTCAGGCTGGCCATAGCCCCTTCAGGGTGGAGGGGTCTCGCTGGAGTGCCTGGCCAGCCTGGGTGAGGGGCTAATGGCCGTTTTCAGGCTGCCCATGCCCCCCGGCAACCCAAGCTCCCAGCCCCTCCTTTTTTCCCTTTTTTTCCAGTGCTTCCTTGAGCGGAAGTCAAGGCCAGCTGGAAGCAGGTATCTGGGATTTATTTATCTTCCATAATTGAAACTTTGTAGCCTTGAGAGGAGGCCAGGGCCCGGCTGGAAGCCTGGGTTTCCCCTGGCAACCCAGGCTCCCAGCCCCTCCTTGAGCGGAGGCCCGGGCCAGCTGGAAGCAGGTATCTGGGATTTATTTATCTTCTATAATTGAAACTTTGTAGCCTTTAGCAGATGCCAGGGCCGACCAGGGCGGGCAGGAAGCTTGGCTTCCTCCACCGCCGGGGGCAATCCAAGCCTCCTGCTCACTCCAGCTCCGTGGCTGCCGCCATCTTTGTTGGGTTAATTTGCATACTCACTCCTGATTGGCTGGTGGGTGCAGCGGAGTGATGGTTAATTTGCATGTTTCTTTTATTAGTGTAGATTGTCAAATAAACACAATATTAATATGTTAGTGATAATAATTTAGCAGTGCAAATTTCCTCATTAACATTTTTCTATTCATTAAGTACTCTCAGTTGTAAGAATAAACATCTTTTCTCTAGAATGAATAAAGCTGTTTCTATTTTGAATGAAAAAAAAAGAAATTGCTCTCCATAGACATTTTTGGTTTTCCTTGAGAAAAAATGGTTGCTTATTGAAACTGTAAGTAGAGAAAGCTAATAAAGTGTTTTATTCTATGGAATATACTTGCTTCTTGTTTAACAGTTTATCATGGAAGATAAGGATAGTTCAGATAAGAGATAAAAATTTAAACAAAGGGAATGATAGGGGAGTATTTTAGAAATTTTTAGGAAATAAAATTTGCAGAATTGGGAATGGGAAATGAAGAAGTAAAATGAGGAAAGGGGTCAGAGATACGTCTCACATTTCTAGCTTAAGTGACTAAATAACAGAGGTGTATTAAGAATAAGAATGTGTGTAGCCTTTGACATACCAATTTGAGGTGCCTCTGGGAAATGTGGAAATGGCCCACTGACAACTGGATATAGAGTCTGAAAGGTGTGGTATGGAGATACAGTTTGGAGAGTCATCAGTATGCAAATGATGGATGAAAGTACAGAAGATCATACACTGAGACTGAGTACAGTGAGAAAAGGTAAAGATAAAAATTTTGGGAGCACTAACATTTTAGAGGTAGAAGAACTATGGAAGATGAGCACATGGAAGGCACAGAAAATGAATCAGTCATCTAAGGAGAATGAAGAGAGTATGACATCACTGAAGAAAAGTGATAAATGCAAGAAGATACAATAAAGGGAATCCTGGAAGAAAGTAGCAGGTGTGACAATGCAGTTTTTTGATCTCCCCAAAATATCACATAAAATAAAGCAATTTACATTACAGGATGACAAAAGTATATGCATCAATGCCAAAATACAAGAGGGTGATGATCAACCACCAAAAGCCATGAGACCCAAGTATTACCCATCTGTAAGAAACAAGTGGTGAGAAGCAATGGGGAGACTGGCTCAAAAGAGAAGAACCTCAAAAAAGCCAATAGGTATTCACTAAAAGTCTGGCAGGTCATGTGAGAAGAGTGGCTAAGGCTAAGGTTCTGGCTACAGGGGCTGGGGGAGATCTACAGGGGAGAGAAGAGTAAAGCCCTTGAGCTTTCAAACCCAACCCTTTGCTACTCTCTCTATAGGACAGAGATCACTGAAAGGAAACTTGCTGGGACTAGAATCACAACTGGGCAGAAAATAAAAAAGGAAAACTAGCATTAAGGAAAGAGAAAATTCAGATAAAATTGGTGGAAGAAAATAGAAAATTTCAGAAAGCTACTCTATTTTTGAACAACACACAAAGAAGGAGCACTGTAAAGTTAGAAAACTACCTTGAACTTCCTTCTAGATGTTCAGAAAACTATATTCACATGTGCAATTTCTATAGAAAAAAGAAGATGAAATATCAAAATAGCATCTAGAAAATGAAAGCAAACAAAAAACACAGTCAAAATACAGATGAATACTATAATATTCTATTTTAAAATGGCCTAAAAGACATGAAAGACTAAAAATAAAAATTAGAAAAATTCAGCCCTGGCCGGTGTGGCTCAGTGGTTGAGCATTAACCCATGAATCAGAAGGTTACGGTTCGATTCCCAGTTAGGGCACATGCCCAGGTTGTGGGCTCAATACCCAGTGGGGAGCATACAGGAGGCAGCCAACTGATGATTCTCTCTCATCATTGATGTTTCTATCTCTCTCTCTCTGAAATCAATAAAAACATTTTTAAAAAATTATAAGAACTCAGAAATGAGGTGACAGAACTCAAGAAAGTAGCTACATGATCTAACAATGGGCATATGGTACAATCATTAAAAAATTGGAGTGAATAGGATGACATAAGCAACAAAAATTTTTTACCCGTTTCAGTAATCATGAACAATACAGTATTAATATTGTATGTGTAATCTAGGATATGGCAAATAAATAATTATAGAATGTTCTATTATCTTTTTTTATCCCTGGGAACTAAATTTTTGTTACGAACAAAATTATTTACTGGTGTAACATAAAAGTAAAAACGCTATGGTCCTGAATTTGAATTGGAAACATCTATATAAACTCATTAGCTACCTTATCGGTTATCTATCTACCTATTCACATACATCTATTTGTATGTTTTTAAGTATAAATATTTAATTACTATTGCCTACTAACAATGATGACCCAGTTGTAATAAGTACCCCAAGTGCCCAGATTGTGGATTTGAAATGCCATTTCTCAAGAAGCCAGGATTTCTTGGTAAAAGACTGATTCTAAGTACAGGACAAGAATATACAAATGAGCTTAGAACAATTTGATATAGCAAATAGATGGGCTCTATCAGACTACTAGAATCATGTCAAAAATACTCAGAAGCCTTATTGAAGAAGCTGCCACGGGCCAAAGATGGGACAATCTGTGTTGCAATAGGGTATAACTAATTAGTCAGCTATGGATGACCAAGAACCAACTCATTATCTTAAAAACTAGGTATATAAAATCAAAGAATCAAGCATTTCTCTTCCTTTCTCTTTATGAATTGTACCACTAAGTAACTCAATAATAGATGAGGGAAAGGATTTCCTTATAAAATTATTCCACTAAAGAATGAAATAAAAACAAAATGATGAATGTCTCTACCTTGCAACCCCTAATGAATTAATGGGTTTAGGCATTGAGCATCAACACTGCTAATATTAAAAAAAAAAAAGTGAAAACCAGAAATTAGCCTCCTGATGAAGGAACATAACACTGCATATATCCTGCCAAAGGTATTGAACCACAGTTCTGATCCAGCCTCAGAGTCTCGCTGCCAATTTGCAAGAAACACATTTAACTGTACTATGAGTATAGAGTCAGCAATATCCAGACTGTGGCAATCCTGTAAGCCATACCACCCAGATTATTCAACAAATACACTGGAAGAAAATGAAAGGGATTCAGCAGGGGCAGGTTTGGTGGGTGGGAAGCTATAGACCAAAAGTGACTTAAAAGACATTTAAGGCAAAAACAGAGGGGTGTGTAAAGAAACTAAAGGGTCAGGGATATATACACTTGGCAACTTTCAAATATGCAATACAGTATTATTAACTACAGTTAACATGTTGTACATTATATACCATGACATTGTTTTATAACTGAAAATTTGAATTTTTTGACTCTCTTCACCCATTTTGCACCCCTTTCCCCCCTCCCACCCCCCCAATTCTGGCAACCACAAATCTGTTCTCTGTATCTATGAGTTTGTGTGTGTTTTTTTATTTAAAAATGATTTATTATGATATATTTTTACAGATGATAAACATAAGGTTCAGAAAGGTAAAGTAACTTGATAACACTATAAACTCAGTAACTATTGAGTCATGTCTGAATGGTTTCATAAAGCCCATGCTTTTTCTACTATACTAGAGGCCCGGTGCATGAAATTCATGCACGGGGGTCCCTCAGCCCGACCTGTACCCTCTCTAATCCAAGAGCCCTCAGGGCATGTCCTGCTGACGGCTTAGGCCCGCTCCCTGTGGTTCTCTGCTCTCTGCGGGGCTTGCCTGCTCCACACCATAGCGATGGGCAAGCAAGCCCTGCTGGGTGCTGCCTGAAGCTGTGCTTGTCTGCTCCCGGGTTGCCGCAGCAACAGCCAAGCAGGGCCTGCTGTCTGCTGTCAAGCTGCGCCGCTGGACCCACCCCCAGGCCCACCCTGAGGTTGCCTGTCCAGCCCTGCCTGGCTCCCTGGGCCCCACAGCAGCTGCAGCCGCTGGGGTCTGGCCCTGCCTCCCTCATTTGCCCTTGAAGCAGCCTCGGTGGCTGCTGACCAGGCCTTCCCCCAGTGCAGGTGCATGGAGGCGGGTCCAGGCGCCGCCCCCGGAGAGACCCCTCAGCATTGCAGGTCCGGGAGCACCACCACCGCCGCCACTGCTCTGACCCGCGAACGCTGAGGGGTCTCCCCTCTGCGGCGACGGATCCAGCCATTGAGAGGCGCAGGGGGCGGGACTCGCGAGTCCCGCCCCCTGCGCCTCTCAATGGCTGGATAGGCCACCCCGAGTCCCAGCCCCCAGCCTCCCGCTGCCCAATCGTGGGTGTAGTGGAGTGATGGTTATTTGCATATTACTCTATTATTAGATAGGATATCCTGCTGCCCCCTTCAGTCCTATTCTTTTCCTTTTTTCCCCCCTAACTGTGGTTAAGTCCTTCTATTCTTATACATTCATCATCATAGAGAAGCCATTCAAATGCTTTTTTTGACATGAACCAAGTTGAAAGATTGATAAAATGGTAGTCCCATGACAGTATTTTGCTAATATTTTATGACCAAAGATAGGCATCTCACATGTGGCTCTTGAGGAAATAAAAAAGAAAATAAAGACTCTGGCAAACAGGTCTTATTATCGAAGTTGTTCATGTCTGTCACACTTCACACCACTAACAGAAGACCAGGAACTTTCTAACATTCTATACCCATGAAAAAAGAAATTTCAGATTATAATGATTTAAGTTGACCTGTGTGGCTATATTTAAAAAAAATGGTAACCACAGGATTACATTTTATATCCTCTCCCCTGAACAGGGGAAAGGTTTTGATAAGCATCTTATTATACTGGCTATTATTTAATGCATCCTTATGAATCATATGCATAGCTTATGGATAAGCAAATTTCTACTCCGTAAAGAATCCATATGTGCTATCTAAAGAGAACAGTGTTCAATACTTTAAGCAATAAAGAATTATTTTAAAAATAAAAAAATAAAGAGAACAGTGTTCAAGCTTGTTATTTTCCTTTTTAAAGGTTTATAATTTATACTAGAGACCCGATGCACGAAATTCGTGCAAGAGTAGGCCTTCTTTCCCCCAGCTGCCGGCACTGGCTTCCCTCTGACACCCGGGACCCAGGCTGTCTTCCAGCTACCGGTAGGCACCCAGGACACGGGTTTCCCTCACAGCCCGGCTTTGTCTGGAAAGTCATCCAGAAGGACGCCTGGTCTAATTAGCACATTATGTTTTTATTATTATAGATTGCATAAAAAGTCAAAAGAAATAAGATTCTTTGCTTCAAATGTTCTAGAAGATAAACTCAAAATTTTACTGTAGTAATTTCAAACCTAAAATCACTAACCTGTTTTTCATACTCTTTCACTTCCCAATATAAATCTGATATCTTAGTTATACTTCCTATGCAGTATTTAAACATGATAACTATATCACTTTGAGAGAATTTTATTGTGTATTATTTGCATGCTATAAATTTAAAACAAAAGGACCAAATGGGTAAGTGGAGATTATTATCAAAGTCCTAGCCTTGGTTTTGAGTATGAGCTTATTAGAGGTTATCCTACCTAATAAAGAGGGAATATGCTAATTGGCCATCACTCTGTCACAAAGATGGCTGCACCCACAGCTGAAGCCAAGTTCCCATAAGGAGCCTTAGCAAGCAATCAGCAGGGACCTGAGGCTATGCCCTCCCCCACCCTCGTGGGGCTTGACAAGGGACCTCAGGCCATGCCCCCCGCCCTGGCGTCAGGCTGGGGGACCTCAGGCCACGCCCCCACCCGACGGGGCTTGATGGGGGACCTCAAGGTGCGCTTCCCATCCTGGTGCTGGGCTAGGGGACCTCAGGCCACGCCCCCCACCCCAGCACCAGGCCGGGGACCTCAGACCGCACCCCCCCCCGCCCGGTGGGGTTTGACAGGACCCTCAGGCTGTGCCTCCTGCCGTGGCACCAGGCTGGGGGACCTCAGGCCACGACCCCCCACCTGGCGGGGCTTGACGGGGACCTCAGGCCTTGCCCCCTGCCCCAGCGCCAGGCCAGGGGACCTGAGGCCACGCCCCCGCCCGGCAGGGCTTGATGGAGGACCTCAAGGTGCACTTCCCATCCTGGTGCTGGGCTAGGGGATCTCAGGCTGCTGCCCCCCTCAGTGCCAGGCCGGGGGACCTCAGGCCGCGCCCCCCACCAGGTGGAACTTGACAGGGGACTTCAGGCTGCGCCCCCCACCCTGGCACCAGGCCAGGGCACCTCCGGCCACACCCCCCGCCCCAGCACCAGGCCAGAGGACCTGAGGCTGCGCCCCCCTGCCTGGCGGGGCTTGACAGGGGACCTCAGGACGTGCTCCCCACCCAGTGGGGCTTGACGGGGGACCTCAAGGTGCACCCCCAGTGCTGGTCGGGTGAACTCAGGCCACACCACCCCGCCCAGCAGGGCCTGACGGGGGACCTGAGGCTGCACCCCGCTACCGGTGGGGCTTGACGGAGGACCTGAGGCTGTGCCCACCTCCCAGTGCTGGGCCTGGAGACCTGAGGCTACACCACCCCGCCTGGCAGGGCTTGATGGGGGACCTCAGGCCATGCCCCCCACCTAGCACGGCTTGACAGGGAATCTCAGGCCATGTCCCCCACCTGGTGAGGCTTGACGGGGGACCTCAAGGCATGCCCCCCGCCCCAGTCTGGGCTGGGGGACCTCAGGCCACGCCCCCCGTCCTGGTGCCAAGCCAGGGACCTGAGGCTACGTCCCCTGCCTGGAGGGGCTTGACAAGGGTGGGACTGGCCAGGTCTGGATCTAGCCCAATGGGGGCAGGGGTCGGCTGGGTCTGGGCCTCACATGATTTTGAGGTTCATGTGGGTGGGCGGGGACTTGACTCTGGGTCCTGTGGTGAGCCCCAGACTCTGACAGGAGGAAAGTTTTCATCTTTTTACTCATTTTCTTTCATCTCTGACGCTTCTATTATAGAGAAAGGGCAAATAGCAATATTAAATTATTTCCTCTAATTAATCCCCTTTTAATGTGCGCGAATTTTGTGCACCGGGCCACTAGTTTATAAAATAACTCTCTAAATCAATAAATTACGGTTATGTATGAACCAAACATAAGCCTATACACAAATCAAGGATTTAGATTAAATGTCCATCTGAGTCCAAATTATTAAAGAGGCCAGAAAAAAATCAGCTTAACTATTAAATAGAAGGTATAATACAAGACAGAAAGATATGCAAATTACAAAATAGTTAGATTTAGAAAGCTCCAAAAGGCAGAGAGAAAATGGGCTGAAAAAAAATTTTTTTAAACAAATTACTTTTCTCTCTCTCTCTCTCTTTTTTTAATTTCAGAGAGGAAGGAGGAGGGGAAGAGAGATAGAAATATCAATGATGAGAATCATTGATTAGCTGCCTCCTGTACGCCCACTACTGGGGATTGAGCCCACAACCCAGGCAAGTGCCCTGATGGGAATCCAACCATAACCTCCTGGTTCATAGGTTGGCTGAACATGGCTGGGCTGAGCTGAAACTTTTTAAATGAAGATAGTAGTTCTGGCACAATCACATACCATTTGATAACGTGCATAAGTGTGGTCATTACATTTTTACCACTGTCTACTTCACTGATAGAAAACTCATAATCAACTATCATTCTGAGAACTACTGATGTGCCAGTTATTCACATATTAGTGTCTTTCTCCTATACAATGCCTTAAGTTTCCTTAGCACAAATCCAAATTTTGTGTATTTCTAAATGCCTTTCACCTAAAAATTTCAGAGCCACACAAAGACTATTTTTAAAGTACAGGAGAACATATCATGAATTAATATTTAGTATGACCCTTATAAAAATGCCTAGGAAGCTTAATAAATTACATTTAATGACAACAGCAAAGAAGGAATTCCAGGCCTAGTTGACATTCATGACTTGTCCATAAGGGAAAATGCCAGTTCTTTTCAATCAGGCCTCTGACCAAGAAACCCTCCTTTGATAACGTTGATATTGAAATGCATTTGTTATGTTTTTAAAGTAAGTATATCGCCCTAGCTGGATTGGCTCAGTGAACAGAGTGTCGGCCTGGTTGTGACCAGATTGTGAGCTTGATCCCTCAATAGGGGGCGTGTAGGAGGCAGCTGATCAGTGATTCTCTCTCATCATTGATGTTTCTATCTCTCTCTCCCTCTACCTTCCTCTCTGAAATCAATAAAAAAATATTTTTAAAAAGATTTTTAAAAAATGAAGTAAATATATGCTTAGAGAAGTCCTAACAAACATAAGTCTCCAAGATAAAAAACAATTACATTAGGGAATAATGGTTTTGAAAGAATGACTTTACATAGGGGATTATAAACAGTAAGATTTCCTCAAGGGCAATAAAGGCTGCAAATATAAATAAATTCAAAGGTGGGAAAGAATCAGAATTTTAGGCAGTTACAAAGAAGCTGGGTGAGGGGAATATGTAGTTACTACGCCTGATTAGCTATTATTTTATAATAAAAAATTATATACAACCAAACATGTCTACATATCATTAAAAAATGGATGTAAATCTGTAAAATATTAATAAATGTCCCAGGAACATACAACTCACATTACTAATAAGCAGGAGGAGAAGAGCTACCCCAATTTTTCTGCTTCAAAGGCTTTCTATTTACTTAAATATCCCATCTATATATATAAAAGCCTAAGCAACCAGATGACCAGATAGCCGGCCGGTAGCTATGATGCGCACTGACCATCAGGGGGCAGACACTCAATGCAGGAGCTGTACCCTGGTGGTCAGTGCGCTCCCATAGCCAACCTCCCATGGTCTTTCCCCCAGGCTGGCCAGCCCCCATCGGCCTCGGGGCCGGCTGGCCAACCTCCCGCAGTTCCTCCTCCCGGCCAGCTGGCCCCTATTGGCCCCGATTGCCCCCGATTGCCGGCCAGGCCAAGGGGACCCCACCCGTGCAAGAATTCGTGTACCAGGCCTCTAGTTCTCAAATAAGGCTTTTTTGTGGTCATGTTCTGTTCTCCCTTCATAAAATTTACAAAGGAAATAAGTGCCTCAACAGACATAACCTTGATTATACTACATGTCTACCTGGTGATGCCAGCTGCAAGTTTGTTAACTTAAACGTTAGGATAATTTGTAAATAATCCTATATAATAAAAGCCTAATATGCAAATTGTCCCCTCAGGCAGTCGTTTGACTGCTCACTATGACGTGTGCTGACCACCAGGGGGTGGTGCAGAACATGGTGGGAGTTGGCGACGCAGCACTGGCAGCTGGCACTCAGGTGCTGGGCACCTGCAAGGAGCCCACCCCGCACCCTCACGGCCTCTGGGTGAGCCAGGCCGCAGCCGCCGGGACCACAGCAGCCGGTCGGGCTCCCTGTGGGTTTGCGCAGGAGCCGGTCTGCAAGGCTGGCCGGAAGAGAGTGCGTTGCCTGCCTGGCTTCCGTGTGGTGCCGCTGGGCGGCCCAGTGAGGCATCCGGCCGCACTCACTGCATCTCCGTGTAGGGACTCGGGCGCTGTGACTCAGGCGGAGCGGGGCACGCGGAGGCCCGGGGACCCAGGTGCTACCCAGGGCCCAGAAGTCAGCTGGGACCTGCCCTTCCACACCAGAAGCCAGGCCTAGGGACCACACCCGTGCACCAGGCCTCTAGTATTAAAATATTTTTATTGCATTTCTAGAATTTATAAATTAGTATGGCATTCTACATAATTCAGTTAAGAAAACTAAGAAGATTAAAAACCCATTAAAATATATATATATGAGTAAGAAACAAAAACATCACAAACCTTCTTGAGAAGACACAATGGGTGGCATGTAATCAGGAATGTATTCTTTTCTTTCCTCTGCATCTTTACTTCCAGGTTGAGGAAATTGGAGTACATTGTTCTTACTAACAGGAAATGAAGGAATTTGATGTGGGAAAGTAACAGGTTCAATATTGTGAATATAGTCTTCTAGTTCATTAAGACTAACCCCCATAAGTTGGAAAGCTTCACCAACATCATCCAAAATTGGGTCTGTTCGGCCATCTGAAACAAAGTCAAAAGCAAAGCAAATTATTTTAAGAAAATCCCATGAATATTTAAAACATATTAAGAAAAAAATATTAGCTAAATATGTATCAGAATCAAGTATGTTACATATTCAAGACCTAGCTGTCAGAAAGAATTGAATAAATTTTAACGTATTATTTAAATATTAGAGAGTTGCCTGACTGGTGTGGCTCAGTGGTTGAGTGTCAACCTATGAACCAGGAGGTCATGGTTCAATTCCCCGTCAAGGAACATGCCCAGGTTTCGGGCTCGATCCCCAGTGGGGGGCATGCGGGAGGTAGCCAATCGATGATTCTCTCACATTATTGATTATTTCTCTCTCTCTCTTCCTTTCCCTTCCACTCTCTGAAATCAATAAAAACATATTAAAGTATATATTAGAAAGTTGATTCTCTTTTAAAATAATATCTTTATTGATTTTTTTTGGAGTAAGGGAAGAAGGGAGAGGGAGAAAGATACATCGATGTGAGAGTGGAACATCAACCAGCTACTTCCTGCATGCCCCTGACTGAGGATTGAGCCTGCAACGTGGGCATGGGCCCCAACTGGGAATTGAACCAGCAACCCTTCGGTACACAGGATGATGCCCAAGCTACTGAGCCACACTGGCCAGGGCTAGAAAGCTGATTTTTAAAATCAATTTTAAATTTGACAACCAACCAGAATACCACAGACAATTCATACTAACAATAAGCTGGTATTGAACAAAGTTTAGGGAACAGTGGCTGACACAAATTAAATGCCCAATAAATATTATTATTTTTTATTAGATAACTAGAATGCTGTGCTGACTTAAGTAAATGGCCATTACATTTTCTCTATTATTCAATGATGCATCTCTTAGGGATGCATCTTAGTCATCCCTAAGATAATGATTAGCACATATTTGGCACTCAATAAGTACTTGTGGAAAAAAGCTGTGGGACATTTACACTATTAAATACTATGCAGCTATAAAAAAGAGGGATCTCTCACCCTTTGGGACAGCATGAATGGATCTGGAAAATATTATGCTAAGTGAAATAAGCCAAACTGAGAAAGACAAATATCACATGATCTCACTTATTTGTGGAATCTAATGAGCAAAATGAATTAACCAACAAAATAAAACCCTAAGCATGGAGACATGGAACAGACTGACATACCTCAATGTGGAGTTGGGGGGACAAGAAGAGATAAACCAAAGAACTTGGGGGAAAGAGAGGGGGAAATGGGAGATATCTATAATACTATCAACAATAAAAAATATATTAAAAAATAAATACTTGTTGAATGAATTATACTGCTGAATCAAATTTTTATTTATTTATTTTAGAGAAGGGGGGGAAGGGAGGGAGAGAGATATTGATTTGTTGCTCTACTTGCATTCATTGCTTGCTGAATCATTTTAAATCCAAGGAAATTTAGAGAAAGAACTTAGATCATAAAGGTAATTTACATATAAAAATTTTTTAATGTAATTAAAAGACACCATGTTTAAGAGATACAGATAAAAAGAATACAAATTAGATATAGTGAGATACTCTTTAGAAAAATAAGTTTCTCCTATGCCTACACTTAGCAGAACTTAAGGTCTCTCTACATCTTTCAAAGCTTCTATGAAAATTTCAATTTCTGAGTTCCAATACCCTAAGAATTTTGTTTTCTCACTGAAATCACCTATGATTACTTCAAACTTCTAAGTCCGAAATTAAATCATGCTATAAAATGAAAAAGAATAATTTAAAGTTTGTAAAAATTAGATACATGCTTGCCCACAAACATGAGGAAAGCTCTGGAAGGATATCCAACTGTTAACAGTTTAAGGGGGTGAAATTCTCCTTGGGCCCTGGATTTCAGAATTTTTTCTGTCTATTCCTAAAATCACTATCTCAGTATAGTTTCAAGTTCTCCCAACTTGAGTCTTTCTTGCACTTGACTGACAGCACAATATTCTTAAAATATCACTTTCATCGCACTGTTCCCCTCCTTAGGAGTATGCAGTGATTTCTACCACACTTCAATTTCTCTGTCTTTTAAGTTCCTCCCTAACCTGATTTCACTCTGTTTAACATTTTCCTCTAAAACGCTTAAACTGGCTAAATATGTCAAGCAGGCCACCTCACTAGTACTTTCATCATGTTTAATTCCACTTGGGTATATTAGTTTATGCTTTTCTCTAACCTGGCATGCTCTCCTCCTAGACAACCATACTTCATAGTTCAACTCAAATGTCATCTTTTCTGTGAAGTAATCCTGCCCCAGAATCCATAGCCCACAACCACCTCTCCTTTACTTTATTCCTTTTGCATTTACTGCCTACACTATGCAAATATTATAGTATTACTGCCCTAGCTGGTGTTGCTCAGCGGTTAGAGTGTTGGCCCACGCACCAGAGGGTGAAGGGTTCAATTCCCAGTCAAGGACATGTACCTGGGTTTCAGGTTTGTTCCCCATCCCTAGTCGGGGTGAATGCAGGAGGCAACTAGTAGATGTGCGTGTGTGTGTGTCTCTCTCTCCCCTTCCTTCTCTCCGAAAAGCAAAGGAAAAAATATCCTCAGGTAAGGATTAACAAACAAAAATTATAGTACTAGTGCTAAGAGTCATTCTGAAATATTTAGCATCTGATTTCAGCTCATACATATTTTATACATAATACAACATATACAGCCCATGTATGCTTTGACAAATCATTGCCTTAGGGAAATCTAAAAATGCATTATTTGTTGAATTTATAGTAACTTCTGATGCTTGCTTTAACTTGAGAGCATTTTTTAAAAAAGGAATAAATACCATCAGTTTGTTGTTGTTGACATTTTGACAGCCACGTACAAACCTATGGGCAGGGATTGTGCCTAAGTAATTTAATGTCTCCAAAGCCTAGCATAGTGCTTAGTTCATAAATGGTGCTCAATAAGTGTTTGTCAAAAAGACAAAAAGGATTTAAAGGCATCGAATATAAGATTGTATAGTAGTAATTTGAGGTTACAGAATTCAAGGTTAAAGTAAGTAAAGAAAAAAGAATCTTAAAAAAAGTCTGTAACAAATAAGTATACCAAAAATTGGCATTTTTAAGTCACCAAACCACAATGGAGACTAATGAATCTGATAATTGCATTCCCACTGAAATCAAGAAAATCAACTACAGAAACTGAGCAACTAGGAAAGGGGTTCACATTAATTCATAACAAAAATCACTTAATGACTCTGGAATACCTGGTTACTTGGAGTGCCAGCACATATTCTGTTTCAGTTGTATAAGGCAGCAAAGGTAACTATGTAATCAGGGGATATTCTGGTAACCTAAAGGTATAGTACATCTGTCCTTATTTAGGGAAATTGGTAGCAAAAATATAATCTGGACTATGCATAACCGTAACAATATTCTCAAGGATCATGAAGTGGTGGGAGGGAAGAAGGGGAGGAAAAGAAGCAAAAGCCAAGAAGTGTGCTGGTGGTGTACTTTCAAGATAGCCATGAATAAGAGCTATGAGCAGTTTCAAATTTAGATTAGAAGTATCAGTGAAATCAAACATTCAAAAAAATACACACTTTTAAAACTCAAAAGTTACATAGCTATTATGGTAGTGGGTTATCAGTTCATTCATTTATTCAACAAATAGTTCCTGGGGGCCTAGCATGCTAGGTTACAGAATACAAACATTATAAATTTGCTTACTGGAGAGGAGATAGGACAAGGTGAGAGTTAAACACACATGATTACAAACCAAGGTGTTAAATAACATAACAGAAATATGCACAGACTTATGAGAGAAGATAACATGAGTTTCCTAAAGCAAATGTGATAAGTGAATCTCAAAATATAAGTAGTACTACTGGTGGACCAGGGGGTGAAGAACACTCTAGGAAACAGCATGCACATAGGAATGGATAGATTAAAATGTTTCAGAAAAGGCAGGTAAGGTAGCTCAGCATGATTACAAATAGGATGGCAGGATAGCAGAAGGTAAGAAAAATGCCCACGAAAGGAACTGTGCATTGTTTAAGAGTTTATGTTTTCAGCCTGTAAACAACTAAAATACTTTTAAGAATGACACGACCAGATTTGTGTTACGGATAAATTATTTTGGCAGCACTATGGAAGCTGCCATGGAACTTGGGACTAAGAAGTAAAGTGCATCCATGGGTCTCAATTTTTCAGTCTAGGAGTCACGTGCACAAAACAAAATTTCCTATGAAACACTTCACCCAGTCCTTCAGTGTACTGCCTTAAAAGTAAGGATCTGAAATTTAAATAAGGGGTAGTTCCCTCTCCAAACAAAACCATCACGTCAAGGAGACGATGTGCGGCTTCTATGAAATATCCCAAAATATTAAGTACCTCCCAGCTAAAGGCACTTTCAGGCATTCACTTACAAGCCTAAAGTACTGTGTCTCAAATTACCTGGGGAACCTTGGAAATTGTCTAGAATCCCCCACCGCACTTTGATAACCACTGACAAAAAAAAAGATGAAGGAGGAAATCCACGGGTGCGTGTTCATGTCAGTGGAAGTTCATCTCCGTGAAACGGACAACGTTGGCCTCGGGAAAGAGTAAGCAGAGATGCTGCCGATGAAATGAGCAGGCACGGAGAGGAGAGGCAGTGTCCCTAACGGAGCCGAGCTGTCAACCAGTGCGTGTTGGGAGCTGAAGAATGGGCTAGCCTCGCACGAAGCGGCCGGCAGACGGAGCGCCTGTGACAACTAGTTGTAGTTTGCAGGCAAGGCAGGGAAAGAACCAAAGTAAAAGGGGCGGTAAGGCATTCTGGAGGTGGTTCTGCACGCAGCCAAACAGGAGACCGCGAGCCAGACCGACGCGCGTTTCAGAGCCGAGGCGAGCGAGAGGGTGTGGAGCTGGGAGCCGCCGACACAGGGCTCCCGGCGGGAGGCGGGAAGTTAGCGGACAAGGAAGAGGCACCAGAAGGATGACTAGAGTTTCCAGGGACAGTGGAAGTGGAGGGGCGTCAGGGACCAAGAAGATACCCGAACTCGGGGTAGGGGGTGAAGGACACGAGCCCCTCGGAGATGCGGGGATAGCGATGGGGAGACGGGAGGTGTCACCGGTGACTGTCCAGAGGCAGCCCTCCCGCACCCAGCCCGGTACTCACAGAGCTCAGAGTACCGGTGGCAGCCCCGTCCCAACTGCTGCAGGTAGCGCTGCAGTACGTCCGTGAGGAGGTGGCAGGCGCTGAGTTGCACGGAGTCCCAGCCCAGCGCCTGGCAGATCTGCGCCACCGAGACCCTCAACAACGACCTGGAGTAACTCTCGCACATCCCGCTCCGTGGACTCCACCGCAGCACTTGCTGCCACTTCTCTCCACCGCCACCGCCTAACCTTAGCAGAGCCCCCGATTCATCCTCTAGGGCCCCTGCGGCGGGGAAATCGTTCCCCCCGACCCCTGGCGACCACCTCAAAACCTCAGCAGCACGGAGCGCGCCAGCCTGAGAGCCGCCATTTTGGACTCGCTCCGCCTCCCGCTGGAAGGTGGCCGGGGCTAGGCAGCACTAGCCGGATGCTGAGCGCACCGATGAGGAAGCTCCGCCCCGTTGGAGCAGAGCGATGCTATCGGTATCGACTCTCGAGACTGGGAAGCTGTAGGGAACGTCGTTGCCGAGCGCAGGTGGAAGATGCGGCCGAAGAGGCAGGTGCTTGGGCCTTCCGGGTGGGGGGTGGGTGCTCACTTGGACAGGAAGGGAGAAGGAACCGTCAGTGGTTTAGGGGCAAAAATCAGGAATGAAGTGAAAATGCGAGTGTTAGAGAGAAGTGGGAAACCGAGTGGTTCGGAGTCAAGGGGCGGGATTTGGGGCGTGGGGACCTAAGTGCTCCCCCAAACGCGGATCTCATCCGTCATGCCCTGGCTCAAAGAAAACAAAGAAAACAAAACCTGAGCTTTTTACCATTGTATAGATTAAATCATGCCCAGGCTGTTTAGCATGCCATCCCGAGCCCTTAACAAGTAGGGTGGGGACTAGGGTGAGACGAGTTAGGCACTGGACTTAGTGCAAAATTTATGGGGCATCAGAAATCTAATCAAGGTCAATAACAAGTACCTTAAATCCATGGAGCTGGCAGAGGGTATGGGGAACTTTTGCCTACACCAGAGCCTTCTCCCAGCCTCAGCCGAGTGTTACCAGATCTTTCCAATTTGCCAGACATTGGGATTTTGTGATAAGTGCCTCGATTTTTAAATATTGGGAATACATTTTTAAAGTTTTAATTTGCAAGCAAACTAATGCCATGGTTAAGACAGGTTGTAATGGCTCATTTACCCTGTTTCTTAAATATGCAGAGTAAATGTGTGTGTGTGTGTGTGTGTGTGTGTGTGTGTGTGTGTGTGTTCCCTACAAGCTTCTTCCTTTTCCCTTATTCTCTCCTCTGTATTCTCAGTTTTTCTATTCTCATACCTATCACAGTGCATTAAGTATTTGAGTTTATATGCCTCTCCCAATAAATTGTGAATATCCGAGTGGCTTTACATTACCCCTACAGGGACTATTTCAAGACCTTCAACATTTCATATATATGAAATGTTCTTTTTTTTTTTCTTGAGTCTTAAAAACTCAATAGCCCTAGCCGGTTTTGCTCAGTGGATAGAACGTCAGCCTGCGGACTGAAGGGTCCCCAGTTTGATTCCAGTCAAGGGCACATGCCCGGGTTTCAGGCTCAATCCCCAGTAAGGGGTGTGCAAGAGGCAGCCAATCAATGATTCGGTATTATCATTGATGATTCTCTCTCTCTCTCCCTCTCCTTTCCTCTCTGAAATCAATAAAAATATGTTTTAAAAAACACACAATATAACTGAAAATATGGTACTTCAACTAAATGACCATCTGTAGAGAAGGAGCAAGGTGCTAGGTGGCAGGGGCCTATAACATTTTTTTTCATTGACCTTTCTGACCTCAAGATTATCAGGGACCTTTTGGATACTAAATGTATGGGTGGGCCATTTTAGTCCTCGCCTTACTTGACCATTTTGTAATTATTTGATAATGTTGGACACTATCTTAATTTTGAAACTCTGGTACCTTGAATTTCAGAATACACCCCTCTCTTGCTGTTCAGTCTATTCTTCTGGAGCTTCCTTTTATAGCTCTACATTGGACTCCTCTTTATTTGCATGTGTGTGCTTTAACCCCTTAACATTATATTTTGGGAAATTTCAAACCTACAGAAAAACTATAAATAGGTATACACTTGGCCTACATTCATCAGTTGTTAACATTTTGCCATGTACTGTGTGCATACACATACGAATACCTTCTTCCAGAACAATTTGAAAATACTTGCACACTTCATGGCATTTAACCCAGAAATAGTTCTTCCCCAAACAAGGACATTCCCCTACATGATGATATGTCACAGGTTCAGTTCCCCAGAAAGCCAGTTCTGAGATGAAATTCAAACTGCAGGAGGTTTACTAAGGAGTGCTTCTGGTACCACCGCCTGATCAAGGGAAAGAGCTTGCAAAGCACTTTCGTTTTCTTTGTTGTTTTCATTTTTCCTTTTCTTGTGATACACATTCAAGGAGGACTTCAGCCAATCCCATAGGAGCTGAAGCTGGATGGCCCTTCAGTTGTTCCCTGAGATGAAACTAGGCGGCTGACCTTTATATTCCTGTGTTGGTAAAAAATATAACGTAAGCCCTCATTGTGTGAAGGCTTTCCTGGAAAGGGTGTGTAGTTATTGGCAAAGGTGCTTTCTGCAGCAGAGGCAATGCCAAGGAAGGCGCGAGTCCTTCAGTCCTGAGGGGATCTAAGCCGAGCATTACAATATTCCCTACTATGTTAGTCTGTTTGGGCTGCCATGACAGAATATAGTCAAAACTCATCTCTCTAATGTCTGCCTTCTCAAACAATTCGGTTCTCTACAAAGTTGTTCACAGGAAAAATGTCTCCAGTTTTCGACCTGACAGCCCTTTCAAGCTGATACTGCAGCTCTTAGGCAACAAACAAAAGAGAGAATGCTTTTGTTGCTAGTGACAATTAGCACAATTTTAAAACATAAAGAGGCCATCCAGAGTGCTAATGTTGCTAAGGGTGTGAAAGTGCTCACAAAACAATAACCACAGGCAATTGAATGGGTAGAAAACAGTTGTTGATTGGATAAAAAGATTAGCATTTAGCCGGTGAGGGCATTTCGGAGGCAGTGATATATGAAAAATTCTTTTTTTAAAATTAACTTCATTGTTGAAAGTATTATAGATGTTCCCCTCCCCCCCCCCCCCGATTGACCCCTCTAGCCCACCCCAGGCCTTCACTACCTTATTGTCTGTGTCCCTGGGTTATGCATATATGCATATAAGTTCTTTGGTTAATCATTTCTCACTGACCCACCCACCCAGCCCCTGAAAAATTCACTTAAGGCTAGGAGGGGGTGGTTTGATGAATTTAAGAAAAGAATTACTTATTTATAGATTAAACAGTACATTAGACATATACTGTGTATATGAGAAAGGTGAAAAAAGGGAATCATTTGGGGGTCCAGAATGGATTCATTCAACTTAACATTATTTCTAATGGGAATAAAGACTTGGTTTTCAAACAAATTGCTTCTCGAACAGCCTTCCGGAATGAATAAGGTTCAAGAACTGAGGTTCCACTGTACATAAACTGGGTAACTTATCAACAGATTTATTTCTCACAGTTCTGGAGCTGGAAGTCTGCAATCAACTTCTGTTCTCATATATTCTCAAGGTGGTAGGGGCCTGGGAGCTCTGTGGGATCTGGTTTATAAGAGCATTAATGCCATTAAAGAGGGCTCCACCCTCATGATCTAATCACCTCCTAACAGCTCCACCTTTATCCCATCATGCTCAGAGTAAAGATTCCAACATGCATTTTGGCAGTACACAAATATTCAAACCATGGCAATTATAGTCCACTTCTTGTACCCTTAAATTCACTTCTTGGTATAAATTTGAGGAACAGCTCCTCCTGGATTTGGGAGGTGGGGGCGGGGGGAGGAGAAAGGGACTCTTTTCCTAGAGAAAAATCAGAGAGGAGGGACGAGACAAATTACAGCCCTTATTGCCACTGCAAGGCCTCCATTGATCCTCGCTGTCTTCCTCCTCCACTGTTCTAAATTTCTCTCACCTTCAACTAGCACCACTATTGGTCCTCAGCGGCTTACCTAGTGGCACCACCCAGACCCTTTCTGCAGGAGGTCTGAGCCCCTGGTTTTTATGCCCTTTTCAGACTGTGGCTGTTAAACCTGTCTATAAGACCATAACATTAGGCAAGAGGCACCCAACCAGACCACTTGGGTACCAAACATTTCTCCTTGCCTTGTGTAATAGCAATGATCAGGGTGTGTAACAGCAATGGTCAGGGTCGATTACTCCTGCCAACACTGACTCCTCTCTGCATGCTGTCTCCTGGCCAAAGTGCCCAGGTGACATTTCAGTGGGACTCTTTCTGCCTACCCTGGTGAAAACATCCCCTTTTGGAAATCAAAACTGTCAACCTGGGGAAGCCAGAGTTGCAGAGACCAGAACAGTTTCCCAGCAGGGAAACTCTGGCTTCCACCTGTGTGTGATCTACCTAACCCAGCAGCACAGACAAGTAAGTCATGGACTTAGTGTATGTGGCATACTGGGGGACTTTGCCTATGAGCTAGTGCTTTAGTTGTTCCTTCAAAGGGTGTTCCTCTGCACTGTCAGGCTGACAGCTCTACTGGTCTGTTCTGACCAAATTTCCACGATCATGTGCCCACTCCCAACCTCCTCCGTTGTAAAATGGCTCCCTTGCTGACACAGCGATACAGGACACCTGTACATCAAACACCATGAGCAGGAAAGGCAAATCTATATCCATAAATCCTGAACATGTGCCTATTCCTGTCAAAACAAATGGCTGCTCCTTCTGGGATGAGCATTGTGGTCAACTTGCTAAGTAGTTGGTTGGTCTCCTTAAAGTGTATTTAGTTTGCTAGGGTGCTATAACAAAATGGCACCGACTTGGGGGCTTAAACATTTATTTTCACACAGCTGTGGAGGCTGGAAGTTCAAGATCGGTGTCAGCACAATGGCTTTCCTTAGTCCTCCTCTCTCCTTGGCTTGAAGCCATTTTTATTTCTGAAACTTTGTGATGTTCTTCTCTGAACGCTTTTAGGTCTCTCTACCTGAATTGCTCTGAAAGGTCACATGATGATCTTGAATGAGCATCCTTGGACAAGTCTTTGTAGTATGAGTACCTCTGTAGACTAGACTATTAGAAGTGGAAATGACTCAAACTCTATATATTTTGAAATTTAATAGGCACTGCAAATCACTCAAAAAGATGGTAAACTTGCACTAACAGTGTATGAAATTGATTCTTCCTACTGTGTCTTTTTAAAAAAAACATTTAGCATTTAAACCATTAAAAAAATTTTTTTGTTTTTATTGATTTCAGAGAGAGAGGAATAGAAACATCAATTACAAGAATGATCAGCTGCCTCCTGCATGCCCCACTATTGGGGGTCAAGCCTGCAACCCGAGCATGTGCCCTGATGGGAGTTGAACCCTTGGTTCATAGGTAGATGCTCAAACCCACCAGCCAGGCAACTTTGTCTGTCTTTAATCTTTAATAATATAATGGATAAAAAGGACAATTGACTACTAACTCACTGCCCATTTTTAAAACTGACTTATCTTTTTTTTTCATTGAAATAGAATTTCTTAGTATATTAGTGACATACACTCCTTTAAATCATCACCCGAGGATATGTTTGATTTTAGAGAGAGGGAGAGAAACATTTATCGGTTGCTTCCCAGATGTACCCCAACTGGGGATCGAACCCAAAACCTAAGTATGTGCCCTGACTGGGAATGGAACCCACAACCTTTTGGTGTACAGAAACACTCCAACCAAATGAACATACCAGCCAGGGCAGTGACAAACACTTCTGTCATTTGTTTTGCAATTTAAATTAGGGAAGTTTGTCTTACTGCTGTTGGATAAGAATGCACTATCATTTTTTCTACTCTTTTTCATAAAAAAAAAAATTATACACACACACACTAGAGGCCCGGTACACGAAATTCGTGCACTCGGAGGGGGGTCCCTCAGCTCAGCCTGCGCCCTCTTGCAGTCTGGGGGATGTCTGCCTGCTGGCTTAGGCCTGCTCCCTGTGAGGATTGGGCCTAAGCCAGCAGTCGGACATCCTCTCGCAGTCCAGGACCCCTCGCTCCTTACCGCTCAGCTCACTGCTCCTCAGCGCTGCCTTGGAGGCGTGAGAGGTTCCCGCCACTGCCACTGTGCTTGCCAGCCGTGAGCTGAGCGGCACTCCCACCGTGGGAGCACACTGACCACCAGGGGGCAGCTCCTGCATTGTACATTTGCCCCCTGGTGGTCAGTGTGCATCAGAAGTGACTGGTCATTCTTCCATAATGGTTGCTTAGGTTTTTATTATATAGACTAGAAGCCCGGTGCACGAAATTCGTGCACAGCGGGGGGTTGTCCTTCAGCCCAGCCTGTACCCTCTCCAATCTGGGACTCCTGGAGGGATGTCCGACTGCCCGTTTAGGCCCGATCCTGGTGGGATCGGGCCTAAACGGGCAGTCGGACATCCCTCTCACAATCCAGGACTGCTGGCTCCCAACTTCTTGCCTGCCTGCCTTCCTGATTGCCCCTAACCGCTTCTGCCTGCCAGCCTGATCATCCCCTAACCACTCCGCTGCCAGCCTGGTTGATGCTTAACTGCTCCCCTGCCAGCCTGTTTGCCCCCAACTTCCCTCCTCTGCCAGCCTGGTCACCCCTAACTGCCCTCTCCTACAGGGTTGATCACCTCCAACTGCCCTCCCTTGCAAGCCTGGTCCCTCTCAGCTGCCCTCCCTTGCAGGCCGGGTGCCTCCCAACTGCCCTCCCTTGCAGGTGGGATGCCTCCCAACTGCCCTCTCCTGCTGGCCATCTTGTAGTGGCCATCTTGTGTCCACATGGGGGCAGGATCTTTGACCACATGGGGGCAGCTATATTGTGTGTTGCAGTGATGATCAATCTGTATATTACTCTTTTATTAGATAGGATAGAGGCCTGGTGCACGGGTGGGGGCCAGCTGGTTTGCCCTGAAGGGTGTCACAGATAAGGGTGGGGGTTCCCTTGGGGTGTGGGGCGGCCTGAGCGAGGGGCCTGTGGTGGTTTGCAGGCCGCCCACGCCCCCTGGCAACCCAAGGGGAGGCCCTGGTATCTGGAATTTATTTTCCTTCTACAATTGAAACTTTGTAGCCTCGGGCGGAAGCCATTTCTGGGACGGCAGCCATTTCTGTGGCAGTTAATTCACCTTCTACAATTGAAACTTTGTAGCCTTAAGCGGGTGGGCCCGGCCTGGGTGTGCGGAAAGCTTTGCTTCCCCTGTTGCCGCCGGCAACCCTGGCCTGCTCTCTCAAGCTCCATTCTGCTGCCATTTGTTTGAATTTGTTTACCTTCTATAATTGAAACTTTGTAGCTTGATTGGAGGCTTAGGCCTGCAACGGCTATGGAAACCTTGCTCTCTGTGGCTGTAGCCATCTTGGATTGGGGTTAATTTGCATACTCGCCCTGATTGGCTGGTGGGCGTGGCTTATGTAGCGGAGCAATGGTTAATTTGCATATTACCATTTTATTAGAGAGGGTAATTTCTTTTATTGATTTCTGAGAGGGAGAGAGAGCGAAACATCAATACACCAATGATGATAGAGAATCATTGATCAGTGGCCTCTTGCACACCCCACACCGGGAATCTAGCCCATAACCTGGGCTCGTGCCCTGAACAGGAATTGAACCCTAACTCCTGGTTCATAGATTGATGTTCAACCACTGAACCACGCTATATGTATTTTACTTAAAAGTTTATCTAAAACTCAAGAGTTATACATCAAATTGTTAAGAATGTTTTTTTTTTTTTTTATTGTTCTGTAGTCTTTTTGGAAATTACAGGGGTGGGCAAAAGTTTACAGTTGTTCATATGGAAAGAAGACAAATATACAATAATAATGCAAGAGTAAACTTTTGCCCTAGCTGGTTTGGCTTAGTGGATAGAGCGTCGGCCTGTGGACTGAAGGGTCCCAGGTTCAATTCTGGTCAAGGGCACATGGCTGGGTTGCGGTCTTGGTCCCCAGTGTAGGGCGTGCAGGAGGCAGCCAATCAATGATTCTCTCATCATTGATGTTTCTATCTCTTTCTCCCCCTTCCCCTCCTCTCTGAAATCAGTAAAAAATATATATTTTAAAAAAAAAAGAGTAAACTTTTGCACACTCATAACTGTCAAACTACTTCTGCCCACCACTCTATATATATTATTGTTGTAATAAAAAAACATGCTGAAACTGGTTTGGCTCAGTGGATAGAGCATCGGCCCGCGGACTGAAAGGTCCCAGGTTTGATTCCGGGCAAGGGCATGTACCTTGGTTGCGGGCACATCCCCAGTAGGGGGTGTGCAGGAGGCAGCTGGTCAATGTTTCTCTCCCATCGGTTTCTAGCTCTCTATCCCTCTCCCTTCCTCTCTGTAAAAGATCAATAAAATATGTTTAAAAAACAAAAAACACGAAGTTCCCTATTTTAAACAAATAGGGGGAAAAAACCCTGGAGATTCTGGCATGGCCATCTCACTGCATGGAATCAGATAGGCATCCAATCTTTTTTTTAAAAAATATGTATTATTAATTTTAGAGAGGAAAGGAGAGGGGTAGAGAGAGATAGAAACATCAATGATAATGATGAGAGAGAATCATTGATTGGCTGCCTCCTGCACGCCCTGAAGATCGAGCCTGCAACCCGGGCATGTGCCCTTGACTGGAATCAAACGCAGGAGCTTCAGTCCACAGGTCAACGGTCTATCCACTGAGCAAAACCAGCTAAGGCGACATCCAATCTTAATGGTTATCTAAATGTGAATATGGAATTAATATCATATGGGAATGTTTCTCAGTGCTTACAAAATACATTTTAAAATTTATTAGGTTAAGTGTATGCCTGGAATTCTGTATCCCATATATGAGAAACAGCGGATGACTGCAATCACATTTTTACTTCATTGTGTTGGCTGCTCTGACAGTGCAAAAGGATGGAAGCCGGGCTGAGGTGTGGTCTGTTGCCTCTTCCTTCCACCCTGACCCCAAAGAGGCCAGATGTTTTAAGATTGTTTCAGAAAGCCTTTTCAATTTTCAAAAAAATTTAATAGCATATTAATAGTTTTAAATATTTTAACATGTCATTTAGAAAACTATATTATTCTTATATACTAAGTAAAGACAATGAAATCAAACTTTATTATAAGTTGTTTATTGTAAGATAATTTACATATATCTTGCTGTCTTTAGTAATTTAAACAACAGACCAATAATTTCTTCTGACCAGGACAGCAGTAAGATAAAGCAAAATCGGCTGGCTGAATTTTCCTTCTTTACCTGAAAAACAAAATACAGAACAAATAAAAATCAAGATAATACAGGGACTGTCACTTTTATGTTACTGTTCAACTAACATGTATTTTTGTCTATTCTTTATTAGCTTAGTAGTTTCATGCTATGTATGTACCATAACCAACCTATTGCCTATGAGAAACATGTAGGATAATGTATGCACAGCCACTGTTACAAGTTTATGTTATTTTTATACCTTATTTTATATGTATGTTATAACATACTATTTTATATGTATGTTATATAATAGTCAAAAAGAATTTCTTGATTGAAAAGATACAAAATCCACAATTTTGATAACTGTAAATTGCCCATTGTTTTGCAGTATTTTATTATTTCATGCATCTTGTCTTCTTCTTCTTTTTTTTAGTTAATTTATGAATGAATACATTAGATACCGTATTTTCCGGCGTATAAGACGACTTTTTAACCCAAGAAAATCTTCTATACGCCCAGTCGTCTTATACGCCGGAAAATACGGTACTTTTGGGTTTTAGTTGAAATTTTATGTAGCTTGCATTTTAATTTTTTTGTCCTTTATAGTTTCTATTAAGCCATGTCATCATTTTAATAAGTGTTATAATACCAACCTACCAAAAGATTTAAAGAATTTTTACATAATAAAATGTTCCTTTACACTGTGGTTCTCAAATTTTGGTCTGGGAGCCCTTTCATGGGGTTCATGAGGGCAAGACCATTTTCATAATGTTATCTGCCTGTTTTAGTTTCATTCTCATGAGTAGATGGTAGAGTTTTCCAGTGTGTGATATCCGAATGTAATGAATACAGAAATAGATGGGAATCTTGCTGTATTTTTGTTGTCAGAAATTCAGGGGTCCTGAGACCATAAAGTTTGAGAACCACCACTCTTCACCAATCTATATTTAATATCTCAAAATAATGCTAATTCTCTTTCCTTGAAGTTTACTTAACAAAAATAAGAAAAAGAAAAAGTCCCCCAGCATTATACACATGCTTCCAAAAGTTGGCTGTTACACTAAACAGGCCTAGCAACCTAAACCTCAACAGTGTCACTGTTGCTAAATTAGCTTCAGTTCTAACTGCCTTGGTTTCTTTTCTGAAAGGGTATGGGGAGAGTATGTGAAATATTACCACTTTACCTCTTGTCTGAGGATGAAACTTGATTTTCATTAATCCCTGGTTATTATATTAGAGAAAAAAAAGACAAACACAAACAAGCTGGTCAACAAGCAATCCATGCTAGTTAATCATGTACACTTGCCAACTAAAAATGTCTATTTCTTCATTCACTACCTTGAGGTTATCACATACTTACCAAAATATTCCTTTAAATCAGAGTCAATGATTACTATAAAAATGTTATAGATCTCAATCTGGTTATAAGCAATAAAACCATATTCATGCAAGTAGGCAAGACTGTGAAAGTATAATTAAAATCACAATTATTCTATAAAAAATAAAATGCAATATATTATAAAATTTAGGCTGACAACTAATACTTGGCACCTCAAATACTGTGGTTTATTCATGCTTTATATTTTATTACTAAAGAGCTAAAAGTGTTTGTGTTAAATATTAAAGTATTTAACTAGAATAACCAATAGTTTAGAAAGCATGCAAATCCATAAACAATTCAACCCTGGGACCACAGAGCTAACTTTTTATAAAGGATGTGGGCAACCTCTAGAAAACGAAAATTTAATAACTTCCAGTTTTTAGAATTATTTTTTAAATTCTGTTTTATGTCCCAATCTCCTTCTCCTCATTTTCCTGATTTGCTACTGTGTAGTCAGGTTTCCCACATTTCTAATCCATAAAGACCCTAATCCACAATTCTGCAGAAATTATAATCTCACACTTTATTCCTGGTTTTCCTTTTTCAAGAGCAAAAAAAGAACCTTGGTTCTCTATATCTCAGAGCCCCCTGAACCATCAGAATGCAGTCTTTCCTCCAGGCCTTCCCACATTTGCCATTCAAGAAGCAATCAACTTAGCATTAGCACTAGGACATATAACAAGGAGAACAATGAATAATGTAATTATTTAATCCTTGGATTAGTCCCCATGTTCTAGATGACAAAATTGAGTTGCAGAGTATCTTAACCAAGTTTATCAAGACAGTAAGTAGCAGGGCCACTTATTATTGCACTATAATCTATGATGCTAATAGAACATTAGTGAGCAGGCTGAGTGATAGGTTAGTCTTGAAGGAAGGATCCTTACGATAGCAAAGCTGATGGATCCAACTAATGGTCTCAGTCAGTTTTACTTGTGTCTCTGGCATTCTGCCCAGTTTCTAGCCTTGAGACAATACTTAAAGAGCAATTTAAATTTCACCTTAGTGATGAACCTTTCCTGAATTCTTAAACATGTTTTCACGTACTCAACAAAATGTTATTTCTCCCTCTTCTGAACTTCCAGTTCTTAATATACTTATGGCATGTCAATCATTCACTCAACCACCATTTATTGAGGAAGTACATGCCAGGTGATGGGGCTACAAAAGTGAGTAAGACAGCCCCTCCCAAGCCACTAGAGCACACAAATAAAAAGGTAATTCCTAATAAAATGTTAAGTGCTGATAAAGGGAAGCACAGGATGCTGAAGAAGGGTACCCCACCCAAACTATGCAGGAGAGTTTTCTGGAGGAAAGGATTCCCCCAGCTCAGTTAGGAAGGATAAACAGGACTCTGTCAGATGAAGAACCAAACGTGCAAGGGGAAGAAAAGAATGGCACTTGAAGCAAAGGCACATGCCACTCTGAAGGTAAAAGAGCATGATATGTTTGCAGAACGACAAGTACATCAATGTGGCTGAAGTTCTAGGAAAGTGAGAAATGGTAGTGGTAAGAGACTAGACTACAGAGAGTGTTGGTGGCCTGAAACTATGGTTCACACATATCAAGCTAAGGATGACACTGAGAGAATGGCTCTATTAACTTCATCATACTACTTTGTCAAATTTTGTCTATAAAGGGCTAAACAGTAAATATTTTAGGCTTTGTGGGTCACAGTCTCTCTTTACAATCCTTTAAAAATATGAAAACCATTCTAGCACTAGACTTCAGTTTGCTGACTTCCATTCTACTGCAATTTCAAATATATAATTTGAAATTCCCTGTTAGGGGCGGTGGGCTCTTTGAGGGCAAACACTAACTACTACATCCTCAGTGCTTAGCATAGGGGCTGGCATTGAAGAGGCTCTCAAAAAAAAATCTTTTCAATTCAGGAGAGAAATACAAGAATCTGCATTAAATGGGCATAAAGGGGAAAGAGTCATGGGCTATTTAGAAAGTAAAACTTAAGAGAACTTGTTGACCAATTAGTAGGAGGGGATAAAGAATAATTCAAAGACAACTTATTACACATTTTATCCTTCATCACAATTATCTGCATGTTTT
Source organism: Cnephaeus nilssonii (assembly GCF_951640355.1). Taxonomy (NCBI): domain Eukaryota; kingdom Metazoa; phylum Chordata; class Mammalia; order Chiroptera; family Vespertilionidae; genus Cnephaeus; species Cnephaeus nilssonii. The sequence goes on along the minus strand of NC_137072.1, from coordinate 32,280,381 downwards.
TATCCTGTTAGCTTTTAAGGTGCAATTTAATAATGTTTTGAATAGAATTCCCATTATCGTAACCCTGGTTTCACATTAATATTTTCTCAAGCAAAGTGGTATACTATTTTATGGTACTGATACAGAAATCTTAATAATTTAAAAAGTCCCAAATCCTACTATCATTCAATGATTTATACGTAAAACCAAACCCAAAACCAGTCCTGTAATTCAGAAAGCTTGGTTTGTAATGTTTTAAGACCCAAAGACAGATTTTATAAATTATATTAAGTTGTCCACATCCTTATTCCTAATGTTTTATTTAGAAAGTGAAAGTTAGCAATATTGATTTCTAAAAGAAAAAACTAGCCAAAAACAATCAGAATAAATTAGAGATTCCATTTTCACCAAATAAGGATACAAGATTAAGCAATGAGTCATTTCATCTTTAACAGGCAAACCAAACCAGAAAACATTTAAACACCCAAAAGTTAAACTAGCAGACATACAAATATGAGAACAAAAACTCTCTGAAGGCAATCTACAAGTACTTACAGAGCTGCAGCACCAGAGATGATTTCAATCAACTCCTTTGTGATGACAGCTTGGCGGGTGCGGTTGAAAGTCAAAGTCAATTTGTCAATCATTTCAGCTACATGAAAAACAAAAAGATTAGACAACAAAATCTAAAAACTAGAAAGGAATAACTGCATTAATTTATTCATAGATATATGTTGTTTAATTTATCAATAAGATTTTGGGAGTTTTTTTGGGGGGTGGGGGACCTGGACCAAAATTGGCCCCCAAAAATTTCAAGGTGTTTTTAAATCTTTCATGGGATACCTTTTCCAAGTATTTGCAAACTTAATGCCTACCAAGTAAGATATACTTCCTTTAAGGCAAAGAGTATTACTTTTCTATCTTTTCAGATGAGAAGAAAGAGATAATATTTGGTCAAAAACTTCATAGAACCAGTAGTAGAGCCCAGGACTAGATCCAATCTCTCTTGTTTCCCAATCTACTTAAAGAATGGTCATGTTTTTGATATGAGGGTCTTCATGCTACTCTGGAGCAGAATTTTCTCAGAAAACTACTGTGTGCTTACAAGCATTCTTGCTCGCATTGTCCATGGCCGTCATCCTGGCACTTTGCTCACTCGTGGTGGACTCCTTCAGAGAATAGTAGATGATGTTGGCCAGAGTGTATTCCTGATAATTCTGCAGCACGTCAGCATCAATGTCATCATAGATACTCATACTCTCTGTTAAAATAAGTGATAAATCTCTGAAGCAATACAGCACAAAGACTAATTTAATCACAGTGGCTTACTATTATAAGAATCCTCTGTAATTACAGAGAGGAAATAAGTGTTAGAAAGGGCAAAAGACGCCGTTTTAATAGTTTCATCTATTTCCACACTGAAGATTTTCAGCAATGTGTAACAAAGCACTGGGTATCTCTCTAAATAAAAGCCTAAGTGACTGAATGACCAGTCACTATGATGTGCACTGACCACCAGGGGGCAGATGTTTAACACAGGAGCTGCCCCCTGGTGGTCAGTGTGCTCCCATAGCCAACCACCCGTGGCCCCTCCCCCCAGCTGGCCAACCTCCCACAGTCCCTCCCCCTGGCCGGCCAACCACCCGCATTCCCTCCTCCTGGCCAACCTTCCACCGCCCTGATTGGCCCCAGGCCAAGGGCCCCCACCAATGCACGAATTCGTGCACCGGGCCTTTAGTTTTTAAATAACTTTACTACATTTCATGGTCATGAAGTTGTCACGAGAGCATCTGGCTGAGCACAAAGTCAGCAAACAATAAATGATTTGTTGTTTTTTTCTTTTCCAATAAAGAAATTAAAAATGGAAACTATATAACATAATACAAAAATCTCAATTCAACCTTTTGATTACTGGAGAAATCAGCAAGTGTCAGTCAGGAAAATGAGAGCAGGAAAATGTTTCCAAAAATATGGAAGAGTGGGAGAAATAAGAGGCTGATAGGAATTTTAGTAATCATGTTGCAGAAATTTAGCAGCACACTTCAAAATTCATCCATTAGGGGGAAGTGTGAAATAGTGCTGTTTCATCAAACTTAAGATGCTACAGATTATAATCCATATTTGATGTACCATTAAGAAACCATTAAGAAAGAAAACAGCATAGTCAATTAAAAATGACATGCCACTGACTGGGAGAAGCATCCCAATTTTAGAAATTTTAAAATGCAAAAAAGTATACATCTTAGAATAGATGAAACATGATACATAAAAGGAGAAAATGCCTTAGGAAAATAAAAACAGTTCCAGAATATTGTTTCTACAATGCCCCATTGAGCAATGGTGACTTTATTCAAACAATAAAACAAGAGAATTTAATGGGACAATATAAATAAGTTGTGAATACTGTTCAAATCTCTATTCTAGACTTTCAGATTGTACTGGAGTTAGAGTTTGCATACATAGACTGCAAAGACAATTTCTGTTCCCCGAGGACAGAAAACATATCAAATGACTGCCCTCAATAGCTATTTGTTGAATTAATGAAGGAACGGAGTAAGAGTTGTCAATACATGGATTAATGCATCATGGAACCCATTAGTAGATGGTGATAGAAATAACCCAACATCATTTTGTTACTGCTAAAACAGGCCATTCTGACATATACCATTTTCCTAAATGAACAAATCTCTCCTTTTATGTGGTAAAATACTTGTCATACAAAAACTACTTACCAGCACTTGCAATGGTATTAAGAGAAAAGATGGGTTTTTCGTCTGTCTTGTAGGAGATGACAGACCTAGATAGGACAAGAGCAAATGTAAATCCTATACTAATAAAACAGAAATAGGTAAACTGACCATCACTTCGCGATGCCCACAGCCAATCAGGAGCGAGTATGTAAATTAACCCAACAAAGATGGCGGTGGCCCCACCCATGGCTGCTCCGGGCCTCTGGGGAGCGCACCTCCTCAGGGCCTCCCTGCCGGGCTCCACACCTGTCAACCATCCTTGCAGCCTCCCTGTGGCCCAGCCCCCAGCCTCAGAGGCAACCCTCTGGTGCCTGAGGTCATAGCTCCAGGTGTCTGGCGTCTCCCTCTACCCTACCCTTGCCCCGCTGCTCTGGTAAACAAAACCCTAGCATTTGAGTAGCCCATGGGCACGAACACACACAGGAGCTCGCTCGGTGCACAGTTAGCGTGCCCCGGGAGCCCTGGGCCAGCCAAGGGGCGATGGTGGCAGCTGTGGCGGCAGCAGCAGGCAGCTCAGCTTTGCTTTGAATAGATGAAAGAGGCCGCCTACACAGCAACCCAAATTATCAGATCTCCCTCCTCCCTATCTCGCCAATCAAGAGAGGAGAGGTGATGGGCGTGGAGGGCGGGCGGGCGGACAGGAGGCAGAGGAGGAAGAGGATGAGGAAGGGGGCCAGATGCATTCCACTTTCACAATGGGAAAGTGAAATGCACTAGCACACCCAACCTCTCCAGTCCTCTCCGCCTGCCTTGCTCCCCCCACCTCTTCCCCTCCACGCCTCCCTGGAAGCACCAGCACTGCACAGAGGAACTCTCCGGAGAAGGAGGGCGAGGAGGAAGTGGCGCCGGAGCGCACAGGGCTTGGCACTGTGGCTGCCACTACACAGGCTGCTGGAGTGAGCCTGCCAAGTGCCGGCAGCAAGGGGAAGGAAGGCCTATTCTTGCATGAATCTTCGTGCATCGGGCTTCTAGTTTCAAAATAACATTTAAACTGTTAAGTATTTACTTATTTTAAAATATTAACATAAATAAGCTTTGATTTCTAAAATTTTCTTGCCTGAATCGATTAAAGATGATAGATCCTTCATCAAATTCATATCCAGAATTTAGTAGTTCCAGGGCAATGACTGATGCATCTCCAAAAGTAGGGGGTTTTCTTCCCACTTCTTTGAACGTCACCAGAAACTGGTCAGAATGAGTCCTACAAGAAAATCAAGAGAGCACATAAGATATTTTAATGGAATTATTCTTCTAAAAGAACACAGGGAAAAAAGAAGAAATCCCTATGGATCAAGATTTTTAGAGGGAAAGGGGGTGTTCACTGAATCACGTTGTTCCATACACTATCATGATTATCCCTTTCTCTCAGCACCTGCAAAGAGACCAATAGTCAGGCCTTTCTTGTTTTATTTCTCTACGCCTTTGTCTTTCTCCTTCCAATCCTAATTAACTATTGTTCGTGCTGACATTTCCAGACTGTGATAGCTCCTCAGATCCAGTCCTGATGTTTAAAAAGGTCAATAGCTTTTGATATTCCCATTGCATTCCATTTATGGTTTGGATGAAAAAGCTAAACACAAGTAGAAAAGGAGGGAAATCTATATATTCTAATATATGCTGGAAAAAATAAAAACAAAACATAAGCCTGAGTACAAAAACTAGCAAAGAAATTTCCATTTATTCATGCATGCTCCTTTTTAAACATAAATAATATATATTTAAATTACCTATGAAGTATAGCCCTAATTTTATCACCAATTCCAACAATCTTAACTTCTTTCCCAGCTGCTGTGAGCGTAGCCACCTCACTTTTCATCTGTTTAGCAACCGAGGAATGGATAGCACCACAAAGCCCTCTATCTGAGGACACACCGATAAGGAGATGTTTCTTCATGTCTTCAGGCACCTTAATATCAGCCTTTTCATACAGAGCTTAAAAACAAATGACAAAAAAAAATACACACAAGAATTTATATATGTAACTCATACTAAATACAATAATCCCTAATTTACAAAAGAGCTGGCTGTTTTAAAAATGATGCATTTAAATTTAGGTGGCACTTGATTAATATAACCAAAACATCCTGTGTATTTATTCCATTTATAATCAAGATGAAAACCACAAAGGTTTAAATCTCTACATGACAAAGGTTCCTAAGGGTCCATTAATGGCCACTTTATCTTAAATACTGACTAAAATAAATCTCTTACAATTAAAGAACTTTTAAAGAGACTAGAATTACAGAGGTAACAACTTATTTAGTTATCAGACTTCTAAATAACGCAAATCCTCAGTGTACAACCAAAAAAGGCAAATATTTACTAAGCTGCTTATATAATCTGCATATTAAGCTCTTATAAAAACTGTTATGTTAAAATAATGTTGCCACTTCATTTTCAGGATTACTTTAACAACCTCACTTTGTTGGTGTAATTTTCCAAGCAGAGACCAAGAGAGGATTCAGTGGGATGAAATATACATGTACTTTACTAGGAGATATGCCTATGAGAGAAAACAAGAAGTCAGAAGAGTCATCATACCATGCATGATGCAGGTCTGAGCCGTGGGAAGAAAGGTTGGGTGGCAGCTTCCCAATGTAGTTTAAGGGAAGTTCAACAAGGCTGCTGGGAACCCCAAGTCTCCCAAGAACATGCCTGCCTGTATCCAGCCTGTGCTCAGGTGCCGGCTAGGAGCAGGCCATAGAAAGCATGGCTGGATGTAGATGCAGGATGGATTTCAGCAGCTGGTGCTCACTGTAATTGCAAGGTGCAACTTTATGGCTGCCACATTTACCCATTTCAACAAAATTCTTGTTACTACTATCTTTTTCAGTATTGATTCTCAAATTTCAATACCTGAGACCCTCCACAAAAAGCAGAGAGAAGTGCCCTGGCCGGGTAGCTCAGCTGGTTAGAGCGTTGTCCTAGTCAGGGAACATACAAGAATCAACCAATGGCCTGGCTGGTGTGGCTCTGTGGTTGAGGTCAACCTATGAACCAGAAGGTCACAGTTCCATTTCCGGTCAAGGCACATGCCCAGGTTTTGAGTTCGATCCCCAGTAGGGGGTGTGCAGGAGGCCGATCAGTGATCCTCATCATTCATGTTTATTATCTCTCTCTCCCTCTTCTTTCCTCTCTAAAATCAATTTTTAAAAATACTAAAAAAAGAAAAAAAATCAACCAAGGAATGCACACATAAGTGGAACAAATCAATGTTTCTCTCTCTCAAATCAATAAAATAAATAAAAAATAAAGCAGAGAGAAGTACTCAACTCCAAAGTTCTGCAGAGAGGAGAGAATATTTCTTTTAAGTCGCTTTTTAATATTGTATAGTGTAAAATACCTGCTTTACATTTTAAAATATTTCGAATAATTAGCTATTTAATATTTACCAGTTAGGGTTTTTTTGTTTTTTTTTTTTGGTTATTTTGTTATTTTTCTTTAGTCGAAGGACTTTAGATGACTGGCAGCCTTAATTTGGATGTTTAGTATTTTTTCACAAATAATCAGATATCTAAGCCAATTTCTTCTTTATTAGATAATTTTGTGGTTATAGAATTTTGGAGGGTAACAAATTTATTATACATGTGCATGTCAGCAAGAAAAATAAATAGTAAAATGACTTTTCTTTTTCATATAAATAGCTAGAGAATAATTTAACCAACCAACATTTACCGAGCCACCAACTAGATGCTTAGTATTGTGCTAAGGAGGGAAGGAGACATGAAAGCAAATGGCTGGAGCTGATAAGGACTGATGAAACCTAACCTAGCAACTCTCTTCTAGGTGAAACTAAGTATGGTATTTAAAGTAAGAAGCCATTTCCACTGATGCCTAGTGCTTTATAATTTTCTTACATAAAAATTTCTTTAGCAGTATAAATGCATGTTTAAAATATATGGAAGAGCACAAGAAAACTACTGCACAGGACAATTTACATCTAATACATAGACCTATTAATATACAGATATACAGGATATCTCAAAAATGTATATACACTTTAATAGCTGAAAGCTCAATTTTGAAAATAAAATGTATCTTAATAAACACTGACTTTATAATTATTCAAAGTGTGAGCAGACATTTACTTGGACACCCTATATTTTCTCTAATTTGGAAATAAGCAAATTTTGTTTTCTTTATAGTTGATGTTTAAACATTGCACTCATGTATTCATGAGCCATGTCCATGACTACTCGGCCAACTCTCCACTGCAGAGTACCACCTCCCCACCCTGCACTTCTAAAATATCACATCACAACTGAATAGGATGAACTCAAGCATTGGAGTTTGATGCACTATGTTCTTTCAATGGTATATTTAATAATCTAGGAAACTTTTCAGAATCTTTAAAAAATTAACATAACAGGTATGCAATCTCAGGCAAGTTACTTGATGTCACTGTGCTTCAGTTTTTCTCATCAGCAAAGCAGAGGATCAAACAGTTCCTACCCCAATAGGGTTGCTGTGAAAAATGAGTACATGTAAAATAGTCAGAATACACCCATTGATACTAAATAAGTCATTAGTAGTGATCTTCTTTATGTTAAACCAGAGGCCCGGTGCACAAAATTCATGAACAGGTAGGGTCCCTAGGCCTGGCCGGCGATCAGGGCCCATTGGGGCCTTCCGTTGCCAGCCAGGGCCTTCCTTCGTTCCACGCGCCCCTTGATGGTCAGCGCATAACATAGCAAGCGATAGAACTCCCGGTCAAACTCCTGAGGGGACACTGTGCATATTAGCCTTTCATATATATATATATATATGATAGTTCTTCATAGTTTTTGAATTACATTCTTCTCTTACCCAAAGATCCTGTTCCATACACTCGAGCTGGTTTCAGCTCCCTCTCAGCTCGGGCATATTTTGCTGCTGCTACCATTTTCATAGACTTGGTAATTTTCTGGATGTTTTTGATTGACTTCAATCGCCTGGTAACTGAAAAATAGAAGTGTTGTGTTAACACACTGCGGGCGGAACATGAGCATTCTTGTGTTTTCATAGTACACAGTGTTTTACATAAATGTTAAAGGCACATCTTAAAATTAAATACCCATTTCAAAGTTATTTATTACATGTTCTTACAAGCTAATATCTTTTTAAAGTATGATACTTTGTAAAACGTTTTTTGTACTCATTTATTAGAAACTTATCTGGCCACTGGGTAAAGCTAGCAATAAAACTACTGGTGCACAATGTGTTAAGATAAAAGTTACAATTTCATTTGTGAATTTTTCTAAACTGTAAGCCCCCATTTACACCATTAATTAAGAGCATGATGCTAAACTAAGGTTAATGTTAGAATGAGTACTAATAAGAGGTCAAACTTAGCTGACAACATAAGAGATCAGTAAATTAAACACTGAAAATATTAAATTGTTGAAAATGGCCTTTAACCGCATGTTCCATATATTTTTTATATATCTACAAATAGTATAGTTTTTCTCAATTATAACATTATCATTCTATAGACAACAGAATCCAACAACCATGTGTCACCTCAATGGTTGAGCGTCTAAAACAAGTTCAACGCCCCACACATATGACAAAGATTTATTTTGTCAATTTTGACATAATATATAATGGGCTTAAAAAGATGGCTTTTTTAAAAGTATTATTGCCAAAATTTAGTTTTTCTTGATTTATATACTGAGATAAAGTACTTACTGTCTTTCAAAGTTGCCATATTTCGAACTTGGATCCTGAGAGGAAAGGTTTTAAAAATATTTTAGTTTTTTTGAAAAATAGCTCCATTATATAATAAAAACTTTCGAAGTTAATATGTTTATTTAAAGAATACCCCATAAAGAATTACTCAAATATAGGGCTCTAAATATATATATGTTAATTTTTAAATCCCTCAATATTGATACCTAATCCTGTATCAAAGACCTGATTTTATTTAACTTTAGTAATACAAACCTTTCACTGAACTCACATTGGCATTCATACATGCTCTCTTCCCACCTTCATGTCTTTGCCTACATTGTTTTCCCAAAAGAAAAGTCCTTTCCTTTGTTAGGCTACCCAACTTTCAAGGTCAGCCACCTCTAAAAACAGCATTCCTTGCCCAGCCGTGTGGCACAATGGTTGAGCCTCAATCTATGAATCAGGAAACCATGGTTTGATTCCGGGTTGAAGCACATGCCTGGGTTGTGGCTCGATCCCCAGTAGGGGTTGCGCAGGAGGCAGCAGATCAATGATTCTTGCTCTATTGATGTTTTTATCTCTCTCTCCCTCTCCCTTCCTCTCTGAAAATAAATAAAAATATATTTAAAAAAAGCATTCATTGACTTCAGTTCACCAAAACCTTTTCAAATAACACTTATACATTCTAACGTAACAAAATGTGTGAAAGCAGTTTTATTCCAACTAATTCTTAACTTTTCCAACTCAATTCAATAAACATTTACTAAATAGCTACTGTTCTTCAGGATATGGTCTCTGACCACAAGAAGGATACCATTATCTCATAAACAAGATTCATGAAAATTTAGATTTACATAAAATTTACATGAAAAATTTTCTATAATCTTTAAAGTATAATTCATAAAAGTCAAAATGACTTAAATGTAATGTTAGTGAAAGATAAATATGAGAGGATCCCTGCCCTATGAGGAAGGCAACATATTACCAAATATAAATTATCTTCTAGCCCTTAAATCCATACAAAGTACTTGTGTTGGCCCAGAACAGTCCATGGAAGACTTGAAGATTCAATAAATTTGTACATAGAGGAGGACTAAGGAGGGCATTCCCAGGAACGGGAAATCGTTTTGAAGTTGTAGACATGGGTTGGTTTACTAAGTTTAAATATTATTTTATAGGGAATAAGGAAATGAATATCCATAAGCCAACAAATCAGTTTAGTTTTTCTGTGAAGTATCTTGGATGGCAGTGAAAAGCCCAAAATAATGTTGGAATACTGATGACATGGAAACTATATAGGGGCTGCTGCAACTTCCAAACAAAAGCAAGAACCTGGACTAAGATGTTAGCAAAGCCAACAAGAGACGAGGTTTGAGATCAAATTCTTAAGAGTGAAAAGGAGCCCACGGTGGCTCAGTAGCTGAGCATCAGACTATGAACCAGGAGGTCAGGGTTTGATTCCTGGTTAGGGCATGTGCCCAGGTTGCAGGCTCGATCCCCTGTGGGGTGTGCAGGAGGCAGTTGATGGGTGATTCTCTCTCATCATTGATGTTTCTATCTCTCTCCCTCTCCCTTCCTCCCCGAAATCAATAAAATATATTTTTTTAAAAAGAGTGCAGCCCTGGCCAGTTTGGCTTGGTGGATGGAGCATTGGCCTGTGGGCTGAAGGGTCCCGGGTTTGATTCCGGTCAAGGGCACATGCCTGGGTTGCAGGCTCAATCCCCAGTGGGGGGTGTGCAGGAGGCAGCCAATCGATGATTCTCATCATTGATGTTTCTATCTCTCTCTCCCTCTTCCTTCCTCTCTGAAATCAATAAAAATATTTAAAAAAAGAGAGCAAAGGAAAACAAGAATGACCCCAAATTTTCTAATTTAATGACCTGAGTGGATGGTATTGTCATTAACCAAGATAGATAAAGTGGGTGCAGGTGATCTTCCTGGAGAAAATGATTTTTGAATATGATATAGTTAAAAGACCATGGGACCAGGTGGAAATGTCCAGTGGGTCTGAGATTTTGAGATTTGTGATACAGATTTGTAACTATTAGTAAACATAGTAGTTGATGCCATGTTTTCCAAAGGAAAAAAATGGAAATAGAAGCAGGGGAAAATTCCTAATTTTATGAAGTTAGCATTATCTTAATACTGAAATCATATAAATACATTAAAAATGACAGAGAATATCATGAACATAGATGCTAAAATCCTCAACAAAATATTAGCAAATTGAATCTAACAATATACTAAAATGAATTATACAGCGTGGCCAAGTGGAATTTATTCTAGGTATGCAAAGCTGGTTCATCATTCACAAATCAAATACTAGTAATATCCATCACATCAACAGGTTAAAGAAGAAAAATCATATGATCAATAGATGCAGAAAAATCATTTGACATAATCTAATAACTTTTCATGATAAACCTTTTAGCAAATTAAAAATAGAAGAAAAAACTTCCTTAACCCAGTAAAGAATATCTACCCAAAACCCCATGGTTTAATGGTGAGAAACTAGAAACTTTCTCCCTAAGAATGGGAACAAGACAAGATTGTCCTCTCTTACCACTCCTATTCAACATCATACTGGATAGCCCAGCTAATATAATAAGACAAGAAAATGAAATAAAAGGTATACAGACTGGAAGGGAAGAAATAAAGCTGTCTTTGTTCATAGGTGATATGATTGTCTAGGTAGACTATCCCAAAGAAGTAGCAAAAAAAACTTCTGGAACTAATAATCAATTATAGTAAGATTTCAGGATACAGGGTTAATATATACAAAAGTCAGTTCTTCCCTTTATACCAGCTATGAACAATTGTAGTTTCAAGTTAAAAAACACACAAAAAACAATACTATAAACTGAAGACTTAAAAAATGGTTATGCCGACAAATTTTATGTTTTACCACAATTGTAAAAATATACAGACATATATAAACCTAACAAAATGTGTGTAAAACATATATGAGGAAAACTGCAAAATAGATAAAAGAAATTAAAGATTCAAATAAATGGAGAGAAATTCCATATTCATAGATAGGAAAATTCAATGTTGCTAACAAGTCAATTCTTCCCACCTGACCTAAAATTATTACAATTCCAATAAAAACCTCAGCAAGTTACTTTGTGACTACCAATAAACTGATTTTAATGTCTATATGGAAAGGCAAAACACCCAGAATAGCCAACATTACAGCGAAGAAGAACAATGCCAGAGAAGTGACACTACCAGATTTCAAGACTTACTATCAAAGTCCAGAAAACAAGGCATTGGTGAAGGAATGGACAAGTAGATCAATGGAACAGAATACAGAGCCCACAGACTCACACAAATATATTAAGTTTCACAAAGGAGCAAAAGTCATTATATGGAGAAAGGATACTCTTTTCTACAAATGGTGTTGGTGCCCTACCAGTCTGGCTCAGTGGATAGAGCACTGGCCGGCAGACTGAAGGGTCCTGGGTTTGATTCCATTAAGGGCATGTACCTCGGTTGCAGGCTTGATCCCCAGCTGGTTTGGGGGTGCAGGAGGCAACCAATCAATGTCTCTCTCTCACATTTCTCTCTCTCTGTCTCTCCTCCTCTCTCCAAAAATTAATGGAAAAATATCCTCCGGTGAAGATTAACAACAAAACAACTTCTACAAGATACCAAAGGAGAAAATCTAGGTGCTTTGTTTGACTGAGTTTTTAGCTAAAACATCCAAGGTATTACCCATGGAAGAAAAATATTGAGAAGTTGGACTTCATTAATTTTAAAAACTTCCACTCTTCAAAAGACACTGTTAAGAGAATGAAAAGCAAGCCACACACTGGGAGAAAATATTTACAAAACTCATATCTGATAAAGACTGTTATCCAATATATACAAAGAATTCTTTAAAACTCAACAATAAGAATATGGACAACACAATTAAAAAAAAGGGCAAAAGATTTGGAACAGCCACTTCACCAAAGAAGCTATACAAGCAAATACGCATATAAAAAGATGCTCAGTATCATATGCCATTAGGGAACTGCATATTAATGAGCTACAACTACCAACCTGTAAGAATGCTTAAAATTTTTAAAATGACAATACCAAATGATGATGAGGCTAAGAATGTGGAGCAAAAGGAACTCTCATTGATTACCAATGGGAATGTAGAATGTATGGCTACTCTGGAAGATGGTTTGGCAGTTTCTTACAAATCTTGAACATAGTGTTAACATATGATCCAGCAATCATGCTCCTTGGTATCTAATCTACTGAGCTAAAAACTTATGTCTACACAAAAACCAGCGCATGAATGATTAAAGCAGATTTATTCATGATCGCCAAAAATTGGAAGCAATCAAGATGTCCTTCAATGTGAAAGAAAGGATAAACAAACTGGTACATACATACAATGGAGTATTATCCTATCTAATAAAAGAGTAATATACAGATTGGTCATCACTGCAACACACAATATAGCTGCCCCCATGTGGTCAAAGATCCTGCCCCCATGTGGACACAAGATGGCCACTACAAGATGGCCAGCAGGGGAGGGCAGTTGGGAGGCACCCGGCCTGCAAGGGAGGGCAGTTGAGAGGGACCAGGTTTGCAAGGGAGGGCAGTTGGAGGTGATCAACCCTGCAGGAGAGGGCAGTTAGGGGTGACCAGGCTGGCAGAGGAGGGAAGTTGGGGGCAAACAGGCTGGCAGGGGAGCAGTTAAGCATCAACCAGGCTGGCAGCGGAGTGGTTAGGGGGTGATCAGGCTGGCAGGCAGAAGCGGTTAGGGGCAATCAGGAAGGCAGGCAGGCAAGCAGTTGGGAGCCAGCAGTCCTGGATTGTGAGAGGGATGTCCGACTGCCCGTTTAGGATCGGGCCTAAACGGGCGGTCGGACATCCCTCCAGGAGTCCCAGATTGGAGAGGGTACAGGCTGGGCTGAGGGACAACCCCACGCCGTGCACGAATTTCGTGCACCGGGCTTCTAGTTCAGAAATAAAAATAAATGAGCTCTCAAGCCACAAAAAGACATGACAGAACCTTAACTGAACATTGCTCAGTGAAAGAAGACAATCTTTAAGGCTATATACTGATTTCAACTACACAACATTCCAGAAAAGACAAAATTATAGCAACAGTAACATTATCAGTGGTGGCCAGGATTTGGAAAAGAGATTTTTGGGGGAGTGAAACTATTCTGTATGATACTGTAATAGTAGGCACAAGTTATTATGTATTTGTCAAAACCCACAGAACTATACAATAGGAGTGACCTTAATAAAATCATGCACCTTAATTAATAATGTATTAATAATGATCCATTAATTGTATACATACCACACTAATGCAAGATGTTAATAATTGGGGACACTGTTCAAAGTGGGGTGTAGTTATACGGAACTCTCTGTACTTTATGCTCAATTTTTCTATAGGCCTAAAACTACTAAAAAAAAAACAAGCCAACCTATTAATAACAACTTAAAAATGCAGGTTATGAAATGGTATGATCCCATTTTTGTGATTATGTGCATAAAAATAAGTCTGGAAGGCGACAACCAAAACTGTTATCTTTAAAAACTTTGTCTTATCTAACTATTGGTATTACTTAGCCAAAGAAAAATATGGAAACAAGAGGAAGGAGACTTTATGGGAAATATTAGGTTTGATTAGAATGGATCCACTAAAGATTAAAGTTATTAAATACTGACAAGCGCAACTATTTCAAGTACAGACTTATCTGACATAATGATTATCCTGTTAACTAATGGTACTTGAAAAGTGACCCCATTTTTGGACAGCTTTCTTTTTATGGTGTAATGACTTTTTTACTCTAAGCATTCTCAATCTATAGATTACTAGAGACCCAGTGCACAGGTTCGTGCACCGGTGAGGTCCCTCCACCTGGCCTGCGGGGATTGGGCTGAAACTGCCTCTCTGACATCCCCCAAAGGGTCCCGGATTGTGAGAGGGCACAGGCCAGGTTGAGGGACCCCACCGGTGCCCAATCGGGGCCGGAGAGGGACCGAGGGAGGGCTCCAGGGTGTGTCCAGCCCGTCTCGCCGAGTCCCAATTGGCCAGACCCCAGCAGCAAGCTAACTTACCAGTCAGAATGTCTGCCCCCTGGTGGTCAGTGTACGTCATAGCAACCGGTCGAAAGGTCAAATGAACGATCAGACACCATATTAGGCTCTTATTATATATAATAAGGAGTGACATTTGAACATTATAGTTTTAGGCAGACACTCCAACTTAATTGACACAAGTTTCTAATCAGAAAATATGATGTGAAACAAATGTGAATTACATGCCATATTTGTATGAACACATGTTTTGGGTTTCCATACTATCCCAAATGAGGTATGAAGAGGTAGGCTCTTTTGTGATTCTTCATGCTGTGCTCATGGTCTAATTCCCTGTTTTGAAGAACTCTCATGCTTAGCCTTCACTTAGTTCTAAATATGTCAATCTATGCTACAACTTTATTTTTTAAATACAATTTGAGTACAGAATAATCATGAGTTGATCTGAACTCTCTTTAGGGATAGCTTGCTCTATCTACTGAATATACTATATTTGCAAATGAAAAGATAAAGTTCTGAATCAGTTGTATGTTCTAGAGAACTGCATCATGTCCTGAGAAACATGTAGATTATTTGGGAAACTAGAAACGTTATCAAATACAGTGGATGGAAAAATTACACATATTGTGGATTACCATTATTTACTATGATTATTCAGCATTGTTAGGAAAGCTGAAGAAGGCAGTGTGGAGGGAGTCAGAGAGGTCACTAGATGAATGATTTATCAAAGAATTTTAAGGAGCAAATAAATGCTGTGTAATATAAAGATTAAGGAAGCAGCATCCACTAATTCATTTGTTTTTCCTTTTTAAAATTAAATATATTGGGGTGACATTGGTTAACATGATAATACAGGTTTCAGGTGTGGGTTTCAATGTTACAAGATTTGTATATTGCACTGTGTGCCTACCACCCAAGGTCAAATCTTCTCCTATCACCATATACTAGGTCCCCTTTCACTTCCCACCCCCTATACTAATTCTTAAGGAAAATTATGAAGTATGTGTAATTCTAATATTGAATGCCTGTGTGAAAGTCCATCACTTGCCCTTTGAACAAAAAATGACTCTCTTGCACTTCTTTACCAACTGTGGCCCATGATCAAGTCTTCTTTGACAAATACAATAAACCTTCTTACATTATATTTTACATAGAAACTAGTTAAAAACTCATTTTCATTTTTCAATTGATATATCTGAATCCACACCAGCATGTCTCCCACTGCTCTCAGCTCTTTCAAATCCTCACACTAACCCATTAATTATGTAGTATCATTACCTCCATTTAACAGTTACAGAAATGGTAGAGACACGGACACTGAGAAACTTGTCCAAGGTCACACAGCCAGGGGAGTGGCAGTCAGGACTCAAACCCCAGCAGTTTGGCTCCAGTCCATCTTATATTACACTCTGCTGTCTCACGTTTTTTACATTTACAAGTAAATATCTGCTTTTTTAGTTTAAGATGATAACCTTCCTTTTCTTTCCTGAAATACCACCCCTTTTCCTTTTCAATGTATATAGTTCAATTTATGGCCATTGGTCTCATATCTATATACTAGAGGCCCAATGCATGAAATTTGTGCAAGGGGCGTGGCTCTCGCAGCCCCAGCTTCATCTGGAAGGTCGTTAGGCTGCCCGGTCTAATTAGCATATTACACTTTTATTATCTATAATAACAAAGCTGGGGCTGCAAGGGCCGAGGCAAGCTGCTGCGGCTGCGAGGGCCAAGTTCCTTGCACACATTTCGTGCATTGAGCCTCTAGTTATAGATATAAAAGCCAAGCGACTGGAACAACAGAACGACCAGAACAATCAGTTGATATAACGCGCACTGGGGAGGCCAACTGGCCCGATGGGAGCCCTGACTGGCCCCTCCCCCCCCCCCGACTGGCCCTGCCCCCAATCAGCCCTCCCACCCCCACTGGGGGGGTCAGCCAGCCAACTGCCGATGGCCCCTCCCCCTGGCTGGCCCCCCACCCACATCAGAGGCAGGGCCAGCTGACCTCCCAAGGCCCATCCTCCCCCACCCCCACCGCCGGCCAGCCCACACTCATGCACGAATTCGTGCACTGGGCCTCTAGTTATAAAATAGTTCCATTTTAGAGAATGTGGAACACTAGGAAATACAGATGTATTTTCCCCTTATTTGAGATGGAAAAAGTGGAGACTCTTCCTCAAATTTCTTATTTCCATTTTCTTAAACACTACTTTAAAAAAAAGTTAATTTCTGAAACTTTTGGGTACTTGCTGATTCCCTAAACAATTAAAATAATTTCATCATGATTTTAATTAAGCCTCGTGTTTAATGTTAGGATGCAAACTTCCCTGAAGCAAAAACTGTAACAACAATCCACGTTTAAAAATTCAATAACCAAAACAGAACCAAGGAAATGCCCTTTCATGGTTCTGTTAAAGCAAAGGTATTTTTTTACATTTCAAATTACTTTTGTGAAGTGTGAAACTTTAAGATGGTTTTCATTTCTGAATTTAAAGGCAATTATAATGAATGGGAAAGAAAAGGGCAGAATAAGTAGAAAAGACATCAGGCCCCGAGTGATGGAAAATGTGAAGAGGGTAGAATATGCTTTCCACGTGGAATACCAATGTTTGATGAATATTCATAATCTACCAATTTAAAAACATCATTCCAAGGGGATTAAGGTCAGGACTATGACCTTTATTTGATGATTGAGGTTCCAATTTAGGTCCCTAGAATTAGTTGTCTCAGACAGAGAGAGCTTTTATTTTTTATTTATTTATTTTTTAAATATATTTTATTGATTTTTTACAGAGAGGAAGAGAGAGGGATAGAGAGTTAGAAACATCGATGAGAGAGAAACATCGATCAGCTGCCTCTTGCACACCCCCTACTGGGGATGTGCCCGCAACCAAGGTACATGCCCTAGACCGGAATCGAACCCGGGACCTTTGAGTCCGCAGGCCGACGCTCTATCCACTGAGCCAAACCGGTTTCGGCAGACAGAGAGAGCTTTTATTTAAAAGAATTCTTTATGAAAAGATATTCAAATTGTCTTATAGGGTTTTGTTTTTTAAAAAGTTATTTCTACAGTTTTATTTTTATTTTGTAGAAAAGCAAGGAAGAATTTAT
Source organism: Cnephaeus nilssonii (assembly GCF_951640355.1). Lineage (NCBI taxonomy): Eukaryota > Metazoa > Chordata > Mammalia > Chiroptera > Vespertilionidae > Cnephaeus > Cnephaeus nilssonii. The sequence goes on along the minus strand of NC_137072.1, from coordinate 32,262,841 downwards.
TGACCACAGCAAAAACATATTTAGGACAGTGAAACAAGAAAGGGCATAGAAGAAGCAAGAGGAGAGTCGAGGCTGGGCTGCTTTAGCTCACTGAGAAGTCAGAGAAAAGGGGGCTTTGGAGACAGGCTCAGGGGGTTAGCCTGGGATGAACGGCCACGGCCCACTGCTCCCCTGGTTACAAGTCTATGTGCCTGTGGGGGAACGGCACCAGGGTACTCCTTGGAGGGAGAGCATGCCTACAGTTTTATGTAAAATGTGTTGTCCTCAATTCAGAACATTTAAAAAATGATAACTTGGATACCATTTAAGGCTCTAAAAATATGGAAGGAAGGAATGAAGGGAGGGAGGGAGGGAGGGAGGGAGGGAGGGAGGGAGGGAGGGAGCTGATGATTGCTGACCACCTCTGCATGCCAGGAACTGTCCCACGAAGCTCACTAAGACCATATCTATTTAACACCACATTTTAGCGCCTTAATGCAGACCAGGCACTTAACATACGTGTGCCGAATGATTAGCAAATGATACAACTCATACAACTGAGAATTTAACAGAAGTGACTTCTTAATTCCCATGAATATTCTTCAATATATGAGGGGGTGCGGTGGGGAAACCTGACTTCCAAGGCAAATCCACCAACATTTTAATGTAGGCATTTCACAGCATACTAAATTACTTCCTTACACTATTGTTATAAACTCTTTTCTTAATGAAAAACATACCTATTTCAATTAATGCTTTATAGTCCCTTCGCATAAACTAGGATACAAAAATCTAGTTTTGTGCTATAGCTCCTTAGAATTCTCCCTTACTGTAAACCCAGGGAATTGCTACACAGACGATAACTAAGATCTCCTTAGCACTGCGTCTGAAATTTTCCCAGACTTTGTCTAACATAGGTATTTCATCCTTTTATATGGTCCCACCACAAGCCAACGTTTATGTGCCTATTCCTAGGCCTTTTACTATGCAATTGTTTTTGGAAACCAATGTTTAAAATCCTTAAAAATTGCAAGACAGTTACTTAATCCAAACTCCTCCTCCTCCTCTCAGGACCTTGGGACAATTTCATGACCTTGCAGGGTTACTGCTTCAGCATAACGGTTGCAAGATACTGTAAGGTGTCTTTCTCTTGCTCGCCGACAGACAGATTTTTTAAGGTCCCCTTTGCACCCAAACTACCACCGGCCCACGGAGGGCACTTATTTGACTCACCAGTGCCCAGCAAAGCGCCTGCTACACGGTAGGTGCTTAATAAACGTTCTGGCTGAACCGAACAGCTCTTAAAGGGTCACTCCGCTCTATACTGGCCATGCAAACTCTCTCCAACACTGGGATTTCAAAAGGCGTCAAGGACGGAAAGAACAGCTTCATCTTCCCCCTAGACCTTGCCTTGGATCCTCCCTTCCCCCTCACTTTGTGGGCCCAGCTAAAGACTGCACGATACTCATGGCCTGGCACAAAGCAGGAGCTCCCCCAAGTACTTGTTAGCGGAATGAAGACAAGACCGCCCTGAAATTAACTCGGACGAAGGTCTCAATCCCGAGGTCCCAGAAGACAACTCCTCGTGGCCCTCCCCCCGCCCCACTCCGCCTCAGGAGACGTGGCGTAACCTTGCGGTCTCTCCGGCCCCTTCACGTGCCCTTCCCGGATTCGAGGCGCTTCCAGCACCCCGGGCCACCCGGGGCCTCTAGGGACCGAGGCCTCCAGAGACCAGGGACCCGGCCGGCCTGCGACCCCTGTTTTGTCCCACACGCCTCCACCCGCTCCCTCCGCATGGAGTCCTTCCAACCCTTGCAACCCTCCCAATTCCTACCGCAAGCTGCCATACCATTGCGGCTGCACGGCCCAGGCCGAGACCCCAACGACGCCCGCCCGAGAAAACATGGTGGTACTGGCCCTGCTGAAGGTCGGTCAGACAGGCCTCACCGCGCATGGGCAGGAGCTTCCCCACGCCCCTTCCCGCCCCACTTCCTTCTTCAGTCTCGCTTCCTGACGCCAAACTGAGGTAAATCTCGCGAGCTTTAGGCCCCAGCCTTCCGAGGCCCCACCTTCCGCCGGCTCTGGGCTGGTATTTGTCCCGCCCACTCCTATCAGCTCTATTCCGCTTCCGGCTGTCTGGGCGCTGGGTTCCGGGGAGGTGTTGCTGCGGTGGTCGCGATGGGAAAGTCAGATTTTCTTACCCCGAAGGCCATTGCCAACAGGATCAAGTCCAAGGGTCTTCAGAAGCTGCGCTGGTATTGCCAGATGTGCCAGAAGCAGTGCCGGGACGAGGTAAGCGGCCGGGATGGCCCCACGCCCCGTCCTCTCCCTTGTCTGGGTCCAGCTGGAAATCCGGGCTCAAGCCCCTGATGCTGAAGGGGAGGCGTGGAACTCAGGTCCCTCGTCCTGGGGTCTGTACTGGGCGAGTCAGCTAGTCAACACAGTAGGGACCCTTCCCTGCAGCCCCCGTCCTAGTGGGAACCAATAGTCTTTGACGCCTCTTTCTTCCCAATCTGCCCCCAAAAGAAATGCGAAATAAAAGATTTTGCAGCTCTGGGCTTGAATAATTAAATGCCAAGCGCCTAGGTAATAGCAATAACAATCATCTCTGACTTTACCTGGCTGTTAAGAGAAACAGAATTATTATAAAGAAGGATTCACACCTCTTTTCAGGATCAGATGAAAAAGAAGAAATAAGTTCTGGCACACTACTTATCTAACAATAATTTATTGAGCAGCTACCATGTGCTAGGGCCAGGAGATTACTGTGGTTGAGATGTGGACCGGGGTCAGACTGTCAGAATTATGAAGCCTTGCCGCATCACTTAATTGCTGTGTGGCCTTGGGCAAGTAACTTACATTCTCTCTGCCTGTTTACTTATCTGTAAAATGGGAACGGTAACTATACCTACTTATAAGATTGTCGTGAATTTTAAATGAGTGAAATATGTTTAAAGTGACTCTGGGGTTGCGGGGGGAGGGGGTCGTCTTTGGTCAGATCTTGAAAAGCTTTGTGTGCTGTGCTATGGAGTTTACACTTTTTCACATTAATGAGATGGATGATGAATGAGTCGCCTTGAAGAATTGAGAACAGGCTAGTGATGTGATCATATTTTTCTCTGGAGATTTAATTGGGTAAGGATGGGAGAAGGCTAGGCAATTCTGTGTGAGGGATGAGATATTTTAAGTGGGACTCATATTGAATAACATTGATACTGTTATTTGTTTTCATTTCTCTTTAGTTCTTTCTAATTGAGTCAAGGTGGAATTCTCACACAGAAAACTAGAGACTAGTACATTGAACATCCATATATCCACTACCCAGATTTAACATTTTAAGTATTTTGTCATATTTAGTTTTCCCTGAAATGTTTTAAAGTAATGTACAAACTTCAGGATATTTGACCTCTTAATTACTTAAATATGCATTTCTAAAATATCAGGATATTTTTCCATAGAGCCACAATATATGTCATCACACATAACAAAATTAATAGAAATTCTTTCATGCCATCTGATATACACTACAAACCCACATTTTCTCATTTGTTCCCCCAATTGCTTTTAAAGCAATTTAAAAAACAACAAGATCAAATCAAAAGCATGAATTGGATTTGGTTATTAGGGCTTAAAAAAATAAACTTTATTTTTCAAGCAGTTTTACATTGACATGTCATTATCACCAAAATCCATAGTTTACATTAGTGTTCACTCTTGGTATTGGACATTCTATGGGTTTGGACAAATGTCTAATGACACGTATCCACCAGTGGTATCATACTGAGTGGTTTCACTGCCCTAAAAATCTCTGTGCTCCAGGTTATTAGGACTTTCAATTCTCCCTAAATTCTCAAATTACAGTAGAACACACTTCTTCCACCGTTTCCTTCCACTCCCCTACTTTTTTTCTTACCATCTTACCATTGACTTGAAGATACTAGGTTAGTCAGTTATCAGAACATTGACACTTTCTGGATATGTTAAATTGTTTCCTTTAATTGTCTTTTACCTTCTTTCTCTGACTCTTGTAATTATTGATATCTAAAGACTTGATTAGGTTCAGCTGAAACATTTTGGGACAAATACTTTATAGGTGATTCAGTATATTTCATATTGCATCATATAAGGAAGCCCATATGTCTAGTAGTGCTAAGATGATTATGTAAAGATGACAGCCTGTAAAGTAATATTTTAGAAAATATTAGAAAGTAATATTTTCCCTCTTGCAGGACCATGCAACTAGTAGGGTGATACTTTGGAATCATGACCATATATCTAGTTTTCCTTTCACCTGTGTGTTTTAGCTTCTTTGCCTGAGTCAGTTATTTCATTAGGGGTTGCAGAGTGGTTATTTTTCTAATTGTTTCTACATTTGTTATTGGCTGCTACTCATTCGTAAAAATGAGCCTTTCTCATCAGCCAGGGCTCTTCAATTATCTTCAAATGTTATCCTAAAATATAGTCCCAATGGGAAAAGGAAAGTAAATGCTTAATACTTTCCTTTAAGGCATTTGTGGTGGTTCTGGCCTGTTTGCCCCCAGATCTGTTTATTTCCCTTCCCTACCAGGGAGGACAACCTGGGGGAGGAGAAGTTGACCCTAATAAGTTTCTGCCTCTGTCTTCATCTCTCGGTATTGGAAGATTGAGGGCGAGAAAGGTCAGATGCAGAGTATTCCATTCCTACCCATCGACTCCCTTGGGTTTCCTTGAAGCTACCCTAATCAAGATTTAGTGTTGAAATCAGGACAGTGGCAATGGGCATGAGCAGAGGGACTGGATAAGAGTTATTAAGAAAGCTGACTGGGCTTAGTGATTTATGGAATGAAAGAGAAGGACACTAGAATGCCGGCCTTGGTCTTGACCAGGGTGTGATACGTCCTATTCACTGAGGTGGGGGTTACAGGAGAAGAGGCACATTTTTCATTTCTATTACAAGTGAAGAATCAGGTTTAAATGCTACGTAGAACAGATACAAAGTCAAAATGTATCTCTATATACACTGAGTGGCCAGATTATTATGATCTCTGAATGCATATATAATAATATATATATATATATACATATATACATATATATATATATATATATATATATATATATATATGTATATATATATATATATTAGAGGCCTGGTGCATGAATTCGTGTATGGGTGGGGTCCGGCCAGCCTGGCCAGGGGGAGGGGACATGGGCAGTTGGCCGGCCTGCCTGCTGGTTGAACTCCTGGTCGAGGGGACAATTTGCATATTAGCCTTTTATTATATTATATGAGTAATACTTTATTATGAGTAATACTTTCAAACTGTTTAGAAGAGTACCTAGTACTCAATAATAATCAGAGATCATAATAATCTGGCCACTCAGTGTATATAAAAGCCTAAGCGACCGTCCAATCATCTGACCAGTAGTTATGACGCGCACTGACCACCAGGGGGCGACTCTCAATGCAGGAGCTGCCAAGCGACAGCAACTTTGTAGAGTGCCCTCTTGCACTCCGGGACCCCTTGGGGGATGTCGGACTGCTGGTTTCAGCTCAATCCCTGCAGGCCAGGCTGAGGGACCCCACCTGCCAGAGGGACCCCGCTCACTCCGCAGATGCCTTTCGAGCCCCAGCGCCGCCCCAGGTGCGGCCAGCAGTGGAGGGACCGCGGGAGGTTGGCTCCAGGGGGTGTCCGTCCCATCTCGCCCAGGCTTGCCCTGCCGGCCACCTTCTAATTAATTTCCTTTCAATGTGCACGAATCTGTGCAGTGGGCCTCTAGTGATTTTATAATCATCTGAGCAGATGTAGATTTAGTGTGTTTAACATAAGGTTTATGTAATATGCAACAATGTATTTTGGATAATAGCTGAAGTAGAGAAAAGAGAGTGAAAAATAGTGTCCTTACTGGAAATTAATGATCCATTTTATTTCATTATATTCCTCAAAGCACTTGTATAACACTCTGTGTGCAATAGGTACTCAACAGTAATTTGTTAAATTGACACACAAAAAATAAAATCACTCCTATGTTACTGTGCATAGAAGTGTTTCTTACTAATGTTTTCTAAAGCACTATTTTTTTTTTGTCTCTTTAATACTTGGAATTATTCTTTGATTAGCAGGGTTGCAAAACTCAGCTTGGTAATTTGGCTAGTGATTTTATTACTTTTTACAGTTTATCATCAAAGAGCAACTTTTTAGAGTTTAATTAAATACTTCTACTTAGGCCCCATTATGATGACCTAAATCAGAATTTAACTACTCCCTTTACATTTTTGTAGAATGGCTTTAAGTGTCATTGTATGTCCGAATCTCATCAGAGACAACTATTGCTGGCTTCAGAAAATCCTCAGCAGTTTATGGATTATTTTTCAGAGTAAGTAACTCAAAGACATTCTTATCTCATAAGCCTCATTCAGTTGGACATTTTATAGATGCTTAATATTTTATGTACTGGAGGCTCTCTTTATCCTTACATATTAACATGATGGCTATATTATATTTGTGCTCAGTTTCTGTCTTCCTTGTACAATTTATCATAGTATGAAATTATTTAAAAAATATTCCTCACAGTTCAGTTTTTCCTTCTTTTCACTTCAAACAAACAAAACTATCTTTTCTTTTAAAAGTGTGGCTAAGAGCACAGCTCTAGAAGTCAGATTGACTAACTTTAAATTCTTTAAATCCACTCATGAGCTATGTGACTAGTGAATTTACTTAAGTTTTTCTGGGCTTTAATCTCATTTCTAAAATGGGACTAAAAATAGTACCCTCTTCCAGGTATTGTTTCTTCTTAGGGTTTATATGAGGCTATCTGAGTAATACTTTCAAACTGTTTAGAAGAGTACCTAGTACTCAATAATATTAGCTATTAATTATTAATAATATTTAGTCTTGCTTCTCTCCATCTTTTTTTTTTCTAAAGTTCTAGACCCTTTGATCTTAGGACTGTCTTGAATGCCACCAGGGTACTTACGGTGCACTTTGGGAAATACCATCCTGGCAAGAGCCATCTACACTCAGTGCTTTCCTTGCCACCTCCCTCCCATTCACTCCATCCACCGTAGCTGTCTTCCTGAAGAGTCGCTCGTGCCTTTTTCCATCTTCCTTTTCCTTGATCTTTTTTCCATGGATGAAATCTTAACTCTCAATTGAAACACCTCTCTGATTTATATTTTTCCCTGGTTTTCCTCCTACCACTCACTTTCTTCATTAACTCCTCTTCCTCTCCCAGCTCCTCAAATATAGAAAGTCCTCCAGGTGCCCGCTTGGCTTCTTTTCACCCCACTCTACAGTCTCCATGAGTTACATTATCTTCTGTTACCTTTATGATTGGATAAGCATAAATTCCTAAGTCTGGATGTTTATTCATAACATCTATCTTGAGTTATAGATTTTTTTTTCCTCTGGGCAATTCTAATCTCTATTTCTGAGGGCCATCTCAGAGTCAACATTTCTAAAGCTGAACATAGGATTCTCCCCACCACACCTACTGGTTATTCTTTGCTGGCTAAAAACTGCCTATGCAGACTGCCAAGCTGCAAACCTAGCATCCTCTGGAAATAGCTTCATGTGGATTCTCCCTTACAATGTCCTTTAAATGTATGTCTTTTCTATTCTCACAGTCACAGTAATCATCCTCATTGTGTCCACCTAAAAGATTGCAGTGACTTCCTCACTGGTTTCCCGACTGCAGCTTCCTTTCCTCTTGTACTAGGACCTGTTCTCTGCCTGTGGTTCACAAGCCAGTGCCTGATCAGAATCACCTTGAGGGCTTGTGAAGACAGAATGGCAGACTCCACACCCACTTTCTGATTCAGTAGATCTGGGAAGGGGCTGTAGACATTGCATTTCTATAAAGTGCCCAGGTGACGTTGATGCTGTTGATCTAGGGCCGTGGTCGGCAAACTGCGGCTCGCAAGCAATATGTGGCTCTTTGGCCCCTTGAGTGTGTCTCTTCCACAAAATACCATGGCCTGGGCGAGTCTATTTTGAAGAAGTGGCGTTAGAAGAAGGTTAAGTTTAAAAAATTTGGCTCTCAAAAGAAATTTCAATCGTTGTACCTTTGATATTTGGCTCTGTTGACTAATGAGTTTGCCGACCACTGGTCTAGGGACCACACTGAGAACTATTGTATATGCTCCAACAGCATTATCTTTCTAAATCACAGATTGTCACAAGTTAGCTAAGTAAATTATTTTATGCTTTTCCATTGTCTGCATAAACCCAATCTCTTTAGCCTGACCATCAAGGTACTTCAAAAATTAGCCCTAACATTATAGTCCAGCTACTAGGTACATCTTCTCCTTGTTGTTCTATTCTACCCTGACTCTCACACTCATTTTTATCTGTCTTCAATGTTAGCCAAATTCAATCTTCATTTCTCAAACATGTGATTCTTTCATCTTTCATGTCTCTATGCCAACTGGGAATGGCCTTCTCTTCTTCACCTGTAAAAGTCCTATTTACACTTCACCACCCATATTATAAATCACCTCTAGGCACCTCTGGGTATCTCCCTTAATTCTTCCTATGACATTTTGTTACATCTCTTTTTCAATTTGACTTGTTATGATTGGGTCTGCTAGATTATAACCTAGGTGAAGATTCATGTTTTATTCACCTATGTTTATCTAGCACTTAACACAGTGAGTTCAGTTCAGAGGGACACATTGAGTGCCAGTTTCTTGTGAAATAAGGGCAGTTTTGTTATCATCAATAGAAAAGGGTTGTTATGCCACAGTCAGTAGTGCTAAGAGATTTCATGAAGGACCCTCCCCAAAAACGTGTAGTCGCTTTTGCTACGACTGTTTTGCCAAGACAAAAAGTTTTAACTCCGAACTGACTTTTAACTTTAATTCTTGAAAGCTGTAATCTTTGGGGATTCTTTCCTTGTTCAGTTTTGAAAGATTCATAACAAATATTCAACAAATGTTTCATACATCATTTGAGAATTCAGACTGTACAATGGCTTAAATTTCAGGAAGGTAATGCTATATATTTATAGAAATTACCTTAATGCTTTCCTTTCTTTCTTAATTAGGGAATTCCGAAATGACTTCCTAGAACTTCTCAGGAGACGCTTTGGTAAGCATTTTATGTATTGTGCACAGAAAACTTTCTGGTCTGTAACTTGCTCAGGATCAATAGTTTCACATTTTGTTCTTAGGCACTAAGAGAGTTCACAACAACATTGTTTATAATGAGTATATCAGCCACCGAGAGCACATCCACATGAATGCCACTCAGTGGGAAACTCTGACTGACTTTACCAAGTGGCTGGGCAGAGAAGGTAAGAATGAGACATATTTGAATAATAGCAGTTATGTGGCTCCATTTCAGGGAGAGAGAGAGAGAGAGAGTGTCATAGTTTCTATGTAAATTTATTGGAAAGAGGATGAGTAAGGTAATTTAAAAACTGTGGACCCTGGCTGGTTGGCTCAATTGGAATCTCATCCCATACACCAAAAGGTCATGGGTTCAATACCCGGTCAAGGCACATGCCCAGAGTGTGGGTTCGGTCCCCAGTCAGGGTGATATGATGTTCCTTTCTCACATTGATGTTTCTCTCTCTCCTTCTCCCTTCCTCTCTCTCTCAAATCAATGAAAACATTCAAAAAATATTAAAACAAAACAATAAGACTGTGGAGTCCTAGCTGATGTAGCTCAGTTGGTTAGAGTGTCATCCCATACAGCTGAGGGTTGAGGGTTCAATTCCAGGTCAATGGTTCAATCCCGGGTCGAGGGTTCAATTCAGGTCAGGGCAAGTACTGGAGGCAACTAATGTTTCTCACATTGATGTTTCTCTCTTTTTCCTCTCCTCTTTCTCTAGAATCAATGAAAAACATATCCTTGGGTGAGGATTAAAAAACAAAATGGGGAGAGGAGCATAATATTCCAGGGTTGATTTTGTGTATTACAATTAAATATAAATGTCTGGAGTCACTCTTTTGACAGTGTCAAGATTTATCACTGAAGCAAATTCTCATTTAAATTAAGGATCATTATCAATCCTCTTCCATTTTTGCCCCCCATATTCATTTTACTTTAGGAAACTTCTTTCCTCTCTTAAGTAGATTTTTAAAATGTGTTGCTTTATTCATTTTTAATCTCATAGGATGGAAAGTTGGGGAGAAGAAAAGAGAAGGAAATTTTGTGTCAATGTATTACCTATTCAATGTTTTACTTACTCAGTGTGCTATTTTATTCCATTTTAGGGGACTAATTTCTACTTAGTTACATTAACAAAATATCATGTACTCATTGGATATTAGACACACACAGTTGACTAATTACCAAGCAAGATAATACTTCTTTCATACTCTTTTCCTTGTTTAAATATGTTTCCTCAACCTAAGTGGCTAAAAATCTGAATAGTAATTTATGTTCAAAGACTGAGACTATTTCACTTGAAATACATAAATCTCATTAACTATAAATATGGAAAATCTACTGCAGGAATTTCTATATTTGAATGAATGGGTAAATAATGCAAAGATAGAACATTTACATTTACCTTCAGCTTTGATTATGTACAAATTTATGATGTCTGTGGTTTTTTTAAGGCTTGTGCAAAGTGGATGAGACACCTAAAGGCTGGTATATTCAGTATATAGACAGGGACCCGGAAACTATCCGCCGGCAACTGGAACTAGAGAAAAAGAAGAAGCAGGACCTTGATGATGAAGAAAAAACTGCTAAATTTATTGAAGAACAAGTGAGAAGAGGTCTGGAAGGGAAAGAACAGGTGGGCACAATATTATTGAGAGAGGCACTAGAAAGAGGGCTAAAGAAGCAAAATTGCTTGTTTTGTTAAGTATTTTGTTAAGTTTTGAATTGAGTTTTGTAGGTATTGTGCCTTAACTAGGAGGAGAAAGATCATGGCTGAGTGTAAAAGCCCAGATTTTGGAGTTGAGACAAACCTGGGTCAATTCCTGACTTACTGACTTCACAATCTTATGTAGTTGTATAAACTTCTAAACCTCAGTGTTCGTAGCTCTCCAGAGAGGCAGTAGTTAATGAGAAAGAGATAAGCAGATAATTTCTCCTGATTGTAATTAATGCAGGGCTGGAGATAAACTGTGTGGGTGAGTAGGGGGCCAGAGCTTGCTCCAGCTTGGGGAGGACATAAAATATTTGAGGGTAAATACAATTCCTGGGTTGAGAAGTCTTAAAGAAGTAATGGGCAACACCCGAGTAAATGGGGGAGGGAGGGCGGGCATGGTGATGGTTCAGGGGTTAGAATAAGGCATTTATTTCTAAATTATTTATTGGATATCTCCTATGTGCCAGGAACTCTTCTAGACATGGGGTATACAACAGAGAACAAAAGATAAAAAATCCTATAAAATAATTCTTAATTGGAGAATATTTACAATACATATAATTTCTTAATTAGGGTCTTAATCATGTTAGAGTTGTATCTGAGAGCTACACTGCAACATAGGTAGCAAGTACTAATATAGGAGTATTGAATATTGATAGTAAATGCTCTGTGAACCAACCTTCAAATTGTTTTTCTCCCCAAGGAAGCCCCTGTTTTTACAGAATTAAGCAGAGAAAATGATGAAGAGAAAGGTAATTTTACTTCTTTTTCTTTTATTAAAGTGGATGCTTTTGTATTGGTTCTGCTAAAAGTTGGCATGTTTGGAAGCAAGATGCAATCTGTCAGGATTGCATTGTTCTCATTGATAAAAAGGCATTTACTGATGAATTTGATGGGATGCCCTCAGCTACAAATAAAAACAAAACTGGCAAATAACAAATTAGCCTAAACAATAAGGAACTATTTTGTCATACCAAGAGTTCCAGAGGTAGGGTAGTGCAGGATGCTGAACTGTCAGCAGCTGGACAAGAGGTGGCAGCTGGCACTTCCGGCCGTCAGGTGCAGACCCAGCATTGTCCCGAGGATGACAGACAGAGCATCTCTCCAGGAGTTCCTTATGAGCAGATACTCCTCCCGCCAGTGGACTTTTTTTTGGATGTCATTGGTCACATGTCCACCTCAAGAACCGTCACGGGAAAGGGAATGGGATTGCTTTGATTTATTTAGACCAAAAGACCCTTACTAATCACCTCCCAAGGATCCCATCTTGTAATCCTGACGCCTTGGGCATTACATTTTCAGCTAATTCAAGTATGAATTTTAGGAGATACAAACATTCAGACCATTGCATCCTTTGAGCCATGTTTGAGAGGTACAGACACCTAAACAAAATTGAATTCCTATTAGTGAAGGAAGTGGGGGCTGTCTGCTACAGTGCTGGATCACGAAGGTCTTTCCCAGCCCTGTGTGCATCCATCCAGCATATTCTACAGGAATTTATGACCTCTGGATGGGAGCATTCCAGCTCTCATTTATTCAGAATGCCCATGGAAAACAACAAAAACAAAATGCCCATGAATTTCTATGTGGACATATTGTGGTATCTTATCTGATAATTTTTATTATCATTTTCCTGAAATATGGAATACCAATTTTTCTCTCCTAGTGGCATTTAATTTGAATAAAGGAGCATGTAGTTCGACAGCAACATCTTCCAAGTCAAGGTGAGCTGCATGAACAGGTATCTTAGAAAATGAGAATTTCTGTGAAATATTGATGACTACATTTTAAAAGCTGCAGTATTAAAAAAAAAGAAAAACCAGTATTATGAATTATTTTTTTCTGGTTGTACTTTTTGTTTTTTGCTTGACGGTTGGTTTGTGTGGGTGTGTATGTTGGGATTAGCAGCTGTTTTTTTTTCTTACACTTGCCTGTCATAAGATGACTGTGTCTTTTGAGGAAAGGGTTATTTTGATTAAAGACTTCACATGGATAAACTATTACTTCTCAATGCATCCTTCCCCACTTAATGGTTCCTCTGCTACTGCAGTATTGTTTATTTTTCTGTCATAGTCCACTTAGCAAGTTTAAATGTTATAGCTAGGGTATACATTTTTTGCTTTACCTGCTGTGTTACAGTTTTCTGAGAATAGAGACTAAGTTATTGAGCCATCTCCTTAGTATACCACCTAGTACAGTATAAATGCACTAGTGGTCACTCAGTAAGAATTGCCTTCTCTTCTAGATGGTATAGTATAGGCAGGAGTCCACAAACTTTTCTGCAAAGGGCCACATGGTGAATACTTTAGTCATTGTTGGCCATATATATATATATATATGTGTGTGTGTGTGTGTGTGTGTGTGTGTGTGTCTTTGCCACAACCATTTAACTCTGCTGTCAGAGTGAGAAAGCAAACATAGGCAGTATGTAAATGAATAAGAATGCTGTGTTCCAATAACATCGTATTTGTAAAATTAGGCCACAGGCTGGATTTTGTCCTCAGGCTGCAGTTTGCCAAACCCTGATATAGCATGTAGTCAGGTACTTCTCACTTTTCATGTTCTTTTCTAGTTATTCTAGAGGCCCGGTGCATGAATTCTTACACCAGTGGGGTCCCTCGGCCTGGCCTGCGGGATCGAGCCGAAACTGGCTCTCGAACATCCCCTGAGGGATCCCGGATTGTGAGAGGGCACAGGCCAGGCTGAGGGACCCCACCGGTGCACGATCAGGGCCAGGGAGGAACGAAGGAGGTTGGCCAGTGTGCCACGCCAGCACAGCCAAGGGTTCGGCAAGCCTGAGGGGGGCTGGCAAAGGATGAAGAAAAGACAGACAAAGAGAATAATCTGGGTCTAGGTGGATCTTCTGTGGCTGGCTGAGACCACAGAAAAGATCCAGACTGCAAGTTGAGCCTTTATTTTATAGTCAGAGGTAAACGAGGTAATTTACAATGTTCTTGTAAGTTTCACTTGTTTTGGCAGCACTTGCTGCACCTCCCACAGCCCATTAATTACACAGGAAAGATCTAGGGAGCGTCACAAGATCAATCTTAATTATGCTTAGAGGGCTGTGCCCTCTAAGCTGGGACTTGTTTGTGGCTTTTCCAACAGGTCAGTCCGAGGCTTAACCCTATAACCGCTCCCTACAGGCCAGCTTGGAAGGGACCGTGGGAGGGCTCCAGGGTGGGTCTGGCCCATCTCGCTCAGTCCTGATCAGCCAGACCCCAGCAGCAAGCTCACCTACTGGTCGGAGCATCTGCCCCCTGGTGGTCAGTGCATGTCATAGCGACTGGTCGATTGGTCGACTGTCTGCCCCCTGGTGGTCAGTGCACATCATAGCAACTGGTCAACTGTCTGCCCCCTGGTGGTCAGTGCATGTCATAACGAGCGGTTGAGCAGCCTTAGCATATCATTAGCATATTACACTTTGATTGGTTGAATGGCCAAGGCCAACTAGACACTTAGCATATTAGGCTTTTATTATATAGATACTCTTTTACCAAATATCCACTATTTGTGATATGCAATGCATTCAGTATGGTTAAAGAGGTTAAAAAAGCTAAATATAAGAGAAGATGTTCAGGAAGATACCAGCATATATGTGGAGTTAGTTTTAAACTGTATTTTACATGTTGTGTTTTTAACCCTTTGCACTCGCTTTTTTCTCGATTCCTTTATTCTACTCGGGATTTAATTTTTTAAATACTCCAGATTTTACAAAGCGCGACAGTAGAATAAAAAACTGGAGTTTCTTTTCATACAAACTTATTTATTTGGATTTTTTTATATTTCAAATTATTGATACATTTAAAGAGTAATTTTAATCTCTAGCTACCGATGCTAACCGTGTCGAGTCACACTCGACATCGAGTGCAAAAGGTTAAGGCTCTCAGTCTTTGGGGGGAAGAGTGGCGTTAATTTACTAGTATAGGCTAGTGCCTACTTGGCATGACTAAAGTGGCTAGGAGAATTGAAGGAAATGGACTGGCTGAGTCAGCAATGTATAACTGCTTCAGAATGGCTTGCCAAATGTCTTAGCTTTAATCAAAATACTTCAGAATTAACACCTACATTAGATATCAAGAAGAAGTTGGTTAATTGAGTTATATATATGATAAATCTGAAAATTCTTTTTAAAATATTGAGATTACCTGGAAGACAGACTTGAATATATCATAACATACATGTCACGTGGTTTTAGACCCTTCTGTATTTTTCTCCATTCTCTTTTATTATTTGTTATACCTAAGTGTAGATGAAGGTAAAAGTTGGTCCCAGTGGTGCCCAAATTCATCACCCTTGTATTAGTTTTCTATGACTGTGGTAATAAGTACCACAAACTAGGTGGCTTGAAACAGTGGAAACTCTTTTGTCTCTGGAGGTCAGAATTCTGAAATCAAGGTGTCTGCAGGACTGTGCTCCCCCCGAGGCTCTGGAGGGGAATCAGCTTCTGGTGGCTACTTGAGTTCTTTGGCTAGTGGCTGCATCCCTCTTGTCTTCATGACCAAAGTCTTTAAATTTCTCTTTGCTTTATCCTCATGTCACCTTCTGTGTGTGTGTCAGATCTCCCTCTGTTTCTCTTTTAAAAGAATGCTCTAATGCTGCCTTTAAATGCTTTAAATTTTTAAAAAATATATTTAAAACAAATGATGGGTAATAATTCTATTGTATTTTTTAGTCACCACACTTATTTTTTTATTATCTCCACCATAGCTTTGTGCAAATATTTATCTGTTTCATCTTTTGTAGAGATGATAGATTAAAGAATTAGACTGGTAAGATTCATTTAGTCAGCAAAACTTAATTGAGCACCTATTTTATGTGAGTCACATTATAGTTACTGCTACATTATAGGGGGAAAAATTATACATATGGTCCCTCCCTCCTATGAACGAGGAATCCTATGTACAAATGATTATAATACATGGTGGAGTGTGATTTATGCCATGAAGTGCTATGGCATTTCAAAAAATGACAATTTAAGAAACCTCATGAATAATGGATCTCAAAGAATTTTAACAAATGGAGAAAAATGGAGAGATTCTTGTAGGTATAAAAGAGGCATGTGAAAAATTGCAAAGGCATGAAGCATAGGGCATGGCTCAATTAATAGCAAATTGTTTACAATGGCCAGTGAACATAAAAATCAGAGATAGTACTCTGGGGTCAGTGATGACAATTTTATATCGGCATTAAAAAAAATTAAAATTGCCCTAACTGGTTTGGCTCAGTGGATAGAGCGTCGGCCTGTGAACTGAAAACTCCCATGTTCGATTCCGGTCAAGGGTATGTACTTTGGTTGCGGGAACATCCCTAGTAGGGGGTGTGCAGGAGGCAGCTGATCAATGTTTCTAACTCTCTATTGCTCTCCCTTCCTCTCTGTAAAAAATCAATAAAATATGTTTAAAAAAATTTAGAATTTACACTAGGAGGTCAGGCAATAAAAAAATATTTAAGTGACATGCTAAGACTTTTGCTTTAAAAGATAGAGCTGACAATAATGTGTTAGACTTCTAGCAGTCATTTTACAAACATTTAATTCTTGCAGTTGAGCTCATAGTTGGGTCACATTATTATCCCCATCATAATAATAAAGAGCTAATATGCTAATGGTCGGGACGCCATAACGCATAAGGACTGATCACAGGAGGCTGCCTGTGCGTGCGCAGCGGGGCGTTGCTCCGGAGACGGGGCGGAAGCGGGGAGGCGCCCGGAGGAGATGGGACCATCCCATGCCGGGGCGGGCGGGGGTGAGAGCCCATAGCACCCCTCTCACCAGTCCTTCGCCACCACCGCTCACACTCAGAGCACCCCGCCGCCCACCTGCCAGGGGAAGGAGCACAGCGCAGCAGGCGGAAGGCTTCCAGGCTCTCCTCTGGTGCCATGATGGGGCGGAGCCGCCGCATTGCTCCTGAGACAGGGCGGAAGCGGGGAGGCGCCAGGCGAAGGCGGGACCAGCCCAAGGCCTCTCGAGGGACTGAGGGTGGGCTTGAAGTGGCCAGAGAAGGCCAGCTCCACGCTGGAGCTCTGTGTGGAGAGGTTCGGGTGTCAAGGCAGGGCTGCGCAGCACGATTTCGCGCGCTGGACTCCTAGTTTATAGATGAGGAACTAAGGCTTAGAAAAGTTCATTACTCTAAGTTCTAAGAGAAGTAGCCTCAAACCCTGATCTGCCTAACACTGAAGCCAATGCTGTCATCACTCTGCTATTCTGGTTCTATTGACACTTGCTGAAGGGGTAAGGAGAATGTAACAGTAGATAAAGACAGGAAGGGTTACATGTTCCCCTGGTGCCGAGTCCTGTCAGGGATGCTGATGACTCCTTCATTGCGTCCACTGATCTGTTATAAATGAATCATGTAACACATTTCTTCTGTTATTTATTCTGCATATTCTAAAGCCTTTCTCTGTGTATAGTTTTGCTAACAAGCACGGTTCTTCTTCTTGTCAGTTCTTTGGGACCAAGTGCATTGAAGGTGATAGAGGCCACAGCATCAGTGAAACGGAAAGAACCTTCCCATAGCTCAGCTCAACCAAAAGAAAAGAAGAAAAAGAAGTCTGCACTGGATGAAATCATGGAGGTACAGTTGATGAACTTCCTGTTCACTCTTTAGCATTAGAGGAATGATGCAGCTTAAACCAAGGAAACTTAAATAGTTTCACCATTGTTAGATTACTCTAAAGTTAAAAAATGTGCACATGCTAGGTTAGGAAAAAGGAGCCTACGTGCAGTTTCACTGGAATAGAATTAGAACTCCCACAAGCTTTAGTTTCTTGCTGCAAGTGTTGTCTTCAGAACTCTCCATGCAACTATGTGGAGTTCAAAGAGAAGGACTTCACTGGTAATGGAAGCTAGACGTGAAAGCTCTGTTTCCCTTCGGTGGCTGTGAAATTGGCATCCTCCAAGGATTCCCCCACCAACCTTTGCTCTCCTGTTGTCTTAACTTCCACTTGTCGCCTTTTAGCAAATAGGAAAAAAGCTGTGACATACCTAGTTTTAATTTGATTTAACCTGATGGCTAAGTTTATGTGATGAGCCATTGAAAACTTATGACTATCTGGATCTAGGGCCATACTTTTTACCTGGATTCTAGAGTAATTCTGCAGAAAGTTCTTAATATACTCCTAAATATTCCTTTTCCCCTTCTAACACATAACCTTACCTTATCAATAAATGTCTGAAATAAGTGGAAAAAGAGAAGGGGAAGGACAGGTGAAGAAAAAGATAAATGGACACAAGAAGCAGCTTTCCCCCTGTAATATCATTTCCTCTAGGCTCTCCATCCCTTTTCTTCATTTATGAAGGTCTAGGAGGTTACTGTTGGGTCTTCCCTGATACTGAGTCCTCATACAATGAGGAGCAGTCTGAAAAGCTTAAAGTATAGCATAAGATGTGTACACTCTGAGATGTCGTCATTCCATCATTCAACACATATTGAGTGCTGTTCACTAGGTAGGCATTATGTGAGGTCATGGGTCTGTAGAATAGGGATAAAAACCCAGTATCTGTGTGTCATGGAGCTTTCATTCTAGTGAGGGAGATATTCCATGAACAAGTGAGTAATAAATAATTACGTACAAAATGCTAAGTCCTAAGGCGGTCTGAGCCGCAAGAGTGGGGAGAGAGCTTGTGCTATGGCAGGAAAGAGCTCTAAATCAGTCTTGGGAAGAAAAGGTCAACATGGCTGCAGCTTGGTGAACACAAGAGTGGTAGTCTTTGAGGTTAGAGAGAGAAGTAGTGGGAACACCAGAGAAGTTGTATAGGCTATGACAAAGAATTTTTAAATTTAATTCAAAGGAAAAGAGAAAGCCAGATCTACCTGCTTTGAATATAATACATGCTAAATTTAGAATGTTTTTTGTCAAATTGGAAACTTGGAGGAATTGAAATGAGGTTTATAATCAACCAAAGAAAACATTATTCAGTCCACTGAAAGTTGGTACTTAGGATTCTAACTTTAAGCAGTTGAGAAAGGAAAGGGCATGATATAAAGCCATAATGGCCGGTAGGCCTTTTGTTCTTACTTTTTTTTTTTAACTCTTTATTGTTTAAAGTATTATATAAGTCTTCTTTTTCCCCCATTGACCTCTCCCTGGCTTCCCCCCTCCCCGCCCCCTGCAGCACATGCCCTAAAACCCCCTGCCCCCCAGTCTGTGTCCATTGGTTATGCTCATATGCATGCATACAAGTCCTTTGGTTGATCTCTTACCCCCTCACCCCCTGCCTTTCCTCATAGGTTGGACAGTCTGTTCGATGCTTCTATGACTCTGGTTCTATTTTTGTTCATCAGTTTATTTTGTTCATTATATTCCACTAATGAGTGCGATAATGTGATACTTATCTTTCTCTGACTGACTTACTTCGCTTAGCATAATGCTCTCCAGTTCCATCCATGGGTTGCAAATGGTAAGAATTCCTTCTTTTTTACAGCAGCGTAGTATTCCATTTTGTAGATGTACCACAGGTTTCTAATCCATTCATCTGCTGATGGGCACTTACTAGCAGGCTGTTTCCAAATCCTAGCTATTGTAAATTGTGCTGCTATGAATATAGGGGTGCATATATCCTTTCTAATTGATGTTTCTGTTTTCTTGGGATATAGTCCTAGAAGTGGGATGACTGGGTCAAATGGAAGTCCCATTTGTAATTTTTTGAGGAAACGCCATACTGTCTTTCACAGTGGCTGCACTGGTCTACATTCCCACCAGCAGTATAAGAAGGTTCCTTTTTCTCCGCATCCTCTCCAGCACTTGTTTGTTGATTTGTTGATGATAGCCATTCTGATTGGTGTGAGATTATACCTCATTGTTGTTTTGATTTGCATCTATCAGATGATTAGTGACTTTGAGCAGGTTTTCATATGTCTCTTGGCCTTCTGTATGTCTTCTTTCGAAAAGTGTCTATTTAGGCCCTTAGCCCATTTTTTGATTGACTTGTTTATCTTCCTTTTGTTAAGTTGTATGAATTCCCTATAAATTTTAGAGATTAAACCCTTATCGGAGATAACATTGGCAAATATGTTCTCCCTTGCAGTGGGCTTTCTTGTTGTTTTGTTGATGGTTTCTTTTGCTGTACAGAGACTTTTTATTTTGATGTAGTCCCATTTATTTTCTCCTTAGTTTCCATTGTCCTAGGAGCTGTATCAGTAAAGATATTGCTGCGACAAATCAGCTGTATCAGTAAAGATTTTGCTGCCCATGGCTTCTTCTAAGATTTTTATAGTTTCCCGTCTTACATTTAAGTCATTAAGTTTTCCATTTTGAGTTTATTTTTGTGTGTGGTGTAAGTTGGTGATCTAGTTTCATTTTTTTTTTTATGTATCTGTCCAATTTTCCCAACACCATTTATTGAAGAGACTGTCCTGATTCCATTGTATGCTCTTGCCTCCTTTGTCAAATATTAATTGAGCATAATGGCTTGGGTTGATATCTGGGTTCTCTGTTCTGTTCCATTGGTCTACACGTCTGTTCTTGTGCCAGTACCAGGCAGTTTTGAAAACAGTGGCTTTGTAGTATAGCTTGATATCTGGTATTGTGATCCCTCCAACTTTGTCCTTCTTTCTCAAGATTACTGCAACTATTCGTGGTCTTTCTAAATCCTAGATGAATTTTTGGAGAGTTTGTTCTAGGGCAGTGGTCAGCAAACTCATTAGTCAACAGAACCAAATATCAACAGTACAACGATTGAAATTTCTTTTGAGAGCCAAATTTTTTAAACTTAAACTTCTTCTAACACCACTTCTTCAAAATAGACTCTCCCAGGCCTTGGTATTTTGTAGAAGAGCCACACTCAAGGGGCCAAAGAGCCGCATGTGGCTCGCGAGCCGCAGTTTGCCGACTATGGTTCTAGGGCTTTGAAACACGCTGTTGGTATTTTAATGGGGATTGCATTGAATCTATAGATTGCTTTGGGTAGTATGGACATTTTAATGATGTTGACTCTACCAATCCATGAGCATGATATATTTTTCCATTTGTTTATGTCTTCCTCTATCTGTTTTTGCAGCATCCTGTAATTTTCTGAGTACAGGTCCTTTACCTCCTTAGTTAAATTAATTCCTAGGTATCTTAATTTTTTTGTTGCAGTGGTAAATGGGATTGTTTTTATAGTTTCTCTTTCTGTGAGTTCATTATTGTTGTATAAAAAAGCCATAGATTTCTGGGTGTTAATTTGTATCGTTAAGTCTAGTAGTTTTTTGATGGAATCTTTGGAGTTTTCTATGTACAATATTATGTCATCTCTGAATAGTGACAATTTTACTTCTTTTTTAATTTGGATGCCTTTTATTTCTTCTTTTTAAAAAAAATATATATTTTATTGATTTTTACAGAGAGGAAGGGAGAGAGATAGAGAGTTAGAAATATCGATGAGAGAGAAACAGTGATCAGCTGCCTCCTGCACACCCCCTACTGGGAATGTGCCCGCAACCAAGGTACATGCCCTTGACCGGAATCGAACCTGGGACCCTTGAGTCTGCAGGCCGATGCTCTATCCACTGAGCCAAACCGGTTAGGGCTATTTCTTCTTGTCTGATTGCTATGGCTAGCACTTCCGGTACTATGTTGAACAGGAGTGCTGAAAGTGGTTATCCCTGTCTTGTTCCTGCTCTTAGGGAAAATGGTTTTAGTTTTTGCTTATTGAGTATGATGTTGGTTGTAGGTTTGTCATATAAGACTTTTATTATATTGAAGTAAGATCCCTTTATTCCCACTTTGCTGAGAGTTTTTATCAGGAAAAGGTGCTGGATTTTGTCAAATGCCTTTTCTGCATCAATTGATATGATTATGTGATTTTTGTCTCTCAGTTTGTTTATGTGATGTATCACGTTTATTGATTTGTGGATACTGTACCAGCCTTGCATCCCCGGAATAAATCCCACTTGGTCATGGTGTATGATCTTTCTGTTGTAATGCTGGATCCGATTTGCTAAAATTTTGCCAAGGATTTTAGCATCTATCTTCATCAGGGATATTGGCCTGTAATTCTCCTTTTTTGTAGTGTCTTTATCTGGTTTTGGGGTTATGGTAATGCTGGCTTCGTAGAAATAGCTTGGAATGTGCCTTCCTCTTGAATTTTTTGGAATAGTCTGAGCAAGATAGGTTTTAGTTCTTTTTTGAATGTTTGGTAAAACTCCCCTGTGAAGCTGTCTGGCCCTGGGCTTTTGTTTGCTGGGAGTTTTTAGATGGCTGCTTCAATTTCCTTCTTAGTTCTCAGCCTGTTGAGATTTTTTTATTCTTCTTGATTGAGTTTTGGAAGGTTGTATTTTTCTAGGAATATGTCCATTTCCTCTAGGTTGTCCATTTTGTTGGAATAGAGTTGTTCATAGTATTTTTTTACAATCCTTTGTATTTCTGTGGGGTCTGTTGTTATTTCGCCTCTTTCATTTCTGATTTTGTTTATTTGGGTCCTCTCTCTTTGTTTCTTGGTGAGCCTGGCTAGAGGTTTATCTTATCTTGATTATCCTTTCAAGGAACCAGCTCTTGGTTTCATTAATCTTGTATTTTTTTTTTTTTTTGGTCTCTATGTCATTTATTTCTTCTCTGATATTTATTATCTCCTTCCTTCTGCTCACTCTGGACTTCTCTTGTTGCTCTCTTTCTAATTCTTTAAGTTGTATTACTAGCGGCCCGGTGCACAAAATTCGTGCATGGGGTGGAGGGGCGATGTCCCTCAGCCCAGCCTGCACCCTCTCCAATCTGGGACTCCTCGAGGGATGTCCGACTGCCCGTTTAGGCCCGATCCCAGGACTGCTGGCTCCTAACTGCTCGCCTGCCTGCCTTCCTGATTGCCCCTAACCTCTTCTGCCTGCCAGCCTGATCACCCCCTAACCACTCCCCTGTCAGCCTGTTTGCCCCTAACTGCCCTCCCTTCAGGCCTGGTCACCCCTAACTGCCCTCCACTGCAGGCCTGGTCACCCACAACTGCCCTCCCTTGCAGGCCTGGTCCCTCCCAACTGCCCTCCCCTGCTTGCCATCTTGTGGTGGCCATCTTGTGTCCACTTGGGTCAGGATCTTTGACCACATGGGGGCAGCCATCTTGTGTGTTGGAATGATGGTCAATCTGCATATTACTCTTTTATTAGATAGAATAGAGGCCTGGTGCACAGGTGGGGGCCAGCTTGTTTGCCCTGAAGGGTGTCCTGGATCAGGGTGGGGGTTCCCTTGGGGCCTGGGGCGGCCTGGGCCAGGGGCCTGTGGTGGTTTGCAGGCCGGCCACACACCCCGGCGACCCAAGCGGAGGCCCTGGTATCTGGGATTTATCTTCTACAATTGAAACTTTGTAGCCTGGAGCGGAGGAAAGCCTTCTGCTCGCTCCGTGGCGGCTGCCATTTCTATTGGGATTTATGTATCTTCTATAATTGAAACTTTGTAGCCTGGAGGTGAGGCCTAGTCCGGCCAGGGCTGCAGAATCTTGGCTTCTTCCATCACCAGGGGCAACCCAATACTCCTGCTCTTCCAGCTCTGTGGCTGCTGTCATTTCTGTTGGAATTTATTTATCTTCTATAATTGAAACTTTGTAGCATTGAGTGGAGGCCTAGGCCGGCAAGGGCGGGGGAAAACTTGGCTTCCTCCATTGCTGGGAAAAGCCAAGACTCCCTCCTGCTCTCTGTGGCTGCAGCCATCTTGGTTGGGTTTATTTGCATATTTGCTCCTGATTGGCTGGTGGGTATACGGAGGTATGGTCAATTTGCATATTACTCTTTTATTAGATAGGATTGCCAGTTTTTCCTTTTTTTTCTTTTTTTTTAATATATATTTTATTGATTTTTCACAGAGAGAAAGGGAGAGGGATAGAGAGCTAGAAACATCAATGAGAGAGATACATCGACCAGCTGCCTCCTGCACACCCCCCACCGGGGATGTGCCCGCAACCAATGTACATGCCCTTGACCGGAATCGAACCTGGGACCTTTCAGCCCGCAGACCGACGCTCTATCCACTGAGCCAAACCGGTTTCGGCAAGTTTTTCTTGTTTTTTTGAGGTAGGCCTGTAATGCTATGAACTTCCCTCTCAGGACTGCTTTCACTGTGTCCCATAGGTTTCGGATTGTTGTGTTTTTATTGTCATTCGTTTCCAGGATGTTTTTAATTTCTTCTTTGATCTCTTTGGTAACTCACTCATTGTTTAATAGCATGCTATTCAGCCTCCAAGTGTTTGAATTTTTTTGTTTGTTTTTATTGTAGTTGATTTCTAATATTATGCCATTGTGGTCTGAGAAGATGCTTGATATGATTTCAATCTTCTTGAATTTGGAGAGACTTTGCTTGTGACCCAATATGTGGTCTCTTTTTGAAAATGACCCATGTGCACTTGAGAAGAATGTATATTCTGTAGCTTTGGGGTGAAATGTTCTGAAGATGTCAATTAAGTCCATCTGATCTAGTGAGTCACTTAGGATTGCGTTTTCTTTACTGATTTTTTGTCTAGAGGATTTATTCAGTGATGTCAGTGGAGTATTAAAGTCCCCTACTATGATCGTATTGCTGTTGATCTTTTCTTTGATATCTTCCAGAAGTTTTTTTATGTATTTGGGTGTTCCTGTATTGGGTGCATATATGTTTACCAGAGTTATATCCTCTTGTTGTATTGAACCCTTTAGTATTATGAAGTAGGCCTTTTGTTCTTTCCATCACCCTTGTATGTACATCTCTCTTCGTGGTATGTTTCTTCCCTTCCCTTTACAAGTTTTATTATCTTTATCAAACAGAGAAGCTCCTTTTTACCATAACACTCTGTACCTAACTATGTTGTGCTAAATTGGTCTATAAGTGTTGTTTTTCATGTTTACCACATGAAAACATTGCCTGTTTTCTAGTTCGTGACAGTCACATGGGAGGAAGCAGGGGGAAGGCAGTACTGTAGCGCTGTCAGATTGCCTTGCAGTATTGCCTAAGCAGAGGTTGCTTGTGTTTATTTTCTTGGTCAGTTGGTAGCTTTATGACATATTATTTTTAAAACAAGTTTTAAAAACTATCAAAACTCATTGTCAAAACATGTTACATGCAAATTACATTATTGATCTTCTGAGAAGTATGTGTTTTCTGTTGTTCTTTTGCTAAATAGAATGTTATTCATACAAATTGAGGATTTTAAAGAGATTTTTTAATAATTGTCTTGTGTGTTCTACAGATTGAAGAGGAAAAGAAAAGAGCTGCCCGAACAGACTACTGGCTACAGCCTGTATGTATTCAGTTGATGTGTCTTAAGTTCTATATGTAATTTCAAGTGAATGATTTAAATAGTATTTGGTATAAATGACTAAATTTCTCAACTGTATATAAACTACATAGATAGACATAACTTCAGCTTTTTTTCTCTTTGATCTTTAATTATTGGTTGCACCTGTACTGGAGGGTTACTTCATTGTTTATTAGGCTGGTAATATTTCTTGAGTTTAATGCCAAACTTGTTTATGGCACCTTGAATTTAAGCCTGGAATTATTTTCCATTTTTGCCATAAGACTAAATATTGTAGTTTCAGAAATGGAATTAAATAGAATTGTAAATGCAAAAGTACTTGTTATCAACTTACATCTTATTAGGATAAGATGGATACCTATTTATGTACTTTGGATACCTATTTATGTACTTTGTTAAAAAAAATTTTTTAATTTTACAAACTCAGGAAAGTTTTGTATTTTGTTGCTTCCTTATTATTTTAATTTTAAGATAATTTTATAATAATTTGTAAACATTTGAATAATTTTTAAATTACTATCAGTTGTTGGCTCTGTTTTGAATTTACTGAAATCTGAAGTTCCCATAAAACCTTCAGAGTGCCTTCATTATTCTTAAAGTTGTTTTGATCAATAATAGGAGAGTGAAAAATACTGTGCTATTTAGAGAATTTCCGATTTGAAAATTAGGAGTAGTAATAACTTCAGAAGTCAAGAAGTTCAAAGTTCTGATTTAAATCTTCATAGTCATTCTCTCACTAGCTTGGAAATAATTTAGCTTCCATGACTTATTTTATATTTGTATATAATGGGAAATATTTCTACCTCAGGATCACATGACAGATGATGAAATAAGAAATTTAATACAAAAATACTGTGTTAAATATAAAATACTAATTTTAGATAAATAATTTCAGTTAATTCTCATATAAGCTCTATAAGGTAATTAATGTTATTATTCCAATTTTGTAGGCAAGGAAACTGAGGCATAAAGTATTTGAGTAATTTCCTCAGGGTCATTTAGGAAGTGATCAGCCAGGATTTCCCTGGCAATCTGATTCAGTGGGTTATATTCTCAACTAGTAAATAGTACTGTTTCCTGGGAAACTTTAGTCACCCTGACTTTGTGTCTGAGTAGAATTTGGGTCAAGATTATTAGTAAAGGAAGGACCTGTAGGGAAGAGACCATGCATGAATTATTTTAGTTTTCCCTGTTAAAGTAGCTAGCATTTGAACATGTATGAAAATGTAATCAAGAATTGTGATTAAATGCCCTTGCTGGTTTGGCTCCGTAGATAGAAAATCAGCTTGTGGACTGAAGGTCCCAGGTTCAATTCCAGTCACGGGCACATGCCTGGGTTGTGGGCTCAGTCCCCAGTGGGGGGGCATGCAGGAGGCAGCCAATCAATGATTCTCTCTCATCATTGATGTTTCTATCTTTCTCTCCCTCTCCCTTCCTCTCTGAAATCAATAAAAATATTTTTTTTAAAAAAGAACTGTGATTAAAGCAGTTCTTAACAATGAGTGATTAAGAAAATTTTTATCCTATGCTTACCTCCGTCTCTATGATAGCAAACATCATAGAACAGTTTATTACATACAGTCGTCCTCTGGACACAAAAGCTTAGGCTACAATAAGCCATGGGATTTCAAAATACACCTGATTCAGTACTCCCACCATCCATTGTCCTGGTGTAAAATGCACATTTTCACTAACTCCCAGGTGAATCTTATATGTACCCTTGGTTAAGAACCATTGTTTTAAAGGAAAAAGAAAACAAACTAAAAGAAAAAAGGCAAACATTCCAAATTTTACTTAGTCTAAAAATTCTCTTCCTATTGACAAAACTTAAAATTGAATTTTATTTTCTGTTGTTAATTTTCTCATATTGTAAGTTATGGAGCTTTTCTACATAGTTCCTTTTACAGAGTGTTACATTAAAAATGAGAATGACTCCGTGTGTTTCTTATTTTGAAAAGGGCATTATGTTTATTAAAAATAGCTAGCAGTCCACAGAAATAGATTTGAGAACTTCATTTTGTGAACTCAGAAAAGAAAGGTTTTGAACAGATTTATTGCAAGTGTCATTAAGTCCAATGATGTAAAGAACTGTCTTTAAATGAAGGCCTTAGAGAGATTTAGCCCAGAAGTCCTCTGGCTGAATCAGAGAAGCTGTTTTGATATTATTTGGTTTCATTTCATTTAGAAAGTCTTAGTAAAACAAAAGCTTAAGAGTAAGACCCTTCAAAGTATTCTCTCTTTTTTTTTTTCCAAGTCTTCTCTTGAACATGTCTTTCTACTATTAAATATCATCCCCCAAGGTCCTTACTGAATTTTTGTTCATACAATTTTTAGTATGGCTTAGTGAAGTACTCATGACCATCTACTGGGGTGGGGAACATCCGGCCTGCAGGCCATATAAGTCCTGAGAAATTACGTAAGGCCAAGGCATTATGAGTGAGTTAATTAAATGTTTGACCAAATATAGCAGGCTAATTTTTAAGTTGATAATTTTGTATGGCCCTCGAATGATGTTATAAATATCCAATGGCCCTTCGCAGAAAAAAGGTTCCCCACCCCTGATCTAGTACCTCTGTTATTGTTACTTGAAGTAGCAAATGTAGAATTACTGTAGTGAATATAGCAATAAGTTAGATGGTTTAATTTCCATTATCAGCCATTACACAGCTAATCCACATCAGGAAACAGCAATGAAGAAGCAAACTCGGAATGCATTAATCTATATATATAAAGCCTAAGCAACTGGCCGACTGTTCGACCACTCAACTGGTAGCTATGACACTCAATGATCACCAGGGGGCAGATGTTCAACACATAGGCATGGAAACAATGAAACAGACTGAATCTCAGGGTGTAGGGCGGAAAGAGATTAACCAAAGATCTTATATGCATACCAAAGGCCTGGTGCACAGATTCGTGCACCAGTGGGGTCCCTCGGCCTGGCCTTCAGGGATCGGTCCAAATCCGTGCATCAGGCCTCTGACATTCCCCAAAGGGTCCGGATTGTGAGAGGGCACAGGCCAGGCCAAAGTACCCCACCAGTGCATGAATCCATGCACCAGGCCTCTAGTTTTAAATAAGCCTGGATTTCTGATACTTTTAGTTGGAGCTAATCTTGGAGGAATCTCATCTGTATCAAAAATTGAAAGCAACATAATGAGAAAAGAACACTGTGGACAGTATTATGTCCTGAGGATTCCCAGCGAGACTCTTGGCATCTGCATTTTTATCAGCAGTGAACACCAGCAGTATAACATCCTTAACACTTTCTACTTCCTTAAATGGATAGAGAGAAAGAAGCTGTTTATGAAGGACATGAGTTAATAGAGTTGAGATTTATAGACAAAAGTCCTAGATTTTAAGAAACCTTTACTATGGAAATCAGCCATTAGCTATATATTTTTTCCTCTTGGTAGCTGTATTTAATAAAAAGAGAAAGAAGGAATGAAAGATTACTAAGGAAGTGCCATTGTTGGGAAGGCTGAGAACTCCAAATTTTATTATTTAGCAGAGTAGTCACATTTTATGATGATTTTTGGTGAACACAGTTTAAAATGAAGGAGTAAAACAGAAAAGATAATTTGTCTTTCCTTTTTTTTGTTATTTTTAGGAAATAATTGTGAAAATTATAACCAAAAAACTTGGAGAGAAATATCACAAGAAAAAAGGCATTGTTAAGGTAAGAACATGAAGTTAAAAATGGAATTTGTGAAAGGAGTCGTGGGTGACTGAGTAAATGCATTTTGATACTCCTTAAAAATCAAGTCCTAGTAGCAGCAAGCATATGTCTAAGGTACTTGATGATTCTATAAAAGGAAAGATGAATTCATAATCATTGGAGATATAATTCATTGTCAACCATTGTTTATACTTAATCTCTGTTTGCTTTCTTACTGGAGCAAATAATATGTATCAGATCCCATTGGCACCTCTTAAACTCAGTGTGCACACCTTGCTAATCAGTAAGATACATTCTCTTTGTTGATGATGAGCAATATAATTGTGCCCCCAGAGTTCCAAAGAGGCCTTTTCTGTGTTTTGCCCTAACAGATTATCTTTTGATTGCTCTAGGATTTTAAAACTTAAAAATCAACACTCCGGTCCTTTCTCCCCTTTTGTTTTTCCTAAATATAGCTCATTTCAGCACCCAGCCTGTGCATGCATAAATTGCCCTTCCACTGTCCTTGAAGCTAGGCGAAATTATCCCTCTCACTATATTTCTTAAAATTTTATTCTGAGATCACCAGTTTTTATTCTTTCCAGATGAAAACCTTAACCTAAGCTTTGAATTGAATTCTTTATTAAAAACCATAGATGAAGGAATAGTAAATGGTTTCTAGAAAATAGTGTTGTTTATAAAAGGAATTACTCTTTTGATTGGTATTTCATTTCTTTTTATTTTATTTCTGTTTTTGTGTGTGTGTGTGTTCCACATATCTCTTCTATTATAAAAGTGTTGATTTTACATGACAGGAAGTAATTGACAAATATACAGCTGTTGTAAAGATGATTGACTCTGGAGATAAGCTGAAACTTGACCAGACTCATTTAGAAACAGTAATTCCAGCACCAGGTAAATCTTTTTGCAGACTGTTTAATGCATATGCCATCAATATGAGTGATTCCGTTCATTAAACCATAGTTTTCTGACATTACTTGATAGTGATAGATACAAGTTTCCTTTTTAGAAATACTATATAACTGCCAATATATATAACTATATAACTGATCCTATTTGACTTGGTGATGTGGTAGTTTGCCAGTTTTCTGAGAAAGCTTTTTGTATCGTGAACAAGTTTTCCCTTCCTGGATTTTTTTTTTTCCAGAAGCAAAACACAGACATATCTAGAGAAATTCAATCATATTAGAGTTACCTATATATAAAGCCTAAGTGACCAAATGACTGAACGATCTAACGACCAGTTGACTGGTCACTATGACATGCACTGACCACCAGGGGCAGATGCTCAATGCAGGAGCTGCCCCCTGGTGGTCAGTGCGCTCCCACAGTGGGAGCGCCGCTCAGCTGACCAATGGGCACCAGATGCAGGGCTCATGGCTGGTGAGCGCTGCTGCAAGCCTCTCCAGATCTAGACTGACTGGGCTCGAGCCTGCAGCAGGCACAGCGAGGCCGGAATGAGCAGAAGCAGCAGGTGGCGTTAGACTGTCGGTTTCAGCCTAATCCCCACAGGCCACACCAGGGGACCCCACTGGTGCACGAATTCGTGCACCGGGCCTCTAGTTATTAATATATTTATTTAGCTACCTGAAATAGTAAAGTAAAAGTCAGTATGATTTTGCTTTCTCTTTTCTTTAATGATCTTTTTTATTATTGTCTAAAGTTTTACATATGTCTTCTTTTTCCCCAATTGACATTCCCCCTCCCCCAGCCATTCCCACCCTGGGTAAGCCCCCACCACCCCAGTGTCTGTCCATTGGTTATTCTAATATGCATGCATACAAGTCCTTTTCTTTAAATATCTTGATCATTTGGGTACTAACACAATGTCCAGTATTAATGCTGTTTGGTCAGGTTGTTTGCCTCTGATTTACTTTCTTCATGGTGATATCATGGCTGGCACAGTGATCATGTTAGTCTCTAAAACTTCACTTATCAGATCCTTTATTCTTTCCCTCTAAAATAAAAACTCATTTAATGGATTAAAATTTTTTTCCTAATAAACTGAACCTTTAGAAAGTATACAATTTGGTAATTCTTAACATATGAATACTCTCATGAAACCATCCCTATAATCAAGATAATGAATGTTTTGTCACACCCCACTTCCCAATTTTTCTTTTTTCCTTTATAATCTACTCATTCCCTTCCACTCCTCTTGCCTCCCATTTCCCCCCAGGCAACCATCAATCTGCTGTTACTGCTGTTTATGTATCCATTCATCTGTTGATAGACATTTGGGTTATTTATAATTTTTGATTGTTAAAAATAAAATGCTGTGAACGTTCACATTCAAGTCTTTGTATGGACATATGATTGCTTTGGTTTAGTTACGTCGGGCATATATTTTAACTTTAATGTAACTGCCAAATCCTCTTTAAAAAGAGGTGAATTTAAGGAAACAAAATTTTTTGTAATTACTTATGGACTCTGAGCATTTCCTCCAAACACCTTATACACCATGCAGTCTAAAAATCAAAACATACCCTTCGACAAGTAAGTGAAAAAAGGAGGAGTCATAATGTGATAGTAATTAAATTATCTACAAACTATACTTTAGAATATTATAGAGTTCTTAAATGATTAAGAACTTCTAAGAGAATGGTTTTATTTTTCGTTATGCTGATTCAGTGTAGTTGCATTTTGCTGTGACAAAAGTAGAAGAAAAAAGTGGACAATATAATTGTGCCCCAAGAGTTCCAAAGAGGCCTTTCCTGTGTTTTGCCCTAACAGATTATCTTTTGATTGATGAAAGATAATCTTTTGATTGATAAAAGATAAAAGATAATCTGTTAGGGCAAAACACAGGAAAGGCCTCTTTGGAACTCTGGGGGCACAATTATATTGCCCATCATCAATTATATTGTCCACTTTTTTGCATTCAGTGTTATATTCTTTTCTGTTGTAGGAAAAAGAATTCTTGTTTTAAACGGAGGCTACAGAGGAAATGAAGCTACCTTAGAATCCATCAATGAGAAGACATTTTCAGCTACTATAGTCATTGAAACTGTAAGTATGTTTACGCAAAGATAGAAATTTCAAAATGCTTTAAAAATGTGTCATAGTTCTTTCTCATTGGATTGGTCTTTGTTTCATTTTAGAGTTTGGGTGTTTTCTTTGCCTTCTCTCCTGTTTAGAATTCTGTAAGCTTATTTTCTCTAATGACTCTACCATTGATAAAGCATTTCATTTTCTGATTCCCAAAAAAATGCCTATATGTCCATTCTGGCTGCTGTAACAAAATATCACCGACTGGGTGGCTTATAAACAACAGAAATGTATTTCTCACAAGTCTAAGGGCTAGAAGTCCAAGATTAAGGCACTGGTGGATTTTGTTGGTATTTTAATGGGGAGTGCATTGAATCTATAGATTGCTTTAGGTAGTATGGACATTTTAATGATGTTGATTCTACCAATCCATGAACATTGTATGTTCTTCCATTTGTTTATGTCTTCCTCTATCTCTTTTTTCAATGCCCTGTAGTTTTCCAAGTACAGGTCTTTTACGTCCTTAGTTAAGTTTATTCCTAGGTATCTTAATTTTTTTGTTGCATTGGTAAATAGGATTGTTTTTTCATTTCTCTTTCTGTGAGTTCATTATTGGTGTATAAAAAGGCCATAGGTTTCTGGGTGTCAATTTTGTATCCTGCTACATTCCCAAATTCATTTATTAGGCCTAGTAGTTTTTTGATGGAGTCTTTGGGGTTTTCTGTGTATAGTATTATGTCATCTGCAAATAAGGACGGTTGTCCTTCTTTTTTAATTTGGATGCCTTTTATTTCTTCTTCTTGTCTGATCGCTATGGCTAGTACTTCTAGTACTATTTCGAACAGGAGTGGTGAAAGTGGGCATCCTTGTCTTTTTCCTGTTCTTAGGGGAAATAGGTTTAGTTTTTGCCCATTGAATATGATGTTGGCTGTAGGTTTGTCATATAGGACTTTTATTATGTTGAGGTATGATCCCTCTATTCCCACTTTGCTGAGAGTTTTTATCAAGAAAGGGTGTTGGATTTTGTCAAATTCTTTTTCTGCATCAATTGATATGATTATGTGATTTTTGTCTCTCAATTTGTTTATGTGATGTATCACGTTTATTGATTTGTGGATACTGTACCAGCCTTGCATCCCCAGAATAAATCCCACTTAATCATGGTGTATGATTTTTCTAATGTATTGCTGAATCCAATTTGCTAGAATTTTGTTGAGGATTTTAGCATCTATGTTCATCAAGGATATTGGCCTGTAGTTCTCTTTTTTTGTGATGTCTTTATCTGGTTTTGGGATTAGTGTAATGCTGGCTTCATAGAAAGAGCTTGGAAGTGTGCCTTCCTCTTGAATTTTTTTAAATAGTCTGAGCAGGATGGGTTTTAGTTCTTCTTTGAATGCTTGATAGAACTCCCCTGTAAAGTCGTCTGGACCAGTGCTTTTGTTTGCTGGGATATTTTTGATCGCCATTTCAGTTTCATTGGTAGTTATCGGCCTATTCAGGTTTTTTTATTCTTCTTGGTAGAGTTTTGGGAGCTTGTATTTTTCTAAGAATATGTCCATTTCCTCTAGGTTGTCCATTTTGTTGAAATAGAGTTGTTCATAGTATTTTTTCATAATCATTAGTATTTCTGTGGGATCGGTTGTTGCTTCACCTCTTTCATTTCTGATTTTTTTATTTGGGTCCTCTCTGTTTCTTTATGAGCCTGGCTAGAGGTTCATCAATCTTGTTTATCCTTTCAAAGAACCAGCCCTTGGTTTTGTTAATCTTTTGTATTGTTTTTTTGGTCTCTATTGTTTATCTCCGCTCTGATCTTTATTATTTCCTTCTGCTTACACTGGGCTTTTCTTGTTGCTCTTTTTCTAACTCTTTGAGTTGTAGGGTTAGATAATTTATTACTATTGTTTCTTGTTTTTTGAGGTAGGTTTGTAGAGCTATGAACTTCCTTCTCAAGACTGCTCTCACTGTGTCCCATAGATTTTGGATTGTTGTGTTTTCATTGTCATTTGTTGCCATGATGCTTTTTATTTCTTCTTTGATCTCTTTGGTAACCCAGTTATTGTTTAATAGCATGCTATTTAGCCTCTGGGTGTTTGATTATTTTTGATTGTTTTTATTGTAGTTGATTTCTAGTTTTATGCCATTGTGATCTGAGAAGATGCTTCATATGATTTCTATCTTCTTGACTTTGAAGAGACTTTGCCTGTGTCCCTATATTTGGTCTGTCTTTGAAAATGACCCATGTGCACTTGAGAAGAATGTTTGTTCTGTGGCTTTGGGGTGAAATGTTCTGAAGATGTCATTTAATTCCATATGATCTAGTGTGTCATGTAGGATTAATGTTTCATTGCTGATTTTTTGTTTAGAGGATTTGTCCAGTGGTATTAGTGGGGTATTAAAGTACCCTACTATGACTGTATTGCTGTCAATCTCTCCCTTGATATCCTCCAGAACTTATTTTATGTATTTGGGTGCTCCTGCATTGGGTGTGTGTATGTTTATCAGAGTTATATCTTCTTTTTGGATTGCTCCCTTTAGTATTATGAAGTAGCCTTCCTTACCTCTTGTTATGTCCTTCACTTTGAGATCTAATTTGTCAGATATAAGTATTGCTACCCCAGCTTTTCTTCATTTCCATTCGTCTAAAAAACCTTTTTCCATCCCTTCACCATCAGTCTTTGTGAGTCCTTTTTTCCGAAGTGGGTTTCCTGTAGACAGCAGATATATGGGTCATGTTTTCTTATCTACTCAGCTGCCCTATGTCTTTTGATTGGGGCATTTAATCCATTTACATTTAAAGTTATTATTGATAAGTACTTGTTTGTCGCCATTTTTATTCTTTATGCCTGTGTTCCTTCTTCACTTCCTATTTCTTCTTTTTACAGCAGACCCTTTAGCATTTCTTGCATTGCTGGTTTGGTGGTAATAAACTCCCTTAGTCCTTTTTTGTCTGTGAAGCTCCTGATTTCACCTTCAATTTTGATTGATAGCCTTGCTGGGTACAGTATTCTTGGATTCAGACCCTTCCTTTGCATGACTTTGTATATTTCATTCCATTCCCTTCTGGCCTGATGTGTTTCTGTTGAGAAATCAGTCGCTAGTCTGATGGGGGATCCTTTGTAGGTAACTTTCTGTCTCTCTCTGGCCACTTTTATGATTCTTACTTTGTCGTTGGTGTTTGCCAGTTTAATTATAATGTGCCTTGGTGTCGGTCTTTTGGGGTTCATTTTGTTTGGGACTCTGTGAGCTTCTTGGACTTGTGTGAGGTTTTTCTTCCCTATATCAGGGAAGTTTTCTGTCATTATTTTTTCAAACAGGTTTTCTATTCCTTGCTCAGTTTCTTCTCCTTCTGGCACCCCTATTATGTGGATGTTGTTTCGTTTCATGTTGTCCCAAAGTTCCCTTAGGCTCTCCTGTTTTTTAAATTTTGTTTCTAGATGCTGCTCTGCTTGGGTATTTTTTCCTACCTTGTCTTCTAGCTCACTAATGCGGTCCTCTACTTCTTCTAGTCTATTGGTGATGCTTTGTATTGAGTTTTTTATTGCTGTGATGTCATTTTTCATTTCTTCTTGGTTCTTCTTCATTTCCTCTTGGTTCTTACACATATTGTTGAATTTGTCTTCCAACCTTTTCAGCAGTCTTATGACCATTTCTCTGAATTCTTTCTCTGACATATTGCTTGCCTCCATTTCGGTTACTGCCTTTCCTGGTGATGCCTCCTTTTCTTATGTATGCAGGCTGTTTCTTTGTCTCCCCATGATCTCTCCTCTCCGGGTGTCTGGCTATATAGCTCTCGCTCTCCTGCGTTGACTTAAAGGCGCAAAATACAACACAACAAGGCACAACACACAAGGCCCTGAACACAAATGTATTCACGATACTAATAACCCCAATTAAAGGTGACCACTAGAGAAAAGAGAATTAGGGGATTAAAAAAAGAGAGAGAGTGCAAAAATGATATTGAGGAAAGGATAAAAGTAAGAGAGAAAAGAGAATGAAAAAGAAGGGGGAAAATCTATTTATTTGCGGAGAAAACTCAATAGAACAAGAACTAATCCAAAAAATTGCAAACAACTATCACCCAGAGGTGAATGCAAACTACAAACAACAACTAATAACAAGCGAGGAGAGGAAAAACAAAAGAAAAAAAAAGAGAGAAACAATCACACAAACAAACAAACCAATCTAATCAACAATCAATCAAACAACAACAATTGGACAGAGAGAAAGAACAGCAAAACCAAACAAAATAAAACATAAAACAAACAAACAAAACAAAACAAAACCAAAAAACAACAACAAACCAAAAAAAAGGGAGGAAAGAAAAATAATTTTTATAGTTAAGAAAGAAGAGAGAAGTGTGTATGGACTTGGAGCAGGGGGTCAGAAATTAGATGTATAAGTAGGATGGGTTCTTAACAGGGGTTAAAAAGAAGGAATAGGGAAAATCTAAAGCAGGAATAAGGTAAGAGAAACAGGACAACAAAAGGGGAAAAGGGAGGAAGAGAGTGTTGGCATAAAGGTAAAGTTGAGATAGAGGTAAATGATGCTAAAGGAAAAATGAAAATAGAATGTAGAACAATTAATCCTAAAATAGAATAAAACTTTTTAAAAAGGTAAAATAATAGTAGTAATAATACTGATTAAAATATAAAAATGTAATTAAAAAGGTAAAATCAAGTGAGAAAAGAAAAAAATTTAGTTTCTTAAGTAAAAGATAAAAAATGTGCAGTAGTGAAGGTCATTAACTTCCTCTACTGTTCTGTTTGGCATGCCTGTTTCCTGTCAGGTAGTCAGGACAATATTGAAATTCCCTGTGTTCCACAGCTCCTATGTGTCATAAGCCATAATCCTGTTTTCAAGCAGGCAGTATTTCTTTGTTACTCAGCCTGCCTTTAGTGTTATTTACACAAGAGTCAATTTGTGATTCAACCTCTGGTTGGCACTGTTTCTGTTTTGGCATCTGGGGCTTTAAGTCCTCTCTACCCAGTATTTAGATTTTGTTTTCCCTGCCACACTTAGTACTGGTTTGGGGGAATGCACTGCCCCAGAGGTAGTTTTCTGATCGTTTCTTCTCGCTCTGATCCCTAGGTTCCACAAAAACAACTTTCCCCTGCAGTCTCTGAGAGTGTTTTTACTTGGGAGATCCTATGTACGGGGCTTAGTAATCAAAAGCAAGGATTTAAAGAGAAAAAAGCCAGAGAAAGCACTCGAACTCGTGACTTTTTCACCCCAGCACTGTGCACGACTCTGCTCACGTCTCTGTGCATGTCTTTTTCCCCTGGCACAGCGCAGCCCATATACTGGTAAAACTTCAGGCTGCCTTTTTGTGCCCAGCCCATTTATGGGTTGATTTCTAGAGTTCCCTTCTGCCAGCAGCCCTTGGACCCCCTTCCACCTTCATGGACTACGCTGGCCCCAACGGCCATGGATTTTGTGGGGTGCAGACTTCTCTGAACCTCTAGATCCCACTGCGCTCATTTCTCCCTCCAGCCTGGATCGCAGACCTCACCTTTCTCTGGGTAAAATCTGACTTCGTCCGAGTCCACGTATTCGCACTGCTTGAGTCCCGGTGTTTGTGGGTTCGCAGCTGGTCCCTGGGCGTTGTGGTTGTAGGGTCCCGGCAGGTATCCGATTCTTCCCCGTTGCAGGTAAGGCTAGGCTTCCAATCACAGCCACTCTCCCCTTCAGAATGTTGCGGTCTCTGCGGCAGAGCCAGCCGCACTGGGAGAGATTTCAGCAGCAGTGAAGGCTGCCTGGTCAGGGGAGCCCAGTCCAGCAGTCCCCAACAGTCCCTTGGAATATAGCTGTCCTCACTCATGAATAGACACTCCCTGTACATCCACACATTCTCCTTTTGTTCTCTCACTCACATACTGTCTTGCAGCCTGCCTTCCCCTCGGCAGCCATCTTCGATCTCCCGGAATTTATCAATCTTTTTAAAAGTCATTAAGTTTTTCTCTCCGGCTCAATCAGTATACTAGTAAGGTTATGGGAAATCTTATATTTCTGTGGCAGTTTGATCCTCCTCTACTTTTTAATTTCATAATACTATCCAATTTAGGTCCTGCTTCATGTTTTCATCTGAGGGAAACACAAAACATCTAATTACCATTGAGGATATTCTAGGTTCCATCCAAATACCTTTGGTTTATAGTTTGATTTTTAAGAAGACTTTCTTTCCTCCATCACTTTAAACCCCACAGTTTCACCTTCATTTCTCCTGATTTAATTGCTTACAGAGCTGTACTGAGATAAAACCTGTGAGGAAATCCATATAATAAAAAGCCTTTCTAGTTAATTGCAGAGTAGCACTTACTTTTGGAGGAGGAAAACCACCTGCTAAATTTTTATTTTTTTGTTTTTCTTTTTCAACCTAACCCCATGGGAAAAAACATATGCATGTATCTGTCTCTATGTCCCCAGGTTTTCTTCAAGTCGCTTCCATGAAACCTGTGAACTTTTCACATCATTTCCCATGCTATTTTTACTATTTCTGGAATCTTAAATTTTAGTGTCAGTATTATAATATTTGAAACATTATTATTTTTACACATTATGAATAATTTTACACATTTTACATATAAATTAAGTAGATTTTAAAAATAGCAACAAAGTGTTCAAAAAAAGGCCTCAGTCTATTAACTGTTTGCCTAATTAACCCAAATTTGTAGTTCTTATAAAAAAGTAATTGATCATCAGCCTTTAAACTTGATTATGAAAGATTCAACCCAAGTACTCTTTATATGGGAACTTATTTCCTTTAAATGCAATCATTATTATATATTAAAAGAATGGCATTTTAAAAAGATTTTAGTCCTAGCCGGTTTCATTCAGTGGATAGAGCTTTGGCCTGTGGACTGAAGGATCCTGGGTTCAGTTTCGGTCAAGGGCACATGCCCGGGTTGCGGGCTCAGTCCCCAGTAGTGAGCATGCAGGAGGCAGCCGATCGAGGATTCTCTCTCATCATTGATGTTTCTATCTCTCCCTCTCCTTTCCTCTCTGAAATCAGTCAATATATATATATATATATATATATATATATATATATGTATATACACATACATATATATATATATAAATTTTTTTTTAAAGAATTTTAAAGGGAAGGCATAAGTCTCATTAAAAAAATGTTATAATCTCAGTTCAGGGTTGGAATCATCATCATTTCATATTTTGCAAGGGAGGGGACCAACTTTTAATTTTAACCAACAGATGTAATAGTGAGTTGAAAATTATTGAGTTCATGCTCATGTTATGTTCCAGATATTCTAAGCATTTTATATGTATTGACTCATAGATATTTTCTAACAACGTATAGGCACTATTTTTATTCCCCTGGATAAAAGGCACAGAATGGTTTAGTCACTTGCTGAGGATAGGATTTGAACTTGGGCAGTCTGGGTCCAGAGTCCATAGTCTTAGCCTCTGTGTTCCCAGGTTGTGTCATTTTTTATGACTGGTACTTTCATTATCTAGTTTGCCCCTTCCCCTTTTAGTTGGATATGAAGAGAAGATGAAAATATACAAAACCTGTTTGAGTATCTGTATTGCTTAAAATAGTGATATCTGCTATAAAATAAACCACCTTCAAATTGATAGTGGTACCAATATTATAAAAATTTTACTTTTCATTGTAAAAGTCCAAAATAGTTTTTCTTGATCATGGAACAGCTCTTTTCTGAAGGGTGATTTATGAGCCACAACCCTTCTAACTTGTGACTTTACCATCTTCAGTAATTGGCTTTTTATAGTTGTGGTTGCTTCAGGCAGACCAAGGAGAGCATTGGATTGCAGGTGGAAAGTAGCCTGGCCTGGGCCTGGCCATGGCAGGCATCACTTCTGTTCACTTCTGTGGGCTGGAGCTCCAGCTTATGGCCACACCTAACCACACGGGGAGCTAGGACATCTCCCTATCCAAGAGGCAGATACGGAACAGCTAGCAGATGTTGCCACAGTATCTAAGGATAACATGTTTCAAATATCTTTGAAGAAAATTATGGTAGTTTCTTAATGAGAATGTCATAGAATGTTTTAAAAGTTCATAGACATACAGAAATGTTAGCTACTTTAATTGTATTTTAGGGAAATGGAAAAGGCAAATTTTTATTCCTTAGTGTAGTGTCATTTTCATGTCTTTTAAGTACATGTGTGTTTTTAACCTTTTCTTCAATTTTCATTTATAGGGCCCTTTAAAAGGACGCAGAGTTGAAGGAATTCAATATGAAGACATTTCTAAACTTGCTTGAGTTTGAAAATTTGTGAACGTATTAAAATACTAAAGCATCAAATTGGTGTTCGCCAAGGCATTATGAGACTCTACTGTGTTAGAGTATTTCTTTTATATACAACAAATGGATTTATGTAAATATTATGTATAGTTGTTTAGCTAAACTTGTAGGAAATCTAATTATGTCTTATGAAATATCAAACTATGTAAATTTGTTCTTATTTTTGTTTTCTTTATAATATTTCTTTGATTTTTAAAATTTGCATTAAAATAATATTATTATAAAGTGTTTTATATAAGGCGGTTTAGAATCATATAATTAGAGGAAATTCTTATATACCGTACTTTGAGGCGTATAAGACGATTGGGCGTATAAGATTTTCCTGGGTTAAAAAGTCGTTTTATACGCCGGAAAATACGGTATATTGGACTATATTGATGGGTTTAGATATAATTGATTAGATATATTGGACTACTGTATTTTCCAGCGTATAAAACGACTTTTTAACCCAGGAAAATCTTATACGCCCAGTCGTCTTATACGCCGGAAAATACGGTACTCTAAATTTATATTTTTAGTAGTAACATTCAACTATAAATATAATTACATTTTAAAAAGTCAAACGAAATATAATAGTTTTATTGAGATGTTAGACTGTGTTCTAAAGTGGCTGTACCATTTTACAATCCCACTGACAATGTTGAATTTTGAAATAAGTAGAGCAGTATGTTATGTGGGGATGCAAAAGACTGGAAACCCACCCCACACTTGCTTATGTACCCAAAAAAAGGAAAAAAGGAAATTTATAGTTCACACAACTGAAAAGGAATAGACCCTAGCTTCACGTGCAGTGGGGACTCAGTGTAAGGACTGGGTCCCACTGGGTCTTTGGACTCACTTCTGATTGTGATAAGGCTAAAGAGAAGATGCCACTTTTTATGATAATAAGTGAGTCTTTGAAGCATGTAGAATGATTTGAATAAGACCAGTATGTACTAAAATAACTCCTGATTTGTAGTTTATTTTTACTGTACATTGAGGCACTCTTTAATTTCCCTTTTTTTTAATCTTTATTGTTCAGATTATTACAGTTGTTCCCCTTTTTTCCCCCCCATAGCTCCCCTCCACCTGGTTTCCACCCCACCCCCTTTCCTAACCTCCCCCACTGTCCTCATCCATAGGTGTACGATTTTTGTCCAGTCTCTTCCCTCACCCCCCACACCCTCTTCCCCCCAAGAATTGTCAGTCCACTCCCTTTCTATGCCCCTGCTTCTATTATATTCACCAGTTTATTCTGTTTGCCAGATTTTTTTATTCACTTGCTTTTTAGATTCAGTTGTTGATAGATATGTATTTGTTGTCACTTGTTGTTCATCATTTTTATCTTTACCTTTTTCTTCTTCTTCCTCTTCTTAAAGAATACCCTTCAGCATTTTATATAATACTGGTTTGGCAGTGATGAACTCCTTTAGTTTTTTCTTATCTGTGAAGCTCTATATCTGACCTTCAATTCTAAATGACAGCTTTGCTGGGTAGAGTAATCTTGGTTGTAGGTACTTGCTATTCATCACTTTGAATATTTCTTGCCACTCCCTTCTGGGCTGCATAGTTTCTGTTGAGAAATCAGCTGACAGTTGTATGGTTGCTCCCTTGTAGGTAACTAACTGTTTTTTTCTTGCTGCTTTTAAGATTCTCTCTTTGTCTTTTGCCCTTGGCATTTTAATTATGATGTGTCTTGGTGTGGTCCTCTTTGGATTCCTTTTGTTTAGGGTTCTCTGTGCTTCCTGGACTTGTAGGTCTATTTCTTTCACCAGGTGGGGGAAGTTTTCTGTCATTATTTCTTCAAGTAGGTTTTCAATATCTTGCTCTCTCTCTTCTTCTGGAACCCCTATAATTCTGATGTTGGTACACTTGAAGTTGTCCCAGAGGCTCCTTGCACTATCTTCATATTTTTGGATTCTTTTTTCTTTTTGCTTTTCCAGTTGGGTATTTTTTGCTTCTTTGTATTTCAAATCTATGACTTGATTCTTGCGGTCCTCTAGTCTGCTGTTGGATCTCTGTTTATTATTCTTTTTTTTTTGTTTATTATTCTTTATTTCAGTCAATGTATGCTTAATTTCTAATTGGT
The DNA here is from genome assembly GCF_951640355.1 of Cnephaeus nilssonii. Classification (NCBI taxonomy): domain Eukaryota; kingdom Metazoa; phylum Chordata; class Mammalia; order Chiroptera; family Vespertilionidae; genus Cnephaeus; species Cnephaeus nilssonii. The sequence goes on along the minus strand of NC_137072.1, from coordinate 32,220,839 downwards.
CCTTTTTCATATCCTTGATGGTCTCACTGTATTTCTTGGAGGTTTCTAGAAGATTGAGTATCCTTACAACCGTGGTTTTGAACTCTAGATCCAGTAGTTTGCTTTCCTCCATTTCTTGTGACCTGTTTCTTTTTCTCTGCATTTTGGCTGCTTCCCTGTGTTGATAGAGTGGCTTTGTGTGCTAGGTGTCCTGTAGGGCCCAGTAGCTCAGCCTCCCTATTTACCTGAGATGGACACTCTTGGTGCACCCTTTTGTGGGCTGTGTGCACAGTCTTATTGTAGTTAAGCCTTGATTGCTGTTGGTATCACTGGGAGGAATTGACCTCCAGGCCAATTGGCTGTGAGGACCAGTTGTATCTACAATGGGAGAACTTCTGTGCTGGAGACACCCTTATGGGGCAGGACTTGCTTCAGTGGGGCTTTGGCATTCACTGGGTTTGCCTCCTGAGTGTGTGTCTTATGGATGTGAAGAGTTGTAATCTGGATGGTCTCACTCTGACCACTTGGTACACTGGCTCTTGGATCTCCAAGGAGGTGCAAAGTCAGCCACTGCCTGAGGCCACCCAGCAGGAGCTACAGAGAGATCTGCAGATTCCTTCTCTTTGTTTGGGGTTTGGAGGTGCCCAGATGAGGCCCAGCTGTGAAGCAATGCAAGCTGCTATGGAGCCTTGGGCCTTCTTTTGGAAGCTCTGGGGCTCTCTGACCCAGCTGCAGTTTGTTAGGTTTAAATTGCAAAAGGCCAGTCCATTCATATGCAAAAGCTTCTGTGCACAGCTTGCGTGGGGTTGTAAATTGGGTGGGGTGGGGTTTCAGGGAATCACCAGGGTGGAGCAAACAGCAATGGCTGCCCATCACCCCTGCTCCGAAGAGGCCTCCGGGTCTGTGTCCCATGGCACCGTGCAGCAACAATGATCACTGCAAGCACCTCTGAGAGAAAGCCACCCTTGCATTCCAGCCCGATGCCAGACAGTGCAGTTTCTCTCTATATGAGTCTGGGTCCCCAGAGTCTTGCCCAGAACTGGAGTTCAGAGCAGTCGGGAGCTTATATCTCCCTCCCGATTGAAAAAGACAACAGTGTACCCAGTTGCCAGCCCCTTTTGCGTGTGCCTCCATACCTCCACACTTCCACACCTCTGCACCTCCTACCAGACTCAATGCGCGCTTTTCTCTTTCCTTCTAGTTGTAGAATTTCCACTCAGCTAGCCTTCTTGTGCTTCTGGATGATATCCGTTTTGTCTTTTAGTTGTAGTTTTGATATGGTTGTGCGCGGCAGCAAGTTCAGGTGTTTACCTATGCCACCATCTTGGTTGTCTCTAATTTCCCTTTTTAATTTGTTGCTTTGGATAGCCAGGTTCCCAACTCTAAGAAATCTTGTTTAATTTTCAGTATATTAAAAACACAAACAAGCAAATTTGTGACAGGAATGATCTGAGCCAAGAGTCTGATTTTTCTGGAACACAGACTTTCATTTTCCTAACAAGGCATATATATTTAATTGGTTTAATGGAAACTGTTTACTAGTAGATGGATATTTAAGAGAATCTTTGAAGACAGACTGCATAAATGCTAAAGATGATTAATATATCTGACAAATACGAGCCCTGTTATATCCCAGCTCTATACAAAATTCAATATTGATTATCAGTGGGTTGCAAGGTGCTTCAAAAAATAAACATAATATAGGCAATTGTCAAGTTTTCCTTCATCACTGAGAGCATACTTTCAGAAATTAATCAAGAGGTAGACAATGGAATAGTTCCTTTTTTTCCAATGAGTCCCATTAATTTGGTTTCTTTGGAATTCAAAATTGATTACTCATTTGTAATTCAAAATTAATTATATAGAGAAGGCAGATTTCTGGCCTCAAGGGAAACATGTGAACCATATTAGTAAAGTTATTTTTACAGGCAATAAATTTCAAAACACCAGCTATTAATAGTTTTGATAATTTGAATAATATGGACTTGATTTTAAATCTAGTTGCTTTTGATAGCACTCTTGCTCAATATTTGCATATAAATATACACCCCAACATTTTCATCATTATTTTAAAAACACAGCATATTTAAGATACTAGGAATCAATGTTATCTAAAGGTAGAAGTTTTAAAGTAAAAATTTTTACCAAGTAACAACGACAAGAACCCACTTTTAAAGTCTGCATTGAATATTAGCATTTTAATACTAGTATTTTTGGAATAGGAAATGGAAAAGATGTAGATTTTTTAAAAGCATTTCATAGGTGACCAATTTTTATAGAATAAAACTAAAAGGCAATGCCATTTATCTCCTTAGTACTGAGATTAGATTATAGAAATAATCATATTTGTTTAGTACTTTACAATTATGTCAAAAGATAAATTGGTTTTTCAAATATAGGTTGGGTATTGTAGTTTTGTCTAGATTCTACAATGAAAAATGGTATTTATCAAATTATGGAGAGAAAATTTCCTAAAAGTACTTTAACAAATTTTAAATGTAATTTTATGAATTTGGACTTTGAAAATGTGTGCATTTTAGGAATTGATTTTTAAAAGAAAGTTATAAACAAAGGAAAGCACAAAATTACAATGGGCAAGTCTTGGACTGTGTCACCAAAATCTGCTATACCAATGCAGACATGATAAAGTTACCTGATTTCACTTTAAATTTGTTTATTTTGCCTTATAAATGCCACTAGCCTTTTGTTAGGACATAATTTGCTAGTTAATTTATTTTGAAATAAATCTAACCATATAAGGTTTAAAATTAAATGACATTACTCTTAGGAATTGCTTAACTACAAATAAACTCAAGGTCTACAAGGCGCACTGCTAAAGAAGATTCAGTGTTCAAGAATCTATTAAATTTGTGTGGAACTGGTTGCTTCACAGACAGAGGAGCTTCCAGAGCATTTGGAATGGTGATTCTCTCAGAAGTCATAGTAACATTAATACTGTGTACAATTAGCCACCTGAGATAGTCTCCTGAGCAATTTCAAATGTGTGAAGAATTTGAGATCAATGAAGTCTCCAAGGTGATCGTAGAATAATGTTAAGGAGGCAGGACTGTAATAGGATTCAATTTAATCAGAAGACACCTACCCAATCATATTTTATCTTATTTGGAGAAGGGCTGGTTTAACAGAATGAGGCTAGTCAACTAAGGCCTTGTTATGGCTTATTTTATGTGTCAACTTAGATGGGCCAAGATGAGCCCAGAGGGTTGGTCAGACATTTTACTGGGTGTGTCTATGAGCATATTTTGGACGAAATTTACATTTAAAAATGTAGATAGCCCTGGTCAGTGTGGCTCAGTCATTAGAGCATCGGCCTGGGCACCAAACGGTCACGGGTTCCATTCCTAGTCAAGCGCATGTACCTGGGTTGTGGGTTTGATCCCTAGCCTTGGTCGGTGGTGCCTGTGGGAGGCAATAAATTGATGTCTCTTTCACATCAATGTCTCTCTCTCCCTCCTTCCCTTCCACTCCGGCCTTAAAAAAAAATCAACAGGAACACCCTAGTCCATTTGGCTCAGTGGATAGAGCATCGGCCTACGGAATGAAGGGTCCTGGGTTCGATTCTGGTCAAGGGCACATGTCTGGGTTGCGGGCTCAAACCTCAGTGGAGGGGCATGCAAGAGGCAGGCAATCAATGATTCTCATGGATGTTTCTTTCCCTCTCCCTTCCTCTCTGAAATCTATAAAAATAGAAAAAAAAATCAATGGAAAAAATATCCTCAGGTGAGGATTTTAAAAAATAAAAGAAATAAAAGGTAGACTGAGTAAAGCAGATTGCCCTCTTTAATGTGGGAGGCCTCATCCAATCAGTGTAACAAAAACTGACCCTCCCCCAACTGACTGCCTTTGGACTTCATCTACAACATTGATTCTTCTTGCCTAATGGCCTCTGAACCAGAATATCAGCTTTCCCTGGGTCTCCTGCACCACTGGCCTACCTTGCAGATTCTGGACTATCCGTCTTCATAATTATGTGAACCAATTCCTTATAATATATGTCACTGTTCTTATTCCACATTCACCATATCCTCATAGCTGAATTTTTCACTTCACTGACAACATAAAAATGTACACAACCTGCAAAGTTGAGGATCTGACATTTAAGAACAATGAAATCCCAGTAAATACCAAATCTAGGGCTCTGCCTGGATGACAGCTTGACTTGCCAAAGCAGCTTTCCTTGCATCGCTTTGATGAACTCACCTTAGCATCTGAAGACGCAACAAAATCCTAAAGCTTCTTTGCAAAGCATTTATTTCCTTCAGATGTGTTAATATCTAGTTAGGTTTTAATATTCAAACTGAAGAATGAATGCAAAAGGGCAGAGGAAAATGTACATTTATACATTTAATTTCCAAAACGAAAAGCCTTTAAGGCCATTGGAGGAAGCTATAGAGCTGAGGCACAAAGTAATCCTTGTAGTGTCCATCGATGAAACCCTTCCCACTGTTGTGTACAAACCAACAGGGAACATCTGTTCCAAATACTCTATCTGTTCGGTAATCTTTCTGCAGGCCTCTGCAAGGAAAATGGTGCGTATGGTTAGGGCACAGACCAAAGCATGCCAGCCTGCGTATCTCCAGAGGAGACACGCTCTCCCCCTTGCTGTTCTTTGTGCCCCTTCCACCACCACATCTGCCTGCCCTCACCCTTCCCCATTCCCCAAGTCATCTGAGTCTGGGCTGAGTTTTGGAAGGACAGAATACTAGTAAACAGTGAGTCCAGATATTAGATAATTCAAATATCCCTTACTGAGGTTGACCAATGTGGACTTTTCCAGCAAGGTAAAGAGTACAAATTAACTTAGAAATGGAAAGAAGGCGGGGACACAACTCTGAAGTGTGGGCTTCACCTCACATACGCAAGAAGAAGGCTCTAGCTTGAATATAAAAATATACATTCTCTAGCACGGTGGCATGTGGGTATTTATACAATTTCCTCCTTTGGTCAGCTTTTTCATTTACCCAGCATAGGTGAGCATAAGGCTTCTAATGTAGGAAGGTGAGAACAACAGATTAATTAATTTTGGCATTTCATGTACATATTTAGATATGTAGTCATTTTCATTTCAGAAGGTTGAGCTGCAGTGTCCTGCAAATGTTCTGTATGTGCCTATTCCTGATGAGTTGTTTGGTTTGATAGGTAATGCTGTGTGGGTCCAATCCTAGTAGGAGCCCTATTTGTCACTGTCATCTGCATCTGAGGCTTACCTTGTGACAAGCAGCTTATGCCCTTTCACCTCCATGTTCGCCTCTGGCTTCTCGGGGTTCTTCCCAGGTCGCTCATTGAAGATGTGTATCTTCGGCTCATGCATGAACTGGCCTAGTGAAATAAAGTCCAGACCGTGATTTACATGTAACCCAAGAATAACCAAAAAGACAGGCTGGTCATTTAATCCAAGCTACCAAGTTGCTCCTCCCTCCAGAATTTCTGGCGTAGAAAGACATACTCAGAGGAAAAGGGCACAGCAGTGGGGAGATGTAAAGTGACCATGCTGCTCACCCCATGATCACTTTACATATGAGGCCGATCTATTGGGTCAGAAGTAAAATCGAATGCCTTGATTGGGGCAGGGGGTGAAGGTCAGCACCTGAGAGCATAGCTTACATCACAGACACAGGTTTGTTTGTGGTGTCATATGCTTAAATTGGAACCATTCTTTTAAAAGTAGGGAAAGTTGGCCTAGATACCCTGCTTGTCATCACAGACTTCCTAAGCCAGTTCACTCCTCTTTATTTAGAAAAAACTCTTCAGCATAAAACTTAGAAATGATTTATTTGCCCCATCTCTTATTTTGCCCAGTTCATGATGATGAAATCCTGGTTCTGGGAAAACCTTGTTTGGAAAGGCAAAGGTCCTGGTGATAACATTACTGAGTCACCCTGCACCGCTGTGTTGGGCTGTATTGATCATGGTTTTACTTTTCTATACATTAGGATGTTGGACATCTTAAAAATCATGTCTGGCTGGGGAGAAACTGCCCGCCCCCAGGGCTAGCCAATTCTGAAAGGCAGCAAAGGACTCCACCAGGAGCATGCCTTTGCTATACAATTAACCAACCCAGAGCCACATCTCTGCTCCCGGGCCTATATAACCCAGAAGAAATCATTCCAGGGCCAGATGCCCCGGAACTAGAGACCATTCTATAGCCCAAAAGCCCATGGGACTTGTTCACAACAGCCAACTCTAATCTACCCTGCTCTGTCTTGTCTTTCCATGGAAACCCCTATGAAGGCTCTTGAGTGAACTTATCATTTGCTCCTGCTTCCCTGACCAAACCTGGCCTTCCTCCTGTGACCCTGCATGGCCAGCTGTGCCTCCTGTTTCTAGGAGAAAGTGGGAGTAACAGTTAACGTTTCTTCCAATGGCAATGGCCTCCTTGTGTCATCACTCACACACCGTTATAATTAGGACCTGGGCTCAGAACATATATCCTATGCTTTTCAGTCCACACCTGTCACTTTCCCAAGTTCTAATCACCGTTATCCAAAGATAATCAAGGCCTCGCGTGGTTCCACACTTGTCAGATGGTTGACCAAGACTTTACCTATTAGTCCATGTGCTTTAGGTGAAAACTTGTTTGTGGAGGGAATGTAGATCCCCAAAAAGTCTACATTGATTGGATGCTTCTTCCAAACACGATGAAGTAACACAGAGAACGACATCTCCTCATCCAGGGTAATCGTCACAGTTTTCTCTTTCTTCACCGAGACCAGCACCCTAGTGGGAAAGTTGAAATGGAATTAATTTCAGAACAGACTCTTCTTAGAAAGTCATCCTTCTCACCCCTAATATGAACTGTCATTCCTCCCAGTACGGTCCCACTAGTTTTCTAAAACCTTTTCCACGGTTTTTCCACAAAATGCTGTTTTAACTCCCAGCTCTGAAATTCTGTCAATATATGTTTGCTTAAACATACTCATGGGAAAATATTACTCATAGGATACAATTGTAGTGTTTCTGAGCATAACCAACACAGAGTCAGCTGTGGATTTCAGTTGATGGACTCACTCACTTACCCAACATGTGTTTATTGAGAACTTACTATATGCTAGGCACGAGGCTAGCACTGAGACACTTGGTGACCAAAACACAGGATTCCTGCTGCCAGGAGCAGGGGAGTGGGCAACAAAAATGTTTCTGAACACCAACTTCTTCATATTTAAAATGATGATTTTAAGGCCTATGTTTATGTCGTGGATGTTGGGATTTATTTATGTAATGTGTCAAGGCTAGGCCCGAATCCACACATAAGAATACTTGCCTCTGATTAATGACCTGAGCTGTGTCAGACCAGGATAAGAACGACGTACGGGTGCCCTGGCTCAAGGTGATGGTCTCAGTGCTAACTTCTATTTTCACATCTTCATGTTGGAAATAAAATCCCAGTTTTCCAAAATAGGTGCTTAGTTTCTTATTCTTGGGCTTCTTAGCACCAATGAGTTGTCCATTGACCAAAATCCCTACAGTAAAAAAAAAAAGCTTTTTTTTTCTTTCTCTTGTGTGCCATTTTTTTTTCATGTGTGGGTACCATAATACAAATTTATATAACTTGACAATATGGGTAAATTATTATTACTTTGCTTTAGGATTTACATAATACTTTTTTCTTTGTAACTCTCACTATGTAACTATGCTTTATTATAGTTTAATTATATGACAAAACCTGCTAGTTCATACTACATTCCCTCCACAAACAAGTTTTCACCTAAAGCACATGGACTAATAGGTAAAGTGAGGGAGTGTATTTTACCGGTAATAGTTCAAACACTTAGGAATATATTTATAATTTATTTCTCACTAATTATCCAAGTTTGGAAAATATAGGACTTATATTAAGGTGAGAAAGAAATTCCAGGCAGTGACAGTGTAGGGTGGCAAAGATCAAATTCTCTAATTTAAACATTATATGTGTGTGTGTGTGTGTGTGTGTGTGTGTGTGTGTGTGTGTATTTTTTACCTGATTCTGGATCAGAAACAAGGTTGAGGATTTTTCCAGGTTCTGAGTCAATATTGAAGCAAATATTCTTTTGGCTTTTTGGTAGGTAAATGATGAAGTGTGGGTCATTTTCAACTGGAAAACATACAAAGAAAATGTAAAAAAAATCATAGAAGGGAAGAGGGTTTTGAAAAGTATTTTATTCCTAAACATCTTTAAGAAGAAGTAATATTTATTGTGCTTCTACTGTATGTCAGGTACTGTTCTAGACACTGGGGGCCCAGTGGTCCAGACCCCTGTCCCTTTCTCATACAGGCTCCATCAGAGGTTTATGTTAAGAATATAGTGGATACTTATCCTGTAACTATCGCATATGCATTAGGCTAGAGATAAAATGCACTAGGCTAGAGATAAAATGAATAAGACATATACATACTATATATGGTCTCATACTACACACACACACATACTACATATGTATAAATATATATATACAGTGTAATTATATAGATAGATAACAAGATATGTATTTTATTAAGCAGGCATACACAGTACATAAAAATAAAGAAGACTATTATTTGTTGGCATACAGTTGAGTGTTAATCCAGAGCAATGAAGGATCAAGCTGCTCCCAAGAAAGTACTCCTTTGTTATTGGACATCATTATTCTGGCTGATCTTGTTTGTTTACCCATTTAACAAATATTTAGTGTGTGGGGGGGTAACTATATGCAAAACACAAAATCTGGCCATGTTTGGTGCAGCCATAGCTAAGTCATGGCCTTCAGGAAAGTAAGGATGTAATGAAGGAGTGACAAAGATTCTCTCCTGACCAAACTCTACTCAGGCTCCCCTGAACTTATCAACTAGGCCTTAATTTTTGGACTTCCACGTTGGTCTCTGCATTGTTTATTTTAGCAAGGATCCTGCCAAGTCAGTTTAACTAGAAACCCCATCCTCCATATCTGATCTCCCTCACTATCTGATCGGGTTCCTCATTTCCCCTGCCCCCGCAAGTGATTTCTGATCAACACCAGCCTGCCTTCAGCAAGAATCCTGTTAGAAGTGTCTAGCCTAAACCCCCTTCCCATGCTTGTTTCCTCTTAGAAATCTTTCATCCACTGACCCCCACCCTACTCCTTGTCTATAAAGTATTTGCAGTTGAGTGAAATCTCTCTCCCCCACCGCCAAACCTCATTGCATAAAATCTTCTTCACCATGCTTTAACAAATGTCATGAATTAATTTTGTTCTTTAACAGTTAGAACATTATTTTTTTCTTCTAAAGAAGCAGATATAACCACTAATGTAGGCTAGAATAAGGTAAATGATACAATAATGGCCCATGCACAATGCTCTGAGAATGAAGATGCAAGGATGATGGACTCCACCTGACAAAGTTGAAAAAGGCCTTATGAAGAATTTGGCTTTTGAACTAAGTCTTAAAGATAGGAGGAGAAGAGGGGAAGATTAAGACACAGGAAAGACAGATATTTTATTGAGTGGACAGAATGAGGAATGGCAGAAAAGTTGATGATTTGTTTAGAAAGTAACTCAAAGTGACTTACTAAGGATGGGTTCTTGAAGAATATAGAAAAAGATTAGACTAAAAATGTGGGTGATGGAGACCACAGAACACCACGCTAAAGAACAGACCTTTATTCTGTTGGATAACTATTAAATGTTTTTGAGAATAAATGATTTGACCCTCATTTTAGGAAAAATTTGGTTACAGTATAAATTAAGTTGACATAGAAAGGTCATTTAGCAGCTAAAATGGCAGTAACCCAAGCAAGAAATGTTAAATTCAAGAAACTAGGATGGTGAATGGGATTGGCAACGGAGCGAAAATTCTGGAGACATTTGGTAAAATCCACCATATCTGGTAACCAGTGGAGAGGAACAATTTAGTTCTGCCAGGCTTCTAGCCTCAGTAATTGAAGGGATTGAAGAGGAAGGTTTGAAATGAACACTGCAGTGGCTGTGTTTTCCAGGATAAAATTGGAAGAGTTGGCTTCCATCCATTGACAGGCTGCTCTTTTCCAGATACCATCGCAAAGCTCCTTACAAACATTAATTCAACTCATTCTCCTTGCAGAGGACAGGTGACCTGCCCAAGGGCACACCATGGAGTTAGTAAGTGCCAGAGATATGACTCACAGCCAAACTGTCTGACTACAAGCCTATTCTCCCAACCACTCCAGTATGCTCATTCATTTTCAAGTGTGTGTTTTGGAACTCAGAAACGAGAATAATCTTATTCAGAGCAGAAACAAAACCTTGTATTTCTTTGTGTCCCTGACATCACCAAGCTCATGCTATGTATTCAGTAAGTACCTGGCTTAATTGATTTTGTGTCAGGACTGGGCACTAGAGGGCATCATTTAAACACAGAACAAAAGGTTCTTAACGCCTTAAAAATTAAAAAAAACAAAAATGAAAAAGACCACTTAGTTATACTTTCTTCTTCCTTCTTCTCCATAAATATGGAATTTTGAAACATTTTGTTTGAAGGAAACTGTTTTTGTTAAAGATAATGATTGTTTTTGCCATTTTAATTAACCCAGATCCCACCAATCAAGCCTTCTCATAAACAAATGTTTCAGTGCTGTCACAGTGAGTTGACATAGTTCTAGGCTTCTAGGCAACACGAATGAGACATCATCTGTAACTTGGTCTATGCATCCTAAATCTTAATTAGAGTAAAAGTAGATTGAGAACTCCCATGACTAATTTTATGGATTCTTAGGGTCTGGGGTCTATGAGCCAAAGAGTAGCCAGTGTTTATTGAGCTTCTACTGGGAACCAGGAACTTACCCTATAACCACCTTGTAGGGGAAGTATTATCATCCCCATTTTATAGGTGGGCTACTTTTGGGAGGTAACTTAGATGAGATTATGAGAGTGGGGCTCCATGATGGGATTAGTGTCCTTATTAGAAGAGACACCAGTGAGCTTGCCTGCCATCTCTCTCTCCAGAGATCATGTAAACTCACAAGAAGATGGTGGCCACCTACAAGCCAAAACAAATGAAATCGACCTTGCCGGCACTATGGTCTTGGACTTCGGCCTTTAGAACTGTGAAAAATAAATTTCTATTGTTTTAACCACCCAGTCTATGGTATTTAGTTATGGTGGCCAAGCTGACTAACACATGGAGTTTTCCTCTTTCAGTGGAAGGCAGTGATGCCTATAAAAATCTCCTAGTTTACCAGGGCACAGTGGTTTTATTACCATAAGAGGCCCGGTGCACTAATTTGTGCATGGGTAGGGTCTCTTGGCCTGGCTGGCAATCAGGGCTGATTGGGGCCATCCCGCCCAGTCCCGATCAGGGCTGGTTGGCCGGGGTAGGGAGGTAGGGGTGAGGGTGGGGGAAGAGACCGTGGGAGGTTGGCCCCTGTGGGAGATTGGCTGTGGGAGTGCACTGACCACCAGGGGGCAGCTCCTGCATTGAGCGTCTGACCCTGGTGGTCAGTGCATATCATAGCTACTGGCTGATCATCTGGTTGTCCAGTCCTAATGGTCGCTTAGGCTTTTATAATATATTAGAGGCCTGGTGCACAGATTCATGCACTGGTGGGGTCCCTTGGCCTGGCCTGTGCCCTCTAACAATCCAGGACCCCTCAGGGGATGTTGGACTGCTGGTTTCTGCCCAATCCCCACAGGCCAGGCCGAGGGACCCCACCGGTGCACAAATCCGTGCACTGGGCCTCTAGTATGCATATAAGATCTTTGGTTAATCTCTTTCCATCCTACTCCCTCTCCCCTTCCCTCTGAGATTCATCAGTCTGTTCCATGTTTCCATGCCTGTGCATTGAGCATCTGTCCCCTGGTGGTCAGTGCACATCATAGCTACTGGTCAAATGGTGGAACGGTGGAACAGTCAGACACTTAGCATATTAGCCTTGTAGATAGATGATAGATAGATAGATAGATAGATAGATAGATAGATAGATAGATAGATAGATAATGCTCCACAGATTATGATCTGATTGAGACCAAGGATGTGAAAGCTATGTCAAAGTTCTCTCACCTCTCATCACATGCGGAGGAGGAGTGCTTTCAAGTACAGAAGCTCCTTTCACAGGCATTGGGATCCTTGGCGTTGGTGACGGGTGGACCCAAGATGGGAGTGAACTTGGAGCAACTTTGCTGCCATAATACAGGGCACCTGGGTAGAAAAACCTGTATCCATTAGTTTCCAGGCTTACTTTTCCATGTAAGTCGCTTACAATTTCAACAATTATGCAGACCCCAGAGGCTCTCAGCTAAGGTCTCCTCCCATCCTTTTCATTCCTGAGGGCTCCCTCTGTCGTCATGCTGTGGGCCTGCTGTGGGGTTTTCCCAGAGTCTGGAACCTGGGCTGGGGTTGCAGCAGAGGAGCTGCCCCATGGAGCTGGGGAAGGACCTCATGCCTTCAGCACAGGCTGGTGGGGGGCGGGGGGGATAATGCCCAGTCCAGCCCCTGGAGAAGTCCCGGATTATGGTCAACATCTTCCTGATACATTCCTATTCACCTACCAAAGAGCAATCTGAGCAACGCAGTTTCCCAAAGAGGTTCTCCTGCTGGTTACAGAAACGTCATTTTGCTTTCTGATAGCCAGTCTCCTGTCTTTGAGAAACAAATGCCGGTTCACCTAGGCATTTTATTTAGGTGATTCAGTGTTACCTAGATATGCCAGTTCATCTAGAGAGATTTAGCTGTGAGGCCTCAGACTAATGTAACAGGAGGTCAGAAGTCAGAGTTCTTTGAATCCTGGGCCACCCTGGTATAGTTGGTATCTCACTTGGACAACATTACAAATTCAGAAAACGTCCCCTTTAGTGTATGTAGGTCTTTTTCAAGACTATGTTCAGTAGTCCTCAAGAAAGAGAGGAAGGAAGCAGGAGAAAAACCAGAGTCTTTTAAACTTGGGTGCAGCCCCCTTGGATATGCCTTGGGACTCAGGAAACAGAGATCAGGGATAATTTTTCAGGCAATTTCTAGGTTCTTAGCTTTCACATACACTTTTTTCTAAGAACACCCCTTTCTGCTAGTTTTCAAGCGGAAGGCATGCTCTCTCCTGCTTTGCCTCACCAAAGCCTCCCGGAAACCAAAGTGTCCAGTTGAAAATTGGTGTAGTGCCAAAAAAACAATTACTCCAATGACTGGGAAACAAATTCATTCGAAACTCAGAGAGTTCCAATTCTTACTTTCAACAGAATTGGAGCAAGGCCCAAGCTGTCATCTGATATATCATTAAAAATAAAAGCTGTGGTATATTTACACAATGGAGTACTATTAGACTGTAAAAAAGAAGGATCTCTGACCATTTCAACAGCATGGATAGACTTGGAGATTATTATGCTAAGCGAAATAAGCCAGAGAAAGACAAATATGATCTCACTTATATGTGGAATCTAATGAACAAAATAAACTGGTAAACAAAATGGGTCCAGAGGCATGGATGCATGGAACAGAGAGGGAAGGGAGGTAGGGGTGGGTGGGAAGAGATTAACCAAAGAACTTATATGCATAGCCCATGGACACAGATAATGAATAGTGAAGTCCTAAGGTAGGATAGGGGTTGGGGGGAGGGGTGCAAAGTGGGGGACATCTGTAATACTATGAACAAAAAAAATAATATTTCAATATAGATCCATATCTGAGTTTTGTCATGTAATTTCAAAGAAGTTCAGGTAAATGAATGACGTTGCCATAACCAAGTGCTTTCTATTCCCATCTACTTATCAATATCCATAATGTTTATCAGGACTTACATCCACGAAACAGCTTTTTAAAAAAGTTGCCCTAACTGGTTTGGCTCAGTGGATAGAGCATTGGCCTGTGGACTGAAAGGTCCCAGGTTCGATTCCAGTCAAGGGCATGTACCTTGGTTGTGGGCACATCTCCAGTAAGAGGTGTGCAGGAGGCAGCTGATTGATGTTTCTCTCCCATCAATGTTTCTAACTCTCTATCCCTCTCCCTTCCTCTCTGTAAAAAAAATCAATAAAATATATTTTTAAAAAAGTAGAGTTACACACATGCAATATACAGATCTTGTAACAGAAAACCACAGCTGAAACCTATATGATCATGTTGACCAATGTCACTCCAATAAATTTTTTTATAAGTAGAGTTGATGCTAAATCTTGTCTCTTTCAATCTACTAATGAATAACATTTACCATCCTATCTAATAAAACAGTAATATGCAAATTGACCGTACCTTCGCTATGCCCACAGCCAATCAGAGCGAACAAGATGGCAGTTAATTTGCATATGCTGAGGGAGGGAGGAGTGAAGAAAGCAGAAAGCATGGCAGCTACATGGGTGGGCGGCAGCGCAGCTGTGGAGCACGCGGCCATGGTTGCCTCTGAGGCGGTGGCGGGCAGTGTGAGCAGCGGCGATGCAGCCACAGTGGTAGCGGCGGCGGCGGTGGGCAGGGCACGCAGTGGAGGCGGCAGGCGGGGCGTGGTGGGTGGTGTGCAAGGCCGTGGTGGCCTTGGAGGTGGTGGTGGCTGCGGGTGGTGCATGGTGGGGCGGGTGGGGCGCGCAGCAGCAGCGTGAGGGGCCGAGGAGGCAGCAGCAGCGTGTGTGGCAGGTTGGGGTGATCAGAGGCGGCAGCAGCGCACGGCCACAGAGGCAGCTGTGTCAGCGGGCACAGAGGGTCGGGAGTGTGGGGCGAGGTGGGCTGGGTTGGGTGGGCGAGGCGGGCGGGAGGCGCCCCGCCCGTTCGGCCCACCCCGCCCCACCCGCTACAGCGGGAGAGGTGGGGGGGCGGGAGGGAAGCCCACCAGAAGTCTTGCAGGAAATATTCCTGCAACGGGTCCCTAGTATATACATGAAAAATATAGTCAGCCACATTAAAAGATGATTTTTCAAGAAAATAGGACATTCTATGTATATCAAAATTTAAAATATATTTATATTATTTTGATGAATTGTCTACTCATAGTAATTTTCATAAAATTCAATCCAGAAGATAACTCTGAACATTCAGAATCTTATGGTCACAAGAAATTGAAAAGATTTAAATTTGCATACATATTTCCCTTGCAGAGGAAAAGGATTATCAATAAAGGACTTTCAAGCATAAAAATATGTTAGGATATGATTCTGCCAGAGAAGTGGAATGGAAATATAAGTTTCATTAGAAAAAAAGAATATTATAAAATTTATAATAATGATAATAGAATTTGTTCATGTATTTTTTTGAGGATGATGGTAAGTATCAAATCAGATATTCAATTTCATTGGCTACACTTAAAAGAGTTATACCACTGTTTCATTTTAAAAGTTCAACCTTTACAATATGCCAGACATTAAATTCATTGCAAGTACTTAAATAAGGTAAAATAAATTTTAATGTTGATTTTTTTAAAACTTATGAAGGGGTACATAAGTTTTTAAAATTCCTTTGGAAAACATGTGAGCAAAAATGTTTGAAGATCAAGGCAATAAATGATCCTTAAAGTAAATTGGCAGGAAGAGCTCAGCCGGGGGAGGAGGGAGGAGATACACACATAGGCCTGGGAGCTAGAGGTGGACTGGGAGTGGGTGAGGGGCAGAGGTCCGAGGACCTTTAGTAAGCCTATGACAGCTGACCCTTAATGTTTCTCCACCGGACTGAAACACTGACCTGAGCAGCAAGAATGGTCTTGTGGAGGGGAGTCGGCCAGCATGCGCTCATTCCCGGCTTCATTCTCAATCACCATGGCCGTGAGTGGGGTCACTATGTGATGTTCCAGTGACATCTGCAAGATTGTTTTTGTAATTTTCCTTTTGACAGCAGCGGTAGGAGCCAGGCTTCTGTATTCAAGAAATAGAGATATTATAGAGCGTCACTTTATTTAAGGCTGAGTGAAACGCCCACAACTCCATCACTTCCAGTGTCCAACCAGGACCCTGGGGACCACAAGGAAAAAGAGAACTAACTTAGTGTTTTATCTAGTCATGCAGTCCTAAGGAATTTTTTTAATAGACATGATATTTTTAAGAGCAATTTTAGGTTCACAGAAAAACTGAGTGGAAAGTACAGAGATTTACCCCCATTATTAACATCCCCAACATAAGCACATGTGTTATAATCAATAAACCTACACTGACACATCACTATCATGCAGGGTCCACAGTTGACATTAGGGTTGCACATTCTATGGATTTGGACAAATGCATGACATGTATCCAACATGATAGGATCATACAGAGTAGCTTCACTGCCCTAAAAATCTCTGTGCTTTACCTATTCATTCCCACCCACCCTCCAGCAAGCACTGGTCTGTTTCACAGGGATTGTTTTTTGAAAATCAGTATTTAACTTTTGCAGCAATTTACTACCTACCTTTAAATGTATCCAGTATGCTTCTATAAAGGGACAGAAATATTTCTTGCTCACTTTAAAGCAACAGCTTACAGCCATGTGTCTGTTTTATAATCTTATTGACATCATGGATTTTCTCTGTGAGTAGTTAGTTATATTCATTTTCTCCAACCCAGTTCAGATGATCTGTTCCATCTCCCTGAGAATCTGACAGAGCAGGTGGAGTGGCCTCAGGAGTGATCGTTTTAGCCAGCACCTGTATGTAACCCTGGAGCAGGTGGCCAAAGAACCACCCATTACTCTAGAAATATGGTTTCTATATTGGAGAGTTTCAGTGCAGGTCAGCGGAGAAGCCAGGGATGAAACAGATGACTATTAGGGAGCCCTTCCTTATATGAGATCATATATATATATATATATATATATATATATATATATATATATATATAAAAGCCTAAGTGACCGTTATGATCGGTCAACCAACTGGTCGCTATGACATGCACTGACCACCAGGGGGCAGATGCTCAACACAGGAGCTGCCCCCCTGGTGGTTAGTGCGCTCCCGCCTCCCCGACCCCCATCACTGGCCAGGCTGAGGGACCCCACCCATGTACGATTTCGTGCACTGGGCCTCTAGTAATCACATAATTGTTGATTTCTCTTTGGACAATAACCCATTCAGTCACAGACAAAAGTAATTGATGGTGACACAATCTGGACAGTGATTTCTTTTTTTAAAAAAAATCCTCACCCAAGGATATGCTTATTGATTTTAGAGAGAGAGGAGATAGAGAGAGAGAGAGAGAGAGAGAGAGAGAGAGAGAGAGAGGATAAATAGATAGATAAATGTGAGAGAGAAACATTGATTAGTTACCTCCTATTTGCCCTGACTAGGGATTGAACCCACAACCTAGGTATGTTCCCTGACTGGGAATTGAAGCTGCAACCTTTTGGTGTACAGGATGACACTCCAACTAACTGTGCCACCCGGCCAGGGCTGAACAATGATTTCTGCTGGAGGTGGTGGAGGGGGTTGAGTTGGAAGAACAAGGGAAACTTCAGAGATGAAAAAAGTCTTCTATTCCCGGATCTGGGTGCTGATTACCGTATTTTCCGGCGTATAAGATGACTGGGCGTATAGAAGATTTTCCTGGGTTAAAAAGTCGTCTTATACGCCGGAAAATACGGTACATGGATAATGAATATAAAAATTCATTAAAGTCTTCACTTAAGATCAGTGCACTTCACACACTTTACTCTATGCATGCTAAACCTCAAAACAAAAGAAAATAAGGGTGACTCAGCTTTAGTTGAAGTGCTTGGAACCTGTGGAAATTAATCATCTAAACCTTATACTAATTTGCTGCATTTCTTGGTTCTAATCTTTTTGTGTATTACCTCCAAATCTCAAGACAAATCATCCAGTTTTGCAAATCCCTGTGGTGTATGTACTTCTTACCGCTCAGCCAGGAGTTGGTTGATTGTCAGATAGGCCCACAATTTCCTGGTGAAATCAGGATCTGCATGCTTGTCTTTTGATAGAAAATCCTCCAAGTCATCCATTTGGGCCAGGGTCTCCAAGACTAACTCTGTGCTGGCCTGGATGATGCAGGGTTCAGTTCAAAGACACAAGGGGAGCAGAATTATAGTTAATCAATTCACAGTTTTCCATACCTACCTACTGTGAGTGAACCAGGGTACTCTCCAACTTTATGGGAAATGTAAAATAATTAAAAAGAATACAAAGAAGGAAGTTAAGTATATACTTCCGGAGTTTCCAATTAGTCTGGGGTGAAAAAGGTAAGGATTTACACAATAGTTGGGAAGATGGCATAGATAATCTCATGTCTTTCCTTTCACTATTGCTTTCATTCTACATACATGGTTCTTGGAATGCAGTGTTAGCCTATTAATACACAAGATGGGTTGTATCCAGGGGACCAGTTAGTATTTTTAGAATAAGCAGATAAGCCGAAGTACCGAAGTTGCTGTGATAATGCTCTGTAATTGCTCTGATTTTGCAGGGTCAAATTTTCCTGCCACCACAATCTCTGAGCCTCCAAAATAGTTATGGAAACTGTTTTGAGTGACATCCGTGACTGACGTATGGGGATAGTTGAACTGAACATTCCGGAGCAATGGAGTAGAGACCTGGTTGTAGAATTTCTATAATTCATAAAAAGAGAGAGAGAGAGAGAGAGAGAGAGAGAGAGAGAGAGAGAGAGAGAGAGAGAGAAATCATTTTTTCATGCCACTTTATAGGTCTAAAACATTTTTCTCTGAGATTCTTCAAATGCTTAACAGATATCTCTTATTCTCACAGGATCTTTGTGGAAAACTATGGGACAAGAAAAATTCTCATAATTATCAGATGAACTGAGACATAGAGAAGAATATTACAATTGACTTAATAAGAGCCCAGCATTTTTTTCTTATCATGACCAGCATGAATAGCTAATGAACACTCAGAATCAGAAAAGCCAGCTAGGTTGATATTCCCCAAAGTAGAACTTATCCCTATCTGTCCCCAAGTTTAAATACGGTGCCCACCATTGATAGATGCTAACTGGCACTGACAGAGAGGGGGGTGAAATATGTTCTTCTCCTACATCTTTTTCTTGTTCATTTAGTCAAAGTAATTCATATTCTTTATATTTAAGGAAACTTATAGGCTACAGCTTGATCTGTGTTGCATTATAAAAAGTTGATATCCAAGATGCCAATGTACTTTAAAGGAAACACATGGTCATGGTGATAAAGAGGACGAACTGCTTGGTGGGACTGTAAAGCCATAAGAAGCTCTGATGGTGCCTCAGAAAACTTGTTCAGGAAGTAGGGAAGTGACCATCGCATTACTGCCTCGCATCTCACTGTTAATGCAGGTGTACAAGTAGAACAGAGTGCCTGAGAAAGGCATGAACACTTGCTTTATTCTTGCAACCAACCATAGCTGAAATTATGACAATTTTCACTTAAATTTGGCCATCTTCTTTTAGGTATCATATATTGCTAATTGAATGATTTTTGAGTGAACAGAAAAGAAAAGAACAGAAAAAAATGTTACCTTGAGCTGTAAAGATGTGTCCTGGTTTCCATAAATCCTTTGAGCAATTCCTCGGTTGTCATTGGACAGTCTCTTCAGAAAATCATAATCAACATCAAACCCTATCCCCAAACTGAACAAGGATATGTTGTCTCGTATGTTCTGCTTTACATTTTTCTGAATTTTTGACAACTTTAGTTCACCTAAAGTTGATGATGACAGAAAGAAGAAAAATGAGGAGGCAATGTTATACAGTTTTTGGAAAATCCATGGAGAGCAATTTAACAAAATTTGTCAAAATTAAAAACTCACTCTTTGATCCAGTGACTCAATTACTAGGAATTTTTCTTACAGATGTATTCATACATATTGAAATGAAGTATGGGCAATGGTACATCCTATATAATAAAAGGCTAATATGAAAATTGACTGAACGGCAGAACAACCGGTCACTATGAAGTGCACTGACCACCAGGGGGCAGACACTCAATGCGGGAGCTGCCCCCTGGTGGTCAGTGCACTCCCACAGGGGGAGCGCCGCTCAGCCAGAAGCCGTGAGCCGGGCTCATGGATGGCGAGCACAGCGGTGGTGGCAGGAGCCTCTCCCACCTCCGCAGCAGTGCTAAAGATGTCCAATTGCCTGCTTTGGCCCGCTTGGACATCCCCTGAGGGCTCCCCAGACTGCGAGAGGGCGCAGGCCAGCCTGAGGGACCCCCCCTAACTGCACGAATTTCATGCACCGAGCCTCTAGTAGTAACATAATTGGAAATAGCCACATATTTGAAACAAATATACACCAATAGGGAGATTGGTTAAATTATAGTACATTCCCTTGGCCTGTGTGGCTCAGTGGTTGAGTGTCAACCCATGAACCAAGAGGTCACCGGTTTGATTCCCGGTCAGGGCACATGCCCAGGTTGTGGGCTTGATCTCTGGTAGGGGGTGTGCAGGAGGCAGCCTATCAATGTTTCTATCTCCCTGTTCCTCTCCCTTCCTCTCTCTTTCAAAATCAATAAAAACATATTTTTTAAAAATGATGGCATATTCAAATCGTGAAATACTATATAGTTATTAAAAAGAACCAGGCAACTATATATTTATTTTGAATAATCTCAAAGACACATTTTAAAGGGGAAAACCATAATAATTGATAATATGTAGGATGTATTTTATATATGCATACATGTGTGTATGTATAGATGTGTGCATGTATTCAAATACTAGTACATGTGTATATGTATGTATATGTAGTATGCAGACTTGCATAGGATATCTCTGGAAAGATACACAAGAAATTGGTAATGAGTGGCTGCCTCTGGGGACAGGAATTAGAAGGTTGAGGGACAGGAGTGAGAAACTGACTTAATTTTTTACTTTATTGCCTTTTCTTCCTTATGATTTTATTCTAAAGTTCAATTTTCAAGTAATCTGATCCAAGGTGGGGGGAAAAAACAATGAATCTGCAACAAATACATAACAACTGCCATTCTAGTTTCACCATTAATAAAATGGTTGCTCTTTGTCTTTCTAAAGCTCAGGATGCCATCGTCATGATTGTGTCACCAGTTTTCCTCCCACTGAGCTGTCGTGAATAGGTTAGGTACAGTCCTTGTCCACATAACAGCAACACAATTAAGCATTCACTCTTCCTTATATTTGTCAGTGTAAAGAGACAAAACAAATAAAAATACATGATAGAAGCAGGGAGGTGTTGAGCTATTTTGTGAATAAGAAAAATGGTCAACAGGATGTATTGGACAGAAGTAATTTCTCTGGTTGCAGTGAGGGGCTGGGGGAAGTGTGAGAACAATAAAAACACATTACTGAGGACGCCAGAGATACAATTGGAGACCTGGATCAGTCCTCACCACACATATGCCCATTCACCATCTCCCATACCTTAAGTTGAGGAAATAAATGCAATTCACTAGTATGTATTAGCAATCGTCATAGCACACGATTCCAATGAAAATGAAAGTTTCTCCACATTGTAGAGGTGACACCAAGGCATTCAAGGACATCACTGAAAAATGTCTGGGCACTGGTCTAAACAGGATGAGTGTTTCAGGGTCAAAAGAAGTCTTTTTTTTTTTTTTTTAATAGAAGCATGAGTTTAAAATCATTTAGAAAGTCAGTTTAAAATCTAAATGCCATTAGATTCCCCACTGTAAATGAATCACATTCCCAAGAAATGGCAGTAAAAATATTTGTACTAGAAAATTGAAGTGCTACTTGCCTACTGTTGGATCGCCATCAGAAACCAAAATGATCAGAGAGACTGAGTTGGGGTCCAGCATTCCCAAGTTATTGGCTTCATTCAAGATGAAGATGGCCCGCAGGAGCGCCTCGTTGATATTGGTGCCTGATAAAGTAATAGAATGTGCTTGTTCTGTTATATACTCTTTCGTTGAACAGAAACAATCACATCTTGGGTTCAGGTTCATCTGTCTGGTAATTACTCAAGAGTAATTTATTCAGTACCCAAATCATTTGATTGCTTTCCAAGTGACACCAATTTTGCCCAGGCAGGTCAAGAACCCCCTGTGGAGTGAAATATTCCCTTTGTAGTGTAAACTACTTCCTTAGAGATGAGTCAGCCCTTTCAAAGCAGTCTGTCATTTTGTTAAACATAAAATTGAAGGTACCTAAACCAGTCTTGCTGATAGACTTGAACACTCCTCCCTAGGCAGTTACATTTTACGCTTTGCAAGTAATGAGAAGGCAAATGTCATTTACTGACACTCCTTTCTGAGGAAGGTTAGAATAACTAAAAACTTGTGTGGGATGGGTTACGTATTGTACTTTTGCAATGAACTTAGTATTCATCATTTAATAACAAATGCATTATTTAAGACAGACCATTGCAGATGGGGCAAAGAACACTTGTAGGAAATAATATTTCTTCAGTGAATCAAGATTCAAATCCTATGGATGTTTCTCACTGGGCTTCAGGCTAAACCCACTCACCTCCATTGGGCTGGATTTTCTCAATATACTTCTTGGCATCTGCAACTTGTGTCGTAGTAGCTGAGACCAAATCATTTCTCCAGGTTCGCACGTTATGGTTGAAATCAACCACAGAGAATTGGTCATCAGTTCTCAGGTCATCCAATATGGTTTTCATTGCTTCCACTGTCTATTTCAAGAGAGAGAGGAGAAGGGTCTCATTAAATAAGCTCTGAGCCTGGGAAGAGAGGGAAGACCAAGAATCCATCCTAGTCATCTTTCAAGTACTGACTCAAGCTATAATTCTTACAGAAAACCTCTTACATCCACCTCACTCAACACAGACCTACCTCTCGCTTATGCTGAGCATGGGTCGTCTGCATTTTGAGACTTAAACTTTTACTGACTTATTTTGTTTCAAAGGATCACAAACTTCAGGTTCCGCCTTAGTGGTGCCTGAAAATCAAATGTATTTCACAAGTCCATCGACTCACCCACTCTCTTAAACTGCTGCTTCTCATCTTTCTCTTCAAACCACCAAAACCTCCCTGCAAATCACACTCCTGATTCCTAATACACTCTTAAAAAAAAAAAAAAGAAGCTTCCCCCTGCCCCCCCACAACAACACCATTGAAAATACTTTTAAATGTACTTATTATGTTTATTGCTTTTTCTCTACCCCTCTTCCTCCAGAATGTAAGTTCTGTAAGCTCCAGGAGGGTAGGGATAATTTCTTAAAAATGTTTCTGGTTGATTCTGTTACTGATGAACTAAGTGCCTGACACGTATTGGGTGCTTAATTAATATTTATTAAATGAATGGAGGAAGGAAGGAAGCAATGAGTAAATTGCTATGTTAGGGCAGTAGATCTCAACTGAGGGGAATTTCCCCACCAGGGGACACTTGGCAATTTAAGAAGACATGTTGATTGTCATAGCTGAGGGGTTGGTGCTACTGGCAATTAGTGGGCAGAGGCCCTGGATGCTAAACATCCTGCAATGTACAGGGTGGCCCTACCAACAAAGAATTATCCAGTCCAAAGTGTCAATAATGCCATTGTTGAGAAACCTGGTGTTGGAGTATGAGCACAGGGTGGGGGGGGCGGGTGGGAGGGGGGCGGGGGGATGGGCATGAATTTCCCTTCTTTTGGATGCCAGAAGAGTAGTGAACACTTAGATGGTCAGAAATGGTTATTGAATGAATGAATGAATAGATAGTAAGCTGTTCAACTTGTTTAGATGAATGGATTGATGAATAAAATAAGAAATGTCCTTGTTTGTTCTTTAGAATTATATCTACCCCATTTAATGCTAAATAAGCCTACCTTGAGCTCCAAATAGGAAGACATGAGACAGGTGGCCTCCCTCAAAGCATGACAGTATAATTAGAGAAGATATGCACAGAATGATTTCAAAGTAATTCATGAACAATGGCAAGATATTAAAGTAAAATGTTATGCAGAGGAACCAGAAGACTATAAGGCAAAAGTGTTATCAGGGAGAAGTGGTTATACTGAGATAAAATGTTTCAAAAAGGTGAGTTCTGAGATAAATTTCTGTTATTCACAAGCCATCCAGTCTGTGGCACTTTCTTATGGCAGCCCAAGCCATCTAAGACAAGCCCTGGGGGTAAGGTGCATTGGATGATTGTGTTGTTGCAGGGTGGGGGTTGGGGGTTCAAAGAAGGTAGAGAGTCCCAGGTACCAAGCCAACAAGAGGTACTTACTTGTTTCATTTTTACTCCCCACATTGAGCCGCTGACATCAATGACAAAGAGGATGTTTTTGGGAATTGGGTCCATGTTTTCAGGAGCAAAAAAGTGGACAAAATATCCATTAAATACCTGAAAAACAGAACATATTTGTGGGCCAAACCATTATCAATGTTTGGAATGTAGGAAGATGGGGATCTGGGGATGAGAGGAGAGGTGAGTCATGGTGAGCAGGACGCATGACAGTTGTCAAGAAGAGAACAGAGGTGGCAGCTTGGTGTCCATCTGTCTCTCCCTTCTTCCTGTTCCCTCCTTCCTTTCCTGTGAAGGTCCAAGCCCTCTTAGCAGGTTACCTCCCCAGGGTGTTTCACTTCTCTCTCCTCTCTACTCTCCTCCACTCCACCTAGTCTTCGTTGATAGCCTCTGCTCCAGGCACCCTGCTAGCCAACAGTGAATGACAGAGCCTCTGTCCTCCTGAGCTCACAGGCCAGTGGAGGAACCAGAGAAGTGAAGAGGCAGTCTTCAGCTCAGGGTATTAAGTGCTACCATCAGAAAAATAAAGGTTCCAAGAATGCCCAGTGGAGAAGCATCTAATTCAGAAAGGGGAGTCTTTCCCAAGGACATGGCATCTACACTGGACTTGAGGGTGAGTTTGGAGTTAGCCTGCCAGCATTGGGGTGGGTAGGGTTGTAGTGGAGAGTTCCAGACAGTTCACTCAGTGACTCTGAGTGAATAGGCACCTTCGGGCTCTGTAAGTGGTTCAGCAAAATGGGGCCACAGAATTCAAGCATCTAGGGAGTTAGGGTGGATGGTCAGCAGGGCAGATCTGAAAGGATCTTTATGGGCACTCTAGGGAGTTTAGATTGTTCTTGAGGTGAATGGGAGGCCACTCTGGCTGGATGCCTGATTACCTCTTAGTCTTCTGCTGCAGGCTGTAAAGATTGGTTCCCCTCATTCTCTTTCTGCTGCCCACTGGTTACTTCTACAAGAATCGTACAGGTTTCCCTGCAGGGTGTGTAGCTGTGGATACTTCCTACCTCCCTGTTCCTGGAGAAGCACAAGTTTTGGATACTCTCCAAGGGCTATACTTTAGCACAAGGGAAATACAAACACACACCTAAGACATGACAAAAGGAAAAGGAAAATTTTCATTGATCCTGGACTTCACCACTGGCCCAGATCTTTCTCTAGGCTTTGGTTGTGCCTTCCTCCCAGCCCATGAACTCCGGGCTTTCTTTTGTGAACGAAAGAAGCCACCTGCTGACCTGACAAGCTCAGGGGAGGCCTGTGTAGCAGTCTTGAGAACTCAGAGACCTAAAATAACCACAAAAGATGGTCTGAAAATTAAATATTTAACTACAAACAGGTTATAGTGGGCAGTCATTCCTAGGCTGATATTTTCCCTGACAAAGATCAACTTAGATCTTTCCTGAGCCCATTTGCCTTTTTGCCTCTAAGATAACATATCTGTGAGATGTCTGGGTAGCTTGTAGCTTCCTCTTTTGCTGAAGCCCCTGGGGCACAACCAAATGTGGTGGGCGCCAGGACAGATGCCTCAAATTCCTTCATTATCATGTTAATTGTTCCTGTACCCACCTAAGTATGTGTCCATCATTTTACTTTTTATCCAATCCCAGGGGTTTCCCACCGTTTGACTTTATCCCACCTCCTTAATCGGTCACCAATGAATTTCATGTAACCCATCTATGTCCCTCCTTTGATGGCAATGTATAAATACAGATGTAACCCACCATTCTTTGGAGCATTATCTCAATTCATTGAGGTTCTGCTTCCCGTCATATGTCGACAGTTTGGCTCAAATAAACTCACTAAAATTCTTTACAGGTTTCAAAGGTTTTTTTTTGTTTTTTTCCCGTTAACACTTTGATAGTCTAGTTGCAAAGAGCCTTGCAAGTTTATGCAAAATCCCCATTTCGTTACTTTCTATTATTCTTTTTTTTTTAAATATATTTTATTGATTTTTTACAGAGAGGAAGAGAGAGGGATAGAGAGTTAGAAACATCGATGAGAGAGAAACATCGATCAGCTGCCTCCTGCACACCCCCTACTGGGGATGTGCCCGCAACCAAGGTACATGCCCTTGACCGGAATCGAACCTGGGACCCTTGAGTCCGCAGGCCGACGATCTATCCATTGAGACAAACCGGTTTTGGCTATTTTCTATTATTCTTCATGTGAGGCCTAAAAGTACCTTTCTGGGACAAGGACATGAGACCCAATGACCCTTTATTCAGGTTTCTTGATGTGAAGAGATAATGCTTAGATATGATTTTAGTCCCTTCTCTGCAGCTCTGACATTTGCCTTGGCAGCTAGCAGCTACCCAGAGGCCAGGGAGTTTGTTCAGCAAGAGATTCTTCTTTGGCCTCAGTGCGGTGGCTCTCCTAGAGTCTGTTTTCACCCACCTCAAGTTTCCCGGCATTCTCCTCTCTGTTCACGTCATACACCACCACCAGCTCTCCGTCCACTGCAGTCTCAGAGCAGTTAGAGCATTTTCTTTGTTGTGCTACTGTGGGCTTGAAGGACACATGGGCCTAGAAAGAACAGTCATGTCAGAGCCAGATCTCAATCCACATTCCTCTGCAGGCCAGAGGTTGACAGCTGCACCTTCTTGGGCCCGCAGGTAAAGAGGCCCAATGGACACTCTGCAGCCCAGCAGCATCATAGTACTGTTACTGATGGAAGGGACAGTGACAGTGCATGTGAAGGGAGTCTCGGGCAGCCGGTTGACCAGGTTTTCAGGCCTTTTTTTTTTTTTTTTTTTAGGTTAGGGAGAGTGTGAACACAGTCCTCCATTACCACAAATTATGCAGTCGAGTTTCCCACATTTGGGGAAATGGAAGGGGTCAGCACACCTGTAATGCAATGGATAATCCTCGATTTTCAGGCCTTTTAAAAATGTAATTAATTTTTAAAATTGTTGACAGTATTGCAGATGTCCCCCATTCTCCCCCTCTCCCTACCCTCCACCCAGCCTCTACTCCACCCCAGGCCTTCACCACACTATTGTCTTCATTTATGGGCTATGCATATATGCATATATGTTCTTTGGTTAATCTCTTCCCGCTCTCCCCCCCGCCCCCCACCCCGCAGCCTCCTTCCCCTCTTGCCTTCTTGAAGAGATTCGAAGAATCCATCCATTCCCCCATGGAAGAAATAGCTACCAGCTCTAATTCTGAGGGGTTCTTAGAGGAATTTAACTCCTCCATAGTTGTTTATTATTGGCCATTAAGCTGAATATCTCTTGCTGGGATTAATGTAAATCCACCATATGTTATGTGAAAGCTGTCTTTTAGTTACCAGTCAAGATGACTTGGGGGAAATGAGACTCCAAAAGGACTGTCACTGGCCAAAATGCAATGAAACAATTGGGAGTTGTTGTTTTTAATATCCTGTGGAAGACCCTAGATTTTGCTCTGGATCACTGCTCAACACCTCAGCTCAACACCTGACTGCTTTTCTATTCCCCAGGGCACATGAGGAAGGCAGAACCCATGTCTGGAGGCCACTTGGACTCTCTGAAACACGCAGTGCTTGTGATTACCTTCTGGTCTCTTTTAGATATGACTGGCACACCATCGAAATGGCCATCGGATGTGTCAGGAACATGAAGAAATTTCAATCCCTGAGGTTCAATAATCCACACATCTACCTAGAGATGGCAAAGAAAATTATTCAATGCATGAAAATATCTTTCAAGGTTTTTTGTGCTTGAAGTACAATTGCTAAGTCCTCTGCTGGTTTTCTCCAAGTTTTCCCAAAGACGACCCAGCGTAGTCCCATGATCACTTCTGCATGTTCTTTAAATTCTCTGGGATATAATGCATTTTACCAGAGAGGCTGAAGTCCCTTCAGGCAACTGGGTGCTCACCTTCTATTGCTTCATTTCTCTGGGATTAATTCTATTCTATTCTATTCTATTCTATTCTATTCTATTCTATTCTATTCTACTCTATTCTATTCTGTTTATTAGAGAATGCATGTTATTAGGACAAGAAATAAATGGAAGGGAAGCCATTGTTAAATGATTCTGCATTTACTCTGTAGATCTGTCAATAATAGATAATTTCCCTCACATCCTGGGCTTTTTATTCCTTTTCTGTCTTCTTGTTTTGAGCAGGGCTAATAGTATGGAGGAATCCCTCTTGATGATCCTTGGCAAAACCATAGTCATAGCTGCTATTTCTCTATATATACTTTAAGTGCTTTGCTGAGCAATTCACATGTATAAGCTCATTTAACTCTCACCGATGTTATTATTATCTGTTATTGTTCTTACTTTTTATTTCTCGTTTTGCAAATGAAGAAAAAGAGATTCAGAGTGACCTAGCTAGTGAGTGGCTGAGCCACACTTCAAACCCAGAGCCGAGTTCCTCAGGCTTTGTTCACTGCTTCTTGACTTCCAATGGCTTCTGCCAGCTCCAGCTTTTAAGTAGACATTGTCATACTGTTCTTTAGCCTTATGAAAAAATATGTGATAGTAACCTTTTCACATATGAAAACATGGACACTCAGGATAACTTGTCCCATGTCAGAAGGCCACAATAGTGGGTTGAATGACAGTCCCCCAAAATATATGTTTACATCAAGTCCCTGGAACTTGTGGATGTTACCTCATTTGGAAAAAGGTAACAGATGCAGCTAAAAATCTTTTGTTGTTATTGTTGTTAATCCTTACCCAAGGATATTTTTCCATTGATTTTTTTTTTGGGAGAATGGAAGGGAGGGGGAGAGACACAGAGAGGGAAACATCAAAAGATCCATCAACTGGTTGTGTCTGGGGCCAAGGATTGAGCCTGAAACCGAGGTATGTGCTCTTGACTGGAATTGAACTTGCCATCCTTCAGTCACAGGCTGGTACTCTAACCACTGAGCAACCAGCTGGAGCAAGAATCTTGAGGTGAAATCATCCTGTACTATGCAGTGGTTCCTAAATCCAATGACAATTGTTTTTATAAGAGAAAAGGCAGAGTGAGATTGGGACATGCAGAGGAGGTGATGATTGGAGTGATGTGGCCATGAGGCCAGATGTCAAACAATGCCAGCAGCTGCCAGACCCGGGAAAAAAGCAAAGAATAGACTCTCTCCTAGAGCCTGTGGGAGTGCTGCCCCGCCAACAGCTTGATTTCAGATTTCTGTTCTCCAGAACTGTGAGAGAATAAATTTCTGTGGTTTTAAGCCCCCAGGTGTGGTAATTTGTTACAGCAGTGCTAGGAAACTGACATAGCTAATAAGAAATCAAGTTGACATTGAAATAAATAAGGAAGTGGCCTGCTAGACTCCAAACTCATAACCTTTTCAGTACACCAAACTGTCTAGCAGAGTTGAGTGGCATCAAACACCATAAAGGGTGGTGAACAACAGAACCATAGAGGATGACGTCACTGCACACCCTGCAAATCCACACTTACCTCCAAGTGTTTGGCCAGTCGTCCTGGATGCAGATGAAGCCTGTGTTCATAGGACCCCAGCTTCCTCCACATCACTTCCTGGTAATGAAGTTCAAACTGCACCTTTGCTCCAGGTCGGATGTTGACTTCGGTTTTAAAGTTCTCCATATCAAGAACCCTGCTCCTGAAGATGTGAGCCCCTGATGTAAGTTATCACATGCATGACCAAGCGCAAGACCCAGAATCTAGGCAGAGGGTAGTTGGATGGCTCAATTGTTCATGAAAATGAATAGTATATTAAAACCTACATATAAGTTGATTTTCATGAACACTTTTAGTCTCCTCTCTCACCTGATCTTTTCTTCCAGAGCTTCTTACAGATTTGAGGGTCATTTGCAAAAAGCTCCCAGTTACTGATGCCTATTCTGTGCCAGAAACTTGACACATGTCATCACAGCTTGCAAAGCCGCTCTGCAAGCTGGGTATCAGTACCCTTATTTATCAGACAGTAACACATGCGGCCAATAGAGAATTGGTAACCTGCTGAAGACTACACAGGTAGTCAATTGTAGGGCCGAGCCTCACACTGAAGTTTAGATAGCTCAAAGGAGAGCACCCGTTTCCTCTGCTGCACTGGAGTCTCATTCTAGGAATTCTTTAATTCTGAAAGACTTCAGAAAGAAGACATCTATTATTTCATCAAATTGAATATGTATTTCCAGCATAAGGCCTTACTTAGTCATGTACATATCAAGCCCAATGCCATCATTGGTCTTGAAGTGTTTATGGTTTTAAAGAGAAATTATCAAATGAGGGTAATTTGAGCATTAGGATACATAATTAATATTTTTAAAAAGTTAACTGACCAAGCAAGGTGAGATTGTGATAATGAGCCCATTGGGGATCGGGGAAGTACTGTGGGAAGTCAGCTTGGGATACCAGGTGGCTGAAGAAAAAGATGAGCATAGCTTGGTGCACACCTCATCAGCATGTGACCACAGGCCTTATTATCTGGGGAGTGAACTAGAATGTGAGCTCTATGGTCTGTTGTACCTGCAGAACCTAGGAGAATTTCTGTTGCTAATAAATATTTGTGGAGTGAATAATAACAAGTGAGTGGACGATATGGTCAAAGTGATGGATAAAGATGGCAAAATGATATCCTAAAGATAAAAGAACCCGATCAACCTGGATCAATGCTGGAGATGTTCCCTCTGCTTGGAATTTCTTCTCTCCTTTCTCTATCTGGATAAATTTTTACAATCTAATTATGTTCAGTTCAAACATCAGGTCCTCTGTGATTATTTTTCTGGACTCCCAGACAGAATTGTACACTTGAGCTCCCATAAGGTTTTGTACCCTCTCTACATGAGCACTTACTTCATTATATATTACCCTATCTAATAAAGAAAGAATATGCTAATTGACCATCACTCCATCACAAAATGGCTGCACCCACAGCTGAGGCCAAGTTCCCATAAGGAGCCTTAACGAGCAATCAGCAGGGACCTGAGGCTACGCCCTCCCCCGCCCCCATGTGGCCTGACAGGGTACCTCAGGCTGTGCCCCCCACCCGGCAGGGCTTGACAGGGGACCTCAGGTCGCGCCCCCCCGCCCTGGCGTCAGGTTGGGGGACCTTAGGCCGCACCCCCCACCCCAGTGCCAGGTCCGGGGACCTAAGGCCACGCCCCTCACCCGGCAGAGCTCGATGGGGGACCTCAAGGTGTGCTTCCCATACTGGGCTAGGGGACCTCAGGCTGCTCCCCCTGCCCCAGCGCCAG
Source organism: Cnephaeus nilssonii (assembly GCF_951640355.1). Classification (NCBI taxonomy): domain Eukaryota; kingdom Metazoa; phylum Chordata; class Mammalia; order Chiroptera; family Vespertilionidae; genus Cnephaeus; species Cnephaeus nilssonii. Next base: position 32,189,714 of record NC_137072.1, on the reverse strand, counting down.
GCTGGGGGACCTCAGGCCACGCCCCCCACTAGGTGGGGCTTGACAGGGGACTTCAGGCCGTGCCCCCCCACCCCGGCACCAGGCCAGGGACCTCAGATTGCACCCCCCTGCCCGGTGGGGCTTGACAGGGGACCTCAGGCCGTTCCCCCCCACCCCGGCACCAGGCCAGGGGACCTCAGACTGCACCCCCCTGCCTGGTGGGGCTTGACAGGGGACCACAAGGTGCACCCCCAGTGCTGGGTCAGGGGAACTCAGGCCGTGCCCCCGCCCAGCGGGGCTTGACGGGGGACCTGAGGCTGCGCGCCCCCCCCCACCCAGTGGGGCTTTAAAGGGATCTCAGGCCACGCCCCCCATTCTGGGGCTGGGCCAGGGGACCTGAGGCTACACCCCCTGCCTGGCAGGGCTTGATAAGGGTGGGACTGGCCAAGTCTGGATCTAGCCCAGTGGTGGGGGAGGGGCGGCCGGGTCTGGGTCTCATGTGGGAGGTGCATGTGGGTGGGCGGGGACTTGACTCTGGGTCCCGTGGTGTGCCTCAGACTCTGACTGGAGGAAGGTTTTCATATACATTTTACTAACTTTCTTTCATCTCTGACACTTCTATTATGGAGAAAGGGCAAATAGCAATATTAAATTATTTCCTCTAATTAATCCCCTTTTAATGTGCATGGATTTCGTGCACCGGGTCACTAGTATGTAATAATCCCTTAAAATTATATATATTATATATATGAAAGCCACCTCTATATTATAGGTTCCTTGGCTGTCTCCCCCGCTAGCTGCAGTGTTTGCTGTGGTGTTGTCGCCTTTGACAGAACTGGGTACAGAACTCAATGAACTTTCATTGAATGAATAAAGGAAGAATGAAATTAAAATAATTTTAAGTAAAGGTAAATTCGGGGATGTAGAAGAGGTGGAGGAGATGAAGGAAAAGTGGGTGGCAGGATCTGGCAGATTAGATAAGCAGTGTGAGAAGTGACTGGTTGAAAATTCCTTTGACGTTTCTGGCTTGAGAGGCTCCCCTTTTGAAGGTAAAAGCCTTACTCCATAAAAATAAGGCAGAATAAATCATTAAAACAAATTCCAAACCTTTATTTCCTAATACAATTGACCCTTGAACAATGCAGGGGGTTAGGAGTACTGACTACAGTGTAGTAGAAAATCAGCATGTGACTTTTGACTCTACAGTCAACCCTTCCTATCCATGGGTTTTGCAACCACAGATTCAACCAACTGTGCATGGAAAACAGTATTTTGGGGAATCCTCAGTTGGGAATGCAAAAATATTATTTCTACTCTAGGTTGGTTGAATCTGTGAATGCAAAGGGAAGGCTGTGTCTATTTTTAAAAAAATCCTGGTGTAAGTGCATCCAAGAAGTTTAAGTTGTGTTGTTCAAGGGTCAATTCTACATGGTAAGTGTTCTTATCAGATCACCAGAACTTCTGTAGTTTCTCTATACCAAGCATGTCAAACTCATGGTCGGTGGGTCGCATGCAGCCCACAACGAATATTTTTGTGGCCCAGCCAATATAACGGTATGCAAGGAACATTTTAATAAAAATTTTGTAAAATTTTTACAGTATCCTGTTATACATAATTATTAATAATGAACTACAACGTTTGCTAATGACTGATTACTATAATCGTGTTGCATTCATTTCCCTTACGTGCCTTATGCGCAGGCACACCATTTCTCTCCACTAATACTAGCAACGAATATGTTAGCAGCCAATTGCCACATCATTAGTCTTGGACTTACTTGTTTGGTGTGCGCAACAGGAAATATTTCGCTTTCGGAGAACAAGAAAAATAGGTTTATTTGCGTTACACTTATTAATTTGTGCTGTTATTCAGTGTCTGGTAAGTTAATGTTCAAGAAAATATATTAATTTTTAATAAAATGGTCTATTATTTTATGTTAATGATTACTCATTTATTTCAGCCCTTTGTATTCAGCATGTCTCTATCGAAATAAACCTACGTTTCTATGAAAATTGAAGCTTTTGCTTTTTTTGTGGCCCACATAAACTTAAACCTTGTTTATTTGGCCCATGTTAGCCTTTGAGTTTGACATGCTTGCTCTACATACTTTTTTAGCAAATCAACATTATCTACAGAACATCCAACTGCAAGCTGTGTAAGGATAGCTCAGTTGCTGCAGAGAGGCCTTAGGGAATAGAAACTGGAGCACTTAACTCCACCAGCTGACTACAAGGCTGTGTGCTCTTGAGGAAGGGACTGGGGAGACAGCAGTGGGATGAGGGCGCGGGCCTTACCTCACCAATCCGGTGCTTTTGTCTTTCGCTCTTGCCTGTGAGTAGAGGGCTCTACCCACGGTTTTCTCCTTAATGGAACTAGTGAATGTAGTGCCGTCTACACTCCTAGAAAATGACAGAAAGCCACCAGTTGGTCTGAATATAAAGCAAACAAAAATAGCAAAACTAACAAAAACAACAAGCAAACATGCCAACCAGGTGGATTTACTGAATGGGGGCAACGATCATTTTGCACCTAGAAAAAAAAAGAAGAGAGACATTTGCATATTTCATACACAGGAGTGTCTTCATCTGATAGTGTGATTTAAGAGGGACATGTAGGCTCCCATCATCCTAAAAGCTTTCCCTTACTACTGTTGCTTGTGTTAAAAATGTTCCTTTATTTTCAAATTTTACCCTGCAGATAAGGTATTGTTCTTATTGGGTAACCTTTTAAAAAATTTAAAACTTCTTTTCAATAGTTGACACTCAATAATATTTTATAATAGTTTCTGGCATACATTTATATCATTTATATAATTTTTAGTGATGAAATATTTATATAATTTATGAAGTGATCCCCCTATAAGTCTAGTACCCACCTGGCACCATATATAGATATTACAATATCGTTGACTATATTCCCTATGCTGTACTTTACCTTCCATGACTCTTTTATAGCTACCAATTTGTACTTCTCAATTCCTTCACCTTTTTCGCCCAGGCCCCTAAACCCCCTCCCCTCTGGCAATCATCAGTCTTCTCTCTACATCTATGAGTCTGTTATAATTTCGTTTGTTCATTTATTTTGCTCTTTAGATTCCACATGTAAGTAAAATCATATTTGTTTTTCTCTGTCTGATTTCACTTAGCATAATACTCTCTAGGTTCATCCATGTTGTTGCAAAATGTAAGATTTCATTCTTTTTTATGGCTGAGTAATATTCCATCGCTTATATGTACTACACTTTCGTTATCCACTCGTCTATGGATGGGCACTGAGGTTGCTTTGGGCGTCCCTTTTGAATCCCCAATGTGCTCAGAAGAGGTAACTGATAAGTCACAAGTTATCTGGCTTACATTTGGTTCATAAGATCAATCTTCCATGAGTTAAGGGTCTGCCATAGCTTGCGGGCATTTTGCTCTCCTACCAGGGTGGCAGAGAATAAAGAAAGCTGGAGAAAGCTGCTGGTGAATGAACCCTTTTGCAAAGTTTGTGCTTACCCTTCTAACATCTCCCTTGGGGACCTCTATCCTCTCTTTACATCTCCATCTCTATCTACCTGAATTTTAGCTGGCTGTTCTGTAATCCATACTAAGAAATGACAGGTTAGAGCAGTTGAATTACAGAGTTTTAGGAATGAAAAGGGGGCTTATGGCACTCAAATGGGCAGTATCTCTTCCCAAGAAGGAACTTAGAAATGTGTGGAAATGTTTTTGGTTGTTCTGATCACTGAAAGTATTACTGGCATGATAGGAGGGCACCAAGAATGCTAGATATTCTGCAGTGTGTAGGGCAGTTTTGCTAAAAATTGTCCTGCCCCAAGCACCAATAGCATGCTTATTGAGACACACCTCTATGTTTGCCTTTTTAGATGAGAGAAATCAGAGCCAAGGGGATAAGTGACTTGTTCAAGGTCACACAGTTGGTTAGTGACTGAGCTAGAACTACACCCCATGTGCCAGGTTAGCACTATTTCTATCAGTCATTCTAAGGTTCAAAGACCAAAAAGTTTTAAAGACAAAAGTAAATCATTTCTATTGGTAGAATATTTGGAACCTTGATAAAAAAGGCAGAAGAAATATTTTGCATATGGAGGTCTGCACAACTCCTATTAAATTGTAGTGATACAAGCAACTATTTCCTCTGGTCTTATAAATTCAGCCCTGTGTAGAGGGAGACCAAATAAATGTATATACATAATTCTGTCTTTCATTACCTCAAATCTTCTATGAAATGAAATATGAAAAATGGAGAGAATAGAGGAAAATAAAAAGAAGATATACTTAGAATGAGTTCTGGATTTGTGGTTTAAAACTAAAACTATATTTAAATAGTTTTAAATATAAATTTTCAAACACAGTATTGCATAATATTCCTACATAAAAACTTTTCATTCTACATTTGCTTTCTACAAAAAGCTTACTAAAATGTTTTAAAAATAAATTTCTAAGCCAATTCAAAGGATACCTATTCAAAGTCAAATACTGCCTTTTTTTTTACCTACTTTGTTTTGTTTAGAAAATATAGTTAATTGGCTCTGCAGTTTTTAGAAGTTAACATGCATGGTATTTGAATCCTTTATTTTATTTCACAGTTATAATTGATCATATTGGTGTAAGAGAGACAAAAGCGGACGAGAAGTAACTCAATCTAATGCCTTAATAAAAAACAGCCAGACTGTATGCGGAGCATCGTCTCTCTTCTAGGCAACTGGAGAAGGACATTAGCCAAGTGGCGCACATGCTGGTGATGGCCACCCAAATGGTCAGGGGATAGAAAGACACCCGTCACTTGAAGGAACAGGGAACATTTAGCCTTGATAAATGAAGCTGCCAAGTGGGACAAAGTAATGGCCTTCACTGTTTGAAAGGTATTGTAGTGGTTAAACATTTTTGTTGTTGTTGCAGAAATCTCCAAACATACAAAGAATAAAAAGAATAATATAAGCAACTCCATGGATCCATCACTGAACTACACCATTATCAGTATTTCAGACAATTTCAATTGTCTGAACCCCCACTCTCTTCATCTTGATTATTCTGAAGCCAATTTCAGACAGTATGTCATGTCCTTCTAGAACTCTTCATTATGTATTTTGTAGAAAATTTTTTAAAAATTGTGAGTAGAACTTGAGTTACGGGGTAGAAAATGGAACAGATTTCAATTAAGTATAAGAAATAATTCTAACAGACCTATCAACTATACAGTGGATTGCCCTGGGAAGTAGCAAGTTTATTATTAAAGAGATATTTAAGTCAAACCTGGATAATCCACTTTTCAGGGATATAATAGTGGAATTCAATCACTGGACTGATGATTGGACTTAATCAGTGGTTCTTATATTTTTTCCCCATAGAGAAACAAGACAGATGATACTGAACCGCTATGCACACACTCATATATGGTTTCCTGGAAGCCAGAGCAATTTCTTATATTTATCTCCCCTCCCTCCCCCCTGCCCCCCCGCAAGAGAGTACATTAAAATGCAAGTAAAGTGAGAGGTTGTTACTATAGAGATAGCTTAAATTTGTTTTAACTTATTAGAAATGAAAAGCAAATTCTTCACAAATTCTGATATTTTTAACAGAAACAAATTATTGGGGCCCACTCCACAATGACCCTTGACATCCAGTGGGTCCAAAACTCTCAGAGTGAGAACCACTGGAGCAGTTGACCATTAAAGCCCATTCTAACTATGATTCTGTGAGTAGAGCATATCCAATTTCTGCTTACATAGGAATTACTCACATGGAGAAGTTGGAAATGAAGGCTCCTTTGGGAATCTGAACATCAAACACAACATCCTGAGGCTGTGGGGAGTTGTTCACCACTTTGGTCTGGATCATGGTGTTGGCCATACGAGAAGTAATAGTGGATTGGACTTTGTAGCTATAAAGAGTTACTTGATCAACATCTTCCTGTTGACAAGGAAGCATAGCTATACTCAGAAAAAAATTATACAGAACTTCACTATGGATTCGATGCTAAGAGTAGTACATCTTATTATGAACAAGCCTAAGGCATTATTAAGCGTATATCTCAGGTGGGTATTATTAAGCATTCTCCTAACTTGAAATACCCCCCAGGCAGAAGTCTGCCTTTATTTTGAGATATCTTGACATGCCTTTCAGGTTTATACATCTATTAATAATGATTTTTAAAGGTAGAACACAAGTAGAAAATGGTTGTGGGAAGCAAGATCAGATTGGAAAAGTCCTAGAAATAACTTCAAATGCAGGGCCATAATGAAAGAAAGGAGACGGGATTGCAGGGTAGGAAGGGGACCCTGGCTGCACCTCCAGAGGGGGGTGCAGCCAGGGATATGGTGAGGTGGAAGACACACGGTCTCCATACTGCTATCTATCTTCTTTGATTTTATCTATTACAATTTAATCTTCTCCCAGTCTTCTTCTCCTTCCCCAAGGAAAGACACTGATAGGTGAGAACACTGATAGGTGTGAGTAACAAATTGAATAGAAGGACAAGAAAAATATCATTTTGATGCAATTATTGGTCCAGCACTCTGGACCCCCTTTGCCAGGCCTTCTCTACTCAATTAAGGCAGCCCCAATGTAAAAAAGGCTACAGTTTATGAGCATGCTCAAGGCAAGGGATTACAAACACATCGCTTTTAGGAGGTGCCTGAGAATTGCAAGCTGCTTCAGGACTATGGCAATGTAACTCCATTGGATTTTGCCTTTTTCCTTCAAAAGGATTTGCTTAATTCAATACTAGGTGTCATCCCTCAAACTTTCTCATTCAAGATGAAACCTTTCAACTCAATATCCAGCTCACCTCCAGCTAAGATAAAACCCAGGCTGTTATTTGTCCTTCCTACTCCTTAAACCTGTGCTTGCCACAATTTCTGTCAGTTCAGAGCAGGAAGCCAACACAAACCACTTCCTTTTGACATTTTCTTGCCATGGGAAACACGACCTTGAACATCTCAGGGAATCAAGTCATTTCATTTTTACGAGTTCCTTTCCCACACTCTTTTACCTCCAGAGCTGTGAGATGTCATATTTGAAATAAAAACTGTTAAGCTGGAATAAATATATATGCTTGGATGAAATCTATGTTGGCAAAACTTAAGAAAATGAAGAGAAAGGGCATTTGCAACTCTTGGTAACACCTCTTCTGGTTGCTTGTACACGTTCTCTTTCATGCTGAGTTTTAGACACACTTCCAAACAGAATTGGGCAAGGGGGTATTTCGAAAGTCAGGTAAATGCTCTCGGTGATGGAGACAAAGGAGGTAACAGTACTGATTTCTAGATAATAGGTAACAGAAAAATCATTCAGGTATCAATATTTAACAAAATCAAAGTAAACTTACCATGGTTTCTCCAGATTCTCCAGAAACACTTCTCTGTGAAAGGAAGTTAGATAATCATTCTTCAAAAGTGTGTTACTTATTACCTTGAGGGCAAAAACTGCTTTCTCTCAGTAAAAAAAAAAAAAAAATTCTTTCTGCAATCCTGAGCTGTAATCTATTCATTGGAGCCAAGACATAAATATCAAACATTCTGGGATACTATTTTCCACTGGTGTGTTTCTCTGAACAAATTTCTCAGCCCCCTTTGGGTTGCATGCCCATCATTATTTACATAATGCTAAAACAAATGTTTTTAAATGAAAATATCTAACCAAACTCATGCTGAGTAGCATATATCACCTTCATCCTATTTGTATGATTGATTTTTTATTCAATTGGATGGTTGTTTGGGTGCTTTTTTTGTTTTTGTTTTTCTACCATGGGGCTCTGGACATGCCATCCCCATTGTCTGCTCCCCCTTCCAGGTCACCTCTGTCCCCTCCCTCAATGTCACTAACTCCTATTCCTCCTTCAGATCTCAGCTCAGGCAGAATTTTCTCAGTGAAGTTCTCTCTGACCCTCTCTCATCCCCAGACCAGGTAAGCTTCCTTTACTAAGTGTTTCATAGCAGCATAGCTCTTCTTCAAAGGAAGATAGTGGGAATACGTGTCTGTCTCCTCCATTAGACTAAGCTACATGGGAGTCGGGATTTTGATGTGTTTTCTCCTTGGTGGAGCTAAGCATGGTGACTGGCATGTGGAAACTCTGTACCCTAACCGCTCTGCTAGGGAATTATCCACAGGAAAGATTGTCCTGTGGGCATGGAAAGCTGAGTGGCTTTAGAGTGATGGGTGAATATTTCATGTCTGGTGAAGTTTATAGTAATAATTCAGGTGTTGGATATAAGCTTAGCTTACCTGATTTGGGGTGAAATGAGGTTTTAAGAGGTATTACATGACATAATGAGTCAACAGTTGCCTCCTTTTAGACTTTTCAAGTGAAATTTTCAATGACTAAGTGTTCTCTCTTGTGTGTAGATGAAGACCCTGACATGAGGGCTTGCCTATTGGGTTTTAATATTATTGGTCTACAAAAAACCTGGACTTCTGGAAAGTAAAAAATTCATACCCATACAAAATAAGTCACTGGTCAGCTTAGGGTTTTTCCATAAATACCTTTCTCAGCATGTAGGCTCTTTGGGGAAGAAGCCAAACCCTTCCTGGGCTCCTGGAGAACTCCCCCCCCACGAGGGAGAGGATCTTGTCTATGCTGCCTCCAGAGTGCAGCCCGCAGTGTGGCCAGTTCTCTGAGCCACTCCCATGCTCTCTGAGCTACACCCCAAGAGAGCAGTGACCAGAGGAAAGAGAATGTGTGGCTGCAAGTGGGACATACCTGCCACCACTGGGATGGGAAATACCCCCTAAGAGGAAGTTCTTCCTTATCAGGCAGTAAAATCATCCCATAATCTTCAAGTTTAAAGAAAACACATAGCTGTATATCCTTCAAGGGACTAAGGTGGCCATTATGGTTCGGGGGCTCAGGGATAGCTGCATAGAAGTCTCTCTTGATTTTTACCTTGAAAATGCTTCTACTTACGTGTAAAACCATTGGGCTTCTTTCTGCTTAAAAAACCCATGAGCTCTTGAGAACATCTAGCAAAAAGTATCTTAATCCTTCTCCTATTTCTTCAGTCATGGTTTCTTTTATTTATTTTTCCCTTTTGGAACTTAAGGCTTACTGTACCTGATGCCTCCGGTTCTCGGGCACAAATTGAAATCTGCCTGGAGCCAGTTCCACAAGGTCTTCATATTCTGCAAACTTAAAAAATAATTTAAGATGTTTATTTCTATTAATAAAAAAAATTGAGAGCAAAATAAGCAGCTGGTGATAGGCATAAAAGTATTCATTATATTATTTTGTCTTATTTCCTATACCTCTGGGCAGTCTCACATTTTTACATGAATATTTCTTTAATATGTTTGCTAGTTATTAAGTGGAAGAAATTAATTTATGAGTTTGCCAAAAGATGATGTGACGTAAGGTAGGGGTAAAAGTAATCCACGGTTCAGGTGTGTGTCTGGGGGAAGTAGTGGGTAGATGTTAGGGGCATCAACAGTGTCTGCCTGGATAAATGTGAACCATTATCCACTGGATTAAGAATGTCAATATAAAAGTAATACCAGTAAGAAGTGATAGGAAAAACACCAACAAATTTGGATGTGTTGGCTTTAATTCCGGTGGCTTCCAGTACACTCCGGTGTTTTTTAAAGTGTTGGGAAATATGGAAGTTTCTAAGCAGACAGAGTGATCCATCCTCTCCTCCCTGCAAATAGGCTATCCTGTTTTTTGGCATTTTTTTTTTTTTTGTAGGTAATCCACTCTTCAAGTATTACAATCTGCTGCATCTCCCAGGATATTCCCATAATACACATTGCTTTCTGGCATAAAAATAGCTTTTGCATGACTTTCAAAATGACTCAGTCCAAGGTTTTCCTTATGTAGGGATGGCCAAAGGACCAAAGTGGAGACCTTGAGCTCTGGGAATAATTCCTGCACTCCACCAGCCCACTTGCCACCTTCCCCTTTAACAGAAACATTTAACATGCTCTTATTACAGAAATCATTGTCCACTTAGGTATATAAAACAATAGTGCTTTGATAATGACTTTTCTTATTCTCTGTATGAGTGATAATGACATGTCATCATCATCATTATCATCATCAACATTATCATCATAGCTAATAATTATTAGGTGCTTTCTGGTGTTTGCCCTGGGCCTGATAATTTACATATGTCATTTAATTCTCAAATAACCTTTGAGTTAGGTCAATTATTATTCCCATTTTTTTTAGATGAGAAGTGGGCAGCTGTACTCCATAAATGCTACACGATGGGGCCAGCACATTGAGCTTGATTGCATTCATCTCATTTGAAACTGTTAATGCTTTAAAAAGTAAATACACAGTCCAGTAATTACAACAGTGAATACTTCTACTCAGATGAGTTTATCATAAATTTTCTTTCCCCCCCGAATACAGTCCTTGAATAGCTACGGCAACAGGCTGGTTCCTGAGCAGCGGTATAGGCAAGAGCAAGGAGGCTTCGGCAAGTACTTACTTCTGGGAGTCCACTGGTGGGGATTTCGAAGGCTTGTGCCTCAGAAAGAAAGAACCAGACGAGAAAGCTCGTGAGCCATTGCATCTTGCCGGGCAGCTTGGCCAAGGGCTCCAGGGCAGGGTCTGGGGAGAATTCCCCTCTCACCGAACCGAGTTCAAAGGAACAGCAGAGGAGTACAGTTCGTTTTTAAAAAGTAGAAAAAAGAGGAAGAAAGCTCTCAAACTTTGCTCAAACATGGGACAAATATTTGTTCTGGAGTTCAAACTCGAGCAGAGGGGGTGGGTTGGACACCCAGAGGTTATTCAAACAGCAAGGCCTGAGGCAGTCCCTGGGCTGTGAGAACCCGGACGACGTGCTGCCTCCGCTTCTGCTTCTTTTGCTTCTTCTTTTTTCCGCCTCTGCGGATGTTTGTTCCTCTTAAAAGCAGAGAGGCCTAAAGATAAGTGCCATCCTCTCTGAAGGACCAAGAGAGGAATTGTAGTGAGAAATAGAGGCAGAGAGAGAGGAAAAAAAAAAGCTAAGTGAAGTTTCTGGAAACAAAATCCTTTGATTTAAATGAAAGAAGGAGGAAATTAGCAAAAATGGGAGACGAAACTGAATGCTTTTCTGAGCAACGCATTCCTTGTCAGTGTTTTCCCTCTCTTTGGCAACTGAGTACCTATCCCGCGCGGAGAACTGGGCGGGCGGCTGTGCCGGATACAAAGGCCACTTCAGTGAGGACGCTTCATGGAAGTGTGATGAAGAGAATGGGGTCCTTCCTGCTGCCCTGATCAGCCTTTGCTCAGGTCAGTGGCAAGTCAGTCCATCCCTGTCCCAGAATCCGGGAAGCCCAGCCTGGAAGCAGAGTGTATTATTCCTTCCCGTTCACAGTCTGGATAGAATAATAAAGTCAAATAGGATCTATTGAGCCCTGCCTGGTGCCAAGCACTTTTACTTTCATTATCTTTAAATTATTTTTTTTAATCTCTAAAAGAGCCATGTGATGTGTGTGCTGTATTTATCCTCACTTAACAATGGAGGAAAATAAGGTTAAATATTTATTCCACATCTCACAGTTGGTAAGCAGAGACAAGGATCAAGGTCGGCATGACCTCAAAGCCTTTGCTCTTCAGGACTGAGCCCAAGGGAAGCAACCTGCCGCCCATCATTGGGATCCAATGTCTCAGGTATGAATTTAGACTAGAATTTACCTGACGTCCCCAACATAGTCTCTTTGATGAGCCCGTTTCTTGAGCCTCTCCTGCAGACATCTGCTTGAACAAGGCCGGTGCTGTGGACCCCAGTTTGGTCCGTGGGGCAACTCTCAGGATGTTTCTAGCAGTTTCCTTCCCTGGAATGCAACTCATGGCTTCCTCCCTGAGATTCCCTGATCTAGCATCTAATCATGGACCTGCTGCTGGGAACCTTCACTCTCTAAGGAAACTTGCACCCACATGGAAAAAGACAGTCGGCCACGGCCTCTGAAACCTGAGGATATAGGGCTGTTCCCACCGGATCCTTGTCTGGCGACACTCAGCAGGTTCCCTTGCACCTCAGAGTCACTGTGGGGATTACACAGGACACAGCACAAATAAATGGGTCAGTTGTCTGAGATAGCTTTCTGATTTGGTTTGAAGGGAAATGGTTTAAAGTTGATTTCAAAAACATTTCCAGATGAAAAGAGAAAGTAAAAAAACAATGCCAAAAAGAGAAACCTATGGATTCAAATATGCAGGATAGTATTTAAAAAAACCCTATAATTTTATTTATTATATCCAAGCCCATGCCAAAAAAATAGTTTGAAATATAAAATAGAAATAGATTAAATTTATCTGTAAGATTATGAAGGGTTACTGATTTATAAAAAGGTCAACCATATACTGTCTCTAAGAATTACACTTTATAGCCATGAGACAAAAACAGACTAAGAGTTAAGATTGCATTAAAATCTATTTACAGTATTTCAAATACCTAAAAACAGGGATTACAAAGATGGTATCAGGTTCAATATATGTCATGACAAATAATAAAAAATGTCAGAAGATGCCCTAGCTGGTTTGGTTTAGTGGATAGACGGTCCGCCTGGGGACTGAAGAGTCCTGGGTTCGATTCCAATCAAGGGCAAATGCCTGAGTTGCAGGCTCAATCCCCAGTAGGGGGCATGCAGGAGGCAGCCAATCAATGAATCTCTCTCATCATTGATGTTTCTATCTCTCTCCCCTCTCTCCCTTCCTCTCTGAAATAAATAAAAATATATTTTTTAAAAAGTCAAAAGAGATTAATAAGTCTAAGATTAGAAATTAACTCTTTGGGGAAATAAGATAATAATAAAATAGATTTTTAAATTAGAAGAAATTGATAAATCTGTTGAATTCCATAAAAACAATACACAATAATAAATTAAAAATGAAAATGAGATATATAATGATTAACATAAAAGATATTTTAAAATAAATGTATATATTGCTAATAAATAGAGATATTGATTAGTATGTCAAATTTATAAGAAACCTTATGTGAAATGTAAAATATTTTAAATGGCCCATAATATAGAGGCAAACAGACCAAAAACAGAGAAAGAAATGGAAAAGTTACATAAAAAAGACTATTGAGCCTGACCATTTTTTAAAACTTTATTAGATATATAGTATCTGTACAACATACAGAAAGTGATCATGTGGTTTTTAATTCATCTAATGAGGCAGGTATTGTTTTCACCCCTCAAATCTGAAAAGTACAACACATACACAAAGTTTAGGTCCAATTTATTTATCAAAAACTAGAGGCCCAGTGCACAAAATTTGTGCACAGGGGTGGTTGGGTGGGGGGCGGTCCCTCAGCCTGGCCTGTACCCTTTAGCAATCTGGGACCTTTTGGGGGATCCCTGCAGATCGGGCCTGAACTGGAGTCGGACATCCCTCTCGCAATCCGGGACATCTGGTTCCTAACTGCTCACCTGCCTGCCTGATCACCCCTAACCACTCGCCTGCCTGCCTCATCACACCTAACCACTCACCTGACTGCCTGATTGCCCCAACCACCTCTGCCTGCCTGCCTGATTGCCCCTAACCACTTGCCTGCCTGCCTCATCACCCCTAACCACTCGCCTGCCTGCCTCATCACCCCTAACCACTCGCCTGACTGCCTGATCTCCCCTAACTGCTCTCTGGGGGGCGGGGCCAGCAGGGGCGAGGGGCTGTGGTCGTTCTGGTCTCTGGTCATTCTGCTGATTTGGTTGCTGGGTTTTTATTATATAGGATAATAAATATGACCCTGGACAACATTTTGGTACCATGAGAGAATAATTCACTATAACTGAGAGTGGATTGTCTAGGAAATCAAGGCTGATATTACACAAGAATACTTGTCAAAATAAAATTTCATTAAAAATATTAAAAATTATTTCACTATCTCAATAGCTATTGAGAAGCCATCCAATAAATTCCAAATTTGTTTCTGATTAAAGAGCTGAAAGTATTAGTATTAGCAGGCAATTATATATATCTATATATAAAAGCCTAAGCGACCGTTATGACCGGTTGACCGAATGACCAGTCGCCCGGTTGCTATGACATGCACTGACCACTAGGGGGCAGACACTCAATGCAGGAGCTGCCCCCTGGTGGTCAGTGTGCTCCCACAGCCAACCTCCCACGGCCGGCCAACCTCCGGTGGTCCCTCCCCCCAGCCAGTTGGCCCAGATCAGCTCTGGTTGGGACTGGGTGAGATAGCCCTAACCGGCCCGATTGCCAGCCAGGCAGAGGGACCCAACCCATGCACGAATTTGTTCACTGAGCCTCTAGTATATATATATTTGTTGTTGTTGTTAATCCTCACCTGAGTATATTTTTCCATTGATTTTAGGGAGAGTGGAAGAGAGAGGGAAAGACAGAGGGAAACATCCATGTGAGAGAAACACATTAATTGGTTGCCTCCAACCAGGACCAGGGTTTGAGGAGCCTGCAATCAAGGTACGTGCCCTTGACTGGAATCAAACCTGGGACTCTGGTCTGCAGACCGACGCTCTATCCACTGAGCCAAATCAGCTAGGGCAGGAGGCAATTTTTTTTTTTTTAACATGACAGGAGATGTGTGTGTGTGTAAGAAAGACTATTCAGAAAAGTCGCTTCTCTCTTATTAAGAGAAACCAAAAGATTTGTTTTGTAGAGGATGTTATTCCTTTTCTAGAAAAATCTAATAAAAAATTACTAGATGCAGTACATTTGTTTAGCCAAACAGCGAGATATAAGGTGAACCTGCAAAATCAGTTACATTTATCTTAACTAGTGATTACACAGAAAATAACATGAAAAATATGTCTTTTTAACCAAGTGTATCAAAAGCACATAAGAAATGGAGTGAGGGATTCACAAGAAGAAATATTTTAAATTCTGGTAAAATAAAAGAAGACACGAATAGATGGAATACTCTACTATTAGAAATACTAATAGTTCATACTAATAACTGATTAGCTAATAAGGGTTCATTAGCTAAATTAATATATACATTTTATAGAATATTGATGTCAGTGTCCCCATAGAATAATTTATAGAACCTGAAAACTCTGAGGATGAGAAGACAATAAAAGACAAAAAAACATGTTTTTTAGCCCTCGCTGGTTTGGCTCAGTGGATAGAGCGTAATATAGACACTAATTAATGCAATAAAATAGTGAGCCAGAAATACATTTCATATAGAACATATTATAAATCTAAAGCAACACAACAGTGGGAGAATGAATTCAGTCCTGAATAAATGGTACTGGGACAATTGGATTGTGGTATGTGAGAACTAACTGTAATCCAATCCTTCCCTCCCTTACCTACGATGGGCTGGGTGAGCTCCCAGCCACATGGGTGTCTCTACCCAACCCTCACAGAAAAATCCTGTCATAGCTTTCCATTCTCTGCTGAGATGATGCCTCTGAGCAACTGAGACCCTATGGCATATTTTTAAGAAAATAATTATGATTCCCAACATTATGGCCCCTTCATCTCTTGTAATCTGATATTTTAAATGACCTCAGAACAACCAAATTGAGGGCAGCCTGGGTCAGTCTTTTCTTTTCATGCCGATAGCCTATCTCTGAATTTCAAGGTCTTGGACAGAATACCATGTTTGATCTCTTAATGTTCACAAACTTTATGGCTCCCTACCAGGGTAGGTGTGTATTCAGGTCACTGGGTCCTGAACCTGGAACTCTCCCACCCCACCTCGGCCTGGGCAACTGTAATCCAATGAATTAAAAGTATCCACTGTTACTTAAACTCTCCTGATTTATAGGATGGAAATCACTACTGCAAATGCCACAAGAGTATCCACTTTCATGTATTAAAAAATCAGTAGGAAATTTAAGGGAATTTTTTTTACTATATTTCATAATGTTTACTAGTGAGCAAAACAGTAACTCATTTAGTACTCAATGAGAATTCTAAGGAATATCAATAAACTTGAGGTTCATGACTCTGAGTATGCCACCGTGGCTTAGCTAACAGTGTGGCAATAGCCATCAGAGATTTATAAAATTCAGTTCTAGTTCAATCATTATGAAAGTATAGTTTTAAAAGTCCAATGTCAAAGGTGAACTAATTTAAAAATAGCTGTATCTGACCCTCTACTGCTTGTTCATTAGTTCAGATGAGACATAATATGGAGAATGTCAGTTTTCAACACACATTTGAACTCTGATGGCTTCCTCTCATAGTGAAGTTAAGACATTTTGCTTTAGATTTGTAAAGGATTATTTGTTTTAATTTTTCAAGAGGATACTCTATTATTCTGCTAAATCCTTTTTCTTCCCTTTTAGGCACAGGTGGGGGTTAATTTAATTTGGGGCCAGACATAAAGAAATTTCAAAATAAAAATGTTAAAAATTGGATAGATGTACTACAAGCCAAAAATACAAAATCAGAAAGTGTGGGTTTAAAACAACAAACATTTTGCCTGATTCTTGGACATACTACCTATTGCCCTCACTCAGAGGTCTAGGCTCCGAGAGGCAAGAGAAAAATGGGGAGGAGTACATTGCTTCTATCTGCAAGTGACACGTGTCATTTCCATTCATAGGTCTATGGTCAGAGTAAGGCACTTGGCTATGCTTAATTTCAAGGGCAGTGGGGTGGGGGTGGGGGGGCAAGAAATTGCAATCATTTCCTATGCTGGAGAGGATAGGGAATTTGGATTTTGGTATAGAGTAATGTCTACCACTGGAGGAAAGCTGCAACTGAGAAATGAATGTTATCAAGAATTAGCTCCAGAATTTAAAAATATATATATTTTTATTGATTTCAGAGAGGAAGGGAAAGGGAGAGATAGAAACATCAATGAGAGAGAATCATTGATCGGCTGCCTCCTGCACGCCCCTTACTGGGAGTTGAGCCCATAACCCGGGCATGTGCCCTTACCCGGAATTGAACCGTGACCTCCTGGTTCATGGGTCAATGCTCAACTACTGAGCAACACCAACCGGGCTAGAATTTTTGAAAATATCAGGGAGGCCCTTGAACTTCCCACCAAGCAGAGAATAGCACATTCAAACAACATTTATCTAAACAGCAACGGTGAGTAACTGACAAAGGGTTACTGCAATCACAAGTTTTCACTTTCCATAAGACCCTGCACGCCCTCTTCCTGAGCAATACTGACTTAGCCAGGAGCCCCTGCAACATATTGTGAAAGAAATAGACCTTTGGGGTAAACTGATTAGGAGACTGATCTCTTCTCGGAAACACTGAGGGTGTTTTCAGTAGGAAGCTGCTGTGTGGAATCAGGAAAAGGGGATAACAATCTGGGAGAAGCTGAAAGAAGGTTTTTAGAGCCACAGTTTATTAGGAGAAAGAGCCCAGTTTTATTCCACGTTTCTGCTTTTATTTTGTATAAGTCTATCCAAAGTGGCATTTGGATGATATGAATATAAAATTCACTTGAAATGTTTTTCAAAACGTGTCCCCACTAGATGGCGAAAGGTGCTCACCTATTTTGAACTGATCTAAAGGACCCGTGCAAAGTAGGGGATGAAGAACTTCAAAGTAAAATATTGATTACACAATTGGGGGTACGAACTTCTATAATAAGAAGCCTTATTATAGTGCATTAAATGAGCATAACCTTGTATTTCTAGAGCTTGATTATGTGGTTTTCCTCTCCAAAAACATATTTAAATAATTACATATTAAAAGTATTGATTGATTCTGACACATAACACATAACGGATACACGAGTGAATCATGTATAAGTATCATGGATTAGCTGTACTTACAAAACAGGAGATGTGGATATTTATTTATAGTAAACTAATCGTCCACTCAAGCTACCAATATACCTGAATACTTTCTATATGCGGAGCCTGCCGTGAAACTGTTTATGTATGGCACGTGCAGCCATCTAGGGGAGTGGTGAAGAGCAGATCTTTGGGGCTCTGAGTTTGTACTTTAGTTTCTACCACTTATTATCTATGACCTTGAAAAGCTACTCAACCTGTTTGGGATTCTCGCTAAATGAAAAAGAAATACAGAAGTTGGCCACTGTTCATTGGGTATTTTGTTGTCTGCAGATGGACACATCCTATCCAGTAAAATCATTATTTTGTGAGGCTGTTTTGGATGAGATTAAAATGTACCGGTAAATTGGTGGACTTGGAGTAAAGCAAATTGCCCTCCCTAACGTGGGTGGGCCTCACCCAATCAATTGAGGCCTTTCCCCCTCACAGATGGCTTCAGCCAGCCTCGTAGGGAGGGGAGACACCAGAGTGCCCCAGACAACCTTTTCCAAAGGGGTCCCTTACCTCAGTTCTTCCAGCATCAGCTTTTGCCGTAGGTGGCGGGTGAAGGGGCACAAAACTGGCTTGGGGACACATCTTTTCAAGACCTGCATGGGGAGTCAGGGTAGCACTCATTTTGCAATGTGGCATGGCGTGCCATTTTGTCCTTGATCTTTGAAAGAGTCCCTGTATAATGTTTTTCTCTTTCCTCTCTCCTCAGATGTGCAAAGTGCAGGCTTTAGGGAAGGACACCAAGTAAATATTCAGAGGGTGTGGTAGGCTGAATAACAACCCCGAAACATTTCTGCGTCCTGATCCCCACAACCTGTAAACATGCTACTTCACAGGGCAAAAGGGATTTTGCACATGCGATTAAGGATTTTAAGATGAGGAAATTATTCTGGATTATGTGAGTGGGTCCAATGTAATCATGAGGATCCCTGTAAAAGAAAGAGGGTGACAGGAGGGTCAGAGTCAGAGAGGAGTTGTGACGATGGAAGCAGAGGTTGGAATGATGCGGGGTCATGAGCCAACATAGTTGGTCTCCAGAAACTGGAAAAGGCAAGTAAAATGATTCTTCCTTAGAGCCTCCAGAAACAGTACAGCCCTGCGAACCCATCTTTAGCCTTCAGGAGGAAGGAGCTGTGAGAGAACACAGGTGAATTGTTATAAACCACTACATTTGTGGTCATTTGTTACAGCAGCCACAGGAGACTAATACAGATGTTCTCTCAGGATATCTGCCACTAAAAATATATCATGCATGCATGACATAAGTGTAGAAAAGAATGTTTCCCTGTTATGATCATAAAATTATCTTGATATAAGGCGGGGGGGCCTTATTGGTATTCCTATTTAAACGTGGTAAAATCATAGCAATGTAAAAATAAAAAGATACTCCATTACAAGGTTCAATTACATAGTCAGTGACATTTTCTTTTTCTTTTTAAAAATATACTTTTATTGATTTCAGAGAGAAAGGGAGAGCGAGAAAGAGATGGAATCATCAATGATGAGAGGGAATCATTGATCAGCTCCCTCCTGCACACCCCCTACTGGGGATTGAGCTTGCAATCCGGGCCTAAATCCTGACCAGGAATTGAACGATGACCTCCTGGTTCATAGGTCGACATTTAACCACTGAGCCATGCTGGCCAGGTGTCAGTGACATTTTCTGTGCTATATTTAATAACTTAAAACAATTCAGAATGAAGAATAACACAGACCAAATATTCAATAAAATAACAGCAGTCTTATGAAGAAATATAAGCTATGTCGCTCTTTTGAGGTTCAGATATGGATTTATAAATCCCAGCTGCACCATTTCAAAACCTGGAGTAGTTACTTCATTATTCTGAAGTTGTATTTTTATCTGTGTGATGGAGGTTGCCTGAGGAGAAAATAAGATATGGCATGTATATCACTTAGTGTAATGTTGGCATAGGGTTGAATTAAGAGAAACAAGTCATCTGTCTCTCTTATATTTATAAAATTGTCTTAGCAAGACTCTTGATAGAAGGGGGGCATATACTGGCATTTCTCTTTAAATGGTAGTGAAACCAATATTTTTAAAAAAGATACTTCATTAGAAAGTCACGTATGTAATCAGTGGCAGAACTGAGACATGACCCCATATAGTAGATTTTCATTGGCCAACAGTTTCTGGTAGGGGTTTTGTCATGCCTAATTGATAGAATGAGCCAAGACAGACTGACTTTCTTTATTCCCTACTTTTTTTAGGCAGATAATAAGTAAAGGTGATGACTATGGAATAGAGAAGGTAGAAGGTGACACATACAATGTCTGGAAAACTTCAGGAAAACACCCTTCCATCCTCTCCCTGCCCCCTCCTCCACCTGGAGTCCTATTTCCCACAAGGATGTAAGATATAATAAACTTTATTTTCAATTTTGAAATGATTCTAGATTCACAAAAGTTGTAACAATAATACATCAGGTTCCATGTACTCTTCATTCAATATCCCTACTGGTCACATCTGATGTAACTATCGCACAATATCAAAACCAGGGAAATTGCTGTTGTTCCATCACCATAAAGATGTCCCTCCAGCTATGAACCCTTTATACTTTACACCCAGTCCCTGCCTCCTTCAGCCTCTCACCGTGTCCCTAAACGCTGGCAAACACTAGTCTCTTCTCTATTTATATATATATTTGCTAATGTTACACGAACAATCATACAGTATGTGACCTTTGGGGACTACCTTCCCCCCCGCCCCTCCCCCCACTCAGCATAATGCCCTGGCGTCCATCCAAGTTGCTTCATGTATCACCACTTCCTTCCTGTTTGTTGCCAAGTAATATTCCATAGGCTGAATGTACCATAGTTTGTTTCATAATTTACCCATTAAAGGATAGTTGAGGTGTTTCCAATTTGGGTTTTTATAAATAAAGCAGCTATGAATATTCATGCACACATTTTGTGAAGACATAAGTTTTTATTTCTCTGGGATCAATGCCTGGGAGTGGGATTCCTGGATCATATGGTAAGTGTATGTTTAGTGTTTTGTTTTTTTTTTCAATTGCCAAACTGTTTCCCAAAGTGGCTGTACCATTTTTACATGTCCACTCTCAATTCTGAGAGACCTATGTTTTTGCATTTTTGCCAGCATTTAAAAAACTTTAGTGGTTCTAATAGGTGTGTAGTGATATTTCATTGCAGTTTTAATTTACATTTCACTGATAACTAACAATGTCGACTGTCTTTTCACATCTGTTATATGCCATCCATATAACCTGTTGATGAAATGTATTTCTGTGGCTTTTGCTTGTTTTCTAATCAGATTATTTCCAGTTGGGTTTGGAGAATATATATATATATTTATATATATATATATTTATATATATATATATACTTTATATATATATATATATATATATATACACATATATGTGTGTATATATATATATATATATATATATATATATATATATATATACCAACGACCCCAAATACTATCACATTGAGGGTTAGGAACTTCAATGTACAAATTTTGAGGACACACAAACATTTAGTCCATAATGCAGGTGATGACCAAGGGCCAGTGGCTCCTTCCTCATTCCCTCATGGCTTATGGAACTTAGAACCAATTGACAGATACATGGAAAGACAAAGACTTAAATTGAAAACAATTATTTGATTAAAAAAATATATGGGTACTTGTCCTGGCCATGTGGCTCAGTTGGTTGGAGCATCATCCTGTAGGGTTTTGGGTTCAATCCTTGGTTAGAGTGTGGAAGGAAGGCAATTGATCAATGTTTTCTCTCTCTCTCTCTCTCTCTCTCTCTCTCTCTCTCTCTCTCTCTCTCTCTCTCTCTTCCTCTTTCCCCCTCTCTAAAAATCAATAAAAATATATCCTTGGGTTAAAAAGTATATGGGTGGTTTATCATGAATTGGCAAGAGTAAAGTTCATTCTACACGGGAATTCAGTATGGAGATAACCTTGAGATGTTGAAAAAAAGGATATTTTTGTTCAGCAAGTCTGCACCTGTGCAATCCAAGCCTGCTATTTGTTATTTGTTACACAGACAAGAGGCTCTCTCCCTGCCAGCCAGGCAACAAGCCCCTGAGCACCATAAAAACAACCTGATGACAGCTCTGTTGCTAGGTCTTGATTTCATGGACTGCAATATAGCTCTTGGCATCAACCACAAAACCAACACCTTTGCTTCAGTCAAACCCTTCCAAAGACACACCTGTGGCTTTCTGCAAAAGCTCTCTGGCCATCTCTCAACATCTGGAAAAGATTTGGCAGGTCTTCAGGGACAAAACACACCCTGTGGATCAACTCCAGGCTTTTCTGGCTTCTGTCTTCATGCCTGGGAGTCAAAGAAGGTAGCAGGGCAGGGCAGTGATGTGGGCATGAAGCAGGTTGCACTGAACCTCCCTCGCTATCAGAGCATCAGCGAAGCCTCTGTGCTATGCCAGGTTTCCTGTGGTCCCAGGTTAACACCCAGAAAACCAGGACACCACTTGTTGGTCCAGGCATCCTTCCAAAAGAAAATAAAAATGACGAAAAATTTTAAAAAATGTAATTTACAAAAGTTTTTAAAAAAGGAGAAAAGAAAAATGATTCTTAACTTTGCACTGAGACGGTTCAGAGTTTAATGAGCATTTCTGTAGGGACAAACCATCATTCACTGGCAAATATGTCTTCAGCACTATTTGCCTGGCTTTGCATTACACATCAATGCAGATGCAGATGAGTAAAGACAGCTATCCACAGCTTATGCCCGAGAGTGAAGGACTGGCTGTGATTTTGTGTGTGTGCACCTTTAGGAAATCAGGTGAAATTAATGCTCATTGTACCTTCTGATGACCACAGAAATATTAATATTATATTATTACATATTATAAACTTTAAACATGTTTCAGAGTGAGAAATGCTCTTAGTGTGTGTTTGGAGAAAGATTGTAGCAGTTTCTGAGAGCAGATATTGGGGGGAGGGGAGGAGATCCTTGAAGGGGAAATAGAAAAACAGAGGTAGGAGTGGGGAAATTGGTGGATTTGAACTTGTGTCTCTCACCATGTAGAATTCAAGTCTATAAAATTTTAATACTCTAAGAGAAGACTAAGAGCCAGATAGAGTATTATATAGGGTATCAAAAAAATGTATACACACTTTGGTGATAAAGTCAGTGTTTATTAACATACAGTTCATTTTCAAAATTTAAAAGAATCTATGGAAATGAATATATATATATATATATATATATATATATATATATATATATAGTCAATGCCTGTTTTCAAACTGATGACCATTCTGGTCCAGGCACTACTGATAATGCAGAGCAATGGAATCACAAACATCAAGAGTCATTTCATTCAGTATTTGTGCGTCCTCAATTCCTCAACTGTTGCCGTTTTTTTTTTGTTTTTAATTACTTTATTGATTAAGGTATCACATATTTGTCATCAACCCCCTCCCCCTGTTCCCTTCCCAAACCCCCCCACACGCAAGCCCCCCTCCCCCTGTTGTCCGTGATCACTGGTTAGGCTCATATGCAAGCACACAAGTCCTTTGGTTGATCTATCTCCCTTGTCCCCACCCTCCCCTACCTTCCCTCTGAGGTCTGACAGTCTGATCAATGCTGTTCTTGTTCTTCAGTCT
Source organism: Cnephaeus nilssonii (assembly GCF_951640355.1). Classification (NCBI taxonomy): domain Eukaryota; kingdom Metazoa; phylum Chordata; class Mammalia; order Chiroptera; family Vespertilionidae; genus Cnephaeus; species Cnephaeus nilssonii. The sequence continues at coordinate 32,166,433 of NC_137072.1, read as the reverse complement.
ATGTTGTTCATCTTTTCCCCTAGATGAGTGAGCTCACGTGATACTAGGAATACACTTATAGGAACTGAAAATGAGACAAGCAATAATAGTTATGCTGAGAGGCAAATTGTTGCCGGTTTTGTATCGTAAACTTCATCTTTTATGAATCCCCATAAAAAAGTCTGGTAGATAAATGTTCTTTGTTCAAAGCTTAGTCTAGCTTCACCCATTATTTCAAATCAGTTAAATCTGAAAAGGAGTGAAATTTAAGCTGTTAAAGTGTGTATTCAATGTACACACCCTTTGAATAATTATAAAGGCAGTGTTTGTATTTCAACTGCATTTTCAAACTTCCAGTAGCATTTTAGGATGAATTTCCTTTGTTCAAAACTTAGTCTGGTTGAAAAGAAAGAAACATCATGAAGGCCTGGGGCAGGGGATGGGGGTGGGCTAGAAGAGGTCAATGAGGGGGAAAAAGGGAACATAAGTAATACTTTCAACAATAAAGATTTAATTTAAAAAAGAAAGAAAGAAACATCAATTGAGCTATCAGCTGTTAAAGTGTGTATACATGTTTTTGGGACACCCTGTATTGAGAGTCTAAAATTCAGTGGTCTTTCCCCAGTTTTTATAACTTTTACAAAGATGAATGAATAATAAAGAGGGATAATTGTGGGTTAAAATGTTTTGGCAGTTGAGGAGTCAATATTTTGTTTTTCTTTGAAAATATGCACCTCCAAAGAGGTAAAAGCTTTTTATATCTAAGGTCTTGCATCACTCAGTGCCCATGCAGACTGGAGTTCTAGGAATTCCCAAGGAAAAGCACAACATGGAAAGCTAACCATCCGAGTCTTCCTTACTTATTCAAAAACCATTTCTCAAGCTCGGATGATGGGCTGGGTGCTGACAAAATGTGCAAAGATAAATAGAACATGGCACCTGTCCTCCACTGGGTCTTGGTTTAGTGAGAAAGACAGACAGGTAAGCAAAGAGATTAATCCTGAGCGAGTAGCACATCCACAGTACTCAAAAACCAAATATGAAATGTAAGAACAAATCCCTCCCTTCCTCGGCTGGATGGTGCCCTGTCCTCATGCTCTCATCACTCCACCTTCCCTCTTTCCTTCATTGTTTATGTTTCCTGGGATTTCTTCATGCAAAAACATGTAATTATGTATATACTTTTAAAAAATATTCTTCCTTTCTTACATTAAAGACAGCCTGCAGCATGTACTATACTTGATCTTTTTTCTTGATAGTGTAGTATTTTGGATGCTTTCTATAAATACGTAGACAGTTTCCTTGTTGTTTCTTCCAGTATCATGATGTCCTATTATATTTGATCAGACTCTCGTTAATGAACTTTTGGATTGTTTCCAATCTTTGGGCACTAGAAACAATGCTGTAATGAATAAGTTTTACCTACATCATTTTGTATGTGAGCAGGCTTACTTGTATGATACATTTCCCAAAATGGATTTGATGGGCCAAAGGGCAGTTGTATGTGCAGGTTTGATAAAGATTGCTGCCAGAGGTTTACATTGATTATTAGGCACATCACATTAATCTATAGAGCTTTCTACATATATAATTATAGACAGTCACTCAGCCCAGATGAATCCTGGGTGCATTAAAAAGTACTTGTGCCCAGCCGGCATGGCTCAGTGGTTGAGCGTAGACTCATGAACCAAGAGGTCATGGTTCAATTCCCGGTGGGGGCACATGACCGGGTGGCAGGCTCCATCCCCAGTGTGGGGCGTGCAGAAGGCAGCCAATCAATGATTATCTCTCATCATTGATATTTCTCTCCCTTCATCTCTGAAATCAATAAAAAATTTATATTTTAAAAAGTACTTGTATTCATCTATTTGCTTTACAGTATTGATAAGAGGAACAAGCATGGGTAACAGAAATAGTAATAATTTCTATCATTTCCAGGTGTATGGCACAATGTTTGTAGGGTGTGCGGGCAGGATTTCTACATCATCTGGGAGGTTTTTCAAATGACATATGTGACTTCCTCCCTCTCACCCCCAACATACACTTTCCCCTGGGGACATCACCCCCTTTCACTCTTCCACCCAAGGGCCCACAGTGAGACACTGTCATTAATGGGAGTGACAAAAACCTTAGAGCAAAGGAGAGGTCTTCAAAGTAAAAAAAATAAAAAAGCTTTATGAAAAAAATATACCACAATGCCTTCATTTTTCTCCTTTTGCAAGGAGTTGGGGGAAACATTGTCATGAAGCAATACTGGATGGCAGCTTGGCATTTGGGGACCGCTGCACTCTCCTTTCCCACCTTTTAGCTCAAGATAATTCTACAGGTAACTCCCCAAATTTGAACCTTTTCCCAGTATTTTGTGTTGTCATTTTGCCAATGTCAAAGCCTTTTCTGATATCGTGCCCTGTCCTTCCCTTGTCTCCTTTATGTTCTTTCTTCTCCATCTAGCTTTCAAAATCCGATTCATGCAAAGAATAATGTCCACTTCCTTCAGAAAGATTTCCCTAACTATTCTAGTCCACAATTACAATCTCACCCTCTTCTCTCACAACTTCGTTAGTTCCACCTTCAGATATAAATGGTAAATTCTTCCAGGTCATAGACCATGTCTACAACTTTGGTTATATCATACACAATTATGAGACAGGATAATGGCAGACAAACATTCTCTTATTCATCCATCAAACATACTGCATGCCAATTATATTCCAGGCCATGTGCCAGAGACTGGAGATATAAAAATGGGCTTGAGACAATCCTTGCCCATAAGGAAATCAGAATCTAATTTGGGTCTCAAATATGTAAGCAAATAATTAAAGTAAAATATGATGCACTACCATTTGTGAAGAGCTGGTAAACTCAGCAGATCACCAGTCAGAAGATGTTAGAAAACTTTATTCTCTACTAGAGGCCCGGTGCATGAAATTTGTGCACATGGGAGGGGGGATCCCCTCAGCCATCAGTTGGACATCCTTAGCGCTGCCACAAAGGTGGGAGAGGCTCCTGCCACCGCTGCTGCACTTGCCAGCCGTGAGCCCAGCTTCTGGCTGAGTGGTGCTCCCCCTGTGGGAGCACACTGACCACCAGGGGACAGCTCCTGCATTGAGCGTCTGCCCCTGGTGGTCAGTGCGAGTCATAGCGACCAGTCGTTCCACCGTTTGGTCAATTTGCATATTGGCCTTTTATTATATAGGATTTCCTCTTCCACAGATCTTGTCTATACATATAAAAGCCTAAGCGACCAAACAACCGAATAACCGAACGACCAAACAACCCGTCGATGGGTTGCTATGATGCACACTGACAACCAGGGGACAGATTCTCAATGCAGAAACTGCTCCCTGGTGGTCAGTGCACTCCCACAGCCAACCTCCCGCTGCCGGCCAGCCTCCCAATCAGGGAGGCCACCTGGCCAACCTCCGGCAGCCCCTCCCCCTAGCTGGCCAACTTCCCACAGTCCCTCTCCCTGGCTGGCCAACCCTCTCCCCGCCCAATCGACCCTGATTGCCGGCCAGGCTGAGAGACCCCACTTGTGTAAGAATTTGTACACCGGGCCTCTAGTCTCTGGATAACACTCAATGGTTAATAAAGTAGATGAAAAGTGGGTATAACTAGACTCCCAAGATATTGTGGGCTTCTGAGAAATCATAAAGCCAAAGCCAAAAGCAATCCATTTGCTCCCTAATATCTTTGTTTTAGAAGGAAGAAAAAAATCCCACTATGGTTGTAAGAAACTAGAGCAATTATGTAAAGTTGTCAGGAGTCCAAGAGAAACACAAGGTCATATAAGTAGATAAAAAGGTGAGACCAAGAAGGGGAAAAAGAGCTGGCCCAGAATAGAACAATGACTTTACAGACACTCAGAAAAGAGGTAGGGTGGGGGTGAGGGGACTGAAGGGGGCCCAGAGGACTTGGGGAGGGCTTTAATCTCAGAGCATCTGGATATAGAAACCAGGGCGTGTCAAGGTTTAAATTTAAGGGAGAGAAAAAGAAAACAGCTGGACAGCTGCCTTTTCCTCATCAATCTCTGCCTTGGCTAGAGTAGCCATGGCTTCGGGCCCATCAGTTGGCAGTCTCAAGTGGGAGACCAGGATACAGCTGGTAACTCTAATGAGTCTGGTTCTAAAATTTTGGGATCGTTGGCCCATCCTTCAGTTACTTGAGGAGACATTTCCTTGAAAGAGCTGGCACAGAGGGCCTCTCTGACCCAGGCAGAGCAGTGCCTCTTCATTCTTGCACTTGCTGCTGAGCCTTGGGCTTAGATTCTGTCAATGAACCCCCGGGGCCTTGCTGATAATTTGTCTCTGACTGACGTGTGGTCCTGGGCAAGCCCCTTGAGGTATTTTGTTGGAAAAATTAGAATTGGGTGAGATATCCTTCAGGGTCTTTTCCATCTTTAAGTTATAGTTCAGAAGTTTCAAATTGGAAAATCAGCTCCCCCTGGAGGTGAAATGAGAAACAGGGAATCAAAGGACCAGTGTGTGTGGAGACACCTCGGCCCCCTTTCTGGAGGGACAGTTAATTTTTCATCCTTATTTATAAGGCCATGTAAATTATTGCCTATGCTAGTCAACAGTCTTGGAAAATTCTTACTGGGTCTTATTTTTATTACATCTACCCAGTTTTTAAAGACCATTTCTATTTGGTCATACAGATGCTCAGATGTCACATAGAAGACTAGGCTATTATAATTTGCAAGTCCTAGAAAGCTCAGAAATCCTCTCAAGTTATGTAGCTAGATAGTGGTCAAGTTCATACAATAGTCCAGCCCTCCTCTTCCCTAGCACAGTCAGCCCAGGCCCCCTTGTTCATACATGCAGACTCAGGGAAAAGCCCAAGATTGAAAATCACTTCCCTAAGCAGAGGGCAGGGAAAGACCCCAAAAAGAGGCTGTTCACTCCTGCCTCTTGAAAGAGCTGGTAATTAATGGAGTTTATTAAAGGGAACTCACATATGAGGCAGCTGCAAGACAAAATGAATCCCTGGGCCACTTGGCAGGTGCCAAAGAATGATATAGGGCAAAAAGAATAGTCACAAGTACTAATACATGAATGCTCCCAGGTACAGGAAATTGCTTTAATGCTTGACCAGGTCAACAACCTGTTCCAAGGAGCAGCACATAGCAGGAGACAAGGGAGGGGTATTGGTTTATGTCAGAAGGAATACCAAGTACAATCCGACGGTCTCTAAAGGGGGTTTTGCACAAAGCATCCTCCATTCTGACCATTCCAACATGTGGGACACAGCAGTCACAGAACAGTCTCTTCTCCATCCTCCCACCCTAAGGCCTAATGCTATTCATCAAATTTTCATTAAGTGATAACCTTATATTTAGTGCAGTACTACAAGTTGTGGAAAATCCTAGTCCTCAGGGAATTTCTGTTCCAATGGGAGAAACTGGCCTTAAAACAAACATTAACAATGCAGGAGCGAATTGGAGAGTCCTGCAAGATGATGAAAATAAAACTCACTTTTCTTAATGTTGGACCTCTGCAGAAATCAGTTGGTACAAATTGGACATGAAGCAGATATAAGGCCAAAAATAGAGATGAGTGGGAGAGGGGTGGTAGGAAGGGAGGACAAAGATAATGCTCCCAGTTGTGTTGGAGGACTGACATAATAGAGCTGTTATTGTTCCCTTTCAAATAACCTGGCTTTCCCCAAATTCAACTTTTAGTTCACAAGTAGGTATTTTTCTTTTGAGAAGGGAGGGAATAGGCAAACTTCGAGTTCAGAAGATTTGGGTCTATCCTCTGAGTCTGGCTGGGGCATGAGACACATTCAAAACTCGTGTTCAGATTCTAAAAATAAAAATCCTTTGACTTAGTTGAAAACTCTCCTTTATCTGTGGTTTTGTTGTAGAAATCTTGTGGGACCAGCTTCTGTCACTTCTTGTTGGCTGCATGTTTTTTAAATTAATCTGTGGTTAAGCTGTTAAATGATTAACTGCTAATTACAGGGATTTTCCTTTCATTTATTTAACAGTAGCAACATATTTGTTTGTTTTTCCCCTCTCCTAAAGTCTCTGTTGAACAGAAAGCATTACAACAAGAGTAAATACAGTAATTTAACAAGAGGTATCACCACAAACTAACACACCCACTGTTTTCATTTTTCTTGTTTTCCCCTAGTTTGTATGTCCATGCATATGTATTTTTACCTAATTACAACCATTCTGTTGATACTATTATATAATTTGATTTTATCCTTTATTTTATATTACAAACATTTTTCACGTTTCCATAGACCTCATGATTATTATTTAACCTCATGAAATTCGTGCACTGGGGGAGGGGTCCCTCAGCCCAGCCTGCCCCCTCTCACATACTGGGAGCCCTCAGGGGATGTCCTGCTGATGGCTTAGGCCCGCTCCCCATTGGGAGCAGACCTAAGCCCTAGTCTGGCCTCCCTTTGCAGGAAGCGACCTGGCTGATCAGGGGAAGGCGCCAGCCCCATCACCCCACTGCTGCAGCCACTGCCAGTCACGGCAGCCGCCAAGGTATTTTCATCAACACGGACTCCAGTCCCTTCACCATGAAAAAATGACAATTTTCTTTAAGCATTTTCAAGATGTGTCTTTCATAGGATATGACATTTCTTTCTTTATTTTTCTTTTTATCCTCACCTGAGGATATGTTTCCATTGATTTTTTCCCCTTCCCTCCAATCCCAGGCTCGGCCCCTTCCTAAGCCTAAAGCCTTCGCCCCAGGCTTTAGGCTTGGGAAGGGGTTCCCCTTCCTCACCACCCCCCCCCCCCCGCACCTCTGATTGCAGGCTCGGCCCCTTCCCAAGCCTCCAATGGCCTGCTGGGAGTGACCTGGGTGTTGAGGAGGTTCCTGGGACCCAGGTATATATGCAAATTAACTGCCATCTTTGTTGGATTAATTTGCATACTCACTCTAATTGGCTGTGGGTGTAGTGGAGGTATGGTCAATTTACATGTTTCTCTATTATTAGGTAAGATGGCTGTATAATATTCTACACAATGGATGTTCCATTATTTGAGTTAGCCATTTCTCTGTTGTTTGCCTTTGAGATTGTCATCAACCTCTCACTATCATTCAGCTCATCGATGTAGATGCAATTGTCACTACACCTAAACATGTCTTTTGAGTAATTGTGTTTTGGAAGATGAAGTAAAGAAGCAGCTTTAGCTACATGGTGTCTACCAGATAAAAAGATGGTGCCCAGTCTCTACAAGGCCATGTGTAGATGGTTGGTAGATAATAATTATTCCTATGACAGGATGGACATATCACCAATAGTTTGTAACTAAGATAACAATGACATTCATTTCCATGATGAATGACCAAAAGAATTAGAAATACTACATGGTGCCACTTCTAGCTTCCTCTTTCCTGTCCCCTTATGGCAGAACTCATAAATGGGGACAACACTGCTAGTACTTTTTGCATTAGGGTACTAATTAGCATCTCTTAATTTGGCTTCTAAGCATCAGTGCCTGAGGCCAAGAGGAATGTACTGTTCTCCAGGCAGAGGGAAGAAGGAGTGCTGTTGTCTCTAGTCCAGCGGGTGGGGGGCGGTGGGAATTGTAACAGGTGGGCAGGTGCGGAGCAGAGGGGGAGGGGAGCAGCGATATCTATAGCAGATGAGGGAGGTGGGAGTTGCGGGGTGGGGGTGTCACGGGCGCTGGAAGGAGAAGCCTGCGAAGAAGTCAAGGGAAGGAGTCGGGGCGAGCTCCCGGGGTCCAAGAGTTAGGGAGCCGGGCTGAAGGCGGAGGGGAGTGGGCGAGTTGTGCTTGCTGCTGGCCAGCCTGCAGGGTCTCCTCCCAGGAGCAGAGGGGACGCCGCCTGGAGGGACCCGGGGAGGCGCGGGGCGGGCCGGGGGCGTGGCGCGCGGGTGGCGGGGCTGAGGGTTGGCTGGGGCGCGGGGAGGCAGGGCCGTGCGCCTCTGCTGCCAGAGTCCGGGCGCTGTCCCCCGGGCGCGTCCGCTGCCGGATCCCCACGCAGTTCCCCGCACAAGTCCCACGGCGAGCGCTGCCATGCTCCTGCTGCTGGCGTTGTGCTGGGGGCTGCCGCTCTGTGCGGGGTCGCTGGGAGAGGCGCGGAGCTGGGGGGACCCGTCGGAGCAAGTAAGTGGAAATCTGGGGGGACCCAGGGAGGGCCCTGGGCGCTGGCTGTTGACCCTTCCCACTGCCTCCTTTGGGCGCGTGGCCGCTGGCCAGGCTCCTTTGACCAGTCCTGGACGCCACGAAGGGAGGGAGCACTCCATATCCTGGCACACTGTCCCCCCTTTTCTTCTTCGTTCCCCAACCTTCTGCGGGGGATCTTCTCTATCCATTGGTGACTCGAGCCAGAGCCTGGACGGGGAAGTTTCCTGCAGAACTGTGCCTGGGACTTCAGGGGCCTGCAGAACCAGATCTTCTTGGCTCCTGTTATCTGCGCACATTTCTGCTGGTTTTTTTGTTGTCATTTCCGAGCCAGAGTCCTAAGTTAATTAACGACAAGGATCTTCTTTAAGAGGCTCTGTGGGGTAGTGTGCCTGTCACTGCTGCTCCTGGCTGTTCAGAGAGAAAGCCCAATCTAGGGAAAATTCCAAACTCCCGGATGCCTCCGCGTTTCCACTGTGAAAACCGGGAGAACACGACATCCCAGCAGGTGGCCGGGGACCAGCAACCAAAGGGTCTCAAGTCTCCTGGTCACTATTCTGTGCACCTGCCAGGGTTTGCGTTTAAATGGCCTAACCTCACAGGTGGATGCGGCTTGCAAGCATGAAACCTCAATATAGTGACTGATGAACAGAAAAGCTTTTTGAAAAAAATATAAAACAAGTTCGTATGAATATCAGTGTAAAGACCTTACACGGAGAAATGGCTCTGTCCCAAGCAGACAGTGCATATCTACACCTCCTGGTGCTGTTCACACATACATCACTTAAAGTTTTAAGTTGTTTCGTGTGAAGCATGTTTTCACATGAAGGGAGAAAGAGGTACGTAGGCACATTCCTCCTCCCCCTTTTCCAGCACCTTGGTTTGCAGAGGAGATCCAGATGGAATCTGCCTAAACATCAGATGATTCCGTTCATGTGGACTCTGCCTCATGGATGTGCTTCCTGAAAAGTGGAAGAAATGGTCATTCTCTTGTAGGGTTGTCAGGAGAAATAACCCATAAAAATTCCTGGAGTCTGTGCATGGAGTGGGGAAAGTGCACGTTGTGGTTCCAGAGAGAAAGGCTGGTCTTGGCCATTTATAGTTGTGTGGCCTGGACAAGTAGTTGAATTCCCTGCCTCTTCTTTCTTTCCTGTTGATCACAGCAGGGAGTAGATCTCCTTTTGAGAATACTCCAAAGTATTCAGCTGCTGATCTGTGCAAAGGTATACAGTGGGCACTTAATAAATGGTAATGTTTTAGTAAGTGGTTAAGGAAGTGGGCTTGGTTCCAGGCTGCTTGGATTTGATTCCTGATTCTGTCACTTACCAGCTCTAGGACACTAGGCACCTTACTTGGGGCCTCAATTTCCAATTCTGTAAAGTGTAGGAAAGAATAGGGTGTTCAGGATTGAATAGCTGGTAGACTTAAAGTGCTTGGAACAATGTCAGAACTTAATGCTGGCACTGGCTGGTCGGCTTGGGCAGCTGAATTGCTGAGGAAAAGAATTTAGGGTAAAGATCTTAACATGTTTTCTGGGAGGATGGAGGAAGGAGAGTGTGGGAAGAACTGAAACAAAGATTCTGTTTATGAACTAGGAGGAGGGATTAAAGCTCTAACATCTGCAAGTCCAAGTAGGCTTTTACCACTCTAAACTCGCCCGCATGACATAACATGGGCTTAGTGATTTCATGCTGTCTTCAAGCCATGGTCCTATTCATTCATCTTGATAATGACTCAGAAAACACACACCAAGATATAGGGTCCTGTGAAAATTAGCAATTTTACCTCTCTATCACTGCTCTACTGAAATATTTATTTGATATTTATTTATTGTTATATATGATTTAAGAGCATGGGCTCCAGAATCAGACTTTCTGAGTGTTAACATCTGAACTTTGATTTCCCCATCTCTAGAATGTGGATGATGACGTGATTTAATAAAAAGGATTTTGAAAATTGATAGAATTAATAGTATAATTAAAACTGAGAAAAATACCTAAAAATGTAGTGTGTGCTCTATTCTCAGAATTGTGGTCTTCAAAACTATATGTAAATTCAAATTCCCACCCGCCCCCCCCACCCACGGGACTAAATTCAATTTGTCTTATATAACTGGATATATAATATATATATATATTTGGATATATATATATATATGGATATATATATATATATATATATATATATTTGTCAAAAATAACTGAATATTAAACTTCATTGCAATTTCTAAGAAGTTCTCTTATTTGTCATTTACCTTTAATTGGAGGTATTATAGTAACACTTTGGATTCAGATTCTTTTTTCACTTTCCCTCCACCTCATCTGTAAACAATAATGCCCATAGTAGGATTACAGTGAGCAGTGTTTTTCAAACTTTGGTGTGCAAAAAGACACTCTATTCACATTTCTGAGACCTCCACTCCCATCAGTTTGGGTGGGGCCCAGATGATCTTGATGCTGGTGATCTGTGGACCACACTTAGAATAATGCTGCTTTCAGAAATTAATATTAAAATAGAAGTCTCTTGTATAAAATCAGCCTGCTACAAATTTATCTGTTTTGTAAGTTTCAAATTGATATAGATTCTTTAAATAAGGATAGCTATATTCCTGTTATTACAAAAGCAGTTTTTAATTTATAAAATAATAATCATTAATTATTAAAGGTCCATACTATCCCAGAAAGTTTGCTAGGAGCTCTATGTAAAAATAATAAAAAGCAATTAAATATATGATTAAAGAGCAGTCCAAGTGGAGCCAGACTGCCTGTGTTCAAATCTGTATTGGCTGTGTGTTCTTGGGCAAGAAACTCAAGCTCTCTGAGTCTCAGTTTCATCATCTGCAAGCCAGAGTTGTTAACAGTTTTTAGACAGGAGTAGATATAAGTTTTGAGAGAGGAGTAAAGTTTACACAATTTGCAGGGCCCTCTTAAAGCAAAAAATATCAATGCATGACTACAAATTAGGTGCTAAAGTGAACATTTATTTAGGATGTTAAGTAAGTCACAGCACACGATATAGCTGACAAGCTGACAACACCACAAGTATCACTCACTGATGAGGGACTGTGCCAGTGAGGGGTCCTGAAACTTATTATATTTTATTAGCTCCTAAATAAAATATTAAATATAAACAGTAAACCCACTTCTGCTCTTATGACTGTTGTGAGGATTAAATGAATTAATTCAGGCAAAGCACTTGCCTTTAGTCATAGTCACTGTTTTTAGTACTTATCTACAGCCTGGTTAAGCAACCCTAAAGGGAGAGTGTCAGTGTGCTACTTAACCAGGGGAAGCATGGAAATCCAGCCAGAGGAGTGACATCCCAAGTTCCTGTGTGCAAGCGGGAGCAGAGCGCAGGTCTGCTGATACCAAAGGCAGCTCTCAGTGACTCCTCCAAAGAGCAAGCCACTTTCATATTGATAAGCTCCTGTAACTTGTTTCAATGCAATTTTTATTTGTAGTCAGTCGTTGGCAAATAGTGCTTAATATATGCTTGTGCGACCATATCGATTGGGGTGAAACATTTCTAATTCCTTGAATTAAGAATTTCTGGAGTTTTAATTTTTCATAATCTCTCACTCAGAACCAAACCTCTTTGCATTTGGGAAAACACAGAAAACTGTTTTTTTTCTTCTTTTTGTTTTTTAAAACTCTTTGAAAATTAACTCAGTAGAAGATTGTGTGAACTCCAGACCACTCAGTAATGTCTTCTTTATGTGCATGGGTGGGATTGTTCAAATAAGGTGTAGAGTTGAATGGGGGAGGTGGATATTGTGGGAGAGATTCCAGAGATCTGCTCACTACCAAACCAGCATATTATGTTTCTCTGAGGAGGGTAGAAGTGTGTGCGTGCACGCGCGCGTGTGTGTGTGTGTGTGTGTGTGTGTGGGGGGGGGGGGGATGGGGGCGGAGGTCCTAAGAATCAGGTGATGACTTGTAGTGACTTCTTGTTCCTAACTAGCCCTCTTCCCAGAGCCTAGATCTCAACCACTAAGCAGTCTTGCTTACCGTGCATCAGAGTTCCACTGGAGGACCCAGGAAACCCTTTTTTAAAAATATATATTTGTATTGATTTTAGAGAGGAAGGGAGAGGGAGAGAGAGATGAAAACATCAATGATGAGAGAGAATCATGGATCGGCTGCCTCCTGGGATTGAGCCTGCAACTCGGGCATGTGCCCTGACCAGGAATCAAACCATGACCTCCTGGTTCATAGGTTGATGCTCAACCACTGAGCCACGTCAGCCGTGTCCAGCAAACTTTTGTATTTAAGGAACAGCAGAGTCTATTTAAATAGATGGGATCAAGAGATGGAGACTTGAGCTCTCTGAGGAAGGACAGGGATCCTGAACCTCCTCATTATTTTCCTACAAGCAAGGTCCATGTCTCTTGTTTTTCACTGTCAAAAGAAACAATGACTTGCTTTAGGCTAGTTGATTTTTTTTAAGTTGCCTGGAAATTGTTTGGAATTTTAGCCCCAAAATGAAGTTTCTTCTTTCATTACTGAGATTTTAGGCATCCCAAATTGCAAATGCTTAATAACTAAACAACCTGCAGCAACATTACTCTAAAGGAAGAAAACTTTTGTGTAAGTGATATAGAATTACCCACCTGGGGATCTTCCCAGGCGAACTGTCCTCAGCCCAGGTGGTAGATGGCACCTCCAGTGCTTTTCCAACCTGAAGCCTTTGGTTTTGTGACAGATCCTATAACACATCTCTGAGGCAACCGACTCCTGGGTTCCTGGGTCTTGGTTTCAGGATTTTTGAATGCCCTCAGATGTTGGGGCGAACTGGTAGATGAATTCTCAGTACAGAACCCTCTAGGAACTCAGGACCAGTCACTTGATGGTGTGTGGCTGAGCCAAGTGCAGTGTCTCTTGGTTCTGTATGGGACCTAGAGTCACAAACCCAGTGACATGAAGGTGGAAGGCGAGAATCCTGCTTTGATGTCTCCGTCAATCCGGGTCTTTAGAGCATCCACACCAAAAGGCAATATACTTGCTCTATGTTTTCAGAGTCTCTTTCACCACAGGTAGAATTAGGCTTCACTGCTTTTCTCTCTTCCCCTGCTCTTTCCCATTTATGGACTTTTCAGGATATTTCTCTTCTCTTTCATTTGTGACCCAGCACTGTGATGGATCCTGGGGAAAAAATAAATCTCTGTTAATCAACTTATAAACATTTAAGCAGTGCCTGCTATTTTTGACTTATAGTTGGCCTAACTAATGATGGGCTAGATGGGGGAGATTGTAAAATCTATATTTACATTCCTTGTGCAAAGAAAATCTTCAGCCACCCTTCTGCCTCCTGGTAGTGAATGCTACTTGGTCCATATGAGTTGAAGAGGCAGTGGCAGACCTTTGAAACTGACCATTTTTCACATAGTTCCTGTATTGAACCTGATTCTCTTAAATTCTTCCTTCCCTTTCATCCCACTTCAACAAACATCCTACACAACTAGTTGTAGCCACACCTTCATCACAAAGTCTCTCATGGTCGCTCAAGAACATAGTGCATTCTCTTTTCCATTTCCTTTTTTTATTAATTTTCTTTTTAAGAGAGAGAGAGGTACGGAGAGGGAAAGAAAGATAGAAATATCCACGCTTGACTGGCTGCCTCCTGCACACCCCCTACTGGGGATCAAGCCTGCAACCCAAGCATGTGGCCTGACCAGGAATCTAATGGGCAACCTCTTTGTGCAAGGGATGACGCTTAACCAACTGAGCCACACTGGCTGGGCACAGCTTATATTTCTTAATAAACGTTGTGACCTGGCCATTTTCTATTCTAATGCTGGAGAGATCAGTTCAGCTTAGGAAGACCAAAAAATTTTATTTGTGCCAACTCTTAAGTCTATGATTTGGGGTCCCAGGCAGGTTGGTGGAAGCTCTAAGATTACTATGCGTAGCAGTCCTTGACATTAAGCTGGAGTCACTTATCTGTCCTTAACCCCCACTCCAAGATTCTTCTAATGCAATAAAAGGGATCAGGAATGCTTAACTGAAAACAATGATGACTACATTGGTGTTATTTCCACTTCAGTCCTAGCTGGCACCAGGAAACTGCGTATACCGGGAAGCTTTGATTCTGGTTCAATCTAAGTTTAAACTTGGACTGAAGTAAAGCCATAATGACCCCCTGAGACGTCAGATAGTCATCTCAAAAATGAAAAACCAACTTCTCTTGTTCTCCTTAAAGCTTGTTTATTTTCTTAAAAAACTTATTTTACAAAGGAGGGAACTTCAAAGAAAATACTTTAGATCAATCAGAGAACATAATACCTGAGAGAGGCCGGGCTTTCCTTCGGATCATAGTTCTGTTAAGTGGTCCCCAGACAATTTCACAATTTTAGGATGGGAAGGCCAGAGATGAATCTGCAGAACTGATAAAGACCTTGCCCAGGATGCTTATTGTGGCTTTCCTTAAACAATTTCACATAGCCCACCTCATTTTAGAAATAGAAACCAGTATCCTCCTCGTAAGTGTTTGGTTCTCATTTGGAGTCAGGGAAGATGTCAATCTAAGTCCTATATTATTTCTTTGAATTCCAATTATAATGGTAATTTACAATAGTATATTTTTTTGGGGGGTGGGGGAGGACCAGGGAGAGGATGGGGATTAAAACAGTTTCTGTTATACTTTTAGTTTACAAATAGAAATATCTTTTTGTGATTTCTAATAAAAGAAATAAAGGAAGTAATAATGGCTAATTTGTCAAAAACTGAAGTAACACAGAAAAGTTTAAAGGAAAGGAACTCAACCACCCAAAGGTAACACCATTAGCATTTTGGTTCACATTCTACACATACAAACACTTATACTTACAACAATGAGGTCATGTTAGATATAGTGTTTTGTCACTTGATTTAATCACATAAACATGTATCACTAATATATCCATCAGGATCGGCTAGGCTATACTGTGGTAACAACACCCAAATCTCAATGTCTCAGATGACAAATGTTTATTTCTCGCTTATACAACTTGTCCAACTTGGGTTGGCAGGGGAGGAGATATGCACGTTGTGCTCACTCGGGAACTTGGACCAGTATTACACATCTGATGTTGAACCCTTGGCCCAGAAGTGACAAGTGTTGCTTACATTCATACCTTATTGGCCAGAACCATTCAGATGGCCTTACCGTGCCACAAGGGGACCAGGAAATGCAGTACATCTGGCAGAGAGCTAGAGAAATATTTGTTGAACAGCACTGAAGTCCAGTAAAATGAATATTTATTGATGTCAATAAATATAGATCCACATCGTTATTTTTAATAGCTGTATTCTAATTAATCTGTGTATCACAAAATATTTAACCAAACCACTTTTTCAGGGTAGTTTAGGCTATTTCCAATTATTAACAATTGTTTGAAAAGTTCCAAAGAATTTTCTTGTACATTCGTATGGTGGGAATGTTACAGCCACTGGGAAAACAGTTTGGCAATTTCTTAAAAGTTAAATTTACTATACTACCCAAGAATTCCATTCCCAGTTAACTATCTGAAGGAAATAAAAGCATATACCCAACGTCAAGATTTGCATGTAAATTTTCATGCAAGTTCCATATAATAGCCCCAAAGTGAAAATAATCTAAAGTCTATCAGCTGATAAGTGGATAAACAAAATGTGGCATATTCATACACTGGATATTATTCAGACACAGAGAAGAATGAAGCATGAATACATGCTACAACATGGAACAATCTTGAAGAGATTATGCTAAATGAAAAAAGCTAGTCATAAAAGACAGCATAGTGTATGATTCCATTTATATGAAACTAGAGGCCTGATGCACAAAGATTTGTGCAAGAATGGGCCTTCCTTCCCCTGGCTGCCGGCACCACCTTTCTCCCTTCCCATGCTGCCCAGAGGCCTGGAGCAGCTGGCACAGTGCAGAAAACCATGGCAACAATGCAAACTTCCCAACCCCTGCCGCTCAGCGCCTGTGTATGTAAATTAACCCACCATCTTTGTTGGGTTAATTAGCATACTCACTCCTGATTGGCTGGTGGGTGTCGCAAAGGTGCAGTCAATTTGCATCTTACTCTTTTATTAGTGTAGAGATGTCCAGAAGTGCCCATCTAAGAAACAAAGGAGATTGGTGGTTGCCTAGGACCAGGCAGAAGTGCAGGGGTTGGGAGCTGACAGCTGAGGGATACAGGGTTTCTTTTGGGATAACAATAATCTTCTAAATTGATCATTGCACAACTCTACAAATATACTAAAGACATTGAATTGTGTACTTTAAATTATACCTCATAAAGCTGTTAAAAAGAGATATATATAAGACTTAGGCATATTTTTCAAATGTTGATCTACATTGGCAACTTGCCTCCAGAAAGGACAATTTATACTCACAGCAACAATAGTTCACAGTTCAGTTATTTAAACAGTGATTTGCCATGAGTAAAGTTCAACAACCAGCTAGGACTTTTAAATTAGTCCAGAATGGCTGGTTCATTAGTATGATTTTTGAAAATGTGGATCTTATCATCTTCCCATGCTCCTCCTCTTCATGTGGGAAAGTGTAACAAATTATACGGAAAAAACAAAATAAGAAAATTCAAGTTCAGTTCAGTTTTGCTTCCAGAGTTTCCTAGAGTTTTAAGTTGAATATTTGAGTAAGGCCAAACACATTTATTTACTATAATGGATACAACAGCAATGAACTTATTTTCAAGCCCAAATTAAATGAAGCAATACAGATGAACTTTCTGTTCTTGTCATTTCATCCATACTCCTCTAACGGATTTAAGGCAGCAGTCAACCAAGCCTGGGAGGGATTAATTCAAGTTCTGGCCTAGAAGCTTTATTATTAAAGATCAAAACCACTTTTCAGGATAGATAGCCCTTTTGGGGAAGTTCAATTGATTTTAACCTCCTCATGTAACTAACTTCTTTAAGAATGACCTCAAAATCATATTTCACGACTCTTCTCTTTATAGGTTGGACCCAGGGTCCCGAGGCAACTCCGGCTGTTGCAAAGGCTGGTATGTATATTCATGGTGCATCTTACCTCTGTCCCCTCACTAGTCTGTGTATTTTGAACCAGGCACTAACTTTGTTTATAGTTCCCCCAAAGCTTATAAAGTTGCTTGTAGAAGGATTTTAACATGAAACAGTGTAGCTTTTATAAGATTTTATTTAAGTGGAGTTTTCTTTCTGTTAAGACACCTGATTATTTCAGTAGGATTATAAGGACAAAGTATGACGTTTTAAAGGCCTTCCTAAAAAACACACACACCTAAATTCACCTTTACTTTTATGACATTCTTATACAAAAATAAAGGCCTTCTTGTGAGACAAACAACTAAAGCAATTGGAGAGTTCACATTTGTAGAGTAAAGCTTCATGTGATATGAGTTGAGCAAGGCTCTCAATGCATGTTGGAAGCTGACAGATTTGAACTCAGGCATTCACTCACCTAATAATTTTTTGAATGCTTCCTATTTGCCCCACACTGTTCTAGGCATTGGGTATACAGCAGTGAACAAGACAGACCAAAGACCCTGCCTGTCATAGAGCTTGATTTCTAAAGGGGGGCAGAGATAAAGTAAACAAATAAATTGTAGGTGTACTAGTAATGGGGAAGATGACAAATACCAGAACAGAGGAAGATGGGGGGACCTTACACACATTTGCATCTATGAGATTTCTGACGACTACTTTCCAGTGAGTTCCTATGACAGCTAATGTATACTGAGTACTTACTATGTGCCAGGCATTGTTCCAAGTGTGTCATGTGTCATAGTTCAAACACCCTTGCCACAATTTTTTGCGGCATTTTACAGATGAGAAAACTGAGCTTTAGAGAGATTGAGTAACTTCCTCTAAACTGCACAGTTAGTAAAAGGGGGGAGAACCAGAATTTGAGTCCTAACAGTCTGGTTTCTCAGTTTGTGTACTTAACTAATAACCAAACTGCCTTCTCAATTATATGTATTTTTCTATTGATTATTACTTTCAGTCAATAATACCTCACCTGGACTACCTCTAACCATTCTTTCATTTCATTTTATTTTATTTTAATATATTTTATTAATTTTTTACAGAGAGGAAGAGAGAGGGATAGAAAGTTAGAAACATCGATGAGAGAGAAGCATCTATCAGCTGCCTCCTGCACACCCCCTACTGGGGATGTGCCTGCAACCAAGGTACATGCCCTTGACCAGAATAGAACCTGGGACCCTTCAGTCCACAGGCCAACGCTCTATCCACTGAGCCAAACCAGTCAGGGCTAGCCATTCTTTTAGATGGTGAGAAATACTCCTTGTTGTTGGCACACCATAATTTATTAAGCATTCTATTGATGAATTTTCAATTTGTTTCCAGATTTTTTCCCCTTCTGTAAATACTGCTGCAAAAAAACTTTCTGTTTATTCTGTTATATGGTTGATTTCAACATAATGTCCTAGATTTTCAGTAGAAGGATTGCTGGATCAAAGTGCATGTACATTTTAAATTATGATAGATGTTTTCAGACTACTTTTTGAATGCTGTTACTCTTAATACTATCTGTATTAACTTCATTTCTGTCAACAATAATGAATATGCACATCTCCACTAACAATAGATAGAATTGCCCTCTTTTGATTTGCTTGTCTCTTTCATTGTTCTTTTAACTTCAATTTCCCTAAATACTTATGTTTTTCCTATACATTCTTGTCCATTCAGAGTAGTTCTTCTGTAAATTGATTATTTTCAGGTCCTTTACTCATTTTTCTCTTGTATAGTTTTATCCCCTAATTGTCAGTATTTCAGATATCTTTGTTTGTTATACATACTCTGTCTTCTAAGTTGGAATAATTCTCTCCTAAATATGTCATTTGTCTATTAACTATGTTTATGGCATATTGGTCATTTGAAAATTTTAAGTTTCTAAGTAGCAAATAAGTTTATCTTTTCTTTTTAGCCTTTGAGTTTTCATTCTTGGTTACAAAAACTTTCTTAACCCCATGACTGAGACTGTTTATGTAATTGCCCAGATTTTTTTAGAAATCTCAGGAATTTTTTGTTGTTGCTATTAATCCTCACCCAAGGATATTTTCCCATTGATTTTTAGAGAGAGTGGGAGGGAGGAGGAGAGACTGACAGAGAGAAACATTAATATGAGAGACTCATCAATTGGTTGCTTCCTGCATGCACCCTGACCAGGGCCAGGGATCAAGCCTGCAACTGAGGTATGTGCCCTTGACCAGGATTGGAATTAAACCCAGGACCCTTCAGTACACAGGCTGATGCTCTATCCACCGAGCCAAACCAGCTAGGACTTGAAATCTCTAGGAATTTTAAAAGTCTTTCTTTTACATGTATTATAATTTTTTAACATGAACCTTATTTGCCCATTCAATTGGTATCAGAATGATCTTTCCAGCAGACTTTCTTTTACAAATGTCTTCAATGATTCCTCATCACCTGTAGGATTAACTCTAAGAACATGTGAGGCCCTGTGTGATTTGGCTCCTGCCTGACTCTGTAGCCTGTTTATCCTATGAATCTCCTTATATATTACTAGAGGCCCGGTGCACGAAATTTGTGCATGGGGGGGCGGTGTCCCTCAGCCCAGCCTGCACCCTCTCCAATCTGGGACCCCTCAAGAGATGTCCAACTGTCCGTTTAGGCCCGATCCTATGTGGATCGGGCCTAAACGGGCAGTCGAACATCCCTCTCACAATCCAGTACTGCTGGCTCCCAACTGCTTGCCTGCTTGTCTTCCTGATTGCCCATAACCGCTTCTGCCTGCCAGCCTGATCACCCCCTAACCACTCCCCTGACAGCCTGATTGATGCCTAACTGCTCCCCTGCCAACCTGATTGCCCCTAACTGCTCTCCCCTGCAGGCCTAGTCACCCCTAACTGCCCTCCCCTGCAGGCCTGCTCCCCCCCAACTACTCTCCCCTGCAGGCCTGGGTCCCCCCCAACTGCCCTCCCCTGGAGGCCCGGTCACACCCAACTTCCCTCCTTTGCCGGCCTGGTCACCCCTAACTGCCCTCCCCTGCAGGCTTGATCACCCTCAACTGCTTTCCCTTGCAGGCCTAGTTCCTCCCAACTGCTCTCCCCTGCTGGCCTGATCGCCCCCAACTGCCCTCCCTTGCAGATCTGGTCCCTCCCAACTGCCCTCCCCTGCTGGCCATCTTGTGGCAGTCAGCTTGTGTCCACATGGGGGCAGTCATCTTTGACCACATGGGGGCAGCCAGCTTGTGTGTTGGAGTGACAGTCAATTTGCATATTATTCTTTTATTAGATAGGATTAGATAGGATAGAGGCCTGGTGCATGGGTGGTGGCTGGCTGGTTTGCCCTGAAGGGTGTCTCAGATCAGGGTGGGGGTTCCCTTGGGACATGGGGCGGCCTGGGTGAGGGGCCTGTGGTGGTGTGCAGGCTGGACACGCCCCCCAGTGACCCAAGCAGAGACCCTGGTATCTGGGATTTATTTATCTTCTATAATTGAAACTTTGTAGTCTTGAGCGGAGCCAAGCCTCCTGCTCGCTCCCTGGCCACAGCCATTTTTGTTGGGATTTATTTATCTTCTATAATTGAAACTTTGTAGCCTTAAGTGGAGGCCAAGGCAGGCCAGGGCAGGCAGAAAGCTTGGCTTCCTCCATTGCCGGGAAAACCCAAGCCTCCTGCTCTCTCTGTGGCTGCAGCCATCTTGGTTGGGTTAATTTGCATACTTGCTCCTGATTGGGCAGTGGGCGTGGCTTGTGGTTGTAGCAGAGAGATGGTTAATTTGCATATTACTCTTTTATTAGATAGGATACTCAGCCATACCACACTAATCTGAATGTCCTCTACTCTAATTAATGAATAACATGTGGGTGGTAACACCTGGTACTCATTATCACTGCCAGCTCATGGACCACAGGGATTTGCTTAATTTATCCTGAATTATTTAGATACCCTTTTTGTGAAGCTCTTTGACATCACAAACACAAAAAATGTTAATAGTTTAAAAAGCAGGGGTGTCTTTGTGCCTAAGTCTCCGTGGTGCTTAACAGATACTGGCCTGGTTTCCCTAAAACAATTGACTGCCATCATTTCACCTACCAATGGGAAGGGCCATGTCTAGCATCTCCATCATAGTGGATATTCTAAAATTTGTAGACTGAATTTGTTTCAAGCAATTGTGGTGAGAAAGGTAAACCCAGAAATGATCATCATGAAGGAAGTTTATATTCACAGATTTGTAGGAACAGGAGCATAGCATACCATGCAGGGCCACACGAGGAAGCCAGGATCAGTCAGGAGACAGAGGGGCAGAGGGAGAGCATGGCTCAGAGCTTTTATTGTTTTTTTGCAGGAAGGAATTGGTGAGTAACCTTAGGATTGGATAGCTTGAATAATTTTGGCAGGCTCTGGGCTATTGAGGTGGTCCCTAGTTATCTGGGGGTGTTTTAGGGCAGACGAATATTGGCTGAGTGTGTGAGAATTTGATAAATGAGGTGTTTGGGAGCATGGACTCTGGACTGATTGGTTGTATATCAAAGGTGTGCTCACAGGGGAGTTGTTTGTTATCTCTAGGAATTAGCTAGCACTGGGATCAAGGCCCCAAATGCCAGAGCATCAAGAATATAGAAAAACAGAAAGTATAGTTAATACAGCAGGTAGCATGGTGCTGGGTGTCATTACCTCAGAGGGTTTGTTATACATGTGTCTGGCTCCCTACTCCCAACTTTAACCACCATGTTTTATCCTTTTTAGGAGCTATATAGAGTAAGTTTTTCTCCTACAGAAAGGTGATAATTGCATTTTATCTTTCTCCTCTTCTGAACATGAAATATTGCTATGTAGAATTATTATCACAGATAGGCAATCCAGGGCTGATGTCACCTTCTGTCTACAGGAGGGTAAATTATTTCTCCAAGGTGATAAATGCAGGTGCCTTGTTAGGAAGGTGCCTTGTCTGGAGGTCTTCTGCTTCATGCAATAACATGGGCTCTGTTGTTTTTCTTAGCCACCTGCCAAGCCTCAGACTTTTCCTTTATATAGTGAGGGGGAGCCCATTAGATGATTTCTAAGATTCTCCACCACCTCCAAAATTAATTCTCCTAATGATCACTAAAGAACAGTGAGACCAGAATAAAATAACAAAAGGTTAATCTTCTGGGACGTGGCCTGACTTCTGGCAAATACCGTCACAAACATTCCTCAGTTACATTTTCAGATGGCATCTTGGGTAATTCAGGACATCCTCTGGGTGGCTTGATTTTAAGTGACTCACATGAGTCACACAGAAACGTCTGCTCCCTTGAGAAGCTAATTAAGACACTCCCTGCCTCAAACTGCTTTTCCATCTGTTTAGCTTTTGTAGAAAAATAATGAAGAAATTATTATGTCACAGGAAGACTTGATTTTTACCCTCCATTTTCCAGTTGACATCTCCAAGCAAAATGAGTTAAATATAAAAATAGAAAGCATGTTGGATTTTTAAGAACTGTGTACTGGGAAAAATTGAAGCAACAGTTTTATAGCTTTCTTTTTATGACACACTTTCATGAACCTCAGCCATTCCAAGTTTTGTACTTAGCTTTTGGGGTTGTCCATTTCCTTATGATTTGACATACCTATCCAATATTCTTCTCACAATGTACCCTTCTTTCTAATTAAACTGTTCTGTTCTTTGTTCCAGAAACAAAGCATAATGTGGTTCATTTCTACTTCCATGAATTTTGTGTTTCTAGAATGTTCTTTTTGTTTTCTTTCACCACATATAAATTCTATGTCTGTTTTAAAACCCTTTCTTTCTTCTACATACCTCACTGATTTCTCTTTCTTCTGAAAACTGTAAGAACTTATAGCCAATAAGTTAAAAAAATACATATCCCTATCCCTTTCTATGTTGCACTTTCCTCCCAATGTGATTGTAGTGCCTTGAGAGAAGGAACCATATGTAACATTTCTTCCCCATCATTCATAGAATTTAGTCTATTGTAGTGTTTAATAAATATTAGTTTATTAACATTTTCTTTTCTTGGGGTATGTATTTTTCTTTAATTGTTCAATATTTAGAAAATCCAATTAAATTCCATATTTTTTTTTATTTTTACTCTATACTGAGAGCTGTGAGTGAAAAGAAAAAAAGAGTAAGTCTTGGTCCCTGTTTTCCACATGTTTACAATCTAGTAGGGATAAGGATAAGGGATGGGTAGCTTGAGGGAAGTGGGGGACAGCTTTGTACATAATTAATTTCAATAGATTGTAGACTGCTGTAACAGAAAGGCAAGGGCTATGACTCAAAAGTAACAGCAGAGGCTCCTATGGGAAAACAGTAACTGGGCAAAAGTAGTAAAACTAAAATAGTTTCTTAAAACTTTCCTCAGCCTGTCTTTTAGATCCATAACTATGACTCTTATTCTTGATGTAATATTGTGGAAAATTCTGCTATATCCATAATCTTAATTTAAGGCAAAAGAAGATACCATAGTATAGGTAAACTTAGTCTTTTGTCAGGTGTCTCTAATTTTCACATTTAAAGTTCAATGAAATTATAATTGATAATTATCTTATAAACTAGAGGCCCAGTGCACGAAATTCGTGCACGGAGGGGGGTTGTCCCTCAGCCCAGCCTGTACCCTCTCCAATATGGGACCCCTTGAGGGATGTCCGACTGCCCGTTTAGGCCCGATCCCGGTGGGATCGGGCCTAAACGGGCAGTCGGACATCTCTCCCACAATACAGGACTGCTGGCTCCCAACTGCTTGCCTGCCCGCCTTCCTGATTGCCCCTAACCACTTCTGCCTGCCAGCCTGATCACCCCCTAACCACTCTGCTGCCAGCCTGTTTTCCCCCAACTTCCCTCCTCTGCCGGCCTGGTCACCCCTAACTGCCCTCTCCTGCAGGGTTGATCACCTCCAACTGCCCTCCCTTGCAGGCTTGGTCCCTCTCAACTGCCCTCCCTTGCAGGCCGGGTGCCTCCCAACTGCCCTCTCCTGCTGGCCATCTTGTGGTGGCCATCTTGTGTCCACATGGGGGCAGGATCTTTGACCACATGGGGGCAGCTATATTGTGTGTTGCAGTGATGATCAATCTGCATATTACTCTTTTATTAGATAGGATAATAACAAATCAACATGACATCAAAATAGTCACAGATGTACTAAGCAAAGATGATTTTAAAAAATTCTTTGTTGTTTAAAGTATTACATATAGTATTACATATCTCCTTTTCCTCCCATTGACCTCTCCCCAGCCACCCCACCCCCCAGCACATGCCCTCACCCCTCTAGTGTCTGTGTCTATTGGTTATGAAGATGACTTTTAATTATTTTAAAAATAGTATGGACAAGGACTATTTGCTGAAGGCTAAATAAATTATTTGGAATGCTATGCAGCTAGAGTGTATACTCTTATCTAAGATATGAACTTAAAAGGATTTTTCCCCAATAGTACTATACTTTTATGTAAAAGAGTTAAGTGATAGGTTGACAAGAATTTTTGGAAAATGTCAGAATATGACCACAGTGCAGAACAGGATCAGCTTAATGTCTATGTCTTGAATGTGGACAATTTAATGGATGATCACTGAGGTTCACAGGTAAGTTTTGAATTGGCAACAAAAGACTGAGTTATATTTGGCATACTTCTGGAGGTCTGTATTTCCCTGGCCATCTAATAATGATCACCGTGGAAAGCTTAGAATTGTCAGGCTCCTCCATGAATGCTTGATGAAAGAGGCAGGATTGGAAGTCAGAGACTCAAGGTTCCTGAGCTAGGTTTATTGCTGGGGTTCTTGTTCCAGCATTACAAAGGGTTCAGCAATCTGGAGAAAGGCTGTGCATAGATTAAATAAGAGTCCAAAGACAAAAGATAATTTTGAAAGCCATTGGGGGTCAGAGGAGCTTCAGCTAAAGGAGCTAAAGTTTTTTCTTGTCTCAGGATCCTTGCTTTTTATTAACACAATTTATCCTAAGGCAAGGTGAAGACAAACTTCAAAGGGTAGGGTTTACAGAAGCATTGTCAGATTGGGGAATAGCCTACGGCTGTTCAGGTGTTTGGCCAACAGGAGGCAATAACATGTAGATTAAGAAGCCGTGAGCTGTTTGGCAGCAAACAATCATCCTATTCAGGTTTGGGGGAAGTGCCTTTTAGCCATTCCAACAGGTGATTACATATGTGACTCAGCCCTTGTTGAGTCCCCAAGTTTCATCAACTTTTTGATGAAACTCTTGTAGTTATGACATGCTGGAATTGGCTTCCGACAGTTTATCACCTCCTACCTGTGTGGCCTTTGGTCACATTGGTAAAGTAAGAGGATTGAACTTGAGAATTTTATTATTTATATTTGTCTTTATAATTTACACTGTAACTTCTTCTGGTAGGATTTCAAGGGTATTTCTAATATGCAGAAGTCTAGTTCCCCAAACAAAACAAAACACATAGAGATCAGAAATAGCATAAAGTTATGAATAAGTGGCAAAATGACTAACTCTTACTCAAGCGCAAGCCACCCTACAGTAGTGTTACAAACCGTAAAATGTCTAAAGAGACGAGGCAGGAATTCCAGTTTTATGCTGTATAAAAATCTTCCCTAAACTTAGTGGCTTTAAAGCCAGAACCATTATTGCACCATTTGTGGGGCAAGGTTTGGGTAGGGCTCAGATGAGCGAGTCTTCTGGCCACATGATGTGGATGGAGCTCGCCCAGTGCTACTCAGCTGGCAGATGGGCTGATCTGGAGGCTTCATTACAGCTTGGCTCATGTGCTGGGCTCTGGGCAGGAATGGCTGTAGCTGGGCTCCACTGCCACAGCGATTGCAGAGCCTACACATGGCCTGTCCAGCATGACAGTCTCAGTCTAATGTGGTAACTCAGAGCCTCCAAAGAGCGTGTTCTGAGAGACCTGGATGGAGTTGGTGAAGTTTCCTGTGACCTGGCCTGTTAGTCCCATGGCATCACTTCCAATGGGTTCTCTAGGTGAGGCAAGTCACTAAGGCCAGGATTCACAGGGAAGTGAATAAAACTCCAGCTCTCAAAGGCACAAAAAGCAAAGAATCTGTGTCCATTTAAAAAGATGATTTTTCTTTCTTTTTAAAAATTGTAGTAAAATACTCATAACACAAAATTTACCTTAACACTTTAAAGTGTACAGTTCAGTGGTATTAAGTACATTCACACTGTCATGCAACCATCACCACCTTCAATCTTCATAACTCTTTTCATCTTGCAAAAGCCCATAAAGCATTTGTCCTTTTATGTCTGATTTATTTCACTTAGCCTAATGTTCTCATGGTTCATTTGTGTTGTAACATGTGTGAGAATTATTTTTTTTCCTTTTAAAGGCTGAATAGCATCTCATTGTCTGCATATGCTACATCTTGTTTGTCTATTCATCTATCAGTGGACACTTGGGTTGTTTCCACATTTTAGCTATTGTGAAAAGTGCTGCTATAAATATAGGTGTGCAATTGTGGGCACTTTTTATCTAGTAGAACAGAGGACATCAATAAGGGAATGGGCTGGGAATAAGGAAAAATCCAATAAAAACACAGTGAAAATGGCTACTCGGTATCAGCCTCAGTGTCAATGAGACAATTGGGATTGGGAGGGCCTGAGGAGCTGGGAGTAAGGGATATGTATGGGTCTGATCTAAAGAAGCACCAACACTAGAGCCAGCAGCTCCTGGTCATGCAGGGATGCATAGCTAGAGTGGCCCCACTTTGTGTTTCAGGAAAAATGGGCATTATGGATTTTTATGCGACCTTTCCTAATTTTTAAATGTCACCAAAACTTTTAAAGATTGTGCAAGTCAAATAAAAAGGTCTATGAGCTATATAATTTGAGATCTCTTCCTAAAACACACCAATATATAATGATGGATATCAGGGCCTTATCTATTCAAATAGTGTAGACTAGGGATCAACAAACTTTTTCTTAAAGGAATAGGTACAGCCCTTATCAGAGTCTTTTAGGATAAATTTAATTAGCATAAGCTTTCCCTTTTTTGGGTTCTAAATCCCCCAGTACTTTCTGGAGCTCAGTATTGATTCCCATTTTACAATAGTGTGATTGTACTCCAAATGGGAAAGTCAGGATTATAGTGTCTTTAAGTGGGTATTGAAATTATTTTGAAAAATGAGAACTTCTTTAGGCATGCTTTGATTTTTGATCAATTTGGTGATTCTATAAATGTGACCTAAATGTTTATAACAGAAAAATATTATATACTTCATATACTTCTAAAATTCCAATAATTCATTAAAGAACTTAAGTAATGCATAGTGTCAGTTAAATTGGAAATATTAACTGTGTGCATTTGTTGAAGTTAGGCCAGAAGATTTGTTCCTATGTCATAAACTGGTTATTTAACCATGGTTGTCTTACAAGTGGAGGGAGTAAAAAGTGGTAAAGTCAGGAAAGACAAAGACAGAAGTAAAGAATTACATGCCTCTGGGGGGTGAGGGCATATATGGGAGTGGGGGGGGGGTAATAGTAAGATATGTACACATATAATACCTTAATTAAAAAATAAAATAAAATAAAATAAAAATAAGTTTTGTGTAAAAAAATAAATAAATAAAGTGATATTTGTATGTAAAAAAAAAAGAAAAAGAAA
The DNA here is from genome assembly GCF_951640355.1 of Cnephaeus nilssonii. Classification (NCBI taxonomy): domain Eukaryota; kingdom Metazoa; phylum Chordata; class Mammalia; order Chiroptera; family Vespertilionidae; genus Cnephaeus; species Cnephaeus nilssonii. The sequence goes on along the minus strand of NC_137072.1, from coordinate 32,138,791 downwards.
TACATACCAAACTCTCCCAAATTGAAGGTTATTTCTCTTATGGAAAAAAAGCCCCACTTTTTCCCCAAATGGCTGAATCATGGTTTCACACATTATTGAAAATACTGTGTTTTAATTCCAACAGAAAACCAAACCTTTGATGACAGAATTCTCGGTGAAGTCTACCATTATTTCTCGCTATGCCTTCACTGCGGTTTCCTGCAGAATGCTGAATAGAGCTTCTGAGGACCAAGAAATTGAGTTTCTGATGCAGATTCCAGCCGCAGCTTTCATCACCAACTTCACTATGTAGGTGACATGGTCAGAGAGCCCGGAATGAAGATTTCTGTGTAGGGTGGACAGGGTGAGCCTGAGCTGATGTGTGTGGCCCACAGCCTTTGATCTGTGAGAATTTATTTCCCAGTGGATGATTCATGGACTAGAAGGTTGATTCCCTTTTTCTTTCTCTCCCCCTTTCTTCTTTCCCTTTTCCCTTCTTCCCTCTCTCTGTTCCTTTCTTCCTCCTTTCCATGACCTCTTCCTTCCCTCTTTCTTTCTCTCCTTCCCTCCAACAAATGAATATCCACTCCGGGCCAGGCCCTCTTCAAAGTGATTGTCCACATCTATGAAAGAGAAAATGCTGCTCTGCACTAGAAATTTTATAATAATAATAAGTAAACAAATCAATACATGAGATCATTTCAGACAGTAGCAAATGCTATAAAGAAGGCAAACAGAATTGAGCGGGGCTTGTTTAGGTAGGGAAATCAGGGAGATGGCTCAGAAGAGGCGATGTTTAAGTTGAGATCTGAAAGACAAGGTAGCATGAAACTTTGGCTATGTTAGATATAGTTCTTCTTTTCCCAGTGGATGGTAAAGATATGCAGAAGAGGGGAGGTGTTTGGTTTGAATTTTAGGCCTGGGCCTAAATTTCAGATTTATAGATTCAAGTTGATGGATTATCATGGAAGTTTGTCTGAGCAGATCTGCTGATTTCTTCCTGAAGAATCATAGAGGCACCTCAAGTTGTGTCTTAACATTTGTACCTGTTGAAAATTGCCCTAGAATGAAACGAATGATTCAAGGGTAGTGCCCTGGGTTGGAATGCAGTTTTTGCATATCCAAGAGGCAAATAAAAATATTTTCTACTGTTGTCATGGTTATGAGATCCATGCATTTGTCTTGGAACTGCAAGCTGCTAACACAACTGTCTTTTACTTTCAGGCTAATTGGAGACACAGTGTATCAGGGAGAAATTACAGAGAGAGAAAAGAAAAATGGTGATAAGGTAAAAGAGGAAAGGAATAAAACCACAGAAGATAATGGGTAAGTGCTGTTTAATTAACGAATTACAAATTCACTTTAGCAAAGTGTCAAATTTTCTACCTTTTTGCTTAGCTATCTTGATCTCTTTCTTCCTTCAAATATTTATTTTCTTATTTATAATAATAATCATAATAATGATACACCTGGTTAACAGCATAATAAATAACGATTTATAGTAAAAAAGAATATTTTAGCACTCCCACTTCCTAGGAACATCCATTTCTACTGTTTCTGTAGTTTTTTATCTTCATAACTCTAAATATTATGATAGTCTTGGTTTTTACAAATTTCTTGATAAAAATCAGATATTATTTGTTGAATCTATACTGTGAAATCATAGGATTTCAATTACAATGCTTCCATTCTCCCTCTGTGTTCCAAATTTTTACATTATTATTCCTTCTTCTTACATCCATTTTAGCAGTTATACCATCTTAGACTAGCCCTACAATCTCCTGCATTTTACCTTACCTTTCTGTTTTCATTCCCAGCACCCATCTTTTCTTATCTAATAATTTACTTTTTCGTTGTCAGAATTACTAACATTTAAATTCTAATCTGTCACAATATTTGTATTTTTTGTTTTATCTATAAACTGAATCTAAACACTGAAAACCCAGAAATAGCATTTACTTTTAATAATACATAAATAACATTAACTGTAGAGCCATCCAGCATACTAAGATTCTATTTCCCTCTCCACCAGCCTGTTTGGAGAAAAGTGATCTTAGTATCTAGATAAAACATTGTGAACATGTAAGCTTGCATTTTGTTCATTAATAAAAGGATGTAGCTTTGAGAAAGCTTGTTCTCTCAATTCATAGACTGTCAGAAACTTTGCTGTTGGAAATCCTACTATCGAGAATGGAACATGTGAGTTATGGGTTCACTTTGTTAATGAAAAGCAACCAAGGTCCACAGTTTCAGATAAGGGGTTGTTGGCCACAAAAGTCCACATTTATCTTAATTTTGTAGCTCCTCAGGACAAAGAACCTTGAGTTTGCTTCTCAGTTCAGGCTGATATTAAATGTTTTACACACAGCCCTGCTTTTCTTTGAGCTTCCAAACACTGCTTCATTTACCCACATTCCACCCTTCCCCCAATCCTCTAATGACCCTGTGTCTTTCTTTGTTTGGCAAAATGTTCCATGATGCTTCTGGTATGTAATCTCCCTTGCCACAGCAGGTTATTAAAACTTAACTTAAAAAAGCAACACTTTTATTGAATTTATTGGGGTGATACGGGTTCACAGAATTATATAGTTTTCAGGGGCACAATTCTATACCACATCATCTGTACACCGTATTGTGTGTTCACCACCCCAAGTGGTCTTTATCAGGATTGCCTTTTCTTATAACTCACAGATCATTCAGAGTCATGCCACAGTTTAGTTTAGTTGGATCAAGACCTACACATTTCTATTTTTTTCCTGGAGTTTCTAATTGATTTTCTTATGAGATAAAATTTAATTTTGTCACAATTAACATCTAGCAAGACACATAACTCATTTGAAATGGTAAGTGAACAATTGTGACCAAGTTTTGACAAGCAGTGAACCCATGTCATTGTCAACAGCAACTGGAAGGTATCACCAATTGGGAGACACATCTTGATTTCTGAGCTGTTAAACATGACAGAATAGGTGTCTCCAGACCATGGAAGACTGCCACATAATATTTTCCTTGTCACATAACAGTTACCTTGGGACATCTTTTTATTTTTACCTGGGCTGGTTTCATTACTTCTTGTATTCCATAATATCTTGATTTTCACCTCCACTTTGCTCAAGTGTATTCTGTAGTAACTTACTCAAAATGAGTGTGTGAGAGGCATACTTTCTGAGGCCTTGATTAAAGTGTTGACTGTGTACGGAATTTAAGATTCGGAATAATTTACCAATGAACTTTGAAGACATTGCTCCCGTGCCTCACAACATCCAGTATTACTGATAATGCATTTAATGTGGTCTAACACCATTCCTTTTATTTGTTTTCTCTACCTGATATTCTGATATTTTACAATAATGGGTTTAAGTGTCAGTCTTTTTTTTTTTTTTTCATCCTGATTAGCTTTCAATAAAAGTTTTCAATTTTTGTCTCTTTTCAGCTCTGGGAAAGAGGAGTGTAGGAAGCCCATCATCTTAGTCATTCATTCACTTATATGTAAACTTGGAGTTCTCCTCCCTGTATTTGGCCCCCCTTCTCACTCTCATCTTGTGGTGTCCTGGTGAACCAGAACCTGGAGACTCTGAGATTCTGCAGATGGTGTGTTTTTCTACGTTGCTGCAGTCCCTTCCTGCACAGTCTGAGCTGTGGAGTTCCTGGTCTACGGGATTCCCCAAGTCTCCCATAAATGATTTGAAATACTCACTGATGGTTGCCCCTACCACCCTTATTTCTTTGGTTTGATCCTTACTCTTCCTGTTATGGTCAGTCTGCCATATTGAATCAGAGAACTCTCACTCCAAGTAATGAAAGCATTTAAAATGATTTGTATTTTTATATGCTTTGCAATACTTTGCTTTTTACCCTTCCCTTAAGCATATCCATCAAACCTCACCAAAATGTAAAAACCTTATAAATTAGCTATTTTTTAAAGACATGTACACAGGTATCTTTTTTTAAAAAATATGTTTTTTTAAATTGATTTCAGAGAGAGGAAGGAAGAGGGACAGGAAGAGATAGAAACATCAGTGAGAATCATTGATGGTCTGCCTCTTGCATGCCTGCTATTGGGGATCAAACCCAAAACTCCAGGCATATACCCTGACTGGGAATCAAACTGACCTCCTGGTTCACGGGACAACACTCAACTACTGAGCCGTGCCGGCCAGGCTAACTTAGCTATTTTAAAGTTATATAAAATGTCTGGTTTATTTGGCCATCCTTCAAAAAAGAGAATGCAATTTACATCTTGACCCCAAACTCTCTTTCCAGCAGTTCACCTATTATAGCATCCCCTTACCCCTTTGGCCCCTTGGGTCTGACTCAGGAAGAGGGAGGAAAGTCCAGTAGTGTATGAATTCTCTGCTCTTAGTATCCTTTGGACCTTTGCAAACTTCATCTAGTACAAGCCTTTACTGCTTCCCACCCCCTGTGCTAATTTTTACTTTTAGTTTGTAAGGACTGTTACAGTTTGGCCTGTGCCCCAAGGTGACTTGAGGGAATCTGGCTTTTTCCGACCCTCTATCCCTTTTCTCTTGCATACAGGGAGAAGGGGACTGAAACGTTCAGAGCCTCCGTAGTCATTCCCAGCAAGGACAAAGCTGTCTTCCTCCTGAGTTATGAAGAGCTCTTGCAGAGGCGGCTTGGGAAGTATGAGCACGTCATCAGTGTGCGACCCCAGCAACTGGTGGGGAGGCTGACAGTGGAAGTGAATATTCTGGAGAGTTCGGGCATCACGTCCCTGGAGGTGCTGCCCCTACACAACAGTAGGCAGAAGGGCAGCGGAAGGGCGGAAGGTGAGTGGTGCTTGCGGGACACGCGCTGGGGTAATGCAGAGCTGGGCGTTGGCTGTAGAGAAATCTGTAAACCAGATGGCATCCCTTCAACAAAGGCTCTGAGTGTTTTTGGGAATCTAAATGAGTGCAACAAAACAAAGACAGTGCCCTGTACAATCTTTTTTTAAGCTAGGGCTTATCAAGAGAGTTAAAAATGTTTCAATTATTTGACACAGTAATCTCACTTCTGGGAACTTAACCTGGGTGAAACACCTAAAATATTGGTAATGTTATATGTATGAATCTGTTTGATAATTTGTAGTAGCAAAAACATTCTATCATCCTGAATATTCAATTATACAGGCATAATAAGTAAAATATGGTTATAAACACGATTCAGCATGTTACAGGGGAGAAAAGACACAATTGTACATACACTATAATGTTAAATATGATAACTTTGTTAAATACAAATATGACAAAAGACTAAGAAGTTATATAAAATAATCATTTTATACTAGGGGTGAAGGATTATAGGGTCATTTTCTAAAAATTTGTTTTAAAACTAATAATTTATATTAAATAATCACTTGTGTTTTATCCTATAATACCAGTAAGGCTTGGACCGGTGGGTCCAAAATTGCATCAGAGCCCTGGCCAGAGTGGCTCAGTTGGTTGGGTATTGTCCCATGCACTAAAAAGGTTGCTGGTTTGATTCCCAGTCAGTGCACATGCCCTGGTTGCGGGCTCAATCCCCAATAGGGGTTGTACAGAAGGCAGCTGATTAATGTTTCACTCTCACATCAATGTTTCTGTCTCTTCTGCCCCCCCCCACTCTCTCTAAAATTCAATAAAGAAGTCTTTTTTAAAAATATATTTTTATTGATTTCAGATAGGAAGGGAGAAAGAGATAGAAACATAAATGTTGAGGCACTAGTTGGTTTAGCTCAGTGGATAGAACTTTGACCTGCAGACCAAAGAGTCCTGGGTTTGATTCCAGTTAAGGGCATGTACCTTGGTTGTAGTCTCCTCCCCAGCCTGAGCCCTGGTCAGGGTGTGTGCAGGGCATGTGCAGGAGGCAACCAATCGATGTGTTTCTTTCAAATAGATGTTTCTCTGTCTTTCCCTCTCTCTTCCACTCTTCCTAAAAATTAATGCAAAAAATATCCTCAGGTGAGAATTAACAAACAAAAAGAAAAGAAAAAAAATATCAATGATGAGAAAGAATCATTGATCATCTGCCTCCTGCACTCCCCCTACTGGGGATCGAGCCCACAACCAAGGTACATGCTCTTCACCAGAATTGGACCTGGGTCCCATCAATCTGCAGGATAACGCTCTATCCACTGAGCCAAACAGGCTAGGGCTCAATAAAAAATCTTTTTTAAAAATTGCACCAGAGTCAGAATGACAAGATCATTGTGACATTGACATCAGAGAAATGCTAAGTGATAAGTGAATATGCAGAACCTTAATTCAGTCCCTGTGATTGCAAAGAAAGTGGCCCAAGATGTCTTCCTGTGTAAGAATATTTAGGGATGAAATTGGAAGGAGGCTGGGCAAATGACTTGATAAGTGGAATAAATTTAACACAATGCAAAAATAATCTGGAAACTACTTCTCCATATGAGAAGTAGTTTACTCTCAAACACTGGAGTGTGTCCTGGTCTGTAGGGGACTCAGGTCTTTTGTTATATGTTGACTCCAAACATTGAGTTTGACTCTCTCAATTCAGATCTAATTAAAATTTTAAAATATTGTCAGGATATCTGACATTCAGAAACGGCATCAGATACAATACACTATCCTTATGTCATATAGGCAGCTGTGCGTATGGTTAATGGATTCTAGTTGTTATTAACTATAACCTTGGCAAAAAATTACCTGGGCCCTTGTAAGACTCAGCTTGCGCATCTGCAAATCAGGGGTGATAACTTCTCATAGGGTCATTGGAACTGTTAGTGTGTGTGAAGTGCCTGGCCCAGAGTAAGCGCTTAAGAACTGTTAAGTATTGTCATTACTATTATCATCTTATATTTACTTATTTTCTTTGCAAATGTTACCACTTTTATTAGCTCATAAGTGTGATTTTGGAGGCAGGTCTTTGTCTGATTAGCTTTTATCTCCTTAAAATGCCTTTTAGAGAGTAGATATCTAAGTAAGTAGCTGCAAATTAGAGAATAAAAGCAAATATATGTATTTTATATATATAATTGCACCAGAGTCAGAATAACAAGATTATTGTGACATTGAGATCAGAGAAATGCTCATATATATATATATGTATATATATATATATATATATATATATATATATATATATATATACTAATAACAAAGAATGTTCTTAAATTTCATTGCTTCCTAATTATAATTTATAGGGATATTTTTTTATATACAACTGTGTTTCAGAGGGAAGATTCTTTGACAGTTTGTAGGCTCTGAGAGAGCAGAACAGCTGTGCTGTGTGTCTGGGGTGAATGCCCAGGACTCAATAGCTGTGTCCAGGCTCCCGGTAGGGGATTCTGAGGCTCCTGCTACAGTGATGAGAAGTATGTGTGTTTTGCCTACTTTTCAGAACCACTGTGACTCATCAGAGATGTGCGCAAGTGTTGTGTGTGTGTTATGTTTGGAGGGTATGAATCACATTGTTGGCCTGAAAAGTTGCTTACTGTTTACATTCAGGGCCTGAGAGGAATTTTTCCAGACCATTGATCTCTTGGGACCTGTTTATTTTTAAGAAAATTGTTTTCCCAGCACTTTGTAGTGGAGCAATTACTTTCCCTCCAGAGCATGGAGGTTTCATAGGCATTTACCCGGGCCAGGTGCAGAGGATGGGTGCCTTTTTGCTCCTCATTCCCATCTTTCAGAGCTCAGCTGTTATTGTTTCTGCAAAATGGCAGCCTCAGCAGGAGAGGCACAGATGTTGTGATTTTGTCTGGACACTTGCGTGTTTCCAAAAGAAATCCAGGGTAGAGATCAAACTAGGTTTGGCCTTGCACCAACATGAGTTGTCATTGCATGAATGTGGACCCAAGCCAGTACATTCCTCAGATGGAGCTGGTTGTGTTCAAAAGTCAGACTTCTGGAATTTCTCGAAGCAAATCTCAGACCACTGGACCCATTTTCATCTTTAGGGAAGCAATTCTAGATAAGGACTGCTGTGTGCTAGAAACTAGACTCAGCACTTTGCATGTATCATTATCTCATTCAACCTTTATAACCACCCTCTGAGGGAGTTTTTGTAAAATACCAAGGGTGTGAGTTTAAATTCCCAGTCTCTCCCTAGTTATATAAAAATGCAATAAAAGGCTAAAAGCAATATCACCTATTTTCGCCTCAGTTTACTTTCCTGGTATATCAGGATTGGGCCCATGGCTACTGTATCGTCAATGAATGGACTCCTTCTCAATCTATAAGCTAATTCTGTGAGGTGTAATTTGGATGCCAAAGTGTTATACTTTCTGGGTTATTAAAAAGTGTAACTCATGGTTCAGAATCTAAAAGATGACAAGCTAGTGTACAGTGAAAAGCAAGACTCCCTCTCCTATCCCCTTACCCCAGTTCCTCTCCCCTAAAATATTTTGATGATTTATGGGCTCGATAGAAAGAGTATTTGAAATTCAGACTTTCCTAGAACATACTTGGGCTGTGTTATCATCCGAAAGCATACTCCAGTATAGATATTCCATCTGTGTGACTGGTTCAAGGCTGGTTATTTCACTCTCTATGTTAAAATTTCAAACTTCCTATTGTTCCATGGCCCCAAATTACTGCCCTTTCCCTGATTACAAATATTTTTTTGACAGAAAATTTTCATATGTGATGAAATCCGCAAGGGATAGGATTAAAATAAAATGAGGTAAAGAAAGAAATAAGGTACCTTGCCTGTTTTATTCCCTTTTGCTTTACCTCAGTGACTCTCAAACTTGGCTATACTTTTATTGTCACCAGGAGAAATTATAAAAAGAAAGAAATGTAGATGATGATTCTTACATTAAACACTTGAATTAGAATTTGTTAGGGTGAGGCCTAGGAAGCTGTATTTTTGGGTGTGGTAGTCTATGAATTTATATGAGAAACTAATAATTTATATACAGAAGCTATATGAGGCCCTAGCTGGTTTGGCTCAGTGGATAGAGCCTCAGAACCTAAGGTCCTGGGTTCAATTCCAGTCAAGGGCTCAATCCCCAGTAGGGGGCATGCAGGAGGCAGCTGATCAGTGATTCTCTCTCATCATTGATGTTTCTATCTCTCTCTCCCTTTCTGAAATCAATACAAATATTTTTTTAAATTGCTTTAAAAAAAGAAACTATGTGAGTGATTTTAACATGTTAATTTACTTGTAAAGCTAAAGTAATGCTGATTATTTTTTTCTACCACTAACCAGAATAAAGAATATAAATATATTCTTCATATTTTTGCTTTTTTAAGGCACAGTTTTATTGAGGTTCAGTTTACATAGCTTAAAATATACTCATTTTAGGTGTCCAATTCATTGCTTTTTAGTACACTTGTAGAGTTGTGCAACCATCACCACAATCCAACTTTAGAACATTTCTATTACCCCACAAAGATCCTTGTCATCTATTCCCAGTCACTCCTTGTTCCCACCCCAGCCCCAGGCAACCATTAATCCACTTTCTAACTCTAGAGATTTTAGGTAGCTCTATTTTTAAAAGCCCCCAGGTATTCTGATGCTCAGTAAATGTTGGAAACCCTTACTTTGGACTTCCCAGCAGAATTTAGGGACATAAACTATGTCAGGATCTTGACCTACAGAAGCAGCTTTTAAATTAAAGAAAGTTATTTCTTTAGTTTCAGGTGCCATCAGAACACTCTGACTTTTCATCCTTCTTAAAATGTGTATCACTCCTCTTTTCTACCAACAGGTTTTTACTATTGGATACTGGCCAACATAGAATTACTCACACAGTTGGTGGGAAGTAACCTTGTCCCATATTCAACTTCTGCTCATCAACATAGAAACTTGAGATGGAAAAGTTCCAACAAGCTATCCCAGTGGGGCTAGTGCAATCTTTCTAACACAGTCTCAAGCTTATTAAACTAGGTATCCCATCTTCTCTTGGAAAAGACAAACATGATTATTTGGTGTATTTTCATGTCAGAGAGCTTCTCTACTTTCCACCACAGCTTCCTGAACCTGTGGGAATTGTTCTTCTGCTCTTCCCATTCTTCCCCCCACCACTGTGAGAGAAGATGCTCTTACCTCCCAAAGCCTAGCTTAGTGTTTACCTTCATCCTGACTTTTCCACACAGTCTGAATTCTTGTTTTCAATAATTATTTGGTGTTAGTTCCTACCCCTTTGTTTCATGAGACTTTTCTTGGTACACTGACTTTGTTTCCAAGCCTCCCAGCTGAATTCCAAAGAAATCTCAACTCCTCATCTCTGTCAAAACTGACGGACCCATATGATGTTACCCTAATTTGACATTAAAAGGACATTTTAGTTTCAGGAATGAGGAAACTTTCAACTGTCTTCTTGTTTCATCATTGTCTGGTTAATCATTGAGTGGTGCTCTACACTCAAGAACCCAGTTGGCTTTTAATTTAAAAAATATTCTAAAAAGACAACCTACAGAATGGTAGAAAATATTTGCAAATCGTATATCTGATAAAAGTCTAGTGCCCAGAATATATAAAAAATCCTTGCAACTCAAACACAAAAAATATATACAACCCAATTAAAATATGGGCAAAGGAATTGAGTAGACATTTCTCCAAAATAGATATACAAATGGCTAACAAGCATATGAAAAGATATTCAAAGACCATTAGTCATCAGGGAAATGCAAATCAAAAGCACAATGAAATACCACTTCACACTCACTAGGATGGCTATAATAATAAAAAAAGAAACAAAGGGAAAATAGGTTTTGACAAAAATGTGGAGAAACTGGGACTCTTGTACATTACTGGTGGTAATGTAAAATGGTGTAGCCACAATGAAAAACAGTTTGATGGTTCTTCAAAAAGTTAAACATAGATTTAGCATATGACCTAGCAATTTCTCTTAGTATATACGCAAAAGAATTAAAAACAGGTATTCAAATACTTGGATATGAATGGTCATAGTAACACTATTTACAATAGCCAAAAGGTGCAAGCAGTCCAAATGTCCATCAGTAGATGAATGGATAAATAAATTGTAGTATATCCATACAATGGAATATTAGTCATCCATACAAAGCAATGAAATACTGATACATACTACAACATGGATGAACTTTGAAAACATTATACTAAGTGAAAGAAGCCAGACTCAAAAGGTCACACACATATTTATGATTCCACAATGGATGAATCCATAGAGATGGAGAGCAGATTGGTGATGGCCTGGGCCTGGGGAGAAAGCAATAGAGAATGACTGCTTAATGATTACAGAATGTTCTTTGAGGGTGATGAATATGTTGTAGAACTGGATAGAGGTGGTGGTTGCAGGACATCATGAGTGTACTAAATGCCACTGAATTGTACACTTTCTAATTTTATGGGATGTGAGTTGTACCTCAAAAACATACAATGAGTAAACTTATATTTTAGGTTGTTAGACTCCCACTTCTTCAAGTGCCCTGGAAGTAATGTTTGCTGTGCTCTTCAGCAGTTATGTATGTGTTCCTTTACATGCCTAGGAGGGCAAATAATAGGACTAGGTGGAACTCAACCTAGGGCTTGCTTTTTAATCATATCACCCCTATGTAAGCTTCCTATAAAATGTGGACCTTAAGATCATCCTAAAGACTGAGGAAGCTTAATTAGAAGAGAACCACTCGAAATACAGTTTCATTACCTCTTATTTTAAGATGAGGTTGGTGACACTGCAGCTGTCCTTGGGAATAGTTTGACCAGCCACAGGTCCTGTAAGATCAAGTCGCCTCTGACTGGAGACTAACACAATGTCTTGTATTTCAGTAAATGACCAAGAAGGGGTCAAATTGAATCTGTTTTAAAATCTTACGTTTTCTTTGTTTGGTTGGTTAATCTCATGATTCTTTCTTTTGTTGTGAAGGCCCTTTAGGATTGTATTCTAGGCACCTAGAATGGTGCCTGCCATATAATGGGTGCTCACTAAGTATCTATAAAATGAACTTAGGAATAATAGCTGTTGGCAAAGGAAAGGCTGGTAGGTTTTCAACTCTTTCCTGGTTTAAGTTGGTTAATGTTGCCAGATCTTGGTGTAGATCATATTTTGTTGTGAAGGAGGGATTAGAAGACAGAATTTGGTTCCAGGAGATTGATCACAAAAATCTAGAGCTCATCTTCTTTGTCAGGATTGCCAGATAAACTATAGGATGCTCAGTTAAATTTGAATTTCACATAAACAATATGTCCCATGCAATATCTGTGACATATTTATACTTTAAAAAAGGTCATTCACTGTTTATCTGAAATTCAAATTTAACTGGGCCTCCTGTCTTTTTATTTGCTAAAAATCTGGCATCTTTGCCCTATTAAAGCACTGAATTATGACTGATTGTCACCCCAGTTCCAATTCCCTGTTGCTCTGTGTTCTCCCCTGGATCCAGTGTCCACCCTGCAGCTGGAAGGGCATGGCCCTGTTTGGCCTCTGTACATTTGCCAGAAAACAATCTGGTTGTTATGTGAGGGTTTCCAGCATTGTTCAGTGCAGAAATTATTCAGGTATGAATCATTTGGCTCCATAGATGGTTTTGTTTTGTTTGGTTTTTAATGCTGATATGAGAACACATTTTATCTTCTTTGTTCTGACATTGGCTGTACTTCAGTCAGGGCCAGCTATGAGCAGGATGGCTCAGAGAGACCCAGGAGGTTGGCCTTCTCTCTTTAACTTGACATTGGTGCGCAACCTACTCTTCTCTGGAAGACCTCTTTTTGTTGCTGTCTTAGTTTGATGTGTGAGGTGGGATGTTGTCTGGGCATATGGCACTGTCCACCATAGCTATGGCTGGAACCAGAGGTGGATCCAGGGCATGTGACATGAGTTACCTAGAGCATCTACCCCATTCACCAAAACAATTTCAAGATGATCCCTTCAAGGGCTCTTCTATTCACTTGCCAACTACATGTCAATGTGTTGAGTCATCCCCATGTTAAATGTTCAACAAGCTTGCCTTGAGTTCTCACCATGTTCCTGGCACTGTGCTAGAAGCTTGGAACCTAAAAATATCAAAGATGTTGTCACTGTACTTGAAAAACTTAGAGTTGGCAATTTTTACAAAATATATATTTTATTGATTTTTTACAGAGAGGAAGGGAGAGGCATAGAGAGTTAGAAACAATGATGAGAGAGAAACATCGATCAGCTGCCTCCTGCACACCTCCTACTGGGGATGTGCCTGCAACCAAGGTACATGCCCTTGACTGGAATGAACCTGGGACCTTTCAGTCCGCAGGCCGATGCTCTATCCACTGAGCCAAACTGGTTAGGGATAGAGTTGGCAATTTTTAAAAATTAAAAAAGTTTTTAATTGTGGTAAAAAACACACATAACATTAAATTTCTTTTAAAATATTTTTAAAATATATTTTATTGATTTTTTACAGAGAGGAAGAGAGAGGGATAGAGAGTTAGAAACATTGATGAGAGAGAAACATCGATCAGCTGCCTCCTGCACACCCCCTACTGGGGATGTGCCAGCAACCAACGTACATGCCCTTGACCGGAATTGAATTTGGGACCCTTGAGTCCGCAGGCCGATGCTCTATCCACTGAGCCAAACCGGTTTCGGCTAAAATATTTTTATTTAAAAATTAAATTGCAGTTTATATTCAATATTATTTTGTATTAGTTTCAGGTGTACAGCATAGTGGTAATCAATCATGTACTTTACAAAGTGTTCCTCTTGGCATTTCCAGTACCCAATGGGCACCATACATAGTTATTACAATATTATTGACTAAATTTCCCTATGCTGTACTTTATATCTCCATGTTTTTTAACTTCTAATCTGTACTTCTCACTCCCTTCACCTCTAGCACAACTATTTCTAAGTGTACAGTTTAGTAGTGCTCTTTATTCACATGGTTATACAACCAATCTTCAGAACGTTTTCATCTTCCCAAAATAACATTCTGTATCTTCTTCCCCTAGTTCATGGCAACGACTGTTCTACTTTCTGTCTCTATGACTTTGACAACTCTAAGAACCTCATATAAGTGGAGTCACATAGTATTTCTCTTTTTGTGAATGGCTTATTTCACTTAGCAAAATGTCCTCAAGGTTTATGACAGAATTTTCTTCCTTTTTATGGCTGAGGAACATTCCGTGGCATGTATAGACCGCATTTTGTTCATCCCCTTATCTGTTGAAGGACATTTGGGTTCCTTCCACTTCTTGGCTATTGTAAATAGTGCTACTATGAATATGGTGTACACAGGATCCTTGAAATTTTAATTTTATTGGGTATATGACCAAAAAGTGGAATTAATGGATCACATGATAATTATATTTTTAATTTTTTGAGGAATTGCCATACTGTTTTCCATATTGCTATAACATTTTACATTTGTAACAGTGCACAAGGTTTCTAATTTTTCCACATCCTCACCAACTACTTGTTATTTTCATGTGTGTGTGTGTTTTTAATCCTCACCTAAGGATATTTTTCCATTGATTTTTTTTTTTTTTAGAGAGAGTGGAATATCGATGTGAGAGGAACACATCGATTGGTTGCCTCCTGTATGCGCCCTGACCAGGGCCCGGGCCAGGAAGGAGCCTGCAACTGAGGTACATGCCCTTGACTGGAATCGAATCCGGGACTTTTCAGTCCGCAGGCCGATGCTCTATCCACTGAGCCACACCGGATAGCCCATGTGTGTGTGTGTTTTTAATAGTAGCCATCCTAATGGGCATGTAGAGTCAGCAATTTTGAATAATAAAAAAAGAAAATCCTCTGTAAGGTTGAATCTATAAAATGACACTCAGGTTTTCTAAATTATTGGGCCATGTTTTGCCTGCATGCACAAGGACAATGTCAAGGAATTTAACACAAACCTCTCAGTCTTATACGCCTTTGCTGCTCCAGCACTGTTCTTGGTGGACCTCCATTCAGTTCAATTTCAAGTACTCAGAGCAGCAGTTTCAAGTATTTGAGGTCTTCGATGGACACAAAATGATATTGGGCAGGGATAATGGGTGTTTTTAGGGGTTAACTGCTTTTAGAATGTGTGAAGTAGTTACATTGTTTTCGTTTTTATGCATAGTTCTCTGAGGAAGTTAATGAAATAGGGAAAACAGACTCAGTGATGTATTCTTTTAGGAAAAAAGAGCATTGTATAAGTAGTAAAGAAAACTAATTTTCTAAGAAATCTGGGCAAACACCACTTAACTATAAAGTGATAAAATTGAACTCCTTCAGCTGTAAACTTACATTATTAGTCTATGCTATATGCTGCTGCCATATCTATACAATGCTATTTTCCTAAAGGATGTAACATACCAAATATCAAGATAGGGGGGAAACCCCCCTTCCAATAAGAAAACTATGTATATAATAAAGGACTTATGAAGGTATTAAACCAAATTCTTTCTCATCTTCATTGTCTTAACTTAAC
Source organism: Cnephaeus nilssonii (assembly GCF_951640355.1). NCBI lineage: Eukaryota > Metazoa > Chordata > Mammalia > Chiroptera > Vespertilionidae > Cnephaeus > Cnephaeus nilssonii. Next base: position 32,123,492 of record NC_137072.1, on the reverse strand, counting down.
CATTTTCTTTTTCCCGAAACCTAGCTAGTATTTTATTTTAATTGAGGTGTAAGGACATATAACATTATATTAGTTTCAGGTGTACAACATAATGACTTGATATTTGTATAGATTACAAAATGGTTACCACAACAAGTCTAGTTAAGATCCATCACCACATATTTAACTGAGCAAACCCCCAAATAAAGACTAAGCTAGAGACAGAGCAAGGCAAGAAGTAAACCAATTTGCATTGCAGAAATCCCTGAAGTCTCAGGCATTTGGGGCACCAGACATCTCAACAAGTGAACTTAAATGTGGGGCTATTTCCAAGAAGTCGAAAGTTTGTGTATCCAGTAACCGCTAGCTGGCAGGAGGCTGGAGGCTTCTTCTCTATGGAGGGCAAACAGTGGATCACCCAGATGAGGCCTGAGAAGTTCTCCTGCGCCAACAGCAAAACTCCCTAGCCAGATCTTTCCCTAGAGGACTTGCCCACTTTTCCTTTCTTGGGACTTGACAATTCTTACTTTGGTGCCGTGGGGACCTTGGCAACAGAAAAGCTTCACACATGGATTTGGGAAGAATTGGAAACATATCACAAAGCTTGCAAGTAGCCGGAAAGAGCAGCAGATAAAGTGGTCGCTGGGAAGTAATTTGCTAAGGGTTTAAGCATGAATAGTTATGCATGTTACTAAATGCTTTTTATTGTTCCTACAGGAATTATCATATACTTTCTCTTCTTTAATTTCTTAAGTGATTCATTGAGTTAATTTTCTGGTATTAAAACATCATTGTATTATTAGAATAAACTCCAAATGGTCATGATGAATGACCTTTTTAAGATTCTGCTGAGTTTGCTAATATTGTGCTTAAGAGTATCTACATATATGTTCATGAACAAGGTTGCTTTTTTAGATGTGGGTCCTTAGAATTTATTGGAGAGTACCCCCTTCTTTTATTCTCTGGATGATTGTATAGGAGAAGGCAATTACATTCTGGTCTTCATGCTTTGGTTGTGAGAACATTTTTTCATTGCTGATTAAATGTATTTAATGATTTAAAAAAAAAGATTCATCACCACACATTGTTACAGATTTTTTTTTCTTGTGATGAGAATTTTTTAAAAAATATATTTTTATTGATTTCAGAGAGGAAGGGAGAGGGAGAGATAGAAACATCAATGATGAGAGAGAATCACTGATTGGTTGCCTCCTGCACACCACCTACTGGGGATCGAGCCCACAACCTGGGCATGTGCCCTTGACTGGAATTGAACCTGGGACCCTTCAGTCCATAGGCTGACGCTCTATCCACTGAGCCAAACCAGCTAGGGCTGATGAGAACTTTTAAGATCTACTTTCTTAGCAACTTTCAAATATACAATACAGTATTATCTATCTATCTATCTATCTATCTATCTATCTATCTATCTATCTAATAGAGAAATATGCTAATTAACCGGGATGCCATAATGGGTCAATCAGATAGGAGGAGGTTGCACATGCAGCATCGGGGGCGGGGCAGCAGGGTCCTCCATGCGCCTGCACTGGGGGAGGGCCTGATCAGCAGTGGCCGCAGCTGCTTCAAGGGCCGGAGAGCGAGGCAGCGCTGACCGGCGACTCGAGGGTGGGCGGTGCTGCGTGATTTTTGAATCGCGCTCTGGGCTCCTAGTTAACTATAATCACCGTGCCCATTACTTTTTCTTTTAATACTCTGTTCATTTGCTTGAATCGTGTCTTTATTGCTACCATCAAAGGGTAGTTGCCCAATTATTCACTGTATTTTTGACAGCCATATATTTAAGAAATCTGCCCCCTGGAGCCCATAGATAATTTAGTCTCTTTTCCAAGGGTTAATGAGCAGGCAGTGTTTGTTTGGAAATCCTTTTGTAAAATATCCAGGTGTTGGCTGCTTTTCTCCAACTGTAGGCAACCCCAAGGCCCACAGGAAACAGAAGCCAGGAAATCCCTCTGTCAGTTAACCCAAAGGGGTGTGGCTTCCAGCTGATGTCCTTGTGTGTGGTTCTTTGCTCCTAAATACTGTCACCTTTAGACATGTTACACAGCAGTTGGCTTCCTTTTATCCCCATGTGGTTGTCTAGGAAGAGAATGTTTACTTGTGAATAAAATCCATGTTCCAAGACAAAACTAAGGACATGCATTTTTGTTCTCTTCACCATTTACACAAAATGTATTAAGTGCTTTGTCATTAAAAGATAGAATCGATGGGAGGAATGTTTAATAACAGTTGTATGCAAGCTTCCTAACCTTGTGTTGACTTCTTAGAGAATCTGGTGAAAGCTATAGATTCTCTCTCTAGGAGAAATAAACATGTATGCTCTTTCATGCAAAGTTCTGCATTTAATTTCAGGAAGCTTCTAATTGCATCGTATTTAATAAGTGTGTTCTCTACATAAACATTCTTAAATGCCTGTTATGAATGTTTATTTTGATGTGACTTTTTTCCCCTTCAAATAATGATTATTTGTTTTTACTAAGCTCTCAGTCGTGTAGCAAAGCTTGTTATGGCAAAATGTAAATTGTATGTTATCAAAGAATATTTTAAACCATTCATTGCCTTCCAGCCTAGACAGAGTAAACAAGAAGCTGCTTCTGAGGGAAGAGGCTGGAGGCTAGTATGTGGTCAGCACCTACCATGTGCCAGGCGCTAAGCTCAGTTCCTTATATATGTGATCTCGCAATTCTGACAATGATGCTATGGCATGGTTTACTCCAATTTAACAGCTGTGGAACTGAGGCTTAGAGATATTAAGTCAGTCATTTTGAGTCTGTCACACTCTAGAGTGCATTTTCTTCAGTATTATGTGGCTTCTAAAATAATACCTATTTCTTATTCAAAAATATGGGGATTCAGACAGGAAGAGAGTATCATGGGGATGCTGGTGACCTGAGAAGCAGGGAAGAATATGTGGAGAAAAGGCCATTAGTGAATCTCACCGAGGACACACCAGAGGCTGTTGTATGCCACTGGAGGTCATCTTGCACAAGACCGATGCCTGGATTAAAATGGGAAGATGACATTAGAAGACAGCCTCCTGCAATTCAGAGCACTTGCCACACTCCTGACCCTAACCCAGTGGGTGAGAAGGAGAGAAAACCAACAGGAAGAAAAGATGAGGGTTCTTATTAGTGAAGTAGCCAGATTCTCACTCTTTTGATCTGTTCCCAACCTCTTCCCTTGCACCCTTCATTATCTTCAGAACATATCCCATGACTGCTGAGGGCCCTGCTAATGAAGCTCATTATGCTTATGAACTATTTTGTGAGGGTCAAGAGCATGAGTCCAATTCACAGTAAGAAAAAGCTGAATAGTCTTATTCTGCTTTGGGATTTTGGCCAGTAACAGTGGGGCAGCCTATACTAACCTCATTGATTAAAAGATTTATTTCCTCCTCTAATAAAAAGAGGATATTTTTTCCTAGAGAGATTACTCTGGAATATTTTCCAGGTAACTTTTTTTGGAGGGGGATTGGGAGTGGAAAATTCACTGGGTCACATTGACTGTCTGGTACTTAATGGGTGGAAATCAGCCTCAGGGGCTAAACCTCTCCGTGAGCGACCAAACTGTGAATCAACCCACAATTTGGGCATATAAAATAAGCCCATTTAGAGGAATCTCTTGAATTTTCATCATGAACTAGCAAGCATCAGAGGTCAATAGGAAACCAAAATAATAACACACTATCTTTTTTCATGGCTTATATCAAAGAGCCTAGTCAAATGAATTATGAAGAGAGAAATTAAATTTTTAATACTCAATTCTTTTATTCAACCATGAATGGTATTAATTCAGGGTGGTTGTGAGAGCACATCAATGAGAGAGATTTGAAACACGAAAAAGTAGGTACATGCTGACAGTACTGTATAAAGAGTCAAATCTAATTACAGAAATGTACAATGTCAGTGCTGCACAATTACATACATCAAAAACACGTGACCATTGTTTCTGTGCAGGAACCAGAATCAGCTGCTAAAATACATCTTTCTGGGTCCCACCTCCAGAGTTTCTGATTCAGAATTTCTAGGTGGGCCCAAGAATTTGTGTTTCTAGCAATTCCCAGTGACACTGATGCTGCTGGCCTAAGACCACATAGTCAGAACTGCTTGGCACTGTCCCTGCAGGTGACTGAGTCACCCAGGGTTGGCTCCGAATACTTCAGAAGAGATGAGTTGGGATAGTGGCCTCTGCCAACACGACATCTTTCTTGGAGCTTTTACTGATACTGCACGAAAGTGCTTCTGGGTTCTGCCAGCTGGAATTACTCTGAATACACCTAATCTGTTCTGCTATACAACTCCCAATGACTTTAACTTTTTTAAAAGTTGGGGTATACATAGAATAAAGTATATACATCTTATGTGTACACCTTGATTAATTTTTACATATGTCTATACCTGTATAACTACTTCCAAATCAAGACATAGAGTATTTCCACCACCCAAAGGCTCCCTTATACTCTTTCCCAGTCAGTTCTCACTCCGCAAAGCTAACACTATTCTCTTCCAATTGCCATGTATAAGTTGTGCTGCTCTTAAATTTTATGTAAATGGAAAAAATGGAGAATATACAGTCTTTTTTATGTTATGTTTTACTCTAAATGATTGTGAAATTCAACCATTTTGTAAATAGCAGTTATTTTCTTTTTGTTGCCTGTAGTATTTCAAGTTTGACATGTTGTATTGTCTTACATTTAATTCCCTGGCCCTACTTCTATTTTTAGACATTTTAGTTTCATAATAATATTAGCTAACATGACTGCTTACCATGAATCAGAATAACACTAAATACATTACATTACTTAATCTTTTCAATAGTGTGAGTTAATCCATTTTATAGATGAGATAACCCAGACTCAGTAACTTGTCCAAAGTCCCATCTACACTAATAAAAGAGAAAGATGCAAATTGACCGTACCTTTGTGACATCCACCAGCCAATCAGGAGTGCGTATGCAAATTAACCCAACAAAGATGGTGGGTTAATTTGCATCACAGGCACCAAATGGCCGGGGGCGGGGCTGGACGCTTGCGTCGTTGCCATGGTGACGACGCAGACATTCCACACAGCCCCAGCCACTCTGGGCCTCTGGGCAGCATGTGAAGGAGGAAAGGTGGCTCCGGGCCAGAGCGCAAAGGTGGCTCCGGACAGAGCAAAGGCGGTGTCGGCAGCCAGGGGAAGGAAGGTCCATTCTTGCACAAATCTTAGGGCATCGGGCCTCTAGTAGATAATAAAAGGTAGTAAATGCAGGTACTTCTCATTCATTCATGGTCCTGAGTTCTTAGGTAGTGTATTATCAAGCTGCTCACTCTTGGTGCTTTACCAATAATCACCAATGAAATGAAAGATTGACTCCAGAGAACAGCAAATTTCATTCTATTTCAAGGACCATTTCATTTTCAGCCTCTTTTCCTTCTTTCTGCCTACTGGTTCTAAGGTAATGTCAACCAGGCTAATGAATTGGAGGCTTGCATTTTTAGATGTGCATTGAGAATTTCCCAACTCCTTCTTCAGATGAGCAAATTTGTTGGAAGCATGTAATCTTCCATACAGTTGTCTTTCTACAGGAATAAACTTACCTATTTTTTTTTTTTTTAAAACACAAAAAATTTTACCTTTATTTGTTAATATTTTCTTTATTTAACCTCTGATGTAGCTTAATTTAATAAAAGAAACAATTCAAATTACCATACATTCTTGCCTTATAATTCATGTATAGAATTATAAATGAGATTATTTTGAATGTTTAAAAATCTTCTTTTTTTTTTTTTTTTTGCAAACGATAAAAATTTTATTTAAAAAATATTGTATTCACAAAGGTGTCTTGAAATGAAAGAGTAACCAATATAGTTAATAGTAATTCAGTGTATCTGGGTAAAGGTTTCTTGGTAAATGTCCTAGAATCTGACACAGTGAATGATTTCAAGTGACTTGGATAAAAAACCTTTTTTTTTTTTTTTTTTTAAATTTCTTTATTGACCAAGGTGTCACATATTTGTCCTCATCCCCCCATTCCCATCCCACACCCCTCCCCTTGGATGCCCCAACCCTCTGTTGAACTTAAGCATTGATTAGGCTCATATGCATGCACACAAGACCTTTGGTTGATCTCTCCCCCCTCCCCCCACCCTCCCCTATCCTCCCTCTGAGGCCCGATAGTCCGATCGATGCCTCCTTGTTTCTGGTTCTGTTCTTGTTCATCAGTCTATGTTGTTCATCATTTCCCCTAGATGAGCGAAATCATGTGTCAATAGAGATATACTTATAAGAATTGAATGTGCGACGAGCAATAATAGTTATGCTGACAGGCAAATGAATCAGTCTGTAGTGAGTTTCTTTCTGGACCAACAGTTCTTTTGAGACCCAATATCAATGTCCATCAGTTCCCTATGAGTACATGTCGGCACTGACCCCTCAGCTCTGGATGGTGGACAAATGGTGGTAATGCAGGTCCGACTCCCTCTGGTTTGGTCTCGGCCGGACCCAGGGGCACTGATACACCCGGATCCAGGGGCCCACGGGCTCACCCGGACCCGGGGCCAGGCTCACCCGGATCCAGGGGCCCACGGCCTCACCCGGACCCGGGACCCAGGCTCACCCGGATCCAGGGGCCCGCGGCCCCACCCGGACCCGGGGCCAGGCCCACCCGGATCCAGGGGCCCGCGGCCCCCCCCGGACCCGGGGCCAGGCTCACCCGGATCCAGGGGCCCGCGGCCTCACCCGGACCCGGGACCCAGGCTCACCCGGATCCAGGGGCCCGCGGCCTCACCCGGATCCAGGGGCCCGCGGCCTCACCCGGATCCAGGGGCCCGCGGCCTCACCCGGACCCGGGGCCCAGGCTCACCCGGCTCCAGGGGCCCGCGGCCTCGCCCGGACCCGGGGCCCAGGCTCACCCGGCTCCAGGGGCCCGCGGCCTCGCCCGGACCCGGGGCCCAGGCTCACCCGGATCCAGGGGCCCGCGGCCTCGCCCGGACCCGGGGCCCAGGCTCACCCGGATCCAGGGGCCCGCGGCCTCGCCCGGACCCGGGGCCCAGGCTCACCCGGATCCAGGGGCCCGCGGCCTCGCCCGGACCCGGGGCCCAGGCTCACCCGGATCCAGGGGCCCGCGGCCTCGCCCGGACCCGGGGCCCAGGCTCACCCGGATCCAGGGGCCCGCGGCCTCGCCCGGACCCGGGGCCCAGGCTCACCCGGATCCAGGGGCCCGCGGCCTCGCCCGGACCCGGGGCCCAGGCTCACCCGGATCCAGGGGCCCGCGGCCTCGCCCGGACCCGGGGCCCAGGCTCACCCGGATCCAGGGGCCCGCGGCCTCGCCCGGACCCGGGGCCCAGGCTCACCCGGATCCAGGGGCCCGCGGCCTCGCCCGGACCCGGGGCCCAGGCTCACCCGGATCCAGGGGCCCGCGGCCTCGCCCGGACCCGGGGCCCAGGCTCACCCGGATCCAGGGGCCCGCGGCCTCGCCCGGACCCGGGGCCAGGCTCACCCGGATCCAGGGGCCCGCGGCCTCGCCCGGACCCGGGACCCAGGCTCACCCGGATCCAGGGGCGCATGGCCTCGCCCGGACCCAGGGGCACGTGGCCTCACCCGGACCCGGGGCCCAGCCTCACCCTGACCCAGTTCCCAGCCTCACCCGGACCCAGGGGCACGCGGCTTCACCCGGATCCGGGACCCAGCGGAGTTTCGTCTTCTTGATCCCAATTCCTGTTGGTCAATTCCCTCTCAGCAATTCCTTCGGCCATTTTCTCAGAGTTCCAGGGCAGCCACCGCAGAACTCGTTGGGCGGCGGGCTCGGCAAAGCTCCGGTGTGCCCGGTGCGCGGCGGCGGGCTGGTCCGGGGTGGCTGCGTCGGCCCTTGGGTCTGCAGCGGTGGCCGGTCGCCGAGCGTGCGCACCTGGCCGCTTCCGGGGCGTTGAGATTCTTGAAGGACTCGGAGGTCAGCAAGCGCGTAGTCTCCCGCCCCATGTCTCCCAGGGGCTCGTCTGTCCGTGCTCGGCAGCGAGTGAAGCCTTCCCCTCAGCCGGAGACCGCTGGGGGAACTGCGCCGAGCACGTTCCAGGCCGCCATTGTGTCGCCTGAGCCGTAGTTTTTAAAGTGTGGTCTTTGGGTCACCGGCATCAGCTTCATCCCGCGTACCCCTCTCTTTTATTCTAGTTGTATAGCATCCGCTCAGTTAGCCCTCCGGTGGTTCTGGATGGTGTCCGCTCCGCTCTCCCGTTGTAGTCTCAAAACCGTTGTGGTAGGCAGAAATCAGGCTTCTGCCCTATGCCTCCATCTTGGTCCTTGTTTGTATAGTTAAGTCTTGATTGTTGTTGGTGTCACTGGGAGGAATTGTCCTCCAGGCCTATTGGCCGTGCGGACCCTCTGTGTCTATAAAGGAAGAGTTGCTGTGCGGGAGACACGCCTATGTGCCGGGTCTTGGTGCAGCAAGGCTTCGGCGCTCACTGCGTCTGCCTCTTGAATGTGTCCCTTATGGGAGTGGTCGAAATCTGATGTCATCTCACACCGACCACTAGATGCCTTCGTTTCTGGGTCTCCAATGGAATGTAGGTCAGCTACTGCCTGTGGCCCCTCAGCAGGAATTACAGCATCCCTTATATTCGTGACCTGTTTCGGTGTCTTCCCCTTTTGGCTGCCTCCCTATCGCTCAGCTTCCCCAATCTCCCTAGGTGGTCGCTCTTGATACCCCCCTTTGTGGGCTGAGTGCAAAGTCTTGGTGTTGTTAAGCCTTGATTGCTGTTGGTACACTGGGAGGATGTGACCTCCAGTCCAATTGGCTGTGAGGATCAGCTGTGTCTATGCCGGGAGACAGCCCCATTCAACTAGACTTGCAAAATTGTAAAAGCCTCTGTGTTCAGCTTGGATGGGGCGGAGTTACAGGGCGGAGCCTACCGCCTTGGCTTCCCGTCAGCCCCGCCCTATGAGGTTCCTGTGTCTCAGTGTCCCTCTGTACTCCCAGCAAACACCTCTGAGAGAAAAGCGCCCTGGAGTTTCGCGCGCTGCCAAACAGTCTAGTTTCTCCCCCAATGAATCTGGATTCCCAGATTCTCTCCCGGAACTGGGTTTCCGTGTAGTCAGAATTGGGGCTCACCTCAGTCTGGCGCTTTTGTCTCCTTCCCTCCAGGGCGACTCAGCGGCACAGTCAACAGCCCATCCTCCGCGCACAATCCTGTGTGCGCCTCCGGTGCTCTGCTCTTCGCCGCCTCTCTGCATCTCTGCCTTACAGCCCAGCTTTCCCCAGTATGAGCATGGCTTCCCCGGGTCTTTCCCGGAACTGGGGTTCAGTGCAGTTGGAACTGGGGGTTCAGCACAGTCCGGAGCTTTTGTCTCCTTCCCGCTAGGGCAATCCAGCGGCACAGGCAACAGTCCCTCCTCTGCGCACATTCCCGTGCGCGGCTCCGGCGCAGCTCCTCTGTGTCTCTGTCCCACAGCCCAGACTCCCCCAGCATGAGCCCGGCTTCCCAGGGTTTCGCCGGGCACTGGGGTTCAGTGCAGTCGGAGCTGGGGTTCAGCACAATCTGGCGCTTTTATCTCCTTCCCGCCAGAGAACGCCAGCCAGGCCGTCAGCCGCCCCTTCCTCTCCGGCTCCGTCTTCCCTGCACGCGCGCGGGCTCGTGTCTCCGCCCGTGTCTCCATACCTCAAGCTTTTACGGCTTCTCTGATTTTCCTTGTGGTTTTCTTTTTCCTTCTAATTGTGCGCATTTCAGTCAGCCAGCTTTCCTGTGGTTCTGGATGATGTCCGTTTTGACTTTTAGTTGTGTTTTTGATATTGTTGTGCCCGGCTGTAGGTTAGGTGTTTAACCTATGCCGCCATCTTGGTTTCTCTAAACTTACCTATTTGCTAGCTCTCTGGTCACTCCCAAAATTTCTGCCCTTGATAAGTAGAAATAATAGAAGACTCAGTTTTGCTCTGTGGTTCCTGTTAGGGCTATGTTACCAGGAAAGCCCTGGTTGGGCTCGGGCTGCCCATCGCTGTGTCCAATAACAAAGGCAGGGTTGAATCATATTAGGCTTTTATTGAGAAGGCTAGCCAACCCAGAAGACTGGGTGCTTACATGCATCAAACCCTGTCTTCCAGCAAGATTCAGGGGACAGGATTATGAAGGGGAAGGGGCTGGGGTGAGAAATGCAGCTACATGCAGGCCTGGGGGTCTGCAGACGTCAGCTATTATAATTAGTCATCAAGCGATGAGATGATGTTGATAAGATGATGGTTTGACTCCTGGTGGGTCGGCCTGACCATGTTTATCGGTTCCGCTTGCTGGATTCACAGCTGAGTCCCTTCCTCAATTGCTTTGCATAGGCCTTGAAAAGGAAACTTTAAGAAAAAAACCCCTATTCATATTTAAGAAACTTAACCACCTATTCACATAAGTATATATGTTCTAAGATTTAAAAAAATATGATTACTTTTCAGATTAATTTAGGTGTTCTATCTATTAGATTATAAGTCCCACCTATCAGTTATACCTAACTTGTTGCTGAAAAATAATTGTCTGTTCTGTTGAAAGAAATGTTTAAACTTCCTTTCATTTTAATATCTAATAAAATTTAGCAGAAGGAAGTTTATTCTTAAGTACAAATTACCATGGGTAAATTATGCCTCATTTCCTTTTTTATTTTTTAAAATAAGGATGGAAAATTCCTGGTCATCTTTATGGTATCAACTTGAATAGATTTTAAGATAGTCAGATGCTTTATAGCAGTCTTAAGCCTGGTTTTGATTCAGTATCTGGATAAAACATCTCCACATGCACTGATGTTTATGAATTCTCTATTTTATTTTCATATTACTTATTGTATAAACAGATCTCAAAAATTTGGATTTCTGTTGCTAAGTATATAAACATGGTGGTGTTTGGATTTGTAAAAGTGGGTAGTCTGTGAAACGATTCTTTGTTTTCTAACAGGAAGTAAAGGTCAGGGGCAAAAAATGGGATGACTTTGCTTAATGTCATCTCACTAATTTTTCTTAAATCACATAAAATACATTCATCTGTTTACCTTTATGGAATTCTAATTTATAGCCTAAGATTCATGCTGGGAAAAGCTTTGGGAAAGTGGGGAAAGCTCTGAGAAAGTTCGTTGTTGTTTTTTTTGTTGTTTTTTTTTTTAAGAGCCACAAACTTTCTGGACAAACACTATGGTAGGGCAACCAAATAACTGATGAGGGAAAGGTTTTCTTTATGGAAGAAGTCCATATGGAAGTAATGATAGAATCAGAAACCCCCTTTACAACTCTAATGAAATAGTGGGTCTAGACCAACATTATTAGCAATTGATAAAACTGTTAAGTGAAAGTTTGATGAGGAACTTCATTATGGGTGATCAGATTGCCAACACTGGAACAACCATCAATCTTACCACCACTAAAAGTAGACAAGTTGATATTATGTACCTTCTGATTTGATAAAGTAGTAAGTACTCACATCACCTATGAAGTGTTCTTGCAAATAGCATTGAACCTGAGTCTAACCAAGCCTTCAGCTCTACCTATCAGAACACAATGAAATACAGGGGATTGAGCTGTGGTGTGAGCCTTAATACATTCGGTTCTCATGGGAAATCTTGAGGCCCAGGCTGTGTCCCAGACCAATTAAATGAGCTCTTGGCTGGGCATCAGTATTTTTTCTAGCTCCCCCAGATGTTACAGTACAAACCAAGGTTGGAAACCAGGGGAATAGAGGAGCAAGTTAAAAGATAGGACGAGCCGAAACCGGTTTGGCTCAGTGGATAGAGCGTCGGCCTGCAGACTGAAAGGTCCCAGGTTCGATTCCGGTCAAGGGCATGTACCTTGGTTGTGGGCACATCCCCAGTAGGGGGTGTGCAAGAGGCAGCTGATCGATGTTTCTCTCTCATCGATGTTTCTAACTCTCTATCCCTCTCTCTTCCTCTCTGTAAAAAATCAATAAAATATATTAAAAAAAAAAAAGATAGGACGAGAAAACAATCAAGAAATGCAGAATGTGAGAAACTTTGTAGGACAAATGACTAGTGTTTTATAACACATATATTTAGTAGTAGAAAAAAGGTGGGGGTAGGTGCCACTTATAGATTAAAAGAGACTTAAGAAACATAAACCAAATGTGATGTTGGGACTTTGTTTTGATCCTAATTCCAACAAACCAACCATTCTAAGACATTTTCTAAAGAATCAGGAAAATTTTAATACAGACTGAGTATTCAGCCATAATAAAGGATTGCCCATTAATTTTGTTAATTGTGATAATGGCTTTGTGGTTATGCTAAAAAAAGGTTCTTATAGTTAGAGATTCATACTGAAGTATTTATGGATGAAATATGATGTCTGGGATTTGTCTTTAAACTACTCTCAAAAATGGTGAGGTGATACATAAAAATAGATACAAAATATTGGTAAATAGTTGATAATTATTAAAGTTGGGTGATGGGTTTATGGGGTTCATTTTACTATTCTCTCTACTTTTGTGTGTTTAAAAAAATCTCATAAGAAAAGATTAAAAAAGAGGCATGAAGGTGAACTATATGATAGCTTATCTCATGCATCGTGATACATTATCAGCATAACATCTAGGAATTTCATGTGGAAATAAACCCACGATCAAATGAAGTCTAACCCTCTGTGTCACTGTAATACAATTTCCCCCCTCAGGAAAATCTAAACTAATAATAGAGGAATATGCAAATTGGTCAGGATGCCCTCACACAATGACTGAACAGCAGTCTGCAAGGGGCGACCAGGCTGGCAGGGTAGGCAGTTGGGGGCGACTGGGCTGGCAGGGTGGGCAGTTGGGGGCAACCAGGCCGGCAGGGGGGGCAGTGAGTGGCAACAAGGCCAGCACAGGGGGGCAGTGAGGGGTGACCAGGCTGGTGGGGGGGCAGTTGGGGGCGACCAGACAGGTGGGGGGAAAGTTGAGGGCAACCAGGCAGGCGAGGCGGTTAGGGGTGATCAGGCTGGCAAAGGAGCAGTTAGGCATCAATCAGGCCGGCAGGGGAGTGGTTAGGGGGTGATCAGGCTGGCAGGCAGAAGCGGTTAAGCATGATCAGGCAGGCAGGCAGGTGAGCGGTTAGGAACCAGTGGTCCTGGATTGTGAGAGGGATGTCCGACTGCCAGTTTAGGCCCAGGATCGAGCCTAAACTGGCAGTCGGACATCCCCCGAGTGGTCCCGGATTGGAGAGGGTGCAGGCTGGGCTGAGGGGACCCACCCCCACCCCTCATGCATGAATTTCATGTACTGGGCCTCTAGTATTTATATATTTAGTGATTAATTATGTTTATATTTTGCATGCAGATGATGCTGGGCCACCTCCTTCTACTGTTATCAACCAAAATGAAACTTTTGCCAAAGTCATTTTTAAGCCTAGTGTGGTTCAACAAGCGAGGATTGCCCAGAATGGCGTTCTGGGAGATTTCATCATTAGATATGATGTCAATAGGGAACAGAACATTGGTGACATCCAGGTAAGGGGTTTGTTGCTACTATTTCATGTTAGTTGCTTAATACTTTTAGTTAGACTCAGAACTGGGGACTCCAATACTTACCTAAGGGACGGAATTTTCTGATTCTTAGGAAATATGTTTTAACCCAAAATGTGTCTCCAAGGAGACTAGTGGTATTCCCTAGCTGGAGGCTGAGGGTATCTACTAGGTGTACTGGTTAATAATGCAGATTTTTTCAATAGATGGAGTTACACATATGTTGATATATATGCGATTTGATATGTATGCTATTTTGTTGTATTGATAGTAAGTTTCAAAACTTCATATGTTAAATTTTCTGAAGGTGTTAACATCATAGATATTTTTACACTTAAAAATGTCAAATTTCGTGCCAAAAAAAGAGCATTTGTGGGAAGTTTTAATTCATTACTTTATTTTGAAGAAAAGTGCTCCTGAAAGTTATCATATACTTTGGGAAGCTTATGGTGAACATGCTCCATCTAAAGACACTTGTGAATGCTGGTTGTTTTACGATCAAAGCGTAGTTCAAATTGATTATTTGTTGTTGGTAGCGATCAGTATTAATGGTTTCACCTGGTTTTAGAAGCTCACACCTTCCTGATCCCACCAAATACAGAGCATTGTCTTCTTTCAGAAGCGATTTGGCCTTGCAGTCAATGTTGATGGTTGACCTGGATCAACCCATGATTTTGTGCATTTGGGATTCTCAAAATAAATCTAGTCACAATTCGATGCAAAAAAGACTTTCTTTCATGCCATTGAAGCAACATTTTACTGATGACTTTTAGGTTTTCCATTTGTCTTTCGTTCACTTGATATGGCACCCATTTTCCTTCCTTTAAAATATTTCCCATTGCTTGTAAACAATGGAAAATTGTTTGCTGAGCAACATTTAATCTTTCTGCAAGTTGTTTTTGAGTTGGACACGCATCTTCATCCAATAATGCTTGTAATTGTTGTTGGTCTTCAAACTTTTTTGGTTGACCTGGACATTCTTTGTCTTTCACATCGAAATCATCACTTTAAAAGCATTTAAACCAGCGTTCACAAGTATCTTGAGATGGAGCATGTTCACCATAAGCTTCCCGAAATATTCAGCAGCACTTTTCTTCAAAATAAAGTAATAAATTAAAACTTCCTGCAAATGCTCTTTTTTTTTGGCACGAAATTAGACATTTTTAAGCGTAAAAATATCTATGTAGTTAACACTTTCAGGAAAATTGACATATGAAGTTTTGAAGCTTGCTGTCAATACAACAAAATAGCATACATATCAAATTGCATATATATCAACATATGTGTAACTCCATCTATTGAAAAAGATCCAGATTATTAACTGGTACACCTAGTATTTCCTGCTTCAGTAATCTGGAGAGCAAGAGAAATCTACACTTTTCCCTGTGCTATGTTAGATGGCATTAGAATTTTAATTCTTCTTAAATTTTAATTGAAAGAGACTGGCCCCTGGCTCATTTCCCTTTAGGTTTTATTGCTCCAGAGACAGGGTGGGAATATTAAAATGTATTAATGTGCCACCCAGAATGTGGACAACCTCCTTGACATCTCAATTTGTACTAGTAAGATGCTTGGTAAAAACCAGATAATTAAGGAAGCAGGATTCTCAAGTGGTAAGAGGCAGAAGAGGACAATTTAAATTAAATTAGTCAACATAGTCAATAAAATGTTAAGGGATGATTTTATTCTTATACAGATTAAATTAGCAATTGGTTTTTTTGTAAGGATCAAGGCCATGAGCACTTTTGCTCTGGGTGCAGAATCTGACCAGAGACACTGTTTCATGCTATCTTTGATGTTTAGAAGTTCCATCAACAGTCCATTTTAGTTTTTCTACCTATTCTGGATACTATCATTTTTACTTTCTTTTCCCTGCACCAGGTTCTAAATGAGTATTTTGTGCACTACTTTGCCCCCAAAGACCTTCCTCCTTTACCCAAGAATGTGGTATTTGTGCTTGACAGTAGTGCCTCCATGGTAGGAACCAAACTCCGGCAGGTGAGTGAGTGCCAAATGCCCATTTTTTCCTCTCTCAGTTTTGCCTGGGACAATGATGTGGATAAAAATTAACTGATGCCAAATGTCTGCTTTATCATCCAGCTGTTGCTGCCTATAGAGGACATTCCTGATCTGATTCAGTTAAACCATTGACATTAGTTATCATTTCCACATGGTGGTTTTCAGAGAACAGAGGACATGCTATAGAAATATCTTGAAATAAAGGGGACTGGCAGAGTGGATAATGTGAATGAGACAGGACTATACTATGAGAGCTACTCAACAGCACCATTGTTGATGGAATGATTCTATTGGTAATGATGTCCTTTGAGAACAATGGAATAGATTAATTGGCAGTCCCCTTGACCTATTCTTAGAACAAAGGACTTGTATCTTAATAATTCAGTACTGATATTCTCACAATATTTAGCATGAATCTTAAAATTCTAGGGATGGAAGGGACATCAAGGAGACATGTAGTCTATACTGAAAATTTTCATTAATGTGAAAATACAATTATTTACATTTTTTTTACAAACCACTGGAAGGCTATTCCTTATCTTATTCTACTAACCTAAATATCATAAATTTTCATTTACAATGTATTTTCAATTCACATAACACAAAACAGAAAGAGCTCCTGACTGCCAGAACAACTAATATTTCTGATGAGTTATTGTACATATTTTCTCTGTTAATACTTTTAAATGGTTTCTTTGGCCATTTGTATTTTTAAATCATGCAGTATAATATATTGATATTCTCTTAATAGAATTTGATTTTCCTTTATCCCCAAATAGTAAAAAATATATTCCAAAATGTGATTTAAAGATTGGGTTTAACTATTTTCTTTCAGAGGGTAGTCAAAGATAATTTCCAACTAATATAGTGGGAAGATAACCTCACCTGGAAGTCAGCTTCTTGTGGTTCTTCAAAATCATATTCTTGTACAGATTTCAGCCTGTTGATGCCTCAATTTTTATTGCTTTTCTTTCCTTTCACATCTCTGACCTTCCAACTGAGGTTATTTTTCTTTGCCCGAAGAACACTCATTGGTCTCTTTTAAAATGTAGGTCTACCGGTAAAGAATTTTGTCAGCATTTGTTTGTCTGGAAATTATTGATTTCACTCCCATTGTTGAAGGATATTTTTACTGGTATGAATTCTAGGTTGACAGTGATTTTCTTTCAGTCCATTGAAGAGAGATTCCACTGTCTTGATGTTGAAAAGTCATTTATATTTTTAACTGTTGTTTCTTTAAAGGTGACTTTTACTGTCAACTTCTTTTAATAATTTTCTTTTTGTCTTTAGTTTTCTATTATTTTAATATGATGGTTCTAGGTGTGAGTTTCTTCTTATTTTTTTTTTTATTCCTGAAGTTCCTAGGACTTCATAAATTTGTGGATTCATAGGAAAATCCCCAGCTATTTTTCTGAGATTGCTTTGTCTTAACTTTTCCTTCTGGGATTCCAATGCTAGATTCCTCTCTCCAATATCCTCCATGTTTCCCATGCTCTCTTCTATTTATTCCAACTTTTGCCTTTCTATATTTCATTCCAAACCTATTTTTCAGGTCACAAATTATTTCTTCAGGTATGTTTGATCCACTGTTAAACTAATTCATTGAATAATTTCAGTCATTACATTTTTTTCAGTTCTAGAATTTCCATTTGGTTCTTTTTCAAATCTGCTGTCACTTTTTAGAATGTTCGATTATTTTTCAAAATTTTTAATTAAAAGAAATCTCAAGCACAGTAAACATAGTTATTTTAAAATCTATACTTTATTATTCTAAACTCTGGAGCTTCTTTAAGAGTTGTTTTTATTGTTTCTCATCTCTCATTTTGTGACTGGATATCTTTGATTGCATGATGGACATTGTATTTAGAAAACTGTTTGTAGATATATTTTGAGGCCTAAGATGATGATCTATGGCTCTAAAGAAAGTTTTGGTTTGTTTCTGTTGGGTATCTGAGAAAATTATAATCTGGGATTATTTTAGCCAATTTTTAGAGTTTGAGTTTTTTTCTGGGTGGCCCAGATGGCTCAAAACTAGATTGCACTCCTTACAAAAGCAGTTTATTTCTGTTTTGCACAAAGTATAGAAGGTTTACTAGAACACCTATAATTTATGGGCTCTGGACCTCAACTTTTGAATTTATAAACTACAAAATGCTCAGCCTTTCAGATACCTCTTTGGCCGTGACAAACTTAGTCAGAAGTGATCCTAAATGCCCAGCCCACCTCTTTACATTTTATGTTCTTCCAGATTTTTTTTTTTTACTGTTTATTACTTCTCTGATACTCTGAAGATTTTTTTTTAAATAGACATTTTATTTAGCATTTTTAGTTATTCTCAGTGGGAAGATTGAGGTAGGTTTTCTTTATGGGCACAATTTCCCAAAATTTTATTCATACATATTGAAGCATTCTTTTGTAGTGGTTGATTATTTATTGATGTTTGAGAGGCCTTGCAGCCTTTCTATATTTATGAAATACTCTAAATTTCTTTGCTTTATGTACCCCAAGTTCTAAAGTGTCATTGCTGGCTAAGTTGTTTTTGTGCCTTTATTAGCTGGATAATAGATATGACAGAAATTTTAAGACCACTGTTGTTCACAGAATGCAGTGTTAATTAGGTCTTGCATCTAACCCAGTATGATAATTCCATTTGGATTTTGAATCAAATAATAGCTACTGACTGGGTACCATCCACTAGATTTCCCCATGTATCTCATTAAATTTCTACGCACCTATTAAGCTTCAGATTTTTTTTTCTTTGCGTTTCCTCTGAGAAAAACATAACTTGATGAAGATAGTGATGATTGAAGTTACTGCAACCAATCAGAACTTCTGTTACCACCAAATATTTTGCATTTTGATATTTGTACTTAGCATCATATTGTGAATACATCTAACGTTGTTAAATATTTTTTTAAACCTGATTTTAATGGCCACAGGGCAGTACTACTTAATAGAAACTTCTGTGGGAAGGGGAATGTACTATATCTGTGCTTTCCAATATGATAGCCACTAGCATTGGGATGACTATTTTTACATAGAAATCCTTGACCACATGCCCAAACATTTTCTTAAGTTAGATTCTTAGAGTTGGAGCAAATAATACCAACTCATTTGTGCTTATACAAATATTACAAAAACATTTTTTAGAAAGGCTATACAAATTTATAACTTTCAAAACTGTTACCAGACTAAGAATTTCAAATGGATTAAGCAGTTAACAGTAATAAATGAACCACACTCTACAATATATAAGAATATATAAGTGTATATTTAATTAGTTTTAAAGTAGGGAAAGCCTCTTTCTAAGCCTAAAAGCAATGAAAGCAACTAAAAAGGAAAAAAAACTTAACAACTTTAACTATATAAAAATTATAAACTTTTGTTTTAAGTTAAAACAAAAATTAACAAAAGATGGAAAAATTATGTAGCAAAAACTTTAATATATAAAGAGCAATATATTAAAGGAGTTTATCTTTAATATATAAAGAGTTATTCCAGATCAATAAAAATAACCTTGTATAAGAAAATGGTCAAAGAAGATGAAGCAATTTACCAGTAAGAAATAAGAAGATTAGTAAGATTATGAAAAAGAGTCAATTATATTAGTAACTAAAGAAATGCAAATTAAACAATATTA
Source organism: Cnephaeus nilssonii (assembly GCF_951640355.1). Taxonomy (NCBI): domain Eukaryota; kingdom Metazoa; phylum Chordata; class Mammalia; order Chiroptera; family Vespertilionidae; genus Cnephaeus; species Cnephaeus nilssonii. The sequence goes on along the minus strand of NC_137072.1, from coordinate 32,104,387 downwards.
TTTTTATATCATCAAACTTTAAATAATATAAATTATAATGACAATTTCTATAGTTTCTATTTTAGAGCTCAACAAAATATTTACATTACTTCCCAATAAACATGAAGAAAACACCAAAATGGTAAAAATGCATGGTCAGTTCTACTGCAACTTCGTACAAAGACCATTAGTTACCCAAAGCCACAGCAGCCCAAAGGACTCACATCTTTAGGTGCCTGTGTTACTTTAGGGTTTAACCTCCAACCCAGTCCATACCAGTGCTCAAGGTCTTCTTCCACTTCTGATGGGAGAACTACCAATATTTATTTTTACTAAATAAACTCCAGAGAGATAAATCCTGTCAAAGTTGTACAGAGAAAACCAGTGAGCTAAACTGAGGTCTCCTAGACTTACCATTAATGATATAATACTTTGAGTAAGTCTTAAAAATATGGCATGGAACATTTTGAACATGCTAGACATTATGCTAAGGGTATTACATGAGTTATTGAATAAAAGGATATTTAATTTCCATAACAACTTGGTTGTCATCCCTGTTTTACTGATGTAAAAACGGAGGGTTTGCAAAGGTAGATAACTCACTAGTACATGGCAGGGGGAGACTTCAAAGCCAGGTTTGACACTGAAGTTTATAAATCACACCACAAGGCTATGGAGTCTCAGTGCAAGTCGTGGTGCGAGGAAGCAGCACTCTGTATGCAATGATAGAAGTACAAATGGGTACAGGGTCAGTGCAGTTTGACATTTCAAAACCCAACTGAGAAGGCTGCCTTTCAGGAGGGATTTCCTTGCATTGTGCAAGAGCATTATAATGCTAGATGTCACTCCTTTGCTATTCTCCCCTCTTCCTTCATTCCTGGATATTAAAATTCTATTCCTTGCTAGGCACTGAAAGTCTGGCATGCACTCTGCTGGCTTCTAAGCTACAGCATGGCCTCTTTCCAGGAGAACTACCCAAGAACAGCCAAGCTCATGTCAGAAGCCTCTACGCAATTTCTAATGCTCATCGCTGCCTGGAGTGGTTTTGAAAACTGCTGACTATTTTAACAGCTCTCAGCTTCTCTAAGGCCACAGCACTGAGTGAAAAGCTTAGTTGGCTCTCTGCAGACTTTTGTATGCAATATCATGTCCACTGGTGAAGAGGAAAATTACCTCCAAGCACAGGGCTTTCGTAATGTGTCAGTGGATTTGGCAACATCAGAAATTAGTCATCAGTCCCCTCAAATGCTCGGAAGGATCATTCACTGTTATACTGGGAGTTCTTGGTTCCACTCATCTCTGATGGGCGTGAAATACTTTACTGTACTCATCATAATGTAGGTCATAGTTGGTATTCAATAATTATGTGAACAATAGATTTATATATTTTGTAAAGATCATATAACCTTAAAATGTATACGCAGTAAAGAGTACACCAGTACCTGGGAGCACCCAAAGCTGTGTGCATCTGTAGTTTTCCGGTTCTGGTTCTAATCTCAGTGGGAATGTGGGCCTGGAAGCCAGACTTAACCAGCTGGGGGACAGATACAACCCTGACAGCCACACCCTCTTCCCCCACCCCCCCCAACACACACACACACACACACACACACACACACACACACACACACATACACACACACACACACACACGCACAGTTTGCTGGCACATGGCTTGGCTCTGCTTTCTCTCCCATGTGCTTTTGCTGATGAATGTGCTGAGAGATGGCTTTGGTACTAGTAGGGTCAGACAATATTTCTGCCTCCCAACTTGAATTTGTAAAACTTCTCAGCGAGAAGGGAACTGAGAAGAGCAACAACAACAAAAAATGTGATCAGGGCAGAACTTTTATTGTTAGTTGGATTTTTAACCCTTTGCACTCACTTGCTTTTTTCTCGAGCTGCTACCGATGCTAACCGTGTCGAGTCACACTCGACATCCGAGTGCAAAAGGTTAAAGCAACTAACCAGCAAACACACATGTCCTCGGGAACATTAAAGAGAATACATGTCTATTAGGTAAGTTTTTCCTTGGTCAAGGTTTACATGTTCTTCTCTTTCTTTTTCCTAATCTGTGTAAGTAGATCTACTACTTTCACCTGCATATTAAGGATCTTGGCTAAGGGTCCCTCTTTGGCCAGCAGAGACTAATGCATCCTTTACCAGATGCCTTCATGTTGTAACTTTCATAGACTCATTTTCATTATCTGTGCCACTCTCTGCCAATTCTAGATTCCCATGTAGCTTTTGGAAGGTTGTCTTCCTTCCTCCATTTAATTTAGTCGACAGTTTTAGAGGGTAAAGAACAAGCATAAAGTTTCTTATCCGTAACTGCCAAATTGAAGTCAGGGGAAATGGGAACTGGATGGAGAAGTGCCACCTGAATGCTGCTTGTGCTTCATGCACTGGCTTATCTCATGCGTCAGGGCGCCAGTTTCTTCTTCACTGTCCAAAATGGGGCTTCCAACAGCTATTTGGACATGTTATATGTAGCCTGACAGACAAATAGTCTATAAACTCTATGGATTTGAGCACCATCTTGTTTTTTTTATCATCATGGTACATATCCCCAGATCCTATACAGTAGGTGATGATGTTAGCTGAAAAACATACCAGCACATAAACATCAAATGTCACATGCATTTTTAAGGCACAGGAGATACCATTGAGGGACTAGTACATATCAAGCATTCTAAAAGTTTGGCATACATTTTTCATGTAATCTTTCAGCAATCCAAAGAAATGTTATTCCCGTTTTATAAATGAGAAGGTGATGGGCAGGAAGGTGCCGCAACTATGCTGAAATACACAAAGTTATAAGCAGAAAAATTCATAGTCATGCCCACTCTACCCCACTCTAAAGCTCTTCACCACACATTCCTCACGGTAGACCCTAACGTAACTTCATACCACCTGTTAAGCTGTCAGGCTCCACCTGTTCTTATGCCAAGTGACATGATGTGGAATGCTGCCCATCTCAGTGAGTGCACACAGAAGTATTGTGCACACACATGCCCTGAGAGGCCTCAGCCAGCAGCTCGGTGTTGTGAAAAATGAATGGACCTGTTCTGTGCTGATGCATACAATTAACTATTAGTATTTATTGTTTAATGTTAAGCATCATGGGCATGTACGGGGTTGCAGACTTCTTTCCCCTTTATGATTTGGATTGGAGAGCTGAATGCAAGCATGGTGATGGCACAGGTGTAGAGTGAAGATGAGGTGAGTGACTATGAGGTCTAATGATGTCTAGTGGTATATTCATCCTAGCTGTCCTCTTCCGGAGCATATGGATCTGCCACATTTTGAAAGGGAGGATGCTGGAATAGGAATAAGGATATGGAGAAAGTTTTAAGTGATAGGGAACAAAGAGGGGCAGTCTGAGGTCCACCTGGAAGAATACCAGACAATGCCAGCAGAACCCAGAAGGGCCTCAGGGAGTTGTGATTTGGTCAGGAGGCAAAAGCTCCCTGAAGAGATGAAGGAGCTCAGCAGAGAAGGGATGCAAGCATAACAAAGGAGATCGTGTTTAAGACATTTGGAGGGCCTCTGGAGGTAGGCACTGCATGGCTATCGTACATATAAGAATGGACAATATATGGTTTGGGCACTCCTGCATCACCTTTCCAGGTCACAGGCTTTGTATGCATCTGACAGCATGGCTCCAGTTGGCAACAGAAATGTCTAGCTTCCCCGTTCCGGATTTCTAGAACAGGGTCAGCAAACTTTTTCTGAAAGGGCAGAGAATAAAATATCTTAAGCTTTGCAGGCTAAATAGTCTCTGTCATCACTACTCAACTCTGCTATTGTAGCACAAAGGTAGCCATAAGCAATTAGCAAAGAAATGGGTGTGTTAAGTTCCATTAAACTGTGTTTGTTAATAAGAGGCAGTAGTCTGCATTTGACCACCAGGCCATAGTTTGCTGGTCTAGCGTGATAACTGGTTGTTATATGCCTAGAGAGCATTTCAGTTGATAGTATTTATTCTCATCTACTGAGCTGCTTTTGTCCAAACATTGCCACTATTAGATGTGTTTTAGAAATACATTGCAAAATACAGATCTGGGACTTGGGGCGGTGAACAGCAGGCAATAGGGAAAACTGTTGTTTTTTGACTCTGACTCAGAATATGAGGAAATAAATAATGGACAGAGGACACACTATTTTTCCCTGAGGCCACCAGTGAAAACTTGGATTTTTTGTTTAAAGAATTTGCTTTTAATGATTATAATATAGACTAGAGGCCCGGTGCACTATTTTCATGTACTTGCGGGAGGTCCCTCAGCCTGGCCTGCACCCTCTTGCAGTCCGGGAGCCCTGGGGGGAATGTCCAACTGACAGCTGAGGCCCACTAAGCCATCAGTTGGATATCCTTAGCATTGCCATGGAGGCGGGAGAGGCTCCCATGACTGCCGCTGTGCTCGCCAGCCGTGAGCCCAGCTTCTGGCTGAGCAGCATTCACCCTGTGGGAGCACACTGACCACCAGGGGGCAGCTCCTGCATTGAGTGTCTGCCCCCTGGTGGTCAGTGTGCATCATAGTGACCAGTCAGGCCACCATTCGGTCATTTGCATATTAGCCTTTTATTATATAGGATACGCTGTAGATGAGGCCCCCTAGAACCATAAGAAATGCCAAAAATTCACTGTTAACTCATTCTTGAATTACCCCCACTTAAAATCAAATTGCCCCCCTGTGGGGCATGTGCTGCACCTTGGGAACCACTGGGCTTGACACTTTTCCTCTCTGAGCTTCATTTCTGAATACATACGCATATACCATGGGAATTGTAATCTCCGCCTACCTCACTGGGTTGTCATGAGGAGGTTCTGAGCTAATAAACCTAGAAATGTTTCATCAAGTAAGTGATGTCTAAACAGGAAGGGATTGTGATTTTTAAGCCCACCGGTACCCTCGCAGGTAGCAGGTGCTGATTAGGGGAGGAGGGCATGATTGTTTCCTGGGACTGTAGCTATGGAAGCTTTGCAGAGGGTTCCGCAGGCCTCGGAGGGGCAGGCTCTGGCCAGCAGCCTTGTAGCGGTGGTCATCCCTGAAGGCACTGGCAAGGGGGGCAGTAGGGGGATGGAAGGGGGGTCAGTAGGGCCAAGGCGGAGTAACTGTCAAACCTCCCTGCTTGGCACCATTCTTTAAATTGTATGTGGCCGTTTCGCAGCTGTACATGCTCAGGGCGGGGCTCCAATATTCTGGAGCGGGGAGGGGGCCGGGCCTGGGCAGGGCCAGGGGGGCTAGGAGGTTTAGCTGCGGCCCCCGGCGAGGTTCATTGTGCTTCTGCTGCAGAGACGGCACTGCTGCTGTCAGGGGGGATGGGTCTGACCCTGGGGGGCTGCTCGTGTAATCTTTGAGGGTCTGGAGTTGTAGGGAGGAGAGGCAGGCCGGACCCCAGTGGAGGGGGCCCGGCAGTGGCAGGCCGCGGGCACCGGGTGCCTTGGGGGCGCTGACAGGTCATCGCTGGTGTGGGCACCCCTGGCAGGGGTGGCGGGGGAAAAGATCGGGAGTCAGAGGTGTGGGCTGTGGCTACCCCCGAGGCTGGATCTTCTCCCCATCCGGTCAGCCTCCCCGTTCCCCCAGAGGTGCGGGGGCTGGGGTAGGGTGTCCGTGCAGGGGGATTGGAAGAGCTCCCCGTGGCCGCTTCCTCTTCCTTCTTTGCAGTCCAGGCTTCTGTCAGGCGCTCTCTTCCAGGAACTTGGCTCCAGCCGCCCTGCCCCTCTGTGGCTCCCTGCTGCCCCTGCCCCACTCGGCTCTCCCTGGCCACCTGCCTCAGGAGGCTGCCCGGGCACCCTGCTGTGGGCAGTGCGGTCCTGGGGCAGGGGATGAGGGTGTGGGGAGCAGCTCCAGTAAAGTTTAATAAACCCCGGGTCCATGGTGGGATTTGACTGTGGGGCTGTGGGGCTGTGGGGCCGCGGGGGAGTCTGCCTGGACAGGACAAAATTGCACAAGACCCGGAGTCCTGCCCTGTAGCCCCACAGCCCCGCTCACCCGGCTGAACGGTTGTGACGGCATCCCAGATAATTTGCATATTCCTCTAGTATTAGTATAGATAGTTTAAAATAAATTGGAGGTACCCATTCAAAATTTTTTGTTGAGGCAGTTAAGGTTTACCCAAATGCGGTCATGTTTAAAAAATGTTGAGGATCTCTGAATGAAGGCTCTATGTGGCTCTCACAGAAAGAAGAAATGAACAATGTAGAGCTTTGAATACTCCTGCTTTATCTGTTCAGGTTGCAGACCTTGTTTTCAGCTTCTGAAACCATCGAGGAGCCTAGCTTCCCCTTTCAAATGGCTTCCTAATTTTGCACTCAAGTCTGGAATGGAGATGGGCAGAATTTCTCTGTACAGGGCTAGATAGGGCCCCAAAGGAAACTTTGGCTACAAGTAACAAGGAGATAAACTGTATAAATCAAAGAGAATTGAAAGAGATAACAAATGTGGAAGTGCTTATCAGAATGTCTGAAAGTGGAGTCATTCCTGGGCCGCCATCCCTTGGCTGGCTGATTGAAACTGGCTGATTGAAGTTCCTAAGAGCTGCCATGCCCATACGGCAGCTACCCCTTCTCTTCCTCAGGACACCTGACTTGCCACCCTCAGGACCCCATCTTGGCTGTAACTCCAGCCTTCAGGTTCTCAAAGAGTGCAATCAATATTGATTATATTTATGGGATAGGTACTAGGCATAGGAGATACAAAGATAAATAAAAGACACAACCTTTTCTCTCAGGAGGGCTGTAGGAAAAGGAAAGTCTTGTGAAAATCATAGGCAAAGTGCTACTATTACAGAGATATAGTCAAGGCACATTGGGAGTGCTGACCCATTGTTTTTATGGGTAGAATAGGGAATATTGAATGCTTCTCAGAGGAGGGGATAGTTGAGTGAGTCTATGGTATTTTAAAAGTTAGTCTAGTGGGTGGGATAAGAAGCGGGGGGGGGAGAATGGCTAGCATGTGCAGAAACATGGAGGCAGGAGACAGTGACGCCAAGAAAAGCATCATAGCCGAAACCGGTTTGGCTCAGTGGATAGAGCGTCGGCCTGCGGACTTAAGGGTCCCAGGTTCGATTCCGGTCAAGGGCATGTACCTTGGTTGCGGGCACATCCTCAGTAGGGGGTGTGCAAGAGGCAGCTGATCGATGTTTCTCTCTCACCGATGTTTCTAACTCTCTATCCCTCTCTGTAAAAAAATCAATAAAATATATTTAAAAAAAAGAAAAAAAGAAAAAAGAAAAGCATCATATTTAAGTCACTTTAATTAAGGACCTTAGGATTTTGCTGCAAAACAACAACAACAACAAAAAACACACACACACCAAAAAAAAACATGGAACACTCATAGGTTAATCAAATCCAACCTGCCACATAGATGGTGGGAAGAATTTTAGGGAGGGAAAAGAGCTTGAGGTAGTCAACAAGAGATTTATGATGGAGGTTGACATAGAAACTGGTTTTTGAAGATGGGATACAATTTTCTGGGCAGGAAAGGAGGGAATGAATTCTTGGTTGGGGAAAAATATGAAGAAAGGCATAAAACAAGAGTGAATATGTTATAGCTGAAAAGTTCTGGTAATATTTTGAAAACCATCCTGTTATGAACATTGAGAGAGGCAGGCAAATTACAGCAAGTCCTTTAAGTGCACAGCGGAGCTGGTAAGTAAGCAAAGAGCACCACACATTCTACGAATGAAAAGGGAACAGAGAAGTAAAGTGGTGAGCACCTGAGATAAGTGATTGCTCCCCCAGGAGAGGTGCCAGTCTCCATGTCCTAAGGCCTGAGGTTTTAACACCCACGTGGAATGAGGATGAGAGCTTGTGCTCTCAGAGGTGCGGAGTTGAGTGAGACCCTTGCACAAAGCTGGTTCCTTTAAAGAACTGCACCCTCAGTGACTTAATGGATGAAGAAAAGTCCTGCCATCTCTACTCTGGACCCTCAAGCTCTCCAGAATCTTCACTCTCCCTGCCTGATGGAGCTGACTTCACTTCCTCTAAATATTTTCCTACATATACAGTCTGCAGGTGCTGATAATTGTTCCACTGTTTCCTATTTAGCCTGACTTTTTCACAACCTCGTCATATATTTCTATTATGTTCTTGATGTTTGTCAAGGCACATCCTTGGGGGGAGGGGAATTATAGCGAGTGGCATAGGGAGCACTTACAGCAGGGAAGCAGGAATCATGAGAACTCATACGTAAGGGAAAATTGAACAGGTCATAGGACAAGCCAGGGAGTCAGCCACAAAAAAAAAAATAAATAAAAAAATAAAAAATAAATAAGAAATCTGTAGAATGAAACAGGCAGGGCTCCAGAATCCAAATATGCAGTTAGTTGGGCAATATGAATTTCAGAATTCAGACCAGGCCCTAGGGACCAACAACTCAATCATGTTAGTCAGTAGATGAGTCAGAACATGGCTAAAGGACACTGATTGCAAAGGAGATCTGTAAACTCAGGTGAACTTCTCTTGGTCAGCATCCTCTTATTTACTTCCTGTTAGAGCTGATGACTGCCTGGAGCCTAGAGATAGAGGTGGTAAGGCTCTAGTCTTGGCTCTATTCTAGAATGAGACGTATAAGATCGAGAGTGAGGGCAAATCCTGGTTAAGAACTAATGTTCCATGTGAAGAGAAGTGAAAAGAAAACTGTTTAGAGTCTTGTGTTATTTACACACCAAGCATGAAAAGTAGATGTGCTTAATATGTCATAAGAAGCAAAGACATGTTATTGGCAAACAGCTTTTTAGAAAAATGTACAATGACATTATTAAGTAAATGTTTGATAAACTTGTCAAAGCAAAATCAAAACATTAGGTAATGAATCTTCATATTAGCCAGAATGATAACATGCGAGAGAATTTGCTTCTCAAGTTAGAATAATGTTATTTAAACACAAAGACTAATGAAATTTAGTTATGTTTACATTGCAAAAGATGTTCTAATATTTTATTATTCAGACTTTTTTAAAGGTAAGTCTAAATTTAGCCAGAATGTAGTCTTTAACAAGCATTCTCTTTTAAAACCCATCCTGGAATAATATTGGTAATTAGATCTGAACCTTTACTAAAACGGTGCTTTTCTTTTGATTTGAAGAAACAACCATCTTATATTTTCACACGGATTGTGTGAAATGTGAATAGGTAATTAGGACCAGAATTGCAATATAATCTAGCACAGTACTGCATTTCAAGAACATTTGAAATTAGAACTCAAACAGTAAATGAAATTATAATAGCTTTAAAATAATATACTTTTGAATACAGGAGCCCTATGCTTTGCTTAATTTAGAAAATATGCTCTTTATAATTTGTGAACATTAAAATATAGAGACTAAAGAAATAGATTTTTTTTCTATATTTAGTTCCGGGTGAAATTTTAAGTTAATATTTAGCATTTACTAAACTGTTTTAAAATATTGGAAGATATGATGACTTCTATCCCAATTTTCCCATTATATAAAGAAGCTTACTCATTTCTGCTCTTTCTTAAAAAACAACAGTTTGAGCAGTAGAAAAATAGTTTTTCTTTTTTTAAAAAAATATTTTTATTGATTTCATAGAGGAAAGGAGAGAGATAGAGAGATAGAAATATCAATGATGAGAGAGAATAATTGATCTGCTGCCTCTTGCACACCCCCTACTGGGGACCAAGCCCATAACCCAGGCATGTGCCATTGAGTCTGCAGGCCAATGCCCTATCCACTGAGCCAAGCCAGCGAGGGCAAGAGTTTCTTTTTCTTTCAACAAGATTCCTCAAACTTGAGTGAGACACCTCTTTTGGATAGTTTGTTTCTTATAGTTTACATTTTTTATTTTTAACATAAATTCTATAGTGTGGTTAATTTCAGGAGATGTTTATGGCAGAGTGGCAATAAGAGGCAACTGGGCGTTGTGTAATCATTCATTCCTTTTATGAATATACACAAGATCACAGAGCGCACTTACACTCTAGTCAATGGAGTAACATTATTTTTTAAGCTTTTGGTTTCTTTTCTGAAGCCAATCTACTGCTAAATTTTTTTTTTAGTATAATAATTATATAGATATAGATATAGTGGAGAAATGGCCCTTTTCACTCAATTTATCACCTAGTTCTTCAAGTTGGAATGTTTGTTTTTATTTTATTTTTAAACTAGAGGCCCAGCGCACAGATTTGTGCACTTGTGGGGTCCTCAGCCTGGCCTGCAACCTCTCACAATCCAGGACCCCTTGGGGGATGTAGTAGTGCATGAAGCAGCAGGCGGCCAGGGAGGAGCCCGAGTCCAGGCTGGGCGCCGCGCCACTCCCTCTCCCCCCGGCCCTGCTGCGCCTGCCTCCACTGCTGCTCGGTAGCGCTGCTGCGGAGGCGGGAGAGGCTTGCACCACCGCAGCTGCACTTGCCAGCCATGAGCCCAGCATCTGGCACCCATTGGTCAGCTGAGCAGTGCTCCCACTGTGGGAGTGCACTGACTACCAGGGGGCAGCTCCTGCATTGAGCATCTGCCCCCTGGTGGTCAGTGCACATCATAGTGACCGGTCGACTGGTCGTTCAGTCTTTTCGTCATTCAGTCGCTTAGGCTTTTATATACACTGAGTGGCCAGATTATTATGATCTCTGAACACATAATAATCTGGCCACTCTGTGTGTGTGTGTGTGTGTGTGTGTGTGTGTGTGTATGTATGTATGTGTGTGTGTGTGTGTATATATATATATATATATATATATATATATATATATATATATGTATGAGGCCTGGTGCATGAATTCGTGCATGGGTGGGGTCCAGCCAGCCTGGCCAGGGGGAGGGGACATGGTGGTTGGCTGGCCTGCCTGCTGGTCAAACTCCTGGTCAAGGGGACAATTTGCATATTAGCCTTTTATTATATAGAATATACACTGAATGGCTAGATTATTATGCATTCAGAGATCATAATAATCTGGCCACTCACTGTATATAGATACTAGAGGCCTGGTGACAAAATTCATGCCCAGGTGGGGTCCCTAGGCCTGGCCGGCGATCAGGGACAATCGGGGCCAGGCTGATGAGGGCCAGGCCGGAGAGGAGGTGACGGTCACCGGGCCAGGTAGAGAAGGAATGGACACTGGACACCAACACTGCCATTGTCAGTGCCCTGCCATCGCGTGGTTCCCCGCCTCCCACCCTCCTCCTTCCCTTGCTGCTGTGACGCCACTGTGGTGGGCGGGCACAGGCTGATTGGGGCCTGTTGGCCTGGGGGAGGTACGGGGCATGGGAGGTTGGCCGCTGGACCCTAGGAGGGAGCCGGCCCTCAGCCACCCTGGGAAAGGGGCCGCATCCACCATCACCCACCCTTGGTTCCCCGTCCCAGCCCAGGGCCTGGCTCAATCAGGCAATTGGGGCCTGCTGGCCGGGGGGGGGGGGGGGGGGGGGGGGGGGGAGGGACTGTGGGAGGTTGGCCAGCCAGGGGAGGTTGGCTGCAGGAGTGCACTGACCACCAGGGGGCAGCTCCTGCATTGAGTCTCTGACCCCTGGTGGTCAGTGTGCATCATAGCTACCGATCATTCCAGTCATTCTGGTCGTTCAGTCATTCTGGTCACTTAAGCTTATATGTTTTTCTTGATTTCAGAGAGAAGAGGGGAGAGGGAGAGAGGGATAGAAACATCATTGATGAGAATCATTGATCAGCTGCCTCCCGCACACCCCCCACCAAAGATGGGCATGTTCCCTGACTGGGAATCAAACCTTGACCTCCTGGTCCATGGGTCGACGCCCAACCACTGAGCAACACTGGCCAGGGAAGCTGGAATTTTTTAAAAATCTGATTACTTGGTGGATCAGTCACAATAAGATTTCAGAAAACTTTCAAATTATTGAAAGACTTGAATCATATATATATATATATAAAAGCCTAAGCCATTGGCTGACTGGCCAATAGCTATGATGTGCACTGACCACCAGGGGGCAGAAGCTCAACGCAGAAGCTGCCGAGCAGCGGTGACTTGGCAGCTGCAGTTCCTGGGTGACACACCCAGAACCAGAGGAGGGAGCCTGATTCCAGGGTGCATCACCCGAGAACCGCCCTCTCACAATCTGGGACCCCTGAGGGGACATTGGAGAGCTGGTTTCGGCCTGATCCCCACAGGCCAGGCCAAGGGACCCCATCAGTGCACAAATATGTGCACCGAGCCTCTAGTGTAAATATAAGGTTCTACTACATTTTGCTGAATAATTTTTTGTGACCCTGAAATATCATGATCTTGAACTACTCCAAGTGTAATTGGTACCCATGGCCTCCAGGGTGACTTGGGATAGTGCCATGCATGGATGCCTGTGGAATGGTGGAGAGATGCTGGGATGGTGGATGCATCCATTCTCCTCATTGTGGACTTAGGTAGTTTAAGGTTGCAGTGAGGATCTGATGTTGCAAATTTTGATGGAGTCCCAGGCTATTTTTTCTTTCTGTCTTTCGCTTCAAATAGAAAAACTACAGTGACATCCTACCACCTAGAAGCAGGACATGCTGGGCACTAAGGGCTTCCCCTACTGACATCAGGAAGAACTACAGACTAAGAGCAGGACAATACAGATATACCTCCCTTCCCCCCACCAGTGTCCATTATCTCTACCTACCTAGGCAAGGGAGAAGGCTGACCTGCAGCTTAAGTTACTATTGAGCATGTTCCATTTCCCAATGTCATCTCAGAAACTTAGGGCTGTTTTTATGGTCTATATCTATTGATCATGATTCTTTCATGGCTCAGATCAGACTTTTAGAAGGTCTTAGATTTCATTGTTGGATTATTTTCAACTTTTCATCATAGATGATGGTTCATTTAAAAGGACTGTGTGGACCAATGAAAGAAAAAATGTCAAGCATCGATCAGACTGTCAAACCTCAGAGGGAAGGTAGGGGAGGGTGGGGGAAAGGGGGAGAGATCAACCAAAGGACTTGTATGCCTGCATATAAGCCTAACCAGTGGTCATGGACAACAGAGGGGTGGGGGCATACGTGGGGAGGGGTTTGGGATGGGAATGGGGGGGATGAGGACAATTATGTGATACCATAATCAATAAAGAAATTTTTTAAAAAAAAGAAAAAATGTCAACTCCATGGTAAACATTTTATAATGAGGCAAGTGATAGGACTGCTTAGGAGAACAGCACAGCCATTCTGCTAAAAACACAGGATGGCTAATATCTAATACCCTTGAATTTGAGTTTCTTCTATGATGTCATAGGCTCCCCTTGTATTATGCCCAACAACCCAGGGTTTGTGGTACAAAAGCCTTTTGTGTCAGAGTTCGTTCCTTTCCAGTGCGGTCTGATGCAGATACAGAAATATTTGAGAAAAGCTGCATCAAACGGGCACCCCGACAGTGGTAGCAAGGAGTGGGCAGGCAGCTGAGCTTTCATGGGCTCCATTCACAGCTCACTCTGAGGGTCTTGTTGTGTAATGCTTCTCTATTCGGGAAATGTTTCATGGCCACTCCCGACATGGCAGTTAGCACGGTGGAATGCTTACCCCCTTGAGGGCTGTGCCAAGAGCCTGCAGCTGCCTGGGCTCAGTTTTGTAGGGAACGGGGAGAGGCAGGCAGGGGTAGGCTCCATCCTCTGTCCAAGTACAGCTTGATGCAGGGGCCCAGAGTGCCCAGGACAGAGCTGCCCCTTCCCTGATGGTGGCGCCACGAGGGGCAGCGTGAGCACAGAGTGGACGGGGGCTGCGTCTCCAGGGGCCAGCTCTGCTCCTTCCTACAGACACATCAGAGGAGACTGCATAATTCCCTGTCCCTCCCCCCGCCCCCCACCGAAGATCCACTAGAACAAGGAGGACCATTGCCAACCCTATTGAATGAATGGAGAACCTGAAACAGAGAGTTTGGTTTTGTTTATTTATATCCTGCCTTGTTCCTGAAAACATTTAAATGCACAGAGATTAAAGGACTTTATTAATAATAAACCTAAGGCAGAGCTGGAATTAACTTCCAAGACACTGTTTACAAGAGGAATACTTTTTCCTCCTTTTAACCCAAGGAAAGTACATACAAGAAGAGGAATTCATCACTGTAAAATGGTTTCTAGCAGAGAAGTGACCCTGTTCTTTGTGATTGTAAACAGCCAGGATTAAAAGGAGTCTTGTCCAAGGCCGGCATTCAGGCCTAGCTACTTCTTCTCTCCTAAATAGTAAAGGAAGTGGGTCCTTTTCATGTATTAGTTGCATTTGTGTACCTTTTTATTTCCCTCAGTCCAAACGTAATCCGAATGTTGTAAAGGTCCCTTCTGCTGATGGACCAGGGCTTGCAAATTGCCCTGTTGGATGGGCAGGCAGCGTGTGGTACCAGCTGCCTGTGGACGGGTGCCATTGGGACTGGCTCATACCCAGAGGAGACCCGCAGGACCTCTTGCTAGCTGATCTCTTTAAGAATTCTGTTTTCTTCCTCAGCCAGACACCCATGTGCATATTCTTCTTCTTTCTATAAGTACAGGGTTTGGTTTTCCTGCCTCTTCCTCATCACCGTCTCTCCCCAAGATTTACTAACTCCTCCATGACAGGCTTACCACCTAGTATTGGATGCAGTGACCTAAACCTGTCTCCACATAAGCCTGTCCTTGTCCCCACATAAAGATGAGCGAAGATGGTAACTTCCTGGAGCCTTTTCTTATGGTCCCAAAGAGTGAATGTGATCTTACAATGTCAGACTTTTATTTTTTCTAATTATTTAAAAAATATTTTTATTGATTTCAGAGAGGAAAGGAAAGGGAGAGAAAGATAGAAACATCAATGAGGAGAGAGAATCATTGATTGGCTGCCTCCTGCACGTCCCCCACTGGGGATGGAGCCCGAAACCTAGGCATGTGCCCTTGACCAGAATTGAACCCAGGACCCTTCAGTCCCCAGGCTGACACTCTATCCACTGAGCCAAACCGGCTAGGGCCAGACTTTTAGCCCTCCTCACTAATCAGACCCTTACCCCCAGTTGAACTCTATACAATATGTACAATCATAAATGTTATATGCTTATTTTCAAAGATTTTTAAGGAACACATTTCCACAGACTCTTGTGGTCACCTATTAGCAAGTTAATTTCAGGGTATCAGTACTCCAAGTGGTGCATTTTGGGGTTGCGTGTCTCCAGCAGGCCAACTTCTTCCCAAAGTGCAAGGCCACTAGGTGGAGCTTTGGGGACAGGGGAATGAGTCCAAGGACACAATATGCTGGGTATCCAGTATCTTTTCCTTCAGGTCAGGCTAGTTGGAGGGCACTGTGGGGTGGGGTGACCAGCTCAGTTTGTTGCCTTCACTTGCAGAGTCTGCAGCTACCATCCTGAGTTTGGGAGGGACCGTAAGGAGATGCAGTCCAACCCCTCAATGGATGCTCCTTTGCCTCAGACCAGCCAGGATTACACATTCTCTGCCTTTCTGGGCTTCCTTTAATCTTTCTGGGATGTCCATGCCCTGTTCTCTGGACTGTGCTCTTGGGAAATGTTTGACTCGGCTTCTGTTAATCTTCAGCATATAAACACACCATGCAGAAATATCAGCTTAAGCCTACTCACATTTACTCTTCTATCTGGACACTCACCTTCTGCTTGCCTTCTAAGCCTGCTACAGGATGAAGGATTCCTAGGGCCAGCAGCCCATCTAAGGAGAGGGTAGGAGCCTGTAAAGGGTTAATGGATGGTGGTGGCTGCAAGCATCAGTGGCAGCTTCTACCCAGGACCCTTGGGATGAGGGTGGAAGGCCATCCAAAAGGTCCTAATGCATTTGGAAAAGGAGCAACTCTGAGCCCGCTGGCCTGTCTTGCTTTGGTTCATGTAAGGTTAAGTTGCAGCTGTGGCCTTACAAGGTCATAAGGAATCCGTAGTTGCTGGGCTAAGGGGAGGAGGGTGGAGAGGCTTGGACAACTATTCTGAAAGCAGAATATCCATCAGCATGGGGGAGAATATCGGCAAAGGAGCCAAGCGGGGCCCTCAGAAGGTCTTCAGCACACTATTTAAGGATTCCTAAGGACCCAGCAGCTACACAAACAACCATCTTCTGGGTGCCTGGCCAGCTCTGCGCTCCAACAGGGAGCAGTGGGAAGCTTTCCAAGTGCCTAGAGCTGGGCTCCCAATGGTGTTGTCTCAGAGACGGCCACTGCTTGTTGTTGCCTTGTCACAGCTGTGGACCTTCAGGCTTTCCGGAGGTCTAGCCCTTCTGCGGGGAATGACGGCGGCGAGCCTGTCTGATGCTCACACGGGGGTTGTGTTGGCTCTAAATTGAAAGAAGTGGGAGGAGGCAAAGTGTTGCCAGTTCCCTGGCTAATGCCATCAGTATCAACACTTGGGGCACTCCACCCACAACTGCTTATTGTAATTATCAGATTTGTTTATTTGGTCAGTCGGCTCCATGATTTCTACACATCCTCATTCTCAGTATTCTCTGCTGTAGGTTCTCAAGGGCAGGGCCGTGTCTCCCTTCCTTTGTGTTCACTTAGTAGAATTCTACCGCTCTCTTATTTACTCATTCACCAGACACCCACTGAAAGCCTACAGTGTGTGAAATACCATGCTGGGAGGTGGGGAAGGGCAAGGGGACAGCTGTCTTGAGCAGCCCCCTATCTAGTGACAGACAGACAATTACTCCCCATTCACTTACTCAGGAGGCATGCATCAGGCATCCGTGACGTGTTCAGGCACTGCTGGGCATTGAGATAGAGTGAAAAAATGGAACAAGTCTCTGTACTCAGAAGCATAGGACTGAGTTGGATAGAAAAGTAAATGCACAAATAACTAATTACATTCTCTCTATAAAGAATTTTGTGAAGGAAAAGAACAGGATGTCATGCTTGAGAGAATAGTGGGGTGGTGGTGAGGAGACAAGAAGGGCTTTCTTAGGAAACGATGTGTAAGCCCAGAACTAAATGCTGAGAAGGATAAAAAATATAACTCTGGCAGCAATGTGAGGACAGGCTAAGCCCTTTAAAAGTACAGCCCTTTGTCACACCATTTCTGTGTAGCGAGTTTATCCTAAGAAAATAACAATGGCACAAAGATGTGTGAATACTGAGTTTCATAAGAAGTACTGTTTAAATATGCAAAATATTGCCCTGGCCGGTGTTGCTCAGTGGTTAGAGTGCTGATCTCTCATACCAAAGGGTCGCAGGTTCAATTCCCAGTCAAGGGCACATACCTGGGTTGCAGGTTTGATCCCCGGCACGTGCAGGAGGCAACCAATCCATGTATTCTCTCTCTCTCTCTCTCTCTCTCTCTCTCTCTCTCTCTCTCTCTCCCCACCCCCTGCTCTTTTTCTCTCTTCTCCTCTGTCTCCTCCTCTCCCTGCCTCCCTTCCTCCACTCTTTCAAAACATCAATGGAAAAAATATCCTTGGGTGAGGATGAAGAAAATAAAAAATAAATAAATATTCAAAATATTTAATTGTGGTATATGCATATGGTAGAATATAGTGTCACCATTAAAATGATATGTAGACCTTCACCTATGGGCATCAAAACTGTATGTGATATAGTAAATAAAAATGCTATAGCATGATGTATGAACCCATTTTACTTTAATTACACACACAGGAAGGTTTCTGAAGGAATATGTAGTACAACAGCTGTCTAGGTGAGGGGAATTTTGTGAGTCATATGTTTTTCTTCTGATCTTTTTTAAAAAAATGAATCTTTGCTATCAATCTAGGGCAGAAGTGGCCTGAGCCCAGATTATGGTCTCAGGATGTTTAGGAAGAGAGGGGGGTTACAAAAAGAGATGGGCACAAGGGCATGAGGCGCAGGAGCGGGCAGGAGGAAGCTGCAACATGATGTCTGGTTTCTGACCCGGACCCCTGGTGGGAGCGGCAGCAGAGGAGGAAAGGTCTGGGGAGAGAGGCAGAGCTTCCCGTCTTCAACATGTTGAACCTGAGTGCCTGTGGGCCATGCAGGACCCATGGCTGGCGCTTTAGTCTGGACCTCATGAGAGTGTGAGCTCTGAAGGTAAGCGTGGAAGTCAGTCATGCAATCATTGGCCACGGGGAAGGACGTAGTGTGAGGGGCCGAGAGCATCGGCATCCCAGGCTGGTCTGAGAAGGAGGCCAGCCACGGCAAGGCGGGCTGTTCTGAGAAGAGGCATCCAGGGTGAAGCCAGGGAAGCCAGAGGAGAGAGCTGCACAGATACTTTAAATGGCATCCAGACCGGGCTGACAAACTCTGGGTGTGGAATCTGCTTATTTTCATAAGATCCTTGGACACATTTCCTGAAGGTGGGAGTCAGGGTTGGGAGAGGACAGGAAATTTGGCTGCCAGTGAGTCTGTCCTCTGAACAACCCAGGGTGATGGGTCAGAAGGAGGTACGGCCCAGCACCCGAGGAGAGAACAGAGTCTGGAGGGGGATTCCAAGACTGAATGAAAATAAGCCCCGCCATTGCCATTCTTTCTCATGGAAGAACTGGAGGCAGTTGTATGTATGTGGGGGGGGGGGGGGGGAGGGGGGCGGGACAAACCCTCTGTAGGATGTGAGGATGAATTTAATAAAATGGGTTCTTTGTTCTCATCCCTGGGTGGATGCTTTCTGCAAGGATGTTATAGGAAATGAATCCATTAATTGCTGCCAGAAACCAAGAGAAAGAAACAAAGAAATAAGCAGAGCCCGTCAATATGCAGGGACCTGGAAGGAATCCCAAAACGGGCTGCCCATTGTAAGGGCTATAACTCAGAGCCCGCTCAGCGCCAGCATCCTGGGGCTGAGATTCCACTGCTGCTGGTGTCAGAGTTGGCCCTGGAGTCTGACTTCCTGGATCTTCGTCCCGGCTCCCATAGGGTGTGATGCTTAATTAACCCTTTCATTCCTCAGCCGCTTCGCCTGTAAAATGGGAATAGTAATACTCACTCTACATTGGATGGGTTGTGGGAGGATTAAATGGGTCCATCACATCATCATATGGAAAGGTCTGGCACTTGACATAATACCTGGGGAGTAAGAGGCTCCCAGGAAAAGTTAGCTGCCAATGCCATCATTATTATGCTGCGAATGATCTCATTACACTCCACTGCTTTCTCGACCTGGGAATGAAGACATGGGGGAAATTGAGGCACAACTTCATTCACTCAGTTAGGATCCACAAGGAGAATGTTAAGCGAACATCTGTTTGCTCAGGCTACAAACTCTGTAAGTTTACTAAAAGAATGTAGTATACAGATTTAAAAATAAGTACATCCAGGTTAGTTTTCTAGAGTGGGTTTTGAGGTTCCTATGACATCCGAGGGTTGGACGAAGGGATGTTAGAGTGAGCAGTTGGATACAGGATTGAAGAGTAAGACTAGGGAGAGGGAGAGGGAACATTTAGAAGGGAAAAGAAGTCATATGACTGTTTCACAGAGGGGTACAAGTGCAGCGTGAGGGGGCAGCACTGACTGAGCTGGTTATAAAGCAAAGGCTAATAGAATCTGGGAAAAGACCTATAAAATATTTTCAAGGTAAACATATATTTCCTTAGAAGATGTTACTCTTTCTCTTTGATTCTGCTACTCCCCACCCACCAGCAAGTACGAGCAAACACGTGTATAACTTACTGTGTGCCTGGCCCTGTTATGAATACTTTCTGATAGTAACTGATTTAATCCTCGTGACAACCTGATGAGGTGGCACTATTACTGTTTTGCTTTTTCAGGTGGGATAACTTAGGCACAGTGCGAAAGGATAGTGATAGGACTTACTTCCCAGTGCCCCAGGGCCACCCAGAGATACGTGATGATCTAGGGTCAAACCCAGACTGTCTGCTCTGAAGTCTGTGCTCTTAATCCCTGTAAAAGGTGCCAGATGTCAGTGTTAAGGCAATTATGTAATGAGGCCTCCTTGCTTCATATCATGAATCTCTTTAAATGACTAACAACAATGCTGTTTAGAGAAGGCAGTGCTTTCTTTCAACACAGCGTTGATTATTTTAGAAACTCTTAGCCAGGCTTCTAGGACTTTTCTGTTTTCAGTTTCATATGGTCTTTCTTTTCTTTCCACAAGTCATGTCTCTTTCCCATACCTCTTATCCACTCAGCACGTCCAGACTCACCTGTATCACCTCTTTGCTTTGCTCGAACCATCTTGTCTTCTTTGCTCCTTGCAGAGTGCCCTCCCTCGCTGTCACATTACTCAGTTCCTTTACGCCTCATACTCCTGCTTCTCAGTGAAGCTTTCTAATGTCACTCAGGCCCAGGTTTTTCACTTTTTAAAATTCCTACAGCATTTTTTATTTGTACTTTTGATCTTCTAATTAATGAAATATCTGCCCAATTATTTATTCAGTCATTCACTAAATCTTTCTAGTACCTCCTGAATGTCGTGAGTTTACAAAGATGAGTGGAACGTGCTTAAAAAGCACTTACAATATAGTAAGGGAAATAGATATAAAGCAAATAATTGCTACTTGGACATTTATCCAGGTGCCCTTTACATAGTCAGCACTTAATTTTAATCCTGACTTTGTGCAGGGTGCGCAGTTTCTAAGTCAGGGGACATGTGGACTAATGCAGTTGATGTGACTGATTTTGGTTTTGCGTTTGCCTAGACCAAGGATGCCCTCTTCACAATCCTCCATGACCTCCGACCCCAGGATCACTTCAATATCATTGGATTTTCCAACCGGATCAAAGTGTGGAAGGACCATTTGGTATCAGTGACTCCCAACAATATCAGAGATGGCAAAGTCTACATTCACCACATGTCGCCCACCGGAGGTAAATATGAGTCCTTCTTTTCACATCAGCTTGACGTGATAATAAGTGAGTAGCTAAATTTTCTGCCAAGAGACGAGGGTTTGAATGCTGAAGCTATCACAGGAAAGGAGATAACAGCTGAGCACTTTCCCAGAAGCTTAGGTTTCTCTGAACACCGATTCTGTAAATTCTCCTCTTCCAGGCCTGGACTAAGATGGTCAGGTAAGTTATGGGGGGAAATACCTGATAGGGTTTGGAGCCTTTCCTGGTTTATCTCACGGATCCCGAGCAATGAAGCCGGACTTGTAAATTGTTTTAGGGTGTGGGATTAAAGCCAACTAGGTGAGGCAGTGTGTTGTGTGCTTGAATCTTAGCACCTTAGGGAGCAGCAGGTGGGACTGCGCCACCTCGCCTTAGCCCCTTCGGCGGGGCTGAAACACGAGCAGAGCAGGAATCCCAGGGGCCGGCGAGAGGCCGTGGATGGGAAGTGTGGTGGGCTCCGAGTCTCTGCACGCTTTGGTGCCAGGTTAGTGTGCAGAGGAGGGGAAAGGTCATACATAATTCTAAGAAAACTAGGTTATCAGAACAGTATGCTAACGTTACCCAGCTGTGCTAGATGTAAGTTCCTTCAACTCAGGGCCTGGGTCTTACTCGTGCTGTCAACTTCATCATTAATACAATGGACACATGACAGGTGCTCAATATTGGAGTGTTTGTTGGAACTGATCCTGACCACTCCCTCCTTTTTTCTTTTCTTTCTTCTTTTTTTTAAAGCCCCACCTGAGTATATGTTTATTAATTTTAGAGAGAGGAGAAGGGAGAGAGAGAGAGCGAGAGACATTGATGTGAGAGAGAAACATAAATCGGTTGCCTCTTGTTCACACCCCACATAGGACTGATCCCTTAACCTAGGTTTGTGCTCTGACCAGGAATCAGACCCACAACCTTTCCATGCACAGGATGACACTCCAACCCACTGAGCAACACTGGCCAGGGCCCTCCCCACTTTCTTAAAGGCTGTTCACAGAGACACCATTACTTCTTGTCTCAGTTATTCTGCTTTGGTGGTCATCTGGAAACCCATGACACATCCAGTTCAGTCTTCTTCCATAGAGAGTTTCCATCTGTCTTAGATTCATCATTTCCTCTCCAAGTCAAAGTTCTGATTTCCCACATGAATTTCATTTGGAACTTTATCTTGCTTGGACTGAACTTTGACTTACAATGGGGTTTCCTACCAGTCTCCACCACAGTAATATTTAGGAACTCTTTTACCAATTGATGGGAGAAATACTAGTTTAGATTTAATGTAATATTATAGCATTGATCTACGGCAGGAAGTTGACAAGGCTGTATAGTCCTTGATGAGAGAAACTCTTCATCTTCATATATCCCCCAGCTTCTAGCATAGCCCCTGACATATGTATGTTACATTCACATTACAATTAAAATGTTATGTGGAGGTGGGGATAAAGCTTTAGCAAACGGTTGGTGTGTCTTACGTTCTTTTGGAATCCAAACCTTAGAAACCTTATGGTTCCCTTTATTTTTTCTTGGCACTTCATTGCCCCAACCTCTGCAGGTGGACAGAAAATAAATCTGCTCCTCTCAAAGACATGAAACATCAGGGTTGGGAGCATAGTTTCTGAAGTCAGATTGCTGGATTTGGATCCAGCTCCACCATCTACAAGTCATTTAATCTCTCTAGGCCTCCATTTCCTCACTTGTTAAATGGGGATAATAAATGCAGTTGTTATTAGGATAAAATGAGTTAAAATGTTTAAAGTACTTAGCAAACAGTTGCCAAGTTTCTAGACAGGCCGTGTAACCTAGAATCACCCCATATGCCTGGGGGCTTCTTCCTCCCCTCTCCACACGTCACTCCTGCTGATTCTTGAACAGTTGTGAGTAACCCACAGCCATGAATGTGCAGCCAGGTTAAGGAGACGAGCACAAGCTTGAGCTGTCCTGTTTTGGTCCCACAGGCACAGACATCAATGGGGCCCTGCAGAGGGGCATCAGGCTGCTCAACAACTACGTGGCTCACAATGACATTGGAGACCGCACCGTGTCCCTCATCATCTTCCTGACGGATGGGAAACCCACTGTTGGGGAGACCCACACCCTCAAGATTCTCAACAACACTAAGGAGGCCGCCCGAGGCCAAATCTGCATTTTCACCATTGGCATCGGGAATGACGTGGACTTCAAGCTGCTGGAGAAACTGTCGCTGGAGAACTGTGGCCTCACACGGCGCGTTCATGAGGAGGAGGATGCAGGCTCACAGCTCATTGGGTCCGTTTGTCTGTCTTCTTGGGAAAATTATGAGAGGCTCTCAGAAGGGGATTAAGGGTTGGGTTTTATGAGAGACTCGGAAATGAGAATGGTTTGCTGCGCCTTAGCCTTGAGTCTACTGGAAATGACCATAACTCATTACACTGGAGATGTCATAATGGGGTTTGAAATCCATTAGGCAGGTCTGGCTGCAAATTCTGGTTATGTTTTATGACTTTAGGCAAGATTTTAAGTTCCCTCATTATAGAGTGAGGATTATGGTCAGTTGACAGAATTTAATGAGAAAACCTGTGTAAAATATTGGCAGAATGGCTATCACGTGTTAGGTATTTAACTAGCTATTCTGATTACAATTGTCTTCTTGACATTTCAAAGCACTTCCTGCTATATTTATTCTAATTCCACCCTCTTCAGTAGCTAGGAGAAGTAGTTATCTCCATGTTGAGTAGTAATTAAAATTATCATATTTTTATTTGGAAGCAAAATGACCATTTGACACTAGTCCCCGATCATATCTATATATATAAAAGACTAAGTGACTGGCCGACTGGCCAACCAGCCAGTAGCTATGACACTCACTGACCACCAGGGGGCAGACACTCAATGCAGGAGCAGAAACCACAGGCATGGAAACATGGAACAGACTGATGAATCTCAGAGGGAAGGGAAGAGGGGGGAGGGCGGGAAGAGATTAACCAAAGTTCTTATATGCATACTAAAGGCCTGGTGCATGGATTCGTGCACTGGTGGTGTCCCTTGGCCTGGTCTGTGGGGATTGGGCCAAAACTGGCTCTCCGACATCCCCCAAGGTGTCCCGGATTGCGAGAGGGCACAGGGCAGAGAGAGAGAGAGAGAGAGAGAGAGAGAGGTGGAAAAGAAGCTAGAAGTGAGGTCTTCTAATTCAGTTCAGTGTCTTCCCTTTGATATCATGTTGTCAACATGGGGTATAACTTTGCTGTTGATTCAATGACATAATGACTCCCAGCTGAACACTATTGCTTTAATCCACTTTGTGGCACAAAGAGTAGTTACTTAAAAGAAAAAGTGAGCTTCAGGTACCTTTATAGGTGTTTAACAGCCATAATCAAAGAATATTCATTAGTGATAAATCTAATTAGATGTCTATAAGATGGAAAATAAAGATAGGTCCCTTGGGATGCAGCTAGCCACCATTGTTTACACAGCATTTTTGTCAAGATTTAAATAAAAACACAGATTAGCTTCCCACATTTTCAAAATCATTCAAAACTACATTAAAAAGGGGAGAATCTAATGCATTTTTTAAAAATAATGTGTCCATAAGCAAAAGCAAGTACAGTGCATTGAAACAAACTGACTGCACTGCCATACTACTAAAAACATTGTGACTACCCAACATTTATTGAGAACTTATAATATGACAGACATTTCTACAGGCAGAAATCCTAAGAGTGGGTATATTAGGGTAAAGGCTAAGCTGACATGCAGATGACTTTCTCCTGTAACAGTCTGGACAGCTCAGTTTGGCTGTATGAGGTCATTCAAAGACTCAGGTTCCTTCCATTTTACCACTCTACACCCCTTAGATGTTGTTCTTAACTGCAAGGTTGAAATGAGGTCACAATGACTTCTGTATTCCAGCACTAAGAGTGGGGAAGGAAAAGAAAGCCAGAGCAAGCCATTCTGTTTTACACAAGAATTACAGAAGTTAAGCATATCGCTTCCACTCATATTCCATTAGGGAGAATATGGCCATATTTGGCCACAATAGAGGCTAAGAAATGTAGTTTGTAGCTGGATGGGCATCATCCAATTAAAACTAATTTATTATGGAAGAAGGGGAGACTGGGTCTGGGGAGACAGTTAGTAGTCTACCAAAGTAGTTACTATTAATGTTCCAATTTTATAGAGGAAGAAACTGGAGTTTAGAGAGGTTAAGTTATGTGTCCCAAGACATACAGCAAGTAAATAGCTGACATACAGCAAGTAAATAGCTGCCCAGCCTATACTTTTTAGATTTTTGGAAAGGGATTTTAATTGTCTCTTTATGCAAAAAGTAGCAAGCTTGTGATGTAACTAGAAGAAAAGCTAATGTAAGCAAATGCTGCTTTACACAAAAGCATAGTGGCAAGGTCAAGGTCAGATTTCTCAAGTATAATGTGCTTATTAAAGCATATCTGCAACATGTGTTTGGTTCTAAGAAAAATGTTTTAAGAGGCCCTTTGAGAAACTTAGGTGTGTACAAAGGAAAGTTACCGAGAGTGGTTATGGAACCTTGAAATCATGTCATCTGAAGAAGAGCTCATGAAACTGGGAATTGATTAGACTGCATAGAGATGACGCCTAGGAGCAGTGTTTGCCACACCCCTAAATGGCTGTTATGTTGAAGATAGATTATGCTAATTCATGCTATGCTGCTCCAAAGGCAAAAGTGAGACCAGTGGGTGGAAATTTCAGGGAGAAGACTGTGATCTACTACAAGGAGGTTCCTCCTCCTCCTCTGAGCAGTTGAAAGAGAGGTGGAAGCGTAATGAGGCATAGTTCTTGATCACCAGTGGTGTTCAAGCTACTGCTGCATAACCTTCTATGAGCATTGTTCTGCTGGTAGAAGTTGGATTTGATTGCTTCTAAGATTAAGTTCACCCTTCCAACAGCCCACAATTTCCTTGAGGACCTGTGCTGCCTGCAGTCAGGGCTGGATTCTGACTCTCTCTCTCTCTCTCTCTCTCTCTCTCTCTCTCTCTCTCTTACTCTCTTCCTTTACTCCAGGTTCTATGATGAGATCAGGACCCCTCTGCTCTCTGACATTCACATCAATTACCCACCCAGCATCGTGGAACAGGCTACCAGAACCCTCTTCCCCAACTACTTCAATGGCTCAGAGATCATCATTGCTGGGAAGCTGATGGACAAGAAGATAGATCGACTGCACGTGGAAGTCAGGGCCAGCAACAGTAAGAAATTTGTCATACTGAAGACAGATGTGCCTGTGGGGCCCCAGAAGGTGGGGAATGATGTCATAGGAAGCGCCAGGCCCAAGGGTGATGGCGAGAAGGACCCCAACCACCTTGAGCGTCTCTGGAGCTACCTGACCGTAAAGGAGCTGCTGAATTCCTGGCTGCAGAATGACGACGAGCAGGAGAAGGAGCGACTGAGGCAGAAGGCCCAGGCTCTGGCCGTGAACTCTCGCTTCCTCACCCCGTTCACCTCCATGAAGTTGAAGAAATCCACACTGCAGACCAGGAAGCTGGAGGACAGCCACGGCATGTCTGCTGCCACAGGGCCTGAGACAGTGACGCAGAGTCTGCAGCCAGGTAACCAACTCCAGGGAAGGCCAAATGTAGGAGCCTACCATGTCCTTTCTGCCTCCTTCTCAGGCAAGGCCACCTCAGCAGGAGTCTGTCTTATTCTGTGGCATTATAATTTTTATAAGCAATAACTCCACATGCAGTTCCGAGTTTTCAGGGCGTGTGTTCAATCATTGTGTTTGTTCTGTTATAAACTGTGGATCTCTGTAGAGACATTAGAGAGGGTGGCAGTTGTCTCAGAAAGGTTGCCTGGTGGAATTCATCCATCCATCAATCATCAATATTGAGTGCCTAACATTTTCCAGTCATTATTGGAGGCACCAAGATGAACAAACAAATAGACACATGTTCACTCCTTAAGTGCCTTTCCACATATTTAAGTACTTCAGAGTTATATCATTTTATGTGTATGCTGGATTTACTTTCCTGAGAACATAGGTGAGAACTGGTTTCCTGATTCCTGAGAGAATTCACCCTTTATATACGTGACACTCAGACTCTACATAGTAACTGTCTAAAGTCTCAGCGACATTTTGATGGGGGAAATAGTAGCAAGGAGAATAGGAAGTGGAAAAGAAAATTAGTTCAACCAACACTGAGGATTCCATTCTCAGTAGTATCTGTTTGTGGAAAACGACTTTTTTTTTTTTTTGTATGTGTAACATTTTCATTAAATTTCTGTCAAGTTCACATCTCCTCAGGAGGGGGAACTGATATTACCTCTGAACCTGCAAATGCTGTCTCATTTATTCCTCACACTCTAAACTCCTAGAAGAGCCCAGCTGGTGTGACTCAGTTTTTGGGCATTGACCTATGAACCAGGAGGTCACTAGTTCGGGTCCCTGGTCAGGGAACATGCCTGGGTTTTGGGCTCAATCCCCAGGAGGGGGTGTGCAGGAGGCAGCCAATCAATGA
The DNA here is from genome assembly GCF_951640355.1 of Cnephaeus nilssonii. Lineage (NCBI taxonomy): Eukaryota > Metazoa > Chordata > Mammalia > Chiroptera > Vespertilionidae > Cnephaeus > Cnephaeus nilssonii. The sequence goes on along the minus strand of NC_137072.1, from coordinate 32,077,268 downwards.
TTCTCATCATTGATGTTTCTATGTCTCTCTCTTCCTCTCTAAAATCAAGAAAAATATACACCCCCCCCCCCACCAAAACTCTGAGAAGCACTAGGTGTGGTGAAGAGAGCATAAGTTTAGAATCCAGAAAGAGCTGACTTTCAGCTCACCAGCCCTCCTGATCAGCTGTGAGGTTCAGCAAGTTTCTGAACCTCTCTGAGCTTCTATTCCCTCGCCTGTTAAATGTAGATAATAATTTCCCTGAAGGGCCATTGCAAGGATTGAATGTGTAAAGTCTTTGGCACATATGAGAGTTCAACAAATGTTTAGAATTCCTCCCCTTGAGAAATGTAGAACTAGACATTTATTGAAAAGTTCAGACCCTGATGTAGAGGTTAAAAGTGATGTGTTGCTTTTTTAGAAAGGGTGGAGCTTGTTTTGGCAAAACTAGTGCAATTTTAGTTCTGATGAAAAGCAAATTGTGTGATGCTATGAAATAGCCATATGAAGAAATAACCAACTGATAGCTCAAAAAAATTGTTTGGAATTGAATTTTCCTGAAGCGTAACTTAGTACTCAAGACAATCTTTGTTTTCTTAAAGCTCTGATGAGTTTTTATTTATTTCTTTTTTCTTTTTTGAGTGTCTGTGGCAGCTGCCACTCACCAAGGCTTCTCACAGCAGCCATCCAAATTGAGAAATTGCTTCCCTGTGGTCTGCCTGATTCTGCCCGGGTCCTGCTGGCCAGGGACCAGTGTGGGAAAGATAGCATTGAGATACTTTTATCTTTAATTTCTGGGAGGGGCAAACGTTAGTTAAGAGGGGCATAATTTTGTTAATACAAACAATTTGAAATAAGATATTAATGTTATTTTATTTGTAGAAATTAATTTACTTTTAGGTTATTCTTTAATTGATTATTTATTTTTGCCTGCTGCTTTATGGATTGTGTTTACACACATAACAATAGACACTGGATTCTAATTTCCTTTTACATTTTTGCATTTTTCTGTGTGCTTTTTTTAAGTATGGCACAAAAACACATTACATAAAATTTACCTTCTTAACAATTTGTAAGTGTTTAGTTCAGTAGCGTTCAGTATATTGATGTTGTGAAACTGATTGACAGAACTTTTTCATCCTGCAAATCTGAAATTCTGGACCATTAAACAAATGTACTTTTCCCCTCCTCCTATAACTACACCTGAATTAAGATGGAATATTCCCCTCAGTATATGCACAGAAATCACAGACAAAAAGACAATTATCTAATTTATAAAAGCATAAAGTGATTAAGCCTCCACTTGTTGCACCTTCATTTGTGTGTTGTGAGGCCAAGCTCCTTCTTTAAATCATCCCTCAAAGTTGCTGAGGGTGTCAAACAAGATACTATATGTTTAAGAGCTCTGAATACACAAAGGGTCACACAATGGTGTCTTAAATGGTGATCACACAATGGTGTCTTAAATGGTGATCAGTATTCCTGTGTCTTAAATGGTGTCTTAAATGGTGATCAGTATCACACAATGGTGTCTTAAATGGTGATCAGTATTCCTGCATTCCTTGTCTTAAATGGTGATCCAGGAACTATATTCCCAGACTAGAATTTGAATGTTTATTGTGCCTGGATTATAGAATTGTTTCCCTTTTAAGCATTTGGTCCAACCTGAAAAAAAGCAAGATACGACTCAGCATGTATAGTATAACCCATTAAAAAACACACAAATAGGTGGGAAAACAAAAAAACAACAACAGGTGATGTTTTTAAATTGCTACGAATGTATTTGAAAGCTATATTTTACTCATCTAATACTCTCCTCTCTGTACCCCTCACTTCATCCTCTTTAATGAATAACAGTGGTTGCTATTTTCCTTTCTTTTATAGGATCTACTCTCAAGAAACCATATAATCCAAGAATTAAAGTTTCCAGAACATCAGGTAAGGAAAACAATGTACGTGATTTGCAAGTTTATATGTTTAGAAAGTGGACAACCAGGAATGCCCTGAAGCCAGTTAAAATACTAGCTCATAGAAATGTGACACCGGGACCCATATTCTTAGACCAAGCCAGCAACGTGAGGCAGTTCTGAGAACCAAGATCATCATTAAACTGTTACATAAGCACCGTGGATAACAGTCCCAGGAGCCTGGCAACAGTCCCGATGGAAGGATGGGTAGCAGACTCACAGTCTCATCATTGTGGAGTTTAAAAGACATTTGTTTTAGAGATCTGAAGCATGCGTGCTTCAGCTTCTGGTATTACAAATATCTGTGGCATGCAGGCTTTACAAAAATTATTTTATTATTTTTAATCCCTGGTTTAGAGGGAAGAATAGATAAAAATACCATAAAATTTCCTTTGGCCAATTCTCTGGAATTATAATAAAAATCCAGATGAGATAACAACACAAAGGCTAGGTTGGATTCTTAAAATGTGCGCATCTCTTTGTAAGTCTTGCTGCTGATGTACTGGATGTGCATGTTCCTAAAACCAGGGACATCCTCGGGATGAGCTATGTGAATAGGAAACCCAGTCTCCAGTGGAGAGAATGCAATTCCTTTGAACATATACGTGCTTGATGGATGCAAGAAAATCTTTCTCTTGGATGCACGTGGAGTAATGACTTTCTCCTTTAGTTTTTGGGACAAGCAACATCTTTCCTTGTAAAGAGATTTGGATGCGTTGAGGAGAAATGATGTGGTGTGAGCCCAAGAAACCCTCAGAGAACTGTCACTTAGCTATGTTCCTGCTGACTCTGTGTCCTTCACTTGTCACCAGCCCTCTGCTAGGCTTGGTTGTTACTACTGTTGGGCAAGGCTTGTGTGCATCTGGCACTATGAATGTCCCTAGTGCCATGGCACTCTCCACTTGGTGGTCAAAGGAGAAAGGAAATGATTGGTGTCACACTGGAAATTGAAGAAAGCAGGCTCCATAATAGAGGGGGTATCCTATATAATAAAAGCCTACTATGCTAAGTGTCTGGTCATTTGTTCAACCAATCAAAGCATAATATGCTAATGACATGCTAAGGCCATTCAACCGCTTGCTATGATGTACACTGACCACCAGGGGGAAGACAGTCGACCGGTTGACCAGTCACTATGATGTATATTGACCACCAAGGGGCAGATGCTCTGACCAGTAGGTTAGCTTGCTGCTGGGGTCTGGCTGATCAGGACTGAGTGAGATGGGCCGGACATGCCCTGGAGCCCTCCCATGGTCCCTCCCTGGCTCTGATCATGCACTGGTGGGGTCCTTCAACCTGGCCAACATTCTGCGTCCCTCCCTGACCCCGATCGTGCACTGATGGGGTCCCTCAGCCTGGCCTGCGCCCTCTCACAATCCAGGACCCCTTGGGGGATGTCGGAGAGCCAGTTCCTGCTCAATCCCACAGGCCAGGCCAAGGGACCCCACTGGAGCATGAATTCGTACACTGGGCCTCTAGTATTGTAATAACCCTCTTTCATTTCTGTTTCCCACTTACCTCTCAAAGCTTAGTTGTCTGTGTTTGGCCAAGGTGTGGTGAAAGGGAGCATTATATTTGAATTTAGGGGACCTGAATTCAAATCCTTACTTTACCGTGCACTAACTACATAACTTTGGTGAGTGACTTCACCTCCCAGACATCTTTCTCATTTGGAAATTCAGGATCATTGACAGGATCAAATAAGCAATACCTGGGAAAATATAAAAGAGTATTACACATGGAAGGCACTCAGTAAGTGTCTTTTCTTTCTGTTTTCTCCTGTGTTTTCCTGCTCTGCAGCGGATGGAGACCCCCATTTTGTTGTAGATTTCCCCTTAAGCAAGCTCACTGTCTGCTTCAACATTGACGGGCAGCCCGGGGACATCCTAAGGCTGGTCTCTGATCACACAGGCTCTGGTAAGTTCTGCCCTCTGTTGCGGCCTCTGGGCAAGAGCCAGGTAAACATCATGTCTCCTCTGTTCTGAAGGTGGATGTATATATAAGGGGCTCCTCACAGATGCTCAATGAGGATTGTTGGTGATTAAAGGAATTAGACGGTGTGCTGGGCTTGAAAGCAGGAAGACATGCATTGGAAATCCTGCTCTCTGACTTAACTAATTTTGTGGCCTTGACTACTCAGCTAGAGAGTTCTTGTTGCCTCTTCTGTAAAACAGTGATACTCATGTACTGGTCTCACCAGTCTATTGTAGAGATTTAATTAAATAATGGAACAGAAGTTGTTTTGAAAACATACAAGTGCTATACGAAGTCATGATACATTATTGTTATTATGTCTTTCCATTCAAAAACTGTGCTGGTGCGATGTTCTAAATTCATTTACCTCAGCTCCTCCATGACTAAGATGTTAAGCCCCATGTTAATTACTCGGTTTTGTGTACAGAGAACATAGGTGTAAGAATGGCTCTGATCCCCTTGGTTCCGTAGAGGGACCATGTAAAAGAGATTGGTATATAAAAAGCTTCTCTCGGACCTGAACCATGTGGCTCAGTTGGTTGGAGTGTCGTTCTGTGCACCAAAAGGTTTCGGGTTCCATTCTCAGTCAGGGCACATACTAGGATTTCAGATTCGATTCCTAGTCAGGGCATGTACAGGAGGCAACAACAGTCAATGTTTCTCTCTCACATCGATGTTTTTCTTTTCCTCTCTCCCTCCCTCCCTCTCTTCCCCTCTCTCTAAAATCAATAAGCATGCCCTCCAGTGAGGATTATAATTAACAATAACAACAAAAAGCTTCTTTCGTTACATGCAGGTAACAGTACCTCAGGATGGCAATGTGGACAGCCACGCAGCCCAACTTTGGAAGACAAGCTTTGCAGTCGACATTCTGGCATTTCTCAGTTCTAAGAAAATGAGTTTCTTGGAAGGCTCGGTGACAGAGGGCCCCGCAGCAGGCTGACACAGATGAGGGAGTTATGTAATGTTTGATTTTAGGCTCCTCACCTACCTTGCTCTCTTACAGGCCTTCCTAGCCTTAGAACAAAATCTCAGCTTTTTTTGTAACTCCAAAAGGCTCAGGAGTGAGATAGGGCCTAACTGTGCCCTCCCTGGCCGTGCCTCCCTCTCCTATCCCTGAGCCATTCTCTCATTCCTGTGTTCAATGTGTGTCCAGGATGGGAAGCTCCGGGGAAGATGATTGGAGCCTTAAGGCGGAAATACTTGATCTCCGCTCATGTTGAGCTTTTTCCTTCCCCCTACTCCTTGGCCCAGAGAAAGCAGTTTTCTCCTGGGATGTCCAAGAAGTTGCTAGTCAAGATGTAGGGGAAGATTATCCCCAAAGCAGAGAAAATGAGAGTTAATTATATAGCAATATTTTATTAATGCAAATTACCTCTTTGCTGAGAGCAAAATACACTTAATGTACATGATTTAATTCAGCCCCAAACATCTGATGTAGAATTGCCATCTGTCTGGACAGCACCTATTGCTAGGGGTCTGGCTCACACGCCTCACTCAGGTCTAGTAAAGTTGCTGTGTGTTCATGATGGTGAAGTGAAAAAAAATAAAAAGTTCTATTTGCTGGCCATTGGCAGCTTGCACATATGCTACCTCCTGTGAATCTCAACTCAGTCTTGTTAGATTTCATGCCCCCTTTTCGACATGAGGACATTGAGGCTCAGTGTTTTAAAGTGACTTGTCCAGAGGTGCACACCTAGAAGGTGGAAGAACTTGAGTTGTGGACTAAGCATAACTCTAACCTTTGCATTATACCACACTGCTCATGGCATCACAGCGTCTCCAAATCAGGATCAGTGTCAACTGGTAGAATAAGAAATACTGTATGGAAGATGGCGGCATAGGTTAAACACCTAACCTACAGCCTGGCACAACAATTTCAAAAACACAACTAAAAGTCAAAACGGACATCATCCAGAACCACAGGAAAGCTGGCTGACTGAAATGCCCACAACTAGAGGGAAAGAGAAAACCACAAGGAAAATCAGAGAAGCCATAAAAGCTTGAGGTATGGAGACACGGGTGGAGACACGAGCCCACGCGCGTGCGGGGAAGACGGAGCCGGAGAGGAAGGGGCGGCTGACGGCCGGGCTGGCGTTCTCTGGCGGGAAGGAGATAAAAGCGCCAGATTGTGCTGAACCCCAGCTCCGACTGCACTGAACCCCAGTTCCGGGCGAAACCCTGGGAAGCCGGGCTCAGGCTGGGGGAGTCTGGGCTGTGGGGCGGAGGCAGAGGAGTTGCGCCAGAGCCGCGCACGGGAATGTGCGCAGAGGAGGGACTGTTGCCTGTGCCGCTGGATTGCCCTAGCGGGAGGGAGACAAAAGCTCCTGACCATGCTGAACCCCAGTTCCAACTGCACTGATCCCCAGTTCTGGGAGAGATCTGGGGAAGCCAGGCTCATGCTGGGGAAAGCTGGGCTGTGGGGCAGAGGTGCAGAGAGGCGGCGAAGAGCAGAGCACCGGAGGCGCGCACAGGATTGTGCGCGGAGGATGGGCTGTTGACTGTGCCGCTGAGTCGCCCTGGAGGGAAGGAGACAAAAGCGCCAGACAGCGGTGAGCCCCAGTTCCGACTACACGGAAACCCAGCTCCGGGCGAGAATCTGGGAATCCAGATTCATTGGGGGAGAGACTAGACTGTTTGGCAGCGCGCGAAACTCCAGGGCGCTTTTCTCTCAGAGGTGTTTGCTGGGAGTACAGAGGGACACAGGAACCTCATAGGGCGGGGCTGACGGGAAGCCAAGGCGGTAGGCTCCGCCCTGTAACTCCGCCCCATCCAAGCTGAACACAGAGGCTTTTACAATTTTGCAAGTCTAGTTGAATGGGGCTGTCTCCCGGCATAGACACAGCTGATCCTCACAGCCAATTGGACTGGAGGTCACATCCTCCCAGTGTACCAACAGCATTCAAGGCTTAACAACACCAAGACTTTGCACTCAGCCCACAAAGGGGGGTATCAAGAGTGACCACCTAGGGAGATTGGGGAAGCTGAGCGATAGGGAGGCAGCCAAAAGGGGAAGACACCGAAACAGGTCACGAATATAAGGGATGCTGTAATTCCTGCTGAGGGGCCACAGGCAGTAGCTGACCTACACTCCATTGGAGACCCAGAAACGAGGGCATCTAGTGGTCAGTGTGAGATGACACCAGATTTCAACCACTCGCATAAAGGACACATTCAAGAGGCAGACACAGGGAGCGCCAAAGCTTTGCTGCACCAAGACCCGGCACATAAACGTGTCTCCCGCACAGCAACTCTTCCTTTATAGACACAGAGGGTCCGCACAGCCAAGTGGCCTGGAGGACAATTCCTCCCAGTGACACCAACAACAATCAAGACTTAACTATACAAACAAGGACCAAGATGGAGGCATAGGGCAGAAGCCTGATTGCTGCCTACCACAACAATTTTGAGACTACGACAGGAGAGCAGAGCAGACACCATCCAGAACCACCGGAGGGCTGACTGAGCAGATGCTCTACAACTAGAATAAAAGAGGGGTACGCGGGATGAAGCTGATGCCGGTGACCCAAAGACCACACTTTAAAAACTACGGCTCAGGCGACACAATGGCGGCCTGGAACGTGCTCGGCGCAGTTCCCCCAGCGGTCTCCGGCTGAGGGGAAGGCTCCACTCGCTGCCGAGCACGGACAGACGAGCCCCTGGGAGACATGGGGTGGGAGACTACGCGCTTGCTGACCTCTGAGTCCTTCAAGAATCTCAACGCCCCGGAAGCGGCCAGGTGCACACGCTCGGCGACTGGCCACTGCTGCAGACCCAAGGGCCGACGCAGCCACCCCGGACCAGCCTGCCGCCGCGCACCGGGCACACCGGAGCTTTGCCGAGCCTGCTGCCCAACGAGTTCTGCGGTGGCTGCCCTGGAGCTCTGAGAAAATGGCCGAAGGAATTGCTGAGAGGGAATTGATCAACAGGAATTGGGATCAAGAAGACGAAACCCCGCTGGGTCCCGGATCCGGGTGAAGCCGCGCGCCCCTGGGTCCGGGTGAGGCTGGGAACTGGGTCAGGGTGAGGCTGGGTCCTGGGTCCGGGTGAGGCCACATGCCCCTGGAACCGGGTGAGGCCACGTGCCCCTGGGTCCGGGGGAAGCTAGATTCTGGGTCCGGGCGAGGCCGTGTGCCCCTGGATCCGGGTGAGGCTGGGTCCCAGGCCCGGGAGAGGCCACACGCCCCTGGGTCCGGGTGAGGCCATGCGCCCCTGGGTCCAGGTGAAGCTGAATCCTGGGTCTGGGTGAGGCCGTGTGCCCCTGGATCCGGGTGAGGCTGGGTCCTGGGTCCGGGTGAGGCCATGGGCCCCTGGATCCGGGTGAGCCTGGGTCCCGGGCCCGGGTGAGGCCGTGGGCCCCTGGATCCGGGTGAGCCTGGGTCCCGGGTCCGGGTGAGGCCGTGGGCCCCTGGATCCGGGTGAGCCTGGCCCCGGGTCCGGGTGAGGCCGTGGGCCCCTGGATCCGGGTGAGCCTGGCCCCGGGTCCGGGTGAGGCCGTGGGCCCCTGGATCCGGGTGAGCCTGGCCCCGGGTCCGGGTGAGGCCGTGGGCCCCTGGATCCGGGTGAGCCTGGCCCCGGGTCCGGGTGAGGCCGTGGGCCCCTGGATCCGGGTGAGCCTGGCCCCGGGTCCGGGTGAGGCCGTGGGCCCCTGGATCTGGGTGAGGCCACGCGACCCTGGGTCTGGGAGAGGCCACGCGCCCCTGGGTCCGGGTGAGGCCACGTGCCCCTGGGTCCGGGGGAAGCTAGATCCCGGGTCCGGGCGAGGCCATGTGCCCCTGGGTCCGGGTGAGGCTGGATCCCGGGCCCGGGAGAGGCCACGCGCCCCTGGGTCTGGGTGAGGCCATGCGCCCCTGGGTCCGGGTGAAGCTGAATCCTGGGTCTGGGCGAGGCCGTGTGCCCCTGGATCCGGGTGAGGCTAGGTCCCGGGTCCGGGTGAGGCCGTGGGCCCCTGGATCCGGGTGAAGCCGTGCCCCTGGGTCCGGCCGAGACCAAACCAGAGGGAGTCGGACCTGCATTACCACCATTTGTCCACCATCCAGAGCTGAGGGGTCAGTGCCGACATGTACTTATAAGGAACTGGTGGACATTGATATTGGGTCTCAAAAGAACTGTTGGTCCAGAAAGAAACTCACTACAGACTGATTCATTTGCCTGTCAGCATAACTATTATTGCTCCTCGCACATTCAATTCCTATAAGTATATCTTTAGTGACACATGATTTCGCTCATCTAGGGGAAATGATGAACAACATAGACTGATGAACAAGAACAGAACCAGAAACAAGGAGGCATCGATCGGACTATCGGGCCTCAGAGGGAGGATAGGGGAGGGTGGGGGGAGGGGGGAGAGATCAACCAAAGGTCTTGTGTGCACGCATATGAGCCTAACCAATGGTTAAGTTCAACAGGGGGTTGGGGCATCCATGGGGAGGGGTGTGGGAGGGGAATGGGGGGATGAGGACAAATATGTGACACCTTAATCAATAAAGAAATTTAAAAAAAAAAAGAAAGAAATACTGTATGTCTCTGTCCCTACAGCCAGAATGAAAGAAATACCAGAATGAACACAATCTGTTAATCCTTATTATATCTTGACCCAAACCTACATCATCCTTCCCCTTCCCTGAGATACTGGTCAAACATGGGGAAGAAATTCCATCCTAACTTCATACATTCACTCATTTCTTCATTCATTCCACAGGCACTGAGTGGTCTGTACTTGAGAGTGAAAGTTCATGGTGCGAGAGCTACAAAGATAAGGCCGGAGGAGGAAGGAAATTTTGATCAGATGCCTTTAGCATGAAAGTAGGATAGTTTTTCCAACCGTTGCTCTCTTCCCTCCGCCTTTAGGTGTGACGGTGAACGGAGCGTTAATCGGGGCCCCTGCTCCTCCCAACGGCCACAAGAAACAACGCACTTACTTCCGCACCATCACCATCCTCGTCAACAAGCCCGAGAGGTCATACCTGGAGATCACACCGCACAGGGTCATCCTGGATGGCGGGGACAGACTGGTCCTCCCCTGCAACCAGAGCATGGTAGTGGAGCGTCGGGGGCTGGAGGTGTCAGTGTCTGCCAATGCCAACGTCACCGTCACCATCCAGGGCACCATTGCCTTCGTCATCCTCATTCACCTCTACAAAAAGCCAGCCCCCTACCAGCGCGACCACCTGGGTTTCTACATCTCCAGCAGCAAAGGCCTTTCTGGCAACTGCCATGGACTGTTAGGTAAGCAGCTGCTCTTCCCGCGGGGTCCGAGGGGAGTACTCGGCTCTGAATGAACTGGTGCTGCCAGTAGCGTTAGCTTGATGGAGACATTCAGTGGGAAGCTGGTCTTTACGTATATCCCAAAAGTTGTATTTCTTGCCTTCTCGTAACTTTCTGGAATAGGAGTGGGCTTTATAAACGAATTATCACTCACTGGCCTTCTGGGAAAGTGAGCAAAGAAATTGGGAGTGATCCTCTGGTTCCTCACTCTCAGCAAGAAGATACAAAGAAGGGGCCGTCCACAGCCCAGCACCCGTGCGCCATGGCGATTCCTCCATAGCAGCCACCCACATTGCGTGAGCAGCAGCAGGCTGTCCGTTTGGACTGGCTTTCTTTGACGTGCAGTTTCGTGTGGGCTCCTTGCCCACAAGTAAAGAGCCAGCACTGCCGAGCTCGGTTTAGAAAGCAGGATTTCCTGGCACTTGAGCTGAACACATTTCTGTGGTGCCTGCCTGCCAAGTGTGAGCTCCCTCTGACAGACACAGACCGGTATCCTTGGCCTTAGCGATGTCCTCACTTGACCTGGGGAATTCTGATGATGTGTCTCAGGAACCAATTGAACTGACTGCTTTCCGCACCCTTGGCCCAGTACAGTCCACAAACCTAGTATGGAGGGTGCTACGACCAGGGAGGAAAGAGGGGGAGGCCTAACTCTTCCCTATTTACCTGCCCCTCTTCTTGCCCTCCCAGCTCCGTAATAGACTCTGGTTATCTCTGTTCGCTGGTTAGGCAGCTTTCCAGTGTCAGCAAGAGGGCAGTTTCCAGATGTGGAGGTCTCTTCTCTCCATACGCCCCCAAACACATGTTTTTCCACTTACGCTGGAGAAGGCCTGAGTGGCTTCTGGCAGAATCCAGCTAGGAGTCAATCTCTGACATCATGAATCCCCTTCCTCTGGGTACCACATGTGCATTTGCTGATCACCAAAGGCCTGAATCGATGTCAGATTTTTTTCCTACACGATGTGGCCTGCACTCTACTAAGACCTGATGCTTCTCTTGTCCATTCAGGTCAGTTCCTGAACCAGGATGCCAGACTCACAGAGGAGCCTGCCAGGCTCAGCAAGAACACTACTAGTCCTCCATTCCCAAAGGCAGATGAGAAGTCTGAAACGGTCCTCAAGGTGAAAGGGCACCAGGTCCCGGTGGTCTGGAAACAGAGGAAAATCTACAACGGGGAGGAGCAGATAGACTGCTGGTTTGCCAGGAACGCCGCCCAGCTGCTCGATGGCGAATACAAGGATTACCTGGCAGCCCATCCTTTTGACTCAGAGACTACCTTCGGCCTGGGACTATCCAGGGGACTCTGACACTAGTGTGCATTAATGTAAGAGTGCATGACAGGGAAATGGCCTTTGGCGACACCGTCGTGTGGTTCTTGTTGCTGGCCTATGCCCCATCTCTTGGCAGTTAGCTGCAACCCCTGGCCTGCCCCTGGTGGCTTGTAGGTCTGACATCAGCTTAAGCAAAGAGTAGGATCAGGGAGCTGAAATGAAATGTTATTTCCTCTGCTCCCTCCTCCTGACATGCTCTCCTTATGTCCTATAGGGAAAGATGGTAGCATCAAGGGGGGAAGGTCATGATTAAAAGCAAGAAGTCTGTGTCTTATACCAACTGGCTTGTCCATCTCATAGCCTACCATAAAGTAACTCTGATGAAGTAAGGTTGCTGCAAAGTTTGTTTTCTCTGTGGAAAAAGCCAAGTTTGGGCACGCTGCTTTTCCCCTTATAAATGCTTAGGAATCCTTCCTCTTAGCACTGCTACGATCTCCAGCCTCTGCTTCAGGGGATCCTCCGATGGAGCCCAGGCCACGGGTCATACAAATAGCATGGAGATTTGATCATTGTAAACAATTAAGCCTTTTCTTAGGAGAAGATTTTCTTCTGCTATAATATCTTGCCCTTGAAAATTAGTTTTCATTTTTATAAAAAAATTGATTTGAAAATAGAAAGCCTGTATCGCAGCTACCCATGTCTTTCTAATGGGTTATGTAAAATGCTTTACTTTGCCGATGGATATTCTCCTATTTATTCCAGTAAGCTAAATGCTTATAATAAAGAGGACAACTCCGCATGGATGTGTTTTACCTGCCTGTCTTGGTGCTGGTGGTTGGCCAGTTAAATGGCAAAGCTTTTGCTGGGCACTCTTTAGCCTTCATCATAATTGCAGCCTTCTTTGCTCCCGATCCTCCAGGAGGCAATAAAGTAGGCTCTCCCAGTGCTGGACTGGGAGAGACACAGCACAGGGAGTGTCTGGCAGCTGACATACAGGAATCAACCTGTGCGTTCTCTGCAGGAAGTGGGCACATGTTTGCAAAGTCTAAGACGCCTTCCACACCTCAAATAGGCAAAGCCAGGAAATCAACATGAGTAAGGAGCTCTTATGGGATCAGATGTGTCCCGAACAAGGACACATGTGATCCCATAAGGGAAAGGTTAAAATCAGAGGTGGCTTCAAGAATCAGTGACCGTCAGCCTTCTGATTGTAGACACCCTCTTTGCAGCCCATTCATATTATCAAGGGGACACTGCCTGCTAGTGACATTAGAGCCTTGTTTCCTGCCTTCATCACCAGTTCTCACTTTTTGCTCAGTTTGCTCTTCTCTGGACCACCAACGTTCAGGAAGCCTGACCCTCACTGAGGGAGGGGCACAGTCAGGATGCATATGGACGCAGGGGGCACTTGTGCCAAACAATGGAGAAAGAGAGGCTTGGGTCAGAGAAATAGAATATTTAGATATGAGACTGAATGAAATAAAGGCCTTTGCTTCACAGGTGGTTTCTCCCAGTCAGGACGGACTCCAGAGCAGGCTTTCATGAAATATGGAAGCATACTTAGCACTTGGAGGGAAATCAGAGTTACAAAAATTGTTTATCAGACTTGCCCTCCCATGGGAACCATGAGCAGCAAAACGATCTCCACATGTTCCTGTCGGACCAGGAGATTAAGTTAGTGCTGGGGGATTCTTCAGGCCTCTCTCAGAGTCTCAGTCTCTCTCCTCTTCGTGAACCCACCAGACCATGGCCTGCCCGCTGTGTTACTTCTTACTCCCATCTTCCCAGACTAGCTGCCTATTTCCATGTCAGCGGTGTGAGGACACCTGCCTAGACTGACAGATTGCTTCCACATTTCAGAGCTCAGGGGAAGAGGAGGAGCATGAGCCAGGGCCAGCCAGTGCCCGTCCATGCTCTATGGGGACCTTCCTGTTATATAATCTCAGTCCCAGCTGGGTAGTTGCCCCTTGAGCCAAGAGGCCGGCCTGCTGAGTTAGCACTTGGAGCAGTGATCTGTGTTCCAGGTGCAGGCCTCAGCTGGAGAGGAGGCTACTGCTAGACATTCCCAGTTACTACTGCTTTTCTAAGAACAGTGACAAAAATTCCAGTGGACTACCATCCCTTACTCACCTACTTAGAAAAAAATATATATTTTTTAAGTATCAAGGTTGAGCTTTATTATTTTAAAGTTTTTACTTTTCTTTTAATCACACTTTTCTTTCTCCTTCTCTTCGGTTGTACCCCTGTTTTTATTGCTAAAGGTATTTACTATTAAATGTTCTCTTTCAGCCAGAGACTGTAATATATGTGAGCTCGAAACTCCACACTCATCTGATAGTTAGGACCTTTTAATTTACTTGAAAAATGTAGTATTTTCTGTTGGCCATATGCATGAATAGCAAGCTCTTTTACTGTCAATGCAGAGCAGTGGAGGAACCCTCTTCTCAGGTGGGGAAGCTGAGGCAAGGCAAAGTTGGGTGATTTTTCCCATGTTATGTAACAGACTCAGAAGAAGGCCTGGCTGAACCTCCAGAACTACTTCTCTTAGCTTTGATATAATTTCACCATTGGGGCAATCATTTGTTTTCCTTAAGCATTTATAAATTGAGGAAGGGCAACTAAATAAGAAGTTCAATGTGCCCTAGCCGGTTTGGTTCAGTGGATAGACTTTTGGCCTGCGGACTGAAGGGTGCAGGGTTCCATTTCAGTCAAGTGCTTGTATCTTGGTTGCAGGCTCGATCCCCAGCCCTGGTTGGGACCTGTGTAGGAGGCAACCAATCAATGTGTCTCTCTCACATCAATGTTTCTCTCTCTGTCTCTCCCTCTTCCTTCCACTTATTCTAAAAATCAATGGAAAAATATCCTCGGGTGAGGAAAAAAAAAAAGGAAGAAGAAAAAAGAAGAATAAGAAGAAGAAGAAGAAGAAGAAGAAGAAGAAGAAGAAGAAGAAGAAGAAGAAGAAGAAGAAGAAGGAGAAGAAGAAGATTGATAAGATCTTCAAAGTCTTCATTTCTGGGTTTCCATTCCCTCATGCATCTAAAAAGAATGGCTTTTGATGGGTCATCTTTCAGGGTCTCCTAATGTAAAGTTTTACATTCCCCAACTAAAATGGACAGAACAATCTCTACCCAGCTGTGCTGGGTGCATAATATTCTTCCATTTGACTTTTTGATGATATACTACTTCAGGCTCAAGGGAGTGGGTGTTTGGGAGGATCTACCATCTTGACATTCTGTCACAGCCAGGCCACTGTTAGGCAGGCACTGGGAGTTGGGAAGAATACCTCTTTGTTTCTATCAGGAGTAACATTAAGTCTTTAATTGAATCATGTATCCTCATGAGAGGTGGATTAGGGACAGGAATAATTTATTTAAATTTATCTCTTGACTAAAGTGAATGCTATGGACTGAAGGTTTTTGTCCCCCCAGATTCATATGTCAAAGCCCAAATCCCCTGTGTGATGAATTGGGAGGTGGAGCCTTTCGGAGGTGATGAGGTCATGAGGGTGGTGCCCTCGTGAGTAAGATTAGTGTCCTTATAACAGAGACCCAGAGAGCTCCCTTCACCTTCTACCATGCCATCATACTGGGTCTTGATCTTGGATTTTTCAGCTTCTAGAACTGTGAGAAATGAATGTTTGTTGTTTAAGCCTCCCAATCTGTGGCATTCTTGATATAGCAGCTTGAGCCAAATAAGATACTGAATCAACAAACGAGTTCTTTTCATTTCCTCAAGCCCCACAGAATGTATACAAACAGTGCTGTTATTAAATTTGGAGGACTCTTGAGGCCAGAAGAACACAATCCACCTAAAATAAATGGCAAATAAAATAGCACAGCTAATCAAACACTTAGAAATATAACTATAAGTATTTATTTTAGTCAGTTTAAAATAATAAGTAGGGTACAAGATAGTTCACATTCAAGAGACATTTTTCTTAAACAAAATTGATAGGAGAATGACATAGGAAAATAAACAACATATTGGAATGTTTGTGTTTTTAGTGAAAACAGAGTTAAGGCTCTAGAGAATAAAACTTTATGATTCTAGTTGCACTGCTTGTTTGTAGGAATTTATGAATTACATAAAAATATATGTAAATGGAGTAATGAATGACATTGGAAGAATAATGTTAAGACACACAAATTACTATATAGAACAGTAAATGTACAGCAGCCATTCCTGGCCTTTTATAAAACTGTCAAATAAGTAGAGAAGTGTCTTAAACCTCTCAGTACCTTATTTTCTGGAACTCTAGCATCTCAACGTTTGATCACCTTCTTATCAGGCCACTCATTTGCACACCATCTTGCTCAGAACTTAGTCCATTTGGCTCTGGGTCATTTTCCTTTCCAAGGGGCATCTCCAGCCTGTGGTTCTGGCATCCCATTTCCAGTTCTGAGTGGTCCTATGGGTCTTTCTCAGATTCCCACTGAGCTATATTAAGTTCTGAGTGGTGAGTGGTGCAGCACCTGACTAGAGCCAAACCAGACAGAGCAGGAGTGAAATGTCCCTGGGAGGCTGTGTTAAAAACAAGCAAATGCCTGGTCTCAAGGGCTCGAAGTCGACCTCTCTGGGCTTTGTCTTCTTCATCTATAAAACAAAGGGACTGACGAGATAACTTCTCAGGTCTTGTGATTTTTATCTTCTGCCTTCATACAAAGATATTTCCTGAACTTCCAAGTAATAAATGCAAGAGGATTCATTCAGTGACTCCAGTGTATTTCTAGATACAGTGTCCCAAAGCTATGGATTCAGAGGGAAACAAAGTCCATACCACCACGGTTCACAGTTTTGAGGAGGAGAAAGAATGAATACAAAGACGGGCACAGAGTGTGGGGACCCTGAAAGAGAACTTGGCAGAGGAATGCTATCTGAGCATTGACAGGCACAGCATTGAAGGTGGGAAGGGGGTTGGGAACCACTCTCAACATGCAAAGTGTTAAGCTGCAAGAAAGAAGAGTGCATGCAGAGGCAACCACATGATACACTAGTACTTTCTCTATAATGTTAAGCAGCTGGGAACATCTTCTGAATTGAAGCAGTCTTCTTAGTCTGCTCAGTTTCAAACACTGCTCTGCAGATCCAGCAGTTGCTGAGAACCCACAGTGGATATTGCTCGGTAGAATCCCAGGTTTCTACCTCCCTTGACCTTGTCCCAGATCTGTCTTCCTTACAAGCTTCTTTTACTCCCACTCCTAGGACACAGAAAATGTCTAGGGAAAGTCACAGAGCGCCCCCAGGGGTCTGTTCAGTCAGCAGGGCCTCCACTGGCATTCAGCAAACCTAAATCCTTTTCTCCCAAAGTGCATTGACACTTGATGGCCACTGTATTCTTCTTCAGCTTTCGAGACCACCTCACCCTCAGTTTTCCACAGGAAGCTGCCCCCTATTTTGTTGAGAAAACTGCAAGAGCTCCCTCATTCACTGTCTCATATCAACGTGGCTCTATCATCACATGGCTTTATCACCATCATACCCCTTTCTTTCACGTAAAACTGTCTACCTTCATTCCAGACCCCCTCCATTCTCATTTCCTGTGGGCAGTTGCCTAAATTATTCCTTTTCATTCTAGAATCTCCAAACTATTGCTCCCCACTAGGTTCTTTTCTCTTGATTTCACATATCATTCCAGAAGTCTCCTCTGGTCTGAGACTATTGTCTCTGCTTGGGCTCCCTTGTGCTTGTGTTTTTTATTTCTATGCCAGGCTTGCTGTAGTGCTTGGTATTCAAACCCTTATTTTTCTTTGTTAACCTCCTACTCAGTTGCTTAACTCATCAGATTCAGCTTCTGTCTTCACCACGCTAATGGAACTGTTTCTCAGACATCATGTTACCATCCATGAAGTCCAGTTCCAGCTATCAGTGTCTTCAACTTCACCACATGACAACATTGGCCTCTTTTACAGTGCTAGGTCCCTTTGCTTCTTGATTTAAAAAAAAATTTTTTTTTAGTATCCTTTGCTCAATTTCTTTCCTACCACCAAACTGTGGACCTACCCTAAAGGTTCATCCTTCGTCCTCTACACTTTCCACCCTATACTCTCTCCCTTAGAGACCTCATCCCTTGCATGACTCCATCCTCTGGCTCTGCATAGAAGGCTCCTGCACATAAGTCTGCAGTGTGGATTTCTTATCTTGGGATGCTTCCCTTTAGTTAATCTGTCATCATCTCAAACTCAGGAACAAAACCAAAACTTCACATCTTGAAAATGTCTACCATTTTATTATAAGTACTAGAGGCCCAGTGCATGAATTTGTGCATGGGTGGGTCCGGCCAGCCCTCGAGATCGGACTGATTGGGCTGGCAGGGGGGAGGGGCCACAGGCAGTTGGTGGGCTGGCCCCACCCCCTGGTTGAACTCCAGTCAAACTCCCCGTCAAGGGGACAATTTGCATATTACCCTTTTACTATATAGGATTTGAAATTTGTGATCTGAGAAGATAGGAAGAAGGTCCAGCACAGTCCTTTTTAATTTTGATTGTTGCAAATAAAGATGGAAATGTGTGTGTGTGTGTGTGTGTGTGTGTGTGTGTGTTCGCACACATGCATGTGCATGTGTGTTGGGTACATTTCATAGGCCAAGTCAAAATTAATTTTTATTGACACAGCATTCTTCCTGAAAATTCTTTGTTGATCATATTATTTTCTCAAAACAACAGCTGTGTTTGTGTAAGAAAAGGCTCAATGTCCTGATTGCTCACTGGGAATTTCTGGTTATATAAGATGAAAATCACATGCACTAAGTTTATTGATATATCATCAAATTACTTCATTGAACTATCAGTACAACATTAATTATAAATACATTTTAATATGCTTTTTACAAACAATTTTATGAAATGTATAAGGGCAACAGAAAAATACAATAACTTGAGATATTTCAGTGTGAATGAATGTATAACTGGTACACATGCACTCTTTTCTCCTGTTATATTTCCTACTGGAAGTGTGCCTCACATTGCCAGGCTCTTTCAGCCATGAAGGTAACATAAGCTCTGTAAATATTGTAGAATGCTGAAACCCAGATTCTATTCTGAAAGTTCTGAATGTTACAAAAGAAACAAACCTTTCCAGGGGAAGGCAGAAACAGTTCAAAGCCTGAAGACTCATCTCAATAGGGCAGTGTATTTGCTTTGGAAGAAGGCTTAGCATATTCCAGGAATATTCTAGAAACTAAAAGTTCTCCTAGAATACTCTAGGAACTAAAAGATCTCCTATACAACATGGAGGTAACTATTTTTTTTTCCAATTTCTTCATCTATCTCCCTGTAAAACAAAAATGGGACACTTTGAGAACTTATAATGAAAACATAATACAAAACTTTGTATATTATTGAATGATAATAGCATTTTTAATTGTTCATGCAATTTTCCCAGAAGAGAAAGTGCTTTAAAACAAACATTCACTTTTTCATTCATTTAACTAATATTTGGTTGTCCCCAACTATGTGGAGGGGATATGGTGACCTCCCTCCCAGCCCTGCAGATAATGTGTCATGTAATTAATTCCTATAAAAGACAGACAGCAGTGTGCCCTTACAGAGGCTCAGAGGAAATGTGTGGGGTTTAAAAAGGAAGAGACTGTTCCCAGCCTGGGGTAGAAGAGGTGCTGCCATTTGATCTAGGTCTCACAGAAGTATTTTTTAAATATATTTTTTTATTGATTTCAGAGTGGAAGGGAGAGGGAGAAAGAGAAACATCAATGATGAGAGAGAATCATTGATCAGCTGCCTCCCGCACGCCCCCTACTTGGGATCGAGCCCACAACCCAGGCATGTGCCTCCTGGTTCATAGGTAGATGCTCAACCACTGACCTATGCCGGCCGAACTAGAAGTATTTTACATAAAAACATATTTATTCTTAATAAAAATCCCATAAAGGACAGAGAAATAAATTGATTAGAAAAACTAAACTTCAGAGAGACGGAATGCCTTGCCCTCATCACAGAGCTCTGTGGGCACAGAGTGGCCTGACCACAGTGCCTTTGCTCTTCTCATGACACTGTGGTGCTTTGCACAAAATAGAGGGGGTGAAAAGGTGAGGTGTGGGGCTTCTACTGCTGCTGCTGAGGACTGCTGGCCCCTGAGTCCAGGATCCCACCTCGTCCCCAAACGAGTAACTTCAGTGTTGCTTATTTCCCCTCTAAAAACAGGTGTCCGTTGTATGGTATGTTGGGTTTCTCTAGTCTGGGCCCGGAGTAGGCAGGGCATTCTGCCGGGTGGGGACCACGTCTTTCTCCTGTTCTCTTAGAAAAAGATCCAGTTGGTAGCTTTCGGCGGCAAATCATTACTCGAAAGACACGGACACACCTCTGGGGAGCTGGGGCGTGTAAAGCCAGCTGGGGAAGAGGGTGCTAACCCCCACCCAACTGCATACACAGAAATGGAGAGAGAGACAGAACTCACGTGAACATCCACTGGTTTGTAAATGTCACCTGTCTTCCTTGGGAGAGGCCCAGACAATGCAGCTACTGACATGATTAATGAGCCGCTGGACCGCACCTGGCAGAGAGGGACTCTGGCTGGGGAGGTGGGAGCGCCAGGAGCGAGGAACTTCCCTTTTTCTCTGTCAGACACCCAGTGCTGTGCTGGGGTGACTGCCCCGGTTTCTGCGGAGATAAGCCAGTCCTCATGCGTCTGTCAGGGAGTAAGAAAGGAAAGAGCCCAGCATAGACTTAGATCTGGGGCCACGGGCCACGGGGGGATGGGAGGTGCTGCACAGAATCAACTGCCCACAGGTAAATTCACCCCCAGTTCCTGCCCAGCCTCATTTGCACATCCTGTATCTCCATAGCTCAGAGGAATGAAGCAAAAGTGAATTATGAACAGATTTCTGAGGTCCTGTGAGGTTCTGCTGGCCCCTTGCTTCTATTTCCCACGCAAGGTGGGTGCATTCTCTGTCCCCTGTTCCTCTCTTTCATGCTCTTTGTCTGGGGCATGAGAGCTTCAGGGAATTTAGGGCCGATCAACTCTGTTTGCCCTCCTGGCTCATGCCCACCTGGTCCTAGGCTTTGGAGGAAGAGTGATTGGGGAAGGAACTGGGAGAAGTAAGGATGCCACTCCCCCTGGTTAGGGCGCCAAAAGGGATCTGGGCAGGTCAAAGCATCAATTTTTTTCTTTTTTCTTTTACTTTTGTGAATATATTTCATAAACTCACATAAATTTGCAAAGTTATCTGTACAGGTTGTTCCTTGACACTTCATAATGATAGTAAAAACAAATAGCCTACTTGGCCATCAGAAGGTGGCAGTATGCATTCACCATGGGCACGTTAAGACAATGGTTAGTGGCTATTAAAACAATACGAATCTGTGTGTATTAACATAGAGCTCTGTCTAACATACATAGAAACAAGTTGCAGAATTGTTGTATAGAATGAACCTACTAGATTATATGATGCTTAATATCTTGCGAGTCAGGGACACTTTTGAACACCTGATAAAATATGATCTCTCGCTCAAAAAACAAACAAACAAACAAACAAACAAACAAAAAACAACAAACAACCCACAGGTTAATTTCTTACTAAATCTTTCCAAAGCAGGTCTTTTGCTGCCATATTTACACAGCAGACACTTAGAGTCACACCTAAGTGCCTTGTACTAGGTTTAACGGAATCCATGCTGTTTGGGCCCTTAAATAACCCTCACCACCCTGGCTTACTCCCAACTGTCCATCCCTTTTAGGGAGCAGAGCCTAACTCTAAGCACAATAACTAGAATGGTTTTTTGTCACCTCTCTCCCCCCACCCTCCTCCCCAATCTTCAATTCCTTTTCTCCCAGGACTTGAACGTTAGACTGAAGCATTTTCCAAGACCTCCCTGCAAGGTCGGGCAGAGGCAAGCCTATTGTTTCCTGCTCCTAGGGTCGCAGTGACAACTAAGACCCAGTGACCCGCTGATGACCACAGGCCGCCCCAAGCCAGGCCCCCGTTCCAGGTCCCAGCTGGGCTCACTCCCAGAAGCCCAGAAGCGAAGGCCTTGGCGCCCCTCTGCCCAGGGCCCCCGGTAGGATTACGGCTGAGTGTCCCCGAAAGAAAGCGGAGAACAATCAACAGGCTCAGCGAGGCCAGCGTGTCCCCGCGGTGGGTCCAGGGCTGCTGCGGCGCCGAGCTTGCAGGAAAGAATGGGGCTTATTATGTGTGGGGCCGAGGGGGGAGGGCCGGCGAGGTGTTAAGGAGAGAAAATGGTTGAAATTCAAGTCGCCCCGATGCTGGCAGCCCGGCGCCTGCTGTTAGACAGTCCGATGAACTCTGATAAACCCGAAGGCACTTTCCCCACTCGGGCCCGATCCGCCGGGGGAAACTCTAGCACCCCGTGGAGAGGGAGGGCGCCGGGAGGGTGCGGGCCGCGCTGTCTGCACTTCCCAGGGGCTGGCAGAGGCCCGTGAGGTAACGGGGCCGCGGGAGAAGGAGCAAAGCTGGGAGGGGCCCGCTGCTGGGGCCGGGCAGGGTGAGAGGAAGGGGGAGGGAGCCGGGCAGCAGGAGGGCCCAAGCCCACCAGTGCTGTGCATGACCCGAGGCTGGGCACGGAGGCCCCTCCTAAACCTCCTGGACGAGCTGGTGAGAACCCCTTCCCTTGGCAGAGTGCCAGCCAGCCTGACAAACACCCTGCATCTCAGGAACGGTCCGCTCAGTCCTGGATGGTCTATTTTTGGAGTCTCTAGGGTTTAGGGGAAGTGCCAGTGGTGGGTGTGGAAGAAACCTCATCAAGGCTCCCCTGGAAGTGAAGGGTGCGATTCCCTGGTCCGTGTGCCAGAGAGCGTTCGGGTGTGCCTCTCCTAGGAACGGGCATGAACGCCGCACTCCCGCACCGAGGGCCGTGGGAGACACTCTCCCCACACATTGTTCCAGGCGCTGCCGCCGCCAGCCAGAAAGCCAGAAAGTGTGATTCCCAGATAGCGCTGAGCCACCCTTTGTCTGCTAATCAGCAAGGAGGAAACCGATCCAGGCTGACCCTCCTGAAATCCAGGAAAGTGGATGGGGAGGAACAGCAGCCGGATCCCTGCCACCGGTGCCTAATGTGGGGTCCACCTGGCCTCCCCCTTTCTACTGATAAATGATGACACTGAACCTGGTCTCAGCTGTGGTCGGACAGCTGGGGTTTTGATGCCTCCATGAAATCCCTGCTTGTCTCTCTCTCTTTTTTGGTGTTTTTTTGTTTTTGTTTTTGTTTCTCATATGTAGCGCTGAGACATGCTGATTTCTCTGGCTGCCATAACAAATACAGATGGGGTGGCTTACAAAAGATTTATTTCACACAGTTCTGAGGCTGGAAATGCAAGACCAAGGTACTGATCAATGTAGGTCCTGGTGAACACCTTCTCACTGTGTGGTCACATTGGGGGAGAGAGAGGAGAGAGAGAAGAGCCTTTTAGTGTCTCTTCTTCTAAGGCAGGGGTCCTCAAACTTTTTAAACAGGGGGCCGGTTCACTGTCCCTCAGACCGTTGGAGGGCCAGACTATAGTTTTAAAAAAAAAACTATGAACAAATTCCTATGCACACTGCACATATCTTATTTTGAAGTAAAAGAACAAAAAGGCAAAAACACCCGCATGTGGCCCGTGGGCCGTAGTTTGAGGATGCCTGCTCTAAGGACTCTAATCTCATTGATTCAGGGCTCTACACTATGACTGCATTTAACGTTAACTCCCTGTTACTTCAAATATAGTCACATTAGGGGTCCCAAGCACGGGGTCTGCTTGGTTTT
The DNA here is from genome assembly GCF_951640355.1 of Cnephaeus nilssonii. Classification (NCBI taxonomy): domain Eukaryota; kingdom Metazoa; phylum Chordata; class Mammalia; order Chiroptera; family Vespertilionidae; genus Cnephaeus; species Cnephaeus nilssonii. Next base: position 32,054,099 of record NC_137072.1, on the reverse strand, counting down.
CTCAGCTCTGGAAGAAGACTACCAGTGAGCAATAAATGTTTTAGAAGCCACAACCCAGTTAGTTAAGAGGGGAGGGAAGCTTTACACACGCCTTGGACAATAACAGCTTCCTCCCGGGGCGTAAGCATTACAGTGATTTGGCTTCATGGGCACAGCTTCCAGTGCAGCTCGGGCTGCTCCCGGCCGTGGGGCCCACTTGGAAGTGGGAAACCTAACTTCAGGGACTTCCATTGTCTGGAAGTGATTGTCTCAATCACCACTTTTTAGGAGAGGAAACTGAGGCCCAGAGAAATAGAGTAGCAAAGCTAGTCACAGAGCTCATTGGGGCAGGGCTTGAACTTGGGACTCCCAACTCTAGTCCAGGCTTTATCTGATTTGAGGGGACCATGGTCTTCTTTGATGGGTAATCACTCCTCCCTAGGCATTATGGAGCCTTCTCTAACTGCCCCTGGACTCCACATGGAAGCCCTCTAGTGTCCATTAGACAGAATCACACCCAGCAAAATGGGCACCTTGCTCACTGATGGTGGGAGGCAAAATTGGTGCCATATGTCTGAAGGGCACCTTGGCAGTAAGTATCATCTTAAACACCCATGTACTCCTTGACTTCGTGTACTGCTTCAAGGGATGCTCTCTACAAGCAGCATCAAGATGTGGGCAGAAGACTCATGGACAACAATGTCGCCAAACTAGAAATGACTCAAGTTTCTAATGAGAGAAGGTTGGTGAGATTGATCATGGTGTATTCATATAAAGGCATCTTATTATACAAGAATATTTAATGGCATAGGAGAATATATATATATATATATATATATATATATATATATATATATATATTCTTAATGAAAAAAGAAAGCCACATATACATCATAAGAAAAAATGGGAAGAAATGTGGTTAATAATAATAATGATTATCTTTGGGTGGTAGAGTTATACATGATCATTATTTCCTTTTTTATACTTAGTAGTATCCAAAGTTTCTGCAATGAATATATATCTAAACTTTCTATAACAAATCTAGAAGTCAAATTATAATTGCACCCTTTCTGTACCTGGACACCTGACTTAACACATATTGACTCAGCTGAAGAATCATGTTCAAAGTCGCATGCACTCAATACTCTTCTTGCTTTGTGACTGGTAGACTGCCTGCCTCCCACCTGCATTGAAAATTGTCACTATTGTTTGTCTTTTTTTTACATCCTCGTGATCAAATTGTCCACCATCCAGAACATGATGACCTCAAAAAAAGGCAATAAAACATGTAAACTATTATTATAATATTATTATTATTAGACATAGAGAATAATTTTGAATAAAACCTGAAATGGGATTGTGAAAGATGGTGAAGCATGTGTCTGTCTAAGGTCTTGGTAAGGAAAGGGGGGTAAAGGACGACAGTGGATTCATGGTTCTGTGTTCAGTGTGTTTCTAGCTCTTTCTCCTATAGCCAGGCTCACTTCCAGCCCCCCCAACCACTTGTTCCTGGTCATCTGATGATGCATCTCTGGTGAAAGGAGACTCCAGTGGCTATGGAAAAGTAAGGAAGGAATCTGGGAACAATATGTATGATTAAAAACACTACTTGGTGAGAAGAGAAGTGATGGTGGGTATGGTGTGGACCCACAGCAATTTGAATAAGTCAAAAATACTTGAGTGTCCTAAGTAGCTTAGGGGTCATTCTGTTTCTAACTGATGTATTTGGGGTTGACATAAATAAAAGATTATTTTCCATTTCCTGTCCTTTGATCGAACTGAGACCATGACAGCCATCAGCCATCTTAGTCTAAACTTCCCATTATACCTCCTTTATTTGGAGGCTGAATCTGAAGGACAGGAAGCATCAGAACATCAGAGCATACAAGCCACCAACATTTCCAGGCATTTTGCAGAAAACCGGGATAGATTATGCCTCAAGGAAAATATTTTTTGGGAAAAAAACAAAGTGGAACTTCTGTGTAGAACATCTGAGGTCAGACCTCAGCAATTGTACCCTCTGCCCTGGAGGTATGTTCAGTGGTTCTCTTATAAGGTAAAAGATAAGTTACTTTGTTGCTTTCCGGGTTCCTTGGGGGAAATCCAAATCCTTGTGATAACTTCCTTTGCCAAGAATGACACACAGCACTGTTGGCTCCGCCCCAACCTGAGATGAGGGGCTCCAAGACCAGGTTCCTGCACTGACTCTCATGCCTCGCTGTGCTACTCATTTGTTCCCAGAAGCCCTTTGAGATGCACTTATGTTGACAATGAAAGACACAATAAGCACCACTAGGACCAGCTCCAGCTAAGGGTCTGGGATTTAGTCCAACAAAGCCTTCTGGAGCTGCGGGGGAGAGTAAGATCACCACACAATAATGAAGTAAAATCAATTTAGCATCTTGTCATCAACACTCTAGCAGCCTTCTCACTAGGGAGCTGAAATCCTCTGTGCTTCTACCTGTTATCAGGAAGCATGAAGGAAAATGAGTATTAAGCTTATAGCTCACAATTATATAGGACACAGGAAGGAGTGATGCTGGGGGATGGTGAATTGAAATCAAGTAAAGGCAATTATCAATTATTCGTGGCAATGAGAGCATAGAGATAAGTCTTTTTTCATCATTGTCTTTTATTTGGCTGCAATGTTTAAATTTCAGAAGGCATTCATAAGCAACAGCAATTCTAAGCATGGCTTTATGATACAAAGGTCAAGTACCACATTATTGGGCACAATTTTTCTTCCTCTTTTCATGTTTAGTTATAGTATAAACACCCAAGAAAAGATGGCAAACCAGGTATTTTTGGCTAAGATACTTTTTACGACAGTTACAATACTTTGAAACAAGTATTCACTTTAGCACTGATAAACTAATGAGGATATATCTCCTCCACTAAGAAACTAACAGTGAAATTGATGATAACCAATGATAACAATCAGTCCTATCCACCTGTCTAAATCAATGTTTGAAATTGTTCATATACTGCACAGGAATAGATGGGGTTTCTGCTAGATAGGGATAGAAGGGCTGAAATAGCACCATTAGTATCGAGACCTTGGAGCCAACATTTAAAGATGTTAAAATAAAATCTTTCTATTTACTTTAAAAATTTTTATTCATGTTTGGAGAGAGAGAGGAAGGAAAAAGGAAAGAGCGAGAGAAACATCAATGTGAGAGCTTAACATTGATTGGCTGCCCCCTACCTGGGATTCAGCCCCTACCTGCATGCCCCCTACCTGGGATTCAGCCTGAAACCAGCATCATGTGCCCTGACTGGGAATGGGACTGGCAACCTTTTGTTGCATGGGATGGCAGCCAACCAACTGAGCCACACTGGCCATGGCAAATTCAAATCTTTGTTATTGTTCTTGCAGACTTAGCAAATTAAGAGTACATGATTTTTATAATTCCCCCATCTCAGACAGCTGGGCATCGCATATCAGATCATAAGGCAGTTCCATCCGAGAAGGAACTACTTGTAGCCATTGTAGCCAGAGGTCATTGGGGAATGTTTTGTGGAAACAGTGGAGATGAAACTCTAGTAACTAATGAAATAGATTTTAACGATGGAAATGAAGACATTCTAAGAACTAAAAGTACAAAAAAAGACTTGAAAGCCATGAAAGTCTCCCAGCCTCAAGAGAACTCCACCAACTTCTCATTTCTGCCCAAATATGCAGTTTGCCAAAACTGCTTCAGGGTGAGGAAAATGGACTGGTTTATGTCTCCCTGGAGGGCTAGAGAAATGGCTCTGATATGAGTGGCCAAAAGTCAGAGTCGGCCACATCCAATCCTTCTGTTTCCAAACATGACCTCTCTCTAAAACAGTGGTTCTCAACCTTCCTAATGCCGCGATCCTTTAATACAGTTCCTCATGTTGTGGTGACCCCAACCATAAAATTATTTTTGTTGCTACTTCATAACTGTAATTTTGCTACTGTTAATGAATTGTAATGTAAATATCTGTGTTTTCCAATGGTCTTTGACGACCCTGCTAGCGGTTCTCAACCTGTGGGTCGAGAATTACAGTTATGAAGTAGCAACGAAAATAATTTTATGGTTGGGGGGTCACCACAACATGAGGAACTGTATTAAAGGGTTGCAGCATTAGAAAGGTTGAGAACCACTGGTCTAAAACATCAACTCACAGAATGACCAGAAACGTCACCCAGATTCCCACCATGGTCCAGCCAAGGATGAGCGGAACAAGGCTGGTGGCCACCTTCCCAAACCCCACGGTCAGCAGGGTCAGGAGGTCCTACTGCCTAGTCCAGGCCTTGCTTGGGGAGGCTCACCTGAGAGGACAGAATGAACCCCGTGGAAACCACTGACTAGGACCCAATGACTAATTCCCACCCTGGGGCCTCCATGGGGATCACAGTAGGCCATTCAGTGAGTTCAAAGCTCAGCTTGTAACTGAGACATCACTGCTTCCTGGTTCTGGAACTTCAATGATCAGTGCCACCTGGTGTCCAGCACTGGCATTCCCCTTTATAGTCAGCAAAACACAGTGAAATAGGGAACAATTGTCGCCCATTTGCCCAGAGAGTCAGGGGGCCTGAGCAGCTCTGACATCTGTAGTTTCCCAAATGTGATTGCTTCCCATTTCCCACAGTATTAGAATAGCCCGGCAGGGTGGTGCCTCAGAACCACTCTCCCCCGTTGCTGCTGCTCGTCCCCAGGATCTGATTCAGGTGACGTCCTAGTAGACCCCACAGCTCTCCATGCACATCTCTGCTTTTTGTCAAACTAGACAAGCCCCCGAGGACAGTGAGTCTTTGTCTTCGTGGCTCCAGTGTGTCGCATGGTGTCTGATACATGGGAAGCAATTAATACTCACCCAGGCGATGAAGGAACCTGAGGGAGGGACCAACAGACTTAGGTGGGGCTGATTTTAACCCTGATTGTTTTTCTCTCCAGAGCTAGAGAAGCAGAGTTTGAGCCAAGGGACCTGCTTACTCCTGCTTGTCTCCTTTTTTCCACCTTTCTCCGACTTCCCTCTACATAATCTGCCAACATGAGCCCCACATAATTATGCGTGGATATCATTGTTTCTCAAACAGAAGAACGCACACCACCATTCTTTTAGGGTTTAGACAGACATAAAAATCAATAATATGGGATCTCATAGAGAAAAAGTTATTCCTGTCCAATTCTCTTTCAATCCTCCTGATTTGACAAAGAAAAGAGAAGGTTCCAGATCATGTTACTATGCCTTTAAAAGCTCTCAAATATCTATTTTAACAAAGAAATCATGGACAACCATCACAGCCAAAACCATCAGCAGGCAACGATATCCCTCTATAACTGAAAAGTTGAATTATTCCCACCACACACACACACACACACACACACACACACACACACACAAAAGAAATGACATTATGTGACACAATAGAGGTGTTAACTACTGTAAAGGCAATCATATTACAATATATACATGCATTAAATCAATGTGTTGTACACCTTAAACTTACACAATGTTATATGTCTAATATATTTCAATAAAAAATAAATACAATTGCAGAGTTTTATTTCCAAACCAGTAAGATTAATCTGTTTACAGTAGTGATTTAAGTTTTCTTTGCAAAGTAAACATAAAATGTACCACGTCAGCTTAAAGCAAAGTATTAAGTAAGTCACTGTAAAGGGAATACAAGCTATGGCAAGAAAAACAGGAAAGTGGCATCTGATGTATGAAGGATGTAAATTTGGGAAACACATGGATAACCAGACATCTTTCCTCCTCTCACCACATTTCCGCACATACACCCAGGCTGCCTCTCTGGGACCTGCTTGATCACGTGCGAGAAGGTGAGGAAACCGGGGGAAGGTCTAGCCAGAAGTGAGCGGTGCTCGAATGGATGCTTCTCCCATCAACATCTTTTCTGCACGCTATTCCTGCACTGACAAGGCAAGTCTGGGCACCACAGTCAACAATTCAACCCCTAATTTGTTTTCCCGGAGCTCCTCCACTTTGCAGCAAAGCCTGGGAGCCAGGCTCAGCTTGGTGGCGTTTCATTCATCAAGAACCACCCCAAAGCTAACGAGCAGGCCTCTGCCTGGTCGCATGTGGCAGATCAGATATCTGGTGGCTGCCGGTCAGGACAGCACCAACACAGAAACATGTGGTGACTAAGGGTCTCAGGAAAGAACCCGGGTGTCCATTATCCTAGGCTTTCTGAGTAATGCAATCTGAAAATCAATTCTCATTACATACAAGTGATACGAATACCTCTGACAGGTTACATCTTAAGTGATAATTAAAAGCATATTTCCTGACGCTTAGCTGCTATGAAATGCATCCCTATTTATGCCACAGAGGGGGTCTCGTGCTAAGACCCCATGAACAGTCATTAGCTCCCCCAGGAAACCTCATAGTTCCTGGAGTGTCATTCATTATTCTAATCTGATTTTCTTTACTTAAGTGAAATAGATCCTGGCACTGGCACTCTCTCTCTGCAACTCCACCAACAGTCCTTAAAAAGCAATTAACATTGTCGTAAACCAGGGAGTGAAGACAGATTGGGCATGAATGCAGTCTTCGGTGCGATGCATGGATGGAATTTATTAATCATTAATAACATCCCACTAAGTTTTATAAACCTCTCTCAATTAATGAAAGGAGACATGGCAGCTAAGACACTGAAACCTTTATTTGAGGTGTCACAATGGGAAAAATCCCGGTGCATAGGGCCCTAAAGTGAGAGGTGAGACTGACAGGGGCCTCAGACTTTCAGAAAAGCATGAGAATTTTACAATGGCCGATACTTGTTACTGATTTGGCCTCTGTTAAATTTTATCTCAAGAAGTACCTATTGGGAAAAATGGGAATGTTCAATATCTCTTTCTTCTGAATCATTAAAACGTATCATTAAGGCCTAACTGATGAATAAGTGACCAGACCAAAAGAACAACAACAAAAAATGTCCATTATATGTTGTTTTCATTTCCTGGGGCTTCCATAACAAAGTACCACAAACTGGGTGGCTTGAAACAACAGAAATTTATTTTTAGAGGCTAGAAGTCTGAAATTGAGGTGTTGGCAGGGCTATGTTTCTTAGAAGCTTCTAGAGTAAGGCCTCTTCCTAGTATCTTGCAGTTTCTGGCAGCCCCAGGCGTTCCTTGGCTTGTGGCAGCATCACTCCCATCTCTGCTTCATATGGCCATTTTCTCTATGTCTCTGTCTGCTCATCTTTTTATAAGGACCTGAGATATATTGGATTAAGGGGCCCACCCTATTCCAATATGATCTTATCTTAACTACGTATATCTTCAATGCTTCTATTTCCAAATAAGGTCACATTCTGAAGGACTGGGGGTCAGGACATCCACAGATCATTTGGGGGATGTAATAAACCCTTAAGACTCATAGGAAGAGAGATTAGTCAATAAATGATGCTTAAATAACTGACTAACCATCACAGAAAACAATGAATTCCCTAATTCCTTACTCCTATGCTGAAAGACCAAAGGGATCTAAATATAAAAAAAACATTAAAGTATTAGAATTACAACAGCCAAAACATAAAACATATGTGCAGGCATGGTTTAAAGTGCTGTACACCATTCAAAATGGAATCCTCACAACAATTCTGCTGTTATTTCCATTTTACAGCAGAAGAAACTGAGGCACAGAGAAGTTAAATAATGTTCCTGAGATCGCACAGCTGGTAAACGATAGAGCTGGGATTCAAACCCTGGCAGGTGGGCTCCAGAGTCTGTGCTCTTAAATTTATCTGATTAATACAATCTTCGAGGAAGGCAATTCCAATGTCATTTTTTTTTTTTTTACTTTATGCTCTTACATGGTATTTAAAGTTTTAGAATGGATATGTATTACTTTAAATCACTAAGAAAAATATTGGATCTCTCTTTCCTTTGCTCTTTCTCCTCCCCACCAATGTCTTTCTCCTGCTTGTCTTCTCCCCTCCCAGGGCCTAATCAGACTGTTAATGTGCCAGAGATTTGCAAGTCAAGGAATCCAAAAGCTCCTACAGTGGAATGTTGTGTTAGAACTACACCCTTATTTCTATATCCTTCTGGAATTTTGTCTTCCTTGGTGCTAAAACCAAGTAACTGTTTATGACTCGGTCAAGTACACATTTCCTTTCACAGTTCTGAAGACGGCTGCTTGGGCTTTTCTCCAAACCATTCTTCTCAAGCATTGAAGTGCCTATGAATCACCCGGAGAATTTTCTAAACAGTAGATTCTGATCCTCCGGGAGGAGGACAAACCTGAGATTCTCTGTTTCCAACAAGCTGCCAAGGGAGCCCGGGCTGATGACCTGATGACCTTGGACCACATAGTCAGTCACAAATTACTAAACCTCTTCCTTCTCCATCCATTTACCTGCACTTCTATTTCCTTCTGAAAATCAGGACCACAGGACTTGAACTAAAAAGACCAAAAAAGACTAAAAAAAAAGACCAAGGCTGAAATCCTCTCCTGAGAATCTGTCTTCCCCAGCAGGCCCCTCTCAGGAGCACGCCCATGGAAAAGGAAAGCGGGGGTGGGAGTCTAGCGCCTTCTTGCTCATCTTGTGGAAACTTGGCCCTCGGACGCTTCCATGAGGAGGACAGGACTCAAAGTGGGGAATTCCCCCAAAGCTGGGCCTGTGCCCAAAGGAGCCAGACAGCCAGAAAATGACACATCACTACACTGGTAGTTTGGGGTGCTTTGCGCCTTCATTCACTCAGCATTTTACTGTTCACCGGCTAAGTGTGCGCCCCTGTGCCAGACACAGATTAATTCTGTTAATGACCGTGGAGAAATGATGTAGGGGGTTGGGTACTCTTTTTCTCCTGGGGTCACAAAGTGCTCTAAATATAGTGTCTTACTACTATTTACACCTATCAAGGCTAACTTAAGTTCCCGAATTCCCTTTTGTTCTTTTGTAGAAAAGGCTAAAATCTGGAAACCATGGACATTAACCATTGCCTGTGCCCTTGCCATTAGCTCACTGCCTCCTCCTCACCTGTGTCCACTGTCATTTTACTCTCTGCGGCTTGCCTGTACCTCACAGACACAAGAATGCCTGCAGTTACGGCATTCTACACACCCTGCAAACTCAGGAAACGAATAAAAAGGGAAGGAGGTGCCATGTGCTCCATACCTCTGAGCAGTCCTGAGTCTTCCTCCGGGTGCATCTCCTTTAGATCTCAAGCCTGTGCTCATGTATGTGCCTGGTTCTAGCCAGAGTTAAACTTTCACACGCAAAAATCAGAACACCAATCCCAAAGGGTCCTTCATCACTCTCCAGCCTGACTAGCATCATTCAGGGCTCACTGTCCAAACTGGCTTTCAGAGGGTGTGGGAAGGCTGTGTTGTGGAAACACTGCACATCACCATGGCAACAGCACAGGAGCAACCCCCATGCCTCCATGGCCGGCGGGATATGTGCCTCAGACATGACTGCAAAGGACCAGCCACAGTCAGAACAACCTTATTTTAGGGAGGAATTCTGCCTCCATGTCCTTGAGATAATGAATGGCTGCAGATTCCAAGGACCATACCTATAGATATAGTCATGGGAAACAAAGAAAAAAGAGAGCCATGGCTGGTTTCAGTTCAGCCTTCACCTGAGTTTAACAAACAGTTTTTGTTCTTCTATAAGGAGGAGAATTGATGTCAAACTTTCATCCTGTTCTTTGCACATGGTATTATTTAGGCAATACAGAGAAATTGTAAGATTAAATAGAACACATGTTGATACGAAAACAGCACATCATATTCCAAACCAGAAAGAAATGAATTTGGGGTTATCCACTCTTGGATAAGTGATGCGATTATTTCATCCCTCTACAGCTCATTCTGGTTAGAATTCATCCCAGGTCCTCAGTCCTTTTCCTCCTTGCCTCCCGGGTGTCCACTGCTGCTGAGCACATCCCCTGGTCTGCTTCTCGCTTCTAATCTTCAAGTCCTTGGGATTGAAGGGAGGGTCTGTCTACCCCCTCTGCCGAGAACATTACTGAAGACAGCTGGCAGCAGGGCTCCTAAGCCAAGAGATGGGAGAAGAATCCACACAAATTCCCATTGGGCTTTTCAGATTAAGAAAGATACCTTCAATCAGTAGAGAAAACACAGCCTCATAAGTCACTGGAAATTGCCTGTGAAAAATCATAAGCATTACATTAGGTAGAGCTGGAGTACTTTGGTGGAAGGACTTTTAAACTCCTTCTTAAACAGATTAATGCCAAGACGCACCATCATTTACTTCCCTAACTCCAACCAGTATTCACTCGACCCCAGGGCGACTTCATCCCCACCCATTCCCAGTTTTTGGAACAACTTGAAATAGTCATTTCTTCCGCCCTTTCACCATCTGTTCTTCTCCCACACAGACGGAGAAAGTGAGGAGGGCCCAACCAGATTCCATTCATTCTGACCCTTCTCAGCTTCTTTCTCTTTTACCACCCCCAGAGCTAAATGCCTCCATTATTTCATGCTGGATTCTCAGCAATCATGAAGCTTTCTTCCCATCCCCAGAGGTACAAAGCCATGGTGGCATGAAGAGCCAAAAAAATAAGAGAACAAATCTGACACTTATTTTTTTGTCTTTGAAGGGCAACCCAGCAGTCAGGAGAGATGTCATATTTTTAAATAGGTTATGGGGCTGCAGTTTTCTTCCATGTTGACATGTTACCCATGGAGATTAACTGTACAGTGACATAATGAATGTAGACTCTAATCAAGAACCCTTTACTGAATGCCCACAGTGTAAGAGGTGCCAAGGGTTACTATCTGGGTGAGAGGTAAACATACAAGAAAATTAGCTCATCGCAGAAGGAGGCATATGGAGAGCTCTGTCAGTGACAGAGGGAGTAAAAGTTCAGAGAAGCGGGTAGATATTGTGAGCAGCCAGGAAAGGCATGGAAGTTGGTGTGGCCGAGACTTGGAAGATGGTAGGATAGCCTGTGTCAAAGCTTTGAGAGATGGCAGTGTCTCTAGGGATGAAAAATTTAAGGAAATTTAAGGAACCGCTAGCAGGGTCGCCTAAGATAATCGGAAAACACAGATATTTACATTATGATTCATAACAGTAGCAAAATTACAGTTATGAAGTAGCAACGAAAATAATTTTATGGTTGGGGGTCACCACAACATGAGGAACTGTATTAAAGGGTCGCGGCATTAGAAAGGTTGAGAACCACTGCCCTAGACCAGTGGTCAGCAAACTGTGGCTCGCGAGCCACATGCGGCTCTTTGGCCCCTTGAGTGTGGCTCTTCCACAAAATACCATGGCCTGGGCGTGTCTATTTTGAAGAAGTGGCGTTAGAAGAAGTTTAAGTTAAAAAAATTTGGCTCTCAAAAGAAATTTCAATCGTTGTACTGTTGATATTTGGCTCTGTTGACTAATGAGTTTGCCGACCACTGCCCTAGACCAACTAGCTTCACTGGAAACCGATTATTTGGACCCCCTTCCCATGCGGGGAGTTTGAATCTGCTTTCAATAAAAATTTCGTGCTTTGCTTAAATCTTCTGGACCATGGAGCTCATTCTTCGGCTTAGGGAGACACAACCCTGGGTAAAAAACCTCGGCTCACTGTCCTGGTTATCATTATGACCTTAGTTCTTAGGTTTGCTCTGCCCAGGATACCATGAGGCCTGTGTGTGGCATGTTAAGAGCTGGGGAGGAGCTATAAACATCAGAGGGACCTAATTAGTAGAAAATACCAGCACAAACTAAAACAAGGCAGAGACACGGAAAAAGAGGTGAGGAAATAAACCTTACATTTAACATATATTTCTGATAAGAAACAAGTTCAAACTAGTGGGTTAAAATAGAATTTATACCAAGTAAGCTGTATAAATTTTCTTGACTTTTTAATAATGCATAAATAGTACATTTTCTGGTCTGGCGATAAATAAAGAATGTCTACCAAACCACAAAAAAGACTGCACTGGAATTTTCAGCCTCTCAGAGAACTCTTATTGCACCCTTGTGGGACTGTTGAGAAATACTAAAACAGAGGCAGTATATTGGAGTATAATTTGTCTATATACCTCAAAGATTAAATGAGAGTGAGTTTAAATTAGCCTTTGGCATCTTTCACAACCCACTTGAGGTAGCTCACATAGAATGTCATGAAGCAAGGCAGAGCAAGCCATAAGGGTGAGTGATAGTGTTGGAGTTATGGAACGTAGGCTGCAACAGAACCTAGGGGATGGAAGCGATGGAACAGAGGAGGTCAAACGAGTGGAGTGAGGAGAGTGGGCTTGCTGCCTCCAGGACTAATCACTGTGCTCCACAGAACAAGTCACTCAAAGTGCCCGACCTTTCATTTTCTTCACCTGAAAAACAATGAAGACCAAAGATTACAAGAGATATGACAATATTTCAAAATATGAAACACCGTACAAAGTGAATGATTATTAATTATGTGCTTTAATTAGTGCCTGATTAACCTGAAGCACTGCTCAATGGTCAAGTCAGAAGCTTTGAGAGTTGACCTGGTCAATTCTAGTGGGAGGACCTGTGGTGTTCTCTCCAAGAGAAGGCATTTGGCTGAAATTTTGAGAGAAACTAAAGTTGGCCACATTATATTAATTTGAGGAAATGGATGTAAATGAGGAGATTTCTGCATTATTCATTAGGAAAGACAGAAGCTTAAAACCATTTGTTTCAGGAACCCCTGTGAACACCCATGAACTAAGACTAGGACAATCTTTTCTGTCCTATACTAGAGAAATTTTCTCTCCACATCTAAGACAGAACTTAAATCAAAATGTTCACCTTGCACTAAAGCCAACAACAGTATCAGCAATGCTTTATATTTGGTTTCCAAAAATATTTGTGCATAAACTTAGAAGTGTTATTCTGATTTCATGAGGATGTCTTCATAGACACTAGCAGATTCTGCAGTCTAGCTCATACACATCTATTCCAGCCTCCTTCTGGGATGCCTGCCTGTACTTCAAAGAGTAGTGGGGAGACATGTGTTAGACTCTCTTGAAACTGAGCAGAGGATTGTTAATTTTATTTGTCAACTTGTCTTGCCCACATCAGTGCCCAGATATATGGCCAAAGATTATTCTCAATGCTTTTGTGAGGATGTTTTCGGATGAGATTAACATTTAAATTGATGGGCTTTGAATAAAGCAGATTGCTCTCTATAATGTGAGTGGGCTTCATCCAATCACTTGAAGGCATAAATATAACAAAAGACTGACCCTCCTCCTGGCAAAGGGAATTCCGCTAGCACATGGCCTCTGGACTTCATCTGCAACACCAACTCTTCCTGAGTCTCCAGATTGCCAACCCACCCTGCAGATTTTGGACTTGCCAAGCCTCCATGATCATGTGAGCTAATTTCTTAATGTAAATCTCTGACTGTATGTGCACATCCTATTGGTTCTGTCTCTTTGGAGAACCCTGACAAATGCAGGGCATCTAAATGAAACTTCTGTTCCACCAAACGGAAGCAATTGCTCAGGACTTGGTTTCCTAACTGACGTAGGGACCCACAGGTTGAGAGCCACTACTGTAGAGCCTAAGACCATCGGGAAACACAGATATTTACATTACGATCCATAACAGTAGCAAAATTACAGTTATGAAGTAGCAACGAAAATAACTTTATGGTTGGGGGTCACCACAACATGAGGAACTGTATTAAAGGGTCGCGGCATTAGAAAGGTTGAGAACCACTGGCTTAAAGTAACCAGAGCAGGCTCTGCTCTTCGCAAGTGAACCTACATGGGTCACTTTAGCTCCTGAAACTCCTGTTGTTCGTAGAACACAGGAGTAGTGGTGAGCCTACAAAGAACCTTCTATGAAGGCCCACAGTGAGAAGGAAATTAAGCTGAAGCTCTGACCAAACAGAATGCCACAGCACTGTCCCTTTCTGTGATGCGAAGACTAAATCCGCCCACGCTGGAGTTCACCTTCAAACACCAACAGGAATAATCACAACATTCCCCACCCAGAACACTGATTTCACTCCAGACCAGAGGAGTAGGATTCCCATGGTGGCAGCCAAGATAAAACTCGTTGGGTCATTAAGCAAAGAGGAGAGGGAAGAGAAGCTAAAGTGACATCTGTAGGCTGTGCCCATCAAAATAGAACCATGGATGGCTCTTCACAGCGGGAGATGTGGCTTCTCTTTCACTGGCTGGAAAACATTCAAGGTTTTATATAGCGGCCAGTCTGTAATGGCAATCCAATTTTATTTAAATGACACACTCTTTTCCCACAGTTCATCATTTCTACACGGGTGCCATCAGATCTATACAAGGAAGGCATGTTCTCTGCCCTCTAGGAGAGAATACTCTGCAAAGTAATAAGGATTTCAGGAGGCCACAATATTATTTTCTTCTACCATATCACTCACTATGCCATGTTTTCAAAGCTTCTTACAATAGAAAGAAGATTGATCAAACCTGTATTATTTATTTCTGTTCCACCGGAAATTACTTCAAACCCAGTGCTATTGGCTTCTCTGGATGATAAAGAGAACGTTTCTTTCTTAAATCTTTAATAGTTTATTTTCTTTAACCTGAGGTTTCTCAACTGTACTATTAATATTTTGGGGCACAGAGTTCTTTGCTGTGAAGAGAAATCGTATCAAAATCCAAGTCTGAGCATGTCACCACTCCATTCAGAATAATTCCTACAAGGCCACCATAGTTTGACTCCTGCTCCCCTTTTTCTCTATTCTTGCACCAAATTGCATCCTCTGCTCTGGTCACTATCTGCTTCTCAGCCCCTCCTCCACCTTCAGATCCCAGGCCCAGTTCTCCCCTCCCCTCATCACATGGCTCACAGCACCCACCACCCTTCTCCTTCACAGCACTCCTCTTGGCTACAGTGTTACATTTGCTCACCAGGATTCTTTGATTAACATCTTTCTCCCTCACTGAAGTGTGAGCTCCATGAAAACCAGGGCTGGCTTTTCTCCTCCTTCTACCCCAGCACAGTGCCTGCCTCATAGTAGGTACAAAATAGAGATTTGTTGAATGAGCAAGTGAATGAGAGAATGAATTTAAAAAGGGACAAGTACTGAGTAACTGATTATAATTAGAAATAAACAGGAAAGGATGGGCCTCGCATGCCACAGGACAGGAGAATCAGAAGGATGTGTTTTTTACAAAGCGAAGAGCAAAGACTAATTAATTTCTGTACGTCCCAAACCCAGCACAGTGTCTGGTACGTAGTTGTCTGTACCAATCAATATCTGTTGTATCGAATGCTATTGTACTAGCCTGTCTGATTTCTGACAACCACTGTCTCTCCAATAGCTTTCAAAGACACCGACCGATCCATTTTCACAGGTCAAAGGCAAAATGCACTGCAGCATAACCAGTGAAAATGGATTGAGCTGTTCTCCAAAGACGTGTTCATTTAATATAAAATGCTGTTAGTCAAATAAGGTCTGAAGAAGCACAAAAGCTTATCATTATGACATCAGGTTTCCCTACTTAAAAAGCCATGCTGGCAAAGGAAGACTGAATATCGATGATAGACTCACTTAGCACTGCTCATTGCTAGTTAGAGCTGTGTAACAATTAGTGATAATTAAATATATATTTATTTATATGCAGAATTCAATTAATTTTGGTTATAAGGGCAATGACATGTTTTAGAGATAGAGTCTTTATGAAGTCAGGTCTCATAGAACTGAGAAATAGTTTTCTTTAAATGCCATAGTTTCATCATACCATTCTAAGTGACACTGTCCTGTTCCACATCATACATTTTCAAACACATTCAATTTGATGCCATTCACATAGGCAAACATCCTATCTAATAAAATAGTAATATGCAAATTGACCATACCTCCACCACACCCACAAACCACACCCACCAGCCAATCAGGAGCGAATATGCAAATAAACCCAACCAAGATGGCTGCAACCACAGAGAGCAGGAGGGAGGCTTGGGTTTCCCCAGCAATGGAGGAAGCCAAGCTTTCCACCTGCCCTTGCTGGCCTAGGCCTCCACTCAAGGCTACAAAGTTTCAATGATAGAAGATAAATAAATCCAAACAGAAATGGCCACGGAGCTAGAAAGAGCAGGAGGCTAGGGTTGCCCCCGGCAATGGGAGAAGCCAAGCTTCTGAAGCCCTGGCCTGCCTTGGCCTCTGCTCCAGGCTACAAAGTTTCAATTATAGAAGATACATAAATCCCAACAGAAATGGCTGCTGCCACGGAGCAAGCCCCCAACTGCCCTCCCCTGCCGGCCCAGTTGCCCCTAACTGCCCTCCCCTGCAGGCCTGGTCACCCCTAACTGCCCTCCCCTGCTGGCCCGGTCACCCCTAACTGCCCTTCCCTGCTGGTCATCTTGTGGTGGCCATCTTGTGACCACATGGGGGCAGCCATCTTGTGACCACATGGGGGTGGCCATCTTGTGTGAGGGTGTGATGGTCAATTTGCATATTACCTCTTTATTATATAGGATGGTGTTTGTCATAGTGACTTCAATGGAACAATTAAATTACAACAGATATTTTATTTATTTTTACAATAATTCATAAGTAATTATGCCATCTTATTTTTGCAAAATAAGAAAATAATAGAGATTTTAATAAATGTCCTCAGACAAATTGTCAGGAGAGTGAATAAAGTAGAAATCTAGACACATCCATATACCTGATCAATTGCATTTTAAAAATAAGCCGAAGTTAAAGAAAATCAGTATTTCTGAAATAATTTTGTACTTTTTGGATAAATGTTAGGTTTATCTCATTTGACTTTCATGTGTGGTCAGGAATAAGAACAACTTACTTTGTGTTAGTTGTCATTTTATAAACTAAGAAAACATAACCCTAACATGGGCCATGTTTGGAATATTCAAAAGCAAAAAGCAATGTGATTACAAGCCATCATTGGAGGAAAACTCTCTGGAAACTGGTAAAATCTTATCATATTCTTTAGTTTCATATTAAAATGGTCACATCAGACCAGATTCTCCACCATGTCTTTCTTCCTCTGGTTCCACTAGAAGGGAAGAAAAGAGAGGGACCAGAATTCCACCACAGTGTTTTCAGATTCATCGAGGTGGGAAAAGTTGTAGACAAGGGTGTAAAAAAGAAAGACCTGAACCTGTACCCTATGACTGTGTCCCCTTTTTTCTTATTGTTATTAATCACAAACCAAAACCTTTGAAGCACTCTCCATTTCCTCCCCAGGGGACGTTGGCATAACCTCCCTGTTACTGAGGGGCTCCCTGGGGCCTGATCCATTTCAGTAAAAATATTTGAAGCATGTGGCATTGTAATCAAGTGAGCCCATTGTATCTAAACCAATCCATAAAACAACAAACCTGTTGTTTGGGGATCCTTTTTACACAGCAGCAGGGCTAGGTGGACCTGGTCTTAATTAATCATTCTTATTTTTAAAGTGGCTTATGGACAAGTATGCAGACCTTAGGGATGCATAAATCACTGGACGTGTCTACAACCGCTAGAGAAGTTTGTAAGAGCATTTCCTAACGTGAGCTCAAGTTGAATATTTTAAATCTGAACAAAAGGGCCCAACCTCTATCAGTTACGCCCTCCCCTCTAAGCAGCCCATCTTCCTCTCACAGTCAGCGGCCCAGCAGAGCGCTCTTGGCTCCAGAACAATGTTCATGGGATGACGTTAGACCCGGACCTCCAGGGTCCTGGCAATGGAGAGACATGCAGTGTTCCATGGGGGCCTCCGAAGGCCTCTGCTATTCAAAGACAGAATAAACGCTGTATTTCTGGCTTTGCCCCTAAATTCTTACTCTGCTCTGTTGCTGCCATTTACAGAGAAAGGTCTTACTGCTCCCACGTAGCTGCCCACTCCTTCCGTGGACGGAGCTAGTGGCTGTCCCCACACTTCCACCTTCCTGCAGCCCCTGGCTAAATCATCTCAGGCTAGAGGAGGGAGCTGTAACTCACTTTACCAAAAACATGCAAACGGCTCACCTGGTAATAGGATTTGTCTATGAAGTAATCTAATACATTATTCCTCCCTTTCTTTGGGTTACCTTTATAATTATGAAAAATGGAGTATAGAGTCTCTCTAACATCTATGTACTTATCTATCCATCCAGCCACCATCTAGCTATCCATCCATCCATCTATCTAATCTATCAATCATATCTGTCTACCTATCTACCTATCTATCTCTATCATCTTTCTGGTTAAATAAAATGAACACAATCAGTTTACTCTTCCAGGGACGACTTAGGCTGGAAAACTCCACCCTATTGCACAGGCTATGCACTCTCACCCTTATTCCCACAGCCTTCCCTCCTCCTTCAACTTAACAAATGGAATGCATTTTGGAAAGCAACCTAAATGAGTGCTTTTAGACAACATCGGCCAAAGTCTGCCAAATGAATGTAACTAATATTCTAACGGGCAGGAGGGGCCTGTAGCATGGGACAAACCTAATGTTTGTGGAGGCCCCACAAGAATGGGGGTGGGTGGCGTGTTTGCCTGAATTCCTCTCCTACATGTGTCTGAGGCACCTTCCTGAGGAGCTAAGAGGCATCGCCATCATAATGTTGATATTAATGCAAGTGGACACGCCACAGGGTGGTCTGGGGAGAGCTGTCAGCGGGCATCGCATCAGCCTGACAGCTTAGCAGGAGGGAGCACCCCTTCCTCAGCCTCTGTGCCCCTGCCCCCACTTCCGGATGAGAGGCGGTCATAGGCACCGAGGGTTCTGGCCAATCAGAGCCCCCTCCCCCCCCAAGGACAAGCGCAGTTCTTTGTGGGCCTGAAATAATCAATCCCTACACACACACACACACACACACACACACACACACACACACACAAACACACTGAGTGGCCAGATTATTATGATCTCTGAATGCATAATAATCTGGCCACTCAATATATATATATATATATATATATATATATATATATATATATAGATAGATAGATATATAGATAGATATATAGATAGATATATAGATATATAGATATATAGATATATAGATATATAGATATATAGATATATAGATATATAGATATATAGATATATAGATATATAGATATATAGAGATATAGAGATATAGAGATATAGAGATATAGAGATATAGAGATATAGAGATATATACACACTAGGGGCCCGGTGCACAAAATTCGTGCACTGGGGGGTCGGGGGTCCCTCAGTCCAACCTGCCCCCTCTCACATACTGGGAGCCCTCAGGGGATATCCCACAGGGAGCGTACCTAAGCCACAGTCTGGCCTCCCTTTGTGGGAGGAAACCGGGCTGGTCAGGGGAAGGCACCAGCCCCATCACGCCACTGCTGCAGCCACTGCCAGTCACCACAGCCACCAAGGTATTTTCATCAACATGGACTCCAGTCCCTTCATCAAGAAAAAATGACAACTTTCTTTAGGCATTTTCAAGATGTGTCCTTCATAGGATATGCATTTCTTTCTTTCTTTCTTTATTTTTTTTTTATCCTCACGTAAGGATATGTTTCCATTGACTTTTAGAGAATGTGGAAGAGAAAGGGAAAGAGAGAGAAACATCAAAGTGAGAGGAACACTTTGATTGGTTGCCTCCTGCATGAGCCCTGATCTGGGCCCTGGCCAGGGAGGAGCCTGCAACCTAGGTACATGCCCTTGATCAGAATCAACCCAGACCCTGCTGTCTGCAGGCTGAGGCTCTATCCACTGAGTCAAACCAGCTAGGGCAGGATATGACATTTCTTAGCCTTCCAGCAGCGGACCTTCATTTTTTTCTCCAGAAGTGTGGTGGAAAAACCCTAGATCACCTTTTTGGATTCTTATTACCCAAGTTACTAAGAATATTACCAGTGGCATACAGGAAGCTTAGCCGATGTGCAGTCAGAAAAGGTGTTTCCTCTATAGTTCACACCAATCACGGGCTGTGCCCTGCCCTGGCCTAAAGCCTCTGGCCAAAGCTTTAGGCCTGGGCAGGGGACCTCCAGCTCCCTGTGATCGCAGACACCGCCCATTGGGCAGGGTACCCCAGCTCCCTGCAATCCACCACAGGAGCAGACCCCCTTGCAAGAGCGGACCCCCAGTTCCCTGTGATCCATCGCAGGCTCCCCGCTGGTGCCCAAGGCCGGAAAAGCCTCTGGCGGATGCTTTCCTGGTGGGTGTGGCTGGTGGGCATGGCTTGTGGGTGTAGCAAAGGTATGGTCAATTTGCATATTACTCTTTTATTAGGTAGGATATATGAGGCCCGGTGCATGAATTCATGCATGGGTGGGGTCTGGCCAGCCTGGCCAGGGGGAGGGGACATGGGCAGTTGGCTGGCCTGCCTGCTGGTCGAACTCCTGGTTGAGGGGACAATTTGCATATTAGCCTTTTATTATATAGGATATACATTGAGTGGCCAGATTATTATGCATTCAAAGACATAATAATCTGGCCACTCAGTATATATACAATTTTAGAAGAAACTTTGAAAAGTAAAGGAAAAATTATAAAAGAAAGAAAGTGGTAGACAGTTCTAGTCAGAGATCACAAAACAAGTGAAAAGGCAAGAGCCTGATGAGAGAGAGAAAGGGGACAAAGGGAGCCCTAAGAGAAATGGAGAGCTCACAGGTGGCCGAGGGTCGGGCAGGGGGAGGACAGAGGGCGGCTTTCTCTCTGGCGCAGCCGCCGGGCACCTCCACGTGGAAATGCAGCTTCATTGCGCCCACCAGGCCCTCAGACCAAGGAAAGGCCTTGAAACTCGAGCACAGTTCACAAGACGTGACATCAAATGTTTCTGAGTGGCTATATGACTTCAGATGCCGGAACCTCCTCCAGGCTCTGCCCTGCACTCACTCTGGGAGCGAACACCCAGCATGGCCACATCCTCGTTGTCTGGGGAGCAGTGATGGAAGAGAAAGCACGCAGACCCAAGACACACTCTCCAGGCAACAGCAGCATTTATCGGAATTTTTTGAGGGGTTTTCATGGAATCGTATATTCATTCCTTGATGCCTTCTGTCCACCTCTCAAAAAATCATTGTCCGGGCTTTTAACAAAATCCCCTCACATCTGTTGCTTCTCTGAAGCAAGCTGAGCCTTGTCGCTAGAAGAGTGGGACCTTCATAGGCATTTTGTACTCAAAGGGATCCTTGTTTTATTTCTTCTTTAATCGACAAGTTATTTCTAAGGAAATCTTGCCCCCTAGCTTTCAAGTCCCAAAATTGAGTTCAAAGCAGTGGAAGAGTTGCACACTGGCAGATAAACGGATGGATGTCTCCATCTAGTGGATTGTTGCCGTACTGCACACTGAAGCAAAGAAGAAAACGAAGAGAAAATTGACACACCTGGATGTATTTTTTCACTGGCAATATATTTCCTATTTCCTGTCTCTGTAGTAAAGCTACTTTTTGTTGAATCATCTATATGTACATCTTCTGTACATAAAGGATAAGCAGGACTCAGTGCAGCTCATTGTCATTTATTAAGATGACATAATATATCTCTAATAGATTTAAAAAAATTTTTTTATTGATTTCAGAGAGGAAGGGAGAGGGAGAGAGAGATAGAAACATCAATGATGTGAGAGAATCTTTGATCAGTTGCCTCCTGTATGCCCCCCACTGGGAATTGAGCTCGTAACCCTGGCATGTGCCCTGACCGGAAATCGAACTGTGACCTTCTGATTCATAGGTTGATGCTCAATCACTGAGCCACCGCGGCCAGGCTCTAATAGATTTTTTAAATTCACTAATTTGTTATAAAATTATAAAATAGCCAATCATTGTCTTCCCAGTAATTGCCATTGGGGATGTGAGGGACCAGAGAGCACAGAGAGGGTGTACGGGTCTGACATGGGCACACATTAGTGAATCTATCTAGCAACTACGGGTTCAGCAGGAGCCCTCAAGGACAGCTGTGGCTGTGATTGCCAGGCTGGGTCTGAAGTGGTACAGAGATGAACAGGTAGCTGCTGAGAGATGTCTCACCTGCCTGCTGTTTACCTGATTCAATCATCTACTAAATGTTCATTATTTTCTTTTACTGAATAAAGGATGTGACTCATCCTCAAGCATAGACGTTCACTGCAGGAGTTGGAAAAATGCCATCACTTTATAACCTAGATGGGAAGGGACAGTGAGAATGAGTCTTAGGGAAAGGCCATTTCTAGACGTCAAAGACCCTTGATTTTATCCTCATCCATAAGTGAGTGCCCCCGCCCCCCAGTTTTTTAATTTCCCTTGAACTTTGGAAACAGAGGTGCTCACATAACTTTGTTGAAGTTCTAGTTATTTTTATCTTGTTTCCAGCTTTTCACAGGATGGCCTCGTTTTTGTCGTTAACAAATTGAAAACTCTATAACAATGTGAATGTACCTAACACTACTGAACAGCGCACTTAACAATGGTGAAATGGTAAATTTTATGATGTGTTGTTTTGAAGCACAGTTTTTGAAATTCTGTATCTGCTAAATTATGGAAACTTCAAACTTTTTATGAAAAAATATCTTCCGTGCGAAGAACAGAAAGTTCTGAGTCTAAGCAACAAAGTGAATTTGTCCTTGTCCCATCTCCCCTTACTTTACACACTCTCCAGGTTGGAGATATAGAGAGTCATTAAACCCAGCAGCCTTTGATGTGTGCATAGCAGGAAGCCCAGGACAAAGCTGTGTGCCTTGTTGGTCCACCTGTTTCTCGGGCTCCCGGGTGAGTTGGGCAGAGACTGCTTTCCAGAGGAGCCTCAGCATCTCTGCCATGTTGTCCCCGCAGATGTTCTCCTGATGTCTTGGCTGCCCCCTTCTCACCATTTGGGTCTTGAATCAAAAGTCATCTCTGCAAAGAGACCTTCTCTGACTCCTTATCTAGCACGGATCCCCCCTCACCCACCACTCTGCACAACTCTCCATCACAGTATCGTGTTTCATGATCTTTGCAGCATTTAATCACAATCTGCGATTATCTTTGTACTTATTGTCAGGCTACCCACACTGGAAAAAGCTGAGATCCTGTCCACCACGGTCCCCACTGCATCCCCACTCCTGGGGATGCTGCCTCAACTTCATACATTGCTGGTGGGGAGCAGAAAAGAAGGAAGCTGACCTCCCCAAAATGCAAATGCATTGACCCTTGATCTAGCATTCCCACTTCTGGGCATTTATTCTACAAATTCAATTGCACAAGTACAATAGTATGTACATAAATGTATTCACTGAGATATTGTATTACAATAACAAAAGATTAGAAAGAATCCATGCTCAACAATAGAAAAAGACTCAAGTAAACTCTGGTACATATGGCAATGGAATACTATACAGCTATTAAAAGTACTGAGGAAGGTATCTATGTGCTGCTATGGAGAGATCCAGGTACAAAAACAGTAAAATATATGGTGCTTCCTTATCCTCTCTAATAAAATGGTAATATGCAAATTAACCATCACTCCGCTACATAAGCCACACCCACCAGCCAAGCCACGCCTACCAGCCAATCAGGGTGAGTATGCAAATTAACCCAAACCAAGATGGCTACAGCCACAGAGAGCAAGGTTTCCCAGGTAACAGAGCAAGACAAGCTTTCCATAGCCGTTGCAGGCCTAAGCCTCCACTCAAGCTACAAAGTTTCAATTATAGAAGGTAAACAAATTCAAACAAATGGCGGCAGAATGGAGCTTGAGAGAGCAGGCCAGGGTTGCCGGCGGCAACAGGGGAAGCAAAGCTTTCTGCACATCCTGGCCGGGCTCACCCGCTTAAGGCTACAAAGTTTCAATTGTAGAAGGTGAATTAACTGCCACAGAAATGGCTGCTGCCGCCCCGGAGGGAGCAGCAGGCTTGGCTCTGCTCCAGGCTACAAAGTTTCAATTGTAGAAGGAAAATAAATCCCAGATACCAGGGCCTCTGCTTGGGTTGCCAGGGGGCGTGGCCGGCCTGCAAACCACCACAGGCCCCTCGCTCAGGCTGCCCCATGCCCCAAGGGAACCCCACCCTGATCCGGGACGCCCTTCAGGGCAAACCAGCTGGCCCCCACCCCTGCACCAGGCCTCTATCTTATCTAATAAAAGAGTAATTAATATACAGATTGATCATCACTGCAACACACAATATAGCTGCCCCCATGTGGTCAAAGATCCTGCCCCCATGTGGACACAAGATGGCCACTACAAGATGGCCAGCAGGAGAGGGCAGTTGGGAGGCACCTGGCCTGCAAGGGAGGGCAGTTGAGAGGGACCAGGCTTGCAAGGAAGGGCAGTTGGAGGTGATCAACCCTGCAGGAGAGGGCAGTTAGGGGTGACCAGGCCGGCAGAGGAGGGAAGTTGGAGGTGATCAACCCTGCAGGAGAGGGCAGTTAGGGGTGACCAGGCTGGCAGAGGAGGGAAGTTGGGGGCAAACAGGCTGGCAGGGGAGCAGTTAAGCATCAACCAGGCTGGCAGCGGAGTGGTTAGGGGGTGATCAGGCTGGCAGGCAGGCAAGCAGTTGGGAGCCAGCAGTCCTGGATTGTGAGAGGGATGTCCGACTGCCCGTTTAGGCCCGATCCCACCAGGATCGGGCCTAAACGGGCAGTCGGACATCCCTCCAGGAGTCCCAGATTGGAGAGGGTACAGGCTGGGCTGAGGGACAACCCCCCGCCGTGCACGAATTTCGTGCACCGGGCTTCTAGTGTATTTATATTTGCTTATAAATAAAAAACAAAGTAGCAATGGCTACTAGCAGGGGGGGCCTTCTCTGTTTATATAAATATATAATCTAATTTTGAACTTTAAGTTGTGTAAATATACTATGTATTAAAAAAATGAGAAGCACCTGGCACATGGCAGGTGCTCAGCTAATTATTTTGAAAAAGAGAATAGATTAATGACTGAACATATGAATTTGATAAGACAAATGACTAGACATGTTTAGGCCTCTAGGGTAGCCCACAGCTGGAACTACAACTTTACTGGACCTGGAGCAATGAGGGTAACTCATGACTCAATGTTCTGGAGCGTGTCCTTAATGGGGGATCTTATAGTCATAAAAGGGGTCCAAGTCCACACCTGTGGGTGAGAATGGTCCTTAAAGTCAAGGAGAGGGACGACTAGACAGGCGTTCATTCATTCATTCATTCATTCATTCATCCGCTGAGTACTGTGGGCCTAAGGAGGATGGGGCAGATGTGGTTTCCTCCTCAGGGAACTCACAGGCTAAGGCAGACTGGGTCTAGGATAGATCCTGAGCCAGCACCCTTCAGTCTGGCTTTTAGCCTGCCCAGCTCTCTTTTGGGCGAGTGTCCTGGGGACAAAACTTCCATGTGAAGTTGTGAGTATGGAGCAGTGGGACTTTTTCACCCTAGAACAGGGCACACTAACTCATGGGGACCAGAATGGCTCACCCCTCATTCTAGTCATTCTATTCTGACTGGAAGGAAGCAACCCAGTGGCCATGTTGGGGCGCTCTGAGCGGCAGTGAGAAAACAAAGCTGTGCTGTTCCTGGGGCTCCCGAGCATCCTGGGAGCCAGCAGACCCTGAGGCAACGTGGACACCCAGGGCTGCTGACATTTGCAAAGACCCTGCTTTGGGCTAAGGAAGGGATTTTCGAGGGTAACAGTGCCATAGTCTTTGCAGACATGGAAGTATAGAAATGTAGTTGGTTATGTTTATTGTAAAGTGATTGAGCTCACAAAGTGATAACCTGGAAAATATCTGTGTCAAATAATTGACTTTGAATCTCCCCAAAATAAAAGAAATCTATGTGCTCAGATGAAAACGGACTTATTAAAGAGGTGTGTTTGGGATTTATTTTATCCCTGTGGTCTTGTTTCTGAAGTTCATTTATAGAAACAGACTTAGAACAAACTTGGAAGCAAAGCAAGAACATGAGTATAAAAAGGTGCCATAGGAAGAGATGGTTCTTTGCATGAACTTGCAGTTATCCTTATTGCTCAGATAAAGCAAATTTAATTTTAAAAACAGTCCTTTTTATCAAAAGTAATTATTTTGGTGACTTGCAGCCCAAGGAAATTATCAAAATCAATAAAATATTTTCAATAGTAGATTACTACAGGATCTATAATTTTCAGAGATTTTAATTCTTTTATGTTTTCACAAAACCTATAAGGAGACACTGCCATCTCCATTTTAATGATGAGTCAACAGTTCTATGCCTTGGCTAAGGGCACAGTGCTTACAAGTGAGGGAGCTAGAACTTGAACTCCTCCTTCTGGCAGGAGGAGGAGTTCAAGTTCTTTTTTTTTTTTAAAATATGTTTTTATTGATTTTAGAGAGGGAGAGAGAAACATCAATGTAAGACAGAAATATCAATTGGTTGCCTCCTGTAAGCACCCTGATTAGGGATTGAGCCTGCAACTGAGCATGTGCCCTGACCAGGAATTGGACTGGCTACCCTTTGGTGCATGGGACAATGCTCAACCACCAAGCCACGCCGACCAGGGCTCTGGCACCAAATCTTTACTTCCACCACACCACACAGGTACCTCAGAATGGTACCTCTGACTGGTGACTCTCCTCCACCTCCTCTTACACTTACTGGAAAGGTCACCCTGTGTATGTATTTAGAACTTAGAACTTGACCTGCTGTAGATGTGCCAGGCATTGCTCTGGGCAAAGGGAAGATAAAAGTGAAAAGCAGCTGACCTTCTGCTATTTTTACCCTTTGCATGAAGTCACAGCTACTTGGATCCTTTGGTGGAGTGCTCTCACTTACCGAGAAGATGAGTGTCTAAGGGCAGAGACATTCTCTATCTCATTGACCACTGAGCACACCGCCTAGAACATAGATAGATGCCAAATAAATAAATAGGCCCCAGGAAGCCCCAAATGATTTGGGAATGATACAATAGAAGGTTGGTGGCAGTTATACAGAGCATGGGAGAGAGGAAAGACATAAAGAAATATATTTTTGGAAGCATCTCAACACTATACTGCTTTATATCCTAACTTATTTCAAAAATAGTCTAAAGAGAACTATCTTAACATTTTCTTCCCAGCTAATATGCCTCGGTAACCTAGATAGCAATGAACTCTTTTAACACTCCAATACAACCCAGGGAAATAATTGTTTGGGGTAAAGAAATAGGTTTAGAGAGGTTAAATGGTTTGCCCAAAGCCACACAGGTGGTGAGCACTTAGTAAGACGGACCCAACGCCTCTCAGATAAACCCAGTGCCCGTTGCACTACTTCTCACTGTTTCCCTGTGAGACAGAATGTTGAACGTCCTGAGAGCAGAGGATGAGAAAGCACAGGCGCTGCCTGAAGACCTCATTATTAGGTAAGTGGAAACTGATTTATGCTGGAGCTGCCCTCAGCCCGGATTGTGGGCAGGAGGAAATGCAGGACTGGGAGTGGCCCCAGAAGTTTATTAAGTAGCACTGCTAATTGACCTGACAGCAGGCAGGTCACTTCACACCACTCTGCCAATGGCAAGTGACAGGTTAGTGTCTGGCTGGTGATACAGTAATTGAGTGCGATAAGATGGCAAAGAGGCAAGAAGCTAATGATGTGTTGCCTTGTTAAGCAGAGCTTACCACGCCTCATTAGATTTAAAAGAGTTATCGAGACAGAGTAATTATCAGAGACAGTAAAACTGTTGTATTAAAAGATAAAAAGGCCAGTATCAAAGAGAAATAATTAACTGCTTAATAGGGCATCTGCTGAGCTGCTTGGTCTAGGAATCAGACTGGGAGGCTGCAGAAGGGGTCCTTCGGCTGGATGGGGCCTCATGCAACACTAGTCATTTTGGACCACACCTTTTTGGTTTCATTGTTTTTTATTGTGGTAAAGTACATATAACATAAAATTTACCATCTTAACCATTTGTAAGTGTTCAGTTCAGTGGCATTAAATACATTCACATCATTGTACCACCATCCTCACCATCCATCTCCAGACCTTTTTCATCTTGCAAAACTGAAACTCTGCCTCCATTGAATAGTATCTCCCTATCCCCTCCCCCCACACACACACTTCCCCAGCCCCAGACAACCACCATTCTATCTTCTGTGTTTATGACTCTGATTACACTACACACCGCATATAAATGGAATTGTACAGTATTTGTTTTATTGTGACTGGCTTATTTCACTTAGATGATGTCCTCAAGGTTCATGTTATAGTATGTGTCAGAATTTCCTTCCTTTTTAAGACTCAATAATCTTCCATTGTATGTATTGATCACGTTGTGCTCATCCATTTATCTGTTGGTGAATGCTTGGGCTGCTTCTACCTTTTCCCTACTGTGAACAAAGTTGCTATGAACACAGGTGCACAAATCTCTTTTCAAGGCTCCGATTTCAATTCTTTTGGGTGCATATCCAGAACTGCAGGATCAAATGGTCATTCTATGTTTAATTTTTTGCGGGACTGCCCATTATTTTCCGTAGTGGCTGCACCATTTAACATTCTCAACAATAATGCACAAGGGTTCCAATTTCTCCATATCCTCCCCAACTCTTATTTTTTTCTTTTAATTTTTTTAAATAGTAGCAATCCTAATGGTTAGGATGTGGTTGGACCATACCCCTTTTTTATTTGTTTTTGTTTCTTTTTCATTTTAAAAAATTAATTACATATTTATTGAATGCCTACTGAATGTTGGGCACCATTTCAGGCTCTGGGAATATTGAGATAAACAAGACAGTTTCATTTATTCAAACACATATCAAGCACCTACTATGTGCTTGGTACTTGTGACACAAAAGTTCTTATTGACTCCATGCTTTCATTGAGTGCCTGCTGTGTGCCAGGAGCTGAGATTGGTGCTAGGGATGGAGATAAACAAGGTGCTTTTAACCTTTTAACTGGTTTCTTCCCCACACATCTGAAGAGCACCTACTGTGAGTGCCAGGCATTCGTGACACAAAACAGTATAACAGTTGTTCAGTCAGCATTCTATCTCCCGCATGTGTGCCACAGAGATGAACAAGAGGAGTCCTTTCATTCCTTCATGGATTAGGCATTTATTGAGTGCCTACTGTGTACCAGACCTTGTGGACTCCAGTGGGGTTCGTGAATGGTTGAGTCCATTCATCCCCCAGTCACCTGAGCTATGTGCAAATCACCACCCAGAAGGGAGGGTGACTGTCGGAGTAACTACTCCTTTTTACTGCTTGATGACGCCAATTGTGGGGGCACAGTTCCCTCACCAGGAACTGGACCTTCATGGACGCCAGGCACTGGATGAAGATGATATGAGAAGTCATAGGCGTATAGGAGAGTCTTTATTGCAGACCAAGTAGCCATTGTTAACAAGGAGCCGTCAGACAAAACAATTCTTCAAAGTAACCTGACAAAGTAGCCGCACAAAGCAGCCCTTGCTAATACAGTAGCAAACACAGGAGCCATACCAAGCAGCCATGTACCGGCTGGTCAACAACACATCTTTATACCAACTTAGACAAAAGAGGCTTCTTGCCACATAGTGACATCAGTATTTGGGTTATAGAGGGATACACTTGTGCAGTGTATACAGTAAGATTGCTGTGTCCTTGGTCAGATTGTCCTTGAACATCTGGCATACTCAGGACAGGGCCCGCACACTCCAATTGGCCTTGAATGTCTGACATACTCTGATTAGGATTCTCACAGAGACTATTCTCCACCCAAGGCTTCTGCTGGTCCCAGTAACCACATGGCCACATGCAGGCACCATGGCTTGCACCCAGTCCCTCGTGGAGGGGGCAGGGATGAGGATGGGGGCTGAGTCGCCAGTGCCTATCTTTGGTCCTGTTTGCGTGACCTTCCAGGCCTGCATCTTAGGTGTGGTGTCTGCCTGTTCAGTGGGATTCCTCCATCCAAGCCTTTGGTGGGCTCAGCTGCGCTGGGGTGCTGCTGCAGCTTGGTCAGGATGCTCTCCAGCCCAGGCTGGAGGACGTGCTGTGCCTTCAGCAAGAAGTGAATGTCGGAGCTGACCAGCGGCGCTTTACTCTCTTAGGGATGGATACTGTTCCCTGGGTCAGATCCCGGATAATTTGCTTATTTTTTAATTACATGTTCCTGGGACAATACCCTTTTAAAAGGATTTCAAGCCTATACTGGGATCAGAGTTAAGGACTCAACTTGGAAAAAATCAAGGTTATCCTTCATAAACTATATTGATAGAAACTTCAATTGTGTTTAATTCATGTATTTATTGATCACCTCCTGAATGACTGGGTAAGTGAAGATGTCCATTTACATGAAGAAGCTTTCAGTCCCAGGGGGGAAATACTGGTTAGGAGGATCAAAGCACCTCTGAGGAGCAGTATTTATTATGTGGGAAGCTTCCACAGCCATTGAAGCATTTCATAACGCAGAAATGCCACCAAGTTGGGTTGGTTCCAAGAAGCCCTGGTTACAAGTAGGTATCTATAAAATAAAGACCTCTCTCTCTCTCTCTCTCTCTCTCTCTCTCTCTCTCTCTTTCTCTCTCTCTCTCTCATCTCTCCCCTTTTCATCACCTAACCCTCTCCTCTGTTTTATTCCCCTCTACATTGTACCTGTCCAGACCTTCATTGATGTCATAGGTACTCCTGCACCAGGCCTCTATCCTATCTAATAAAAGTAATATGCAGATTGACCATAACTCCAACACACAAGATGGCTGCCTCTATGTGGTCAAAGATGGCTGCCCTCAAGATGGCCACCACAAGATGGCCAGCAGGGGAGGGCAGTTGGGAGGGACCAGGCCTGCAAGGGAGGGCAGTTGGGGGCGATCAAGCCTGAAGGGGAGGGCAGTTAGGGGTGACCAGGATGGCAGAAGAGGGAAGTTGGGGGTGACTGGGCCTGTAAGGAAGGGCAGTTGCGGGGGGGACCCAGGCCTGCAGGGGAGGGCAGTTAGGGGTGACCAGGCCTGCAGGCGAGGGTAGTTAGAGGCAAACAGGCTGGCAAGGGAGCAGTTAGGCATCAATCAGGCTGGCAGGGGAGTGGTTAGGGGGTGATCAGGCTGGCAGGCAGAAGCGGTTAGGGGCAATCAAGAAGGCAGGCAGGTGAGCAGTTGGGAGCCAGCAGTCCTGGATTGTGAGAGGGATGTCCGACTGCCCGTTTAGGCCCGATCCTACTGGGATCGGGCCTAAACGGGCAGTCGGACATCCCTCGAGGGGTCCCAGATTGGAGAGGGTGCAGGCTTGGCTAAGGGACACTCTCCCCCCCCCCCAGTGCACGAATTTCGTGCACTGGGCCTCTAGTAAATATATATAAGACTAAATATCCTAAGGCCAGCAATCCTAGGACACATTCAAGTATAAAATTAGAATTCTATCTTCAACTGTTTCAGTGCTTCCAATTCAGTCCTCTTCCAACTTCATGTACAACTAACTGAGGGTGTGCTTTAAAATTGGACTGTATATTCCACATATTGTTCCCTTGATGTTTCATATTGCAAATCTTAGCTACCCAGTGAGACTGCCTCTTCACAGGGTTGGTCAATGTAACATGGACTTTCTCAGTATTTCCCACAGTGTGTCATTCAGGAGGTGGCCAGTAAATACTAGTACATGAATGAAATGAAATTGAAGTTTCCACCATTATAGGTTCCACAGGATGACCTTGACCTTTATCCTGTGGATTCCTTACCTTAGATCCTGTATGCACTTTGAGTCCATTTAAAAGAGCACAGCCCAAAATGACCAATGCAGCTATATTAACATGATTAATTTTTGTGGATATTGGAAAAAGAAAGAGGAAACTTCCCAGCATCAATTATAAATTGTGTTACTTTATACAGGTCATATTATTTCATTAACCTTCTTTATTTTTTACTCAGGTTCTGCCAATATTCTTCCTAGAGATGTTTAATATACTTAACCTCAGTCAAAATTCAGAACTAGGGGACAGGAAGGAGGACAGGGAAAGGGAAGCAGGGATGCAAATATGGCACTAGGGTGATCTCATTTGGTAGCTCAACTGTAGAGCCAAAAAAGAGTGTTTATAGCATTTTTGTTTGTTTGGTAAAGAGAAAGAAGAAAAATATAATCATCTTCCCAAGAGACATGCAATTTTAAAAGGATTGCAGGCCCTAGGATATTTAGTCATGTATATATTTATTTTACAAAGAATTTTCTTAAGATCAATAAATATAGCATGGTGACTTTGTACCAAATGGGTCACAAAGAGATACTTAGCTCAGAGTACATGGAAATCCCCATCTCCCTGGACTGGCAGAAGGTCTCATCTATAATGTTGACAGTTTACAAATTCGGGTATTTTTTAAACCTAAGGCACTCGCTAGTTCAAATGAAGACCTCAGTTCAATTCAGGTCATCTAGCTACCATCAGCTAAGGAGGTGGAAAAAAAAACCCAACTTCGATATTGTCAACAAGTCAAGTCTTATAAATTAACTAGAGGCCCGGTGCACAAAATTCATGCACGGGGGGGGGGGGTGTCCCTCAGCCCAGTCTGCACCCTCTGGCAATTTGGGACCCCTCGGGGGATGTCCAACTGCCAGTTTAGGCCCGATCCCACAGGGATCCCTGTGGGATCGGGCCTAAACTGGTAGTCAGACATCCCTCTCGCAATCCGGGACTGCTGGCTCCTAAATGCTCACCTGCCTGCCTGCCTGATCACCCCTAACTCTGCCTGCCTGCCTCATTGCCCCTAACCACTCTGCCTGCCTGTCTGATACCCCTAACTGCTTGTCTGCCTGCCTGATTGCCCCTAAACACTCTGACTACCTGTCTGATTGCCCCTAACCCTCTGCCTGCCTGCCTGATCTCCCCTAACCACACTAACTGCCTGCCTGATCACCCCTAACCACTTGCCTGCCTGCCTGATTGCCCCTAACCCCTCTGCCTGTATGCCTGATTGCTCCTAACTGCTCTGCTTGTCTGCCTGATAGCCCCTAACTGCTTGCCTACCTGCCTGATCACCCCTAACCATTCGCCTGCCTGCCTGATCACCCCTAACCACTGTGCCTGCCTTCCTGATCACCCCTAACTGCTCGTCTGCCTGCCTGATCACCCCTAACCACTGCCTGATTGCCCCTAACCACTCTGCCTGCCTGCCTGATTGTCCCTAACCACTCTGCCTGCATGCCTGATTGCCCCTAAATGCCTCTGCCTGCCTGCCTGATATCCCCTAACTGCCTCTGCCTCAGCCCCCACCACCGTGGCTTCATCCAGAAGGATATCCAGAATGATGTCTGGAAGGTCGTTCGGCTGTCTGATCTAATTAGCATATTATGCTTTTATTATTATAGATACTTACAGAAACAATTGTTAGCCTTTGAAGAGTCATGGTCTCCTTTAGAATAGGATGAAAACTCTGAAATTTCTTCCCAGGCCTCCCCCACCCCACCCCCAAAAAAGTTACAGGTATAGATATTCACCAAAAGTCCTTTTAACTCTATTCAGAGGATTCAAAACTATTTTATTCCATTCAGGAAGGAATGCATAGTAAACTCTTGGGGGAGGGGGTCCACAATTCCAGGTTAAGAAATGTTAATCTACAAATATCCAGAAAGAAGGTAGTAAAGGAATCTATTTCATTCTGGTGTTAAACAAACAAACAAACAAACAAACAAACAAAAAAAAACACAGGAGTTGAATACAGGTAAGGAGAGGTCAGATTTTATTTAAAACAAAGTGAGTTTAATTTAATGTATTTATTCTCTGCGTAGATAAATCATTTGATTTTTGAAGCAGAACAAATGAGTAGATTGTCTATCTCACAAACATTGAGGAGAAAGGAAAGCTGCTCCAAACGTAACACTTTGTGTTTAATGTTTTGGAAATTGCAGCTTGAGGACTGGCAGCACCGGTGCTCCAAGCGGAACCTCCGAAGGCAGCCCCCTTTGTCCCTTACGTCCCTTCTGAGAGACAAGCAAGGGAGGGCAGCATTTCCCACATGGGAAAGCCGCGAAAGAAGACGATCTGGTAGATAAACTTCCCAGCACTGTATTTTACTGGTGATTCCCAGACAGTTTTCTTTAGAAATCTGCTCAATTATGAATTTATGAAAAAAGGATTTTTCCATGGGACATATAAGTTGCAAATTATATGTTTACATGTATGCTCTTTGTCCTGTGGGAAATGAAACCAGAAATCAGGAAATGTTAGCAACTTCAAGACATATCCATCTAATTCAACCTCTTCCTTTTTTGTTTTGTTTTAATCCTCACTTGAGGATATTTTTTCCATTGCTTTTCAGAGACAGTGGAAAAGAGGGAGGTAAGTGGGGGGAGGGAGAGACAAACATTGATGTGCGAGACACATCAACTTATTGCCTCCCGCAAGCACACCCACAACCCAGGTACATGCCCTTGACCGGGAATTGAACCCGTGCCCCATCGGTGCACAGACCAACACTCTAACCACTTAGCAACACCAGCCAGGGCAACCTCTTCCTTTTTATAGATGAGGAAACAGGTAGAATGGCCTGCTCAGGGTCACACAGCTACTTAATGTCAGAGCTGGGATTCGAGTCCAGGGCAGCCCCCACTCTCTACCTTGTTTTCACAGCCACACTGCACCTGCACCAGCAGCTGTGCATTCTAGATTCTAAGTTTATCGCTTTCAAAAGTCCATTTCTCAGTCTATCCCTATGCAAAGTGGGAGCCCAGACTATGACTGTGGTCACGGCATGAGGTGAATTCATAAAAAAAATACAGCTCATGCTGTCTGAAACACACTTTTTTTTTTTTTTTTGAATTGTTGATGAGAAATCGTTTGACAAGCATTCTTGGGTACCACTATCATGGTTGCTGTGCAAGTCCAAATTGGGAGAAGAAAGGCCCCCACAAATGCTGGCTCTGAAATGAAATTAAGCTCAAAAGCGTGGACGGGGATCTGAGAGTAATTATTCCAGGTAGAATCTCATTTTCCCAGTCACACGGGGCAGCTCTCACATTCCTCCTGAGGGTCTTACTCATCTGAAATAAGCACTTGGAGAAATCAGGAGGGAGGGGACACAGGATGCAGTGGACGGTTTAAGAAACGAGCAAGGGACATGTTTGGCACCCCCACAATGTGATAAGCCCACTGCAGCCTGAGCAAACCAGGGTGTGAGCGGGAGAATTTCTTTTTCTCCCTCCTGTTTGATAGTGCCGCAGAATTTATTGTTCCTGAGCTTTAAAATCTGTCCCTGCGCTGTCAGTGAGGGGCATCGGGGCTTCAGTTGAGCAGTGAGGCCAGGACACCCTATGACAAAGCGGAGTCCAGGTCTGTCCTTAAGGCAGCTGGAGGCTCCCGGTGAAAGGTGTGGCCACACAGGGAACAGGGATGGCAAAGGAAGTGGTTACCATCGAAATTAGGCTGAGCCAGTATTTGTTTGAGATCCACTTAAAAAATGACCAGCAGGCCTCCGAATCCTTTGTGCTGGCTGGCTTTTTATTTAGGACTGAGAAGGAATGGGTTTCATGAAGAGATATCTGCCTCCCAAGAGACACCAATATTGACTAAGACTAAAAAAGCAAGTAGGATCAGATAACCTACTGAAATAAAGCAGGGAAAGCCATTATGCTTTTACTTTATTGATCCAGTTCTTAGCTACATGGGGAAAAACAACCTACATTGTGGAAGCTGGAAATCTCTAAGGCTACAACAACACGTTGTTAAAGAGTGGTGCATTCATCTGCCCGTGAGAAACAAGACCTTGTATCG
Source organism: Cnephaeus nilssonii (assembly GCF_951640355.1). Taxonomy (NCBI): domain Eukaryota; kingdom Metazoa; phylum Chordata; class Mammalia; order Chiroptera; family Vespertilionidae; genus Cnephaeus; species Cnephaeus nilssonii. Next base: position 32,018,679 of record NC_137072.1, on the reverse strand, counting down.
AGCAGTCTGGGATACGCTTAACACCAGATGAATAATGCTAGGCTGGCGAGGAGGGAAAACAGCCTCCCGGGGACGGTGTCCCGGCTGTGTGTGTGTGTGTGTGTGTGTGTGTGTGTGTTTGCTTGTTTTTTTTTTTAAATTATTGTATGTGCTTTCTGAATAGATAAAGATACACTTAAAATGGCAATCTACTCTAGTCGGTCCACAGATTCAAGTGCTAATCTCATCTGGAAACACTCTACAGACATATCAAGAAATAACGTTTAGCCAACTGTCTGGGCCTTGTCAAGTTGACACGTAAAATTAACCAGCACCAAAGTCAAGTGGCTTCTTGCTTAACACACTTCAGTGGGTTTATGCCGCCTTTGGGATGTGAACCAAACACTCCCCTGTGGCTTGAAAACTTTTCGGGATCTGGGCTCTGAGTTCAGGTTCACCTGTGTCCCTGAGGTCCCCCATCCGCTCTTCACCCAGCCCACCGTCCTCCAGGCAGCAGCGTTATTTCGCTTCCCCGGAGAAGCTTTCCGGGCATGCAGGTTCGGTGCCTCCACTGTGTGCATCCTTAGCCCCTTCTTCTCTATGATGACATGCATCACACGTTGCTATTATTGCTTCATCCCCTCTGTCTTTCCCACTGGACTCGAGGCCCTGCACGTACATGGGCCTTGTGCAGCCTGACACACAGTACATATTCAATAACTATTAATCGAATGAATGAAAGAATTAGGATTTCCTCCTTGTGACTCCATGTAATTAATATTCTATGTCTCAGTGGTTCCCGGTATGGAAAGTTGTGCCGATTCTGATATGACTTTACTTTTCAGACCTTCTTAAAACAAGTGCCACCCTATCCCCTGTCAACTCATAGGCGAACCTTCTCCAGGAATGGAATAGACTTATTCAGATCAACCTGCCTATGAAAACAACCAAAATAGTAAATATTTTTAAAATATTTAAAATGGATGAATATTTTAAAAAACTGTAAAAGACAATAAAGAAGGGGAAATAAAGCAAAGCCAAAAATGAAGGGGAAAACTTAGGGAGACAGCCAGCATGGAAGCTGTCTTTGCCTTGAGGCCAACTGCCAACCCTAGAAATAAGAACCTATGAGCAACCAAGGGCTTGAACCCAGGATAAAAAATTGGGGCCAAGAATGGAAAAGCCACTCCATACAAGAAGAAACCTAAGTGGACACTAAATGTAGGAAAAGGGTTGAAATACGAGTAGTGGGTGAAATGCATTTGTAGATACTCTGGGATACTGTGACAGACCCCTTTCACTGGCTTTGGTGAGGAAGGGAGAGGCAGTGGAATCTTTCATACTCCTCCAAGAGAATCTAAACTCGTTGCCCAGTTTGGAAAAATTTGCATATGCATTTTGACCCTCTTAGATAATTAGTTCCAAGCCTAGATTACAATAGATAATGTCTAGAGCAGTGGACCTCAAGTTTTGGTGTGCTTTACAATCGAAGGGAGAAGTTGTTAAAACACAGGTGGCCAGGACCCACGCCCAGAGTTTCTGATTCTATAGGGGGAGGTGGAGCCCAAAGGTGTGCCTTTCTGGCAAGTTCCCAGGCAGTGCTGATGCTGCCTTTGGGGACCAGACTTTAAGAACTACTGCCCTAGAGAAATGTGTGCCTTAGCAAGGGGGCAAGAGTGATTTTAGCAGCGTATTTGTCTATAGCTCCAATCTGAAAATACCCAATATCTATCAATAGTAAAATCAATAAATAAATGGTGGTACAGTGGAATATTATATATATATTAAAAAAACAATGAACAAACAACAGGTACACAGAAGAACTTGGCTGAATCTTAAAAACATAATGTTGAACAAAGTAAATCAGACATAAAATAATCCTATATAATAAAAGCCTAATATGCAAATCGACCGAATGGCAGAACAACTGGTCACTGTGATGCGCACTGACCATCAGGGGGCAGACGCTCAATGCAGGAGCTGCCCCCTGGTGGTCAGTGCGCTCCCACAGGGGAAGCACTGCTCAGCCAGAAGCCGGGCTCACAGCTGGCAAGCACAACAGTGGTGGCGGGACCCTCTCCCACCTCTGCAGCACCTCTAAGGAGCAGTGAGTCAATCTGTAAGGAGCAGTGAGCAGGCGGGCAGTAAGGAGTGAGGGGTCCCGGACTGCAAGGGGGTGCAGGCCTAGCTGAGGGACTCCCCCCCTCCCCAGTGCACCAGTGCATGAATTTTGTGCACTGGGCCTCTAGTATATAATATTTTATTCTGTTTATACAAAGTAAAAAACTAGACTGTATTTTTTGGAGATGACTAAGTGCTAAAACTATGTAAAAGGTAAGTAAGGAAAGCATGCACACTTATGTGCCAAAACTATAGAGAAAGAAAGTGAGGATAGTGGCTCCCTTTAGAAGAGACAAAGCATTGTGATAGGGCAGGGTGTGCAAGAGGGTGGGGCTTCTGGAATGTTAACAATTTCTAGTGTTTGATTTAAATGGTGACTAAATGGTAGTTTGCTTTATAATATTTCATTAAACTGTACATTTACCTTTTATGCACTTTTATACATGTGTTATATTTTATAACAAAAAGGACAGAATGAACAATATTAAATTTTCTAATTCATGAACCCAGCTGAAAATTTTCTAGCACCTGGTGACATCACAGCCATCATGATGTCATAGTGCAATGCATGACTCACATGTTTGTGGTGATGCTGTGTAAATAAACCTACTGTGCTGCCAATGGTATAAAAGTATAGCACAGAGATACTTCCCAGGCAGAGGAGACACTATGATCACAAAGGTGGTTTTCCTAGAGGTTTACCCATTGCATGTGGGATGTGCTGCCCCCTGCAATTTCCCCAGATGTGGGAAACTCAACTGCACAATATGTGGTAGTGGGAGACCACATTTGCACTCTCCCCTGATGCCCGCCCCAACAAAAGTATAGCACAGACAATTATGTACAGTACATCTATATGTAAAAAGGCAGTGACCACAATGACCGAAGGCTTGATTGAACACTGGAAGTCAGTCCTACAGTCAGAGCTGGGTTGCCGTGGCGACCCAGCACTGACTGTTGAGGGGGCTGCGTATCAGGCCTGGAGAGAGGCCTGGAGAGAGAAGCAGGGTCTGATCTGTAGCCTCCATGGCAGCTGTTGATCAGCCCTTGCCTCTCTCTTTCTCTCCAGGCTTAGCTAGCAGCTGTGCCTCTTTTCTTTCTCTGGACCTCCGTGGGGGCTGCTGATCAGCCCTGCCTCTCTGATCAGGCCTGGAGATAGGCCCGGAGATACTGACTGGCATAGAAAATGACCAATCAAGACCAAATCTGGGTGAACTGCGAAGGCAGAACCTAAGGTGGGGGCTAAGGAGGGGTTTTAAGGCAGTTGGGGGTGAGATCAGGTAGGCAGAGGCAGTTGGGGGCGAGATCAGGTCTGCAGGGGAGAGCATTTGGGGGCGAGATCAGGCCGGCAGGGGAGGGCAGTTAGGGGTGATGAGGCAGGCAGGCAGAGGCAGTTAGGGGCGATCAGGCAGGCAGGCAGGTGAGTGGTTAGGATCCAGTGGTCCCAGATTGCGAGATGGATGTCTGGTTGCCAGTTTAAACTGGCAGTCAGACATCCCTTAAGGGGTCCCCCCATTGGAGAGGGTCTAGGCTGGGCTGAGGGGACCCCCCGCCCCCCATGCACTGGGCTACTAGTAATTCTTAATAATAAACAACTCTGTCAGTGGTTTATGTATTTACTATACTAGTACTATACTTTTTACTGTTATTTTATTTTAATATATTTTTATTGGTTTCAGGGAGGAAGGGAGAAGGAGAGATAGAAACATCAATGATGAGAGAGAATCATCGATTGATTGCCTCCTGCACGCCCCCTACTGGGGATCAAGCCCACAACCCGGGCATGTGCCCTTGGCCGGTATCAAACCCAGGACCCTTCAGTTCACAGGCCAATGCTCTATTCACTGAGCCAAACCAGCTAGGGCCTTTTTACTGTTATTTTAGAGTGTACTCTTTTTACTTATAAATGAGAGTTTTCTGTAAAACAGCAGCAGCCTCACACCTCTTGTGTTACTTGTATCTCTTGATTGCAACATTTCCTCTTGTGCTTGATTTTGCTTTGTGTTGTTTTGTACAGTAATTTGCTGTGCGAGGTTATAGCCTGGGAGCAATAGGTTATGCCATATGTGCTAGGTTTGTGTAAGTACTCCACGATGTTTGCACGACGACAAAGTCGCCTAAGGACACATTTCCCAGAATGTCTCCCTGTCACTAAGCAGCACATGACTGTATTAGGGTTCCTTCACCTGCACTTACAGATAGATGGAACCCTGGCTTCACAGTCAGATCCTCCGTGTGCCACTGATTCACTGGAATATCGTGCAGGTGGACCGACAGCAGCCCATTTTCCATCTTAGAACCTTTCTTCCACTAGAGAGAGAAGAAATGTATTCTGCCCACCAAGGACTATCACACACTATGCTAGCAGCTCTCAAGCATTAAAATATTAAAATAGAAGACATGACTCGGGCTACCAGAGAATTCATAATATAGAGAGACATTTACAAACAACCAATTGGATAGTGAATGGACATCTTCTTGCTCAAGCTAGAAGCCCCATGCTATGTGCCAGGAAGAAAAGTGTCCTGCCCCCAAAGAGTTACAGTAAAGTGACCCAAGGATAAATTACAAATAAGGTCAATGGACAACTTCTCAGTCGAAGAAAATATTGATTCAAGCCAAACAGAAGCCTAAGTCTTGGTCTGACATGCGCATAACTGGCATCACACTTTGGAAGTATATTACTTTTACTGAATAAACTGTTCAGAACTGTAGTGCTGATTATACTCACAGGCTGTACAATGAATACCCATGTGGATGGTCCAGAGATGAGAGTCAGCAGGATGTTGGGGTCCTGTTGGGGTCAAGCCAACTCTGTGCCCATCCACAGGCCTGCAGCCCAATGCTTCCTAAGGTTTTCTGCTTTGCATTCTAGTGCCAATGGGGGGCTTAGCCAGGGGGCGGGGAGAATGGGAAATTTGAGGTGGTGTTTATTTTTGTTCTTTTTTTTGGTTTGTTTTTTTGTTGTGTTTTTTGTTGTTGTTGAGGTGGTGTTTTGATATCTTTCAGGATGAGTAAAGAGGTTACTTATAATACACATCAGTGACATAAAGGAGAGAGAGGCACAATCAGTGAATCTTCTCCCCCACCCCCCATTTTTAACTTTTCTTTGCCGTCACAACTTTCCAATGTATTTTTCTGATCATTTAATAAAGTCTTTTGAGAAACAAGCAGGTCAAAGACTTGAGGAAACATATGCCAATACCGCTGAGCACATTTCTCTCGCAGACACCCACTTCCAGCCGGCCATCTGCTCTCTGTCAGCCAAGTGTTTATAGCCTTGCTTTCTCTCCTTCTCACAGGCCCTGCTTTGAGTGCCATGGAATCCAGTATTGTTTCCCTCCCTCTGAAGAAACAAGAGCGTAGAGTTAACTTCTAATCACTGCATCATTTCCTCCCATTTCAGATGTTATGATAAAGTTACTCTGAATTTTTAAAAGATTTAGGTTATATCTGGTCAATAATGTGCCACCTATTCAGCTTCACTTCCTGACTTTTCACCTGTCATCCTGAGACCCTCTCAGATGGACTTAATAATCGTTAAGTCAGTAGAACACTGTATATTAGGCTATGAGCATTCAGTGTCATTTTTTAAAGCTGGCTTTTGTTCACAATTTGGGAGATAATATTATTAACCTAGAAATCAGCACTAAGGATGAGAGATGTGAATGCTCACGAGTGAAATCAGATCTATTCATGCTGGTGTACCCAGAAGGCTCTCATCTCTAAGGAGGAAATCATCCCTCTCAATTTAGGACTGACCCAGAGACCCTGAGTCTGGGGGCCTTTGTAGTAAACTTTCTCAATTCACAGAGCAGAGCAGCTGGAGGACTCAGGAGCCTTGACAAGGAGCTGGCTCCCTGATTAACCCTTTCCTTTTCTCAGGCCCTAAAAGGCCCACGTTCCAGCTAGTCTTGCCATCAGATCTGCATCATTTGGCCAAAGAGAAACTAGTTAAGTACATGTTACACGTGATGATAAGTCACCCCCCCCTCACCCCCCACTGTCCCCTAATCCTAATCCAAAAAGCTCCCTACCACTTAAGAACACACTAACAGCCCAAGTCTAGGTAGAACTCATAATAAACTCAGAGACCTCTTTTCTGGTGTTTGGGTTTTAAAGTAACAGCTCTCCTGAGGCAGACAAACCAGAACTTTCTATTTAAAATAGCAAGGTGGTCCAGACACCCACAGCCAGGAGCACAAAAGGCGATCTCAGATGGGGTCTAACAGCACTCCAATGTTGCAGCTGCAAGGTGGGGACACAGAGGAAGGCTGTGAGGAGAAGGATGTGGTGGAGAGGAGGGCCCTCGGGGTTAGCTGTCTCTGGAAATGCCCCCTGCCTTGTCCACCTTCGTGGAAGACAGGTGTGTAGGACAAGTTCCAGCGCATAGACACACCTCATGGGTGGGACACTGGGGCCCAGGGTGTGTGTGTGCAGCATCCCCTGGGCCTCAAGGGCACCCACATCTGTGCTTAGAAGGTGTGGACACAGATTTCTGGAAAGGATTTGGGATATTGCTCACCAGCTCTGTCACCCTCTCAGACAGGAAACAGACTCTGAGGTGATGGGAACAGATGATCATGGAGGTGGCTGTGGGAACCCAGATGGGCTACATGGGTGAATCCCAAAATGTTGGGGAGACCTGGGACCCCACAATGAGACTGTTCACCTCACTGTGTGCAAATTGATCTAACCTTTCTGTAAAGCTATTTGCTGGTGACATACTGCATTGCAAATGTTACAAAATGTTCCTTCCCTCCAAACCAACTCCTCATACTCTGGTAATCTGTACTAAACAAGAATAGAGATGGTTATTTATGACTTTTTTTTTTTTAAAAAAAGAAATAATCTAAATGTCCAACTACAGGGAGAATAATTTAATAAATTATGGTAAGTCATGCCATACTGAAGGGTTTAAAAATGTTACCCACATAGTTTTCAGTGACATGAGGGAAAATACCCGATATGATATTAAGTGAACAAAGTAGCTCTCTTCTGGCAAACCAAGCATGCTTCCAGTTATGGACTTAGAAAGGAATGCTGTAAGGAAATGTGGCACAAATTTTCTAATATTCCATCACCTGTGGTTTGTAGTAAGCATAAGAGATTGTTTTTCTGATATACTATCCTGAATTTTCTACAATTTTTATAGAAATTGTTATAATTTCTATACATTACATTTATAATTGGAAAAGAGGATATTTAAACCTGCTCTGATCATACCATCATTATCAACTTCATCAAAAGTTATAAATCACAAAAATGACTTTCTATTACTAAAGAACATGCATTATCAAATTAGCACACAGAGGACTGCAGTGTAGACCAGGCTATTCTCATGTTTAGCTCAGAGATCTGAAGCAATGCAGATCATTCCCATCTTAAGGTATTAGATTTGAACCGTAGCTGAACAACCAAGAAAGCTTCACCCAAACTCCAGAGGAAAAATGCTTATGGATCCCATTAGTTGTTTACATCATTTAAAGGAAGGGGGAGGATGAGAGGGTAAAGGGGGTCAAATACGTGGTGACAGAAGGAGACTAGACTTCAGGTAGTGAGCACACAATAGAGTATATAGATGTCGTATTATGACATTTATGTGATGTCATTAACCAGGGTTACCTGAATAAATTTAATCAAATATTATGGACATGCAAACAGCATAAACTTCTTACTCCCGTGCTAGTTAAAACCAAATTAAATTCATAAATTAATTACAAAGAAAAATGCTAAAGAAACCAGAAAACTTTGTTAAAATTCCAGCACTGTCACTTCTGGTTGGTGACTTTCTGAACTTATTAATCCTCTCAGCTTCAGTTTCTTTCTTGGTCAAATGATATTAATACTAGTATCAACATGTTGATGTTTTATGAGGGGATTAAATGTAGACTTGCTAAATGTTTGGTGTAGTATATAGCTCCTTGTTGTTCTGAGGAATATCAAACCAGAGAAAGCTGGGAGAGAAAGGCTTTCTCAGCATTTGCCTCTTCCCTCTGAACAGTGAGTCAGGCATGGCACTGAGATGCTTGGCTGGATAAAGCCCTCTCATCATTCAAATTATTTTTCTATCCTATATAATAAAGAGGTAATGTGCAAATTGACCAAAACTCCAACACACAAGATGGCCGCTGCCATGTGGTCAAAGATGGCCACCCCCATGTGGACACAAGATGGCCGCCACAAGATGGCTGGCAGGGGAGGGCAGTTGTGGGCAATCAGGCCTGCAGGGGAAGACAGTTGGGAGGGACCAGGACTGCAGGAGAGGGCAGTTGGGAGAGACCAGACCTGCAGGGGAGGGCAATTGGCGGGGGACCAGGCCTGCAGGGGAGGGCAGTAGTGGGGGACCAGGCCAGCAGGGGAGGGCTGTTGTGGAAAACCAGGCCACCAGGGGAGGGCAGGTATGGGGGACCAGGCCAGCAGTGGAGGGCAGTTAGGGACGACCAGGCCGATAAGGGAGGGCAGTTAGGGGTGACCGGGCCAGCAGGGGAGGGCAGTTGGGAGTGACCAGACCTGCAGGGGAGGGCAATTGGCGGGGGACCAGGCCTGCAGGAGAGGGCAGTTGGGGAGGGGGACCAGGCCTGCAGAAGAGGGCAGTTGGGGGTGACCAGGCCTGCAGGGGAGGGCAGTTGTGGGGGACCAGGCCTGCAGGGGAGGGCAGTTGGGGAGGACCAGGCAGGCAGGGAAGGGCAGTTAGGGGCAACCAGGCCTGCAGAAGAGGGCAGTTGAGGGGACCAGACCTACAGGGGAGGGCAGTTGGGGAAGACCATATCAGAAGGGGAGGGCAGTTGGGGAAGACCAGGCCTGCAGAAGCGGGCAGTTGGGGGGACCAGGCCTGTAGGGGAGGACAATGGGGGCAACCAGGCCTGCAGGGGACTGCAGTTGGGGGGGACCCAGGTCTGCAGGGGAGGGCAGTTAGGGATGACCAGGCCTGCAGGGGAGGGCAGTTATGGGTGACCAGGCCTTCAGGGGAGGGCAGTTGGGGGTGATCAGGCCGGCAGGGGAGGGCAGTTGTGGGTGATCAGGCCTGCAGGGGAGGGCAGTTGGAGGGGGCCAGGCCTGCAGGGGAGGGCAGTTGAGGGGGACCAGGCCTGCAGGGGAGGGCAGTTGTGGGGGACCAGGCCTGCAGGGGAGGGCATTTGGTGAGGACCAGGCCTGCAGGGGAGGGCATTTGGGGAGGACCAGGATGGCAGGGGAGGGCAGTTGGGGGTGACCAGGCCAGCATGGGAGGGCAGTTGGGGGTGCCAGGCCTACAGGGGAGGGCAGTTGTGAGGGACCAGGCTGGCAGGGGAGGGCAGTTGGGGAGGACCAGGCCAACAGGGGAGGGCTGTTATGGTCAACCAGGCCGGCAAGGGATGGCAGTTAGGGGTGACCAGGCCAGCATGGGAGGGCAGTTGGGGGTGACCAGGCAGGCAGGGGAGGACAGTTAGGGGCCACCAGGCCAGCAGGGGAGGGCAGTTAAGGGTGACTGGCCAGTAGGGGAGGGCAGTTAGGGGTGATCCAGCTGGCAGGGGAGGGCTGTTGGGGGCAAATGGGCTGGCAGGGGAGCAGTTAGGCATTGATCAGGCTGGCATGGGAGTGGTTAGGGGGTGATCAGGCTGGCAGGCAGAAGCAGTTAGGGACAATCAGGCAGGCAGGCAGGTGAGCGGTTGGCAGGCAGCAGTCCTTGATTGTGAGAGGGATGTCCCAAATTGGAGAGAGTGCAGGCTTGGCTGAGGGACACCCTCTCCCCCCATGCACGGATTTTGTGCACTGGGCCTCTTATTTAAATAAAATGAAATTGTGTCCTGAGGATATCTCAAGCCATCTTCCCTCTTTGACCCAGTGCTTATCTGGCTTACTTTGGTGTGGTGTGGAATCTATTGTTTTAACTTCTTTTATTTTGTACACAAGTCCTATAGAGATTGTATTATGTCAATATTCAAGTAATGTTTGAAAAGGAAATTGGAAGGATGGGGAAGTAATGTGAACAAATTTGCATAAAACATACTGGGAGCTTCTTAAGAGAGCTAAAAACAGAATTATGTCAAAGCTGTGAACTCTGCAGAGCACCACTCACAGCCTGTGGAGGCCCCTGAGTTCAGACAGCCGGTCTATTTTTCACCTTGTTGCCCCAAGCACTTGCCTCCAGCTATGATGGTTAGAGTCCTGACCAGGGCCAGGAAACATATTGAACATGTGTTTTATATGAAGTCCTTTGCTTAGTTTTTTGTTTTGTTTTATTTGTACTTAACAAGTAACTTTTATTAAAGGAAGGGGAGGATGAGAGGGAAAGGAATAAAATTACATGGACAATCTCTGATAATTCAAGCTCTGTGATTGCCATGGTGAGGATACTAGTATATTTGAGTACCTAACAAACATCATGAGGTCTCTGTGTGGCCTGGAGGTGAACAAAAACAGGCACAATACGTGAAAATACGCTAATAGGTTATCGTCCTAGGGATGACTAACTCAGAGATTTTCAAATGTTTTTGTTTTGGAAACTGTTTAAACAAAGCCTTACTCAGAACTACTAAATATAAAGCATATCAAGGAGGAGGTACATACCGTGGCTCAAGAGGGAGTGGCAGGTGTGGATTCTACCCAGTGAGGGATGGAGGTGACACTCCACCAAGTGCAGTTTGAAACCACCACAGGAGACAGACATCACTTGATTTTTCTTGGACAGAGTACTTCAAATGGGATTGGACTTCGGTATTTACATGTAAATGAGGTAATAGATATCTAATCAGTTTTCACATTACAATAATATATATTGATAGTAAAAACATATTCAGAAGTGACAGGCGTGATTTTAATGTTCAACTCAACCGGTCAGAAGTAAGTCTCATATCACTTTTTCAGTGTTTTAAAAGAGAAACTCTCTGTATTTCAGACATAATATTTTAGCAGAAAATAACTTGTCCCTAAGGAGACAAGTGTTGCCAATTCAAATAGTGCACAACCAAGTGCCTGAAGCTATCATACTTTCCACATATAACAACTGCTCATTTTGAAATTATCATTATAATGTTGATTTCTAGTTTATTTTGCTTATAAAGTACATCATTTGGCAGCGTATCCAAGTAAAACTTACCATCGTTCTGTTCTCCTAATTTGCTCAGTTTTATGGAAGATAATGTAACAGTGGAGAATTATAACCCACCCCACCATACTTTTGACATTGTTTCTGTAAATGCTGACTCTGACTGATACGTAGCTTGTAGATAAAGAGCGTGTTTGCACAAAAATCCTAGGAGCTAACTTAAGAAGATAAAGACTCTGATCTTCATTCCAGCTCTAGGAGAATTGCTGACCTTCAACCATGAAACCAGGATGACAAAAAAACAGAATGTCAAAAACCAAAATGACACCCACCAGACCATCACTTGACCAGTTTTAAGGTCCTTATGGAAATGGACTGTGCTGGCCTGCACACAGAGAACTCTTCAACCCCATCCCTTTGATGTCTTTGTTTTTCTTTTCCTCTCCCTCCATATAATAACCTCTGCCTTACTGAGGTGTTGAGATGGACTTTGGGACAAGAGCCCCCCATCTTCTCAGGTGGCTGACACTTGAATAAACCTCTTTCCCTTTTCACCAGAGCCTGACTCAGGAGTTCGGCTTTCGTGGCAACAAGCAGCTGAACCTTGGTTTTACTTACAACAAAGCCAAATGGAGCTCACAGGTTAAAAGGGTTTTTCCAGCATTAAAAAAGTGTACAAATCCATGTAAACACAACAAAGAAAGAAGGAAAAGTATGAGTTAAGGCCACAAGAAAGGGGGGGAGGGGAGGAAAAAGCTAGAAATGAAAATAATTATTATAGACTTTGGCGTTTTTAAAGTGTGTTTCAAATGAATTCCTCAGTTTGATATTTACACAAAATTGTGAATTAAACCCAGCAGGACTTATTGTCTCCATTATCACTGAGGTGCAGAAAGATGAAATCATTTGGCCAAATGAACCACATACTTGCACTCACACAACATGCTGTCAGAGCTCCAACTCGAACCCAGGTGTCTCAGCTTCTCATCTGTTCCACTAGGACAAGGATTTAAACTGGAAGGAAAGAGAGAAAAGAGTTTCTGAGCATCTTTGAAACTGTACATGAGCCTATATAGTTTTTATAATCTACAGCTGAAAGGGACATAAAGGTGAGTGGCATATGACAGTTTTCTTAGTCGGCTTAGCAAAATCCATAAACCAGAGGGAAGGCCATGCTCATTTATGTACCAAGACTGACCATGCTGCATTTGCTTTGTATGAATGACTTGTAATGTTCCCAAGGATTTGCTTTAAAGCCACAGATCAGCAACTTCTCTGTGTGTGCATTCATTGATTTGCTAACCAATATGTATTTGGACGGCACAGTGGCTCTTTACAATAGGAGGTTAACAGGTAGTAAGTCCCCCCGCCCCATGCCCTCATCCAGATTCAGGAGTTGAATTGTGTGTCAAGAGACTAAAACCCCACACCATCACCTAAAAGTTGTCACATGAGGGAGTCTAGCCCAAGCACCTGAAAGTTATCTTTTTGTCCAATATCTGCCCAGTCTCAAATGGGTATCACACTGTTGAGGAATGGTGGAAGTATGGAGGGAGAGAAAAATAGGGAGTTAAGGATTGGAGATGCTCAGGTGTGGACTCCCACAGTTAATGCTGACCCTTACTTGGAGCACACCAGGGACATGGAGTCACATGACTGTCTCCTCTCCTAGATGTCCAGAACTGTGTGCGGTGAAGTCACATGCTAAGAACATAAGATCCTTTTGATATGCACAGGTAAAAAGAGTCCCTAGGAAAGAACTTGTCTCTAAGGATGAGAGCTGGGACATGCAAGGGCTGAGTTTGGCACCAAGGTGATTGCTCAGGGTTAGAAGAGAGAATAAATGCAATCATGCTATTGGCCACTAGTGCCCTCATTTATTCGAAAACTTTAATAAATAGCTTCCTGGTATCAAGCCCTATGTGCAATGGTCTGAATGTTTGTGTCCCCCAAATGTTTGTGGGAAGTGAGGAGGTCATAAGGTGGAGCCTTCATGATCTGATTAGTGCCCCTATAGGAGAGACTTCAGAGAGCCCCCTCCTGCTTCTGCCCTGTGAGAGCGCAAGGAGATGTCTACGAACCCAGATGAGGTTTTCACCAGACACCAAATCTGCAGGCACCTTGATCTCAGACTTCCAGCCTCTAAAGATGTGAGAAATAAATGTTTGTTGGTTATAAGCCCCAGTTCATGGTATTTTTGTTATGGAAGATCAATTCGATTAAGACATTATGACAGGTGTGAGAAATGCAAAGAATAATAAGATATAAGCTCTCCCCCCCCCGCCCCCCCCGGAGTCTTACAATCCAGCTTGGATTCTAGGGAAAGGGTTCTGTGCTGGAAAAAAAAAAGTACATTTTGAAAGAGCTCTTTCACTAAAATTCCTATAAAGCAACTTAAGATACTGAAAGCACAAGATGTCCTTGTTGGAGCAAGTGTGTGACAAGGATTCAGGAAGATAGAGAGGATACATATGGATTACTCTGGAGCTCGGAGAAGCAGTGACCTGAACAAGAGGAAACAGGTTGAACCTCACACTTGTCAGGAGCAAAGGTTGCCCCTCTAGGCAGCTTCAAGGAGCCGAACGGTAAGGAAAATGTCATTAGGCAAAGGACAGTGTCATGAGCAAGGGTGTGACCTTCCTCGTGGGACTTCTAGAGCTATTGGAGAGGCAAACCGTTCCCACTGTTGTGATCCTGCATTGCTCTTGGATGGTAGGGTTTGAGGAAAACACTGGTGCATTGAAAGCTAGTGGGGGAAAGAGGGAGAGATCAACCAAAGGACTTGTATGCCTGCATATAAGCCTAACCAGTGGTCATAGACAACAGGGGGGTGGGGTCATACATGGGGAGGGGTTTGGGATGGGAATGGGGGGATGAGGACAAATATGTGATACCATAATCAATAAAGAAATTAAAAAAAATAATAATAAATATAAATGAAAAAAAAAAAAGAAAGCAAGTTGACTTCTTTCTATTTCTTGGAAATCTGATAGCAAACCAGAAAAAGCATGTGTAAAAAAAAAAAAAGAGTGTTTTAATCAAACAAATCATGCTAAAACAAAGTTATCATTTAATGATAAAGAAAACTGTCAGCTACCTGATTTAAGTAACTATAAATGGAAAGCCATTTCCATTCAGTTGAGGTCACTTGGAGGGCAAAGGAGAGTAGATTTCTTGGTTAGTTAAAATTAGGTTTGGTCACACAGAATAACAGTTGTTTCAGCAAGGTAGCTGTCTGCTTCCCTGCCACATAGCTGCAGGTGAGCAGCACAGGGTTGCCAAGGTGGCCTGGAGGGACACACGCTCTCAAGGTCATTGCACGCATGCACTGAAAATGTCCGAGGCCACCTCATGGTCCAAAATAGCTGCTGGAGCTCCAGCTATCACATCTTCAAGGAAGGAGAAAGAAGTGCAGCAGAAATGCGAAAAGAACTCTTCCCAGTAGTCTATGCCCTTCAAGAAAACTTCCTGGAAGTCCCACTCAACATCTTCAGGCACAACTTATTGACCACAACTTAGTCATTTGGGCACTTCAAACTGCAAAGGAGGCCAGGAGCTGTAACATTGAGTGCCCAGCTAAAAATAGCAGCATGGTCTTTAAGAAGAGGGCGGGGGGGGGGGGGGCGGGGATGAGGGTATTTGGTAGTAACTGGCAGTCGTTTCTCCCGTGTCCTTTTATCTTCAGAGTTGTGCTATTCCCCCCGCCCCCCGACTTCTCAATCCCACCATACTCATCTCACCCTGCCCACAGTGCCCCTACTCCCTAACTACCCTTGGAATGTGCACACCAAGAAAGTCACATTCCCACAATGGAGCACAATAGGCCCTAGCCACTGAGATTGGACTGAGATTTAACAGAAACTTCAAGAGCATGTACAATGTGCCAAGCACTATGCCTAGTACCTTCATGTGCTTTGTTCTGGGGCCAATGGATGACACTCTGTGACACACACAACTCATCAGATGTTATGTTGCTCTGGAAAGGGGCTGTCTTTTTCATCTTCTTCCTCGGCCCATTGGAGCCACTGAAGAAGGTGGGTTCCAGGAATACTGGCACATATCTTCCTCCTTCTTTTATTTTCTGCTCCCCTCACCCCTCCTCCTCAGCAGCAGAGGAGAGCAGAACTGACTGGGGATGCCGGCATCACGGAAAGCAAAAGTGTCCGCAGAGGGATGTCAGCTGGTGTGTTCAGGGAGCTCAAGAACCAAGGCCTCTCCGCTTTTTCTCAGGGATCCACTCTGGCTGTCAGGGGCAGCGATCGAGTTCTACTTGGTTTACTATTGTGACAACCTTTCCCTGCTTTAAACTGTTCAAGCTTCAGGCAAAATATGGTTACTGACACTTTTTTTCATAGCTTCCCGGAAAATTCCATCCTTCTGCAAACGAATAAATTATTTTGGCTGTCTTTTCAAAATTTTGAATCCTCCACAAGAATAATTCTTTGGTGGGTCCTTGTGATTCTAAGCAACAATAGCACATACCTAACTAAGTTAAAAAGAATATAAAAGAAAAGGAAAGAGAGAACCCAAGAATGGAGAGCACGGGCAGTGATGGGGCTGTCTCCGGTTTAAAAGTAAATGCCTGTGAGAGAGGTAGTCTCTTAAGGCATTTTTATTTTATTTTTTTTTTAATTTAAATTCTTTATTGTTTAAAGTATTACCTATGTCTCCTTTTTCCCCCTTGACCTCTCCCTGCCTGCCCACCCCCAAGTATACACCCTTAAGGCATTTTTAGTGTTTGCATTTCAGTGTGAATTCTTTTTAGAATTGTGATTAAATAAAACTGTAAAACCTTAGTTTCAGGCTTAGTTATCACTGATAATGTAGGTTATTTTGAATAGGACAGCTGATATTTTAATCTTTTGCAAAGTGAGCATCCTTCTAACTTGCTTGGATGTTTTGCAGAGTTTGGAGCCTAATTGCTGCAGAAATGGTGACGTATAATGGCCAACTCTCATGCGTTCTCTGATTTTGGTCTTGGTTCCTGTGTAGATTGACATCAAAGCAAGTCTGTGAAGATTAATTTCTTCCACTGAGCTGCAGTTAGGAAACAAGATTATGGCATTGGCAGGCAAGGGAACAGCTGTGTGTGGCTTTTTTTAAGTGTCACAAGTTGCTACAGATCGTACTTTTTAATGGAAAATCCCCACATTTGAGAGTGTGTTAGGTTTTCTGTGGTATCTGGAAACTTCGCTTGGGAACGAGCTCTCTGAATTTTTCTGTGGTCCTCTCAAGTTTCAAAATAATGATACTTAGAAGGTATTTTGCAGGGTTTGCACCAGTCAAGGGCACACAGTTGTGAAAATCCGGTGCTGTGAGGGCAGACAGAATCGTTGGCAGTCTGCCAATGGATTTGTGTTGTTTGCCGTTTTAACTCACAGCTCTGGAAATTCTGACGGTGTCAGCAGCTCATTGGTTTGCTAAGTATCTGCCCTTTGCCTATTTGAAACGCTTCTTGCTAGCTGGTGAAGCTTTAGGAACTTGCAATTTCTTGCTTCCCTGGTTATAATAATTAAGACATATCTATTGAGTTTAAGTCAACTCAAGAAACAAAAGCAGATAATCCGAGAAAAGGATGTCTGGAAAGGATGTCTTGGCTTTCTTGCAGTATGATACGGGCAATAAACACTGGCTTCGAATCAGTTTCAATCCTTTCCTTTCAAGGTGGCTTTGGGCAAATCGCTTCGCCTCTTTGAGCCGCAGTTTCATCATTTGTGAAATGGAAATACGAATACCTTCTTTGCAGGGTTGTGAAGTTTAGAGATAATATGTGTCAGAAGTGCAAAACTATGACATTAAAAAAGTCATCATCCCATTGTTAGATACTTTGATTGCTTTTGGTAATGCATTATTATAAATAATAGACTAAAGTGTTTGGGCACAGAGATTGTTCAATCCAAAGATACTGAACTCGCCTTAGGTCCCGTCTGTCGTGAGCTCCTCAGAATTTCACCTTCTCCAGTAACCAGTGGAACGTCTTTCTTTGGTTACAGAGTGCAGGGATCTGGGAGAGGGAACAGGAATTATATTAAGGGACAAACCCTGTTTCATTAAAGGCATAAGTCCACAGTCTTTGTATGTCACAAGGAACCACCCTGCCATGACTTTTGTTCAATGGCGAGGGTGAATTCCATGAAGAAGACCTTTGCTCTTTTTCCTCCTCTACAGAACGAGGACAGTGACACAGTAGCATTCTACAAACCTGTTATTTCACGAGTCTGTCTTTTCAAACTGGTCTTCGTGTGCCCTGTGTATGTCGTGCTTTGTCAAACTTTTCTCTTTTTCTGTATATATTTTCCCATATCTACTTTGTCTATATCTGTGTATTTCCCCAACTCCTTTTTTTCTACTGGTCCATGATATAAAATTCAAACCTCTAAAACAATTTTTTCCTAGTTAAAGATGGACAGTGAATCTCAAGTATTGCTCTCCATCCTCTCTTAAAACCTCACAAAGCAAGCCAGAAAGGGTTAGCAAATAACTAACAGTCATCATAACATGTAAATCTACCCAGATAAGAAGAGAAGGAGGGAAAATTTGCAGCTGGATAACAGAAGGCATTCCTTCAGCAGAAAGAGATATAGATCCAAGCAAGATGAATTCTAAGCCCGCAATTAAGTTCTGCAAAAGGCAGAACCCCAGAGCTCAGGAATTAGCTGCATGGACACCCCTAGAATAGTGTTGAAAACGGTGTTGGAAACCAGAGGATTTGATGAAAGTCTATGTGAGAAGCATCTGGGCCCCAGATCTTCCTTCTTCCTTACCTGACAGAAAGTGAGGCCCACGTGGCAAGCACATCTATACACAGAGAGCTCCCCATCTGCCATTTAGTACTCTAGCCTTAAGTATAGCAGAAAGCAGGTCACTAGACATCTGTGAAAAGTCTTTATCATAAGAGAGAGAGACCACAATGACCTGCATGCTTGTGTTCCCCCCCCCAAATCCATATATTGAATTCTAATCCCCAAGATGATGGTATTAGGAGATGGGGCTTTGGGAGGTAATTAGGTCATGAGGGTGGAGCCCTCGTGATGGGATTAGCGTCCTTGTTAAAGAGGCCCCAGAGAGCTCTTATAAGGACACAGTGAAAAGACAGCCACCTATGAACCTAGAAGCAATCGCTCACCAGACAGCAAATCTGCTGGTTCTTTGATCTTGGACTTCCAACCTCCCGAGTTGTGAGAAACAAATGTGTGTTGTTTATACAGCACTCAGTCTATGGTACAATAGTCCAAACAGACTAAGACAAAAGACCAAAACATATGGAAGACACAAACTTGGAGATTTTATAAGGAGAACAAAACTAAGAACATTAATATATGCAGGGAAAGAAAAGAATATATCACACCCTGTGAAAAAGCAACCCTTAGAAATCACAATATAATAACAACAAGCTCAATAGACATATTAGAAGATAAAATTGAGAAAACACATAAAGCAATAGAAAATAGGGATGAAAAGATAATTGGAAATTGAGTCCGGAGTATCCAAACATATAAATAATAGGAATGAAAGTAATCATCAGAGAAACAGTTCAGAGTCTTCCAGAACAGATGGAAATAAATTGACAGATTGAAAGGGACCATTGAGTCTTTGGCACAATGGGTAAAAATGAACCCACGCTAGGGAAGGTCATTGTGATGTTTCAGAACACTGGGAAGAGAGAAGATTCTGTGAGAATCTTTTAGCGAAAGGAAATGATTTCCTATAGCAACATCAGAATGGCATAGATTTCTCAAAATAACACTAGAAATTAAGTTTAGAGTGGGGAAATGGCTTCAAATTTCAGGAAGGAAATACATTTCCATCTTGATATCTATATCCAGATAAGCAATCATTTACATATAAGAATAGATTAAAAATGTTTCTAATCAAGCAGACCATTCATCTGTTTTAAATACACACACACACACACACACACACACACACACACACACACACACACACTAGGGGCCTAGTGCACGAAATTTGTGCACTGGGGAGGGGTCCCTCAGCCCAGCCTGCCCCCTCTCACATGCTGGGAGCCCTCAGGGGATGTCCTACTGATGGCTTAGACCGGATACCGCTTGGGAGTGGACCTAAGCTGCAGTCTTGCCTCCCTTTGCGGGAGGCGACTGGGCTGATCAGGGGAAGGTGCCAGCCCCATCACCCCGCTGCTGCAGCCGCCAAGGTATTTTCATCAACGCAGACTCCAGTCCCTTCACCATGAAAAAATGACAACTTTCTTTAGGTATTTTCAAGATGTGTCTTTAATAGGATATGACATTTCTTTCTTTATTTTTCTTTTTATCCTCACCTGAGGATATGTTTCCATTGATTTTTTCCCCTTCCCTCTGATCCCAGGGTCAGCCCCTTCCCAAGCCTAAAGCCTCCACCCCAGGCTTTAGGCTTGTGAAGCCCCCCCACCCCCACCCCTCCGATGGCCGGTTGGGAGTGACCTGGGTGCCTAGGAGGTTCCTGGGACCCAGGTATGTATGCAAATAAACCACCATCTTTGTTGGGTTAATTTGCATACTCACTCTGATTGGCTGTGGGCGTAGCGGAGGTACAGTCAATTTACATGTTTCTCTATTATAGGTAAGATACTGAGTGGCCAGATAATTATGATCTCTGAATGCATAATAATCTGGCCACTCAGTGTATATTCTATATAATCCTATATAATAAAAGGGTAATAAGCAAATAGACTGAACAGCAGAACAACTGAACAACCAATCAAAGTGTAATATGCTAATGATATGCTAAGGCTGCTCAACCGCTCACTATGACATGAACTGACCACCAGGGGGCAGATGCTCTGACCGGTAGGTTAGCTTGCTTCTGGGGTCCGGCCAATCGGGACTGAATGAGATGGGCTGGACACTCCCTGGAACCCTCCCTCAGTCCTGACCTCTATCATGCACTAGGGGGGGTCCATCAGCCTGGCCTGTGCCCTCTTGCAATCTGGGACCCCTAAGGGGATGTTGGAGAGCCGGTTTCAGCCCCATCCCACAGGCCACTCCCCTTGGGAGGATGCCAGATGCAGAGCTCATGGTTGACAAGTGTTGCTGCAGCAGCACAAGCCTCTTCCAATCGGGACTGATTGGGTACAAGTCAAGTGCAGGCACAATGGGGCCAGGATGAGTGGGTGCAGCAGGTCTGGGGGTTTTGGCCTGATCCCTGCAGGCCACCCAGAGGGACCCCACCCATGCACGAATTAAATATATACTAGAGGCCTGGTGCACAACATTCGTGCACAGGGGGGTGGGGAGGTTCCTTCAGCCCAGCCTGCACCCTCTTGCAGTCTGGGAGCCAGTCGGACATCCTTAGTGCTGCTCTGGAGGCGGGAGAGGCTCCTGCCACTGCCGCTGCACTTGCCAGCCGTTAGCCAGGCTTCTGGCTGAGCAGTGTTCCCCTGTGGGAGCACACTGACTACATGGGGGCAGCTCCTGTGTTGAGCATCTGCCCCCTGGTGGTCAGCACATCACAGTGACTGGTTGTTCTGTCGTTCAGTCAATTTGCATATTACCCTTTTATTATATAGGATAAATTCAGAAAGGATGAGACAGGAAGAGAAAGATAGAAACATTAAGGATGAGAGAGAATCATCAATTGGCTGCCTCCTGCATGCCCCACACTGGGGATCGAGCCCACAACCTGGTCTGTGCCCTGACCATGAATCAACCCGTGACCTCCTGACTCATAGATCAACGCTCAACCACTGAGCCATGCCAGTCAGGCTATTCATTCTTTTTAAGGTAGTTTCCTAAGACATGTGAATAGAAGAGTCAATTCAGTGAGAGGCGAAGGGAATACAGGGGATGATCAGAAAGGAGGAGCAGGGTGACATTTGTGTGGTTCACCTGGAGAGCATGGGACCTCATTGGAACAAACTTAATACAAACAAAACCCCAGCACTTATTAACTCCAGGGAAAACAAAAAGTTATGCAGGAAGAGAAATCATGGTTTCTACTTGTCTCAGCAGTGAATGGCATTTATATAGTCTAAATAAGGTAAGCACTTAAATAAAACAATTATAACCTCATTGGAAAGATGAGAAACTGGAAGTGTGTGTGTGTGTGTGTGTGTGTGTGTGTGTGTGTGAGAGAGAGAGAGAGAGAGAGAGAGAGAGAGAATATGAAATACAATATTTCTAGAGTGAGAAACCAATAAAGCATAATCTGAAAAATCAGAAAGCAACATGTAAACATATTAGTAGAAATGCAAAATTAATTTCAAGAGAAACAGCTTAAAAGAGTTGTAAGTAGTTGTTTCTGTAGAATAGGAGTTATTAGCATGTATAACTAATAAAATAAAATTAAAAGGAAACAAGCAGCCAAGGGAGAATGATTAATTATAATGCTTTTCAAATAAGTGTCCTTTAAAAAAATAATAAAAACTCTTTCCTTAAAGTTGCATTTTATTTATGTGTCACAAATTTCCTTTCCCTGTTTTAAAAAAAAATTACTCTCCATAGGAAAAGATATTTCTAGTCCTAAAAAATAACACAACTAAAACCAACTTTAAGAAACTACATACAATGAGCGCTAGTAGCTTTGCTTTCTTTATTGGAGTATAATTTGCATAAAATAAATGCATCTGTTTACATTTCATCTCAATTTGCATCCTGTGTAATTTCTACAATCGAGATACATTTCCATCATCCCTAGAAATTCCCTGTGTCTTTTCTCAAGTTTCATCTAAATGAAGTGAAATAGACATAGCATGTAGTCTTTTGTGCCTGGCTTCTTAATGCATTTAAGTTTTATCCATGTTGTGTGTATCAGGGTCCATTCCTTTTATTATTAAATGGTATTCCATTGTATTTGTCTATGTAAAAGTTTTTGACAAAACTGAAACAGTTCATTCTTTCTTATTCCTCAAGCCTCTTGATTGCCAGCTCTTCTTCCTCACCAGCAAACTCTCTCTGTGGTCAATTATCAAAAAGGGAACAAGGATCTGACAGTGGAGTGAGATTCTTCTGGGTAACCCAGCTCGGTTGCTTAGCAACAAACAGAATAACTGTATTCTTTTAGTGGATTCTGAACAAAAAGGTAATCATCCGAGATAGAGAGGAGACGATGTTATTCCAAGTAAAGTGGAAGAAAATATAAAAACCATGAGAATGGGAAGAACACACGTCTAGTAAATAAAAGCATAATGATACCTCCTCTACTCACACCTTTGAGTCCCATCAATGTTCTGTGGAAGACCAAGGAATCCATGTTTATATTACATCCCATGGTGTGAGGTACTGCTGTGCAAAATCTTTTAAAAGGCACAAATAGGTGATACCAGACATAATTTATGACCAAAATAAAGAGAAACATATTAACCTTTAATAGTACTAATAATTCAAAGAATCAATTTGAGATGGAGAAAATTTGTTCTATATGCATGTCTTTCCCCAAAATAAGAAAAGAATTCCATTAGACATTATTCTTCCACTCCCCATAGTGAGTAACTGCTTTCCATAGTAAAGATGATAACTTATATTTGTTCACCTGATTCTTTAAAAGTTTTTTAAATTACAGTAATTAGTGATTACACATTTATGTAACTTAGGAAGTGTTCACCTGATTCCTGAACCTCAAAAAGAATGGCACCCATTTGGCAGGCGATGTTGCTAACAGACGTGTTTTTTAACTTCCTCAAGAATTTCGCAAACTTGATGCTATTACTTCCTTCTCATTATCTCAGCCCCCCCACCCCCCGAACCCCGTTCTCCACCTAACCCCTCCCCCCACAGTATAATCCTGCAGAAATAGCTCTGCTAAGAATCATGGATTTAATGAGCAGAATATCCCCCAGCCATTCAATGCAAAGTGTTTAATAATCAATCAGAGATCGGTTTCGCTTAGTTTTACGGGGTTGAGAGGGAGACAAAAACCCTTCACCATCATTTTTCAGCTGTCTCCGGAGCACTTTCCCACTTGCCTCCTGACGACAGATTTCTTGGTTTAAATCATGCCCCAAGGGAATGGATATGAAATTCTGGTCGCACAGCTTTCTGTCAGTGCCTGGGCATCTGGTAAAAGACAGCTTTGCAGTTTCATTTATTTCAGGGGCAAAGATGACTACCAAATAATTGGGTTCATATCCCCCCTTTTCTTCGGATGGCAAGGATGCATTCTCCATGAACATGCTTAATTGCAGACTTCAAAGGGAAGGAGATAGGGACACACAACTTCCAGCACTGAGATCTTCTTATTTTCAGTCTAATGACAAATGTCCTGGTCTTTCCTGGTTTTGAATTGTAAAAGACCTCCACTTGCGTTCTGAATTGTGTGGGCAGGGAGAGCACGTAGAGGCCGGCCGATAAACAGGAAGGCAGGACCTGCCAAAGAGCTTGCAAAACCAGAACACATCCCGGGGCCCCACACAATTAATGAAAATCCCCACAAGCCCGGCTGCCACTGCAGAGCTGAGGTGCCATCACTTCTGAGTCACTAAGTGCCCAGCGTGTTTTACTCCCTATTGTGACATTTTGTGGCTGTGGTTTCTGCTCGGGGAGATTTCTCAGTTAAAACAATAGGCTTGATGGAAAGTACGGCTGTGCACATGAACAGATTCTGGTTCACAACGGCCACATTCACAGCGATTTCCTTAAATTAATTCTCCTGTGGGTTAAAAGGCTGTTTCGCCCAAAAACCTGTGTCCATGCCTCTACATTTTTAAATAGGCAAAACAAGAGCCTGATTTCAGATCGGTTAATTTTTAACTTCGTGTTCTCGAGGCTCGATAATGGTGAAACAAAACTACCCAAAGCTTTGGCTCAGAGCAGTGTCCTTTAAGATTCAGATCTGGGGACAGCAGCGGCACTAAGACTCCTTTATTGTTCTGGATTTTATTTTCCTTTTCCTCCTCTGCTGTGAGTTTCTGACGAGAGGGCAAGAAACTAAGAGTGATTAAAAAAAAAAAAAAGACATCTCTCTGGGCAGTACTAATGAAATGGAAACTTAAAGAAATGGTGCACAGGCAATTTTCCAGCGATATAAGCCACTTAAAGCAGCACAGATGCCATGTATTTGTGGGCCCTGCTGATTATAAACCACGTTAGCAAATATTTGTTGAGCATCTCCCAAGTGTGAGGCACCACATACACTCATTTGTGGGCCTCAAGAATTTCTAGTAAATGTCTTTTGAACAGTAATTCTCAAAGGACTTCAAGGATCCTCAGGAAGAGTTTTTGTTTTTTTTTAGGTGCTGGGCATCTGAGGAAATAAAGGCATAAGGTACATGCAGAGTGGCTCAGATATGGCCCAAGCTGGTGGACAGGAGGGGGCAGCAAAGCCATCATTTTAGTAGCCGAGTCACTAGGAAGTGTACCATAATAGTTTTGAGGGTTTAGTGCAAAGCTAGTAGGAGACTGAATGGACCCAAAGATTTACTGTCATAGAATGTCTGATCTGGAATGAACTTCAGAGATGGTTAATGATGATTATAAAAAGAGGAACTGGGCGTTGGAAAAGCAACTTGGGGGCAAAGCAAATTGCAGAAAATAAGCAATGGCATTGGGATGCTGTGGGAGGTAGAAGGTGAGTGTGAACGCCCAGGGTTTGGGGCTGTACCAGCCTGTCAGGGAGGGGGACTGCAGAGTGAGGGGTGAGGAAGCTCAGGTCAGGGTGTCTTGCCCACAGTCTGTGCTCTGGCCCTGACTTTCCTGCTGGAGTGAAAGCCAGAACACTGTAGACCCAACCTGACATGCTCCGTGCTTCACCCATAGCCAAGCCTGGCTAGGCATGCTCATGGTTCCCAAGGCATCTTCTGTGGGCAGTGTCCGAACGATTCCCAGTCCCTGCAGCCATGACCACTCTGGGCATAGGAATCTTCCATTGAAATCGGAGTGAGTCAAGAAGTGGTTTCTCATGCACAGACTGGTTTAGAGCAGAGCCAGGCCAGCAACCCAGATGTTTTAACCTTCCTCCTACCCTGCCACTCAATCTACTGGTCTCATGTCCACAGATCTGCAACGGCTCCTGCCAAAGCCAGATTCCAAGGACAGATCTGCCTCTGGATTTGGCAGACCAGCCTTGGCATGCTCAAGTGTAGGTTTCTCCACCTCAGCACTGTTGGCATTTGGGGCAGGATTATTCTTCAGTGTGGGGTGGCTGTCCTGCGTACTGCAGGATGTGCAGCAGCACCCTGCCCTCTACCCACTAGATGCCAGCAGCATTCCTGAAGGCATTGAAAAAAATCCCGAGGAAACAAAAATCACAGCTGGTTGAAAACCACTATTCTGGTGTCTCTATAAATATGGTGGCAGTGCCCCTCTCCCTTTGTGTGATGCCAAGGAGAGTGTGGAAGAAGAAAGCCTGAGTCTGACATCATGGTCCCAAGCTTGGAAAGCTGAGCCTTATCGAGGAGAGCAGGGTGGTGATAGATAGGGAGCATTGGGCTGGGGGAGTCTGAAGACCAGCCATCTAGCCCTGGCTCTGATACGTGTTAGCTGTGTGTGGACATGAAGAAATCATTTCGTCTGTTTCTTGCCATTGTGTTCCTTGTGTCTAATGAATTGAAGTCACTTCCTTTTTAAAAATAATTTTTTATTTTTCAACTAGAAGCCCGGTGCACGAAATTCGTGCACAGCGGGGGGTTGTCCCTCAGCCCAGCCTGTACCCTCTCCAATCTGGGACTCCTGGAGGGATGTCCGACTGCCTGTTTAGGCCCGATCCTGGTGGGATCGGGCCTAAACGGGCAGTCGGACATCCCTCTCACAATCCAGGACTGCTGGCTCCCAACTGCTTGCCTGCCTGCCTTCCTGATTGCCCCTAACCGCTTCTGCCTGCCAGCCTGATCACCCCCTAACCACTCTGCTGCCAGCCTGGTTGATGCTTAACTGCTCCCCTGCCAGCCTGTTTGCCCCCAACTTCCCTCCTCTGCCAGCCTGGTCACCCCTAACTGCCCTCTCCTGCAGGGTTGATCACCTCCAACTGCCCTCCCTTGCAAGCCTGGTCCCTCTCAACTGCCCTCCCTTGCAGGTCTGGTCCCTCACAACTGCCCTCCCTTGCAGGCCGGGTGCCTCCCAACTGCCCTCTCCTGCTGGCCATCTTGTAGTGGCCATCTTGTGTCCACATGGGGGCAGGATCTTTGACCACATGGGGGCAGCTATATTGTGTGTTGCAGTGATGATCAATCTGTATATTACTCTTTTATTAGATAAGATAGAGGCCTGGTGCACAGGTGGGGGCCAGCTGGTTTGCCCTGAAGGGTGTCACAGATAAGGGTGGGGGTTCCCTTGGGGTGTGGGGCGGCCTGAGCGAGGGGCCTGTGGTGGTTTGCAGGCTGGCCACGCCTCCTGGCAACCCAAGCAGAGGCCCTGGTATCTGGAATTTATTTTCCTTCTACAATTGAAACTTTGTAGCCTGGGGCAGCAGCCATTTCTGGGGCGGCAGCCAGTTCTGTGGCAGTTAATTCACCTTCTACAATTGAAACTTTGTAGCCTTAAGCGGGTGAGCCTGGCCAGGGTGTGCGGAAAGCTTTGCTTCCCCTGTTGCCGCCGGCAACCCTGGCCTGCTCTCTCAAGCTCCATTCTGCCACCATTTGTTTGAATTTGTTTACCTTCTATAATTGAAACTTTGTAGCTTGAGTGGAGGCTTAGGCCTGCAACAGCTATGGAAAGCTTGGCTTGCTCTGTTACCTGGGAAACCTTGCTCTCTGTGGCTGTAGCCATCTTGGATTGGGGTTAATTTGCATACTCGCCCTGATTGGCTGGTGGGCGTGGCTTGGCTGGTGGGCATGGCTTATGTAGCGGAGTGATGGTTAATTTGCATATTACCATTTTATTAGAGAGTATTATAGTTGACCTACAATATTTTATTCATTTCAGATGTACAACATAGTAATTAGACATTTTTATACCTTATGAAGTAATCACCCCAATAAATCTAGTACCTATCTGACAACATACATAATTATTGCAATACTATTGACTATATTCCCTATGCTATACTTTATATCCCCATGACTGTTTTGTAACTATCAATTTGTACTTCTTAATTCACTCACCTTTTGCAACCATCTTCCCCAAACCCCTCTCATCTGGCAATCATCAAAATGTTCTCTGTATCTATAGTTTGTTTTTTATTTTGTTTTTTAAGGTTCTGTGTATAAGTGAAATCATATGCTATTTGTCTTTATCTGACTTATTTCACTTAGCATAATACCCTCTAGGTACATTCATGTTGTTGCAGATGGCAAGATTTTATTCATTTTTATGGCTGAGTCACAATCCATTGTATATATGTTCCAGTTCTTCTTTACCCATTTATTTATTGGTGGACCCTTAGGTTGCTTCCATATCTTGGCTATTGTAAATAATGCTGCAATGTACATATGGATGCATATGTCTTTTAAAATTAGTGTTTGAGGTTTCTTCAGATAAATACCCAGATAATTGCTGGATCCTTCTTTGTCTTTTGCTATAGCCTTTGTTTTAAGTCTATTTAGTGTGATATAAATATTACTAACCCAGATTTTTTTGTTTGCTTGTTTCCATTTTCATGAAATATCTTTTTCAGTCTGAGTGTTTTTCAGTCTGAAGTGAGTCTCTTGTAGATAGCATATGTAAGAGTCTTGCTTTCTTATTAATTTAGCCACCCTATGTCTTTTGATTGGAGCATTTCATCCATTTACATTTAAAGTAACTGTTGATAGATATGTAGTTATTGGCATTTTATTGTTCATATTTTTTTTACCCTTTTTTTTTTGCTTCTTTTTAAAAAAGTTTCTTTAACATTTCTTGTAATATTGGCTTGATGATGATAAACTCCTTTAGATTTTTTGAGAGGAGGGGTTTGGGAAGTTCTTTATCTGTCCTTCAATTCTAAATGATGGTTTTGCTGGATGGAGTAATCTTGGTTGTAGGTTCTTGCTTTCCATCACTTTGAATATTTTGTGCCATTCTCTTTTGGCCTGTAAAGTTTCTGTTGAGAAATCAGCTGACACTCCTATGGGCATTCCCTTGTTGATAGCTAACTGCTCTTCTCTTGATGCTTTTAAGATTCTCTTTTTGTCATTAACCATTGGCATTTTATTTTATTTTATTTTTTATTTTTTTGGCAGTTAATTATTTATTTATTTATTTTTCCAATTTTTTTATTAAGGTATTATATGTGTACATATCTTACCATTGCCCCCCACCAACTCCCATATATGCCCTCACCCCCCCCCAGAGTTTTGCGTCCATTGGTTATGTTTATATGCATGCATACAAGTCCTTTGGTTGATCTCTTATCTTCCCCACCTCTCCCTAACCTTCCTGCTGTAATTTGACAGACAGTTTAATGCTTTACTGCCTCTGTATCTATCTTTTTGTTCAAGTTTATAATGTTCTTTATTATCCATAAATGAGGGAGATCATGTGGTATTTTTCTTTCATTGACTGGCTTATTTCACTCAGCATAATGTTCTCCAATTCCATCCAGGTTGCTGCAAATGGTAAGAATTCCTTCTTTTTATGGCAGCATAATATTCCATTCTGTAGATGTACCACAGTTTTCTGATCCAGTCATCTGCTGACGGGCACCTAGGCTGTTTCCAGATCTTAGCTATTGTAAATTGTGCTGCTATGAACATAGGGGTGCATATATCCTTTCTTATTGGTGCTCCCAGTTTCTTAGGATATATTCCTAGGAGTGGGATTATTGGGTCAAATGGGAGTTCCATTTTCAGTTTTTTGAGGAAACTCCATACTGTTCTCCACAATGGCTGCACCAGTCTGCATTCCCACCAGCAGTGCACAAGGGTTCCTTTTTCTCCGCATCCTCGCCAACACTTGTCGTTTGTTGATTTGTTGATTATAGCCATTCTGACAGGTGTGAGATGGTACCTTATTGTTGTTTTGATTTGCATCTCTCGGATAATAAGTGACTTTGAGCATGTTTTCATGTGTCTCTTGGCCTTCCTTCTGTCTTCTTTTGAAAATATTCTGTTTAGGTCTGTTGCCCATTTTTTTATTGGATCATTTATCTTCCTTTTATTAAGTTGCATAAGCTGCCTGTAGATGTTGGAGATTAAACCTTTATCAGTGATAGCATTTGCAAATATGTTCTCTTATAGAGTGGGCTTTCTTGTTGTTTTGTTGATAGTTTCTTTTGCTGTAAAAAAGCTTTTTATTTTGATGTAGTCCCATTTGTTTATTTTCTCTTTAGCTTCCATTGCCCTAGAGGCAGTATCGGTGAAGAAGTTCTTTTGGCATATGCCTGAGATTTTGCTGCCTGTGGATTCCTCTAGTATTTTTATGGTTTCCCGTCTTATGTTTAAGTCCTGTATCCATTTTGAGTTTATTTTTGTGTATGGTGTAAGTTGGTGATCTAGCTTCATTTTTTTGCATGTATCTGTCCAATTTTCCCAACACCATTTATTGAAGAGACTGTCTTTATCCCATTGTATGTTCATGCCTCCTTTGTCAAATATTAATTGAGCACAGTGGTTTGGGTCAATATCTGGATTCTCTATTCTGTTCCATTGATCTATATGTCTGTTCTTGTGCCAGTACCAGGCTGTTTTGAGAACAGTGGCTTTGTAATACAGCTTGAAATCTGGTATTGAGATCCCTCCTACTTTATTCTTCTTTCTCAGGATTGCTGTGGCTATTCGGGGTCTTTTTTATATTCCAGATGAATTTTTGGAGAGTTCTTTCAAGGTCTGTGAAATATGCCGTTGGTATTTTAATGGGGAGTGCATTGAATCTATAGATTGCTTTGGGTAGTATGGACATTTTAATGATGTTGATTCTACCAATCCATGAACATGGTATATTCTTCCATCTGTTTACGTCTTCCTCTATCTCTTTTTTCAGTGTCCTGTAGTTTTCCGTGTATAGGTCTTTTACCTCCTTAGTTAAGTTTATTCCTAGGTATCTTAATTTTTTGGTGCGATGGTAAATGGGATTGCCTTTTTAGTCTCTCTGTCTGTAGGATCACTATTGGTGTATAGAAAGGCCATAGATTTCTTGGCGTTAATTTTGTATCCTGCTACATTGCCGAATTCATTTTTTAAGTCTATTAGTTTTTTGACGGAGTCTTTCAGATTTTTTATGTACAATATCATGTCGTCTGCAAATAAAGACAGCTTTACTTGTTCTTTTCCAATTTGGATGCCTTTTATTTCTTCTTCTTGTCTAATTGCAATGGCTAATACTTCCAGTACTATGTCAAACAGGAGTGGTGAGAGTGGGCATCCCTGTCTTGTTCCTGTTCTTAGGGGAAATGTTTTTAGTTTTTGTCCATTGAGTATGATGTTTGCTGTGGGTTTATCATATATAGCTTTTATTATGTTGAGGTATGAGCCTTCTATTCCCACCTTGTTGAGAGTTTTTATCAAGAAAGGGTGTTGGATTTTGTCAAATGCTTTTTCTGCATCAATTGATATGACTATGTGATTTTTATCTCTCAATTTGTTTATGTGATGTATCACGTTTATTGATTTGTGGATATTGTACCATCCTTGCATTCCTGGGATAAATCCTACTTGGTCATGGTGTATGATCTTTCTGATGTACTGCTGGAGCCGATTTGCTAGAATTTTGTTGAGGATTTTGGCATCTATGTTCATGAGGGATATTGGTCTGTAATTCTCTTTCATTGTGTTGTCCTTATCTGGTTTTGGTATTAGGGTGATGCTGGCTTCATAGAAGGAGCTTGGAAGTGTTCCTTCCTCTTGAATTTTTTGGAATAGTCTGAGGAGGATAGGTTTTAGTTCTTCCTTGAATGTTTGGTAAAACTCTCCTGTGAAGCCGTCAGGCCCTGGGCTTTTGTTTGTCGGAAGCTTTTTGATGACTGCTTCAATTTTGTCCATAGTTACTGGCCTATTGAGCTGTTTAGATTCTTCTTGATTGATTTTTGGAAGGTTATATTTTTCTAGGAATATGTCCATTTACTCCAGGTTGTCCAGTTTGTTGGAATAGAGTTGTTCGTAGTATTTTGTAACAATCCTTTGTATCTCAGTGGGGTCTGTTGTTATTTCACCTCTTTCATTTCTGATTTTGTTTATTTGGGTCCTCTCTCTTTGCTTCTTGGTGAGCCTGGCTAGAGGTCCATCAATCTTGTTTATCCTTTCAAAGAACCAGCTCTTGGTTTTGTTGATCTTTTGTATTGTTTCTTTGGCCTCTATGTCATTTATCTCCGCCCTGATCTTTGTTATTTCCTTCCTTCTGGTTACACTGGGCTTTTCTTGCTGCTCTTTTTCTAGCTCTTTGAGTTGTAGAGTTAGGTAATTTATTACCATTGTTTCTTGTATTTTGCAATAGGCTTGTAGAGCTATGAACTTCCCTCTCAAGACTGCTTTCGCTGTGTCCCAGAGATTTTGGATTGTTGTGTTTTCATTGTCATTTGTTGCCATGATGTTTTTTATTTCTTCCTTGATCTCTCTGGTGACCCAGTCCTTATTTAATAGCATGCTGTTTAGTCTCCATGTGTTTGATTTCTTTGGATTGTATTTATTGTAGTTGATTTCCAGTTTTATGCCACTGTGATCTGAGAAGATGCTTGATATAATTTCTATCTTCTTGAATTTGAAGAGACTTTGCCTGTGACCCAGCATACGGTCTATCTTTGAAAATGACCCATGTGCACTTGAGAAGAATGTATATTCTGTGGCTTTGGGGTGAAATGTTCTGAAGATGTCAATTAATTCCATCTGGTCTAGTGAGTCATTTAGGATTGATGTTTCTTTGCTGATTTTTTGTTTAGAGGATTTGTCCAGTGGTGATAGTGGGGTATTAAAGTCTCCTACTATGATTGTATTGCTATTAATCTCTCCCTTGATATCCTCCAGGAGTTTTTTTATGTATTTGGGTGCTCCTATATTGGGTGCATATATGTTTACCAGAATTATTTCTTCTTGTTGGATTTCTCCCTTTAGTATTATGAAGTGGCCTTCCTTATCTCTTGTTATGGCATTTACTTTGAGGTCTATTTTGTCAGATATAAGTATTGCTACCCCAGCTTTTTTTTCATTTCCATTTGCCTGAAAGATATTTTTCCATTCCTTCTCTTTCAATCTGTGTGAGTCTCTTGTTCTGAGGTGGGTCTCTTGTAGACAGCATATATATGGATCATGTTTTTTTATCCATTCAGCCACTAGATGTCTTTTTATTGGAGCATTTAGTCCATTTACATTTAAAGTTATTATTGAAAGGTATTTGTTTGTAGTCATATCTACTTTTGTGTCTGTATTCCTTCTTACCTGTTTATTTCTTCTTTTTACAGTATTCCCTTTAGCAATTCTTGCATTGCTGGTTTGGTGGTGATAAACTCCCTGAGCCTTTTTTTGTCTTCAAAGGACCTGATTTCCCCTTCAATTTTGATTGATAGCCTTGCTGGATATAATATTCTTGGATTCAGTCCTTTGCTTTGCAACACTTTGTATACCTCCTTCCATTCTCTTCTAGCTTGTTGTGTTTCTGTTGAGTAATCATTTGACAATCTGATGGGTGTTCCTTTGTAGATAACTCTCTGTCTCTCTCTTGCCGCCTTTAAGATTCTCTCTTTATCATTTATATTCGCCATTGAAAGTATGACATGTCTTGGTGTGGGTCTTTTGGGGTTGATCCTGCTTGGGACTCTCTGTACTTGCGTAACTTTTATCTTTCCCATATCCGGGAAGTTTTCTGTCATTATTTCTTCAAATAGATTTTCTAATCCCTGCTGCTCTTCTTGTCCTTCTGGCAGCCCTATTATACTCATGTTACTTCGTTTCATGTTGTCTCGAAGCTCCCTTAGGCTTTCCTCCTGCTTTTTAAATTTTTTCTCCAATTGCTGTTCAGATTGAGCTTGTTTCTGTACCTGATCTTCTAACTCACTAATTCGGTCCTCTACTTCTTCTAGTCTACTGTTGAAACTTTCCATGGTGTTTTTGATTGTAGCTATATCACTTTTCATTTCTTCCTGATTCTTGCATAAGTTGTTGATTTTCTCATCCATCCGATGTATAAATTCCACGACCATTACTCTGAAGTCTTTTTCGGTCATGTTGCAAGCTTCAGTTTCACTAATTTCCTTTCTTGGCGACTCCACATTTTCTTTCCTCTGTGAGTTATTTCGTTTCCCCATTCTGGCTATC
The DNA here is from genome assembly GCF_951640355.1 of Cnephaeus nilssonii. Lineage (NCBI taxonomy): Eukaryota > Metazoa > Chordata > Mammalia > Chiroptera > Vespertilionidae > Cnephaeus > Cnephaeus nilssonii. Next base: position 31,985,506 of record NC_137072.1, on the reverse strand, counting down.
ACCAGAAAGCTCAAGCTTCCGTTTGCGTGGACCTGGGCCGTGTGCTGTGGGGACTTCGCTCCACCAGAGTTTCACTGAAGTGCTCTGACACTAGGACGTGTGGCTGCCTTTGGTTGGTGGGAACCAGACTTGCCCAGGGTCAGTGTCCCCAGTGTTCCATGTGGTCTCGTGTGCACACTTAGAATCAGGGGCCCTGTCTGCATCACACTGTTGGTATGTGCCGAAAATGAAATCCTTAGCATGTGCCAGGAGTCAGAGTTTCCCTGTGTCTGCACCAAGAATCGAGTGTCAGAGTCTCTGTTGCCTTGTGCGGTTTCTCGTTGAGAATCAGGGTCCCTGTGTGTGCATGCACCAACAATTGGGGTCACTGGCTCTTAGTGTGAATGCGCTGTGAGTCAGGGATCCCAGGCAGCTGTGTCCGGCGTGCCAAATTCCCTGAAGTGGAGCTGCCTCTTATGTGTGCTCTCTCTACTGAGCCAAACTGGCTAGGGCTTCACATACTCTCAAATTCCTGAAGGGGAGCTGCCTCCGTGCACTCTCCCAGATTCCCCGAAGGGGGGCGGAGTCCGTCCTGCGTGCCAAATTCCCCAAAGGGGAGCCCCTCTGTGTGCGCTCTAAGATTCCCCGAAGGGGAGCTGTGACCCGCAAGCCAAATTCCCCCAAATTCCCCGAAGGGGAGCCCTCTGTGCGCACTGTCAGATTTCCCCGAAGGGGAGCTGCTTCTGTCCCGCGCACCAAATTCCCTAAAGGGGAGCGCGTCCCTGCGCAAAGCTCTGCAGCTTGGGCGAGGGGCGGGTCTATCAGTTACTATGGCATTATCCGCGAGCCTGTGGGGAGGGGGATAGGCTCTTTGACTCACGGAAATCTGCCGGGAAGTCTGGATTCTTGTTGTCTGTTGGTCTGAAGCTGTGATAGCAGTTCTCTGTCCCCAGTGGCTGCAGGGTCCTGATTTGTGTCTGAAGCCAGAATCCTAGTCTCAGGCAGCTCTGTTTCTCCAGATGGCGTGGTCTCGCGTCCGCACCAGCCTCCGAGAAGTGTCCGCTTTGTGTGTGGGGCTCCGCCATCTAGGACTGCCCGGTTAGGCAGCCCCTTGGAAGACCTGCAGAATCTAACTGACCCTAGCTCATACACACACACACACCACACACGTCTACACTCTCCTCTATGGGTTCCTCACTCACACTCTCTCTCTCCCTACCTTCCTGCCGGTCGCCATCTTTTCCTCTCACCATTGGCATTTTAATTATGATGCATCTCGGTGTGGGTCTCTTTGGATTCATCTTGTTTGGAACTTTCTGTGTTTCCTAGACTTGAATATCTATTTCCTTAGCCAGGTTAGGGAAGTTTTTCATCATTTTTTTCAATAATTTCAAAATAGGTTTTCAATCATTTGCTCTCTCTTTTATCCTTTTGGTACCCCTATGATGTGATCAGAATAGCAAAAAGAAAAAAGAATCTAAAAAAAATGAAGCTAGTTTAAGGGGCTTCTGTAACAATATGTTGATATGCTTGATGTTGTTCCAGAGGCCCCTTAAACTAGCTTCATTTTTTTGGATTCTTTTTTCTTTTTGCTATTCTGACTGGGTGTTTTCTGCTACCTTATCTTCCATAGTGATTTGACACTCTGCTTCATCTAATTTACTGTTGATTTTTTCTAATCTATTCTTTATTTCAGTTACTGTATTCTTCATTTCTGACTGGTTCTTTTTTATGTATTCTATCTCCATTTTTATCTCTCCTATATCTTTATTAAATTTCTCACTGAACTCATTGAGCATCGTTACATCCAGTGTTTTGAATTCTGCATCTGGTAGATTGCCTGTCTCCATTTCATTTAGTTCTTTTTTGGAATTTTATTTTGTTATTTCATTAGGGACATGTTCCTTTGTCTCCTCATTTTGGCTGCTTCCCTGTGTTTATTTCTATGTATTAGGTTCATCTCTACATCTCCCAGCCTTGGTAGAGTTGCCTTATATAGTAAGGTCCTGGAGGGTCCAGTGGCACAGTCTCCCTGGTCACCTGAGCTGGGTGCTCTAGGCGTGTCCTTTGTGTGGGTGGTGTGTGCCCTCCTATTGTAGTTGAGCCTTTTTGAAATAGCCATGAAAGGATTGACCCTCAGAGAAGCTATTGTTTAGGGGCTGACTCTATGGAGCAGGGTTCATTTTAGCAGGGCTCTGATGCTTGCAGAGTCTGCCCTTTTGGTATGTCATTTGTGGAGGTAGTTGGGTAGTGCTTTGGTGTGACCTGAACCTGGTTATCGGGTGTGTTGGTTCTGGGCCTCTTGGGAGGGACACTGGTATAGGCTAAGGTTCTTTGCTGCCTGTGCCCTGCCTGAAACCACTTGGTATGAGCTACAAAGTGATCTGGAGATGTTTTCCACTTGTGCTGGGCTCAGAGATTCCTGGGAGAGCCTAAGCTTTGAAATGAGGCTGGCTGCTGCTAGTGCCAGGCCTGGGGTTGCTTAGCAAGAGGTATGAGGTACACCCAGGGCAGATGTTGCTTATTTTGGGTTTGTAAACCTTTGAGAGATGTTAGGAAAGTGCACAGCATGAGCCAAGACAGGCTGTTTGTATGGAAAGCCACCAGAAGTGACCTGAGTGAGCCCATAAGTTGGGTAGGGTAGGGTCTAAGGGAATCACCAGGGTGGGGCAAATGGTGTTAGCAAGGTTGATGGAAACTCAGATAAAGCATCTGTCTGCACCTGCAGGGAGAGGGCTCAGCAAAGGAACGATGGCATCATGGCATCTATCAGCACTTCTGTCTGGGAGAAAGCTGCCCCTCCAGGCCTCTCCCTCAAATCAGACAATTCAGTTCCTCCCTGTATGTCCCTGGTGCCTTTTGAGCTGCTGCCCCAGTGCCGGAGCGCAGAGCAAATAAGTCCATCAGGGAGTAAGTTTGTGGTGGGGCCCTTTAGGAGGAATACCTGGGACTTCAGCAGCCTTCTCTATCTCACTCAGCTATAATCCAAGCTGGTTCTTACAGCCAGATGTTATGGAGACTTCTCTTCTCAGCACTGGAACTCGGAGCTGGGAATCCTGTTCTGGAGTTGGGACCCCTTGCTCCTCAGGGAGAACCTTTGAAGCTGAGATATCCCTCCCAATTTTTAATCACCACACGTGAGTGGGGCCAGCCTGTTCCATGTCTCCGCCCCTCCTACTCATCTCAGCATGACTTCTTCTGTATATCCTTAGATCTAGGACTTCTGTTCAGCTAGACTTCCGGTGGTTCTCAAGGATGGTTTCTCTACAGTTTAGTTGTAATTTTGATGTGGCTGCAGGAGAAGGCAAGCACAACATTTACATATTCTGCCCTTTTGACCAGTTAAGGTCGCTTCTAACTTTCATACTTTCAAGTTTATTACTCAGGGTATTGAAAAGAAACAGACCTAATAAGATCTTAAGATCTCTCTCTCTCTCTCTCATTATTTATATATTTAATATTTATTTTTCATATAGATAGAGATAGAGATGAGGAGATTTATTATGAGGAATTGGCTTACATGGAGGCTAAAAAGTTCCACATCTGCTGTCTGCTGATGGAGACATTAGAAAGCTTGTGGTGTGATGCAGTCCAAGTTTGAAGGCCTGAGAACCAGGTGTGCCAGTGTCCCTGGGCAGAAGAAGATGGATGTCTCAGCTCAAGCAAGAGGACAAAGTAGCCCTTCCTCCACCTTTTGTTCTCTTCAGGTCCTCCGTTGTTGAGAGATGCCCACCTGCATCATGAGGACCATCTTCTTAACTCAGTCCACCAACTCAAATGCTAATCTCTGCTGGAGACACCCCTCACAGATTCCCCCCAGAAATATTGTTTTACCAGCTCTCTGGTTGTCTCTGAGCCCAGTCAAGTTGACACATAAACTTAACCATCACAACATTCTATTTTTAAGTGGCACTGGCCTTGGGATGCAGCTTTCTGCCTCCAGGTTTCCCTGGAATTTTCATTCACATTTCAGAGTGCAGACTGGAGTCAAAGAAAAGCATAAAAGCAGATGAGGGTAGTGAGCCAGTGAGAGGTGCTGTGGGAAGGTGTTTCCTGCCCTTTCTACCTTGTCCCTCTTCTTCTTCATCCCCCTTTCTTCCCTTTCGTGCCTAAAGTAGGAAGGCAGCTATCCAGGAGAGCAGAGGGAAAGAAAGACTATGACATTTCATAGAGGGCCGGTGTGATTTTGATGTTTTGTATAGTCAGTGTGATTGAAATATCCAAAAATTTCACCCAACACAGCAGGACACACACACACACACACACACACACACACACACACACACACACGGTAATTGGCCCACCATGCCAAAGAATTTCGCTTTTTCAGTGGCTGTTGGGGAAGCGACAGTCATTTCACTCAGCAACGTTCTATCATGAGATTATGGGAGAGGAATGTCAATGCAGGCATTTCCTCTTTCCTGTAAAAATTTAATTCCCATAGAAAGAGTTCTGTATCTGATAGGGAAAAAAAGACAGAGGCAAATTAGTTCACCAATAAAAATGGCCTAATATGTAGGCATAGGGACCTATTTCAAATACAAATTACTAAAAATTAAACCAGCGAAGTCGTGCTTTGAGTATGGTCATTTGCAAAACGAAGGACCTCATTTATTTCCCCTTTTCTAAGACGAGGCAGCCCGTGCTGCTTTGATCCAAGTGCAGCCTGCGGAACTAGCAATGTTTGCAGAAGCGATTAGCTGAGAAAGAAGGGCAACATCTGATCATGGGGAGGGGTAGTGAGTGGGCTCAGAGCCAGTGAACCTTGATCTGTTTTGCACACCTACCTATAATTTATAAATCGGCCATACTGATCCTGGCAAGAGGAAGTCTACAAATAAAGTGATGCATTTGTTATTTTTGGAATTGCTTTCATTTAGGGGTGGGGAGGAGTAGAGCATACACTGACTAGAAATAAACTAAGCTGCAGAGGGCATGTGTATCCAGCACCGTGATGAAGGGAGGAGCGCAGAGCCTTCCCTAACTGCCGGTATTATTGAGAAGGCATCTCTCTCCCTTTTCAGTAGGGGAGAATCCTAACTAGACTTGTGTCCTGTTCGATAACCAGGGCATACCATTGCAACATATTTATAGAAATTCTTATATACATTCAAATAGCAAACACTTCTGACTTTGAAGCAAAGGATGAATATAGGTCCTAGGTTACCCACCTAAGAGAAAGCACCTAGAAAAAGGAATATTAATTTACCAATTGAAGGCATTCTTATTAAAACCATGTATGTTATGCTTGTATAGAAAAAATTTAGCACTCTGTTCTAAATGTTGACCATCTCAACACTTCCCAGGAGGATGGAAGTGAGACTGACAACCATCCATCAATTAAAAAACTGTTAACCCATCACCTACCTCATGTTAGATTTTGACCTTTCTTGCTATCTTCACATATTCCTGTTATTTGCAACATCCTATTTTTCAAATCCCAGCTCCTTCACTCGTCGGCTGTGTGACCACGGGAAGTTCTTAGACCTCTCTGAGCTTTTGTAAAATGAGGTAATAATCCTTACCTCAGATACAGTACACCCCACACAAGCAATGCACCCAATCTCCCCTTTTCCTTGGCTCCCACATCTCTTCCATCCCTGGTCTTTACTATATCTCATTACTGAACTACTCCTCTAACTTCCAATACATTGTTTAACTTCTGTATCTCACCTCAAGATGAAAAAAGATAAGAATAATCATGTGAACGGCTGACAACTCAACACTCTCCAGGAACATTTCTGAATGTGAATCATGTCCATGGTAAAGTCTACAATCCACTAGATGAGAGCATTTCACATTCAAATGGCAACTATTTCTACTTCACTACACAAAAGAATGGGATCATAGAAATTTGGAGATCTATAGTGAATTTTCTCTCATTGTTGCCTCTGTGTAATTTCATCCACAGGAAAAAAAGAAATAGATAAAAGTCTTTACCACCTCAAATCTTTAACATTTTCTTGTCTTTTTCTCCCTGGTAATTTTAAAAACTTAAATAATACAGGTAGAGATAAGGCAGGATGGAAATACTTTTAAAGCAAATTTAATCTGAGATAAAACTCCTGCCTTGTTTTCCTATAGAGGGAATAGTTTCATAACTGATAACTTTCAGTATGCCTAAAAATTAAGAATGGTTCAGTGATAGATTTTTTCTTTTAGTATATGTTATTTTGTGTTTCCATTTTATGTTATTTATGTATTTGACTTCAAGGTGCTATGGTATTTCATTTTTTCAATGTGTCCTCTTAAAATGAAAGTATATAATTATATGATCTTCTGTAGATGAATTACTTTCTAGTTATGACATTGAAGGAATAAACCATCAGGGAAATATTACTACACATAACTATACAAATATATTTTACATGTACATATCAAAAAATATGTATAAAATTAGGAGGCAAATAGCTACTGAGGAGAAAGTAACTTCAAATATGTGAGAATCAAAAGTTAGAGAATACTCACAAATCAAGAAGATATAAATGAACAAAGAAATATAAGAAAATGAGTCAAAGACATGAACGGACATTTCTTAATAAAAGAAAATGGAAGTATGTACAACTTTAGAAACATAAACTAGTACTGTGAGACTGTGTTCAGCTACTTTAATTGGCAGAATGGTTTCTTTTTTCAATTGTCCATTTACTATTGGTAAAGATGTAGAAAACAGGAATTTTCAAGCACACTACTATGGGAATGATATTAATTTCCTCTAACCCATAACTGCTCATCTAATTATTTAACTCAAAGAAATAGTTGCAAATACTTAGCTGCAGTGATATTTAATACAGTGTTCTTTAGAATAATTGGAAAATATAAACAACTTAATGTTAACCAATCGTCTCTGCCTCCAATTCAACACCAACAGGAATTCCCAATTTGGAGTGCAGTGAAGAAGAAAACTTTATTCAGTGCAAAACAGCTCTATTGTGATACAGCAGGGCTCCGAACACATCGCAGCTGCTGTGGAACAGCTCAATTGTGATACAGCCTGCAACAGAAAGGCTGTAGAAGGACCCAGGGGTCAGGCCCCTCTCTGACGAGACAGTTCTGCTCTGCTCCTGGATGGTCTGCTCCCCTTCATTCCAGTCTGGCTTGCACTGCACTGGGTGAGAGGACATCTGTTTCAGCTCAGCTAGAGATCAGATCAGCTTGGGAGGCAGCCTTCAGGGGAAACAGTGCTCTCAGAGTCAGAGGTGAACTGGCTTATATGGACAGGAGTCCTGGGCCTTGGTCCCTGATTGGTTTATTCTCATGCAAATGAGGATTCAAATCCTGACAGTTTGATGGGTCAGAAAGGCACTGTCCTGATTGGTCAGAACAGAGCCACTCTGATTGGGCAGGGCTATGCAGTGCCAATTGGATGGGGAAAGCCTAAATAGGATTCCAGGAACTCCTTTATAAGGGCTGGCTCAGATGGCAGAAACTGTGCAGGCAGGCAATTCAGTGCAGAGGCCCTTGTGCAGAAATGGCTGCTAGTCTCTGTTTTTTTTGTTTTTGTTGTTGTTTGTTTGTTTGTTTAATTTGACCCCAGTTAGCCATCAGGAGCCCTTTTTAGTAGGTGTCTTTCTCCCGGCCTCCTCCCCCCCCCCCCCCCCCCCCCCCCCCCGGCTCCCAGGGTTCACAATAATCAACAAAGAATGAACTGACTGATTTGTATTTATACAAGGAAAACTATGCAGCTATTAAAATGACATTATAGATTGTCTTAGTCAATGCTTTTCAGCTGAAATCCCTTAAATACATAAAGTAAATAGAAAATATAAAAGAGTCAAAACAAGCAAACTCATGAACACCTAAGGAAAAGAATTCAGCTAGATCACATGGGAGCTGGAAGTGGAAATGAGGTACCAAGTCTACTCACTTTTTCACCATTGAGACTCTGTCTCTCTATAGGGCTACTCTATTCTGCTTTTATTTGTAGGTTGTTCACTTGGTCTCCTCATAATAATTCTGCTCCCTCCTAGCTTCCCTTTGAAGATAGCATATTGTTATTATTATTTTTAACTATTGCTCTTAGAAAGGAAGAGAGGAGGGAGAGAAAAAAATATTGATGTGAGAGTGAAACTTTGATCAGTTCCCTCCTGCATGCACCCCAACTAGGGATCAAACCCACAACCTGGGTATGTGCCCTGACCAGGAATTGAACCCATGACCTTTCAGAGTATGGGACAATGCTCCAACCAATTGAGCCACACCAGCCCAATGGCAGGTAGCATATTCTTTTGATTTCACCAGTTCCAGCAGACTTTACAAAAATCTCCATCATGGTCTGACTGACAGTCTTTCATGGCCCAATTTCAATTTACTGGGAGAGAAAATCTGATTGCCCTGATCAGGAGTGTGTGTGTGTGTGTGTGTGTGTGTGTGTGTGTGTGTGTGTGTGATGTGGGATGGACAGACATTGGCAGTGGAGTGAGCAAAGAAGTGCTATGAGGTGTGATACCATGGTACCTAAGGTCACCTCTCCCAGTTCTACACTATGGAGAGAGGTTATATTTGCTATGTCTATTATGTAGAAGAATATTTAATAGCATAAAAAATTCACACTGTACTGAATGCGAAAAAAATATGGCACTAAATATAATATTATCCCAATTTTGAAATATAAATATGTACAGAAAAATTACTAGAAGAATCTTTCATAGTAGAACTATGGAATATTTTTATTTTCCTTTTTAAGATTTCTGTTTTCTAAAATTTCTGTAATAAACTAGTATGATGTAAGTAATAAGAAAAATATACATTTTAATAAACAAAAGTAAGTACAATAAGGACACAAGTTTTAAATGAAAAAAAGAGTTTAAGATCCTAAATTAACCCTATGAAAAGATAATTAGCTATATTAATGGGACACTATTTAAAACCTGGAAGGCAACAATATCACAGTGGGTATCTCAAGCAAGAAGTTCTTTTGTCCTAAAACTCATCGTTTCTACTTTGGTGGATATGGGCAGAGAACATTTAAGAATATATTTAATCTATAGGAAAATTGTCAATACCAGTGAGTGTGTATTTTTTTTTTAAGAGTAGTTTTAAGTTCAGAGCAAAATTGAGAGAAGGTACAAAAAGTTCCCATATACCATCTGGCTCCACACATGCACACTCTTCTCCATTACCAACATCCCCCACCAGATGGTACATTTGTTCAATTGATGAACCTGCATTGACACATCATCATTCCCTAAAGTCCATAGTTTACCTTAACTGTCACTCTTGGTGTTGTACATTCTGTGGGTTTGGACAAATGTATAATGACATGTATCCTTCATCATAGGATCATACAAGAGTAGTTTTACTGCCCTAAATACTCTGTGTTCCACCTCTTCATTCTTCCCTGCCCCGCTACCCCGCCACCCCAAATTCCTGGCAACCATTGATCTTTTCATTGTTTCCAAAGTTTTGCCTTTTCAGAATGTCATATAGTTGGAATCCTACAGATTATAGCCTTTTAAGATTGGCTTTTTTTAAATTAGTATTATGCACTTAAGCTTTCTTCATGTCTTTTCATGGAAAGGTGGCTCATTTCTTTTTAGCACTGAATAATATTCCCTTGTTTGGATGGACCACAGTTTATTTATCCATTCATCTACTGAAGGACAGTTGGCTGCTTCCAAGTTTTGGCAATTATGAATAAAGCTGCTATAAACATCTGTGTGTAGGTTTTTGTGTGGACATAGCTTTTAAGTCATTTGGGTAAATACTAAGGAGTGTGATTGCCTGATTGAATGATAAGAGTAATGTTTAGTTTTATAGGAAGCTGCCAAACTGTCTTTCATTTTGCATTTTCTTTCTGGTACGTTTTTAGAACTTTTATATACCTACTAGAGGCCTGGTGCACGAAATTCGTGCACTCAGGGGGCGGGGGTGTCCCTCAGCCCAGATTGCAAGAGGGCAGAGGCCAGGTGAGGGACCCCATCGGTGCATGATCGGGGCCGGGGAGGGACACGGGAGGTTGGCCAGCTGGGGAGGGACCATGGGAGGGCTCCAGGGCATGAATTGTTTGCTGGTGGTCAGTGCACTTCATAGCGAGCAGTTGAGTGACCTTAGCATATCATTAGCATATTACGCTTTGATTGGTTGAATGGACGACCTGACAACCAGACACTTAGCACATTAGGCTTTTATTATATAGGATTAAAGTGACTAGACCAGAAACACCAAGAAAAGGGCTAATTTTAAAAGAGGAGAATTTTAAAGTGTTCTAGTAGTTGGGACAAGACTCTTTCTCTTAGGAACTAATTATATCATTGTTGAAAAACACACTTTTCTCTCCAACTCCCTCACTTGCCCCTTTGCTCTCAAGCCTATGACTGCCCATACTACCCTGAAGATCAGCTTTCTAAGAGCTCCCAACACACATTTCACAGTTTGCCAGCAAGAATGGCCTTACTTTATAAGAATGTTTACCTCAAAATGAATTTTTTAGAGATGCCAAAAGCTCCTACTTCCACCCCATTCTTCCTAGAAAATGAATATCTGGTTAAAGATTCACTTCTCTGGGGTAAGGCTGTATCCAGAAGCTATCATTTAAAATGCAAACATCCCTGGGAGGGGAATGCATTTAACCATAAACACTTTAGTGTGAAAACTTTTATCAGGATATACCATCTAGTCCCCTTCCAGAGCCCTGAGGAAGGAGAGAGCCTGGTGGGCCTTTGAAAGAATAGAGTCAGAGATTTGAATGGTTGCCAGGTCGCCTCTAGGAAGAAACAGCTGGGATCTGCAGGAAGGCACTAGACACTTGGCAGGAAACTACACTGGGCAAGAGACTGGGGAGTAAAGGTTCAGAGGCCAGATAGCAAAGCATTGACTTAACTCAGTGCCCCTCATCTTTGCGGTTAATCTCTGGAGTTTCTGACCATCTCACTTGGTACAAATCCAGATCACCTAGAAACCTGGGGCAATGTCCTCACTGTGGGTGCCGTGGGGTGGGTTAGGGAGGGATCACCCAGGGGCTCCTCGGCTCTCACTGTGGTGTACCCGGCACAGGGCCAGTTGTTCCTGCCAAGAGTCGTAAATCAGCAGTTTTAACCTGTTGCTACCAAGGTAGGGTCCACAGTTATTTTTCCTGTAAGTAGTGCCTTTAGCACCCAGCTGGGCTCTTGGCTAATTAGGCTCCGAGGGGCCAGGGAAAGGCAGTTAATGACTGCATTTGCCGAAATGCACCACTAGAACACACTGCTCAGATTTGCAACTGACATTTCATGTTTTAATATATCTTTTTAAAATTTATCTTTATTGTTGAAAGTATTACAGATGTTTCCCCCTTTGACCCCCTCCCCCCAGGCCCTCCCTCTCTCCAGGCCTTCACCACACTATTGTCTGTTTCCATGGGCTATGCATATATACATATTCATGTTTTAAAATTTTGCTGCCTAGTTTAAACCTATAGTATTTAAAATCTATTCCTTCTCTTGTGGACCATTTAGTTCTTTTGTGTGTGTGTGTGGCAGTTTTTAAGTATTAGTTTTTTTAAATCAGTACTTTTTAATGGAAACGACATGACCAAAAATCTGTCACAGAATTTTGAGACCCCTTAAAATAACAAAGTTTAATGAGAAATAAAATAAAATAAAATGTATTCCTTCTCACTTAACCTGTATTTGCAGTGAGTACATAGTGAAACCTATTAGGCGTAATGAGCATGCAAAGATGCTTGCATCCAACAGGAATGATTCAACAAATGTAGAATCAATCCATCATTGTGAGACAGTTTATAATAAACACTCACTAAGAGGGATGCGAATGTCCATGGAGGGAGAAATGGAAGTGGTGGAGGAGGTGTGGGGTAGGAAGTGCAGGGAGGTATCCCAGGAAACCCCAGGAAGCATCGTGGAGGTATCATTTTAGTGGGAGCCTGAAGAAGGGAGAGAATTCTCAGAGGCATGGAGAAAAAGGAGATGCCTGGAGGCTAGAATGGTACAGGCACAGGCAAGGAGCAGAAAGGTATAATGTGCATGCTGGTAGTGTTAATGGTCTGTCTGCTGAGTAGGTCTGCGGGAGGCGGCAGGAAGTCCATTCTGAAAAGTAGGCAGTAGAGGTTATAAAGTATAATTAACCAAAGGCTAAGGAGGTTGGCATTTATTCAGCAGGCAAGGAGAAGCCAGAAGCTAAAAGCAGCTCCAGCCATATTTCTGCTGTTATGTCGAACCTGGTTCACATTTCAGCTCAGTTAGATGATCCAAATCTGTTAAGATCTTTGTTTCCAAAGACTCAATCATGAAATTACTTATGAATTTCCCCCAAAGGGATTCTTGTAAGTCCCCAGAGAAGCTTGAGATGATCCTGAGACTGTCCAGTTTATCTTCTATTGGGAAAGTCATTTTCTTACAGAGTTCAGCTTTCATATTGCTTAGCAATACATACTGCACTTAGTAAAGTATAAAGGAAAGCAAGAGAACAGTGAACAAAAAGTCAGGATAGTGGTTATATCTAGGGTGGAAGAAGAGAGGGAGTCTGACATTTGGGGGGTTTACAGGGATTCTTATAATACAAATAATTATCTTCTTAATCTAGGTGTGGGTATACAGGTATTTGTTATTTTTAACTGTCTATATACTGTATGTTTCTACACTCTCCATCATACACTTGATTAAAAAAACTTCTTTTCTTTATTGATTAAGGTATTACATATGTGTCCTTATCCCCCATTATCCCCCCATCCCCCTCTCATGCCCTCACCCCCCTGGTGTCTGTGTCCATTGGTTAGGCTTATATGCATGCATACAAGTCCTTTGGTTGATCTCTCCCCCTTAACCCCTGCCTTCCCTCTGAGGTTTGACGGTCTGATCGATTCTTCTCTGTCTCTGGATCTGTTTTTTTTTTCATCAGTTTATGTTGTTCATTATATTCCACAAGTGAGTGAGATCATGTGATATTTATCTTTCTCTGACTGGCTTATTTCACTTAGCATAATGCTCTCCAGTTCTATCCATGCTGTTGCAAATGGTAAGAATTCCTTTTTTTTTAACCACAGCATAGTATTCCATTGTGTAGATGTACCACAGTATTTTAATCCACTCATCTGCTGATGGACACTTAGGCTGTTTCCAAATCTTAGCTATGGTAAATTGTGCTGCTATGAACATACAGGTGCATATATCCTTTCTGATTGGTGTTTCTAGTTTCTTGGGATATATTCCTAGAAATGGGAGTTCCATTTTTAGTTTTTTGAGGAAACACCATACTGTCTTCCACAGTGGCTATACCAGTCTGCATTCCCACCAGCAGTGCACGAGGGTTCCTTATTCTCTGCATCCTTGCCAGCACTTGTCATTTGTTGATTTGTTGATGATAGCCATTCTGACAGGTGTGAGATGCTACCGCATTGTCGTTTTGATTTGCATCTCTCAGTTGATTAGTGACTTTGAGCATGTTTTCATATGTCTCTTGGCCTTCCTTAAAAAAAAAAAACACAAAAAAAACAACAACTAACTTTTTAAGCACTAACTTTATAAGTGCTTTATAAGAAGAAGGATATTTCCCCCTCCAAACATTGAGTTTGTTACATGAACAAACTGAGGAAAAACTGAGAGCAATTTTGAATAATTCTAAGTAATTTGAGAAATCTCAGTGTGGTTCTCTAAGAATGAGGCTGTGATTAGAGACTTGAAAATATTAGGATGGTCACTGCAGGAAATGACATAAGGAGCTAACCAGAGGTGAAGATAAGGATTGCTAAGCAGCATTAAGCATCCAATGGTTTAGGGACAAAATTATGAAAACCGAGTAGACACTTTTTACATTAACATTTGCAATATAGATAACATCACTAGTAGACATTACCTCTCTTAAGCTGTAATAAAAATATATATTCAACATCAGAGGATTAGGAGAGGAAATTTCAGTTTCTCTCACCTTATTAGTCAGCCAAGTTAAAAGAGATCTAAGTCTAAGAAAAGAGGAGTTATTGGGGCATCTTTCCCTTTAGGATACTTTGGGCATCAAGTATCAAGAAATCCAAATAACAGCCAACTATTAAAGAGGGACTTACTTTTCTCACATGAAAATCAGCCGAATGGTTGGTAGTTACAAGCTTTGGTTGGTAGTGGGGTCTCTGCAATTCTCTTGGACTTCCCCTCCCGATATCATGTCTTTAAGGCAGGGAGACTGAGGAAGGGGAGAGAGCCCAACTGGTCAGGTGTATCTCTTTTTATAAGGGAAGCAAACACATACAGAGTCACCTGCAATAAACGTCCACATTTGTCTTATTGATGAGGGCCCACTCCCCGAGGCTCCCCGCTGCAGTGGGGCATGAGACCCTGGGTGCAGAGCCTTCTAGTCTCAACCGCAGAAGGCAGGAAGAAACAAGGCAGTTAGAGAAGGGTTTTGGATGATGTTCTATTGAAACAATTTAACAGTGTCAGCCCTAGGGATCTACAGAAATTTCAGGAAATCAGGCAAGCTGTAGAAAGACAACATTCCGATATCCTTACAACCAAGGCCAGTAAGAGACATTATCAGTTCAATTCAGTGCCAGCTGCTTCTGGCCAATCCAGGGAGGGCAGAGTGGAATAGAGGGTCAGTGGCAGAGTTTGGGGGGAATAGAGGAAATACTGGAGAAAGGCCAACTTCTAAATCAGATAATTTTGAGGGTCCCTCTAAGTGGAACTGAGGAAATGTTAGGATTAAGACTCAGTCCTTTGGAGACTGAAGGTTGATCAGAGGAACTCAGTAGGGAGTGGCCTCAGGGCACTGCTGACAATCTCAACCTTGTTCTTCTTTAAGTGTCTGCCCTCAGGAGGGGGAAAGAGAAGCCATTCAAGTTAGATGCTTCACCCTTATCAGGACCATTCAGTTACTGCCTGTCCTAAGAGTATTTAAAAGAATTTGCACAATGGTGATGGAAGGAGACTTGATTTGGGATGGTGAACAGATAGTACAATATACAGATGATGTATTTTAGATTTGTACCCCTGAAACCTATATAATTTTACTAATGTCACCCCCCATAAATTAAATTAAAAAGAAAAAATTAAAAAAAATAAAAATAAAAGAATTTGCATCAAAATTTCCTAAACACAAGAAGAATGGGCATCCATAACCAATTATTAACCTTTCTGAGATATGGGAGAATGCCCTACAGTTAACTGGGACCACTGCCCTCTGTTAGGCAGCATGGGCTAGGTGATGCCATGATAATAAAGAGTACCCCAACTCTTAGTGGTTTAAAACAGCAAAGATTTCTTTGTGGCCAGTACAGGTTCCCTAATGTGCTCTGCTGAGAAACCCAGACCCCCAGTGGGCCAGAGGCAATGTGGAGACTCTCATATCAACCCTTCAAACTACCTGACTGGAGCTTCACACCACTTCATTCACATTTCACTGGCCAAAGCAAGTCAAAGGGATAAGACTGCAAATACCTTTTGGATAATGCATTCTGTACCTGGGTCCAGGAAAGGGACACTCTACACTTGTAAACTGAGAAGAACAGCACTAGGGTAAAGAAAAGGACAAGGGTTACCACCAGACCAGAACCAAATACTTCACAGTTTTATTTATTTATTTATGGAAATAAAATTCATATAATATTTACATTTAAACCATTTTAAAGCATACAATTCAGTGACGTTTAGCATGAAATTGTGCAACCATCAGTGCCAATTCTACAACATTTCCATCAACCCTCCCTCAAAAAATCCTGTAGTGTTAAGTACTCATTCCCCATTCCCAACTCATCTCAGTCCTTGGCAACCACTATCTATTCTGTCTCTATGGATTTGCCTTTCCTGGACATGGCATATACAGAATCATACAGTGTGTGAAAGAAGTCAGAACACTTAGTATGATGTGTTCAAAGTCCACCATGTTGTTACATGTATCAATACTTGATTCCTTTTTATAAGTGAATAATATTCCATTGGGTTATCTCCACGTTTTGCCTTTTTAAAAAATATATATATTTTTTTTATTGACTTCAGAGAGGAAGGGGGAGGGAGAGAGAGAGAGACAGAAACATCAATGATGAAAGAGAATCATTGATCAGCCTTCTCCTGCATACCCCACACTGGGAACTGAGCCCGCAACCCAGGCATGTGCCCTGACCTGGAATCAAATCCTAACCTCCTGATTCATAGGTTAAGGATCAACCATTGGGCCACACTGGCCAGATTACTTTTTGCCTTTTATGAATAATGCTGCTATAAACTATTATGAACAAGTTTTTGTATGAGCACATATGTTTTCAGTTATCTTGGGTATTTACTTAGGAGTGGAATTAACTTTGAGGAACTGCCAAACTGTTTCACAAAGTGGCTGTATTATTTTAGATTCCCACCAGCAATGTCTGAAGATTCCAATTTCTCCATATCCTCACCAACACTTATTTTCTTTCTTTAATGATAGTCTTGTGGATATGAAGTTATATCTCATGGTAGGCTTCATTTGCATTTCATTTATGACTACTAATGTTGAAAATATTTTCATCTGCTTATTGACCATTTGTAAATCAATTTTGGAGAAATATCTATTTAAATTCTTTGCTCATTAAAAAAATTGATTATTCACAGCAATGTGAATGTGCTTAATGCCACTGAACTATACACTTAAAAACAACTCGTTCAGATGGTTGGTTATATGTTATGTGTATTTTTACTACAATTATAAATAATTAAAAAGTGAAAACAAATTGTTGGTGTACAACTGTTCCTTTCCTTTTCTTTTATTTTTTAAATATATAAAAATCAATTTTATTGATTTTTTACAGAGAGGAAGGGAGAGGGATAGAGAGTTAGAAACATTGATCAGCTGCATCCTGCACACTCCCCACTGGGGATGTGCCCGCAACCAAGGTACATGCCCTTGACCGGAATCGAACCTGGGACCCTTGAGTCGGAAGGCCGACGCTCTATCCATTGAGCCAAAAACGGTTAGGGTTCCTTTTCTTTTGTAAAAGAACTATATGATGCAGATAAATTTGTGGGTTCATTAGTTCCCCATTTGTGTTAGACAGAATAATGCCCCTCCAAAGATGTCACATCCTAATCCCTGGAACCTGTGAATATGTTACCGTACATGGCAAAGGGTCTTTTGGGATGTGATTGAGTTAAGAATCTGGAGATGGGAAGATTATCTTGGATTATCCAGTGGGTCCTGTGTAATCACAAGGATCCTTGTAAGAGGAAAGCAGGAGGCTCAGGATGGGAGAGGAGATGTTACAATAAAAGCAGAGGTTGGAGGGAATGATGTATTTTGAAGATGGATAAAGGGCCCCATACCAAAGAATGCAAGTGACTTTTGGAATCTGGGAAAGGTGATGAACCGGACTCTCCCCTGGAGCCTCCAGAAGGAACCCAGCTCTGCCAGCACGTGCCTCTTAGCCCCTAAGACTCATTTCTGACTTCCATTTCCATAAACATAAGACTATAAAGTTGTGTTGTTTTAAATCACTAAATTTGTGGTAACTTGTTACAGCAGCAACTGGAAACTAATAAACCCAGGAATGGAACATTTCATTTTTCAGTTTGTTTTATTTGGGCAGTTTGGCAAAAGAGCATTAATGGTTCAACACCCAGGCTCTCGAATCAGATGGCCCTAGTGGGTGGCTCTATGAATTGGGGACATTGCTTAACTTCCTCAGGTCTCAATTTACATAATTTGGTAAAATGGATTCATCTCATAAGGTTCCATTAATCCTTATAAGGATTAAATGAGTTAATACATTTAAGGATTAAGTAAGTTTATATAGGTAATCTTTCTGGAACATGTCTGGTCCATAGTAAACACACAACACATTTTAGCTCATTCACATATGTTGCTGCACATAGAGCTAGAGATGTGTTGAGAACTGTAGGTTTCTATTTCAGGATAGCTTCTGCCACAATCATATAAACGACTTAGAAATCCAGAGAGTGGCCTTTTTCAGCACTTACAGCCCAGCAGACCCTGCCCAGCTGTGAAGTATGCAGTGCTCAGGGAAAGTCCCAGCGTTCCCCAACAGCTGCACACACTCCCCCGGGAAGGAGTCTCTCTCTTGTTCCTCTTTCAGAGTCTCTGGAGAGATGATCAGAACATTTGTGCCATCTGGCCTTGGCGGTTCTTTAAATCCAGTTTCGTTTCTGTTTATGACAGCTAAAATACTCCAGGCTATATTTAAAGTAGTTTCGAGACCAGCATGGCTTACCCAGGGGCATTGCCTTTCCCCATGACTACCTGCTTCTCCTGCCTAAACTGAAGCTTGTGTAGAATCCTTGAGGGGGAGCCCAAACTTTGAAGAGACTGATGAAGGCTTTGTGAGTGGCAATGAACAACTTTTCTGTGTGTGTGCATACACCATCTAAGATACACATGCATGCATTCTGCTGCACATTAGCTGCATTTCAAAGATGGTATCCAGAACTCTAACTATAACCAGAGTAATGGATGGACTTTAACAGATCTCCAGAGCTGTATGAAGCAGGATCTTTTAAAAGATCAACTGTACTTTTTTTTTTTTTTTTTTTTTGGAGAGGAAACCATTACCTAGTCCCAGGTCATGAAGATATAAGCCTACGTTTCCTTCTAAGAGTTTTATAGTGTTAGCCCTTCCACTTAGGTCTTTGATCCCTTTTGAATTAATCTGTATGCATGATGGGAGGTAGAGGCTCCAAGTCATTCTTTTGCATGTGGATATCCAGTTGTCCCAGCACCATTTGTTAAAAAGACTATTCTTTCCCCATTGAATTGTCTTGGCACACATATTGAAAATCAATTGACCATTAATGCTAGGGTTTAATTTTGGACTCTCAATTCTATTTCACTGACCCATACACCTATCCTCATGTCAGTATCATACCATCTTTTTTTTTTTTTTGGATTTTTCTCTCTCTTTATTGATTAAGGTATTACATATATGTCCTTATTCCCCCTTTGTCCCCCCACCCCCTCATACCATCTTGATTACTGTTGTTTTGTAGCAAGTTTTGAAATTGTGAAGAATAAGTCCTCCAACTTTGTTCTCTTTTCAAGATTGTTATGGTAATTTTGAATCCCTGTATTACTATATGAATATTAAGATCAATATGTCAATTTTTGCAAAATGAGGTTGGCTTGGATTTTGATAGGGATTTTGTGGGATCTGAAGATCAATTTTGGGGAATGTTGCCATCTTCACACTCATCCAGTCTATGAACACACCCTTGACTCCTTTGACAACCTTGTCTCCAGTATGTGTCTGCTTAGCAAGGGTCAGGCAGGGGACTCTGGCATGTCTTCTCAGAGTACTGAGCAGTGAATTAGTTGGGTTTGGGACATTTGCTATATATGCACTTTTCTGGGCTGCTTAATTCTCTAGGCCAGGATAAGATGTAGTTCAATGAACACAGATGTTCTCCTCAGATTCAGTCAGACATCACTCAAAATGTCATAAGGTGTAGTGAGATCACTTTTCATCTTTGGGGTAATGGGCCCCCAACATGAGAACAATGGGGTCTGCTGTTTCTTTGAGGTGTAAACTATTTCACATGAGCCTAAGGCATGCTCAGTGGCTGACTGCATCCCGCCTACTCATTTGCCAAAGGGTTTCTTCAAGTCTAGAGCTGGAAAGGGGTGTCCTTGGAAGAAGGGCCAATGGGCCAGTGGAAGTAGTTTTGATAACAACATCAATCTTTGAGCATTAAGGAATTAGGAAGACATGACGGCTTCAGATGTTTAAGAGTCAGGAGCTGCTAGACCAGCACTTTCCAGCTGTGGGATTTGAACCATTAGTGGGGCAGTGAAATCAATGTAGCTATTCACAACCAGCATTCTTAAAAAAAATGAAATGACAAATAGAACAAGGTCATTGGAAAAGGTAAGAGTATTTTTTGTTTCCTGAAACTGTGAAAACCAACCTAAATAATTTTGTGAGGTTTTGGAGCTTTTGTCGCTGCTCCCCATTTGCGATTTTAGCTGCCCACTTCTCTTTCTCTACAGAGAAAAGCAGAAGAGGCTTAAAACAATAAGGGCTGGGCTTGAGCATTGCTCTCTAGAAACAGCAAAATACAAGGGAGTTGAACTGGGGAGAAAGTAATTTCAATAGAAGTGGGTATTCTGCAAGGGGACAGGAAGCCAGCGAATTTAGTGCGTCCTTTAGAATTAAGGAAGAAAATCCGTTCTTCCTTAACCACACAGACAAGAATAATGCAATGGTGGGTACCTTGGAAAAAAAAGAAGAAAGACTTTTGCAGTGGAAATACATGTCTATTTTATTTAACCTGTTATATTTTGAGGTTTGGGGGCCATAGAAGTTTCACCTTTACCCTGACAAATATCCATATCTATAAATACAAAAAATGTGAAGGGAATGATAAACGCCAAACTGAGGAGAGTGGTATTTGGGCAAAGATGGATCTATAAGGGGCATGTAGGATGCTCCCACTGCATTTGTAAAATGTTTTCGTTCTTAAATTCAGTGGTGAGTTAACAAGTGTTCGTTAAATTACTTTCTCTATATTTTTTGAATGTCTGAATTATTTTGTTAAAATCTATACCGAAATTGGATAAGAAAATAGGAGTCATTATTGATGAGGTAAGTGATAAAAATGACTTGGATAAAAAAAAGTCTAAAACTAAATATATTAATGTGATAAATAATCACATTTTAAAATTTGCACTAAATAGGTTACTTAATTGCACTAAATTTGTTCTGGAACACCTTTTTGCCACATGGGATAATGATAAGAATTATTCGTATCTATGCAATTTCTTTGCAGGGGATCAAGCGTAAGAATTTGACCTTCTGGGAATAATGTGCTCTAAATTTATAGTATTTCCTATCTCCTTGGGATATTCAATAAAGAGCTCTGGGCAAGGAAACTCCTTCAAAATAAAGATCAGGGAGCTATACAGAGCACTTGGGTGTATGTTCAGGAGTTTCAAGTGTTTTTTTCTATTCACTTACTGAAACTTAACACTTTTGCTGAACAAGCTTGCAGTGGGTCAAGGTTAAATGAGGAAAAGAAAAAATGTTTAACTCCCATTGAAAAGGGGAAGGATTCTGATAAAGACTTCAGACTGTTGGTTAACGGAAGCAGGAAAATGAAGTACATTGTACACTGAAAAGATGTTCTAGGTTCAGCAAATCCCCTCTGCCCTCTTTGCTCCAGGGAGCTCGGGTGGAAGAGATGTAGTGCTCATATATGGGAAGGAATGAAGAACTGTGTGCCTTGCAAGGGACTGGAGCTGAGTGAAGCCTTAAGATTCTTAATTGTGGTTGTACCTTGGAGACCAACATGCATCCTTCCTGTAAAGACACTTTGAGGCCCAAGAATACAAATGCCAACTGGTACAACTCAGCTTTGGAAATATATTGACTCTATCCCTGGCACTCATATTGGTGCTTTTGCTTTATTTTTAAGCAAAATCGTGTATTAAAAAACACAAATAATTTGTAGTCTTGTTTTCAGTATTTTGGTATCCCAATGACAGCCCTAATCCACTTCTTCCTTTTCTAAATTGTCCCCTTTCCTCAATTCTCTTTTACATACCTCCATTTTGCCATCCACCCTCTCTCCCTATTCGCTTTTTCTACATTTCTCACTCTTTTTCTTTGGTTGCCTCTACTTCTGAAAAAGTTTGAGATGAGGAATGGAAAGAGGAGATTTTAAAGTGAAAAAGAGACACTGAGGAATAACGGAAAAAAATGGGACATATTAACCCCTCTCTCCCCAACCTCAAGCTTCACAACACAATCTCAACTTCAGCAACTTTCACCTCTTTTTGCTGCATCTTTGATACATTTTTCAAGGCGATTTTATCAAGTCAAGGCTGAATCTTCCAAAGTATTGAAGCACAAAACAATCCACTCCTCTAATTTATATCAGAATGTTCTTGAAATTTGTGTAATGCATTTTCCCCAGAGTCATTTTACCAACATTTTGGCTGATTAGGGCAAGATGCCCTGATCATATAAAGTTAAGTGAGGTTTTTTAAATGTAATGTCCTTACATAAACAACATGTTCTGTACTCTGATAAATAACTTCAGAATTGTATAATGTTTTATATTGGCACTTAATTCTCAATCTCTCTCACTAAGCCTTCCCTTATATCAATTCTAACTTTAATGTTTAAAGGAAACCCTGCAAATGATCTCACATTCAATGCCAGAGGGCAAGACCACCAGTCTAATGAATTAGTTATTAAAAGGAGGGACATGAGGAATATGTTAGAATTTCTCATAAATTCATATCTAAAAGTGATCATTTTATTTATCCAACTCATTTTATCTAGGGATGTGGTAAAATTTGCCCAAAGTTGCACATGAGTTGCGGGGGGTGGGGGGGGGGGGTCCAGTCCTGGTAAACGAATTTGTGCACATTGAAAGAAAATTAATTAGAAGAAATATTTTAATATTGCTATTCCCCCTTTCTCTATAATAGAAGTGTCAACCAAATTCACGATCAACAATGACAGATCTAAACACACACGACTGGTGCCAGTGAGAGCTTTATATATAAATAATTAAGCATAGATAAACTTGCTTAATTAGACCTGCTTTCTGATTTAGCTAAACTTTTTCCAGCCCAGTGAAGCACTCCAACTCCTCTTTCAGGTAATTGTCAGCAACACAGCAGTAAATATCAACAAGAAGCAGATTATTATTATAGATCACGCAGGGAGAACAAAGGGTAAAATATTTGCCTGCAGCAGTGTTTGACTATATTCTGTGCAGTGAGAAAAGCTGAAGTCATTTTTAAGGTCCACCATTTCTTACTGCTTTTCAGTCAGGTCAAGTTTCTAAGCTTTCTAAATCTCCGTTTTCTGGCTAATGAAAAGAAAATAGGATTCCTTGGAGTCTTCTATCTACTTACTCTAGGACTTCTGTGAGGATCAAATGAGATGAGGCACGGGAAAATGCTTCACAGACATTTGGTTACAGTGTGAAATGTTTCCACCTGGCTATAAAGCAAGTCGTGTTCCTGGACTGAAGAAACTCCAAGGAGGCTAGTCGCTAGGGAGAGGAAGCCCTGAGTTGCTATGTGACGTCATTACCTGGCACCCACAGTGACCGACAGTTTCCAGGCTAGGCTAGACTGTGGGTCTCATTTTGCGCCAAGGGTAAGGTGACCAGACATCCCGCTTTTGGCGGGACAGTCCCGATTTTTAACAATTTGTCCCGCGTCCCGCAGCGTTTTAAAAAAGTCCCAATTTTTGGAAAGAATGCAGGACAAGCTAGGGAACGGTGGGAGAACGGGAAGGGAATATACGGTTTTCAGCGGCCATGTGGCTATTTAGCCAGGATATGAGTTTTATATTATTTTTGTTAATTTTATAATGTTAACCTTTAAAAATAACAAATAATTGTTGAGAACTGATTATTGAGAACTGCTTATCAAAGTTCGCATTGTTGATCAGTTGTTAGAATTTGACCACCATTGTTTGGACTTAATGAACAATGGCATTTTTTGGGATTGGCAATGACGAAAACATTTTGTAACTGTCTCTCAGATGAAACACATCGTACTGCATGCTAGTAAGCTAGTTAAACAAGTGATGTCATTACAAATCAGCTATTCAGATAATTTAGGTAAGTTATTTATTTATTTCATAAATACATAAATTTTCTTGAATTTAGCAGACAGTACTCATATTATTTATATTTTATAGTGGCAGCAAAAAGTCTAGCGCCGGCCTTGAAAGTGACACTTAATGACTTACATTACAGCAAATTCAGAGGAAAAATAATACAAGTTAGTATTGTTATTATTTAGAAAGAAATATAGGATTAAAATTAAAATAATTTTTAAAATATAGTTACTTTATAACAATCAAATTAATTTAATTTATAAACTAACAATAAAATATGTTCATGTAATTATGTACCTACTTACTGTGTTTTTAAGCAATATGTATATAATAATTTATAATATAATTTTAAATTATTTTTTTTAGATTTTTAACATAATGAGTAAGAAAAGAGGATGCAAATTCACCGATGATCTAAGAAGTGAATTTCCTTTTATTAAAAAAACCAAAAGCGATTACAATATAGACCAAATTTTTAATCAAGAACCCCCCCTTGTACCCCCTGTTCCCCCCCCCCCCCCCCCGCCAGTCAATGGTGTCCCGCTTTACCAATGTTAAAATCTGGTCACATTAGCCATGGCGTCTCAGCAGCATTGGCTGCGATTTGGTGGGGTGTCGCTTTGGGATGGTGGTGGGGCCTGTGTCCCACTTGGGGAAAGCCAAATGTTGTTTTTGTGGGTGCCAGGTCCACAGTGCCATTTCTCTGTAAATGCCCAATGCACATCACAGCAGCTCCTGCATTGAGCATCTGCCTCCTGGTGATCAGTGCATATCATAGCAACTGGTTGGATGGTTGGACACTTAGCATATTAGCCTTTTATATAGATAGATAGATATATAGATAGATAGATAGAAATAATTTCTCTACCTGGAAATTATTTGAAATGGCCAACACTCATTCCCAGCCCACCTCACACTCGATTTGTCCTCAGTGTGGTGTCACTTCTGGATTAATTTTTGTGAAACCCCCCCAAACCCATAAGCTACCAGAGCACCTTGTACTTACCTATTTCTGCCACTTACCACAATGTGGAACTTTTGGGTTGTGTACTTGTCAGTCTCACTCTGAACTGTGACCACTTAGCTTAGTTCTATGATTCAGAGTTTCCTATAGCTCCTGGCACCCAATGGTTGCTGAATAAACATTTATTGAAGGATCCACCCAAGTCTTCTGCTCTCCTAGACCAGAATCTTCCAAACTTAGAGAGCACTTCTGGCCCTGGCCAGTGTAGCTAAGTTGTTTGGGCAGTGTCCTGTGCACAGAAAGGTTGATGGTTCCATTCCTCGTCAGGGCACATGCCTGGGTTTTGGGTTGGACCCCAGGTAGGGGGTGTGCAGGAGGCAGTCAATGAATGTTTCATTCTTACATTGATGTTTCTCTCTCCCATCCTCTCTCTCTAAAACAAAAAACAAAACAAAACAAAACAACCCCCCCGCTCCACACACACAAAACAACAACAAACAAAAAAAACACACAAAAATACAAAAATTTTTAAAAAGACAGTGTTTTCTTTCCCCTGGGTAAGTTTTAGGCAAAGAGCTTGAGTACCTGTTTTAAAGTTCTAGCCTTCTCTTTGTAAAGATAAAATCTCCACTGTGATTCTACTGACCTTTACCTGGGAGAACTAGCCCAGATGTTGAGATATCTGGAAGAATTCAGGGGCACTTCCATGCTGCTCTGTGTTCAAATACTATATGTTACATGCTACCACTGACAGTCACTGTCACCTAAAACTCTCTCACTGAGATATTAAGATAGAACTTTCTCCATTACTCTTTGTGAAGGAGCAGACCATCTATATATATAAAAGCCTAAGCGACTGTTACGGCAGAACGACTGGTCACTATGATGCGTAATGACCACCAGGGGGCAGACGCTCAATGCAGGAGCTGCCCCTGGTGGTCAGTGCACTCAGCCAGAAGCCAGGATCACAGCTGGTGATTGCAGTGGCAGTGGTGGGAGCCTCTCCTACCTCCGCAGCAGTGCTAAGGAGCAGCGAGCAGACAGGCGGTAAGAAGTGAGGAGTCCCTGCAGGGAGCGGGCCTAAGCCAGCAGGCAGACATACCCTGAGGGGTCCCACCCTGCAAGAGGGTGCAGGCCGGGCTGAGGGACCCCGCCCAGTGCACGAATTTTGTGCACCAGACCTCTAGTAAATAATATAAAAATGTTATTCCACTTTTTATTATACTAGAGATAGTTTGTAATTTTCTGTCATTTAATTTATGTCAGCTATTTACCCCAAATTGTGATGTAAAATATTTTTGATGAAATGTGGTATTAAAGATTGACTTTTTCTCTATCTTTCCTAATCTTTAAATGTTACTATATGAATGAGGGCAATCATTTCTCAATGAGCACAGGAAGCTTCTCAGCCCACTGAACTTCCTCTCTGCTCTGTTCATCCTTTTTCTTGTTTGTTTGTGTGTTTTTTTATATATATTTTATTTATTTTTTACAGAGAGGAAGGGAGAGGGACAAAGAGTTAGAAACATCGATGGGAGAGAAACATCTATCAGCTGCCTCCTGCACACCTCCCACTGGGGATGTGCCCGCAACCAATGTACATGCCCTTGACCGGAATCGAACCTGGGACCTTCCAGTCCGCAGGCCGACGCTCTATCCACGGAGCCAAACCGGTTAGGGCTGTTCATCCTTTTTCTACACCCTCTCTCGCACTTACACTGTTGGCTGTGTTCATTCAAACCAGGAATTCTCTGTATGCTAATTACTGCCAATGCATGATCCACCTAGAACATTCTACCTAACTATATCAGCTCATGTGTTTAACAACTAAACAGATCTCCTTTTCTGAGTAGGCTAGATAGGAGATTAATCACTATTTCCTTCTGTTTCTTCAAGGGCTGTAGTAGTGAACTAAATTTACTCAAAAACAGTAAAAAGCCAACTATGAAGATACATCAATCGATGGCTTATTCTCCTCAGTTCAATTTAATTCACTTTGAATGATATCCACTGTGTTCAAGGCTTTTGGAAATGGGAAGGTGGATGTAATAGGGAAGCTATTGTTGACAAGGCCACTGATGTATTTTCCTTCTAAATGGTCCTCCTTTGCTGTTCCCTATAGATTACCGCTGGAAAGTGTATGCCACGAAGCTAATTTTTCAGGGAAGGAAATAGAGGATATCACCTAAAAGTGAGACAGTACACTGTAGCACAGGAATGCTGCAATGAGGGCTGAGCAAACCTCTGGCTCTGTATCTTCCTGGGCCCGGAGGAGTGGGGAGGGTTTGAAATGCATCATTAGTGTGGCATACCACACTGGGAGCCAGTTCCCAAAGATGTTTACCCACATGTGCTCAAAATTCAAACACAAATGAGGTACCTTTCAGAGTAGCATTTCTATGTTACTCAACCAGGTGACCTCTGAAATCACCAAAAACTGGTATGGCGACAAAGGCACTGAACTGGTCATGGAGATTGGTCTCTAAGGCTACTTCAACACCTCTCAAGGCTCTGAAAGCCCTGAGGGGCAGGAGTGGTGGTGTAAATCATGAAGATCTTTCTGGACAGGGAGAGAGCTCAGAGCCTGCCCGAGGCTGTGCTCAGTGCCTCTGAGGATCTCAGGTTATTAAATGTCAGTGACACTTTGGGCCATAAGCTCTTTGACAAAGGGTCCATGGTCCCTGTTGAACAGTAGGCATGCGGCCACATTACTGAAGATTGCAAATTGGCAACAGAAATCAAATCTAGTTTACAGCAAGGTAAAATGCTCTCAGTCATTTTCTTGACAAATGGAACTTCGTGTGAATGATTTACGAGGAGGTGATAATGTGGAAAAGGGAAAGTTCTCACAACAGGAATGAGTTGTGTCCTGCTCAACCTCTGGGGTGTTAGGTGGCTATGGAAAAACAGGGTGTCGATACAAGGAGAGACTGACATGTGAATAAAAGAATAAAGCAGATGAAATGAAATAAGCAACCATCCCAGAAAGCTGACAATGATAAAGCACTTGTTCTTCTATGCTGACTGCTGCCTCATACTGACTACAGTGGGTTTAATCCAATCAGGAAGGTGGTGTCAGATGCTGTGCGTATTCACTTCTTTATTTAATAGGTATTTATAGAGAGCTTCTTGTGCCAACTATTATTCTAGACTCCAGAGATAAGACAATGGAAAAAGGAAAATCTCTGATCTCCTGGAGAGTGCTAAGTAAATTGGAATTTTTCCTGGTCTTTGCACATTTTTACTTTAGTGTATCGAGTGGGCCTGGACTAAAATGTGATACTGGCACAATTTATCAGTTTGTATCCACAGACTGATGGCGTTTATCCACTTCCTGAAATACCTGGGGTACCATGGAAGGCTACACATCTGGTTTTCAGTACATGAGAAAAGCAAGTTACAAAATTATTTATGTAATGTAATCCCATTTTGTTAAAATATGCATAGTAAACAGGAACAAAAGGTTGTACACCCAAATTTTAAAAGTCACTAGGGAACAATGTAGGCATTTTATTTTCCTCTTTAGGCTTCTCTGTATTTCCAAATTTTATATACTGGAATGTATTTTCGCTTTTATAACCAGAAAACACTTCACAAACTGTATATTTTGCTAATTACTTTAGAAGTAACATTTAACATCTGCAAGTAACTTTAGGATTGTTAATTATTCCTTATCATTTCCCTTAAGTATCAGATAAGTAAGACTATCCTCATTTGCTGGTTCATGCACTGGAATCATCGGCAAAAATAGAACTCAATCCTAAAATTATTAGACCACATATTTTATTCAGTCAACTCTATGCCCCTTATGAGGGAAATGATGCTAGTTGCCTTGTATTAGATTTGGCCCCACCCAAAGCAGGGCTCTGATTTGGGTGTAAGGAGTTCATTTGGGAAGAGATCCCAGAAGCTTGGTGAGGGAGTGGGGAAGTGAGATGGCAAGAAAGGGAAGCCAATCAAGTCTGCAATGGCGAGAGGGATGCCACTGTGGACATCTAGGGCTCAGTCCTGCGTGAAACTGCTGAGAGAAGATGGAGAACTTTCCTGGCAATTGTCTCCCCAAGACACAAGAAAGCTGAGAGATCTACCCACCACCTTTATTGGTTGAGGGTTGCTTCTGAAGGCATTCACTTCCTAGCACTTCTTTCCTATCCCATATGGAGGACCAGCAATCCCATATGGCCAAAGAAAGCCCTAAAGTAGAGACCCGAGTCCCTCAGTAAGGACACCCCAGACTGAAGCTTCAGAGGACCTCTGGGAGGACTTGGGGAATGGGAGTGAGGCACTGACCGGTTGGTACACTTCTGTAACAATCAGCTCTAAAATCGAAGTGGCTTAATACACTTTAACTTTCCTTTTTGCTCATGTATATTCCTTTGCAGGTCAGGCAGCTTTCCCTCAAATCTTATCTCCATCCATTGTGCAGTCCCCCATCTCAGAGCTTCTGCTCACAGCCACACAGACAGGGAAGAGGGAGGCTGTGTACATGACACAGGATGTTGGATGGCTTAGCCTGGCAGTGGAGGATGTCAGATCTGCACATACTCCATCTCCCCAAACCCAGTCACGTGGCCCACACCGAACTGCCCAGGAAGTTTGGGAATGTAGGCTTCCTAAGTGCCCAAGAAGGTAAGGGAGGGGGTGAGCATCTTCTCATCTGCTTGTCTGAATTTATGAGAGTTCTCCATCTGGTACTTAATGGATACTCTACTTTTCCTTTTGAATGTGAGCTTGAGTTCTTTATATTGGACTAGAGGCCCGGTGCACGAAATTCGTGCACGGAGGGGGGGTTGTCCCTCAGCCCAGCCTGTACCCTCTCCAATCTGGGACCCCTCAAGGGATGTCCGACTGCCCGTTTAGGCCCGATCCCACGGGCAGTCGGACATCCCTCTCACAATCCAGGACTGCTGGCTCCCAACTGCTTGCCTGCCTGCCTTCCTGATTGCCCCTAACCGCTTCTTCCTGCCAGCCTGATCACCCCTAACCACTCCGCTGCCAGCCTGTTTGCCCCCAACTTCCCTTCTCTGCCGGCCTGGTCACCCCTAATTGCCCTCTCTTGCAGGGTTGATCACCTCCAACTGCCCTCCCTTGCAGGCCTGGTCCCTCTAAACTGCCCTCCCTTGCAGGCCTGGTCCTTCTCAACTGCCCTCCCTTGCAGGCCGGATGCCTCCCAACTGCCCTCTCCTGCTGGCCATTTTGTGGTGGCCATCTTGTGTCCACATGGGGGCAGCCATCTTTGACCACATGGGGGCAACTATATTGTGTGTTGCAGTGA
The DNA here is from genome assembly GCF_951640355.1 of Cnephaeus nilssonii. NCBI lineage: Eukaryota > Metazoa > Chordata > Mammalia > Chiroptera > Vespertilionidae > Cnephaeus > Cnephaeus nilssonii. The sequence goes on along the minus strand of NC_137072.1, from coordinate 31,955,800 downwards.
TGATCAATCTGCATAGTACTCTTTTATTAGATAGGATAGAAGCCTGGTACAGGGGTGGGGGCCAGCTGGTTTGCCCTGAAGGGTGTCCCTGATCAGGGTGGGGCTCCCTTGGGGTGTGGGGCAGCCTGAGCGAGGGGCCTGTGGTGGTTTGCAGGCCGGCCACGCCCCCTGGCAACCCAAGCAGAGGTCCTGGTATCTGTAATTTATTTTCCTTCTACAATTGAAACTTTGTAGCCTGGAGCGGAGCCAAGCTTGGGGCTCCCACCGCGGCCGGCAGCCATTTCTGTTGGGGTTATAATTGAAACTTTGTTGCCTTAAGCGGGTGGGCCCAGCCAGGGTGTGCGGAAAGCTTTGCTTCCCCTGTTGCAGGGAACAACCCTGGCCTGCTCTCTCAAGCTCTGTTCTGCCGCCATTTCTGTTTGAATTTGTTTACCTTCTATAATTGAAACTTTGTAGCTTGAGTGGAGGCTTAGGCCTAGCAAGGGCGGGCGGAAAGCTTGGCTTCCTCTGTTACCTAGGAAACCTTGCTCTCTGTGGCTGTAGCCATCTTGGTTTGGGTTAATTTGCATACTCACTCTGATTGGGTGGTGGGCGTGGCTTGTGGGCGTGGCTTGTGGGTGTGTCAGAGGTATGGTCAATTTGCATATTTGTCTATTATTAGGTAGGATATTTCAGATTCTGTAGAATAGTTCATATTGAGGAGCACAGAACAGAAACCATGGTCCAGTGTGGCAAGTGCTTTAGACTGGGAGTCAGAACATCTGAGAGCTAAGTATGGGCCTACTCTTGAGTAGGCATGTGATTTTATATGATTGCTTAAGCTAAGCCACTGGTTATATATTGTTTAAAGCATTTTTCTATGTATATACTAGTATGTACATATTTGTATATACACACATATATGATATATACACACATATATGATATATACACATAAAAAACTATACATATCTCTGATGGTGAATTTCACATGTTAACTTGAGTGAGCCACAGTGTGCCAAGAATAAACATTATTTCTGGGCATGTCTGCAGGGTGTTTCTGGGTTTCTGGATGAGATTAGCATTTGAATCAGTGGGCTGAGTAAAGAAAATTGCCTTTCCCATGGTGGATTGGCCTCATCCAATCCGTCATCCAACCAAAAAAGTAGAAGGGTATTTGCTCCTTTTGCTTCCTACCTACCAGCTGAGCTGGGACATTGACTCCTGCCTTGGGACTAGGAGTCAATGATTCTCAGGCCTTCGGACTCAGACTGGAACTACACCATTGACTTCACTAGGCCTCCAACTTGCAGACGGCAGATGGTGAGACTTATCAGCTCCCACAATCACGCAAGCCAGTTCCTCAAAATAAGTATCTTCATATATATGGATCCTATCGGTCCTATTTCTCTGGAGAACCCTGATCAATACAAGGCCACGTGGGGTTAGCACCGAGACGAGCATGTCCACTCTCGAATGTTGAATACTTGCTGAACTCCCCTTTCTGTCCATCACATCTTTTTATGATCTTGCTCTTTACTCAGAGAAGAAGTATGTTCATTCTGTGGCTCATAGGCCAGCCAGGCAGGTGTGCGTCGTCAGAGGTGAGCGAGTGCGGGCAGCAGCTGTGGATTAAACCCCCGTTCTGCATAGACTGTGGGAGAAGAAACACAGGTCCTCTTGTGAAACCCAAGGAAAGCACAGACCTGGAGTCAATCTGGTCTCACCCGCAGGGCCATACGCATTTCTCAGTTCTAATGTTTCTAGGGTGAGAGGGGCTTTGGCTGCTTATTGTCCACCAGGGACCAGTAATCCACATACCGATTAAAAGGCTACATTTTCTACCTAACAAAATAGTGCATGGTGCCAAATGGCAGGGAAGCCTTTTTATTTTTTCTTTAGCAAAGTTTGTACCATCAGAGCAGTCAGATGAAGGACCTTAACTTCAGGAAACTCAGCTAAAAGAACTTGACATTATTTCTAGAGTCCAGTTTATTTCAGAAAAAACAAACAAACAAAAAACAAAAGCATAACACTGGGTGATGATTTTCTTATCAAGTATGTGAAGCAATGGCCATATTAAACAGTTTCAGTGACTTTTTCATTCTTCATTCCTTTCGTTATTCTTCCTCCAGTCATGGACCAGAATCTATTGTGGTGCCGGGTCACCGCTTTTGGTTACTTCTGTCTGATCAGAGAAGCCCATTGAGCCCAGCCAGTGCCACAGAACACATTCCAAGGGTTGACCTGGATTATTTCCTGAGCAGCAGTTGATGGAACAATGACGCGTCTGACTCCTGTCTCCAGAGATACTGTGTCAATAAAGCAATAACAGTGAAAACTAGATTTGTCTTTTCTGCATCACAAGTGATTGAAACACCTCTAGCCATGATTTCCTCTAACAGGGTATAATAGGATACAGGAGTTAATGAGGAATAAATAGCTAACATACATTTGGTGTATGCTAATTGCTGTCCTAAGCATTTTACTGATACATTCACTGATTTAATACCCACAACAACAACATGAGGTAGACACTGTTATCATTCTCATTGTATGGAAATGGAAGTGGATAAGAATAGATGATTTTTCATCTATTGGAGGAGCTACTTAATCTTCTTGTCTGTGTGGCACTATTGCCATAACATGAATTCTGTTAGAAAAAATATTACATAAAAAAGAACCATCTTCCCCCATCCCCCTCCAAAGGATTGAAGAGTTTGGAGTCTTCCAATTTGATAAAAGTATATAGAGAGGACTCGACAGAGATCACACTGTTTGGTAAACAGGAAGACTATTCATTTATCCTCCATTAAACAAATATAATTGCCCACCCTGGACTGGCATCTGGGATCCAAAGATGAATAAGCCTTAAGGAGCACTTAGGCCAGTAGAGAAGAAAAATGTGTAAACAAATACTTATCATGAGATGTGATAAACACTATAAATAAAATATGTAAAGAGTAGGATGGGATAAATTAGACAGTTATTAATAATGATAACAACTAACACTTACTAATCATTTATTCTAGGCTAGGAGCTGGTCTAAGAATGGAATGTTTAGTTCTTTTAACTCCTACAATGTGCCTATGATGCAGGTCCCATTGTTTTCCCAACTTAAGAGGCAAAGAAAGTGAGGTAACTAATGTGTCCAAGGCTTTGGAGAGGCAATCCACTATGGACCATGAGCATTCCTGGATGATCTTGCTAGTGTGCCAGGAATTCAAGGCCTGGGGTGCTCTTTACCTGGGCTGTTTCCCAGGGCAATGTTGCAGCGAGTAGCCTTGGCAGATGCGGTTAACATCTCCCCCTGGACAGGGAGAAACCTTTTTATTCAACTTACTAGTATTTTAAAAGTGGTGATCCTCCCAAGCTCACTGTTCCTCTCCTGCAATGCAACATAGTGCCTGTGTAAGCATCCATAACAGGCCCTTTGCATTACCACCGTGGGACTTGGGGGTCATGGGGAACCAACATAAACTAACATGAAGCTCAGTCTAGGGCTTTTGTTGTAACAGAGTCCCTCGTCTCTGACCCAGGAATATCATGTCTTCTACCAGCATCTATGATGCACTAACGGGCAAGCTTGCTAGCATGTAAGTAGGATAAAATCTCAAATCCCACATAGTTTTCAACAAGATCTCACAGCCAATAAGTGGTGAAGCTTGAATTTGAACCTGGATAGTTTGGCTCTCAAGTCCACAGTCTTAAGCACTACCAACACTGCATCAAAAATAGGTAACTTACTTTTCCTAGTAGAAAAAGGATTTTTAAAGAAGATGTGGTGTTTGGATTGAATTTTGAAGGGGAAATGGGAAAGTAACAGAAGTTAGGGGAGAAAAAACAACCCGGGCAGAGGGAGCAAAGTGTGCAGGGAGTGGAGCACATGGTATGTTCCAGACACTGCAAGGGTGCTGTTGTCAGACTGCAGTGCCCAGGGGAGTTTTGCTGGGGAATGGGGCAAGAGATGAGGTTGAAAAGAAAGGCAGAGGCCAGAGCATGAATGGTCTCGTGTACCAATTTATCTTGTCTTATGGACTGAATGTTTGTGTTTTCTATTCCTCCTCCGTCTCCCATCATATTCTTATGTTGAATCCTAAACCCCAATGCGATTGTACGTATTAGGAGAGGGCTCTTTGGGGGCAATTGGGCCGTAAGAGTCAAGCCCTCATGATGGGATTAGTGTCTTTTTTTTTTTTAATAAATTTTATTGATTTTTTACAGAGAGGAAGAGAGAGAGGGAAAGAGATAGTTAGAAACATCAATGAGAGAGAAACATCGATCAGCTGCCTCCTGCACACCCCCTACTGGGGATGTGCCCGCAACCAAGGTACATGACCTTGACCGGAATCAAACCTGGGACCCTTGAGTCCGCAGGCCGACGCTCTATCCACTGAGCCAAACCGGTTTCGGCGGGATTAGTGTCCTTTTAAAAGATACCTCAGAGAGCTCCTGGTCCCTTCCACCATGTGAGGACACACAGAGAGAGAAGACAGCCATTTATGAACCAGGTAGCAGGGCTTCCCCAGACACCGAATCCACTGGTGCCTTGATCTTAGACATCCACCTTCCAGAACTGTGAGAAATAAATGTTTTGTCATAAGCCACCCAGCCTATGGTATTCTGTTATAGCAACCCAAATGGACTAAGACACATGTGGAAATCATTTTAAGGATTTTGGGCAGGAAAATGACATGACCAGCTTGGAGATTTCTAAAGATGCATCTAGAACAGTGTGCAAGATAAATTGGATGAGTCAGAGAGATCAAAAAGGAGGCAATTAGAATAATCTAACTGAGATGTGATGAGGGCCTGAACTTTGTAGCATGTACAGTTTAAGTGCCAATATTTTAATTTAATGCTTAATGATAATAGTAATTAACTTGGAATTACTCCAGCCAGAATAGTAGTATTTTTAGTTCCTGAGCCTTGATCTTTCTACTTTATAAAAGAAGGAGAGAGGGTCATCTGAATAAAGCGATCTTGTTTCTGCCAATTCCAGACAGGGGAGACTAATGAGGAGAAGCTGGATCTCCACGCCCTGAGACGAAAGTAAGCACATCTGATGCTAAAAGACAGGCTCTATCTCCTTTCCTCATGTGGCAAAGAAAAATAAGAAAAAGCTGACAGGAAATTCCTACCCAAAGCAAAGATTCTCAAATCTTTCTGAGCAGAGCCCACTTAGGCAGAATAGCATAACCCCTAAGCACACACAATTCACCTTTTCCGCTTTTTAAAAAAATCTTCATGGGAGAATATTTTTTCCATTGATGTTTTAGAGAGAGTGGAAGAGAGAGGAAGAAGTGGGGAGAAGAGAGTGTGCGCGTGCAAGGGAGAGAGAGAGAGACGTTAATGTGAGAGAGACATGGATTTGTTGCCTCCTACACACACCCCAACTGGGCTGGGGATCAAACCTGCAACCCTTGGTATGCAGGCTGATGCTCCATCCACTGAGCAACACTGGCCAGGGCACTTTTGCCTCATTTTATAGGAAAAATTCTAGTAACAGTGGTCACTGGAGAAGCAAGTTGGAGCTACCGGTGGTGGTGTTAGGAGCTATGGAATTATCTACTTTGGCAATGGGATGTGAATAGTTTATTCTTGGTTCCTTGAGTTCACATATTTTTAAATTTAGTTATGGGAAAAATTGCAGTCCAAAACATTGTTGATGAAGATATGCCTCACTACCCATTGCCAGCTTAGCAAAAACAATTCCTGACAAACTAAATTAATAATAATGAAACTAAAGAAATTGTAATCTGTGGTTCAAAACCACAATAACAAGGCAGACTATAACTTTGGCAGAATCTAGTATCACCTAACAATCATTCCTCCTTCCTAAGAGAGCCTGAAATTTGTTAAATAGTGTACTCTCCTCTAAACAGCCAAGAGTGTTGGGAGAGGCTGGCTCATCCCTGCCTCTAGCTGGTAGATTCCAGATTGTCTACATAAGTCCAGTTCTCCTTGCTGGTGATCAAGGGACAGGTGACAAAAGCTCTTTTTCTGAGCACTGCTGTGTCAGAAAGCAACGCCTGGAAATGCTTTCTCTAACTGCAACCTTGAGAGGTGCTAGCCCGGGGCCGACACTGATGCAGAGAGAGGGAAGAGCCCAGGCAGACCCAAAGGAGCGGAGCTATGACTCAAACATCTTGTTATGTAGAGTAACAAATGCCCTTATTGTTGAAGCCATTTGAGTCAGGTGTCTGTTATTTGTTGCCAAAAATTTCCTGATGCAATGACATCTAGAGTGATCACACACTGACAACAAAACCCCCTGAGGGGGGCTTTTCCACATGAACAAGAACTAAAAGAGCTGTCAGGCTTTTCAGAAAAATTCTGAACTAGACTCTAATAAAACCGTAGAAACTGCTGATGGTAGTTGGTGAAGACCAAATATTATTAATCCTGCCAACTTCCTTTATTAAGTTCCTACCAAGGAGCCCTTCCAAGCGTCTGTACAATGAAGGCTTGAGAGCCAAAGAAGAATGTCCATTTTGGGACCAGCTCTTTGCATGGGGTCGAATCCAAACATCATTTTAAAAAGCACTGCCCTGCAAATGACTGGTGATATACCACCACGGTGGAAGGATGGTGGGTAATGTTTCCTAAAATATAAGTACTCCCAGTAATAGCTAAATTGCTATCTGTTGAATACAAGCTGTAGATAAAACACACTGCTAAATGACACTGCCAGGGGATAGTTTATTATAATTATGGTAATTTAGAAAAGGCTCCCATAAATCTTTTTGGCTTAGACTGCACAAACCAGTGAGACGTTCTTTGCTGTTCCTCTCCTGGGAGCTATATGTAGACATTCCCCCAGACACGTGTCTACATTCTTCATTAAAATTTTGGACTGTCTCATCAAAGTCAGCAATATGTTCTCTTTGATTTTTTGTAAATCAATGGTTAGCATTTCATTTTCTCTGAAGAGAGTTTGTGAAAATTTATATAATTTTAATTGAAAGATATTTAGTCCTTATGTGTAATAAGGTAACGGTTGCCTAGAGAGAGTGTGGGACCCTACAAATCTGTCTTGTGCCCTTTTCCTCTGGCATGTCAGCTTCTTCTCTGTACGTTAATATAAAATGTTTATAAAATGTACCAAAAAACAAAAAATACTTAGATGAGAAACCATCTTGTCTTGAGGAATTATATTAATTTGCCTTTATCAGGTTGCAAGGGATAGAGACTTTCTCTTACTTCAGATGATGACTTATCGTAGAAATGAATGAATGAATGAATGAATGAATGAATGAATGAATGAATCAGGAAATTATGTCAGTGACTGGACAGCCACTACTCAAGAGAAAACCACCAAGGCTTTTTGTCAATGAGGATACAGTACCAGCATTAACAACAAGAGCTCTTGGGACCAGATATCTTTTTATGCCCTCAGAATTGGACATTTGTTACTCTCTACTCATGACGGTCACACTTGTGAATTTATTTCTTTTAAATCTGGTTTGTCTATATACTGCTTCTGAAAGATAGTTTCACTATATATACAAAATTCTAGGTTGATGGTGTATTTTCTTTCAGCATTTTAATGTTATTTCATTGTCTTCCAACTTGCATTGTTTCTGATGAGAAGTTAGTCATTCTTATTGTTGTCACTTCATTTTTAAAAAGACTCTTTTTAATCTTTTACTCAACTTTATAATTTTAATCAACCTGTGTTCAAGTTCACTAATTCTTTCTTTTGAAGATTCAAATGGCTGTTAATATCATGCAGTGAATTTTTTAGTTTAGGCATTGTGTTTTATAGTCTTAGAATTTCCATTTTGTCCTTTTGTAAAGTTCTCTTTTCATTACTGAAATACTCCTCTCTTACCCATATATTCATCTTTCATAATTTTAAAAAAATATTTATAATAGTTGTCTTAAAATTCTTGATGCTATTTCCAATAATGGACTACTGCAGCTTTGCATCTATTGACTGTGTTTTCTCTTGATTATTGGTCAGTGACTCCTTTGTTTATATGTTTCATATTTTTTTCATTGTACCTAAGGAATATGTATACAAAGACAGTGAAGATTGAAATATAGTATAATAATGTTTAGATTTTATTTTTCAGAAAATTCAGGCCCTTTTCTTCTGTCTGACAGGGTGAAGAGATGATTATTCAGATTATTTCTAGAGTCAAATTGAACAGGGTTTGGGCTGAAGTTCTAATTAGATTAAGATGACCTGTGCTTAGATCAATCCTAAAACCCCACAATACTGCTGTCTTTTTGACATTATCAAAATTTGAGCTGATGGGATTTTGTTTTAAATATTGTTTTATTTGCTTTGAATTTAACTCTACAGAGCCCTATAATTCAAGCACTGTGGGAATGCAGGGGTCTTTGAGATTTTGCCCTGCATTTTAGCCTTTTCTTCACTGATTATTTTTTTGTGAAAATCTGAAGTTAGGGATGGGGCTGTGAGAATTGTTGGGCCAATTTATTTTTGCAATGGGGACATTTCCATGTTCCACTTTACCTCTCTAGCCTCCACTACCACCTGAAGCTCAGCTGATTTCTGCTTCTCCATGCAAAGTGTCTCTAGGACAGCCTTGCCATACCTAGACCAGGCGCTCTTCCCAGGAGTACAGGCTGTCCTCACTCTCCCTTTGCCAGCGAAGGGCTCATTTCTCTGCCATTCAGTTCAGTAAGACTTCCTTTGTCCCTATCTTTGTTAGCCCCTTGGGAAAGTGTGAATTTTTTTATATGTCTGGGTTTTTCTTGGTGTTACCATGCAAACAAAGATCTTTCATGTCCTTCTACATTCTAACCTGAAGTGGAAGTCAGAATCAAACATTTGAATTTTTAAAAATAAAACCATAAAATCACCAGGAGAAAACAAAGGATAATTTACTTTATAATTTAAAGGTAAGAAAGTCCTTTCAGAGCAAGATCCAAACCTCAGAATCTCAGAAGTCATAAGGAAAATGATTTAATCTCTCTCTCTTAAATATATGTTATATATACATAGATAGAGATATATAGATCTACATATTTCTTCAACTTTTGTATACCAAAGACAGGTAAGAAAGTGAGAAATATTTGCAACACATAATACAATTATTTCAAAAAATATATTAAAATTATTTTATAAATAAATAATAAAAAGTGGTAAAGGCAGGTAACATAACATAAAAAGCATCGTAAATAGAGTATCAACATGAAAGATGCTCACACTCACTGAAAATGAAAAACTACAAATTGGACTGAGACACTCTTTTTGCCTATCACCTTGATAAAGCTAGGTTCTAGCAAGGGTCTGGGAAACCAGCATTCTCACACACTGTGGATGGGGTGTAAATTAGCACAGCATCCTTAGATGTGTTTGTTTCATGTTATCTTGGAGTGTTATTTGGTTATATCTAACAAAAATAGAAAATTAATTTACCCTTTGACCCAGTAATTTCAGTTCTAGGAATTTATTCTGCAAATATGCTGAAAATGCACATGAGGATGTATGCAAAAGTGTAATCATTGTTGCATTGCTTGCAAGAGTAAAAACTGAAAATAATTTTAATATCCATAATAGGGGCTGGTTAAAAATTTATAATGTGTCATTTCAATGAAATACTCCATAGCTAGAAGGAAATTAATAGAGCTGTGTGCTTATATAGAAAGATTACCAAGGCATATTGCCAGGTGTAAAAATCAAGATACAGAATAATATAAATTACATCCCTATTTGTAAATAAAGAGACCTATGGATGTGTGTTTACAGAACAATGTGCAGAAGGTTCATAAGGAATTATTCAGTGGAAGTAGGCGTCTCAGGTGATGGGGGGCGGGGGTTGGTGTTTATTTTAAATCATATTACTATGTGAATTTCTTAAAATCAAGGGCATGTTATTTTTTATGAATAAAAGAAGTTATCCTTGTGCTTTGAAATAGGGCACTTAGCCATGGTTAGTACTGATTAACTTATGTTGGTGTTGTATCACAGACCATGTCATGTTCTCTTTTGAATATTCTTTGAGTCCATTACAGGGCCTTTCACAAAGGAGAGGCAATGTGTAAATGGATGAGCAAATGAAACTATGAACTTATTAACAGTATGTGTGAGATATGTAAGTTTGCAGAATCTACTAATAACCTCAAAGTCCTGAAAAATTTAGCAAACTTTCTTCTTCAGTTATCCACATATGACTTTTGATGACCTGAAGTAAGAGCTCCTAGCTATAAAGACTTAGAAAAAAACGTAAGTGAACTTTTGTTCTTGGGTTGGGCTGGGCTATCATCCCAGTAGAAAAAAAGGGTCTCTTGTCTTGTATCAACTATACCAGCACTTTGGAAAGCAAGGAACATTGGTCTGACAATCCGGAGTCAGGGTGGTGCTGCCTTTGCTTTATTCCCAGATAGTTTCTAACCTGACAGGAGTTATTTTCCTATCTGGGCTTCCTTTGTGAAATGTTGGCTGATGGCTAAGGCTGTTTATCCATTTAAAATGATGTATTTAGCCCTAGCCGGTTTGGCTCAGTGGATAGAGCATCGGCCTGCGAACTGAAAGGTCCCAGGTTTGATTCCAGTCAAGGGCACATGCCCAGGTTGTGGGCTTGATCCCCAGTGGGGGACTTGCAGGAGGCAGCCGATCCATGATTCTCTCTCATCATGGATGTTTCTATCTCTCTCTCCCTCTTCCTTCCTTTCTGAAATCAATAAAAATATATTTTAAAAAATAAAATGATGTAATTTTTAAAAAAAGACAATCCAAAATAAAGTGAGCAGCACATTCCACATTTATGCTTTCTAAAATTTATATTTTTGTGTAACAAACCTCATGCTAATTCATTTTCCCTAAGAGACCCAACCCATTCTGTAGACTTTGCTCCTGTAAATCTGAGTCTGGGTTTTGATATCCGTGGAAATCTTGGCTCTCTAAACTCTTCTCAATTTGATTTCTGGGGTATTTGAGCTCAGAGTCATGTATTAAATACGTTTCTGCTTTCCCATGTTAACTATGGATACATAGAAGTTTTCTCTCAGAAGGAGTATTTATCTGATGAGTTCACTCATCGTTTAGAACCTGAACTTTAACAAGAAGCTAGAATAAAGCCCAAGTTCTTTTTCTTAAACCTTCAAACAAGGTACTCGAGTGATTCAGGGGAAAGCCATTACATACTTGGGTTTCTGATGTTCCAGCAAATAACTGCTGGGCTCTGCCGATTTGCTGCGAAACCACATCGATCCGCTTGCCTGATGCACTGGTCTCTGCGTGGGGACACAGTTAAGATGAACAGTGGTTCATTCCAGGGGTTCGTTTAGCTCTAAAAACTAGAAAACGAAAGACTATGATTTATCAGTACCTGAAACAGACTGTGCTGGAACAGAGTCAATGGCAGTTCAATTAAGCAGAGACAAATCGGGGAAAAGGGAGGATGGCATCTGCCTTTAAGCACAGGCAGAATCTCCTTACAAACCGGCGGTGCAAACCCACTGCAGCTGGTGCAAGGCTGAGCCTGTGTCCCCCACCCCATTCTAGAGAGAAGACACCGAGGACAAAACCTGTGCAAACCAAGGCAGTTTTCTCTGCCAGAGAACATGAACTTGTAGCAACATTGCAGGGTTAAAGATATGTTAGGACAGAAATGCTGCGGCTGGTTTCTTAGGGAGCAGTTCTGGTTTGTTTGCTTTGTTCTTCATTTACTTGTAATAAGTACCATTGAAAAAGCCACTCCATTCATCACAAATGTTTTTATTAAGTCATCCTTCCTCTTCCTTAGATCAATGATTTCCCAAAATGGGGCATTGGAGACAATCTAATGGTGTATAGAAAGAAAATTGAGAACTTCTAATTAAGTTTATCTTTCTTTCATCCTAAACCGTGGCTTCTGCAACTTTGCTCATGCTTACTTAAAAAGTGACATTGAGTTGCTGGCTACTGTGATGATGCCGGTATCCCCATAACCTACTCCAATGCTGTGAAATGTTTTTATTGAGGAACAGAACAAGGAAAGTAGGACTCCAAAAGGTGTAAAAAGAGAGATTCAATGCAAGTTAGAGTATTAACATTTAAAGAGGAAGAATGAGAATGATTCTTTTTTCACATTCTAGGTCACATAACTGTGTAATCACTTATAAACTTTTTTTTTTTTTTTAATTATCCTCTTTCTGGATTGGAGAGGTCTCCAATTGTGGTCTTGAATTCCTGCCCCTTCTTTCTACCACTGTGGAGCAGGGCCAGCTGAAGGCTCGAAAGCCTGTGGAGGAATAGTTCTATGGATTGTTGAGTTTGCAAATAGTTTGTCCAACCCACCGGTATGCCTGAGCCTTCATTTATCTTACTTAGAAATCATTTGACTTGTTTGTTGAACAGGGTGTTTTAATACTGAATTCTCCCTCGGGCTATGGAGGGAAAATAAATGATGAACTGTGTAGCCGTGGAACACGCACAGCGTGTGGAAGGCCGCACAGCCGAGTAGGCTGTCTGCAGGGCATGATTTATGCTCTACTGTAAGAGCAGTAAGACCCCGAATATTTCCTCGACACTCTGTGTCGAGGCACTGAACTCCTCTCCAGTCTGATCCTCATTATTCTGACTTGGTGAATTTCCCAGGACAAGTTCTGAACCTCTGGCTGGGCTCCCCATCACTCGATACCCTCAGCTGTTACCTGCCTGCTCCCCACAGCCTCTCCTCCGTCACCTCCTAAGTCCAGCTGTGGCCTGGAGCTGCAAACTGACTAGTTCAAGGAAAGCTTCACATCCCATAAGAAAGCAAAACATATGCGTGCAAAACCAACATATGTTTCTTTTAGAGAATTTGAGTAAATGGAGCGCCTGCTGCTCCCTGGGCGTGGAGACTGGGGAGCAGAACTGGATGGGAACACAATCACAAAATGCACTTGAAGCCAGGCACGGATTCAACCAGCTCTAATGTGGGGGGAACCCAGATGTGTGGCGCCCACAACACTTAGTAAAAAGTGTTCCTAGGCTTTCTTTTTTTTTTTTTTTTACAGTTTTTTTTTAATTTCAAGAAAAATGATTTTAAATATAATAATGTTACATGCAATAAACCTTAATATTTCAAGAAGAATGATCTTAAAAATATAATGTTACATGCAATAAACATTAATATCTCAAGAAAAACTATTTTAAATATGATAATGTTACATGCAATAAACACCAATTATTCAAGAAAAATGATCTTACATATAATAATATTACATGCAATAAACATTAATATTTCAAGAATGAAAGGATTTTAAGTATAATAATATTACCAAAACTGTACTAACATAGTATGATATCACAAAAGTTGTAGGAAATATTAAAAATCTGGAATTAACAGGATTACTCCTATTATATTCTAGTATATATTTTTCCCCCTCTGGCTCTATTTTTGTTCATCAGTTTATGTTGTTCATTATATTTCATAAATGAGTGAGATCATATGTTATTTATCTTTCTCAGACTGGGTTATTTTTCTTAGCATGATGCTTTTAAAGTATATTTTGTCAGATATGAGTATTGCTACTCCAGCTTTTTTTTTTCTTTTTCCATTTGCATGGAAAATTTTTTTCCATCCCTTCATTTTCATCCTGTGTGTGTCTTTTGTTTTGAGGTGGGTCTCTTGTAGACAGTACATAGTTGGGTCATGTTTTTGTATCCATTCAGCTACCCTATACCTTTAGATTGGGGCATTTAATCCATTTATATTTAGGGTTATTATTGAGATGTACTTACTTATTGCCATTTTAATTCCATATGGCTAGGTTTCTCTCTCTGTTTCTTCTTCTCAGCAATCCCTTTAGCATTTCTTGTAATGCTGGCTTGGTGGTGATGAACTCCTTTAGCCTTTTTTTTTTTTTTGTCTGGGAAGCTCTTTATTTGGCAGTCTATTTTGAATGATAGCCTTGCTGGATATAGTAATCTTGGTCTCAGATCCTTGCTTTCCATTACCTTGAGTACCTCATGTCATTCCCTTCTGGCCTGTAGAGTTTCTGATGAGAAATAAGGTGTCAGCCTTATGGGAACTCCTTTGTAGGTTACAGTTTTCTCTTGCTGACTTTAAGATTCTCTCTTTGTCTTTACTTTTTGGCATTTTAATTATGATGTGTCTGGGTGTGGGTCTGTTTGGGTTCTTCTTGTTTGGGTTTATCTGTGCCTCCTGAACTTGTGTGGCTTTTTCCTTTTCCAGGTTATGGAAGTTTTCTACCATTATTTCTTCAAACACCGTCTCCATTCCTTTCTTCCTTTCTGCCGCTTCTAGCACACCTACTATTCTAATATTGTTATGTTTCACATTGTCCCAGAGCTCCCTTAAGCTGTCCTCCTGTTTTTTAATTGTTTTTTCTTTTTGGTTCTCTGATTGAGTAATATTTTCAACTCTGTCTTCTAATTCACTGATTCAATCCTAAGCTTTCCCTAATCTGCTGTGTATTCCTTCCAATGTATTCATTATTTGTGTTGTCATTCTTTATCTCAGACTATTCTTTTTTCATAGTTACTGTATCTTTTTTCATACTGTTGAGCATTTTTAACATTACTCTGAACTCTGTTTCAGATAAATTTCTTATCTCTGCTTCATTTATCTCTTCTTCTGGAGATTTCACTAGTTTCTTTCATTTTTTTTTTCTTTGTTTCTTCATTTTGGTTGTCTCTTTGGGTTTGTGACTATATTTTAGGTAGATCCTCTATACCTCTCAATCTCTAGTGCAGGACAGTGTTAAAGGCTGTTTCTGACTAATTGGATCAGGCAAAGACTCAAAGCCTCCAGAGAGCACCTCTGTCTACAGGCTAATAGGATTCCGACTTGAATTGCCCCCAGGAAATGATCCTCAGGTGTGGCAAGAGTTTTTTCAACAGGGTGGGGCAGTTGCTTCTGCCTGGAGGCTAATTGTTACTTTTAATCTCTTAAGTGGCCTCAGGGCAAGGTGTTTTCCAATACGGTGTGTTGACTGTCTCCTCCCCGCCCCTCCCTTGCCCCAGGCAAGGCAGATGTCTATGTGGGACAGATGTCCTCTGCTGCATGAGGGAATGACTCAGGCCAGGAAACTTGGGGTGTCTGCCTTCTGAGCTCTATCCCCGAGACCCCAGTCCTGTGTTCTGCTCTCCCAGCTCCAGTCCACTTCCCTCTCCCTGTGCCAGAGCACAAGGCGGGTGGCTCCACAGGGAATTTTTGTGCATTGGCCCTTTAAGGAGGTGCCTGAACTCTCATCTTCCACTCCCTGGCACACAGCACCCCGATACTTTTCACAGCTAGATGTTATGAGGGTACCCTCCTCAGTTTGGTGCTCTCTGCTGGGGAGCCCAGAACTCGGGATTAGATCCCAGAGTTCTCAGTGGCACCCTCCCCCGCCCCCCCCCCCCCCCCCCCAGCTGAGATATCTCTCTGGGACTTCAGTTGCCATCTGTGGGTGTCTGGCTAGCCCTTTTGAGCCTCTGCCCCTCCTACCAGTCTCTATGCAGTTTCCACCTTCAGTTCTTGGATATCAGGGTTCTCTCCTGTGAGTTTTCCATTGATTATTCAGGAAGCCTTTCCGTATTTCAGTTGTAGTTCCAGCTTGTTTCTGGGAGCATGTCCATGCAGCATCCTCCTACCCTGCTGCCATTTTTAATCCCCTAGGCTTTCCTTTTGACTGTTATTCAGCCAGGGGCCAGATCAAGTGCGTTGTTTTCATGCTGCTGTTTCTTAAAGTCCCACTATAATCCTTTATAAATCTCCCTGCAGGTTTGCTGTTTGGGTACAACAGTTTGATGGTCCACAGATGCTGTTATATTTCATTTCCAGTCTATGGAGTATTAATATTTTACCTGTTACAGGGATTCCTGAACAGAGTACCATTTTCAGAATACAAGGAACCCACACTCAATTTGTAGGAGATGTTTGAGTGACTTTAGGACCCTTTGGACTCTACCACACTAACATGCTCAGATGCCCAAAACAGTGATGGGGGCATGGACAGAGGCACCCTACAATTTCCTTTTCCCGGTCTCTATCCTAATTTCATTTTACTAATGCTTCCCTATCTTCCTAATCACAGTTTCCTCTATAATTGCTGGGGATGCTTTTCTACTTGCAAAAGCAGCCAGGGAACTTGCTTTAGAGAATGGAGCAAAGGTCTGCACAGCTGAAAAGAACAAGACCAAGGACCGTGTACATATGTAAGTACAGGCATCTCCACTCCCAGCTGTTGCTTAGATAGCAACACAGTTCAGAGGCCTAGAGGCAATTACTTATTGTCCTCATGAGTGTTTCTGTGTAGGTGCCTGCAGTACACTATCCTAATGTGGGCAGCAGGCCGCTCTGAGAGGAGTGCAGTTCAGGGAAGAACGGGGCCTCCTAGTCTATCCAAGTTGGCCTGGAGTTCCGGACTCTGTTACTTATCAGTGGATAAGTCATTGGGCTTCACTGGGCCTTAATTTTATTTATTTATTTATTTTTTAAATCTTCACCCAAGGATATTTTTTCATTGATTTTTAGAGAGAGGGAAAGACAGAGATAAATATTGATGTGAGAGAAACACATCAATTGGTTGCCTCTTACATGCACCAGGGAGGAGTCTGCAACCGAGGTACATGCCCTTGACCAGAATTGAACCTGGGACCCTTTGACCCACAGGCCGATGCTCTATCCACTAAGCCAAACTGGCTAGGGCTGGACATTAATGTTCTGATTCCCAAAATGAGAGTAAAAGTCCCCACCTTGCTGGGCTGCTATAAGGATTGTGTTCAGGGTGCCAGGCACATAAGTTCTCAAAAAATTAGCTTTTCCAATGTTCAGAGGCTCCCACTATGATGGGTAAGACTATAGTGAATCAGATTTATCTTTTTTTTTTCTTTTTAAGGAGAGTGCAAATGAGAAGGAAGAGCTGATAAATTTTGGATTAATGATTTCAGGGTCGAGGTAAGGCTATAGTGCAAATATTTGAATAACAGATCTGTACCTTAGCAGAGTCCATGAAACCAAAGAAGTGCCACATATTTTATGAAGGTCATTCTTCCTCTGTTCCTGTGTTTGCCCATTGGAGACAGAAAGGTCTACATACTGACAAATCAACAAATAAAGTCCTGTGTCCTCAGCTACTGGTATAGTCCTTGCCAATGTTTCAAGCCACAAAAAGTAAAAACAAAAAAGCCTCACACAACTTTCCAAGGTTGATAAAAAAAAAACTGCACAGAAATTGTAGAAAGTGTCCAAGCGAGGAATTTCTCCTAACCTAAATTATTTGTGAGTTTCTTAAAAAAAAAGAAAAGAAAGAAAATATGTTCCTCACTGGAACCAATTCTCATGTTAAATGTCTGCCTTCATCACTCATTTTATTAGCAGTCTAAACACAGACTGTTTCAATGGAGGCCATTTACAGAACACAATAAAAAGGATTCGTTACTCATTTTTCTCTTATTATCTTTCAATTGCTCTAGCTTGAGATAGTGCTTAGAGTGGACATTAGGTCCCCATTGACAGTACATTAGAGGAACGCAATTAATGATAATACTACTTGACACCTTCAAATACCCAGACAAGGGAAACGCTCTTTCCCAACCCCTTAGTCCGGGCAGCGTTGCATCACAGTTATTCCTTTCATCTCATTAAACTTCACATTTTTCACAGGAAGCTCTCCCTCTTCTGTTTGATATGATGACTCCTTCTTGGTCTGCAATAGTCACAGACCTCATTCAGTTAGCTTGGGCTATTTTTTCTTTAAAAAATACACACAAAAACACCCACCACGTTACTCTTATAATTAAGTATAATTTCTCTAGAAACAACCTGACAACAACCACTCAAAATCTAGTCGGAGATTGAATTCAAGTGCTACGTGCAAGTAGTAAGTGTTTTTGAATGATAGTCATCGGCTAATAATCCAAATAAAAATTGCAGCCCCAACTATGTCCTGGCACTTATGCCACGCATTATCACCTTCTCTCCAAGCCACTTCTGCCTTCCCCTGGATCGATTCCACTCTAACTGCCACACCTTGTTTTGGATAGACCTTACTTGGATAGACCTTACTAAAATTGGAATTGATACATTTCAGAAAGATAGATTCTGATAAATCCCACTGGCTTTTATAATTCACGTTATTGTTACTTTGTTCATATCTAAAAATGTTTACTCTTTTATTCGTAATAATCATATGGCAGCTTTCTCTGTGAAGCTCTAAACCATTTACACATCTCATGGTTCCCACGGGCTCACTTTTGATACATTTAACTACAATGGGCTTATACAAAACTGGAATTTGCATCCTCCATTTACCACTTACCACCTGTGGGACCCTGAGTAAGTCCCATAAGCTCAATACTTCCGTCTCCATGTCAGTAAAATGAGCATAGTAATACTTAGTTCTTAAGGTTGTTAAGAGCAACAGAAAGGATAGTGCCCATAAAATACTTATTGCCGTGCCTGGAGTATATTAAATGCTTCATAAATATTAGCTATTGTGTCTGCACTCACTAGTTATTAGGTAACTATTATGTGATGGGCGCTTTTATGTCCTATCTTAATTAATTCTTACAAAATTCTGTACACTTATCATTATTACCCCCCTGTTACCAATGGGAAAAAAAAACTAGCTTAATAAAGCAAATTGCTGATATGTTTCAGAACTGACTTTGGAACCCAGGGCTGTCCATCTCCAATGCATCAGAGGTGTGTGAGTTTGGAAGGAATCGAGCTCGGCCATAAACATCTGGTCATTTCCCACCTTTCCTGTCTCAGGCTTCTCGTGTGGCAGCCTAAAGGCGGCCCTGCGCCCTGCGCAGGGATGCACCAGAGCTATCCCGTGGCTGTGCCCTGGCCTGGAGCAACAGAAGAGGCTCATCCACAGGAGCGCTGTTTATTGGTGATTACTTTGAAGAAACTTGGTGCCACCTTCTCAGAAAAATAGTCTCAGGTCGTGGGTAATTTATAGTACTCGAGGAAGGAAGGAATGGATTAATTCGCAGGAGGCCCGTAGTATAATGTTGATAGAAATGATTGCATGTAAGTTAAAAACAGAGCAAAAAATACTGTTTGGGTTAACTTCAATTGTACAACTTTATTCTGTTGTTGTTGTTGTTGTTTTTTCATGATATAAGCTGAGCTTCAGAAAATGTGGTCTGCATTTAAAATCACTTAAACATCCATCTTCTTAAATGATAGGTTTCCTGAGTTAAAAAATTAACTGAACTTTGATTTCTATCCTTGAATAAATCATTACAAGTGAAATCTCTTTAAAAAACTTTAAAATGTGCACAAATAACCATCAAGTCATTTCAAATAGAAAGGAAATCTGGCGGCATTAGGATTTAGAACATCCCCTTTAGAATGATCATGGACTCGTTGTTTGAAAGCATTGTAGTTGGGTCAGATGGATTTGTAGCAGCTTTAGGAGCAGTTGATTTCTATTGCATAGCAAGTGGGAAAGGAAGACAAAGGGGAAGAAAGAATTAGGAGTCTATTATAAAGCTCCAGGCTGGCTTCCTTCACATTAATTCATTTAATTCTCCCAATTGCCTAGAGTCTGCTGACATCCCTTTAGACTACTGCATGTGTCCCAGAAATATCATACCCTATTGTTTCTCTACCGTAAGCTCATCTTTTGGAAAATGCCTTGCCCACGTGAATTTGACACATCGCTGTTGTCTTCCCAGCTACGAACTTCGCTCTTCTCAGATTGTCTACCCCACACTTCCCTCATCCAAAATTCTATTCCTCATTTATCTGCCTCCCTCCCCATCCCCCACACTCCATTCCAATCTACCTCTCCTAACCACTGTGCCTACTCTTTCTTAGCCTTGAAATCATGGTCTGCAAGACACCTCCACAACTCAGCAGGATGGGAAATACTCTCCCTGTTTTAAAGATGAGGAGTTTTTTTAAAAAAACAAAACAAAACTGAAGCTCAAGGCAAGGTAGCTAGTCTTGGAGCCAGAATCTGAATTTTGAATTCATGTATTTGACTAATGACTTAATTGACATATAAATACAAGTCGTTCTGATCCCCAAATTCATGCTGTTAAAACTATATCCCACAGAGCACAGAAAATAAGATACAATGGTTGAATCCTCCATGATAATTCTGACCCAGGGTCTCCACCTCATCAGCTCTTCCTATATACTTCCTATATACCATGGCAGGTGAGAAGAATAGTACCTTATAAGCAGTTTAAGGGAGAAAATGCTTCTATCAGCAAATATATAATGGATCAAAATATACTAGCAATAAAGAATAAGGGGAAATGTCTTATGTTTAAATTAAAAGGTACATTTAGAATATCTGAAAAGATAAATATTTAGTATCAAGCTTTTTATTCACTATTATTAATATTCCAACCCTTCAACCCACATTTCTATTTTAAGTCAATCAATTTAGACCCTTAATTGAGACAGTTCTCCTGACACTTTCATTCAGCCAGCTATTCCCCTGAGAATGGGAGGAATCTGGGTGGTTGTAGTGCTGCTAATAAATATTAGATAATGATCTGAACAGTCTGTGGGAGGAATGGCATGAGGGGAGGTGGGGGGATTGCTCAGCAGGTGGCTCCAGCCATTGTTGGGCATGCCATCATCAGTCTTCTCTCCCACCCCCTTCCCACCTAGGTGCCAAGGAAGGACATATGTGGGTATGGAAGGCTGGAAATACCCAGGGCTTTGCCATCAAGAAAATTCAAGTTCTCCCGGCAATGCCTTTTGCTAGCTGTGTGGCCTTGAGCGAATTACTAAAATTCACTCAGTCTTGGTTTCTCCCACTGCACAAATCTGGACAATAACTACCTCACATGGTTCGGAGAAGAATGAAGGAAAGAAATGCTTGTGAAAACTTCCAGCTTTCACAAACAGAAAAGGAAGACATGGTAGATTTTAAACACGTGTTTGCTTTCTTATTTCCTTTCAAAATCCAACATAGCAGGAAAAACAAATGTTTCCTAATCCCAAAATGAAAACACATGCTAGAAAAATCACAAAGCCATCTCAGATCATGCAGATATAAGTGGAATACCATGTAAGGGCTAGCCCAGTATCTTTTAATAATATATTTTATGCCTAAGTCAGCAAGGGAGCCTTGGAGAGTGGATCAATTTCTCTTTCTGACACTCCTACTGAAGGAAAATAGGTTAATAGATTTTCCTGAGTATAACCAGAATGTGGAAATAAAACTGGACTGTTCTGAAGCGAAAGACTAAAACCATCCAGAGTCTTACCTGCTAAATCCAACAGTTCCAACTTTATTAACCGAATCATTTTATTAGTTACATACTTTATTATAGAACTGTTCAGAGTGATTTATAAAACATTTAGGTCCTTTTTAAAATGTGACACGGATATGCTTGGGACACTCAAGTCCGTGTGTATGTTGTCATGCAAACATGAACACATGGGTTACTTCAACAAGGAAAGCGTTGGTTCTCTTCTTTTAGGACACGAGTCTCGTGGCCTCTTCATTTGCTTCCCCCATAGGGGTTCCTCGGTTCTCTCTTTGTTTACACTAATGTAATAAAGTGTCCCTGGGGAGTTCTGGCTAAACATAATATTAAATAGTCAGCAACATAATCCATTATTTTACCAGCAGGAATGGCTTGTTTACTTAATCTCTCGTTTAAAAACAGTCATTTCTGGAAAGGCATTTGTACCTTCCTATTTTGACAGCATCAGGAAGCTCCATTGTTAATCAGCAGCATGTTAAATCAAAAAGACATACATAAAGGCGACAGCCAAGATTTGTCAGCTGGATTGGCTTTTACAACGTAAAGCTGTAAAAACATTTATAGGAGGAAAAACCATATAGCAGCACTGTAAGCACATACCGTGTGACAAAGCTGAACCCAGGTGAATCCACAGACAGAATCATGCATTAAATACCCAATTTCATTTTAATACACTATTTTTATAAGACAGGAACACCTAGAAATTAAACACTAAAGATGGGGAAGAATATTAAGAATTAATGAGTGTATGGGAAAGATAAAGAGTCATGGATTCTGAGTTACTAAATATATTGGTTGATTTATTTTGACAGGTGCAGTTTAGTTTTAATGATTTCAAATAACACTTCATGGTAGGATACTAAAAGTCCTGCTGTGTGTGTATGTGCATGTGGTAATAAAATCTTGTAATATGAGTTTCACTCTAAGTCAGTCTTAGTGGCTAAATCTTCATTAAGAGTAAGTTGTTCTTCAGGTTTGTATGTCAGTGAGGTGAAATTACGCAGGCCACTTCTAATTTATGATTTTTCTGAACGTTGCTATTTATCTCAAGTTCAAAACAAAATTTCTTTCTGAAGAGAACACTGAGTCTTTATCTGCTTGACAGAAATTTAAGCTCTAGTGTCAAGTTTTTATGTGACTTCTAGTATATTACTTTACTTTCTGCCTCAGTTTCCCAAAGATGCCAAGTAGGAAGAGTCATTTCCTGGTGAGAGAATGAATCAATATTTGTAAAGAACTTTAAGATCTCTCAATGAAAGAACTCTTCATGAAGGAAAATCTTATGACTTATTAAATAAAAGAGCAAAGACGGTAGATTTCAAACACTGTGTAAGTTATTGAAGACTAAAAAAATACCAGAGGAATATAATTTTCTTCAGAAAGACATATATCATCAGACAGACTATAATACACTGATGAAAGATATATTAAAAGGGAGTTTGATGAAGCCTTTGGGGAATTAGGTACCATGTCATTGGCACAATGACTAAGATTCATGTTATAAAAACTCTAAATCAAATATGACCTAGAAGGTTGAATGAAATGTGATCAGTTCAATTGAAACCTAAAGGAAAGGCTTCTATTAATCCCCCCAACCCTTTTCATGACTCTTGTTCAGTTTGAGCCTCTAATGCTTCTTCTACATACTACTATTGATGCTTCATTATTGATTCAGATAACCCTTTCCCTCCTTCCTTATATACCTGAAGAGCCAGGTAATTGAGGAATACATCTGTCCCTTCCTCTCTCACTTCTTGCCTTTGGTTTGGGGGAAGAAGGGTACAGGGCTGTAGACAGGTAAGAGAAACATTGCACATATATGGTTGTCTACGTAACTTCAGTTTGAATAGAAGTTCACTTTGTCCTTGAGAGTTCTCACTTGCAAATAAAGCTTGGCATTTTTATTAATACATTTTTATTAATACACATTCTATTTTGCACAGAAAGCATCAAATGTTCACAAAGGCCCTGGCCAGTTTTGCTCAGTGGATAGAGCACTGGCCTGCAGACTGAAGGGTCCAGGGTTCGATTCCTGTCAAGGGCATATGCCCGGGTTGCAGGCTCGATCCCCAGTTGGGGGCATGCAGGAGGCAGCCGATCAATGATTCTCTCTCATCATTGATGTTTCTATCTCTCTCTCCCTCTCCATTCCTCTCTGAAATGAATAAAAATATATTTTAAAAAATGTTCACAAAGTATTGGGAAATAAAATGTTTCATTTTATCAAGGGAAAAATAATTGAAGCCAAAGGTTAGTTCTGAAGAAGACCTTGAGAGTTTGGCTCATGGATGAAAATTCCAGCTCTGATGGTAATTTTCTCCATGATGACCACCATCCTCTGCATAGGGAATTGCATAGTAAGCCAACAGGGAGACTGGCTCATGGGAATAGGTGGTCCTAGAAGTACCTCAGGTCTTGCATTATTTTCCAGTAGCACTGATCATTTTTTCACCATAGGATATTAGGAATTCTCAAATCATAAGTCACTTGAATGAGAAGAAAAGAGTTTCTCTGAAATAAATCCCAGATGAGGATCATCCTATCTAATAAAAGAGAAACATGCAAATTGACCGTACCACCTCTACGGCCCACAAGCCATGCCCACCAGCCAATCAGGAGCAAGTATGCAAATTAACCCAACAGGATGGCAGTTAATTTGCATATCCAGGTGCAGAGCGAAGACTGAAGACAGCGTAGAAGGAAGCCAAGTGCTGCAGAAGGGAGCGAAGCTGCAGAGAAGCAAGCGGGGTGGCGGAGAAGGGAGGGAAGCAGGCGGGGCGGCGGAGACCGCCGCAGGAAGCCCTATTGCAGGAATCTTCCTGCAACGGGCCTCTAGTCATTTCATAAAGTTGAATCTCATGGTAATTTAAGAGGCAAGCTCAGACTGAAGAGTGAGTTGATAATGTATGTGGAAGTGCCCACTGCAGTGATGGATACATAGTAAGAGCTTAAAATATCCCAGTTGAATATTTTGCACAGAGAAAATGTGTTGAAAAAAGAGATGAAAGAAATGGATATCACTACTATGTAATATGGACAAATCCAACAAGATTCTCTTATACAATCTGAATATGAATCCAGGCTACTAGAGTTGGATGTTGTTATGGATTGAGTGTTTGTTGTCCTCCCAAATTCACATGTTGCAATCCTACCCTCCAAAGTGATAGCATTCGGAACAGAGTGGGGGCCCTTGGGAAGTGATTAGGTCATGAGGGTGGAGCCCCTAAAGATGGAGGCCACTAGTTCACTCTCACGCTGCTCTCCCTGGGACATGTGAGGACACCAGGAGAAAGAGACTGTCCACAAGCCACAGAGTGAGTTCCCATCAGACACTGCATCTTCTGGCACCTTTATCTTAGACCTTCAGCGACCAGAACTGTGAGAAATAAATGTTTAAGCCACCCAGTCTATGGTGTTTTTGGTATGAACTAAGATGTGAACCACAATATTTTATTTAGGCATGCTGAAAAGTAACATGCCACATTCTTTCAGACCAACTATTGTATCCTGTTACTATCTCTAAGCATTTGGGAGCTATTTTCCATCTGCTTCTAAACATTAACCATTAACCCCTCCCAAGAAGTTAGAATTGAGACCAAGCATATTTAAGTGATTGATCTTTGCTTTATCTCTCCCATGGATGAAAATATAAATGCTCCTTTCCTCCAAAAGGAAAAGAGAAAAAAAATCTAAAAAATACCTAGCTGATTTGATACAATTTGAAAATCAATTGAGAATTGAAATGATGGATAATCATAGTATACAGCTAAGAGGTTGCATTTAACAGTTATATTTTTAGAAAACTACATTTTAAATATGGCAGTAATTATCATATCATGAAGGAGACATTCTTAAAAAAATTTTTTTTTTTGCAGTTGCACCTGAGAACTGGGGGAACAAAAACTGATGTTAGGAAAATCACCCTCACTAAGGAAATACATTTTGCCAAAGACATGTTGAGAATTTGTACAGAAAAGAGTGGCTAGGGGGTAGAATGATTATGGAGTCCAAAATAAAAACTGAAGTTATTTCCCATTTCAAGATCACCTATAACTCCGACTTATAACCTCAGAAGTGATTAATACATTTAGTGGTCGGTTTGCAACTCAACGTGTAGAACAAGTTTGTATTTGTCCCTTTATATTTTCCCATTTGGATTTTATTCTTGTCTCTATCAAGAATCAACCATGTGAGTTAGGTTCCTTTGTAGCACACAGTTTTTTCATCTATAAAATAATGGAATGAAACTAGATCAGTGTTTCTCAAACCTTAATGACCATTTGAACCATCTGAAGGTCTTGTTTAAATTCAGAAGGTTTCTGGGGATGAGCCTGAGAGTCTATGCTTCTACCCACATCCAAAGTGATGCTGGTCCAAGAACAATGTTTTGGGTAAGGATGATAATTTTAAGTTTTCTTTCATCTCTGTAAGATATTCTTTACGTACCTCAAGAATTCATGTTTTCATTGTTACATTGCTTGAATTGCCTGTCATGTTTTGGATATTTGTTTTCTTGCCTTCTCTCAGTACCCAGAAAAAAAGTTCAGCATAGGTTTTACTTCTAATTATTTATAGTGTCTCTTTGAAGTCTGTCTCAGACGCTGGACGTAGTCAAGTTTTAATAAAAAACTACAGGCTGGGAAAGACTAAATTCACTCCCCTAGGTTTAAGACCACAGACCCTTTGAGGTCCATTGATACCATGACCTCATTCTCCAGTCACCTCTCCTTTAATACCTTTTAATGTCCTTTGAATACTCAATTAACACTCCATTAAATGACAGATATTCACTATGCTTCCTTTCATTTTCCTGGACTGTGGTCATCACCTGCAAATGAGGCAACTCTTAGACAGTTCTCAGGTGAGGAAGTGTGGTGTAGATGCCAGAGCAAGAGGCTGAGATTCAGAGTTCTCGGCTCCGTCATTGAAATTGAGATGTTTATCCTTAGGCATAACAGCAAGCAACAACTTTTAAGTGCCTTATTAAAGCACTGGGTTTATTTCTAGTTGTCTGCTATAAAGTACTTTAAGAGGCTTAGTTGTAAAGTACTGGCTTACTCACATAAGTGACTCCCCATCCCCACCCCAAGCCCATATGGCAAGCTTGGGTGAGTTACTTATTCTTTCTAGGCCTTGCTTCCCTTATCTGTAAAATAGGGGGGAATTTTATAAGACTGTTAAGATTAAATGAGTTGATGCCTGTCAAATATTTAGATGTATACTTGGCACATCATAAGTACAACATATGTATTTTCCAACATTACCCCTCAAGATCAAACTGTTAAATCTTATTTCAAAACATTTGCGTTCATATATCTCTTAAGTAAATACACATTTCCTGCTTGCTGTATACAAATTATTATTTAGCAGTCATGGTAATCCCTAGTATTAATAAAGCCTTATAACTTATAAAAATCTTGGTAAATGATAAATATTGTAATTAAATATTATTTTAATTAATTTTATTGTGTGTAGACACTGTAGGAAGACATAAAAATTGCCTGACACATATTCTGTCCTCAAAAACAGTCTTATGGGGGAGAAAGACATGTACTTAAATAAATATAATAAAACAAAGAAGGCCTATTACTTATCATTGAGTTGGGAAATAACATTCAATATTGCAAAACAAACAAAATACAAGTAGTTATATTACTGCTTCAGTTCCTCCATTTCACTTAACTCCCAAAGACTTAATTTTAATCTTCATGAAATTATTTTCTCCAAATAGAGGTAGCATTATTTTTTTCTGAACATAAAAGCAATATATAGAAAAGCACAGACTCTTAGGAAGATTAGGGAAAACAGAGGAAATGGTAACTGTTATTTGGAAGGGAACATACAAGGGAGGGAGCCTTAATTTTTGTTGTTTATCCTTTTTTTAAAATTTCTTTATTGATTAAGGTATCACATATTTGTTCGCATCTCCCCACTCCCATCCCACACCCCTCCCCACACATGCCCCCACCCCCCTGTTGTCCTTAACCGCTGGTTAGGCTCATATGCTTGCACACAAGTCCTTTGGTTGATCTCTCCCCTTTTCCCCCTGTTTATCCTTATGTATTCTTTAAATTTTATAGCATGTGCAAGTATTATCTATTAAAAATAAATATCTTTTAAATTAGTAGATGTATATTGAAATATACATCATATGATATATAAAGTTATAAAATAGAAAATAAAATTTCTCATAATGCCACCATGAACTTAACATTTTGATATCCATGTTTCCAGATTCCTTCAGGCATACATACATTTTTTTTTTTTGGTACAAAAATAAGATCATTATGGGCACATGTAATACCTTAATCAATAAAAAAAAATTGAAAAAAATGAGATCATGATACATAAGATCCTTGTAAAATATTTTCTGTGCCAATAAATATAAATCTTTACAACATAACTTTTAATGTCTGTGTTATGTTTTACCTTAGATGTTGATTTAATCAACCCTCTATAGAATAGTATTTTCAACAGTTTTGTAATGAATACCTTTGTACATATATATTTGTGCAATTATCTTCTTAGAATAAAGGTTTAGAAGTTCAATTTCTGGGTAAAAGATTTGCATGTAAAATTGAGATTTAAAAGAAACTGAATATGAATACAGAAATGATCCATTTCTCTCAGTTCTCCCACAATGGTAGAGAAGTGCTTTGTGGTTCATATGGAACAAAAGAGATGGAATCCCTGTGGCTTCCCCAGAACTGGAAGGGGTAGGGTCTGTTTACCTCCAGCATCAAAGGCCCTCAGAAAGGGATGTACTCTCAGTCTGTCAAAGGAACAGCTGATGGAGCCCCACATAAAGCAAGGGAAGGGAACTGAGTGGACAAAACAGAGAGAGAAGTGCGAGGTAAATATACTGTGTGAGGACTTTATTTTTATTATATTTTTATTTTTAAAATATATTTTTATTGATTTCAGAGAAGAAGGGAGAGGGAGAGAGGGCTGGAAATATCAATGATGAGAGAGAATCATTGATCGGCTGCCTCTTGCATGCCCCCCTACTGGGGACCGAGCCCGCAACCCAGGCATGAGCCCTTGACCAGAATCGTACCCGGGATCCTTCAGTCCACAGGCCAATGCTCTATCCACTGAGCCAAACCAGGTAGGGCTGTGTGAGGACTTTAGATGGGACACCACTGGACAGTCTCAATCAGGGAATGGTACAACTTGATTTGCTCTTTAAGAGCTCAACTGGAGGTAGGTGAGCCCAGTGATGGGACCAGAGAGGGAGGGAGAAGGTGGTCAAATACACAACACATCTTGAAGGTGGGGCCAAAGCATTCTGCAGCATCTAGGACGCTGCTGCATGTTTACTGAAACAAAAGTAAAATGCATTAGGCAAAGTATGAAAGTGTCAGAAATTGTAACTAAACTCTAGTTGTCAGAGACATGACAGTTTATGTATATTCTGATTGATTTAAAAAAAAACCATCTGTTTTTAGTGATGAAAAATAAAACCATATGGTATGATAAAATGATATGAATAAATAGAGCAGAAATTGGAAGCAGATGGGTCAAGGGATGGCCATGTCATGGCAGTGACAACTCCGCCAGGCCCATGTCACTGAAGCTGGGTTACTTCAGCTTCTTCTCCTGATTCCGGCCTGGCTCCTGGTGCACCTTCTATGGTAAAGGAGGCCAATGCATAGGGTAGTGTGAGCTCTGAACAGGTGCACAGAAATTGGGGCAGTGGACGGTAAATATAGCCTAAAAAGAATTAGAGGAAAGTGACATTGCAAAACATCCCTTATAACCACCTGTATTAGTCAGGGTTCTCCAGAGAAACAGAATCAACAGTGTGTGTGTGTGTGTGTGTGTGTGTGTGTGTGTGTGTGTGGTGTGTGTGTGTGTTTTAAGGAATTGGCTCACACAATTGTGGAAGTAAGTCCAAAATCTACTCGCAGATTTTGTGCTTAATCGGCTGGCTGGCAGATTGGATTCCCTGGGCAGAGTTGCAGTTCAAGTCCAAAGGCTTTCCCTTGCAGAATCCCCCCTTGCTTGGGGGAGGTCAAGTTTTTGTTCTGTTAAGGCCCTCAGCTGATTAGATGAGGCCCATCCACATTCTGGAAGATGATTTTACTCAAAATCCACTAATTTAAATGTTAATCTCATTGAACACACACATTCACAAAAAAATTCAGAGTAATGGTTGATCAAATATCTGGGCACCATGGCCCAGCCAAGTTAACACTTAAAATTAATCGTCATAGCTCCCATGCCCAACCTCCATACACTCACACTTTTGCAACAAAGGGGAAAAAAGTTAGGGGTGTAGGGATAACAATGCTGGTGCCATTTGGTTGGCCCCTGATTGTACCCCCAAGCTGGTAGTGGAACAATATACATTTTTTTCTCTAAGTGAATAAATGACCCAGTGATAAACTGTAAAATTCAACTCTCCTCCTTCTCCCCACCATGAATACATATGACCCTTTTACCTTTACAATTCCTAGCCTACGGCCATTACACTGAATGTCCAGTGAAAGTTAAAGAATGACACCAGAAAAAACATAAACAGGTAAATGAAAATTTACTTCTCATTGCCTCCTCTGGGGAAAACGCAGAAATCAATTTTATATGTTTGGTCGGTAGGAAGGCCCAGACCTCTGAATTATTTGCTGCTGTTAAGAGCACCAGTCAAGGTGGGCACCTCGCTTTTAAAAGCTGAGCAGTTAGGGCTGCCTTGAGGTGAAGTAGCCAGTGCACTAGCAAATCCTCTCCCAAGAGCCCAGGACTGAGACTCAAGATAGAACACCAACATTATTAATGGTTCAAATTTGCATCATTCTTTGAAGCAGGCCAAGTGCTTCAGCAGCTTGGCTCTGAGAAACATTTAAAGGTGCTTAGTCCCACTTAGTCTCTCTAGTTTGAGAGTCATATTATTGACTCTTTAAAAAGTACAGTCTACACTGCAGGCCCCAGCATCCCCAAATTGTTATGTCACTAACATTCAGTTTAGAAAAATAGCTTTCTCACAAAAAGCACCCACAGCCCATTTCTGGGGCTTCTCCCCGCAGGATGTCTCCTCCTGTTCCAGAATGACAAAACACCAAGTAAATAAACCCGCAGAAAGCAAACAGTGGGTTTGTAGAGCATGTCAGTCCCTCAGAAGCTGTGTAAACGACCTTTGCTTTAAAAAAACACACACACACACACAAAATTCTTATTGTCCCCTTTCCTCTAAGAAGCTAAAAAACAGAAAGACCTGTAATGACTTTCAAACTTTCCAAAAGGGTATGCATGACACTATGACACTCATTTTAAAGAAGGGGGAAGGGAGGCCCTTCACTCCATGGTTTACATTCAGTTCAATGCCAAAGCCAAGACCAAATTCCACAAACACTCACTTTCTTCTGTGTATAAATTGCCCTGGTAAGTGTCAGATTCAGGTTCTGATCTTCAAATATCTATTTTTCACTACTAAAATTTGGTCAAAAGCTTTCTTTTAGTTGACAAGTGGAATGAAGACAAAAAAAAAAACAACTGGTATTTTTTAAAACTAGGGAATAATGGCTCTTTCAACGTGATTTATGCTTAAGTTAAGAGAAAAAGATGGATATATTTCTGTCTTGAAGAGTTTCCTGGTTTTACACATTTCCTTTATTTTTTAGCAGCTAAAGGCACACCAATAAGACTCCCAAGAAATACCAGCCATACATAAAATTTTTGTACCTTTATTATTTCTAAGAGCTCAAAGCAGTTTGGAATAAGAATACAAATGTGAAAGAAAATAGTGCCTACTGCAATGCCTGGCATAAAACAGACAATAACTCACAATGACTTGGATTATAGCATTGCTTTACAATATGCCTGCTTCTATGGTTTCCTTCGCCTCATGGTTTGGGCTAGAAAACAGTTTATTATTAAGAAGAAAAAAAAAGATTGAAGGAAATATATATATATATTTTTTCCACCCAAGTCAAAGCTCTCTACCGGTCACCAGGTATATTATATCTCCCTAAATTCTCAGTCCTATGAGATAAGATGTCCATTTCACAGGTGATAAAGCTGAGGCTCAGATAAACTCATTGACTTGTAAAGAAACTGTTAAGGGACACCATTGGGATTTGAATCCAAGTCTCTTCATTCCTTATACCCTTTTTTCACTACTTTGAGCTGCAGTATTATTCTGTGACTACCCATCTCATGCCAATTTAAAACGATTTGTCAGTACCATTGTCTGCTTTTCAAATTGGGCATTAATAGTTGTTAGACTTTTAGAGTGTGACAGGTTTCACGAAAGTAATATAGCATTGTCATGTATGAAGGCTTTGTTTCCAACGAGAATAATATAATTAAAGTTTTTTACTATCATATGAATCAGTTACTAGCCACATTCTTGTTTGGAAATATTTTATTCACGTTTTCAGGAATATGAAACTATCGAGTAATGGAGCAAGGATAAAGGTAAGAGAAGATAGTGAGTAAGAGAGTTTCTCATCTGGGACCACTAGTACTCCTGGCTTAGTTTATAGATTACAAATTAATAGCTTATGCTATTAAATATCATCAAACTTTTGCATAATTTATTCTTCCTTTGAAATGGAGCCAAGACAACCTCAGGACCTTTGTACTTACTGTTCCCTAAGCCTCGGGTACTCCACTCGCCTCATTTAAGATTGTGCTCAAATGTCACCTTATCTGAGAGGTTTTCCTTGACCCTCCCATGTAAAATGTCACCCTCCCTTGACCTTCTTATTGTTACTTTTTGTACCTTCCCCTGCTGTGCTCTTTTCCATCTTACCAACCGCCACAAGACATGTGACATTTCCATGTGTTTATTTTTGAGCTCTCGATGACAATAGTAGAATGGAGCAAAGCTTTGTTTGGTTCACTGTATTTTGAGATCCTTGAACAGAGCATATAGTAAGTACTCAATAAATATTTTTGAATGAATAAATGTAAGCAGAGGTTTGTTTTATTTATCATTGGTTAATTCACTTTCTAAATCTAACTTAAAGCATTTACGTCTTAAAGAAATTGGTTTGGGAAACCTTGAAAAATCCTTGAGTCCCTTCCCTACAAGGCATGAAATTAAAATGAAATCCTCCAAGAATTTATCAACTGGATCTATTTCAGAGGCACATATGAGTGTAAAAGTCAATCTTTAAAAGTATAAGAAAAAAAAATCATAGTGCTCCATTAAAAAGCTAGTTGTAATGACCTATTTTAAAAAATAGAAGAGATTTAATTTTTCAAAGACACATGCAAGTCCTCTATGTTATTCGAAGGATGATAGGAATATATTTCAGCTTATTTAAAACTAGAGGTTTTAAGTCATTATCTGTAATCAAATAAAGCAAGGACCTAATTCTTTCCTTACCTCTGATATCTGTATTCCCAGCACTTTCTCTCTCAAAACAATACAAAACAAAACAACCCCAAAACTCTATGTACAAAATCTGAAAACAAGTCAATATTTGTTTCCAGCAGATGGCACTGCAAATCAAGTCTTTATAAGTCTACTAACTTACTTCTTTGATCACAGTAATTTATTTGTTCTGTAGTAATACCATCTAAAACAACTTACACAGTAGAAACAAAAAGATTGGGGTTTTGAAGCTACAATAAAGTTGGATTGTACAACATCCCAGTACTGATTTTTCTTCTCTACATATCATAGTTGCATATTTATGAAGAGATTGGATGGGTACAGCAACATTGTTTGCTCCCTTCTACATGAAACCCACTTTTTGATATTGGATTGGGGTTGCCAGTTTTAATTTGTTTAGTCCATTTTATAAGTCCAATGGGACTCTCTACATCTATGCACAGTGCCAAATTCGTTCTCATTTAGGCCCATTAATGTACAGAGGCAAAACTGTTCCAGGTCATAAAAGGTCATAAAGCACATCCTTGACCTGTGCTGTGTGTGTGTGTGTGTGTGTGTGTGTGTGTGTGTGTGTGTGTGTATGTGTGTGTTGGTCAATAAATAATCTTGGTCATAGAGAATATTAATGATTCCAGACAACTTCAGCTCCACAACAAACATGATACATGCGTATTTTCTAGAGACAGCAGATCTGGATCCAGCTTTGTACATAAAGGGATTTTTGTTTAAAATGTATTTTAAAATAATTTAAAAGAGATGTTACACATGCTATAGACTAGAACATATTAAATGTAAAAACACCTAAAAGAGCCTCTGGCACAAAAAAGGTACTAAGTAACCCCCAACCCCCTTTCTCCTCTCTCTAACAGAGTGGCCAGATAAGGGGCCAGTTCTTGAGAGCCAGGCCTCGCTCCCTGTGCGAAGTTACTTGAGATGTCTGTCATTTCATCTCCTGGACTCTAACTTCCTTGCCTCTCAAAAGGGCTGGAAGTGACGCTGAAAGATCTAAAAGACTCTGCCTAATATAAAATAAGATTCACAAGTGACATATGTGATTCTAGGCACCCTCTGAGGCTGGTGTGACTAGTCAGGGTATTTATCTTCCTCTGGGGAGGAAAAAAACCCATCAGTCAAAACTGGCTCTTCCATAAGTAACTCATCTCCATTCTTTAAATAAATGTCATGGAGTCCAAGCATCATGAATTTTATTTACATACCCTGGGCACAGTTATTTTTCTCTCCTGTTGACAAAGAAGCCTGAAACTCCAAATGTACAAGAAGCAATAGTGGGTTCCTGAAATGTCTAGAAATGCAGGAGGACGTGCTCTGATAGGTGACATCTTTGCACACCACTACTCATCACTACACTTAGTTAGTACTCTTGACCTGTTTAAACAGCGATTTCAATTACCCCAGGCTTTTCTCAGATTGACTGTCATAGGTACTCTCACCTCAGCCCCAGACACTTTTATGGGCAACTCAAATCCATACAGTAAACGCAAAAACACAACAGTCATCTAAATGAGGCAGAAACATGACTTGAATGGTAGGACAGAGAAGGTCCTTGTGCTCTTCTTCTGCACATCTGTTCACTTCATTTTCCTCTCTTTGCGACCCCAGAGTTTACACCCTCGCCGTTTCAAATTGGCAGAGATGCAATAGAATATTATGGAAAGCAACTTGTGCCTTTGGGATGAGGTAGATTGATAAGCACTCTTTAGTGTTTGAAAGGACCTTACACAACATCTAGTCCAGTCCCCACGTTTTATCCAAGAGAAAAGACTGGCTCAGAGAGGTCGGTTGACTTATACAAGTCACACAGAAATTAGTGATGCAGCAATGATGAGGTCGTTTGACTCCCAATATACAGGCCAAGTGCTTGAACTGGCAATAGGGGAAAGGGTGAAAAAAATAAGGTAGGGTCTTTAGATTTTACTCTTAATGACCTTGCAAAGTGAAAACACTATCTTACATAGCCTAAGAGACAACACCTTTAGGTTTCAAGCCTCTATTCCAGTGATGGGCAACCTTTTGAGCTTGGTGTGTCAAACTTCGCCAAAAAACTGAGCATAACTCGGGTAGTGTGTCATTTTGAGGAAAAAACATTATTTCGCAAATGTTTCATCCTCAGGAGCAGCAAATGTTTTATCCTCGGCTTGCGGCCACCTCAGCGGCCGCGTGTCATCAAAAATGGCTACGCGTGTCAGTGCTGACACGCGTGTCATAGGTTCGCCATCACTGCTCTAGTACAACATTTTCAGAGTTTTTCATCTCATGGCACACATAAACTGATTCCTAAAATTCTGTGGCACACCAAAAAATATATTGTATTTTTTTCCAGGCTGACAAAAATAGGTATAATTTTGATTGATTTTAAAAAATAGTGATTCTATACTTTTTGCTCCCAAATGACTTTAAAAAAAATCAGGTGTTTTCCTGGCCCATTTGGCTCAGTTGGTTGGAGCATTGTCCCATATACCAAAAGGTTGTGGGTTGGATTCCCTGTCAGGGCACATACCTAGGTTGTGGGTTCAATCCTTGGTGGGGGCACGTACAGCAGGCAACCAAGTGATGTTCTCTCTCCCATTGATGTTTCTCTCTCTCCCTCTCCCTTCTCCTCTCTCTCAAATCAATAAGTATATTCTCAGGTGAGGATTAAAAAATAATAATAAATAAAAATTAAATAATTAAAAATCCAATGCCTATAATCATATATATATAAGGATTTCTGGCACCAAGAATTAACCAATCATATGCAACCTTATTATGCCAAATGACCAGTAAGAGGCAACTGTATTATTTGACCTATATATTCTTGGTTCAAGATAAAGCATTCACACCGGATGGCCATTGTTGTGCTGGTTGTTGTCATTTTTTTTATTTGACAATCTAAGAGAAAAGAGTTAAGTGTCCCTGGTATTGCACATTTTAAAAATTCCTGTGGCACACCAGTTGAAAATTGCTGCTCTAGTAAAAAGAAGACTGCAAAAATTCTTCAAATACTTCGTTATTTTGGGGGGCTTTGGGGAGGCTTCCCCCCCTTCTGCTTTTGTGTTAAGCAAGTTATATCTAATATCTCATTGGAGATTTCCTGTATGAAAAAAACACTCTTCTTTAGGGTGTTTCCTTTTCTTAGTGGGAAATAACAGGTTAAACATGGGTTAAACATGAGCAAGTTGGTTGAAGATCGTTGTACCAAGATTTAAGTAAACATATATCTTTAAAATAAATAAAATAAGTAATGTGCATATAATTTTTGACTCATCTTGTAATAATTTTTGTGAAGTAATACTTAGAAACACACAGAATATGAGGAAAAAACTTTTCAAGTTTAAAAAAAATTCCTAATTTGTGCTGTATCATCGGGCAAATAGAAATAGCATCTAAATATTTTCCAATTGAGAAATATAATTTTAATGTTTTATAGAATTTAGTCTCAGTCATTTGAAAGAATTCCAAAGACCCTTTGAATGCATAACTTAGGTGTGTAGGTACATTTTAAAGTGATGAAATTCGTGGCTTAACCATAGTTTAGAAACAACATAACAGTTACAGTCAGTTGGTGTGATCAAAGATTTATTTTTACCAAGATTTTTAGTAAATGTTAACAATATATAGAGAAATCTTGTAAAGTCATGAGATGTACATGGTTAAATTTTTCTGAGTGGAATGTATTATGCCTTCTTTTCTTTGAAACATTCAGTTTTTACCAAGGCTTTATCCTTGACTAACAATACTGGATTTTTTTTTCTTTATGTTTAATTGATTTAGTGTGGATTCTACATCTGGATACTCATCTCCCTAAAGTGTCTGGTTCTGAAATAAAAATGAAAGTTGGAAGGTATTGGAGTGGGATGAAGGGGCGGCTTTAATTGCCTCGGGAGTCTTCTAACCAATTTTCATTTGCCTCTTTGGTGTCCTTGAATAAAGGAGGATGGAGGGAGAATACAAAAAAGCTAAGAAACTTTTAAGAAGTCACGTGGAAAAAGCAATACAAAAGCAGAAGGTTGACAACCTTTGAGAAGTTTCACCATAGACAACGTTGAGATTCTTTGTGATAACAATGCAATAATTGTGTGCTCTGGCTTCATGGTTTTCTTTTCTTTATCGTAGTACAAAAAAATTCCAACTCCTCCACACTTTTGTAGACTATAGACAAAGTAATATAGGGGTCTGAGTACCAAAAACATAGAGACTCAATTACCTTGGAGAAATCGGAACAGAATGTGTACACCATCCTCAAGTTAGGGATTAGTGTTCCTTTGCATTTGTTTTTTATTTTGATGAAATAACATTCCGTGCATAATAATGACTTAAAACCCGTAAACAAGCCTGGAGTCGGCGCAGTGGCTGGCTGCCTCTCTCATAGCCACAGCTGGTGGGGAGGGAATATAGGTTCTTTCTCTAAAAAAGAACCACGGGATTCGGGGATTCCAGGAGCTAGGAGCGATCCTCGGTCCCTTCAAGGGATATTGGGAGCGGCCTCGAGGTCTGGATCGCACGTGGGAGGAGTGCAGACGGCCGCCTGCGGCGTCACCACCCCCGCCCGGTGCGCAGCGTGGGCCGGGAGCCTGGCTGGAGGAGGATCCGCACTCAGAGCCTCTGGCCGCCTCGCGCTCAGCAGTGTTTGCGCTGGTGACCCCTTGGAGGGTAAGGGTGCACAGATTGGGTCTCAGGCTGGGTAAGTTCCCTTGGGAAGCGACTGTCCCCTCCCTGCTCTCCCTCCTGGCCAGACTGCACGTTGAAGGAGCGAGAAGAGATGGCACGGATGTGTGAGACCCAGGGGTAGAGCCAAGGAGACGCTGGAGTCAACATGCTGGCTCCCCCCGTGGGACTCACTTTGGAGCGGCCCCACGACCTAGAGGGAGGCAATTCCGGGCTGGGGGTGCCGGGCCCGGATGCAGTTGGTTTGAGGAGTTTGCCTTCACTGACCTTTAAAGATCTCGGGGCACCTGCATGGTGTCTCCAAGAGAAGGGGACCGGGAAGCTAGAGGAGATGCAGACTTGGGCTAGAGTTTGAACTGTGTGAGTGGCTTGACTCAAGGTGCCACCTCAGAGGTGCGTGTTACAGGAAGGCGTTTTATACATCGTGACGCGCTCTCCGAGACATAAGTGCGCGGGGTCTCCCTGCCTCGGACTCCCGCCCAGGATCTCCGTAGCTTGGAGGTCCTTGTCCGAGCAGAGGATCCCCAGACTTTGTGGCTTGACGAGAGCCGCTTCCAGGCATGTTCCTCCCGTGGCTCTCCTAGATCATCAGGGGCCGCGATGTCGGGGAAAGAACCCACGTGGCAGGACTCCCGCGGGTCCTGTGCACGGGCCAGACTGCCTCGCTGAATCCATTTCAGGGTCCCTCCCCTGTCCCTCGCCCTTCCGAGCATCCTCTCCTCCAACGATCTCACCTGCTGGAGCTTCCTGGTCTTCCAGGACTTGCTAGGGTGGCGGGGCGCTGAAGGGTGGGAGGAGCTGTGAACACCCAGGAGCCGGGGCCGTGGGGTCCTCTTGAACCTCTGGGGCCTGCACGAGGGGTTCGGGGTTCGTAGGAAAGAGGTCGTACACAGGATTGGGAGACTGGGGTAACTTTATCCCCTGGGGCAATAGAGCAACTCCTCCCCTCCCATCCAAGAAACGTATCGGTTTTCTATTTCTCAGGGAAATAAATTACAGCCCCCAACCAGCGTGGTCTCACTCTTCAGTACAGCGAAGCCCACCTTCGGAAGTTCTCTTTCTTGCCCCCTCGGCGTCACCAGCTTTCCCGAATTTGGGAATATTTCGTTCATTCTTTGCCCAGCCATTGCGCCTTAGGTCCTGGAAGATCCTCTTTGTCCTCTTCCCCTGCCCCGGGCAAGGAGCCCGCGGACCCGCACACGGCGGCTGGACAGCCTGCCTTGCTCCCGGCCGCGCTGCCTCCTATTCACTCCAAGAGTCGCCAAGGGCCACGAGAACTCTGGCAGGACTCCTTTCCGCCCCACAACAGCCACCCCAGGCCAGGTGCCCTCTTCGGGCACCCAGGCCTGGGCACTGCCCCAGGAGACGCCGTGGCGACCCTTGTTACCTGCGCCCTGCCCAGCCCCGGTAGATCGCAGCAGCAAGCTCCCCCGAGCAGCCCCAACTGGAAAACCTCTCCCGGGCCCCCTGCAGCCAACCCTTTGGGTCTAGAGGAAATATTTTAATTTCCATAGAAAAGGCTCAATTTAATTGCTGGGTGGGGCGCAGTGGGCGGGGCAAAGGTGGCTTAGAGCATTGAATTTCACTCCGGTCCTAACGAGTCGTCGGCGGATAAAGCGCAAGTTGGCGCGAGCCTTTGGTCGGCAGAGGGATTGCAAACCGCGAAAACCTACTGTCCAGTGAGACGCGGAGTGTGCCCAGATTTCCCTGCCGACGGGTTTGCGGAAAAGCCTGTAATGTGAACTTTCTGCAGATTGTGTATGGAGGGAGCTCCAGGGAAGGAGGAAGGGGAGCGGGCTGAGAGGGGGCCGCGTGAGCGTGAAGTGTGCCAGGGCGCTGCGTGTGGTGTGCCAGGCGCGGGGGCCGAGGAAGGAGTCGAGAATGTCCCGCGGGCTAATGGGTTTAAGACAACCAGCAAGCGCTGGAAAAGGTCGTTGAAGGAGTTCGCCGCGTACACACAAAATAATAATCTTAAAAAAGAGTGCCGGGCATGCGCACAGAGAGGATGCCATATTGGAATGAGGCTGTAGTGGGAGTCGGAGGACCGAAGCGGGCGCGCGAGGGAGGCGGCGGGCTGGGAGCAAGCGGGGCTGAGCGAGCGGGAGCCCGGCAGAGCCTGCGAGCCAGGCCGGTGTCCTCGCCGGCGGCGCCCGGGGCCTTGGTCCACGCCGGAGGGAGGACGAACTTCACCAGGTAGGACACTGCGCCGGCCGCTGTCCCCGCGCCCAGCGCGCCCCGCCGGCAGACCTCCGGCCCGCAGGTTGAGTGCGCCGGCCAGTTTTTTTTTTTTTTTTTTGGCTTAGAAAAAAAGGGAAGCTCCATCCAGCCTGGGGTAGGCGGGTGGAGGAGGGGGGGCGCGGGGGGCTGAGGGAGAGGAGCGAAAGAGAAAGGCTGGAGGAGAAAGCGACAGCACTTGAGCAGAGCCCCAAACTCCGCTCTGCGCTCCGGGTTGTCATTTTTGCTTCCTCTGTGCTCTTTTCCATCGCCCCTCGGCTTTGAAAACCCCGGCCTTCCGGGAGTCAGTCCGTAGTTGCAAAGTACCCTCCTCCCCGGGTGCTGGCTGTCCCCTTCCGCCGCCCACCTTCCTCATTTGCGCTCCTTTTAGCGACGCAGCCGCCCTTGTTCCCCTGAGCTCCTCGCTGGGGTCTCTCTCTCTCTCTCTCTCTCTCTCTCTCTCTCTCTAGTGTGTGTGTGTGTGTGTGTTGGGGGGAGGGGGATGGTGGGGTGAGGACTGGAGACCAACCATCCAGGGGGGTGAAAAATCGGTACACATTCGGGATCGCCCCCTTGGAAACATTTGCCTGTGCAGCTGAAATGAAATTGTCAGTAGTAGTTTTGGAGCGTGTTCCGGCGTGGATGATCTTTTTGTTCTTTTTTTTTTCTTTCTCTTTAAAGTAATATCCTGTCACTTGGGGCTTTCCTGTTGTCTACTTTCATATGACCTCCTTTCAAAATTACTAACCTGATCTGGCCTTGGAGTTATTTTTTTTTAGTGTGTGTGTGTGTGTATGTGTGTGTGTGTGTGTGTAAAATCCGCCAAAAACAACAACTGTAGGAACTGCTAGATGTATTTATTGACTTTGACCCCGGGGGGCAGGAGGGGATTAAGACGCGGGAGGGAGAGCCTTGGGAGTGGGGAGTGGTTGGTTCGCAGCGGCCGGACTTGCGTCCGGAGCCCGATCGGTACTTGTGTTTTCTGGGAAGCGCTACAGCTGCGGGGAAGGAGTCTTTAGGAACCGTGCCAGTTCCAATATGGCGGGCTAAGGTGGCTTTTAAAAACTGAAAATAAAGGTTTTGAAGTGGGAAAAAACGCCACTGGAGTTGCCTTCCCTTAGTTTCTACTTTCGTTGGCTACTCCAGGAGCTGCTTTAGCGAATTAAGTGGGGCAAAGGAGAGGAAATGAGCTGCCTTCGTTTTTTCCGTGGTCAAAGTCTGCGTGTCTAGTCCATTGCTCGAGGGGAAAGGGGCGTCGCTGGCCGGGACTGGGGCCTTCGAGCACACGGGCTGTGTGCTTCTGGATCTGTGTGCATACCTGTGTGTGCGGTTGCGGAGGTGGGGGGGTGGTGGGGGTGGGGGGTGGTGGTGGTGGTGATGTCAAAGAGACCCGCCCCGAATGTGTGTGTGCGTGCATCTTGGAACCAGATCCTGCCATGATTTGACGTGACAAACTGCTGACACGTGGTGCAAAATACATGAGGGAAGAAGGAATGATTTATTTCGGCTTTTTGTGAGACGAGCTCTCGCGCTCGCTTTCTCTCTGTTTGCTGGATCTTGTGCGGTGAAGCTTCGGAGTAGGTGGAGCGAGAAGGTGCTACTTAGGAGCACTTATTAAAAGGTCCAGGGTATTGGGTGCATCTGGGCTGCAGAAGCCTGTGGGGTTTTGTGTGTGCATGCATGGGGGCGCGCTGCACTTCGCAGTGGCTCCTGCTACGCTTCGCGCCGCGGAGGGGTGGGGAGGCGAGGGGCCCGCGCCCGCGGCGTGGGGAGG
Organism: Cnephaeus nilssonii; assembly: GCF_951640355.1. Classification (NCBI taxonomy): domain Eukaryota; kingdom Metazoa; phylum Chordata; class Mammalia; order Chiroptera; family Vespertilionidae; genus Cnephaeus; species Cnephaeus nilssonii. Next base: position 31,914,697 of record NC_137072.1, on the reverse strand, counting down.
GTGAAAGTGAAGCGGCAGAAAAGCCGGGGCACTGGGACCTCCGCCAAAAAAGCGTGTAGGGTCGAGGCGGTCGTGGCAAGGAGTTGCTCTGGTATTGCGCTCTAAGGAAGGTGGGGGATGGGGGAAATCTCTGAAGAAAGTGTCTCTAGCCCGGGTCCGGCTCCTGGAGGGCTCGATTGGAGAGAGGCGTCCTCCCAGCTAGCGGGCGGGGCTGTCGCCTTGGGGTTTGAGTAGGCGGCGAGGTGCCTGAGAAAGGCTGGCCTCCGTGGCCGGGTGGGTCTGGAACTGGAGTTTGGGGTCGAAGTCGGAGCCTGTAAGGGGAGCCCGAGGGAAAGCAAGCAAACCCGAGCTCGCTTGGCTGTAAACAGAGGTCCCCAACAGGGGTCGCCAGTGGCCTGGACGCAGCCGCCCAGCGGAGGTTTCCGCGGCAGCGGCTGCGAGAGGGACCCGGGGGACCCGGGCCAAGCGGCTGCCGCGCACGGTCCCCGGAGCCTGGCGATGGCATGCCCATGTTCTCTGCACCTGTGAACCTGATGGCACATCTGCCAAGTGCACGGAGACGTTTTTAAATCACAGTGTTGTCTAGGTTTGTAGTTAACGCAGTAACGGGGTCTTTGGGCATTTGCAGGGGCTTATGGGGGGGAATCGATAGGATCATCTCGTCCTCTCCACTGAGATACCGAGCCGAGTCCTGTCTCTCGCGGTGTCCCGTGTGTATGTGTGGGAGGGTCAGGGTTAAGCGTCACTAGGTTTGGAGACCCTGAGGCAGATTTTCCCTCCCACGTGGGAAGCTAGGATACGCGACGGGCAACACTTGAGCAAAGACGCCTTCCGCCTCCTGGGGCCGAGCGCGCGGCGCGTCCCCAGGGCTTCCAGCCGGCGCTGGCCGTGCGTCCTCTCGGGGACAGCTCTCCCGTGGGCTTCGATGAAGTGGAAGATGGCTCTGTGCCTGTAAACTGCAGTTTCAGTCGGGAACCCTTCCCCTCCTCCTCCTGACGTCGCCGCTGACAAGCGCACAATCCCCCCCCCCCCCCCCCCCAGCGCCTGGAAACCTGCGATTTTTGCACCTAGCTTTGCCTTGGAAGCGAATGTACAACCGATTACGAAGAACATTCCACAGGATTTCGAAGAGCCCAAGTTTCCCTTTATTGTGGGGGAGGAGCAGGAGGAGCCTGGCTGACCACCGCCCTGTACCCCGGGGCGGGCAGGGAGACTGGGGACACAGTCGGCCTGGGGCTGGGGACCTTTAACAGTAAAAAGCCCAGGGAGGTGCCGCGGGGACATGGAGGGTGGCCTTGCGGGAGCGGTCGCCACCCCCAGGGTCGCCTGTCTTTGATGGCATTTGTGGTGTGGGGAGTGCAGAGAGAATGCCAGGAAGCCTGGGGGACGGTTCCCAAACTTATGGAGACCTGCTTGCAGTTTCGCTTTCGGAATTTTCGAGATCTGTGGGTTTCTGGAGTTGGGTGGGATTCCGGGAAAGGCAGGGCGCCCGGGACTGGCCGTGCGGAGGCTCGTTCCCCTTTCGGTGCAGCAGTCAGACTCCTCACCCGGAGCGTCCTCTGCTTTGCCTCCCCGGACCCTGCGGGCGCGTAGCAGGGTCTTGGGCTCCCGGCCCAGGCCCCGGAGACCGGCGTCCTGCGCTACGTTTTGTCGGCTCCAGCGGCGCTCTTGTGGCGGATCCGGTGGGAAACAGTATTCAAGGAAGGGAAACCTCCTCTGAATCCGGGTCCATCGCCACTGCCCTCCACTTTCTCTCACCTCTCCGATCGTGCGCCATAGCCAAGGGACCTGGGGGATCAATTGGCGTGACTACACAGAGCAAATGGATCCATGTTTTACCAGGTTGGAGAACACGCAAAAGCAGGCTTAAATTCGGCCTCATTTCTTGGGGAGGCAGTCAGGGGTGGAATGAGATTGAGCGGGTTAAGTCGGGGGAGGAAAGAAGCCTCGATGGTCAGAAGGAATTGTTGTTGGCCAGGCTATCCTTTGAGATAGGAGATCTGCCACTTTTTGCCTGCTAAGCATTATATTTGCACACGTTACTTCCTCTCTTCCATAAATACTAGTGCTGTCTCAGATCTTCTTACCTTAGCTTACCAAGCTGCCTGCCTGAAAGAGCTGAGGAGACACAGGGGCACCCCCCATGCACACCAGAAACCCTGTAGTCCCCTGCCGAAGTTTGTACTGTGGGCAGAACTTCCTGGGCCAGGGTAAACCACTTACTTGCCAGTGGCAGGGCGATTCAGTGGCCCCCACTCTAGAGAAGAGTGCCACCAACCACCCAGTTTTGAAGCCTGTTGTTCTAGAAGTGACGGCTGAGACCTGCTGGCATGAGAACTGATGAATTTCTCATTTCTCATTAGTATGCCTGCACCAGGAACCTCAAACAGGCCATCGCTGTTGGGACATGAATTTCAATAATGATGGGTCATTTGTGAGAGAGCTTTTCCTCTTCGTGTTTTCTTGCAGAAACTATGGACGAATTTTTTTAAAAATGTTTTAGGTATCAACAACTAGCTTCATGATTCTTGACTTAACAAAAAGAAGTCAGCCTAAGTTCCTGAAGAAAGTAGAAAAAGCCTTAGTGATCTCAGGATTGGCCTATCCTCTCTATTCTCTTTTATCACTGACCTTCCTTTGCTGCCCTGGGAGTATTGAACCATTTCATCAAATCCCATTTCTGCCACTCCAGCTGAAGTGGCATTTCCCACCTTTCTCTCTATGCCAGTGTCCCCAAAGGACTTGCCCCACCTGAGAAGAAATGCTGGGTGATGCTGTCGCTGAGCAGTAAGTGAATGAAGGTTCCATTTCATTGATACAGTGCTTTTGGGATTTAAGAAGCATGTGTAATGAAACTGCAGACTCTGTAGGGTTTGTTCTTAAGCCTTAAAGTTTTTGTCAGGTTATCAAAGTGAAATAATTCTTTTCTTCAGTAATTTAAACAAAATTGGCCCATAGTGGGATTTGAATTACTTCCAGTTACAGTATTATAAATTTGGACATCTCTTTCTTAGTATTTCAATATTTGGAATATTTGGAGTTCACTTAGCAGTGTAGTGATCATAAAGAATTTGTAAGAGTTTCTTGTACCAAAATGAAATTAGAATCCATAATTCAAGACATATTTTGTGTGTGTTTTTTGTAACTGTTCTTACCAGTACATCTACATCACTCTGGTAGCAACTGTCAGTGTCCACTGATGTCATGTCATTGGTGACAATAGGAATCCCCAAACTGAGGTTCAGTGAAGAAGGAAACTTTATTCCATGCCAAACAGTTCAATTATGATACAGCTGGCTGTGAAAACATCAGGGGTAGGAGGCAATCCTGGGGCTAGGCCCCTCCTGTTAGACACCTCTGCTCTGCCCTGCTCCTTGCTGATCTGGTCTGCTTTGCTGAGGTCAGCAAACCATCTTTGGTGTTTCAACTCAGCAGGAAAACAGTCTTATGTGGAAAGGAAACTTGCACTTCCAGAGCCAAAGGAGAGTTGACTTAAACATGGGAAAAAAAAAAAAAAATCCCCAGGCCCCTGGTCCATCCTAATGCAAATGAGGGCTCCAAATAAAGTTTGATTGGTACAAAACACACTGTCCTGATTGGTTGGAACAGAGCTGCTCTGATTGGTCCGTATCAAAGCTGATGGGGAATATAGCTGTGGAGCTAAGATTGGATGGGAAAAGCTTCAGTCCTACTGGTTGAAATAGGATTCCAGGAACTCCTTTATAAGGGCTGGCTCAGAAGGCAGAAACAGTAGGCAGGTAGTTCAATGCAGGCTTCTCCTTGAACTGCAGTTTGTGTGAGGGGCTCCTGTGTAGAAATGGCTACTGGGCTCTCTTTTTAAAAATTTAAGTCCCGTTAGCCACCAGGAGCCATTCTTAGTAGGTATCTTGTTTCTGAGGGTCCAAACAACTTAATTGTCCCCATTTTACCAATAAAAAATTTAAGAAAATTATGCTTGTCACAATCAACCAGAAAGTCAACCTGTGCATTCAGTGTGGTGATCCAGGATCTAACAACTCTATTTTGTAAGGAAGATTCCTCACAGAGGAAGAGAGAAGACAGAATCAGCAGGCGCGGCTTCTGGCTTCAGGGATGTTTCTGTCTAGCTGTGTGACATAGGACCAATGTGCCAGCTTTCTGAGCCTCATTTCCTTATCTACAAAAGGAGTGCATTGGACTGGAATCTCATTCAAAGATCTTCGTGCTTCTCTTGGGGGGAAATTCTGTGATTCAGCATCTATGCAGGCATGGAAAATGACTCATCTTTTGGGCTCCTGTCTGCAAAGTATAGTGAAAACACTATGATGTCGGTTGACAGTGGCTGGGGATGATATTTGTGAAATAGTGGGTTGTAGTTCACTATGCAGAAGTGCTGTTGTTGTTAAATGACTTAAGCTCCATGTGGGGTTATGTGTTCTTTCCTGCTCTGGAAAGGGAGAGGCTTAGAGAAGATTGAGGCATACACAAATGTGAACTTCACAAATAACCCCAGTAATGGCATGGACCCGGTTAGGTAAGCATGTCTTTGAATACAAGCCATAAAGAATACCTGATTGAGTTTGCTCTATTCTTTGCTAGGACTAGAAGGACCTTTCCATATAGCCCTCTGTACCCCAGCCTCCCCAACAGCGTGAATAAGTGGACCTCATTCACTCATATTTGTAGTTTGGGTGAATGACTATAGCCTCCTGGTTACCCAGTGAGTGAAAGAATCGGGGCTGACCTTCCATTTTCCATTTCCCCTCGTTATGTTGGGCCACTAAGCAGTATTTCCTCTCTTTGTAAGACTGGGAATGTCCTGGGACGGTTCATAAGAAAAATGATCTTGCTGGCTAACACAAGTGTTGGCTGTGTTGAAGTTGGGATCTCTTGTGTTGATAAGATGACACTCACTAATAAAAAAGTTTTATTTTCTTGTCACTTAGGTTTCCATTCTTGTGATAAGATAGATGTCTTTGACAGTGATGAAAGAAAGAATCCATTGTGCTTTTTGGTTTCATTCTTTTTGATTTAACTAAAAACAAAAAGGACACATTTTGGTAGACACAGTGCTTGTTAAAGCATTTGGTGAATTCTGCAAAGTAGGGCAAATGATGTCATCAGTTGTGACTATGGAAGAGGGATTTGGAGCTGGTGGGACACGGAAAGATGGGACAGATTTTTATTCTGTGATTTTTTTCCCTCCTCTGAAGTTTTATTGGCTAAGCAAAGATCTTATAAAGACTTACTAAAGCATACCCTCTCTACCTTCTCCTACATTTGGCAAGTTGCTGCTGTTGTTTTCCATTTTGGTAAAAACTGAAGTGTGAATGGCAGCACTTTAAGGTATAATACAAGAGTCTGAAATTCTAAGTGCAAGTTTCTACAAAGTCTTATTTTCAATGTAATTTAAATACGTGCTCATTTAAAAACTGGATGCTTGGATCTGTAGGTCTAGGGATTAAGGGTAAAGGGATTGTGGTATTAATTGGATTTTGGAATTACCTATTTACTTCGAATAATGTTAAAGAAAAATAATTGCTTATTTAAATATCTACTGTTTGCCAGTCACTCTTATTGCTTTGTATTTCATTACTTGATGCGAGTGTTATCACCCCATTTCACTCATGAGGAGAATGGGACTTTAGAGGGCCTGAGTAACTCCTAGCCTTACACTGTCATGAAACTGTAGCTATGGTGTAGTGGTCATGTAGTGGTCACTGTGCCTGCTGCTGTAACTGCATTCTCTTATTTATACTTTGCAGTTGAGTGCCATTATCTTTATTTTATTGATAAGGAGATTGAGTCTTTGGAGAGGTTATACTGGATCAGACAAAAAGTTTTTTTTTTCTTTATAATTTGAAATTAAGTAAGACTAGAGCATTTTCTTTTTGCATTTAGTTCAGATGGCCATGGGAGAGCAGAGCTTTTAAAGGAAGCTTAAATCACTGTTTTTAAATGGAGAAGTGGAAATATTCAGTGTTGGTATAGAAAGCTGTTCACTATCATGCAAATTGACCATTAAAAATTTGGAAAAGGTTGAATTTCTGAAATTTCATCTTAATTAAAAAGAATAATTGGTTTTCATATAAATCAGTTACCTTTTCTTTCCTCCTCTGTGAGAGAGGCTACCACACTAATGTAGGTGAGAATAAGTTTTAAATGTTCTCAAGTGTGGAAGAAGTGAAGAGTGGAAAAAACAAAAAGATACTATAGACAGCTGAGGAGGAGAGCTAGGATTTCCCCTTCTAAATAGTTTTGGCCACTGATGAGCATAGTCTTTTAGATTAACCTTAAGATTTTTGGCTTTTATTAGATTACTAGTGGCCCGGTGCATGAAAATTGTTTGCTGGGGGCTAGGGGGGATGGAGGGTGTCCCTCAGCCCAGCCTGGGACCACTGGCTCCTAACCGCTCACCTGCCTGCCTGATTGCCCCAACCACTCTGCCTGCCGGCCTGCTCACCCCCAACTGTCCCCCATGCTGACCTGCTCACCCACAACTGCCCCCTCACCAGCCTGCTAGCCCCCAACTGCCCCCCCCTACCAGCCTGCTTGCCCCCAACTGCCCGCCCCCCCTGCCGGCCTGATCGCTCTCAACTGCCCCCAACTGCCAGCCTGATAACCCCCAACAGCCCTCCCCTCCTGGCCTGATTGCCCCTAACTGCCTCTGCCTCGGCCCTGGCACCATGGCTTTGTCTGGAAGGACGTCCGGAAGGTCTCCCAGTCTAATTAGCATATTACTCTTTTATTAGTATAGATTTTATTCTTTTGTAGAAAACTGCAGACAGACCCTCGAAGCTGCCCTCTGTGGGTGACCTAACTAAGCAATGTCGGTCTTGTGCCCCTTTTGGGCTCATCAGCTGGTTGCAGACTCCTCCCCCGGTTAAGTTTGAAGCTGGCAAGTCAGATCTTCAGTCTTTAAGCAGAAAAATTAATTTCACTTCCTTTAAAGCACAGGAGAAAAAGTAAAGTTTTGCCAAATCGAAGTACTGACTTTTTATAGAAATTGGCTTTGGCATTATATTAGAAAGTGCACTAAGTATGGGGTAGATGGTTAGAGTGCACTATAGTCTGATGGTTAGAGTGAACCAGTGGCTCTTCCGTTTCCTCTGACCTTGGCTAAGTCACTTTCCTTCAGTCTTCAACCTCCCGTTTCGATTTTTCCTGTGATGAATCTGGCAGGATAGAATTCTTGCTGGGTACAAATGTATCTTAAAAACCTGCTTTATAAGGTAAAAGACATGCAGCTTTGTGACAAATATGCTATCTTTTTGTGAGAGCAAAAAGTCTCTCTGACTTGTATAAGGTCCATGCTTCACGGACGGTTGCAGAGAAGCATTTGCACTTGCAGTCATTTTTCTTTTCCCCCATCTCCACGTTGGAAAGGATGTTTCCCTCTGGGTGTTTTCTTTTTTTAATGTTATATACTCAGTAATAGTCATTTTGTCTATGTACTAAGCAAAAATACTCACCGGGCATGCTTCAGAAAAGGGGATCTGTCATTTGATATAAATGGAAACCTCTTGGTGCATAGCATAGGTTGCAGTTCTTCAATTAAAAAAGACAGAGATTCATAAAAGAATGCTCAAAACAGCGTCCAGTTGGAGCTCTCTCTGAAAGAGATGCATTGCTTCTCAGGCATTGTGGAGAGCTTGGAGAACGTTCATAAAATGAATGGAGGTAGGGACAGGAAACGTCAAGGGGGATGGAGGGAAAAGCATACTAACAAAACTTAGGTTGGATTACTGAAGGGTTTGCATGCATTTCTGTAGGCAAGAAACTGGATTTGCCTCTCCGAGGGCAGAGAAGTAGGAAAGAGGCACCTTGGAATGGAGATGCCTGAGAGGAAGAAGAGACTTACCTGGAAATAATAGTTTACCTGCACACATGTGAACAGGAGGCCAGAGATCATGAGAACAATGATAACTCCTGAGGGCAAATGTTCACTTTTCCAGATAGTCTACTTGTTTTATTAATTAATATCATTGTGTTCTTTTAAAAGTATTTTTATTGGTTTCAGAGAGGAATGGAGAGGGATAGAGAGATAGAAACATCAATGATGAGAGGGAGTCATTGATCCGGCTGCCTCCTGCATGCCCCACACTAAGGATCGAGTCTACAACCCGGGCATGTGCCCTGACCTGGAATCGAAGCCTGACCTCCTAGTTCATGGACGACACTCAACCACTGAGCCATGCTGCTTGGGCATTAATATCATTGCTGATATTATCTCGCTTAAACTTCATCTGCTTTTAATCATACTTATTCTTCTGTAATACATAGTCTTATTTGTCAACTAGAGGCCTGGTGTATGAAATTTGTGCACTCGGGGGGGGGGGCCCTCAGCCTGGCCTGTGCCCTCTCACAGTCCAAGAGCTCTCAGGGGATGTCCGACTGACAGCTTAGGCCCGCTTTCCCCCTGGGAGTGGGCAGTTGCACATCCTTAGCGCTGTGAGCCTGGCTTCTGGCTGAGTGGTGCTCCCCTTTGGGAGCACTCTGACCACCAGGGGGCAGCTTCTGCATTGAGCGTCTGCTCCCTGGTGGTCAGTGCGCATCATAGTGACCGGTCATTCTGCCGTTAGGTCAATTTGCATATTAGCCTTTTATTATATAGGACTAGAGGCCCAGTGCACAAATTTATGCATGGGTGGGGTCCGGTGGGAGGTTGGCTGGCTGGACCACCCTGATTGGGGCCTGATCAGGGCTGGGCCAACAGTGGGGAGGGGCTGTGGATGGTGGGCCATCCGTCCCCGTCCCCGAATGGGATGGGGGGCTGATTGGGGGTCAGCGGCCAGGGGAGGGGCCATGGGAGGTTGGCTGGCCAGCCCCACCCACAATTGGTTTGTGTGGGGTGATTGGGGGTGGAGCTGGCTGGGGGGAGGGGCTGCAGGTGATTGGCTGGTGGGCCCCACCCCTGATTGGGGTGGGGGGGCCGATTGGGGGTGAGTCCAGCCAGGGTGAGGGGCTATGGGAGGTTGGCTGCCAGCCCCACCCTCCATCCCTGATCCGGGGTGGGGTCGGCTGGGGGGAGGGGCCGCAGGAAGTTGGCTGGCTGGCCCCACCCCCCCATTGGGTAGGTTCGCTGAACGCACTGGGCGTCATAGGGACCGGTTGTTCTGGTTGTTATAGCATTCCGGTTGCTGGCTTTTTATATATATAGATGAGCAAGCAACAGATGTAAAATCACTACTCTAACTTCTAGCTGTACATTGTTGAAGGTTATAGGCTGCATCCTATGTAGCTCCTTTGGCCAAAGGTTGATTTGCTAAGATTTCCACCAACATGTCAACCTGATATACATCATTGAACTCTGCAGCCCTCATCCTTGCACATTTTGTCTTGGTTCATCTCCTTTGCAATTCACAGCTTTCATTTTCTACTTGATCTAATTAAGAGGATTTTAAAGTTCCGAGTATGTAAAAGATGTGTGTGTGAGAAACTTCCCTCCCAGGTTTTTTGATTCTTGTTTATTTGTGGGTGATTTTTCAGATACTTATTTGATGGCAGGTGAGATTCTGTAGGAATTGATGCTTTATTCGGGCATTTCATAAGGGAGAGCTTTCTAGCTGAGTAGAGGGGAGAGAGGAGGCTGTAAGTCAGGCCCAGAGTGTTCTGAGAAGCAGTAACAATCATGTGCTACTTAAATAGAAACAAAGCTAGGCAGAATGCAGCTGGGGATGGTTCATTGTGAAGCTGATGTTTCTGAGATGATTCAGGGCCTCACAACTGGCCTAGCCAATCCCTGCCGAGTGTGCTCCTCTGATTTTCGGTAAGGAGATATCAACAGTTGGATGCTGTCGTTTAAATAAAAACTGATGGATGTGGAGCAACTTCAGTATTTCTCTGCTGGTCTCTTCTCTGGTCCATTCTTTATGGCACTATTCAAACATACTGAATCAAACAGACCAGTCATGGTTCTCCAGGCTGATGTTCTGTTTGCAGGCAGGAGAATGGCTCTAGGGGGTGTAACGGGATACTTGGAGCCTGGAGTTTTGGCCCTTGTCATTCATTGTCTTTAAAACTAACTTAAATATGCCTTCTTCCTCCCAGCTAGCTGTAAAGCACAGGGCACCCTCTTCCCCTTTTCAGTCCTCTGCTGCTATGAACCAGAGTGGCTCTCTGCACTTGATTTGATTAAGTCTTTGAGTAGCCAGCCAGGCATTTTGGGCCCAACTCACCTCCTTCATGAAAGCTTTTGGGATTCAGCTCAGACCATGTGACTATTTCCTTTCTCAAGTCTCTACCATTTGAGTGGATGCCATATTATTCTTCCCTACTAGACACACTTAGTTTTAACAAAGAAAGTCAGTGAAAACCCAGATTCCCAGCAATGTTTGAGTGGGAGGTGAGACTTCACAAGGCTTCCAGAGAAGTTGATGTGGTTTTCAGATGAGAACAATGTTGCTTGCGGTGGCTAAAAGGCCAAGAGCATATTCTGTAAGTGCTAGTTATATTATAATATAAATGCAGATCTTCTGCCACCCCCTGCTGGGTTTGTTACATGTCCCATGCTCTTTACTAACCATAGTAAATTAGGGTGTTTTTAATTGATTTTGCATGATTGTCAGTTAGATTCCACCAGAGTAAATTTCTTTCATGCAGTTAAATGATATAATTTATAAAATTTGACTTATGCCTAATTTTATGGGTATATCTATTATTTAAACACCTAAAAGGATTCAGTTGGGAATTTCAAGGCTTCATCCTACTTTATAGTAAACTAGAGGCCCGGTGCACAAAATTTGTGCATGGGGGGGTGTCCCTCAGCCCAGCCTGCACCCTCTCCAATCTGGGATCCCTCTCACAATCCAGGACTGCTGGCTCCCAACTGCTTGCCTGCCTGCCTTCCTGATTGCCCCTAACCATTTCTGCCTGCCAGCCTGATCACCTCCTAACCACTCCCCTGCCAGCCTGATTGATGCCTAAACGCTCCACTGCCAGCCTCTTGGACCCTAACTGCCCTCCCTTGCAGGCCTGCTCACACTTAACTGCCCTCCCCTGCAGGCCTGGTCATCCCTAACTGCCCTCCCCTGCAGGCTTGATCGCCCACAACTGCCCTCCCTTGCAGGCCTGGTCCCTCCCAACTGCCCTCTCCTGCTGGCCATCTTGTGGCAGCCATCTTGTGTCCACATGGGGGCAGCCATCTTTGACCACATGGGGGCAGCCATCTTGTGTATTGGAGTGATGGTCAATTTGCATATTACTCTTTTATTAGATAGGATAAGTAAATAGTAAATACATAAATGGACTTCCAAGATGGTGCACAGCTAATCTACGCGTGGATTGGGTTTTCTGTTTGGGGCACGGAACATGGAAAGCTCTTATTTTTCCCTTGCCCATTTGAAAGACTTATTTAGCTCACCTTCTATTCTGGAGAAATACATGCCATTTGATTGGGAGGTTAAGAGATGACAGTGAAGGCCATGAATTAGAAGACACAGTTTGTTATTGTGCGAACAGTAGGCTGCCACCAGCCCTGGAATGTACTCCTTGACTGGTTATTATCCACAACATATCTTATTTCCCAGTACTGAGGTATGAACCTGATTGTAAAAAGGTAGCATTTTTTTACGCTGGGGTGGCAATTTGTGTCAGATTTCAATCTATTTAGAGTGAAAACCAATGAAGCCTGGTTGAAAAATGGCCCGTAAATTGCTGTCCTAATCAAGGTAAATCAAGCTCCGAGCATATGGAGGATGGCAAAATTCCATGAACTTGTTGCCCCGAAGAATCAGTTCCTCTTCTTGATGATGGAATCAGGCAGGGCCTGTCTCTTAGACAGGATGAGTTGGCTGGTGAGAGTGGGGAGGAGATGACTTAGTCAGGCATCATTAGCAGAGTGATCTGGCTGACAGGGTGAATAGAAATAGAAGGAAGCTCTCCTTGATAATAGAGGCTGGCAGTTAACACTGCAGTTTCATCTTCAAAGCCATTTACAAATATGGTTCTTACAGATACTCTTGTGATCAGAGGCTGTCATTTGCATGCTGCTTTTTAGGAAGAAGGAAGAAATTATTTGTCAGAGATCAGGTTTTGGTAAAAAAAAAAAAAAAATTGGTTGTGCATCCTTCAGGATGCTCTGCGATTTTCCATTTTGAGTGAAATATTGTGAACGGTGTTAGCTTAGATTATGTGTCCCGTGCTCATTTTGAAATTCCTGGAGTGTGAAATGAGGCAGTTTTCTCTGTGGTTTAGACAGGCTAGATTTCCAAGGGCAGCTAGAGCATGTCTGGAATTTCATAAGCTTTTAGTTTCGACCATGACATTTTATTTTCTGTTGGAGAATATTCACTTTTTTTGAGTCATATTAAAAAAAAACAAAAACAACAACAAGCAACAGCAAACCTTTCCCTATTTCAGAGTAGCAAGTATGTTACTGGTTAGTAAAATTATGAGTTCTTAAGCTCCTTTAAGGCAGATCAGTTGGAAAGGTCTAGATAATTGGGTAACTTTAAAATAAATGCAGCATTTCTTTTATCACTAATATATAAGGCTTACTAGAGTGAGACCTTCTAAGCAGTAAACATTTGGGAGATAGGCATGATTTCTAATGCTAAGGTAGCTTTTTATTATAGTTTGAAGTTTTGCTTTTTCTCCTGAGTTTGGATGATTTGTTTCAAACTCCGGTTGCACAATGAGAGTTTAACATTTATTATGTCTAGTAAACAATCAAGATGAAAACATGGTATATTAGTAAGTACTGGCTGAAGGGAGGAAGAGTATTCATTGATTCTTAAGTGGAAATCTGAAGTTGGAGCTGGACACATCTTTATTGCTTTGGGTTTAAGGGGCAGGGGAGAGTTTCTCTCTTTTAGTCTGTCCTTGCCTAATCTCAGGGAAGAAACTGACTATGTCTACTTAGGATGCTCAATCCTAATCCAGTGAACAGGAGGCAGATATCTCCAGCCTTTATATGCTGGAATATTGGAAAATCCTTTTCGTGCACTTTGAGCAACCTTAGAGCAAAGACTTAAAGACACTCATATTGGGGCTTCCCTCGGATTGACCCAGCAGGTCTTCGGTACACTGATCTCCAAGATCAACAGTCTCCACCCCTGTGCTCAGAGCTGCCAATCAGCCTTTTAATTCCCCACTCTTAAATACAAAAAATCAGACTTGTGAGGAAGGCAGCTAATATAAAAAGTAGAGACCAAAGTTATAAAGAGAGAAAAATAACTTTTCTTATAAGGGAGAGAAAAAAAAATCTAAAAAAAGAAAAAGTCAGTTGTCTCTAGGATATAATAGAAGATTTTGCATTCATGTGACAGGAATAGAATAGAACAGGAAAGGGAATATTATGAGAATTAGAAAGAGCTTTTTAAAAAAAGTAAACATTTTTTTCAACTACGGTTGACAATATTATATTAGTTTCAGGTATACAACATCATGGTTAGAAATTCAAATAATATACAAAGTGATTCCCCCTGATACTTTTAAGTACCCACCTGGCACCATACATATTATTGACTATATTCCAAATGCTTTAGTTACATCCCCGTGACTATTCTCTGACTGCTTATTTGTACTTCTTAATCACTTTACCTTTTCCACCCAGCTTCCAAACCCTCCTCCTATCTGGCAAACATCAGTTCTCAGCATCTATGAGTGAGTATGTTTCTATTTGTTTGTTCATTTATTTTATTCTTTAGAGTCCACATGTAAGTGAAATCACTTTACATGGTATTTGTCTTTCTCTGTCTGACTTACTTTACTCAGCATGATAGCCTGTAGGTCCATCCATGTTATTGAAAATGGTAATATTTATTATTTTTTATGGCTGAGTAATATTCCATTTTATGTATGTACCAAATGCTCTTTATCCAGTCCTCTATTGATGGACACTTAAGTTATTTCTGTATTTTGGCTATTGTAAATAGTGCTATTAATGTTTGCTTTATATATTTAGGTGCTCTTAGGTTGAGTGTGTGTGTACAAGGATTATATCCCATTATTGGATTAATCCCTTCATCATTGTGAAATACTCATTTTTGCCTCTTGCTATAGCATTTGTTTTAAAGTTCATTTTGCCTGATATAACTATTGCCACCCCAGCTTATTTTTTGTTTGCATTTGCATAAACTATCTTTTCCATCTCCTTACTTTCGGTCTGTTTTTTTTAATCTGAAAGCATATGTCTGGATCTTGTTTTTTTTTGTTTGTTTGTTTATTCAGCCACTCTATCTCTTGGAGCATTTAATCCATTTACATTTAAAGTAATTATTATAGGCATGTAGTTATTGCCATTTTATTTATAGTCTTTTTAAAAAAATATCTTTTTACTGATTTCAGAGAGGAAGGGAAAGGGAGAGAGATACAAACATCAGTGATGAGAGAGAATCATTGATTGGCTGCCTCCTGTACGAGCCCGCATCCTGGGCGTGTGCCCTTGACTGGAATTGAACCTGGGACCCTTCAGTTCCCAGGTGGATGCTCTATCCACTGAACCAAACCAGCTAGGGCTTAATTATAGTCTTGATCTTTTCTATTCTTCTACATTAAAAAGTCCCTTTGACATTTCTTATAATACTAGTTTAGTGGTGATGAACTCCTTTAGCTTTTTCTGGTTGGGGGAGCTCTTTATCTGTCCTTCAATTCTAAATGATATCCTTGGTGGTTAGAGTACGTAATCTTGGTTGTACTTCCTTGCTTTCCATCACTTCGAATATTTCGTGCCAGTCCCTTTTGGCCTACAAAGTTTCTGTTGAGAAACCAGCTGACAGTCTTATGGGAGCTCCCTTGTCAGTAACTAACTGCTTTACTCTTGCTGCTAAGATTCTTTCTTTGTCATTAATATTGGGCATTTTAATTATGATGTGTTGGGAGTCTTTGTGCTTCCTGGTCTTATATATCTGTTTCTTTCACCAGGTTAGGGAAGTTTTCTGTCATTATTTCTTCAAATAGGGTTTCAATTTTTTGCTCTCTCACTTCTCTTTCTTGTACCCCTCTGATGGGAATTTTATACTTGATGTTGTCCCAGAGGTCCCTTAAACTATCTTCATTTTTTTAAATGTCTTTTTTCTTTTTGCTGTTCCGATTGGATGTTTATCATTACTTTGTATTTCAGGTTACAGATTCAATACTCTGCTTCATCTAATCTGATGTTGATCTCATCTAATGTTGATTTATCTAATGTATTCTTCAGTCCAGTTCTTGTATTCTTATTTCTCACTGGTTCTTTTTAATAGTTTCTATCTTTTTATATAAGTTCTCACTGATTTCATCTAGTCTTCTCCTAAGTTCATTGAGTATCCTTATCACCAGTGTCTTGAATTCTGTATCTGGTAGCTTTCTTCCTTCATTTCATTTAGTTCTTTAAAAAAAATTATTTTAAATTGATTTCAGGGAGGAAGGGAGAGGGAGAGAGAGGTAGAACCATCAATGATGAGAGAGAATCATCAATTGGCTGCCTCCTACTGGGGATCGACCCACAACCTGGGCATGTGCCCTGACTGGGAATTGAACCATGAGCTCCTGGTTCCTAGGTCAGTACTCAACCACTGAGCCACACCGGCTGGGCCATTTAGTTCTCTTGGTGATGTTTTGTCCTACTCTTTCATTTGAGACATGTTTCTTTGTCTCCTCATTTTGGCTGCCTCCCTGTGTTTGTTTCTCTGTATTAGGTAGATCTGCAGGGTCTCCCAGTCTGGGCAGGGTGGCCTTGTGTAGCATGTGTTCTGAGGGGCCCAGTTGTGTAGTCTCCCTGTTACCTGAGCCAGTGCGCCAAGGTATCCCGGGGTTGTATGTGCATTCCTGTTGTAGTTGAGCCTTGATTGCTGTTAGCAAGTTTTTGGGATTGACCCTCAGGCTGAGTAGCCGTGAAGACTGGTCATGACTACAGTAGACAGCTGTGGTGTGGGCCTGACCCCACTGAGAGGGATTTGCTTTAGTAGGGCTCTGCTGCCTGCCAAGTCCACCCTTGGGGTGTGTTGTTTGTGGAGCTAGTTGAGTGGTGCTCTGATGTGGTCTGAAGTCAGCCACCAGGTGTATTGGTTATGGGATTTCTTAGGGGGCTCTGGTGCAGACCGAGGCCAGTTATTGCCTTTTTGTGTCCTGGGGCCACCTGGTAGGAGCTACAAAGTTTGTGCCTTGGCTCTTTAAGAGGATGCAGTTGGTAGCTGCCTGTGCCAGGTTTGGAGGCAACTGGGATAGGCTATGCTGCCAACTGAGTTGACACTAGTGCCAGGCTTGAGGCTGCTTAGAAAGAGGTATAGGCCATGCCAAGGCCAGGCATTGCTTGTTTGGCATTTGTACACCTTTGAGAGGTTTCAGGAAAGTCTAGTGCAGATGGGGGCTGGCAGCTTGTGTGGAATAGCTGCTGAAAGAGGATCTGGCTGGTTCCTAAGTTGGGTGGGGCAGTGTCTCAGGGGTGTGTGAGCGGCAGCAGTGGAGACTTGGGAAGGAGGCGGGCTCAACAAAGGAACAATGGCCTCTGGGCCTGGCACTTCTGCCCACCAGCACTTCCTGGCTGTGGTGGGGGGTGGGCTCAACAAAGGAACCATTTTGCGCTTCTGTCTGGGAGAGAGCTGTCCCTCCAGCCCTCACTCTGAAGCCAGACAATTCAGTTCCTCCCAGTATGTCCCAGTCGCTCTTTGAGCTACTGCCCCTTCTCTGGAGCTTAGAGTACGTGTTTGTGAGCGAGTGAGTCTGTGCCTGGCTCTTTAAGAGGATGCCTGGGATGCCAGCAGCCCTCATTCTCACCTGGATTGAGTCCCTGCTGATTTTCACAGCCAGTTGTTTGGAGGGATCCTCTTCTGGGATCTCATGCTCCTGGCTGGGAACCTGGTGTGGGGCAGGGACCTCTGGTTCCTCCGGGGAACCTCTGCACCGAGATAGTCTCTCCAGACTCTTAACCACCACAGGCGGGTGTGGGAGAACCCTGTTTCCCATCTCTGCCGCTCCTACTAGTCTCTAGATGGCTTCTTCTGTATTTCCTTAGTTATAGGAGTTCTGTTCAGCTAGATTTCAGGTGGTTCTGAGTGATGGTTGTTCTCTGGTTTAGCTGTAATTTTGATGTAGTTGTGGCAGGAAGGGAGCACAGCGTTGACCTACTTTGCCATCTTTGAAGTCCTTAGAAAGAGGTTTTTGAAATTAAATTGTAAAACTCTATGAAAGAGTTGGAAGAAGTTGAGCAATATCCTCGATAGTAGATTTAAAAAAATGGTAGAAAACAAAAGGGAAAATTAAGGAGATTAAGGAAGTCCAACTATTGAGTGAATATTAGAATGGGACAACAGAGAAAACAGGGATGAGGAAATGTTAGCAATAATTCAAGAAAATATCCTAGAACTGAAGCACAGTTTTCAGTGTCAAAAGAATTTTAATCTTGAAAGAAGTCACTCAGGGCTCCCATGCCCCAAGTAGACACATCATTGTGGCAAAATATCAAAAGACTTCTCCACAGTGGAAGCCAGAAGACAGTGGAGCAAAACGGTCAAAATTCTGAGAGAGGATGTTTTTCTAACTTAGAATTTGTTTTTAACCTACCTAAATTATGAGTTAAAATGTGAGAGTAGGTTAAAGACTTTTTTTAACCATATAAGGTTTCATACGTTTTCCACCTAAATATTCTCTTAGGAACCTATTGGGGAATGTGCTCCATCAAAAGGAGGGAGCAAACAAGATCTAGGCAGGCCTGGGACACAGGAAGGGGGCGCTCTTACACAGAAAGAGGTGAAGCGAGGTCTCGGGATAGCATCTGCGTACCAGGCACAGAGGCAGTTAGTCTAGACTAGAGCAGAACAGAAGGCCCTGGTAGAAATTACTTCAAGATGACATTAACAAAATACCTATATATCTCAGTTTATCTAGAGAAGAGTCAGGCAGTTGATGGAAAAATTGGATTTGAATGGGTGATAATTATATAGAAAAGTAAAGCTGTGGGGAAAATGAGACCATCATTAACACCAGGGAAAAGTTGTGTAAGAAAACGAAAAGTAATCATAGCATGCTGTATGGTTCTGCTGTGACATAATCTTGCAATCATATCCATTAGAGGGATAAGGGTATAAGAGGAAGGGAGGAGGGAAAGAGAGAGAGGGAGGGAGAGGGGGGGAGAGAGAGAGAGAGAGAGAGATAGGTAGGTGGTGGTGTGACTAGTAGGGCATTACCTCACAATAACACAAACTGAAAAATTAAGAAGTAAGGTATTATTTAGAGGTATGGAGATGAATGCCAAAACAGTCAGCTAAAATAGATGAAATTGATTGCCTGGGGAGCAGGACATGGAGAAAGAGGAAAAGAGCAGGAGATTGTGTTGTTGTTTCATTCTTTTTTGGGGGGATGGGGGTGGGTGGGTGGAGGCTCTACGAGCCTTAGAGCAGTGGTCGGCAAACTCATTAGTCAACAGAGCCAAATATCAACAGTACAACGATTGAAATTTCTTTTGAGAGCCGAAAACCGACTGCAGCGCCTGGGCCGCGAAGTTTCACTCGCACTGGACACGCGTGCCCGCACGTGGTATTTTGCGGAAGAGCCACACTCAAGGGGCCAAAGAGCCGCATGCGGCTCCCGAGCCACAGTTTGCCGACCACTGCCTTAGAGAATATTTGGCTTTTAAAATTATAAGCAGATACAATATAAAAAAATCATCTGCTAGTCTCTTCTCTCAGTGAAGCTAAGGAAAAACTATCCGCTAGGAATGAGGAGCCTAATTCCTGGAGATTAGGTAATCCATTCTCCTCTTGGTGTTTGAGAACACCAAGGCCCAGAAAAAATAGTTCCTACAGGTATTTAGGTCCACTGAGCGCATGGCTCCACCATGAAAAACAACATGAAACACTCTTGGTACCGTAACTCATACTTTTATGGAGAGCAAGCAGGCCTGACTTTAGGCAGATGGTGTACAGTAAAGTTTGACTTGGGTGAAACAATGGAATTGAGGTAACTGGCATTTTATAAGGAAAGCTAGAATGTAAAGCTATTTAATAAATACTATTTAATGCAAAACTATTTCTAGAAAGACCAACCTTTCTCCACACTTAAGTGATTTTGCAGAAATATTATGTTTTCTAGTATACCTATAATAGATTTCTTTTGATAAAGAACAACTTTTATCTTTCTAAGCAACGCAGACAAAAACCTCTTTTTCGTAAAGCAGTTGGTCTCAGAGTGCAGTCCTTGGATCAGCAGCATCCACATCACCTGGAAACTTGTTAGAAATAAAAATGATTACCCCAGAATAGGCATCACCCCAGATCTACTAAATCAGAAACTCGGGGCTGGAGCCCAGCAGGCTGAGTTTTGACAAGTCCTGCAGGTCATTCTGCTGTACCTTAAAGCTGGGGAACTGCCAAAATAGTAGATGCTTCCCCCTCAGTTCTTTAGGGGTTAAGCTCAGTCTGGACTCCCCACAGAGAAGGGGACCTCTTTCATTTTCCTGTGGGCTTCATTCTCCAGGTTTAAGCACATTGGTCAGCATTAATGTGAACTGTGATTTTTTTTTAAAAATAAACCAAAGACAGCATTTGGCATTATTGGTAGTCTTCTGAGATAAAAACTGAGTTGCACAGTAACCATCTGAAGCACCATAATTACACACTTATTAAAAAAGAGCACAGTCCTTCTAGGCTAGGGTGTATCTTTGGGGATTTGGGATTGGGTAAGTATCAGGGACCCTATGTAGGATGGTGTAAAGTTTACACTGTAAACAAGACAGAAGCTGATTTCTCTCTTATGTGTCCTAGTCTGGAGCTGACCGCAGAACCTAACTCCCTTCTCTTTTGTTTCAATATTCGGAGGGCTTATGTGATCCCCGGTGGTGGCTCTGGGGGTAAATACAAAGGCATGTTCCTTCCACTAAAGGGTGACCTTGTAGTTGAACACATTCACTCCGCAGACTTCCCACTGGACAGAATGTAGTGGTGCAGCCACATCCAACCACAAGGACAGCCAAGCAGTGTTTATGTTTATTTTGGTTAACCAGTTGCTCCTCCCTGAAGGAGAAAATGGATATTGGGGGTGGCTAGGGACATTTAACAGTTTCTGATGCATAGTCATTTCTGCCTACGTTCACTTTCGGATATATTCTCTGTTTACAGCAGAATTTCTTGTGATGGTCATGTCAAGCCATGCAAAACCATGGCCATCCTTTATAATAAAAGCCCAGTGACCGAACGGCGGAACAACCAGACCAACCGATTGACCAGTCGCTATGACACACACTGACCACCAGGGGACAGATGCTCAACACAGGAGCTGCCCCCTGGTAGTCAGTGTGCTCCCATAGTGGGAGCGCTGCTCAGAGGGCAGGTCCACAGCTGCTCAGCTGACCAAGATGAGCAGAGCTCCCACAGTGGGCCGATCCCCACAGGCCACGCCCCCACCAGTGCACGAATCCTGTGCATGGGGCCTCTAGTCCCTTTATAAACCTTCCTTAAATGACCTCAAGTTTAATGATCGCCCAACTAAGAGGGATATGTGAACATTGGTTCTAGTTCCAATTTCACTCTCTTCTTACCATTAAAGTTTGGTGCACTGAAACATAGTCTTGTATGCGTAAGAATTTAATATATGATAAAGGCAGGATGTAAACCCAATAGTCAAGACTGAATTATTAACTGTGGGAGTGGGGATCAGCTCAGAGTTGCACCTCACAAAATATTTGAGCATAAATCCCCTGAGTGTTAAATGTAAAACTTGAAACCCCGGGGAAGTTAGACTTCTGGTATCCTAGGGTGAGGGAGGACATTTTAGGAATATAAGTTTTAGAAGAAATAAAGAAAATTGGTAGTTTAGACTAAGTTAAATAAAGCAAAACAGCTAACATTCCATATATGAAAAGGAACCACTGAAGGGCAAACTGGGGTAAATATCTTTCAATAGTTCTATGAGGTAAAATATCAGAGCTCTTAAAAATTATACAAAATACCAACAGAGTTAAAATGTGGGAAGGATGTAAACAGAGGTAGTATCACATGAATATTGTGTATTGCAGTGGCATGATACTATTGTTTTAAAATTCATTATTATTAATATTTTAAAAAATTGGTTTTAGAGAGAGGAAGAGAGAGAGAAACATTGATTGGTTGCCACATGCATGTGTCCTGACCGGGAATTAAACTCACCACCTTTGGGTGTATGAGACAACCCTCCAGCCAGCTAAGCCACACTGGCCAGGGCAGGATACTATTTTTTAAATATCATATTGAAAAGGGTGAAAATAAACACTATTTATGGCCCAGGAGGAGATTGGGTTCAGACAGATTATGTCGTCCACTGCTGGTCACTCACTCGGTGAGGACAGCAGGCTGGATAGCATTTTAGCAATATGTATTATGAGGCTTAAACATGTTCCTGCATTTGGACCCATATTCTAACTTCTGGGATTCTACACAAAGGAAACATCCCAGATGTAATAGAATTTATGACTGAAGATTATCACTACAGTACTGTTTATGATGATGAAAAACACACATACCAACTTAACGGTCAGCAGTAGCAGAATGCTAAATAAGCTACCTTATTTATATTGTAATAAAAATTACCCAACCATTTCAAGTCATGTTTTCAAAGAATTTTAATGATGTGGGGAAATGCTTTCTATATAACGTTAAATGAAAAAAGAATTAAAATTCTAAATTCAATATGAACTCGAAAAAACCCACAGGGAAGCTATTAGGAGGAGTTACTATAGACATAAAAGTGATTTTCTCTGGGTGTTAGAATTACTAGTGATTTAAATTTGTTTCTCTATAATTTTATTCCTTAAGAATTCTTCAGAGAGTGTATATACCTTTTATGGAGAGGGAAAAAGTAAACACTGTTTAAAAAGTGAAAATGTGACCTGTCATTTGCCAAAATAAATTCTGTAGCCACATGGGACGGTGCCTTGTCACTTGTCCTTGTATAGAATAATGTGAGGTTTAACTCTGACACTCATTCAGGTGTTTTCTTTTTTCTTTTTTATATTATCCCTGAGTTCTACTTAAAATGATTGATTTGGTGCATTTAAATTGATGTCTTATTTTACAGTCCCCGGTTACCTTTTTATAGTGTCTGGTTAGCGGCAAATGGAGAGAGTTGAATCATGGAGGAATCATAAACATTTTAGCAAACTTTTCCCTTTAATATGTCAGATAAGCCATTGATACTTGACATTAATAAAATTCATGGAGGTTTTTTTTTCCTTTACAGAAAAATATAATGCCTGATTACATTTTTAAAATGTTTTTTTTTTATTGATTTCAGAGAGAGGAAGGAGAGATAGAAACATCAATGATGAGAGAGAATCATTAATAGGCTGCCTATTGCACACCCCTTACCATTGATTGAACCTGTAACACAGGCATGTGCCCTGATCTGGAATTTAACCGTGATCTCCTGGTTCATGGGTCAACGTTCAACCACTGAGCCACACCGGCTGGGCTGCATGATTACATTTTTGAGGTAGAACGATTTTCTTGACTTTACAGATGAATGAAAAAGGAAATTATCATATATGACACACATAATTTAACTTTTCTGAGAGTTCCTCTCTGAAATTGTATTGATACAGAAAGGCAGCACACATTCAATAAAAACCTACTACTTAGGAAGTTTGCTATGAAAGATTTGTAGGGTATTACGGGGAAACTGAAATTTCTTAGGTTTAAAAATTCCTGTGTTCTTTTTAATTAGCTTGCTGTTATTAAATTAAATCTTTAAAGAGAGCCAAGAATTGATGGTTATTTAGGACGTGCTCCAAATTCAAATACAGTAAATTCTGTGTTTCCTATGCAGTGGCCTAGCTGTGCTGTTCAATAGGCAGCCACCGGCCTCATAGGGCTTTTAAATTAAAATTAATTAAAATTAAAATTGAGATCCCATTCACACTGTCTACATTCCAAGGGCCCATGTGTGGCTAATGGTTATCAAATTAGACTGTGCAGGTATAGAAAGTTCTTTTGGACCTTGTTGGTCTAGAGACAAGTCAAAATAGAAACTAAGCTCCCAATAATTTCTGATTCACTTTAGAATATTCTTAACGAGGCTTTGTCTAGCCTATGCTAAAATAGTTTTCT
The DNA here is from genome assembly GCF_951640355.1 of Cnephaeus nilssonii. Taxonomy (NCBI): domain Eukaryota; kingdom Metazoa; phylum Chordata; class Mammalia; order Chiroptera; family Vespertilionidae; genus Cnephaeus; species Cnephaeus nilssonii. The sequence goes on along the minus strand of NC_137072.1, from coordinate 31,891,721 downwards.
TCTTTGAATACTCAAATGATAGGAGGCAAGTGCTTATCATATTTGGTTCAGATAAACAGATAATCCGAATCCAGAAAATATGCAATTAATACTAAAAGCCCTGGTAAATTCATAGAATTTTAGATTTGAAAGGGCCATTGATTGCATCTAATTAAGCCTTCTTATTTAACTGATGAGAAGTTTGAGGAACAGAGAGGTTAAGTAATTTGCCTAAGTCACACAGCTAGTGGCCTTGTTACTCCTTATTCTCCAAGTACACTGTTCTTGTCACAGGGCCAAGACCACTTTTTGAAAGGCGGTTCAGACCTATAATTCTGTGGTTCAACAACTTTAGAGACAAGAGGAGTCAATTATAGTAGAATTAACTTTACACAGGGTCACAAAGTGTATTGTACAAACAGGAAATGACCCTTTAAAAAATCCAGCCCTCTCAGCCTTCTTTTCATGTCTTCAGGAAGTGCTGCTTTCAAGAATAGCCATTTTTACCTTCAGTCTTTAAATTACTTGAAATTACATGTATTTTAAGAATCAAAAGGAAATTTGCTTCCTTTTAAAAATAGCCCCTTTTTTGGGGGATTAGGGTACTGTAGTTAGGAAAAGGATTTGCTTTTTAAAATCCTGTTTTTATTTTGCAAAGCTTATAGATTGGTTGTCACTAATAAGATTTGTCCCCCTCCCCCTGCAATTCCATCAAAAGTAAATTTCTGTGAAGTAGTTTGTCATTCTTATATTTAATATATTTTCGTCCAGAATTGTTTATTTCCACAGGCACTGCATAGCTTCTATTAGCTGCTGAGTGCTAACTGTGGCAAGTGAAGTAATTTATTCTGGGAACCTGACTGCATGCTGTGAAAAGATTGCATTTTGTTAATATTGGGAGATTCTTGGGTTGTTTCTGCCATGTCCTGTGGATTTTACCTTTCAACTACATACCAACCTTGTTTCCTTCTTTTCTCTTTTACTGTCTTAGTCTAGACCTTCATCTGCATGTTGTTTTTAGTTTCTGTTTCCATTTGGTCTTGCCCCTGTCTGTCACCTGTCTGGCATGCAGCTGCCAGAGTGGTATTTCTAGAACAAATCTGATCATTTCATTCCTGGAATGAAATCCTGCAGTGTCTAGTCCTGTCTGCAGAGTGAAATGCGGGGTCGGGCCCTTGTTTTGGCGAACTGTCCCCTCTCATCTGGGTTCCTCCTACCTCCCTACTCTCCCTCAAGTCTTTGTTCAAATATCACTCTCTCAGGTCTTACCTGGCCACCATCTAAATGGTCATAACCCCTTGCTCACCTGTACCTTCTCTCCATTTTTAGTTTTCCCTCCAGCACTTAACACCTTCTAACATATTGTAATACTTTACCAATTTTCTGATGTATTGGAGCTTTCCCCAAGTAGGATGTACTCTCCATCAGGGCAGTGTATGGTGTTTTGTTTGTGCCGAGTGTTCCGCTTCCTGCCCTTTCTCTTCAGTGACCTGTCTTTCTCCCTTCCAAGTTCTTGGTGATTCCTGCATCACCCCATGGACAGCGGTGGAAGGCAGTTTTCCTGAGCGTGCCACCCTCTATCTCCTTCTTTGTCCAGGCCATCTTGTTAGCCCCGGGGGTCAGAGGAGGTGGTATCCCTGCCTAGTGATGGAGTGATCCCGAAACTCACAGTCACAGTTGGTGTCATTGGGTGGGGTGTGGGTTTTAATGACATCTCCGTGCTCCCTGTGAGCATTCTCTCAGGGGATGCTTGTGCGTTGCTGGGTATTTGGTTGGATGGCCACTTGCTCATCACCAAGTGGTTTCTCTGCAGAGCGCATCGGCGATGCTCCTCAGGTACCAGGGGCCGTAGTGATAAACGGGCGAAATCCCAGGGTGGGATGGGACACTATCCAGTCACCTGGCAGCCTCTCCTGCCACTGTGTGCAGTCCCTTGGGGAGGAAATCTCCCAAAGCAGATTTATGTGTGTCTGTATCGTAATAGGAATGGTGAAGAAATGCTCTTAGGAGTCTGCAGTTCTGCCCATTATCCTGTGGGTTGTTTTAGCAAACTGATGTCCGTGGGGTAAAATTAACCAGCCACAATATTCTAGTGCTGGGTTTGCCACTGTCCTCCATTGTAAATAGTTTTAGAACCCATCTATCTGTTCATTAAATGGGTAGACTTGGGGTTTCAGAAACTAAGTTTATCAAATGATTCACTAGTGATATGAGATAACTTTGAATTGTTAAAAAAAAAACCACCCCACCCAGTTTCTATTTAGGCTTACATCATTCTTTTAATTTTGCCAAAACCTCAAAATATTTTTCAGGGAAGTAATCCAAAGAGCACCAAAATGTGGGGTGTGTGTGTGTGTGTTTTAAGAAGGACCTGGTAGATTTTTTGCAGAAAATGCAATATGGTGTATTTACTTTTACCTTTAAAATTTTTTTTAAATACATACTAGTATATATGAGTGGCCTGGTGCACGGATTCGTGCACATTGAAAGGAAATTAATTAGAAGAAAGATTTGTGCAGTAATTACGTTACTGCAAAAAATTACATGTCAAAATAGCATATATAATATAGTATTATAAAATTAAAATACAAAATATTTTAATATCACTATTTGCCCTTTCTCTATATAATAGAAGTGTCAGAGATGAAATAAAATTAGTAAAATGTATATGAAAATAATATGTAAATTGATTAATAAGTGAACAACAACAACAGGATATAAAAACAACAAAGACATGACATAAAAACAACATTGATAAAAATAATTATTGATAAATTGATTAATAAATAATCAACAACAACATGATATAACAACAAAGTGCCAATAGTTGGACTTCAGATACAGTCTGGCATCGTATGCAATTGGCGCCAGCGAGAGCTTTATATGTAGTGCACATGCATGAGTCAGTGTTTATTTTTTATTTATTTATTTATCTAAATTTTATTCATTCATTCATTCATTCATTCATCCATTCAACCTTTATTTTTAAATTGCCAGTGCATGTCATATGTACCTGCCGGTTGGTCAGTCAGATGATCAGACAGACGTATGGTTGGTCACTTAGCCTTTTACATATATAGATATATTTTTATAGTTGACAGTATTGCAGATGTCTCCCATTCCCCCCCACCCCCACACCCAATCCATCCAGCCCCTCCTGCCTCTCCCCTAGGCCTTCACTACACTACTGTCTGTGTCCATGGGCTATGCATATAAGTATGTAAGTTCTTTGGTTTTTTTTCTTCTGGTCCCCTGCCCTAACCCCGAGATATGTTAGTCTGTTCCATGCCTCCATGCCTCCATGCCTGAGGACTTGTTGGTCAGTTTATTTTGTTCATTAGATTCCACAGATAAGTAAGGTCATGTAATATATGTCTTTCTTTGACTGGCTTAGTATTTCACTTAGCATAATAATCTCCAGGTCCTTCCATGCTGTCTCAAAGGGTAAGAGATCCTTCTTTTTTATGGCTGCATAGTATTCCATTGTGTGAATGTATTCACACAATATATTCCACAGCTTTTTTATCTATTCATCTACTGATGGGCACTTGGGCTGTATCCAAATCTTAGCTATTGTAAATAATACTGCTATCAACATAGGGGTGCATATATTCTTTCTGATTGGTGTTCCAAGGTTGTTAGGATATATTTCTAGAAGTGGGATTGTTGGATCAAATGGCAGTTTCATTTTTCACTTTTTTGAGTAAACTCCATACTGTTTTTCATAATGGCTGCACCAGTCTGCATTCCCACCAGCAGTGTACAAGGGTTCCCTTTTCTCCACATCCTTGCCAGCACTTATTTGTTGACTTATTGATGATAGTCAATCGGACAAGTGTGAGGTGATATCTCATTGTAATTTTAATTTGCATTTCTCTGATGATTAGTGACGCTGAGCACTTTTTCATATGTCTATTGGCCATCTGTATGTCTTCTTTGGAGAAGTGTCTATTTAGGTCTTTTAGCCATTTTTTTTATTGGATTGTTTGTCTTCCTTTTGTTGAGTTATGTAAGTTCTTTATATATTTTGGAAATTAACCATTTATCAGATGTATCGGGCATGGTATTCTTAAAAGATCCTTTACCAGTATGTGTGTGACAAAATATCCTGTTTATGTAGCTATTGATGTACTATTCTTTTCCTTCATCTATTTTTGTCCCTTTGCTGATTTGAACTTTTGTCTACATGTGAAATAAAAGTGAACACTGAATAAATGAAAGATTAAAAACCCCACATCTGGCTTTGTCTAACCACCAGAACTGTGAATGGCTGACCCTTAGTAATGACTGCACCTGGGTGTTTTATGGGATGTGACATAAGTGAGTTAGATTGCAGGATTCTGTACGTATGGACCGTAATTTCACCTATTTTACTACCAGTCTTGTCAGAACTCCCAGGCAAGTGTGGAATATCATACTGTTATAGAAAAATTCCAGTTGGTCACAAAGCTCACATTTACAAGTGTTGACACTTTGACTGGCTTTGGTAACCAGTGCCTGGGAGACACCAGACCTTTTGTGCACACATGCATGTGCGCGTGCACACGTGTGTGCATGCGTGCATGTGTGTGTGTGCGTATACTGAGGCTGAGGCGGGCTTGGCACTTCACAGCATTGAGTGAGGGAGGAGGAAACAGTTGGGTGGAGAAGTGTTTTGCCAACATTTCCAGGGTAGACTGGGGGTTGAAATGTAGATTCTGTTTGTTGATGAAAAATGTGTCCATTTTAGTGGTGAGGTGATAAGAACTTGTGGAAAATTGATGGTTTTGCTCAGCTGTGACCTTTGATGTTGACCTTGTGTAGATATGTACCCATTAGTCTTGACTCTTGGTATCTTCTATTATTACTACATTGCATCCTGCACGTTATAATGAAATAGTAGCAGCTCTGACAGGATGCTGTTAGTTTTGGAGAGTTTAAAAATATGTGAATCTGACTCTTTTTTTCTTTGTCGGTTGCCCTTAGGTAATTCTTTCTGCAGAATGAATTAAGAGAAGATCCTTTTTCCTTAGGAATGGAGAGCAGTTTGCTAGCTACCAATATGCCAGCCCCTTCATCTTCTCCCTTGGAGAAACATGCCAGCTCAGCCAATGGTAATGGAGATTTTGATTCAGGTACGATTCCGTTTTCTAGAGCCATTTGACCTTTTGATGTATTGACCAGTATCTTTCTGAAAATGTTTAGGAAACAGTGGGGCAGGGTTTCTAGATCTCACATGCGGCCTGTTCCTAGGCTTTGCTGTCATATTTATAAACATATAGCAGCTTGAAAGTCAGGCAAAATTTGCTTCAAAATTAATATTAGCTATATACTAGACAGGGCAGGCTAGGTGATAGTGAGGTGCCAAATTGCTTCAAAATCTCAATGGCTTAGCAAATAAATGTTCACAATTACTCTCACTCCGTAGTTCAGACAGTTGGTGGTGCTCCGTTGCATGGAGTCTCTGCACAGTGCCTGGCAGTGCCATCTCTGTTGCTGCCTCTGGCTTGGTCCTAATGGGAAGCAGAGCTGCAGGGTCTTGAACCAGTGATTAAATGCTCTAGCTCAGAAGAGACAGGTTTGCTCAGAACCTCTTTTTAAAATTTTTATTTTTCAATCACATTTCACATTTAATATTATTTTGTACTAGAGACCCAGTGCACGAAATTTGTGCATGGGGGGGGGTCCCTTAGCCGGGCCTACACCATCTCCAATCCGGGACCCCTCAGGGCATGCCTGCAGGGATTGGGCCTAAACCAGCAGTTGGACATCTCTCTCGCAATCTGGGACCACTGGCTCCTAACCACTCACCTGCCTGCCTGCCTCATCACCCCGAACAGCCTCTGCCTGCTGGCCTGATGCCCTTCACTGCTCCCCTGCCGGCCTGATCACCCCTAACTGCACTCCCCTGCTGGCCTGATTGCCCCTAACGCCCTTCCCTGCTGGCCTGATCACCCCTAACTGCCCTCCCCTGCCGGCCTGATTGCCCCTAACCACCTCTGCCTCGGTCCCTGCCACCATGGCTTTGTCCAGAAGGACGTCAGGAAGATGTCTGGTCTAATTAGCATATTGCTCTTTTATTAGTCTAGATTAGTTTCAGGTGTAGAGCATATCAGTTCGACATTCATATGCTTTACAAAGTGTTCCCCCCAATATTTTTACCCACTTGGCAACATACATACTTAAGTATGATGGACTGTATTTCTAATGCTACAGTTTATATTCCTGTGACTATTTTATAACTACCACTTTGTAGTTCTTAATCCCTTCACCTTTATACCCCCCCCCCCCCCCCCATACCCCTATGCTCAGAACTTCTTGACAGAACAGGTCTAGGGAGGTGTGGAAATCGAATTCTTGGGAGAAACCAAGGTGGCGGCATAGGTAAACACCTGAACTTGCTGCCTCGCACAACCACTTCAAAACTACAACTAAAAGACAAAACGGATATCATCCAGAACCATGGGAAGGCTGGCTGAGTGGAAATTATACAACTAGAAGGAAAGAGAAAAGCACACTGAGACTCGGAGGAGGTGCGGAGGTGCAGAAGTGAAGCGCGGAAAGGGACTGGCAACTGAGTATGCTGTTGTCTTTTTCAATCGGGAGGGAGATACAAGCTCCCAACTGCTCTGAACTCCAGTTCCGAGCGAGACTCTGGGGACCCAGACTCATATGGGGAGAAACTGGACTGTCTGGCATCGGGCCGGAACACAAGGGTGGCTTTCTCTCAGAGGTGCTTGCAGTGATCATTGTTCCTGCATGGTGCCATGGGACACAGAGACCTGGGGACCTCTTCGGGCAGAGATGAGGGTCAGCTATTGCTGTTTGCTCCGCCCTGGTGATTCCGTGAGACCCCGCCCCATCCAATTTACAACCCCACCCAATCTGTGCACAGAGGCTTTTGCATATGAATGGCCTGGCCCTTTGCAATCTGAAACCTAACATACTGCAGCTGGGTCAGAGAGACCCAAAGGCTCAACAGCAGTTTGCATTGCTTCACAGCTGGGCCTCAGCTGGGCACCTCCAAACCCCAAACAAAGAGGAGGAATCTGCAGATGTCTCTGTAGCTCCTGCTGCGTTGCCTCAGGTAGTGGCTGACTTTGCACCTCTTTGGAGATCCAAGAGCCAGTGTACCCAGTGGTCAGAGTGAGACCATACAGATTACAACTCTTCACATCCATAAGAGACACACTCAGGAGGCAGACTTAGTGAGTGCCAAAGCCCCACTGAAGCAAGTCTTGCCCCATAAGGTGTCTCCAGCACAGAAGTTCTCCCATCATAAACACAACTGATCCTCACAGCCAATTGGCCTGGATGTCAATTCCTCCCAGTGATACCAACAGCAATCAAGGCTTAACTACAACAAGACTGTGCACATACACAAAGGGGTGAACCAAGAGTGTCCACCTCAGGTAATTAGGGAGGCTGAGCCACTGGGCCCTATAGGACACCTAGCACACAAAGCCATATTTTTAACACAGGGAAACAGCCAAAATGTGGAGACAAAGAAACAAGTTACAAATGAAAGAAATGGAGGAAAGCAAACTACTGGATATAGAGTTCAAAACTACAGTTATAAGGTTACTCAAGAATCTTCTAGAAACCTCCGAGAAATTTAGTGAGACCCTCAAAATATGAAAAAGAACCAACTAGAAATTAAACATACACTGACTGAAATAAAGAATAATATACAGAGATTCAACAGTAGACTAGAGGATCCCAAGAATCAAGTCAAAGATTTGAAATTCGAAGAAGCAAAAAACACCCAACCAGAAAAGCAAAGAGAAAAAAGAATAAAAAATATGAAGATAGTGTAAGGAGCCTCTGGGACAATTTCAAGCGTACCAGCATCTGAATTATGGTGGTGCCAAAAGAAGAGAGAGAGAGAGAGAGCAAGATACTGAAAACCTATTTGAAGAAATAATGACAGAAAACTTCCCCTACCTGGTGAAAGAAATAGACTTACAAGTCCAGGAAGTGCAGAGAACCCCAAACAAGAGAAATCCAAAGAGGACCACATCAAGACACATAATTAAAATGCCAAGGGCAAATGACAAAGAATATTAAAAGCAGCAAGAGAAAAACAGTTAGTTACCTACAAGGTAGTACCCATAAGATTGTCAGCTGATTTCTCAATAGAAACTATGCAGGCCAGAAGGGAGTGGCAAGAAATACTCAAAGTGATGAATAGCAAGTACCTACAACCAAGATTACTCTACCCAGCAAAGCTATCATTTAGAATTGAAGGTCAGATAAAGAGCTTCACAGACAAGAAAAAGCTAAAGGAGTTCATCACCACCAAACCAGGATTATATGAAATGCTGAAGGGTATTCTTTAAGAAGCGGAAGAAGAAGAAAAAGGTAAAGATAAAAATTATAAACAACAAAGTAACAACAAATACATATCTATCAACAAGTGAATCTAAAAATCACATGAATAAAAAATATGAACAGAATAAACTGGTGAATATAATAGAATCAGGGGCATAGAGAGGGAGTGGACTGACAATTCTTGCGGGGAAGGGAGTGTGGGGGGTGCAGGAAAAAACTGGACAAAAATTGTACACCTATGGATGAGGACAGTGGTGGGGGGGTAAGGGTAGGGGGGGTGGGCACCAGGTGGAGGGAAGCTATGGGGGGGGGGGGAAGAGGAACAACTGTAATCTGAACAATAAAGATTTATTAAAGAAAAAAAAAAAGAAAAAAAAATAGAAGTTGAATTCTCTGGCATGTGCCCAGAAAGAGAGGACAGCAGGATCTGCCCCAGCACTAGATGCCACTTCCCATGACCCTCTCAAAAACCCCCAGCACAGCTTTCAGAAAAGAGCATACATAATGTGAAAGAAATTTAGGAGATATGAATTTGTGGTAAAGAAATCACAAAACAAACAAAACGAAACCAGTCTTTGGTTGAATTTTGATATTTACCCAATGAATTTGTAAACGCATCTTTTTCTAAATATTGACATCATAAAGAGTTTATTAAAATTTTTTTTTAAGAAAAGGACTTCAGTGTTACATAACAACAAATTAGATAAGGACAACTTAGCTCTCAGAATCATAGACAATGCTGTAGTGAATTCGTGGGCAAAAATGTTGATCATTAATTCAGTGGGAAATTTGACCATTGTCCCAAAAAGGTATGAAATTTGTTTTCACATTTTGATGAGACCAGTCAATGATGTAATTACAGACTGTGTGATGTTAAGGGGAAGCAGAGTGGCAGGGTCTGGAATAAGTGATTAAATGCTCTAGTTCAGAAGAGACAGATCCCATTGAATTTACTACATTATGTTTCTCAAATTATATCTATATCTGGAGAAAATATGGAAATCCCTAAAATCATTGCATGAAAGATGTGAGTATCTGTTTCAGAATTAGCTCATTGTTCCCCTTTCAGTTTCTTTCTACATAAAGCAGGAGCGGGAAAAGTCTAAAAGCAGAGTCAAATCTTTTTCTCCCTGTGGAAACATGCAAATTCTTTTTCTGAGAGAGCATAGTCCCATAGACTGAATGTTCAGCCTAGTTATTCTACTTTTATTTAAGTACAAATATGCCTTTAAAAAAGTCTTTGTTATGCTTGCTGAGTGAGGTTATTTTTCCACTTTTAGAGTCCCTGATTTTCACCATATTTTTGTTGTACACACATCTGACACCTATGACTGCATCATTTTTACTGGTGTGTTTTCAAAACTGTCTAAACGGCAACTGTGTGTTGACTTTTCATTTTTGGGCACCTGCAATAGATTCTGAAACTTATTAATAATACGGTGTCAGGAAAATTAGGTGTACTGAATTTTCTTGTGGGTGATCCCATTAATGGGGAGGTGTGAGCACCAGAATCCTGTCATTGGCTGGGTTACGCCACATCAAACGCCTACTTCTTGGTTAGTTCCTTGCTCTTGTGTGGTGGGATGCCTGAATCATCTAAGAGGTTAAGATCTTTATTAGAACTAATAGTCTTAAATAGCTCTAAATGATCTTAACACTTTCCAGATATTGGCCCTGACTCCCTTCTTCCCCTCCTAATATGGCTAATCTGTCCTTTCTCCTTGGAATTTCCATTTATACTTGTGTGGTGAGGAGACTTTTAGATGGTGCCCCAAAGACAGACTTTCCTAAAGAGGAAACCAATTTAAAGCAGGATCTAAACCTTTGTAGAGAGCAGAGGCTAACTTTTAGGAACTAGGATCTAGTTTTGAACATTTAGACTCTTAAGAACATACCCAAGTAGGAGCCGTCAAGTAATTTATTTTCCCAAGTAGTTACCTTTTCACTTGTTACTACATAACATATCTTGCTGTCTGCCATCAGTTGTGTGGATGTTTGGTTCTGGGACCCACTGTGATGTGCTTAGGGTTGGATGGTGTCTTGGTCTTTTTCCTGGAAGTGTTTCAGATGAGATTTCCATGTCAGATGAGCAGAAGGCAAACTGAGCTCTCTTCACCTGCCTGTAAATTGACTCTCAAATGAGGTACAACAGGTACATGACCCTTTGTTCATGGCAGCGCTCCCTTAAGTGCTTTATGCATGTTGCGTTGTTTAAGTCTTCCACAACCCAGTGAAACAGCAGATGAAGTTGGACAGCCAGGCAGAGTCACGTGGCTGTTGTGTTCAAGCCTGAGATTTCATCCTGAGGGCTTGGAACCTTGTGCTCTGAAACACTGAGCTGTGCCTGCCCTTCAGCCTGGACATGCAAGTGTGCATAAACACACACACACACACACACACACACACACACACACACACTTGCACACACACTTTATGGGACACAGCAGCTACTCAGATTCTTTCTTTAAAAAAATCAACACATGTTTTTATTGATCTTTGAGAGAGGAAGGAAGTGGGGGAGGGAGAGAGAGAGAAGGAAACATCAATGTGAGAGAGAAACATCTATCAGTTGCCTCCTGCATCACCCCGACCAGGGATCGAACCCACAACCTAGTCATGTGACCTGACCAGGAATCAAACTGGCAACCTTTTGGTGCATGGGGCAACACTCAATCAACTGAGCCAGATCTGCCAACGCTCACTTTCTTGTCCTCTCCACCAGTTGTCTCCCATCCCCTCTCCCCATGTGTTATATGACACCTGACTGCACCTCCCTGACAACTGACCACATGTAGGTGCCTACAGCTCTTCTTGGACCAAATTATGGGGCCAAGTCCAACCTGGTTGCTTCCCATGTTTTGATCCTGTGTCTTCGGTTCCTCTGTCCCCACACCCAGCTGCTGTGATCCTTGCACTGATGCTCTGTTCCTCTGAAATGAAAACCATCAGCTTAACACAGGACTCTGAGTTTCATTGGCAGTTTTCTCATGTATAGTTTTGCCTCTTTTCCTAAGGAAAGCTCAAATAGTTGGGGTCAATAACTGACACTTGAGTCCCAGGGATGAAATAGCTTAATGTAAAATGACTCCCCCTTCTGGGACGCCACTGGGATAAGCAGGGGCAGAGGACAGAATGGACAGAAACACACAGAGGAACAAGGACCAGAACTGGATTTCTAGAACTCTAGGCTTCTCCAACGGCTGTGATAAAAACAAACAAAACACTCGCTGACATAGTGATAAATAGATTCCTGGGCATAATTTTTCCAGGATGGCTAAATGTAATTTCCTGATAAGTCTACAGATAAAGTGGTGGTGTGCATTTACACTGGGCAAGTGTAAAAGCATTACTCTGGAAATGTGGGCTCGATTTTTTTTGGGGGGAGGGTGTTAGGTTATATCAACTGGAGTCCCACAGGCTCTTGCATTCAGGGAGGAAATGAATCAACATTCCTATGAGAGAAATTCAGATCTCTGACTCTTCATGCTAGAGAGGAACTAGTTTCATGTAACTCCATTATATTCCCTTTAAAAAATAACAACTCTTTTATATAGTTGTTGCCTCCCCTAGCCAGGAGGTTGGGTCAGTTTTACATGTTTTATTTTTTCTGGAAAGTCTCTCTGGAAGTCTGGGTAGCTGAGCTAGCACCAGGACCTCTGTGCTCAGGTGACGGTCCCCTCCTCCCTGGTTTAGTCCTGTAGCTGAGAACTCCCATCTAGGATTGCGTTGGCCAGTACTATCTGACTTTCATTCGAATGCAGTGTCTGCTTAATATATTCACAATGCACCTCTTTTCTAGATGTTCTGATGGTCTGAATGGACTATCAGCAGTTAAAATAACAAAGATTTAATGTCTTTCTTCCTCTTTCCACATTAAAAAAAATACCTAGCACACAAGAAGGTGCTCTGTAAGATTTTATTCATTTCAAATGTGTCAATTCTCCATTTTTTTTTTTTAACGAGGTATTGGTTATGGGCTTTCATATCCAACTTTGCAAAGTTAGCCTTATTTCATATTGTAAAATTGTACAACCCAAGGTTTGATTACTTAAAGGTGTTTGAGCCGTTTGCTCATTCCATTTTTCACTATAAAGCAGCTTGCAGTCCAGCTTTTAGTAAGGTATTCTTTTTCTGTTTATTATGAAATATTCTGGTCACATAAATAGCTTTCTGTTTTCTAAGGCTGGAGTGCCACTAATGAACGAGGCTGTTTTCTTTTAAATTGTGACATTTTCTTAGTAGCTTTTCATAGTCTGTTTTCATTACATCATGGGGCTTTGCCTCCGACTGGATCATTTGCCACGGAGGGAGATTGTCAGTTTCCTTGATAAAATGTTTATGGGTTTAAGAAGTTCATGAATCAGCGGTAAATATTTGCTCTGGGTTTATGAGACCTCCACTCATAAACATCGTGTATGTTTATCTATTGCTCATTGAAATGTCTTTAGAGAATCAGCCACTTAGGCACATGCTGGGGAGGACGTGTTACTAAATGACAGATTTGAAAAGGCTGTATTGTGAGGAGCCCTGCATTTTGTATCAGATTTTATTGTTAAAACAACACACTTAAAGTTACCAGTGCTGGGCATAAAGGTTTTGAAAAATATTTTTAATTCCATTCTAGGTCTGACTTTTGGGGTGCTTATTGAAGTTCTTTTTGCATGAATAATTTTATACCTTTTTTTTTTTTACTGTACTTTAAAAATCACCTAATGCTGGCCTCTTTATGCCCAGAGTTTTGGGATGTAGGAGCAAGAAGGATGTGTGTTATACTTTAAGCAATCACGATTTGTCTGCACATTTAGGGGCACAAGTAAACTAGGGACTGAAGTAAAACTCAGCTGCAGATGTTGGAAAAACATCTACAGTCAAACCTTGGTTCTCGAACATCTCCCATCTGGAACAATTCGATTCTCCACCAAGATGTTCACAGAAAAAATGTCTCAAACTTCGGTTTTCGACCTGACAATCCTTTCATGCTAATACCTCAATATGACAAAAAGTGTCTCTTAGGCAACAAAGGAGAGAATGCTCCTGCCCAGGACCGAGTTTTATGCCCATGTCTGCGCCCTGGTTCTCTCCTTCTTTACAAGCAGGTCTCAGGGGCTGTGCCCATATGGTTCGCCTCTCCGAAGGTGGCTGCTGCCTCTAGCCCTGTGTCTTTCTGTTGTCTGATTTGGCTCTGGAGTGTTCAAAGGCTCATCAGCGCAGGAAGACAGAGAGAAGTCAGCCTGAGTCTCCATGTGCAGAAGCGGGTGGTGGTGGTGAATGGAGGTGTCTGATTTGTGACATGGACAGAAGAATGACACAGGAAGGTGCCTCGTAAGAGTTCCATCCTCGAAATCAGATAGCCCGCCTTGGACTCATGCCTCCTTGGATGGACAGTTGTGTGACAGTGGTGGCTCCAGCCTTTCTGGGCCCCCGTCAGGGCCCCCATCATCCCTTCTGTGAAATGAGGCTGTAGTATCCATCTGTCAGGGTTCTTAAGATGTAAAGCAATCAGCAGAGAGCTGGTGTCCCAATTCGGCATGGCTCTTTTGACCTTGCCGTGTTGCTGTGTAGTCACTTTGTGGAGCTGGAAGGTTGAGCTGAGGCTGGACAGGGTGCAAAGAATAAAGTAGGACAAGTTAGCTATCATCAGGTCCTGCACCAGATCACCTGGACAGATAAATTGTGCTGCTGTGATGCTCTGGCTAGTGGGTCGAAAAGCAATCTTGATAATCGATGTCCAATGCTGCTTGGGGCAAAATAGTTGTGGGTAGAGCTGTTGGGTGACACCCACATGTGTTTTCTGAATGTGACTGCTTTCCCTTTTTGGGTTTGCCCTACTGTGTCGAAGTAGCCGGAAACCACCTGGTGCCCTTGTTGGCTGGTGGCTGCAGGACCCTCTGGCTTTTTTCAGGGAACACATTTCTGATAACAAGACAGTGAGTCCCTGGGTGAAGCAGCATTTTGGGAGAGATACAAGGGGAGGGTTTTCTTTTCAGATGGCTTTTTATTTTCTTGGACATTTGATTATAAACCACTTGATGGGAGTGAACTTTGAGACGATAGTTTTAAGCAACTTTGATTCAGAAGACAAAATTGAAGGTAACGGCCTTTCAACTCAGCATGTTCTGACTTTACAAAAATTATCCTCTTCTATCATTTTCTGAGATTATGCACTGTATCACAAGAAAATTACTTTTCCAACTTTTAATTTAAAAGTCTTTAGTAGGAATAAGTAGTGATGGATAGCCTCAAGAACAAGGCTTTCTTTCTTAGACTCTCCCTTTGCCTCACCCCCCTGGCCCACCTGCCAGTATTTGTTCTTGGTCCAGTGCGGTAGCCTCCTGCTAGTAGAAGATACACTGTTGAACATTATTGCAAGAAGAGAGAATCTAAACATTTGAAGCTCTTACTTAGCTGCATGTATGGACAGCCCTTGCTGCTGTATGTTGTTTCCTTAGGATTGTCTTACAAATCGGTTAAAGTAATGGTGACAGCTGATTAGCTCTTTCCATTTGAAATTGTGACATGACATTTATGTTATCTGTATTTCACTTTAAAAATTTTGATTGATTTGAGAGAGAGAGAGAGAGAGAGAGAGAGAGAGAGAGAAACATCAGTTTGTCATTCCACTTATTTATGCATTCATTGGTTGATTTCTTGCATGTGCCCTGATGGGGGATTGAGCCTGCAACCTTGGCATATTGGTATGACACTCTAACCAACTGAGATACCCAGCCAGGGCCTATACTGCACTTTAAAGTGAATTATTTGGTGTTTTTCAGCTATACAGATTATATCTTACATGTAGAGTCTTGAATGTTTGGAGAATTACTTGATTTCCTTCAGAGCCAAAATAGGGATTGCTTTAAGAGTCATGTGCATTTGATTGTATTTCTCCTTGATCCTTGTAAATGGGAAATCCATGTCGTACCTTGCCCTGAAAGCTCTGTCACAGCAGCTGGCAGGACAGCGGACCCTGGACTGGGTCTCACAGTTGGTCTGTTTCTGTCCGTAACTTATCCAGTGGCCTCCCACACTTGAACAATCCTTCTGGGCCTCAATTGTTTTCCCCTTGAAATGACATCAATGCTTTCTAAAGTCCCATATGACACTAACAGTCGATGCTATTATTCCACAATCCCCAGCTGTAGTATGTAGCCAGGGACAAGGGTGCCAGTGCTGTAAGTACATCGTGGTACTTACTCAGCACCCCATGGCTTTCTTCACCTTGCCATCCAATCTCCCCGAAGAATGGAGTGTGCACAGTGGCCAGTTCCAGAATGATATGCTAATATGCAGCAAGTATGCCGTGAAACAAATCTCATCTCATTTGCCTAAGAGCACTTAATATTATCTTAGATTTTGTCAGGGTATCCAAGCAGAATTTCTTCAGGGTGTCCTCAGTTTATAACGTCAGCAAACTGAAAATAATTTGATAATATGTTCCAAAACGACTGAATTAAGGGATTGTCTAGTCTTCATTGGGGGCCAGTACCTTTCCATTCTTCACTCTACTATTGATAATTTTGTGTTTTTTGTTTTGTTTGGTTTTCGTCTTTCCAATAGAAGAAGGTTCAAGCTTGGAGGAAATTGGCTTTAACTGGGGCGAGTACTTGGAAGAAACAGGTGCCAGTGCAGCTCCTCACACATCATTCAAACACGTACGTATCCTCCCTTCTCCTTCTGGTATGCATGTGGAGGGTGGGAGGGGGACCTGCAGGAAGATGCCAAACCGATTGGAAGATAGGGGATGAGGAAAGAAGGGAAATTCAGCCAAGATTTCTTAGAAATAAAGAAGAAATGCGGAAGTTTGTTTGCTTAGCTGCAGGTGGGTTGGCCTGGCTCTTGCGGCTTATCTCATCTAACACAGGGCTGGGCTCAGGGCAGGTGAGAAACGATGTGTAATTTTAACCTCGTCTGCACCTCAAAATGCTAAATTTGACAGACGTGGCCCTTGCACAGGGCCTGAGACAGGTCAGATTGGTTAGAATAAATAAAAGCCAGCAAACTAGGTAAGTATAATATCATCTTAGGAGGTGTAATGGCTGTATATTTTTATTTTGGATTGATGGTTTTTTAAATTTAATTTTAAAATCTTTTTTTTCTTTTATTGTTTAAAGTATTAAATATAGTAGTACATATATCTCCTTTTCCCCCCCCCCCCCATTGACCTTCCCCCAGCCTCCCCTACCCCCTGTCGCATGCCCTCATCCCACCCACCCAATGTCTTGTGTCCATTGGTTGTGCTTATATGCATGCATACAAGTCCTTTGGTTGATCTCTTTCCCCCTCCCCTCCCCAACACTCCCCAGCCTTCCCGCTGTAATTTGACAGTCTGTTCTGTGCTTTACTGCCTCTGTATCTATATTTTTGTTCATCAGGTTATAATGTTCTTTATTTTCCATTAATGAGTAAGATCATGTGGTATTTTTCTTTCATTGCCTGGCTTATTTCACTTAACATAATGCTCTCCACGTCCATCCATGCTGCTGCAAATGGTAAGAATTCCTTCTTTTTATAGCAGCATAGTACTCCATTGTGTAGATGTACCATAGTTTTCTAATCCTCTCATCTGCTGATGGGCATTTAGGCTGTTTCCAAATCTTAGCTATGGTGAATTGTGCTGCTATGAACATAGGGGTGCATATATTCTTTCTGATTGGTGTTTCTAGTTTCTTGGGATATATTCCTAGAAGTGGGATCACTAGGTCAAATGGGACTTCCATTTTTAGTTTTTTGAGGAAACTCTATACTGTTCTCCACAGTGGCTGCACCAATCTGCATTCCCACCAGCAGTGCACGAAGGTTCCTTTTTCTCTGCATCCTCGCCAGCACTTGTTCTTAGTTGATTTGTTGATGATTGCCATTCTGACAGGTGTGAGATGGTACCGCATTGTCATTTTGATTTGCATCTCTTGGATAATTAGTGACTCTGAGCCTGTTTTCATATGTCTCTTGGCCTTCCTTGTGTCTTCTTTCAAAAAGATTCTATTTAGGTCCATTGCCCATTTTTTTTTATTGGATCATTTATCTTCCTTTTATTAAGTTGTATAAGTTCCTTGTAGATGTTGGAGATTAAACCTTTATCAGTGATACCATTTGCAAATATGTTCTCCCATACAGTGGGCTTTCTTGTTGTTTTGTTGATGGTTTTGTTTGCTGTGCAAAAGCTTTTTATTTTGATGTAGTCCCATTTGTTTATTTTCTCTTTAGCTTCCATTGCCCTAGGAGCGGTATCGGTGAAGAAATTGCTTCGGCATATGTCTGAGATTTCTCTGCCTGTGGATTTGTCTAGTATTTTTATGGTTTCCCATCTTATGTTTAAGTCCTTTATCCATTTTGAGTTTATTTTTGTGTATGGTGTAAGTTGGTGATCTAGTTTCATTTTATTGCATGTATCTGTCCAATTTTCTCAACACCATTTATTGAAGAGACTGTCTTGACTCCATTGTATGTTCATGCCTCCTTTGTCAAATATTAATTGAGCATAGTGGTTTGGGTCGATATCTGGGTTCTCTGTTCTATTCCATTGGTCTATATGTCTGTTCTTGTGCCAGTACCAGGCTGTGTTGAGAACAGTGGCCTTGTAATACAGCTTGAAATCTGGTATTGAGATCCCACCTACTTTGTTCTTTTTTCTCAGGATTGCTGTGGCTATTCGGGGTCTGTTTTTATTCCAGATGAATTTTTGGAGAGTTCTTTCTAGGTCTGTGAAATATGCTGTTGGTATTTTAATGGGGAGTGCATTGAATCTATAGATTGCTTTGGGTAGTATGGACATTTTAATAATGTTGATTCTACCAATCCATGAACATGGTATGTTCTTCCATCTGTTTGTCTTTCTCTATCTCTTTTTTCAGTGTCCTGTAGTTTTCTGCATATAGGTCTTTTACCTCTTTAGTTAAGTTTATTCCTAGGTATCTTAATTTTTTTGGTGCAATTTTAAATGGGATTACTTTTTTAGTCTCTTTCTGTAAGTTCACTATTGGTGTATAGACATGCCATAGATTTCTTGGCATTAATTTTGTATCCCGCTACATTGCCGAATTCATTTATTAAGTCTAGTAGTTTTTTGATGGAGTCTTTCGGGGTTTTTATGTACAATATCATGTCATCTGCAAATAAGGACAGCTTTACTTCTTTTCCAATTTGGATGCCTTTTATTTCTTCTTTTTGTCTGATAGCAATGTCGAACAGGAGTGGTGAGAGTGGGCATCCCTGTCTTGTTCCTGTTCTTAGGGGAAATGGTTTTAATTTTTGCCCATTGAGTATGAGGTTGGCTGTGGGTTTGTCATATATGGCTTTTATTATGATGAGGTATGATCCTTCTATTCCCACCTTGCTGAAAGTTTTTATCAAGAAAGGGTGTTGGATTTTGTCAAATGCTTTTTTTGCATCAATTGATATGACTATGTGATTTTTATCTCTCAATTTGTTTATGTGATGTATCACGTTTATTGATTTGCGGATATTGTACCATCCTTGCATCCCTGGGATAAATCCTACTTGGTCATGGTGTATGATCTTTCTGATGTACTGCTGGACCCGATTTGCTAGAATTTTGTTGAGGACTTTGGCATCTATGTTCATTAGGGATATTGGCCTGTAATTCTCTTTCGTTGTGTTGTCTTTATCTGGTTTTGGTATTAGGGTGATGCTGGCTTCATAGAATGAGCTTGGAAGTGTTCCTTCCTCTTGAATTTTTTGGAATCTGAGGAGGTGGGTTTTAGTTCTTCTTTGAATGTTTGGTAAAACTCCCCTGTGAAGCCGTCTGGCTTTTGTTTGCTGAAAGCTTTTTGATGACTGCTTCAATTTCTTCCATAATTAATTGGCCTATTGAGATGTTTAGATTCTTCCTGATTGAGTTGGAAGGTTGCATTTTTCTAGGAATATGTCCATTTCCTCCAGGTTGTCCAGTTTTTTGGAATAGAGTTGTTCATAGTATTTTTTTAAACAATCTTTTGTATTTCGGTTGTATCTGTTGTTTTTCTCCTCTTTCATTTCTGATTTTGTTTATTTGGGTCCTCTCTCTTTGCTTCTTGGTGAGCCTGGCTAGAGGTTCATCAATCTTGTTTATCCTTTCAAAGAACCAGCTCTTGTTTTTGTTGATCTTTTGTATTGTTTCTTTGGTCTCTATGTCATTTATCTCTGCTCTGATCTTTATTATTTCCTTCCTTCTGCTTACACTGGGCTTTTCTTGTTGCTCTCTTTCTAACTCTTTGAGTTGTAGTGTTAGGTCAGTGGTTGGCAAACCATGGCTTGTGAGCCATATGCGGCTCTTTGGGCCCTTGAGTGTGGCTCCTCCACAAAATACCACATACCCTAATTAAGTTAATAACAATGTACCTACCTATATAGTTTAAGTTTAAAAAATTTGGCTCTCAAAAGAAATTTCAATTGTTGTACTGTTGATATTTGGCTCTGTTGACTAATGAGTTTGCCGACCACTGGGTTAGGTAATTTATTACCATTGTTTCTTGTTTTTTGCAGTAGGCTTGTAGAGCTATGAACTTCCCTCTCAAGACTACTTTAGCTATGTCCCATAGATTTTGGATTGTTGTGTTTTCATTGTTGTTTGTTGCCATGATGTTTTTTATTTCTTTTTTGATCTCTCTGGTAACCCAGTCATTTTTTAATAGCATGCTATTTAGTCTCCATGTGTTTGATTTTTTTGGATTGTTTTTATTGTAGTTGATTTTTAGTTTTATGCCACTGTGATCTGAGAAGATGCTTGATATGATTTCTATTTTCTTGAATTTGAAGAGACTTTGCCTGTGACCCAATATATGGTCTGTCTTTGAAAATGACCCATGTGCACTTGAGAAGAATTTATATTCTGTGGCTTTGGGGTGAAATGTTCTGATGATGTCAATTAATTCCATCTGGTCTACTGAGTCATTTAGCATTGATGTTTCTTTGCTGATTTTTTTGTTTAGAGGTTTTGTCCAATGGTGATAGTGGGGTATTAAAGTCCCCTACTATGATTGTATTGCTGTTAATCTCTCCCTTGATATCTTAGAGGAGTTTTCTAATGTATTTGGGTGCTCCTGTATTGGGTGCGTATATGTTTACCAGAGTTATTTCTTCTTGTTGGATTGCTCCCTTTAGTATTATGAAGTGGCCTTCCTTATCTCTTTTTATTTCCTTCACTTTGAGATCTAATTTGTCAGATATATGTATTGCTATCCCAGGTTTTTTTTCATTTCCATTCGCCTGAAAAACCTTTTTCCATCCCTTTACCCTCAGTCTGTGTGTGTCTTTTTTTCTGAGGTGAGTTTCTTGTAGATAGCAGATATATGGGTCATGTTTTCTTATCCAATCCGTTACCCTATGTCTTTTGATTGGGGCATTTAATCCATTTAAATTTAAAGTTATTATTCATAGGTACTTGTTTGTTGCCATTTTTATTCTTTACCCCTGTGTTCCTTCTTCGCTTCCTATATATATTTTTTTTACAGCAGACCCTTTAGCATTTCTTCCATTGCTGGTTTGGTGGTAATAAATTCCCTTAGTTCTTTTTTGTCTGTGAAGCTCCTGATTTCATCCTCAATTTTGATTGATAGCCTTGCTGGCTACAGTATTCTTGGATTCAGACCCTTCCTTTGCATGACTTTGTATATTTCATTCCATTCCCTTCTGACCTGATGTGTTTCTGTTGAGAAATCAGTCGCTAGTCTGATGGGGGATCCTTTGTAGGTAACTTTCTGTCTCTCTCTGGCCGCTTTTAAGATTTTTACTTTGTTGTTGGTGTTTGCCAATTTAATTATTATGTGCCTTGGCATCAGTCATTTGGGGTTCATTTTGATTGGGACTCTGTGAGCTTCTTGGATTTGTGTGGATTTTTTCTTCCCTATATCACGGAAGGTTTTTTTGCCATTATTTCTTCAAACAGGTTTTCAATTCCTTGCTCAGTTTCCTTTCCTTCTGGCACCCCTATTATGCAGATGTTGTTTTGTTTCGTGTTGTCCCAAAGTTCCCTTAGGCTCCCCTCCTGCTTTTTATTTTTTTTTCCTAGAAGCTGCTCTACTTGGTTATTTTTTCCTACCTGTCTTCTAGCTCACTGATGTGGTCCTCTGCTTCTTCTAGTCTACTCTTGATGCTTTCTATTGAGTTCTTTATAGCAGCAATGTCATTTTTCATTTCTTCTTGGTTCTTCTTCCTTTCCTCTTGGTTCTTATACATATTCTCGAATTTGTCTTCCATTCTTTTCATCCACCTTATGATCATTTCTCTGAATTCTTTCTCTGACAGGTTGCTTGCCTCCATTTCATTTACTTCCTTTTCTGGTGATGCCTGCTTTTCTTTCATATGTGGGCTTTCTTTTTCTCCCCATGATCTCTCTTCTCTGGGTGTCTGGTTATGTAGTTCTATCTCTCCTGTGTTGATTTAAAGGCACAAAATACAACACAACAAGGTACAATGCACAAGGCACTGAACACAAATGTATTCATGATATTAATAACCTCAAGTAAAGATGACCACCAGAGAAAGGTGAATTAGAGGATAGGAGAGAAAGGAGAAGAGAAAAAAAAGGAGTGCAAAAATGAAATTGGGAAAAAAAAGTAAGAGAGAAAAGAGAGAGAATAAGAAAGAAGAGGGGAAAAAAAAATATATATATATATGGGGAGAAAACTCCAATATAACAGTCACTAATCCCAACACATGCCAGCAACAAGTACCTGGAGATGAATGCAAACTACTAACAACAACTAATATCAAGTGAGGCGAGGGAAAACAGAAGCAACAAACAAACAAAAACAAAACAAAAAACAAAAAGCAAAAGCAAAACAATCTCACATACAACCATAAAAAATCGATATAATCAACAAGCAAACAACAACAAAACGACAGAGAGACAAAAAATAAAAAAAAATTATTAATAGTCATGAAAGAGAAGAGAGAGTTGTGTATGGACTTGGAGCAGGGGATTGGAAATTAGATATATAAGTATGGTGAAATTTTAACGGGGTAAAAAGAAGGAATAGGGAAAATCTAAAGCAGGAATAGGGTAAGAGAAACAGGACAACAAAAGGGTAAAAGTGAGGAAGAGAGTGATGGCATAAAGGTAAAGTTGAGATAGAGTAAAATGATGCTAAAAGAAAGATGAAAATAGATTGTAGAACACTAATCCCAAAGTTTAAAATAAAGAGAAAATAAAATGACACTTTTTTTTAAAAAAAGATAAAATAGTAGTAGTAATAATACTGATTGAAAATAAAAATGTAATAATTAAAAAGGTAAAATCAAGTGAGGAAAAAAGAAAAAAAAATTAGTTTCTTAAGTAAAAGATGAAAAAAACAATGTGCAGTAGTGAAGGTCATTCACTTCCTCTACTGTTCTGTTTGGCACGCCTGTTTCCTAGTCAGAACAGTATTGAAGTTCCCTGCGTTCCACTGCTCTTCAGTGCTGTAAGCCAGTCCTGATTTTTAAGCAGGCAGTATGTCTTCATTTATTCTATTCCTTTATTTGTGTTTACACAAGAGTCAATTTGTGATTCAACCCCTGGGTGGCAGTGTTTCTGGATTGACCTCCGGGTCTATAGGTCCTCTCTAGCTAGTGTTTAGGTTTTGCTTTCCCGTGGCACTTAATACCGGTTTGGGGGAGTGGGTTGCTCCAGAGCTGGTTCTCTGATGGTTATTCCCGGCTCTGATCCCCAGGTTCCACAAAAACAACTTTCCCCTGCAGTCTCTTAGAGTGTCCCCAATTGGGTGATCCTATGTATTGGGCTTAGTACTCAGATGCAAGGATTTAAAGAGGGGAAAAAAAAAAAAGAGCCCGTGTAAGTGTGCGAACTCCGGGGCTGCACACAAGTCTGTGCAGTCTTTTTTTCCCCCTTGCGTCTAAGCAGCCGGCACACTTTTGAAATTTTTAGGCTGTCCTTTTGCGCCCAGATCAAAATGGGTTGCTTTTTAGAGTTCCCTTCTGTTAGCAGCTCTGCGGACCCCCTTCCACATTCATGGATCACGCCAGCCCCAACAGCCATGGATTTTTCTAGGTGCAGACTTCCCCGGGTCCTCCAGCTCCCGTGTGCGCGTTTCTCTCTCCTGCCGGGACCACAGACCTCACCTTCTCCCAGGCGAAATCTGACCTTTCCGTGAGGGGGTGTAGAGCTCCTCTGAATCCGCATGCTTGCGCCACTTGGGGACCGGTGTTCCCAGGTTCGCAGCTGTTCGGTGGGTGCCATAGTTGTAGATTCCCCGGGCTTTTCAGGCGTCCGATAACATCCACTTTCCCCTTCAAGACGGCGCGGTCTCCGTGTCCCAGCGGGTCGCTCTGGGAAGGAACCCAGCAGCAGTGGGGGCTGCCCGGTCAGGGGAGCCCTGTCCAGCAGTCCCCCAAAGTCTCCTGGAGTATAGCTGTCCCTCAACTCACCAACAAACACTCCCCGTGCGACCACACACTCTCCTTTTGTTCTCTCACTCACACACTATCTTGCAGTCTGCCTTCCTGTCAGCAGCCATCTTCCAGGATCTAATTTTAAAATCTTTTAATTAAGCCAGCCAGAGAAAGATAAATATCACATGATCACACTCATTTGTGGAATATAATGAACAACATAAACTGATGAAGAAAAATTGAACCAGAGTCATAGAAGCATCGAACAGACTGTCCAACCTATGAGGGAAGGTGTGTGGGGGGGTGAGGGTAAGAGATAAACTAAAGGACTTATATGCATGCATATGAGCATAACCAATGGACACAGATGGGGTCGTGGGGTGGGGTGGGGTGAGGGCATATGGTGGGTGGTGGGGTCGGCCAGGGAGAGGTCACTGGGGGAAAAAGGAGACTTACGTAATACTTTAAACAATAAATAATTTAAATTTTTAAAAAATCTATTGATTTTAGAGAGGAAGGGAGAGGGATAGAGGGAGAGAAACATCAGTCAGCTGCCTCCTGCATGTTCCCTACTGGGGCTCAAGCCCACAACCCAAGCATGTGCCCTGACCTGGGGCTGAACTGGAGACCTAAGACCTAACTGGCAACCTTTTGGTGTATGGGATGATGCTCAACCAACTGAGCCACACTGGCCAGGGCCGAATTGATGTTTTTATTTTGAAAGGACACATAAAAGTTTTATAGTCTTCTGTAGGCAGATTAGTCAAATGAGAGAAAATGTCATAAATATTCAGAAAACATTTAGATCAAGCCAAAAAACAAATTATTCTTAACAATGATTTCTTTGAACAATGCAAATAGCTTTCCCAGCAGAGTAAAAGTCCCAGGAAATAAAAAATTGAGCTTTTATCAGGTTTTTGCTTTTACAGAAGAATTTAGCAATATATTGTGAGCAAGGAAAATACTCAATTTCCAGGACCTATGTTTTTTTGGCATTGTTGTTGCTTTACTGGAAAGGAAAATTTAATTCTGAGAAACATTTTTTTCACTGGCCTACCCAGAGCAAAGATTCAGCCTGAGTAACATTAGCAAATTGGGGCATTTTCTCAACCTGCTCTTGCCTTTGGCTCTCATGCTGAATTAGGAAGCCAGAACTTGGATTCATTATTTTACTGCAACATTTTATCCTTTTGGGAGGTGAAATGTTCTTTTGAAAAGGAATTTAAGACCTTATTAAATTTGCATGAACTTATAAAAGTAGATTACATTCCTAATTCTCTTTTATACTGACACTCATAATGTTATAATTACTAGTTTATTATAAATGTAGTTGTAGCTATCCAGTGAAACCAAGAGGTAAGTAAATATTAAAATATAACAGAGCTTCAACTCACCTGACTTACAGTTTTTGTATGATCCTGCATAGCTTCTTATGATTCTGGGATGACTTGATTAGGTTGCTTGAGGCAGTTTAGGTGAGAGATACAACTTTCCTTTTCTTCTTTACTGGTAAGTTATCAGTGCCTCTCCATATGGAGTAACTCCTGTTCCCTTTAATCCAGTCAGTTTTCCCACCTCCCTTTCAATCACAACAGTTCAGGAAGCAGAGTGTCCCCAGGCCTGTTGTTAAGGAAAAGCATCAAGGACCTCAGGAACTCGTCCTTTGTAATTCCTTCGTCTCTTAAGCAGCTGCTACTCATAGACATCAGATGCTTTAGCACTGGAATGCCCACAAGGCTGGGAAGCTATCTTTTGGGGAGGAGGGCTGATAAATATTAATAGACTATAATCCTTCATTAATAAAAATGAAAATCTATCCACGGCTGTATAGCTCACAAAGCGGTCAGCAGCCACCTGGAAAGGGTGTCGTCCGAATTGGGATGTGCTGTAAGTGTAGAATGTACATGGGGTTTTGGAGGCTTCATTGGAAAAGACAAATGTAAAAATATCTCATTAATCTATTTTATATTGATGACATCTTGAAATGATGACATTTGAGAGATGTTGGGTTAAATAAAATACATTACTAAAATTAATCTCACCTGTTTTATCTTTTTTTAATGTGGCTGCTAGGAAATTCAGGCTCACATTGTATTTCTCTTAGAGAGTGCTGTCCTAGGGCAACAGAAATGCCATTTCTAAGTGCTGTGATTTTAACAGTTCTCGTAATGTTGTGGTGTTTGTGTCTAGTATAATAACAGGTTTCCTGTGTTTTTGGTTCCTTCAGGTTGAAATCAGCATTCAAAGCAACTTCCAGCCTGGGATGAAATTGGAAGTGGCCAATAAGAACAACCCGGACACGTACTGGGTGGCCACTGTCATCACCACCTGCGGGCAGCTGCTGCTTCTGCGCTACTGTGGTTATGGGGAGGACCGGCGGGCTGACTTCTGGTGTGACGTGGTGATAGCAGATCTGCACCCCGTGGGGTGGTGCACGCAGAACAACAAGGCCCTGATGCCCCCGGACGGTAAGCTCCCCGCTGGCCCACGATTCAGAGCCTTTGGGTTTACAGGCCATCCTTATTCATGGGGTTTGCAGGTATAACCTTGCGGAGATTCCATAGTGGATTCAGCGGGAAGGTCTTGCACTTTAAAGATTGCCTCCTGGGTTTCATTAGTTTGAGGGTGCCGGAGTGAGAGGGAACTTGGGTGCATTCTTGGATGGCAGAGCTCTTCCTGACAGCTGAGCGAATCATGGCCTTTAGGAGACAAAAGCTCTGGAGCCTGATTTTGGAGGTAGGAGAGAAGGCCGAGGCTGAGGTTCTGTTTTCCATTGCCGATGGATTATGTTGCATTTCTTTTGCTTTACACATTTCACATTTTGAACAGTGCTGTAGAGCATCTGTAGGATCTCTCTTAAGTTTTAGTCTTTCTTGTTGTGGGGAGACACTCAGGGTGTGATGCATGCAGAAACCAAAGAAGATACATGCTGTAAAACAGTGGCAATTTTTACCCCCAGTGGACATGTGGCAATGTCTGGAAGCACTTTTGTCTGTGAGAGGGGGAGGAAGAAGGAGCTCTTGGCAGCTGGTGGGAGGAGGCTAGGGTGCTGCTAAATATCCTACAATGTAGCGGACGGCACCCCAACAAAGAATTATTGAGTTCAAACTCCAATAGTTGAGAAACCCTGCTTAAAAGAGTGGGCAGCATATTACAAATGCATTAAAGGAGCTCATATGATCCTGTTTCATTGTATGATGACGGCAGCAGTTATATTTGAAGACTTCTGATGCTAATTCTCAAGTGTAATGTCTTCTTAGTACTTGTCTGCCACTTTTAGCTTTGAATGGGTATTTTTATTTCCAAGTGACATGTAAAGTTTTAGAGCTGAATTCCAAGTTTATTGTGTCCACCATATTCAGTTGCTTTCACCTTTCAGAGCATTTGAATGTTATCTTCATTTTTAAGTTCTGATATATTGTTTCTCTGATAGGTGGGAATGGTCAATGGTTTTTTACTTCCCCTTTTTAATGCATCACCGAGAGCCTGATAAATAGTGGGGTCATAATAAATGCAAGGAGTTTGGGTTGCATTAATGGGTATAGGTCAGGATTGAAATTGTTGCCTTGGCCGTAGCTAACACCATGACCCTTCGTTGTCTCAGGAGAAAGAGAGAAAGGCCCTTCTTGCTTTGGGTCTTTGCGCCCTCTTCCTCCTCCAGCTGGCAGCTTACCTTATCGCTCCCTCAGGCAACTGTGGTCAAGGACTCGTGTGCCCTTAATCTTGATCATATTAGCAACTGTGCCTCCCATTGATTTTTAAAAAAATGATATATAATTCACATACTATAAGTTCATCTCTATGAAGCTCAGTGACTTTTAATATAGTCACCAGGGCGTGCAGCCATAATCACTGTCTAATTCCAGAGTATTTCCATCATCCCATAAATAAGCCCTGTACCCATTTATAGTCACTCTCACTCTCCCATCCACTCAGGCCCTGGCCCTAAACTACTTTCTGTTTCTGTAGACTTGTCTATCCTGGACATTTCCCATATACAGAATCGTATAGTGTGTGGCCTTCTGTGTTCAGCTTCTTTTACTCAGCATTTCGTATTCAGAGCTCATCCATGTTTAGCATGTATCAGGACTTCATTCCTTTTTATAGCTGAATCATATTCCATCATATGGATAGACCACATTTTGTTTAACCATTTGTCAATTGATGTGCATCTGGGTGCAACTGTTCTTTGAATTGTGTGGCTCTCTAAATAGAAGACTCCCTCTCCCAGCCCCTCCACCCCTTTCCGTATTGGTAGTGTCTTTGTATACAGAAGTGTGAGTCTTTATTTCTCACCTCTGTTGAGGGTTACTTCTCAGGTGAGTGCTGGAGAATGGTGTTAATGCATGAGGCTTTATTTTTCACTCTTGTTCTAGTTCTGCAAGAGCAAATAGTTGGCTGAACACTATGTGTAATGCCTTTGGTAATGCTTGCTACTCGTAGTCCCAGGCTCAGCCTAAATTGTGCCATTAGTGGGACAATTAAGTTATTTTTACCCTTTTTACAAAATTTTAAGTGTACAGTACATTATTGGTAACTATAAGCAGAATGCTGACAGCAGATTGCTAGAACTTTTTCATCCTGCATGACTGAAACTTTATACCCATTGAACAGTAACTCCCCATTTCCCATTTCCTAGCCTTGGGTCACCACCATTCTACTCTGTGTGTGAGTTTGAAGGCTTTAGATGCCTCAAATAAGCATAATCATGCAGTGTTTGTCCTTTTGTGACTGGTGTATTTCACTTAACATAGTGTCCTCAAGGTTCATCCATGTAGCATGCGACATGATTTCCTTTTTAAAGGCTGAATAATATTCCATTTGGCTTTGAATGCAAACAGCCACTAAGGTGAGAAGATATAACGTGCAATAACTTAACTTACCAATGATTTATGATTTGTCATAGAGTAAACCAGTCTTGATGGGTGAATTGTATGGATGGAATATTGGGAAAACAGCAGTTGTAGTTAGAAAATTAGACTAATTCTCATTTGCCCAGCTCTACACGCAAAGGCCACATAGATATGCCCCTACACTCTCAGGAGAGTACAGTCAGACATGCATTAATTCCAGGCAGCCGATACACACGTGGGGGCACTGGCAGAGGGGAATGCAGGAGGGAACCAGGAGGCAAGTCCCCATTCCTAGCTGCAGCCTTACCTTTCTCTGTCCTTGCTTGTGTCATTCATTCATGACTCACTCTTAAAGTTTGACACTGTAGTAGCTAAACGTCCTTGGAAAGGATGTGAGATGGCTTCACGTTATAGATTATGCAGTGAGTAGTTTTAGAGAGAAGTTCCAGGGTACTGAATTTTAACACTCTAAGAGCTAATGGGTTCACTTGGTAAACATCCATGCTGTTGCTTGAGAAAGACGGTGTAGCTTATTAATCGATTCTTCTTTCTCACTGGGATGAAAAATGTGGCAGCAGTCACAGTTTCAGAAACACTGTCAAATTTGTATCCTGCTGACTTCCTACTATTAGGCAAGGCACAGACACACTTAACATGACAAATTGAAAATAAAAAATGGGGAAAACCCTGTAAAAAGGGAAACCACTAATGTGACTGGAAGGTAGAAGGGCTTTTCGCACGGTAACAAGTTATGCTAATTTTGAGAATTTCTCTATTGCTCGTTTTAAAGAACTTAAAAAAAATTTAGTAGGTAATCAATATGCCTTGGAAATCTTTAGTGCAGAGAACAAAGTCAGGAAATAGCAGGTTCACGGGGCAAAAGGTTTTATTGATTGCTGCAGTACAGGATAATTATTGCTTTGTGGGTAGACGGCACTTGTTCCACTGGGAATTGTAGACTATTTTTGAAGAAGGATTCTTGTTTCTGTGGTTTTCTGTCTTAGAGAGCTAATATCATTGTGAATTCCGCAATTGTACCTGGTTGATCTTTCTGGTGGTTAAACTTGAAAGGCATCTCAGAATATTAACACAAGTGCAAGCAGTCCATGACACATAATAGTCTTGTTAGGAATGTTCTATGGTGATAGGTTTCTTACTGAGCCCAGGAATCAGGGCGGGAGAGTGGGTTGTATAAAGAGAGGAACATTGCAGCTGGAGCCAGGACCTGGGATGCTCATCTTGCCTCTGCCATTAGCTTAGCTACATGGGTGAGTCCCTTCTTAATTTTTGTATCTTTAAAATGAGGTTAGAGTATACTATAATCTCACAAGAGCTTTCTAGTCTAACATGCCCTGGTTTGTGATCCTTGTCAAAGAAAGGAGGAGGGAGAAGGTGCTACTTTTCCTACTGTATGCATGAGCAGTGAAATTTGTTTTGGAATTAGGGTCTATGGAAATCTAGCCCAGGCATCTGTACGAAGCACGGAAGTACAGCTTCTGGGTTACTGTTGGGGATGATGAAGTTTCAGTGGATTGAGGGCCAAACTAGGTTGGGAAATTACTGTGAGTGCCTGGGTCCAACATCACTGGCAATGGATAGCATTTTGCTCACTGACGATTGTAGACTGAGAAAAATCAGCACAAGTGGAGTTGAGTCATTCAGTATATGGAGGACAGCTTCAAAATATGGTTGGACCAGAAAAGACGATGGGAACTTGGGGTGATTTGGGGTGAAGGGAGGGGGTTGCCTTGCATGGTCAGACTGAGTTGCAGTGCTTGAGATCTTTCAAGATGTTTGGGATTGTTCAAAGTTGTCCTATGCTTCTGAAATCATTGCATTGAAAGAGACTCGTTTTATTATTTTTGATGATAGTTTTAACAAACATGTAATCTTCCTTACAGTCCCATATTTTCCTGCAGTCGGACATCCTGCTCACAATCTGGGACTGCTGGCTCCTAACTGCTCACCTGCCTGCCAGCCTGATTACCCCTAACCGCCTCTGCCTGCCAGCCTGATCGCCCCTAACTGCCCCCTGCCCCCCGCCAGCCTGGTTGCCGCTAACTGCCCCCCTGCCGGCCTGGTCACCCTCAACTGCCGCCCTGCCGGCCTGGTCGCCTCCAACTGCACACCCCCCGCTCCCTCCGCCAGCCTGGTCGCCCCATGCAGCCTGCTGTTCGGTCGTTACTGTGAGGGCGTCCTGACCAATTTGCATATTACCCTTTTATTAATATAGATGTTATGAGGAAGGAAATAGCACAGCAGCAGACAGAATGCCACTAGGAAGGACATGTTTAAAGAGACTGGTTTAGTGGCCAATTGGCTGTTCAAAGAGCAGTGTTCCTGCTCCTGAGCTAATCCTTTTAATATTAATCTTTCATATTAAAAGTATTAAGAAACTGCTACATTAAAAGCACACCACTAAGTGCAGTGGAGGATTAGCTCTTATTAGAGCTGCAAAATGTAAAACGTTTGGCTTAGTAAATCAATAAGGCTTGATTTATTCATAAGCACATGCAAAGCTCGCATAGGGCAGCTGACAAATAATTATTGTTTACAGTGATAATGTAAGGAAGTCATTTAATCCAGTGATCGTTGCACTGCTATTTATTGAGAAGGAGCAGCAATACCTTTTGATGCCTGGAGTGGGGGAGCTCTGGAGTTCTAGCAGGTAGGTGCCCCCTGAGGCCCTGAAAGGAATGCTGTCAAATTGCAGGTTAATGCATGTGATGATGCCCGTCCACAGAACACTCCTCCGCTTCTACACTGAGAAGTATTTATGTGTGCTTTCTACTGTTGCAGGAAAAGATTGGCATTAGGTGCCTTAGGAATCATATCACTAGTTTTTATTTTCCCCATTATGAAAATTCCTATAATTTGAATTGCAAACTCTGCAGTCTTGCCAGAATGACTCTATTTACCATTCAAACTTGAATCAAAATTACTCGAGTTAGTTATTATATAACTTATTTGAATAAAGGGATGTTTATTCATGAAGCATTAGGAGAAAGTGTGAATATGGCCTTATGTTATGGGGGTAGATTCCGCCAGGTTCTGAAGCCTGGTCCGGGGGCTGTTTTAGGGACTGCTGTTTTTACTGTAGTTGATTGCAAAGTAAGAGATGCTGGCAGGGGTACACAGGACTGTAAAGTGATCAGATGACAGGATTTACCAATCCATAACCATTGTCTAACGGAGGACTGAGAAGTAGCATTTGATTGTTATGCAAAATTATCAGTGTTTACTATTCATATTTTATTATTTAAGTGACATTTTAGTAATACTAATGAAACCTACTCAGTCACATTGGTTTCATTTGTGTATTAATAAGAAAATTAAGTATATATGCTAAAATCTTAAAGGGCAAAATAAATCTTTAGCAGAGTTGAGGGAGGCACAGGGATTATAAACTCATTAATCATTAGATCATTTAATATAAAGAGAAAAACACATTGTTATATAAGAAAAGGTAGGCTGTATTTGCTAAGTATTATAGTAAGCTAAAAGTCATAGGTATATATTTTAAAAAGCGAGTTAGTATCCTATTGTGAAAAAGCCATTTTTGACAGTGTTGTGTGAAAGAAGGAATATTCAGGTAGGAAAAGAGTGATCCTTTCTCTCTAGGTACTTAATGGCCTTTTAAAAACAAAACATGGTTTTGAGTCCTAGCTGATCAGGTGAAGAGCCTGTGTACAGATTCATCATGGTGTAGACCAGAGGGGACTTGGTTTGCCAATGTGTGGGTGTATTTTATGTGTGATGACCATATGCTAGTATGTGTTTATGTGTTCATGTCATGTGTGTTTGTTTGCATGTGTGAGCATACATGTGTTTGCATACATGCATGAGTGTGTGCATTTGTATCTGTGAACATGTGTGTGCATTTGTATACATAGATGAGGATATGAGTGTGTTTGTGTATGCATGAGACTCTGTGTGTGTGTGTGTGTGTGTGTGTGTGTGTGTGTGTGTGTGTGTTGATCTAAGCAGTATTTTGAAATAATTTTAGCCTTTACCATTTACAAGTCCCTTCACTTAAAAGTCTGGGTTATGGCCGAAACCAGTTTGGCTCAGTGGATGGAGCGTTGGCCTGCGGACTCAAGGGTCCCAGGTTCGATTCCGGTCAAGGGCGTGTACCTTGGTTGCGGGCACATCCCCAGTAGGGGTTGTGCAAGAGGCAGCTGATCGATGTTTCTCTCTCATCGATGTTTCTAACTCTCTATCCCTATCTCTTCCTCTCTGTGAAAAATCAATAAAATATATTAAAAAAAAAAAAAGTCTGGGTTATGGTCATCTTTTGAAAACTTAGATGATGCAGACCTGTTGGACCTGCATTCCAAGAGGCATCCCGCATTGGAGCGCCTGCCTCTGCAGGTGGCCATTTGTTTGCTCTCCACACCTTCTGTTCCCTGCGTGGGCTTCTAATCTGCGCGGGCCCTAAGGGCGTCTGGGCTAACACCTACAAACAGGAGAGCCACACAGGGCCTCCTGCAGCCTCTGAGCATGTGACCTCAAGTTTCCGAGGCTCAGTCTATCAATATCAGTTGGACCAGATATTGTTAAGGTTTCCTTCAGCTAAAAAATGTTCTGAATGTAAGAATTCAAAGAGCAATGAATGAAACTTATGAAAGGACTGAAATAAGATTCCTTATGAACAGGACCCTAAGAAAATGTGAGGGGTTTTCTAGTTTGTGGAAAGAAAGAACACAAAGACCAAAACAGTGAAGGCAGACTAAATGGTCCTCATATAAATCAGAAACCTTTGTACAGGTGGTGAGGTACAAGTGTTTATGAGTAAAAATTATAATCTTTTCTCCTATGAATCCCTGATTGGTATTTGTATTTGTCTTTTGAAACTTATGATATATTTCATATCCCTTTACCATTTTCTTGCCCAGTGTATGAATGAGTCATGAATTTTAGATGTTTGTATCCTGGATCTCCAATTAAAAACAGTTTTTCTCATCTGCCAAATCATTTTATTGTGTGCCTACTGTGCACGAAGTAACTAAATTTAACCCTAGAAAAACCATGTAAATTGGCTGGTATTATTCTTGTATTACATTTGAAAAAAATGTGTCTTGGGAAGGGTAAATAACTTGTCTCCAGCCAGA
Organism: Cnephaeus nilssonii; assembly: GCF_951640355.1. Taxonomy (NCBI): domain Eukaryota; kingdom Metazoa; phylum Chordata; class Mammalia; order Chiroptera; family Vespertilionidae; genus Cnephaeus; species Cnephaeus nilssonii. The sequence continues at coordinate 31,858,141 of NC_137072.1, read as the reverse complement.
CAGCTTGAAGTAGATTTTAAACTAAGGGTAGAATTTTCCTCCCAGTTTTGAAATCAGTGCTTTGAAAATAGCAGGGGTCAGTAAACATTTGCTTATTGATTTCATGTGTCAATATGACTTTAGAATGTCCAGACTTGAAGTATTGGAAACATATTATTAAGGAAATTTGTAGAATTGGCTCCTTGTGATTTTTTAGGAAGAGAGTGGGAAGCTTCTTGTCCAGAATGTTTTGTTAGTTTTGGAGGCAAATAAATGGAAGAGATTTGGGCTGCAACTTCCTTGACAAATGGTAATCATGAGATTATGTAAAGTTATGTAAATTGTATCAGATGCTATTTGGGTTTTTTGCACTACATGAAAACTGTGAGCACAAAGCGGCACTAGAAGATTTTCCTTTTTGGTGTTAGTCATAAATGAATTTATTTTCTTTTGCTTCTTAATCCAGCAGCATGTGTACTTTAAATGAAGCGTGTGTTTAATTCTGTGTGAAATGTGGGGGTTAGTCAGTTCTGTGGGTTCTTGGCCTCTTGTCTAACTCTGTTAATTCTTCATTTCCTTAACTGTCAGAGCCCTAGTATCATCTGTCTGCTCTCCTCCCTTCGGCCCCCACCTTCCCGCCTAGAGATCCTGGCCTGGGCTGCCCCCGACTCGGCTCAAAGGAAGGCTTCCATGCACAGGGGTCAGCTCCCATCCATCTCAGTTCCTTTCATACCCTGAATGGATGACTAGTGTAGACCCTGTGAGAGAAGCCTGGACTCACTTTTGCACAGATTGGTCTTCCTTGGCACTGCTGGCCCTCTTGGACCTCTGCTGCTTCCAACCCTGCCCCTGCCCCAGGGAACTCTCTGTTTCCCCTCCCCGAGTCAGGAGCCCTTGGTGCTGTCTGTCCACTCTCCGTCGTGCCTCTGACTGTCCTCTAGCCTGCTGGGCTGGTGAGCTTCTCCCACTTCTCTTCCTGCTCTGGGCTCTTGAACAAGCCTCTGATTTCCTGCTGCTTCTTATTGAGTCTCCCAACATGGCTCCAGGTTTCAGGGCCAGGCTGACCTTCAGGCCCAGGCTGACCTTCAGGCCATGCCTCTGCTCCAGGGCTGTGCCCCCATCCCGGGCTATCCCTTCTGTCAAGGCCATGTTGACTGTCCAGGCTCATGCCTTCTTTCTAAAGTCATACGGACCTTCTAGGGTTGTGCTTCTTTTCTCTGCAGAATTTTCAACAGTTATATGTAGTGACTGAGGAATATTTTACAATATGAAGCAAAATTTAGTTTGTTTTACAAAATTAAAACATTTTACAATATAAATTCATACTCTGACACATAATACATAGCTTTAGACATGACATCACACAGGAAGTGTGACATTGACTTTTCACATTGGCCCTGGATAGATAGATGTTAAATGCTAGAACTGTGGATAGTTTTATTATTATAAACATATGTAGTAAAATTAATATATCAAAAAACTAAATGAAGTGTTTAACTTTATTTAAACATTTTTAGATAGAAAGTTTGATATTTACTAGTTATACTTTGTAATTTTCTTATTAATTTTAGTAGATAAATTAGAACATTTAAATGGAAAGTAGCTTTTTTGAAGACATAAAACATTTAAAAGTTTGATTTTTGCACTTTACATTTTTTGAATAAAAATATTAAAATTATATAGACTGGCTAGAATTATATTTTATGTTTTAATCCCTTAGATGATTTCTGTGAATAAAATACAAATTATGTGAAAAATTTTAATTTCTTAAAACTAGATAGTTAATAATTTCTCTGAAATGAGAGCAAGGAAAAGAAATGTTATGGAATAAAGGTTTAAAGATTTATGGCTTATGTAAGTTTTTATTTTATTACTTATCCAAAGATTGCTAGCCCATCAACAAAATACCCAGACACATGTCATCATAATTAAATTTAGTAATCTTTGGCATTTTGCCAACTTGCAGTCATATATATATAAACTAGAGCCCTTTACAGACTTTTTGATTCTGTAATTATGAAGCTACATTTGTCAGTATAATATAGGAGGCTAGGCCATACTTTACTCCACAACCTGTTCACTTGATAAATAACTTTAAAATATTCCCACCTGTGCTATGTGCACCTACATTTATATTCTTGCCTGTCCATGTTATGGGTGGGCCTGTTCAAGGTTTCCACAGTGGATTTCTCATGTTCCCACGAACTGGACATCTTTCCAAGGGTTAGTGGCCCGGGTCTGTTTAAGGAGTTAGTTTCCAGATCCACCCTGAAACCGACCATTGGTGTCCTTTCCTGCCTCACCCACCCCGGCCTCCTTCTCCACTTGAGAGAAGAATGTCACTGTGGTGCACACGGGATATCTGTGTCCTAAGTGAAGCCTCATTCACTCAGGGCATCACACCAACCTTCCAAACATAACCACGAAACCACAGTTTACTGTGGCCCTCCCTTATCCACAGTTTCACGTTCTTTGGTTTCAGTTATCCACAACCAACCAGGGCCTGAAAATATTAGACGGAAAATTGCAGAAATAAACAATGTATAAATTTTAAATTGTGCGCTGCTCTGAGTATGGTGATGAAATCTGCCCCCTGCGTCCAGCGTCTCCGTGCTGAATACACTCCCTGCCTGTTAGTCACTCATTAGCCGTCTCAGTGATCAGTTCAGTTATCAGAGACAGACAGCATTTCACAGAACTTTTATTACAGTATATTGTTACAGTTGTTCTGTTTTACTATTAGTTATTATTGTTAATCTCCTACTATGCTTAGTTTATAAATTAAACTTTATCATAGGAATGTATGCCTAGGAAAAAACATAGTGTAAATATATATAGGGTTCAGTACTGTCTGTGGTGTTCTTGGGACGCATCCCCCTCAGACGGGGGGACTACTGTACCTTTTATGTTTACTCCTCAGACCTTATCATGTTATTTTAGCTGTTTTGGTCAGGACTAAAAATGATTTTAATAATCTAAGCCAAAAGAACATTTTTATTTAATAGTAGGAGACATTTTTAAAATTTGACTATTTATTACATTTTTATTTGCATGTAGTTGTTGTACAATATTATATTAGTTTGAGCTGTACACCACAGTGACTTGACATGTATATACCATAGCATACTCTTTAGTAATCATCTGTCACTGTGCAGCCTTGTTGCTACAGATAAGTAGTATGGATGAGCAATAAAAGACTGTTGGGAACAGAAAGATGCTAATCTTAGGATACAAGTCTGAGGCGTGTGGACTGGATCTCTGATTTCAAGGAGAAAAAGGAACAGTACACCAACTGACTGTAAAGTAGTGCTTGTTCATGCCTATTTAAAAATACAGCCCAAGTGCCCATCAGTAGATGAATGGATTAAGAAACTGTGGTACATTTATACAATTGAATACTATGCAGCTGTAAAAAAGAAGGATCTCTTACCCTTTGAGACAGCACAGAAGGACCTGGAGAGTATTATGCTGAGCGAGTAAGACAGCCAGAGAAAGACAAGTATCACATGATCTCACTTATATGTGGAATCTAATGAACAAAATAAACTGATGAACAAAAAAGATCCAGAGACATTGAAGCATACAATAAACTGATGTATTTCAGAGGGAAGGGGGAGGGGAATGGGAAGAGATTAACCAATGAACTTATATGCAGATACGCATAGCTCATGGATAGACAATAGGCCTGGGGTGGAGAAGGGAGTGGAGTGAAGGGGGTCAGTGGGGGAAAAAGAGGGGTATGTGTAATACTTTTGACAATAAAAATAAATTAAAGAAATAATAAAAATGCATGGTGGAAGAGATCAGATCATTCTATTGAGCATATTTATGGGAGCAATATAGCAGTTTCGTTAAAAATGTCATATGTACAGTCCATAGGAAGTGTGACATCCTTTGCAACTATTTGAATGAATGAAAACTTTTAGAATGCCAAATTGAAAACACGTGAGGAAGAAACAGATTTTCAGAATTGTTTGAAGGGGGTACATGAGCAGGAAAATTTGAAGATTGGTGGTGTAGACAGCTATGTTAGATGAAAGGACATTCTGAAAACCTGATGATCCCTCCTTCCCTGGGCAAATATTTGGCCGTGACAATCTGGAAGGTGTACATTTGTCCAGAGCCGTTGTTACCTGAACCTTGTGGGTCTGTAAATATTTTGAATATGCCCCATGTCCATCCTGGAGACAGGATGGGATGAGCTGTGACCCGCCCTGAATCCATCTTTGGTCCCTAGCTCTCCCTGACTGGAATTTTAAGGATGGTGCTTTCCCTCAGCCCTTCTTGTTCACTCAGTAAGACTGTTTCTTACAGTGTAGGTGTTTAGAAGTTCTCAGGGCTTTGACAGGATTTATCACGATTGGGCTTTTACAAAGTTTATATTTAGCTATTGGATTCCCTTGGTAATAAATGTGCGAGTCTTCCTCTAGGTTCTTGCTGACAGGAAACCTAGAGCCAGAAGAAGGGAGATTTGGGGATGATGAGGAAGAACCCGCTCATGGATATCAGCAGTTGTTGCCATAGAGATGGAAAAAATTTTTATGTCAATCTATGAAGGATTATTTATTGAGGTTTTACAATGTGTCTGATTTCTTTTAGTGGGATTATACAATATAGGGTGTCCCAAAAAATGTATATACACTTTAACAGATGATAGCTCAATTCTGAAAATGAAATGTATTTTAATAAACGCTGCCTTTATAATTACTCAAAGTGTGTGTATACACTGAGTGGCCAGATTATTATGATCTCTGAACACATAATAATCTGGCCACTCAGTATATATATATATATATATAGGCCCGGTGTATGGATTTGTGCATGGGTGGGGTCTGGCCAGCCTGGCCAGGGGGAGGGGACATGGGCGGTAGGCCAGCCTGCCTGAGGGGACAATTTGCATATTAGCTTTTTATTATATAGGATATACACTGAGTGGCCAGATTATTATGCGTTCAGAGATCATAATAATCTGGCCACTCAGTGTACATTTTTGGGGATACCCTAAATGGTTATTACTAAGCATTTATATGAAGCACATTTGTAATGCAATCAGCTTTTGGCCCATGGCACTCAGATGAAGACCTATATTTTGGAAATGGGTGTTTTATGTGGCAGCTGCCAATGTACTTTCTTATTTGTCGGTCATTTCTGCTTTGGTTGTTCACTCCTGAAGATCTCATCTCACTCTTGTCTTGCTAAGAAGTATCAGAAGTTCATTTGAAACTCTGATCTCTGGAATGGGTAATACCCTTTTCTTGTCCAGATGGAAACTGCTCTGAGATAGCACTTTTTTGGTGTATTTTGAAATTTGTCTTTTTTATGCTAAGCATTTTTCAAGGGTGGCAATTTACCAGAGCTGGAGGCTGACGTGATTGGTAATGGAAGCCTGACCCCTACCTTCCGTGGTGATCTGCTGGCGGCTAAATGGAAAGGTCCCTCTGGTCTGTATTCTGCTGGTATTTAAGTAAAGTAAACTGGAGCATCCACAGCTGGCTCCTGTGCGGTAGGCGTGCTCTTCAGGCCCTAACAGAGGAGTGGAGGGCATTGACCTGTGTCAGGTGGCTTGGCTAGTAGCTCATCAGTACCTCTCGCTTAGTGTGACCTTGGGAAAAAGTCACTTAACCTCTTTGCATTTCACACTCTCCGCATCTTTAAAATGGCTAATTATCACCTGACCTTGCTGTCTCTCTGCGGTATTGTCAGCACCAACTTTGATGGCAGATGCCAAAGCTCTCTGGAACCTGTAGAGCACTGCAAGGGGGGAGAATGCTCAGCATTGCTTTCTCTCATTCTCTTTTTTTAACTGTAAGAGGCCCTACTGGTGCTTGCTCCCTAGGCAGGGACAAGGGAGGTGTGAGTGTGGAAGTGCCTGCATCCAGGACAGGAAGCCCAGGAATGCAGCTCAGAGGTGAGGCAGAGGCTGGCTCAGCTGCAAGCCCCTCACCCGCTGTGGTCAGTGCCCAGGCACTTCCAACTACCCCCCCCCCCAACCTCCCGTGATCTCAGAGAATTTTGCTTATACCCTTTTGTAGTTATTTTTGCCTTGTGTTATCATTGTTTATGGATACATAATTACACCCATTGATTAAAAAAGTAAGGCTTTGTGAACATGTGTAATCAGAAATACGTATTTTCCATCCTAATACAATTTAATTACATGTGTGAACTTGGATTAGGTACCTCATTTTTAAACTTTGTGACCTTCGATATTCCCATCTGTGACCTGGGATAATGACAGCTGCCTGATAGGGCTGTTTTATGAATTAAATGTGATCTGTACCAACTCCTCAGAGCAATGTTTAAAACATAGGAGGAAATGGAGAAATGCTGTTTTTTTCTTAATTTTTTTTCTGGCTAAGAATGGTTTTTACTCACTTTTTAATTTTACTTATTTATTATTTTTTAAACTTTCCTTCCTTCCTTCCTTCCTTCCTTCCTTCCTTCCTTCCTTCCTTCCTTCCTTCCTTCCTTCCTTCCTTCCTTCCTTCCTCTTCCTTTTTTTCTTCCTTCCTTTCATTTTTAAATCCTCACTCAAGGATGTTTTTATTGATTTTAGAGAGCGAGAGAAAGGGAAAAGAGGGGTGGGTAGAGAAAGAAACATTGATCGGTTGGTTGCCTTCTATATGCAGGGACTGGACCTGCAACCTAGGTATGTGCCCTGACCGGGAATAGAACCCTCGACCCTTCAGTGCACAGGAGGATGCTCCAACCAACTGAGTCACACCGGCCAGGGCAAAAACTTTTATTTTGGTTTAGAGCAATTTTAGGCTCACAGCAAAATTGAGGGGAAGGGGCAGAGGTTTCCCATATACCCCTGCCTCTGCACATGCACAGCCTCCCTCACTGTCAACATGCCCCATAGACAGTGCATTTGTTACAACTTATGAACCTACACTGACAGGTCATCAGCACCCAGAGTCCACAGTTTACATGAGGACTCGCTCTTGGTGGTGCGCAATCTGTGGGTTTGGACGTGTACCCACCGTTACAGTGCCATACAGTGCAGTTTCCCTGCCCTAAAAGCTCTCTGATTCACCTTTCACCCCCCCTCCCCCCACCCCCTGGGGCCCACTGATCTGTTCACTGTCTCCATAGTTTTGCCTTTTTTTTTTGCGGGATGATAGTTGCAATCATAACACCCCCTTTTTTTTTTATGTCTTGCATTTAGTTAAGCTCAGTAGTTGTTAAGTGGTTAAGAACAAAGCTTCTAAGCTAATTAAAAAATAATGGCAAGCAAAGACTAATTGGTAGTTGTAGTGCATGTGTATTATTTACTCAAGATCCTTTTAAATCTGACCGCACTCATGCACGACAACCACACTTGGATTCTGAGGCTTTGCTGCCTGTTGGAAGCAGCGGTTAGGAGCAGGGGAAGAGGGCTGTTCGTCATACACACTTGTTTCCCAGATAAATGATCGCTGACAGCCCAACTGCAAGGGAGGGGATGGAACAACTGGGAAAAGTTGATAGCAATGCAAGAGCAATCTAATGTCTTTTTAAAAAAAATATATTTATTGATTTTTTTACAGAGAGGAAGGGAGAGGGAGAGAGAGTTAGAAACATCACTGAGAGAGAAACATCAGTCAGCTGCCTCCTGCACACCCCCTACAGGGGATGTGCCCGCAACCAAGGTACATGTCCTTGACTGGAATTGAACCTGGGGCCCTTCAGTCCGCAGGCCAATGCTCTATCCCCTGAGCCAAACCGGTTAGGGCATAATATCTTTTACTGTAGAAGCAAATGATCCTGTCAGTAGGTCAGGAGGGTGTGGGGTTATTACACAGTGAGGTGTCAGCTATGATATGAAAGTGCTGAATAATTGATTTATACCATTCTCAGTCCTCAAAAAGGTTTCACATTTATTTTGTATCTACTAAGCAGGTGGCAATAGAGAGGGTTAAGCTCGGAGGGATGTGGTGTGGAGAAATACAGACTGTAAAGAACTGGGACTCTGACAGACAGGTGCTCTACGAGTCGAATGTAGCAATGAGCTATTATTTTTATTTTATTTTATATATTTTTTAAATTCAAAGCATTTCTTTTAAAAAATATGGTTTTATTGACTTTAGTGAGAGGGAGGAAGTGAGGGAGAGAGAGAAACAGCAATGTGAAAGAGAACTATTGATTGGCTGCCTCCTGCAAACCCTGGTATGTGCCCTGACTGGGAATGGAACTGGCAACCTCCTGGTGCATGGATGATATTCAACCAGCTGAGCCACACTGGTCAGTGCAATGAACTATTACTATAACTATGGTAGAACTCTTTTATACCCAGACTTCGAGTATCAAACAGTTCTTATTCTGGCTCCTTAAACCCTAAGCCAACACAGCTTCGAGGTATTGACCTGGTACACAAATAATAGATTTTAATGATTTTTCTATTTCGAGATGAACTGTGCTAGGTTGGTCAGCTGATAGACACTTGGGATGGGCATGTACTTGGTGAGGAACCAGGACAGTGCCGAGATGGAGCCTATGGTGGGGACCCATGCTGGGGTAATGGTCATGGCTGAGAATCGGCCTGACCAGGAATGTAGCTGAATAGGTCCAAAGTTGAGGAAAACTCTGTGGTAGTTAGTTTAGCTGACTGTTAAGATAGATTTTCTAAGATGATGTATTGAGGTCCTGTGTGGTGGTAAATGTATCCAGATGGGAAATCCAGGTCTCATGTCCCAGGCATGGGGGTTCTATGGGACTGGCCAGAACAAAGCAAGACCCCGTCAGTGGGACGGGCCCTGTAGCAGGATTGAGCACTGGGTTGGAAAATCTAGCATTATGGATCAGGGTATGACCTGACCTCCCCAACAAGGTAGACTGAGGCAGGAAGAGGAAGCTGTGAAATGAGGCCACGTGATGCCTCTGGGACCTTGAACAGATGACCTGAGTGAAACCAGTTTGGACAGGAGCAGGTGCATGTGTTCCAGGGGTTACGGGTGGGCTCCCTGGGTCCCGGGGCTGGGTGGCTTCTGAGCTGATGACACAGTCTTTTTACCTCCTTGTGAAGTGACTTCCACACAGGGGCATCCTAGAAACTGGGTGATTTCTGCTTTGGCGGCAGCAGTCCTTGGGATACAGCTGTTCCAGTTTGACGGCTGGCAGGGGATGGGAATCAGGGGATCAGCTTGAGGGTCTGAGGAAAGCAGAAGGCCAGTAAAAGAGGAAGAGACTGAAAGTCATGACATTCCCAGCAGCACTCTGTGGGGCCAGCAAGTTGTTCTGCCTCCTTTGGACCCTGGCTGATGGTCCTGGAACCCAACCTGCAGCTGATTGCTGGGATTTAACTCTGGGGGTCATAGTGTTATATGGTCGGTTTAGGGCAGGGGTCCTCAAACTTTTTAAACAGGGGGCCAGTTCACTGTCCCTCAGACCGTTGGAGGGCCGGACTATAGTTTAAAAAAAAAAAAAAAACTATGAACAAATTCCTATGCACACTGCTAAGTTGGCTGCTAAGCAGGACAGGCAGCGGTGGCAAAAACTCCCGGCGGGCCGGATAAATGTCCTCGGTGGGCCGCATGTGGCCCGCGGGCCGTAGTTTGAGGACCCCTGGTTTAGGGGGTAGGGGTCTCCATCACACATGCCATCCCATAACATTTGGAAATTGAGTAGCAACAGCATTTATAGACCAGTGTCCCCTTGTTTTAGATGATGTGTTCGGGAAGAGGCCTGTGATTCTGTTGATTTCATGCAGGTGATTTAGAGATGGATGAGTGGGGGGAGAGATCAGTAAGGTAGGGAATGGGCGAGTGAGCACCCTGGACCAGCTATCTCAAGTGTCCAGTGCTTTTAAAAAAGTGTATTTTATTTTTAGAGCAGTTTTAGATTCAAAGCAAAAGTGAGAGAAAAGTACAGAGACTTCCCATATACTCCCTGCCTCCCACACATGCATAGCTTACCCCACTATCAACATCCCTTCCCAGAGTGGTACATTTGTTACAGCGATGAACCTGCATTGACACATAATCACCTAAGATAGATGGGAACTGCTGATCTGTTTATTGTCTCCAAAGTTTTGTCTTTTCCAGAGGGTCACGTAGTTGGAATCATACAGTATGCTGCCTTTACAGACTGGCTTCTTTCACTTAGTAAAATGCATTTAAGTTTCCTCCATTTCTTTTCATGGCCATCCAGTGCTTTTTACACTTCACTTCACTTCGGTGATCTTTGTGGGTATCTCATCTTTATCATGGTGCTTATCGCTTCACACACTTAGAGATGCTGGAGAAATAACTAGCTATTCTGTACTGCCATGCGTGAGAACTTGAATGTACCATGGAGCTAACATGCAGAACGGCCAAAACTGCTTGTAGATTGTACAAGTTGCCTTTCTTTGAAAAAAATTTATGTCAAGCATTTAAAAAAGTTGCCTACTTTCCAAAGGTTAGCACCGATCTTGTTACAAAAGTTTTGAAGATTGAATGATTATGCAAAATGAGGCCCAACTGTTTTTATTTTTAAACTAGAGACCCAATGCACGAAATTCGTGCACGGGGCTCGGCCCATCGCAGCCTCAGCTGCCTTGCGGCTCCAGCTACCTCACGGCCCCACCCACTGGCCATTCCAGAAGGTCGTCCAGAAGGTCGTTCTGGAAGGTCATTTCACCATCCGGTCTAATTAGCATATTAGCTCTTTATTATATAGGATGTTCTTAGGCTATGCCATGAGAAATTACAGTAACCAACTTTATATTTCTAAACTTTATATTTCTAAAGAGGTTTTATCAGAGGGAAGCACTATGGAAATATAATTTTAAGTGTTTTCATAATTATTTTTCTAACTATCTCTTACCAATTGACAGAGATGTTAGGCATAGTTGGTTAAACAATGCAAAAATTTTAAAAAGCTCATAATGGCATATTTACACAATGCTGACTAATAACTACCCAAAGCCCATTGTGGATTAGGGAAACAAGTTATATCCATTGAAATAATTTGTAATTATTTTTTTACACTAGGCAGTTATGTCAAGTCATTAGCATCTGTTCAGCTTATTTCTTAGAAAAGGATCTGATGAATATCTTTTGAGACCATCATAAACCAAAACAATTTCCAGCCCTAACTAGTTCCCACCCTATACCTTAAACATGAACACAACAAACTCTTCAATAATCAACAAATAAAATAAAATTTATTTAAGTCTTACTCTCTGGTTTAAATGTTTTATTGTCCTGTAGCAATCAAGGGATGAATTGTAGGCCTTATTTAGTTTTATTTGGAGTAATATTTAATCACAGATTTGTTTTGTGAAATGAAGAAAGCAACACTCTTTTTACATCCTTCATCTGTACATCTAATGCATAATTTGTCAGCCCATCAAAATTAATTTTAGATCCCTAATGTACACAGAGCTTTAGATTTATACTTCTGGTTAATGGTTCTTTCAGTTAAGCATATGTATTTATGGATATGCCCTTCTGGGCTGGATTTCTGCGAAGCATTTCTGTAGGGAGGATGTTCACATAAATAACCAAACAGGAAATAAATGTCAATTACGAATTCTATTAACATAGCTGGCAGTAGTCCTTTAACAAATATTTAAGTACAGTATGTTCATATTAAATTAATGTTTTTGAAATGCCTGTCTGCTCAGTTTCCCAACTCAACTTATCTTTCTCCTATCAAAAGAAATCTTACATTTAGAGTATAGCTCTCCTCTGACTACCTAGAAATATTGTGTGTTAAATTATTATAAAGATTTTTAAGTGGTTTTTAGAAACAAAAAGATTTGGTCATTTTTTGAGTTTTTATTTTTAAATTTCATGGTACCTTTTCTTCTTCCTTCCTGGACCCTCTTTCTATTTCTCTTTTTCAACATTTTCTTTCCTGAGGGTTTGTAGCTTATAGCTCATCTGAGGGCCTTGATTGCATGGTTTATGTATTAGGATCCAATGTAAGCTGCTATTACAAAAAAAAAAAAAATCCTAAGAGATTATGGCTGACATTAAATTAGAAGTTTATTGCTCATTCCTGCAACAGGCCAGATATTTGTGGTTCAGGGATGGTGGTACCTCTATTCTGTTAGGTCCTTTAGCTGCACTGAGTTCTCTCCATTTTGCTCAGTACCATTGGGTGTTTTCCACATAATGGTACAACCTTGATTTTTCCTTTTCATGCCCAGAAAGAAAGAGAGAAAGAGAGAGAGAGTGAGTGCAGGGCCAGCTGCTCCCCTCCCCTCGCTCAGAGCTTAGCACCTGGCCATACCTTGCAGCAGTGGGGGGATGGGAAATGCACACTGTAGCAACATGTCCCAACTTCATCCAAAACTCCCAGGGTGCAGAGGCTTCTTTTACTCAAAGAAAGAAGGGGGAACAGGTCCTTGGGAACACTTAGCAGGGTCTACCTTAACTCAGCAAAGAAAAACATTTTTAGAATAGCTATTTCATCTTGGAAAACATACCAAGGAAAATGTGAAAATGCTTGAAATATAAAACCAAACAAATGATTTTTTTTTGTATTTTCTATGGTCGATAGCATACCTTAGATTTCTAACTTGCAGTATTTGCTATTGATTTAATAGGATATATACTTTCCCTTCTATTAACTTTCAAAGAGTTTAATGGCCCCCAGTATGATTACCTTCTAATAGTTGGGATTCACCAGCCACACTTTTCACTGTGCTTTGAGTTGCAGCACCTATGGAAAACAGTATATCTGAAGTCATTTATTACTTCTGGGTTTTTGTGTGTGTAAACATATCATATTGGGCCTCGGGTAATTTTTTTAAAAAACCCCACAAGTTTACAAGTTAATATGCATGCAATATTTTCAAGAGACAAATAGTCTAAATGGCTTGTTTTAAAAATAAGCAGTGTTTTGGTCACATCTGTAAAATACCCCTTTCTGAAGGTAAATGCTTTTAACTGTCTAAGAGCAGTATATGGGACCAAAGGAGCCCCTCACCAAGACACAGCATTGTGCAATTTTAGGATGCTGGGGACAGAAAGATCCCACAGGTGTCCAGAAAGAAAATAAAACAGACCACACCCAAGACTGTTGTTTAAAATATTTTTATTCAGTTACTTTGCACAAAGGGATAAAAGCAAAAGGTTTAGGATGTGTTTTCTATGGTGTGTGTAGTCAAATGTTAGGCTCAAAATTAGGCCAGCAGCTCCTGCCATTTCGGACTGTAGTCTTGAAGTCGGGCAGAATGAGGGAAGCTGGGGATGTGAAGACAACCAAGGTCCGGTGTTCAGTGCCTTTATTTTTTACTTAAACATGGTAGGAGTTTAGTGCAGTGGAGAATCATTCAGTATTAAGCAGTATCAGGGCCATTTCTTGGCACGAGAAGTAGGAAGGTGAACTACTAAATGATTTCTCCACTCTCATAAGATTTATGTCCTAGTTATTATGTGTTCCCATGAGACACTGATGAAGGATGTATGCCATATATGCAAATGATCGAACCCCACGTTTAGATGGTCAATGTGATAAGCGAGGGGAGTGGGGGAAGCCCGGGCACGTCCATGCCTTTGGTTCCTTGTTGGTACTTAGACTGCTTTGTAGTTGTATGCTTGGCCCTGGAATAAAGGATGGCAAAAAGATTTTTGGAATTACTAATTTATGTTACCTTTTTCTTATTTTTGTAGGAGATAATTATCTATTGAGAGTGGTCTTAAAGGGGCTGGATGACTTTTAGAAAGGTCTTTTGAACCTGCAAGCTCTGGAATCTGGAATTTGTCTGTTATGAGTTCACCAGTCTTCATGGGAGGGCAGTGGGAGTCTCAGCTTTCGGTTATCACCTTGGCAGTTTCTGTCCCCTCTCAGCCTCCTGGCTCCACCTGTCTGTGCAGCCCTCTCCTGTGTTCCTTCACTTTCTCTGTGGATCCCATTTTTCTACGAATTGCCTGACATCACTTCACAACTTTTAAAAATTGTCTTTATGTACCATATCTCCTAAAATTAATTATGAATTACAGATACAACACTGCAAGGAAAACATTTTGTTCTCTCTTTTCTTTCACGATGGCACATTCACATATTGAACTCATGTGCATGATCCACGAAATGTAAAAATTCCCAGGACACGCGTATTAGGGCTGTAAAATGTAGTATTGGTGCAGGCAGATCAGTGTACACACAAACCCTATAAGGGGTTACACCAACAAGGCATGAAGGAGCCCTTGACTAACTTAGTCACATTGAAACACACATCAGAATCATATGAATAATCGAGAACTGGTGGATATTTGGGTCAGTGGATGAGAATAATCTAAAGGATGCACATTTTCTCCTCTCACCTCACTGACCTCTCAGGACACATTCCCCAACAAACCTGCCAAGAATTGTAGAAGTTGTGGTGATAGAGTCCTATTTTCTGCCCCCTTCACCTGAAAGTCCCCATGACCTTAATGGTATGTTTCTGAGTTAGATTTATGAGCTCATTCTACCTAAATCGATACTGGTTTTCTTGTAGAGAAAAGTTCCTGGCACAATGTTTTGTTTTTTACCCTTCTGACTCCTGATGTATATGTCTCTTTCCCCCCCGCCCCCGAAAAAGGCTAATACAATTCTTCAAAAGACATTTTATTGTTAGTACTATTGCTTTTGTTTTTCATTTGTGTCACAGTAACTTATGTTTTGGGTCTTTTAAGCAATTGTTTCATGATAGTTATGGATAAAACAAAGGAAATAGGGACAATTTTGGATGTGTGGTAAATTACGGACACGACTGCCATTATTGTTGATATCCAAGTCATCTGAGTAATGGGAGCCTTACCTTAGTGATTACTTTTTAAAAATTGGAGTTATATATATATATTTTTTATTTATTTAGACACTCATTTCTATATGCTAAGTTAATCTTGTAGTCTCCTACTCCCATTTTAGGATACTCTCGAAGGAGATTCTGGTTTCCCCATTCCATTCTATACACAAGTGAAACTTGCTGAGGCACACACATGTGCCTGACATATTGGTAGTAGTCTGATGCATGTGGTCTGAACACCAGCTATCACAGCGGCCTTGTCACAAGCTGATGTGTATGGCAGTTCCCTTTAGGTTAGTACCAGTTTGTTAGTGGTTGAAGTTCGTTCACTTGGAGACCTTGGCACCTCCACAGTGAACACGTGGTGAATCCGTTTCAATGAGGCAGTGAGCTGTTTAGGAAGATAGGTTTAAGAACAAAAACAGAATTAATGCCCAAACTCTTCCATTTCTCAACTCTACCCTGGAGATCTAGTAGTTACTTGCTGTGGTTTGCAGCTCCCCTTTTAAAAATGCCCCTCCCATTCTGCTTCTAAAACTCTCTTATTAGAGGAAATTCAATTACTAGTATATCCCAAAAGAAGATAGGATATAGAGAGAACCTTCATCTGCTCATTACCCAACTTCAATCATGGTCAATTCAAGGGAGGCTGTATTTAATCAATATTCTCACCCATTTTCTTGGCCTGTATTGTTTTGTAGAAGATCCTAGACATCATATAATTTCACCTGTAAATATTTCAATGTGTCTCTAAAGGACAATCCTGCACATATTTATATAGAATAATTGAGAAGCTGTGGTAGTTAAAGGGAAGATTTTGTGTTTGTTGGTGTTTAAAAAGTAGAACCAAATTTTTATTTTAAAAACACTTTTCTAGTAGCTGTAAAATGCAGCATATTGTCTACCTCACCCAAAATTTCAGTGTATAAAAACTAAAATATCAGCACTCCCTCTCCAAAAAAAAAACTACACACACACACACACAAATGCTGTTTTCATTATGAGAATTTGCATTTTTTTTTTGGTTCTTGTTAGACCTAGAATAAATATTAGATTGAAATAGTTGAGTTGAACTGTTGTGATGAAAGTGGCTTTGTGTTACTGAAGAGATGTTTTGTATTTTCAAATGTCCACTCACGTTAGCACTAACCTATAGTATACACAGTGGGAACATCTTAGCTCTGATGATGGAGAGAGCTTGGGTATCAGTGAGCCCCGATATCCATTCATTGCCTTGGGATGAGCTTCTAAACCCCAGAGTGAATTGATTATGGTTAGTATTGGGGTTACTATTTTAGTTGGTTTTTCTTTAGAGAACTAGTAGGAGTGGAAAGCATGGAGATGCCTGTTGTGCTTAGAAGTTAGCTTTGAAGAAGATGAATTTATGTCATCATACAGGCCTTGAAACATAGAGGGCCCCCAATTATCTGCATGAGTTTTATTTTTCTGCTAGAACAATTGTCAAAGAATCCTTGTGGTTCTGTTCCAGTCACTTTGTTAAAAATATTATTTTTATTATTACTTTTAAATAACTTTTGGGCCTGCACTATGTCTCATACCAGCTACCCTGCATCTGCAAGGAACTCACTTTACTTTAACCTGTAAACTCCATGTCCTGTCTGGATGTGTGGTAAATTACGGACACGACTGCCATTATTGTTGATATCCAAGTCACCTGAGTAATGGGAGCCTTACCTTAGGCACACTACTCATCACGCCACTGGGCCTTTCTGGGTCAATGTGGAGCACTTGTACATGGAGGCCCCGCTGTGGGAAAGGGGGGAAACGAACCCAGACACAATTATGAAAGGATCTCTGCAAGTACAGAGGGTTCACCTCAAAGGCTCATTTCTGGCTGCAGACAGCCACCACGAAGCCTTTTACGTTAATGTAAAATGGAGAATTATTCAGTGCTCATTCTGAATGCTGAAGTTTTCCTGCTTAAGGGCAACTTGGGTACCTTGGCATGCAATTCCCTAACCAACATCTGTTTCTGTAAAATCTCTGATATCTGGTAAGGATTTGGCCTAATTGGTGGAGAGTAAGAGAAAAGGGGTAAGGATAATGAGCCCAACAAATTGAAATTAAAGCAGGTTTTAGAGCTATAGGGAGGATCCTACCACCCTTTGTGCCTATCAAAAAGTGAAATTTTTGGTTGGAAGAAATTTTATACCAAACTCAAATTGTGGTTGTTTTGAAATAGAAAATAAGTGTCTTACTGAACTCTTAGATATTTTTCTGAAGTTAAGAACATGGTAATTTCTTTCTTTATCCTGAAGAGATTTAACAAAGGATCAAACTCCTTTGTGTTTAATTTATTCGAATAAGTATGAAGGAAACAGTCAATTCAGTCTTTACAGAAAATTTAAAATTATGCAAGTGTCCTTAAACTTGAACAGCATAAATCAAACAATACCTTGAATATCCTGTTGCTTGTGTGACTGAGGGTGAAAATAATTGGTGAAGAAGTCCTGTAAGAGGGTTTCAGGCAGGATGTGTTGGTTGGGCAGTCAAATAGAGCGGAAAGTTAGATGTTAACATTTAAAAATTAGTAATTCCATTCAAGTTCCTGCACACCTCAATTGTTTTGGAAGTATTGCAAAAATGATTCTCTTGGGATAAATGCATCTTTGAGATGAAGTATTTTTCCCACTTGGTAGATTTCCTCCCTGGTTAGCCCAGAAGAGGATAAGCCAGGTTTTAAGTTATTTTGATATATTTTATTTTCATTACCATTATTGTTTATGAGCTATTGTCATTGCTGACCTTGGGAGGCAATGGGAGAAATTGGTTTAAGACAGCGTATGTGTGGAGGACTCGGGTTAGCACGCATAAGGAATCATGAAAGTATGAAAAACTTGAGTGGAAAACTCTTGAGTCAATGGACAGTGCATTGGAGTTTGCCGTGGTCTTAAACCTGTGAGATGTTCGAGGTCCAGGCTGGCAAGAGTTTGTATTCCAGAAAGTTTTGTAAGATGGAACTTGAAATGAATTGAAAACAGGAGTGATTGTGATCCTTGACTGAAACCTGCCATCTTTTGTCCTCGAGTGTTCTCAGGATAGGTACACATAGGGACCCAACGCAGGGCTGAAGGGGAGCTGGGCCTTGAAATAGAATAAAGTGATGCCTTGGCAGAGAAACACCTTCTCATGAAAGGGAACAGCCTACTCTGCAAGGCAGCTGTAAACAGATATCCATCCAGTTGGGAGGACACTTGAGTAAACATGTCAATTTGCGTATTTACAAGCTTTGCTATGAACTAGAATTTTAATGAGAAATAGAAAAGCTTACTCTCTAAACCAGTGCACATATTATGTCAATGTACATGAGAAGTCGTGGCACACGTTATCATTAAAAAAAAAAAAAAAAGGGACTGCTTCATCTTTTTCATTGGGTTAAACCCAATTAGATACCGGAAATGGAAATACTCTAGAAATTAATATTGTAAACAGTTGGATGTAACAGTGTTGTCTGTCTTGGTTCCTTGAATTTTTCTTATCTAACGGCCTCTGTCTCCATTTCCTCTTTACCCACTTTATCCTTAGAGTTCAAGTTTCTGTCCATCATTTGCTAAAATCGCACCTGCAGGTCACCAGCAACTCCCTTACTTACGGTCTTTTCTGTGAACCTTCTCATAAATCGACTGCCTTTGTCATTTGGTTGCTACTTCCTTCTCCCACTTAACTTTTCCAGTTCCCTGATCCTTACCCTCCTGGCAGTTCTTGACATCAGGTTTTCAGCTGTCCCTCCCCTTCCAGCCCAGTGACACCACCATTTTAATTTGCTAATATAACACAAGGCAAAATAAATTATAATAGTCCCCAAAGTAGCTCTGAAGTGTGGGCATATGGCCCTTCCACGCTGACCACTAGCGTTTATTCTTTTCCCCCGGCACAATCTTATATCATCCAGGCTGGTGCTTTTCCTAATTTGTAAAACTCTTGTAATGAGCCAAGAATTGTATTTAAATAGAATTCTAGCCAATTGTAGTATAAAGAAATTAGTGAGGAGAAAAGTAGAACATAATTATATGCAGGCTTTTATGACTCCGTGAATGTGTTTTACACTGTTTTATGATTTTGAGGCAATATTTCATTTACAAGTGATTAAGGATTTTTTTTACAGCTGTTGGAACTGAGTGAGCTAAGATGGGTTGAATTATCAAGTACTTCACTTTGTACATAAATGTTTGCTTGATACTTTATACTATCAGGGGAAACTCTTTAAGAAGTGTTTGTCCTCCCTTTTATGTATTTTCTTTTTTTCTTTTCAGTGACTGAGAGTCAGTCTATTGGAAAAGCCTTGGTTTTGTACCACGCCATAAGGCATTATAACCAAAAATGTTTTGAGTACAGATGGAGTGACTCATGCTATCCGGTTAGAGGGTTATGGCATAGAATCACCTGCTAGTTGCTTTCAGGTTTAATCCTTTGATGCTTTATATCAGTGATGGTGAACCTATGACACGCGTAGCCATTTCTGATGACACGCAGCCGCTGAGGCGGCCGCATGCCGAGGATGAAACATTTGCTGCTCCTGAGGATGAAACATTTGCGAAATAATGTTTTTTCCTCAAAGTAACACACTACCCGAGTTATGCTCAGTTTTTTGGCGAAGTTTGACACACCAAGCTCAAAAGGTTGCCCATCACTGCTTTATATAGTACAAAGAATGTAGTGTCTTTTGCATGATATACAAAAAAAAAAAGTGTCATTTCCAATTTGGATCAGATTTTAGCTCATTTATAAGCAAAAGTTCTGCACAATAGAAGCTGGATGGATTCCTTTTCCAAGTTAATGTGAAATGTTCTATACAGTGTGTGTGTGTATTCCTGAATAAGCTTTCATGGCTGTTTTGAGACACAGAAGAGACATATTTGAAGTTCTAATTGTGGTGGGCTGCTGAGTCTTCACAGCATCCAGGGAATGTGTGCTTACTCCAAAAGCTGGTGGCAGCTGGGGTCACCAGTAATGATGTTCTCCAGATTTTATCTCTGACCTGTGCACATGTTCTGTGCCTCTTAAGGCAGTGCGACATAGCTGCATTGCAAGTTGGGTCTCGGTTTTATTTACGGATTTAAAAAAAATGTAAAACATACATAACATAAAATTTACCATTTTACTCATTTTTAAGTGCACAGTTCGTTGGCATTAACAACCACTGTGTATCACCAGAACTTTTTCTCCTTTCTGCACTGGAGTTCTGTCCCCGTTAAACACTGACTTCTCATTCTCCCCAACCCTGCAGCCACCACTCTACTTTCTGTCTCTATGAATTTGATGACTCCAGGTAAGAATCACTTTCTCCTAAACTTTGCCTAAATCCCCAAATAGATTCTCTTTTCCTTTTTTTTTTTTGAACATAGTAAAATAACTTGGTGAATTAATCGCTTTGGTCTGGTGAGAGAAATACCCATTCTAGTCCAGGTTTTTATCTGTGTGTTTATTTTCCTGGTAAACCTCCTGACAGCGGGTTCTAGGTTTTGCTTCTTGTATTCCTGACACTTCACAGAGTGTCTGTGATGTGGTGCAGGGTCCAGGAGGGTGGTGAACAGATCGATCTGAACCCCACAAGGTGACCCAGAAGCATTTGAGTTACAATTTCAGACGATGGAAAATGGGGAGAAAAGAGGACAGCACTTTTTAAGCTAAGTTGAATCGGTGTAATTGCATTTATGAAGAGCCCTGGAAATCCTCTTATCCTGCCACTGATAGAATAATACTTTAACTTAAAGTCGTTACTGGTTACGGGGCATGCTTTTCATTAGCAGCTCCATTTTATGGCCTGCGAATGACTGGGAACCCTTAGGAAGATGCTGGTCTAGTCCTAGTTATGGGATTTCAGCGGTGCTTCCGCGTTACTCTACGATTTCATTTTGGTACAGTAAAAGCAGGAAAGTAATTCCAAACAGAAGTTTTATTAGCTGTGAGAGGGAGCTAATGAAAAATGCAGCTACTTTGAAAATGTGAGGCAGCACAGCGCAAGACTTATTGTGTGTCTTAAGGGTCAGGTTTCTGGCTGTGGTTTGATTTTGTTATTGTGGAGGGCGGGGTGAGTGGGAAGAGGGGAGCCCCCTGAGTTTTTTAGGTGAATGTCTGATCCTGGTTATCCTTGCCAGGTGTATGTGACAGTGTGTACCAGGGCCAGCTGTGAAATACACTTGTTTTTTTTTTCTCATTATACATCATTATGTTGATCCCATAGTCACCAATTAAAGGTTTTGTTGCCTGAAGTAAACCATATGCTTTCAGGATCTGTGGGTAAAATAGTAATATAATACACCAAAAGTTTCTACTCTCCCCTTTGTCGGGACCTCTAAACCAGGAGTCCTCAAACTGCGACCTGCGGGCCACATGCGGGTGTTTATGACCTTTTGTTTTTTTACTTCAAAATAAGATATGTGCAGTGTGCATAGGAATTTGTTCATAAGTTTTTTTTTAAACTATAGTCCGGCCCTCCAATGGTCTGAGGGACAGTGAACTGGCCCCCTGTTTAAAAAGTTTGAGGACCCCTGCTCTAAACAAAGTACATTTCTGAATATGAGGTTTCCCCAAATAAGCCATGAAGTGTAAAGAATCATTTAGATCAGTGCTGTTCCCAGGTTATATTTAAGTATTTGTTCCACACCTCATATCTCTCCTTCAGGTGTTTCCGCAGCACCAGGGCTTCAGACTGTCAAAGAAAGTCTTAAAGAAAGATGAGATAGAGAAAGAGGGGAGGTAAGGGAGGAAGGAAGAAAAGAAGGAAGGAAGGAAGAAAAGAAGGAAAAGAAGGTGGGGAGAGGACATATCTTTTTCTCCTGCGCTGAAGGGGATATTAGATACTGTGGAGAAGTTTCTAGAAGTGGAAGGGGCTGTATGTGATACTCAAACAGCATCTAGTTTGCCATGTTCCTCTTGGCAGAGATGTGCAGAACATGATACAGCAACCCTCTTAAGTACATTTTAATCCCAGGGATCTTCTAAACAACTCACTTTGGAAATACACATTTAAAGGTTGTTTTTTGAGATGAACATAATGGTCACAGTTTTCATCTGGTTTTCCTATCCAAATGGGTAGTGAAGATTATTTTCCTGTTTAAAAACTAACCCACTTCCAGCCCTAGCCGGTTTGGCTCAGTAATTAGAGTGTCAGCCTGCTGACTGAAGGGTTCCAGGTTCGATTCTGGTCAAGGGCAAGTGCCTTGGTTCAGGCTCAATCCTCGGCCCTGGTTGGGGCCTTGCAGGAGGCAACCAAGTGATGTATCTCTCGCACATTAATGTTTCTCTCTGTGTCTCTCCCTCTCCCATCTATTCTCTCTAAAAATCAATGGAAAAATATCCTTGGGTGAGGATTTAAAAAACAAACAAACAAAAAACAAACAAACAAAAAAAGACAAAGAAAAGAAGAACCCACTTCTAGACTCTGCATTTTGGCTGCTTCTGTGTTTGCTTCTTTGTATTAGGCAGAGCTATCATGTCTCCTGGAATTGGTAGAGTGGCCTTGTGTAGTAGGTGTCCTATAGGGCCCAGTGGCTTAGCTTCCCCAGTCACCTGAGCTGGACACTAGGTGTGCCCCTGTGTGAGCTGTGTGCACCGTCCTGGTGTACTTGAGTCTTGATTGTCCTGGTGTCACTGGGAAGAATTGACCCCCAGGCCAATTGGCTCTGATATTAGATACTGTATTCTTCATTTCTGACTAATTCTTTTTTATGGTTTCTATATGGTGTATCACATTTATAGATTTGCAGATATTTTACCAATCTTGCGTCACCAGAATAAATCCCACATGATCATTTTATTGAGGATTTTAGCATCTATGTTCATCAAAGATATTGGCCTGTAATTTTCTTTCTTTGAAGTGTCTTTGTCTGGTTTTGGGTGCAAAATGAGCTTGAGAGTCTTCCCTCCTCTTGAATTTTTTGGAGTAGATTGAGGAGAATAAGTGTTAGTTCTTTTTTGAACATATAGTAAAATTCACCTGTGAAGCCATTCTGTATAGAACTTTTGTTTTTGGGGAGCTTTTACTATGTCCCATAGATTCATAGTGCTTCAGTTTCATTAGTTGTAATCCGTGATTTTCTGATTCTTCCTTATTTAGTTTTGTGGGATTGTATGTTTCTAGGAATTTATTTCCTCCAGATTGTCCAATTTGCTGACATATAGTTAGTTGTTCATAACATTTTCTTAAGATTTTGTATTTCTTTGGTGTCAGTTTTTACTTCTCCTCTTTCATTTCTGATTTTATTTATTTGGGTCTTCTCTTTTATTTAGTTATTTATTTTGATGACACTGGTTAAACATTTGTCAATCTTGTTTATCTTTTCAAGGAACCAACTCTTGGTTTTGTTGATCTTTTATATTGCTTGTTTGGTTTCTATGTCATTTATTTCTGCTCTGATCTTTATTATTTCCTTTATTCTACTTACTTTGGGCTTTGTTTGTTGTTGTTTTTTTCCTAGTTCCTTTAAAGTTTAAAGTTTTAATTGTTTGAGATTTATTTTGTTTCTTGAGGTAGGCCTGTAATGCTATAAGTTTCCCTTTTCTGACAGCTTTTACTAAGTCCCATAGATTTTGGGTTGTTGCATTCTTGT
Organism: Cnephaeus nilssonii; assembly: GCF_951640355.1. Taxonomy (NCBI): domain Eukaryota; kingdom Metazoa; phylum Chordata; class Mammalia; order Chiroptera; family Vespertilionidae; genus Cnephaeus; species Cnephaeus nilssonii. The sequence continues at coordinate 31,834,888 of NC_137072.1, read as the reverse complement.
TTTTATTTGTTGGTTTCAAGGTGTCTTTTGATCTCTTCTTTGATCTCATTGTTAACCCATATATTGTTTAATAATATATCATAAATGGGTGCTGTCTTGTTTGGGACTGTCTGTGCTTCCTGGACTTGTTTTTGTTTACCCTTCATCAGGTTATTTACTCTCCATGTCTTTGTATGTTTTTCAGTTTTTTTCTTATGATTGATTTCTAGTTTCATGCCGTTATGGTCAGAGATGTTTGATATGATTTCAATCTTCTTAAAATTATTGACACTTGATTTGTTGCCTAACATATGGTCTATCTTTGAGAATGTTCCATGTGCACTTGAAAAGAATGTATATTCTGCTAGTCTGGTGTGAAATACTCTGATGATATCAATTAAATTTATCTTATCTATTGTGTCATTTAAGGCCACTGTTTCCTTGTTGGTTTCTCTCTGGAATATCTATCCATTAATGTCAATGATGTGTTACAATCCCCTATTATAACTGTTTTTACTGGCAATCTCTCTGTTTATATCCATCAAGATTTGCTTTTTATATTTAGGTGCTCCTATGTTGGGTGCATACATGTTTACAAGGATTACATCCCCTTGTTGGATTGATCCCATTATCACTATATCGTGACCTTCTTTGTCCCTTTGTTTTAAAGTCTATTTTGTGAAATATAAGTATTGCTACCACAGCTTTTTTTAAAAATTGCCATTTGCATAAAATATTTTTTCCCCATTCCATTTACTTTAAGTCTGTTTGTGTCTTTTGTTCTGAGGTGGGTCTTGCTTTCTTATCCATTGGGTTACCCTATCTTTTGATTGGAGCATTTAATCCATTTACATTTAAAGTGATTATTGATAGGTACATTTTTATTGTCATTTTATTCTTTCAAGTATGTACCTCTCTACTCCTTCTCCTTCTTCTTCAAGAAGACCCTTTAACATTTCTTGTAATATTCGTTTGGTGGTAACAAACTTCTTTAGCTTTTTTCTGTCTGGGAAGCTCTTTATTTCTTCTTCAATTTTAAATCGTAACCTTGCTGGGTAAAGTAGTCTTGCTTGTAAGTTCTTCCTTTTCATCACTTGGGATATTTCATTCAAATTTCTTCTGGCCTGAAATGTTTTGGTTGAGAAATCAGCAGACAGTCTTATGGGAGCTCCCTTGAAGGTAACTGTTTTTCTCTTGCTACTTTTAAGATTCTCTCTTTGTCTATAACCTTTGCCATTTTAGTTATGATGTGTCTTGGTGTGTGCCTCTTTGGGTTTATCTTGTTTGGGATTGTCTGTGCTTCCTGGATTTGTGTTTCTTTTTCCTCCAGGTAAAGGAATTTTTTCTGTTATTATTTCTTCAAATAAGTTCTCAATCTCTTGCTCTCTTTTTTGTCCTGGTTACTCCTATCATGTGGATGATTTCATGCTTCATGTTTTCTCACAGGTGTCTTAAACTATCCAAATTGTTTTAAAATCCTATTTTGTTTTTGCTGGTGTGATTGGCTGTTTTCTGCTACTTTGTCTTCCAAATTGCTGATTCAATCTTCGGCTTCATCCAACCTATTGTTTATTTCTAACAGTGTATTATTCTTGATGTTAGATATTGTATTCTTCATTTCTGACTGATTCTTTGTTATGGTTTCTATGTCCTTTTTATGCTGTTGTCATTTTCTCTAAGTTCTTTGAGCATCCTTTTAATCAATTTTTTGAACTCTATGTCTGATAAATTGCTTACCTCTATTTCATTTAGCTCTTTTTCTAGAGATTTCTCCAATTCTTTTATTCAGGGCATGTTCTTTGTCTCCCCATTTTTTCTGTCTCTTTGTTTTTCTTTTTATGTATTAGGTCAGTGATCGGCAAACCGTTGCTCGCGAGCCACATGCGTCTCTTTGGCCCCTGGAGTGTGGCTCTTCCACAAATTACCACGTGCAGGCGCGCACGTACAGTGTGATTGAAACTTCGTGGCCCATGCACAGAAGTCGTTTTTCGGCCTGGGCGAGTCTATTTCCAAGAAGTGGCGTTAGAACACTCAAGGGGCCAAAGAGCCGCATGTGGCTTGCGAGCTGTGGTTTGCCGACCACTGTATTGGGTAGATCTACTATGACTCCCAGTCTTGGTAACTGGCCACATGTAGTCAATGTCCTGTGGGACCCAGTAGCACAGTCTCCTTTATCACCTGAACTTGGTGCTCCAGGAATGTTCCTCTGGTGGGTTATATGGGCCCTCCTATTGTAATTGAGTCTTGATTGCTATTGGCCCATTGGAGCATGGGGTTGACCCTCAGGCTGCAGTTTTTCTTGATTAGGTAATTATGGTGATTAGCAATTAACTGGTCCTGTTTACAGAGTGAAGCACCTCCTGGGGTGACCCTGGGCTTTGTTTGCGTGACTAATGGATGAAAAGATGTGTGATGTGTGTTCAGTAAGGCCACTGGGTGCTGATGTATTCTGCTTACAGGTTCTCTCCATGTGGGACGAAAGGGATTAATTAATGTTTGATCATAAGATGTGAAGTGTTTCGATGCAAATTAATGGTGGGGTTGTGCTAAAGAGAGAGTGTACCTTTCAAAAGGAGTCTCCAAATAGCAGTCTTGGAAATCGCTGGGCTAGTTATTTTTTAAAAATAATGAGAAATGTTATAAAGTTAGCTGAAGGCATCGATTTATCTTTCAGGTTGTTCAAAAGCAGAATCTTGAGAAATAGGCTGCTGCACAGTTGTAAGAGTGATAACAGAGAGAGTGCCCCTGGCTAAAAAGCCTTCACAAAGCTTTCTTACGGTAGAAAAAGAAGAGATTCTAGATGCTGTGGGCAGTCCTTGGGGCCATAGAGAGTCATTTCCCTGAAACCCTGAGAGGCACGTCTTCAGGGGGTTCTCATACTCTTAACAGGCTGGCAGCTACACTAGTTCTAAATTATGACTCTAGATTTTGTAGATATTTCTCCCGAGAAGGGGTGTCTGTGTCCCCTTTCCTGGAATCTGGACCAATAAAGTACAGCCACAAGGACAACACGGGACTTCTAAGGCTGAGTGATGAAAGGCAATGCAGCTACCACCACATTTGCTAGAGCATCAATCCTTGGGACCTCATGCCACCATGGAGTAAGTGTGACTCCCATGCTGTGAGGACGCCCGGCCACACCTAGAGGCCACATCTATGTGCTCTGGTCTGCATTCCTAATCTTCCATTTTTCTTGGTCGAGCACTAGAATGAGAATGAATGAGCCTTCGGATGACTCCAGCCCCAGCTGGCCATGAAGTCAGCCCAGGCCTTAGAGTCTCCCAGCCAGGGACCCAGTTATTGTGGAGCAGAGACAAGCAGCCCTCTGTGCCTGTGCCTTCACCTGGAATAATACCGGTGAAGGGTAGATGCCTGCGAGCCTAATGTACATTCCGGAGAAGGGTGAGTTTGGGGAGAAATGAAAGATGAGGCAAGCTGTCAAGTTTTCCAAGGCCTCTGACCATTTGGATCTTTCATGGTAAAAGTACATGACTGTAGACATGGTTAAACTGGGTTCAGATCATGAGAGAAGGCAGCCCTGTTTTCTTGTTTGGGAGAAATGGATAGGAGCTTTGAGGGCAGCAAGTGTGAGCTCTTCGTAGTTACCTTGTTCTTATCAAAGAAATGTTTTTATTTTTGTTTTTGTTTAGATACAAATGTCTTTGTATACACAGAAGCTTTTGTCTTTTAAGTTTAAAAGAAGGGACACCCTGAGAATGTGAGTTCTGCCTGTGACAATTAGGACTTCAGCATTTACTTCATCGAAGTGGAAATTGTTTTGTTCAGAATCCTCCAATAGAAGAGCCACATACATCAAATTGAAATGTAAATTTTAGTGTAAACCACACACAACATTATACAAGAATTGACTCAAAGCAGAAGCCTAAATGTAAACAGTGCAAGTATAAAACTTTTAGAAGAGAACACAAGCGAACATATTCATGACCTGCAGTTTGTAGACAGAAAACCAAAAACAGATTGAACAAAGTTAAAAACTTATTGTGAGAATGACACTGTTAAAAGAATAAAAAGACAAGCTACAGACTTGTAAAAAATATTTAAAATTACATTTCTGACAAAGAACTTGTATCCAGAATCAAAAAGACTCTCAAAATTCAACAAGGATAAAACAAATAATCCAATTAGAAAATGGGCCATTAGATGGCAGGTAAGCATCTGAGAAGCTGGTCAGTATCAAATTAGCCATTAGAGAAATGCAAATTAAAGCCACAGTGAGATAGTCCTACATTCATTTAGAATTACTAAATAAAATAAAAAATACTCACAATACAAAGTGTTGGCAAGGATGTGGAGCAACTGGAACTCTCATACATTGCTGGTGGGAATGCAAAATGGGAAAGCCATTGTGGAAAACAGTATGACAGTTTCTTTTTTTTTAAAAATTTCTTTATTGATTAAGGTATCACATATTTGTCCTCATCCCCCCATTCCCATCCCAAACCCCTTTCCACATATGCCCCCACCCCCCTGTTGTCCGTGAGCACTGGTTAGACTTGTATGCATGCATACAAGTCCTTTGGTTGACCTCTCCCCCTTTCCCCCACCCTCCCCTACCTTCCCTCTGAGGTTTGACAGTCTGATTGATGCTTCCCTGTCTCCAGGTCTGTTTTTGTTCATCAGTTTATGTTGTTCATTATTTCCCCTAGATGAGTGAGATCCTGTGATACAAGAAATACACTTATAAGAACCAAAAATGAGACAAGCAATAATGGTTATGCTGAGAGGCAAATGAATCAGTCTGTAGTGAGTTTCTTTCTTGGCCAACAGTTCTTTTGAGTCCCAATTTCAATGTCAAACAGTTCCTTATGTGTACATGTCAGCAATGATATTTCAGTTCTGGATGGTGGACAAATGGTGGTAATGCAGGTCTGACCCTCTCTGGTTTGGTCCTGGGCAACCTGCAGTGACGCACAGCTGTAGTATAGCAGTTTCTTATAAATTTAAACAAATACTTCCTATGACCTAGCAATCATACTCCTAGAGAAATGAAAACTCTGTTCACGTTAAATCGGTGTACAAATGTTAATAGCTCATAATTGCCCCAAACTGGAAACAACCCAGGTGTCTTTCAAGAAGTGAATGGATAAACGAACTGCTCCATCCACATAATAGAATGTTGTTCAGAGATACCATAGAATAGACTGTTGAATGACACATGCAGTCACCTGGAAGAACTTCAGAGGCATGTGGCTTGGTGAAAAAATACTAGTCTCAAAAGTTATGTACTGATTGGTTGCATTTATGTGATGTTATTTATAAGATAAAACTGTAGTGGTGGAGAACATCACTGTATTCCAGGGGTCTAGGTAGAAGGTAGGGGTAAAGGAAAGAACTTTTTAGGGGATGATGTAATTGTTCTGTATCCTGATTGTGGTGGTAGTAATGTGAATCTGTACCTGTGTTAAAACTCATAGAACTGTGTACCCTAAAAAAGTCAATATTATAATAGGAAAAATATTAAAGAAGCAATCCTCAAAACTTATTTTATTGATTTAAGAGAGGCATAAGTACAGTTCTTTGCAAGGCAACCTGGTTTCTCCCTGGCAGCTGGCAGATAAATGAGAGGTGAAGGAGAGCACTGGTTGGCAAAACTCTTCGATGGAAGGATTGCAGGGAAATGATGCTTCTCTTCATGGGAGTTACAAGGGCATAGTGACATCTCCAAGCCTGTCTTCTTTTTAATGTTGATTTCCTGAAATATTGCCCAAAGAAATGCATGGAGAAATTAGAATGTCCTCACCTTCTACCTCCATACACACAAAAAAGTGAATTTGATTTGGTTTTAAGGACAAAATTGGAAGAGAAAGAGAGATTGCTTTGGCATCAGGAAGCCAAAGCTTGACTTCAAGTGATTCTGAAGAACCAGAGATTTGAAATTTTTATTTTTCAGCGCACTTGCTAGAGATTTAAGTGCACGATTTGAAATTGAGGCTAATTAGTGTCATACGATTAAATTACCATGCACTGCTTGGAAAATTAAAGGGTAAACTTGATAGTCTGTATCATTTGAAGAAATATTTATTTTGCAACAATGCAGTTGGTTATCATTGGTACCCATCCTATCTAATAAAAGAGTAATATGCAAATTGACCGTCACTCCAACACACAAGATGGCTGCCCCATGTGATCAAAGATGGCTGCCCCCATGTGGACACAAGATCGCCACCACAAGATGGCCAGCAGAGGAGGGCAGCTGTGGGCGATCAGGCCAGCAGGGGAGGGCAGTTGGGAGGGACCAGACCTACAAGGGAGGGCAATTGTGGGCGATCAGGCCAGCAGGGAGGGCAGTTGGGAGGGACCAGGCCTACAAGGGAGGACAGTTGGGGACAATCAAGCCTGCAGGGGAGGGCAGTTAGGGGTTACCAGGAAGGCAGAGGAGGGAAGTTGGGGGTGACTGTGCCTGCAGGGAAGGGCAGTTGTGGGGGGACCAGGCCTGCAGGGGAGGGCAGTTAGGGGTGACCAGGCCTGCAGGGGAGGGCAGTTGGGGGGGACCAGGCCTGCAGGAGAGGGCAGTTAGGGGTGACCAGGCCTGCAGGGGAGGGCAGTTAGGGGTAAACAGGCTGGCAGGGGAGCAGTTAGGCATCAATCAGACTGGCAGAGGAGTGGTTAGGGGGTGATCAGGCTGGCAGGCATAAGCAGTTAGGGGCAATCAGGAAGGCAGGCAGGCGAGCAGTTGGGAGCCAGCAGTCGGTAGGATCAGGTCTAAACGGGCAATCGGACATCCCTCGAGGGGTCCCAGATTGGAGAGGGTGCAGGTTGGGCTGAGGGACCCCCCCCCCCCACACACACATATGCACGAATTTCGTGCATTGGGCCTCTAGTACTACTAATAATATTTATATGGGATGTCAGAAGTATTTTGGGTCTTCCAAAATGTAGCTGCCTGAACTAGTTGCAGATAGGAATTCAGAGCCAAAGCTGTTGAACAAGAGTTCTGTCCATGCTTCTGAAGGGTGCTTGTGGCAGCTTGGGAGCATTGGGCAATTAGTGGGAGTTACTGATGGGGAAATGCCTCTGGCATTTCATGGGTGGGAGCAAGGATGCCACATGCCCTGCAGCGCACAGGACAGTCCCGTACAATGAAGATTTGTGCCCATGATCTTGGAATGTCCTGCTAGACAGGAAGGTGAGACATCTGTATGTAATTAATAGAGCCTGAAACCTAATTTCAACCATAAGTCATTTTTGTATAGTTTGTGTAGTTGTAAAAATAGTTGAAATTTTCAGGAATGTAACTGCCTGGTAAATTGGGGGAAGGCTGCTGTTTGTTACACTGTAACCATGTGTCCTTGTCAACACTGAACTTCTGCCCCTGAAGTAGATGTGGAATGCTATCTTTTTGTGTTTTTTATCTGTATTTTCCTGATTACTATATATATGGTTTCTCTTTATATGTTTATTGGCGATTAGGGTTTCTGTAGAGCATTTTCCTCTCCGCCATTTTAACATAGCCTGCTTATCAGATCATTCCTTCGTTGTTCGTGCTTTCGGTATCCCTATTCCAAAGTGTTCTTGTATATTTCTTCTAGAATTTCTAAAGTAGTAAGGTCTTTAATCCATCTGGAATGTTGCCTGTGTAGGGTGGGAGGTTGTTCTGTCATCTTTGTGGTGATAACCAGTTTCCTAAGTGACTATGCATTGAGTATTTCTTCCTTTCCCCAATGACAGGCAGTGCCTTCTCTGTCACACATAGTTTTTCTCTATGCCTGGGGTGGCTTCAGGCTGCCTCTTCTGTCCCTTCACGATCACGTGTCTTAAGTACTGCTGCTGCTTTATATACGGCGTCCTTCATCTCAGGCTCCTGTCCTTCCCCCGTCACAGTTGTCTCGGAGCATATTCTCAGCGACGTGTCACACTGGGCTACAGGCTTGCCAGGCTTTCTGATGAGTTGGTCAGATTTTGGGTCTGCTGAGGGGCACAGAGGGCAGGTAGTGTTCTGGGCTGATGGCTTTCAGCTGGAAGCTTCCTCCTGTAGTACAGTGTGAGTCCAAACATGATCATTTTCCATGTGAGCTATAGTATGAAAAAGTTTGGAAAGTACTAGTCCTAGCCAGTCATGATCCTTTGACATTCCACAGAAATTTAGAGGCCAGGTTTGTCAAATTTCCTGAAATACCCCCTGGAATTTTGACTGGGGTTGCATAGAATTTATTATTAAGTGGGGAGTTGAAATTATGATGATATTGAATTCAGTTTGCATTTAAAAATGCCTTGCAAATGTAATAATTTCTGTGTTAATTGTCCAAAATACAATCTCAAGTGTTACAAATATCCAGATAAGTCATCAAGTCCTACCCTGAGTAGTACTTCACATCTCTGGAAATGGACAAGTCAGGTCACAAAGTCTTGAAAGTAGAATATTGTGATTACCCTAAGAAATCTACAGATTCTCATGTTAAACAGAGGACCCAGAGGGAAAAAAAAAGGTCATATACTATGCACCAGTTAACTTAAAGATTTCTCAAATAACTCCTCCATTGTGCACCTTCAGATTGGACATTTTATCCCTGACATTGTTATACTCTCATCACTATTACGATGCTCACAAATGCTTCAGTGAAACTTTGGATAACTCACTTCTCTTAAAAGGAGAGATACACATGTTATTTAAATGAGAGCTTCCCTTCTCTTCCCTCCCAGAAAGAGTGTTAATTTGTTTTATATATGAGCAATCCTGTAATAGAACTTGTCATATTATTAATTAAAAAGAACACATGCTGAGTCCTCAGGGAAATCAGTTATGGAGACGAGCATTCAGTGAAATTTTGAATATGAGTATCTTTTATACAATTTATTTAGTTTTTGTTGTTGTTGTTGACAAACAGATGAACTAGGTGCTTGGCAGGTCTTCTATGCTGGCAGTGGGAGTTGCTGACTTTAATAATAAGGCAGTTCTCATTTACAGAATCCTGCTATCTTATTGTCTGAACTGAGGAAGAAGTGGCTGCAGCTCTCTGGCTCATCAGTCTGTTTCATTGATACCACGGGGCAAGATGTTCCAGAATATTTACAAAAACTATTTGAAGTCTTTTGGGGAAGAACTAAAGAAAAAAATGAGTCATTAATGAATTGTTAAGAGTCAGCAGCTGCACACTTAGGCATCTAGTTTGATAGGAAAGGAAAACAAGTTCAGTGAATTTAAATTGCCTGGCATGTATGACAGCGTATTAAAGTAATGAGGGCAATTCATCTTGCCAACTTGGAGTTGTCAAGCTTTGATTTCTCTCTCCTTCTCTCTCAGCACCTAGTTTAATTCCTGTAGTTTATATATTACAAAAAATAAAACAACAACAACAGTAAACAAAACCAAAACTTTAGGGCGTATTATAATCAAATACTTGTGACTCTTGGGATTTTTAAAGATACCCAAAAACAAGTTTCCCTTCATGAAGAATGTTTTTCCTAAGTCAAGGTCAACTACAGAACAGATTTGCTCTTGTATGGTTTGAATTCACTCCAAGGCCTGGTTGACGGCGTTGTATAACAGTCTTCAATTTTTATACTTTGTACTTATCTCACCTGAATGAGAAAAAAATAATGCTTTTGCAGACACAGAAGAAATATTGGCTGCTAGATTTTGTACAGTTCCTAGCTCTGCATTCTTACCCTAGAACTACTGTGGGTGACCTTGATGACTTGGGTTTAGTAAGATCTTTATAAGCAGACTTAAGTTTTTTATTCACATGTTGATTTCTTTGCCTCAAGATTCTGTGGCACATAGTTTCTTGGATGGTTCAACATAGAGAAATCAACAAGTGTGATATGCCACATTAATAGAGCTAAAGATAAAAATCATATGCTCATCTCAATAGATTCAGAAAAAGCATTTGGCAAAATATAACATCCTTTCATGATAAAAAAATGCCCAACAAATTGGGTATAGAAGCAACCTACCTCACCTTATTAAAGGCCACATGACAAACCCACAGCCAGCATCATACTCAATGGTAAAAAGCTGAAAGCTTTTTCTCTAAGATCCAGAACAAGACAAGGGTACCTACTCTCACCACTCCTATTCAACCTAGTACTGGAAATCCTAGCTAGAGCAAGCAGGCAAGAAAAAGAAATAAAAAGCATCGAAGTAGGAAGAAAGGAGTTAAATTGTCTTTGTAGATTACGTGATCTTGTGTAGAGAAAACCCTAAAGACTCCACCAAAAATCTGTTAGAACTAATCAACACATTCAGTAAAGTTACAATATACAAATTCAACATACAGAAATCAGGTATGTGTCTATACAACAGCAAAACATCTGGAAAAAAAAATCCCATTCACAGTAGCATCAAAAAACAATAAAATACTTGGGAATAAATTTAACCAAGGAGGTGAGCCGTACACTGAATACTATTAGACTTGGATGAAAGAAATGGAAGAAGACACAAATGGAAAGATATCACAGGTTCATGGATTGGAAGAATTGCTATTTTTAAAAGTTCATATTACCCAAAGCCATCTCTAGAGTAAATGAAACACATAGTGTAAAAATGTTTTTCTGTGCACGTTATCAAAGGAATCCACCATGGGTACTCTGCCTCTAGCCTCCCCTCTGATTTGTCTTGTGAGATTCATCTTTCTGACTCTGCTCCAGTAAGTTCAGCTTCACCATTCTGAAGACATGCTGAGTTATTTACATGCCAGGGCCTTTGTACAGGTTGTACTTTTTGCCTGGAACACCCTTCTCCCAGATAATTGCAATATTTACTCTCACTTCCTTTAGGTCTCTGTAAAATGTCATCTTTTCAATGAGCTCTTCCTCCTAGTGTATAGGTATAATCTGGCCCACCCTGGCAGGTTTATTCTTTTAGTATTTACCATTGTCTGACATTCAGTGTATTTGCCAACTGACTGTTCTTCTCCCCCTACCTAAAATGTAAGAGCACGAATACAAGAACGTTCATAGTTTTGGCCACCGCAGTTCCCTCGGCATCTAGGCTGTGTATTTAAGGAAAGATGGACTAGATATTCTTGGATCGATATGTCATATTATGGTGTTAAACCTCTGCTAATGAAGGAGCTGTTCGAGTCATAAAATTCATGACTGAGCCAGAATGTCTGCTTAAAACCTGAGAACTTGGCCATTGGATATCCTGGGAATTTAGGCATTTCTAAGTGGGTGAAAAAAATCGTATTTTTTAAATGTGTAAAGTACAGATACACATACAATACATAAAGAGATATATACTATACCTGTGATTTTGAAATACATGAGGGGGTGATTTGGAAAAAAAATGTCTAAAAGGGCTTTTTTAGGGGATAATAATGAAGAAAAGAGGTTGAGAAACTTCTCCAGGCAGAGTAGATCCATCATTGAGAACTGGCCAGATCTTCTGACAGGATGCTGCCCTGTCCCCATGAACTTGCTAAAATTCCCAGAATTTGATGCGCAGACCTACCTGTCAAAGGACCAGTATACACTTATGTTGAACTAATTCTTACCTGTTCTATAATCATTGTAAGTCTCATAAAAAACCTCTTTTTTTGAAAATGGTGCATGTTTTTGTAATGTTATGCTAATCTTTTGGATTTTCTCCCAGTGTGGTTAAGCCAGTACCATTTGTGCTGTTATTGGACTTACTTGTGGAGCCTTAGGAATTTATACCAAAACCAAGTGTCTTTTTCATCTAGAGATGCATTTTATCTGTTACCTCATTTTGAACATCGCCCTTCATGCTTTTTCTTGTTAATTTAATAGAACTTGAAACCAAATATTTGATGAACTTTTGATATACACAGGTTCTTGAGTATTTTTCTTATACTGTTTCTTTTCCACAAGGATCTGACTCTGTCTTTTATATTCTCCTCTATGGAGAGCATCAGCGTGACCATTAAAATCTGATGCTGCTTATAATGTACATTTTTTATTTGGTTGCTAGTGATGGGGGCTCCTGACTATACCCATAAACTCTTGTTGGTTTAAACTTCCCAATCTTGTGTGCACGGCAGCCCTGCTCTGAGACTGCCTGGCTCCATCAGCAACAGCTCAACAGCTCAGCACAGTCACAGTAAGGAGGCTGTGGAATTTCTCGTTTCCAAATTCCCGTAAGAGCTGTTTCTTTGCATCAGTTTCTCATCTGCTTTGATTTTGAAATGGTTAACTTTTTTGAAAAAGCAACATCTTTATTCATAAGAATTGGCAGTATTCTGCCAAATGGCTATATATTAGGATGAAGATTTGAAAATTGTATATTCTTAGCATTAAGAATGATATCTTTTAGAGCTGTAGTTTTCAAGGAATGACTGGGAGGGTTTTAGAATCATGTATGAGATTTACTCCCTTCCAGACAGACAGCCCTTCAAATGGACCCAAAACAACAAACAAATATTCCACATACAAATACATATAACTATGTCATAATCATTAGAATATAGATGTTTAATAATGTGAAAATGGATAACATTAGGGGCGGGCATAATTTTTTTTTCTTCTTTTCAAAGGAAAAGGAAAAGTTCTGTTTGACATCAAAGATTAGGGTTTGGACTAATAGGTAGAAGTTACTGGGAGTCAAATTTGTGGGTAATATAAGGAAGAACTTTTTAGTGGTTAACAGGAATTTTTAAAAAACGTAATTTCCAGTTAACTCTGCTTGTTGAAGTGGAGGTTGGATCATCAGATGTAAACATGAAATAGTCGGTCAATCTGGTAGATTGACTTGTAGACTTTTTTTTTAATGTGACTCAGTACACACACACACTCACAACACAAATATTTTACAAAACAGTATTTATCCAGAGAAGGATCCTTACATTCTGCTATGAGCTGATTTGTGTCCCCTCAAAATTCCTATGTCCAAGTCCAGAACCTCACACAGACACATGTTTGACAAACACCCTGGGTCCCAGTTCAGTTGGCATATACAACGAACCATCACAGTGCATCATGACATTTTACCTCTCTGTGTTGGCAGACGTGCCCCGACTGGGGCTGGGGGTCAAACCTGCAACCCAGGTACCTGCCCTTGCCTGGGAATTCAACCAGCGACCCTTCAGTGCATAGGGCGATAGTCTAACCATTGGGCAACAACCAGCCAGGGCTGGGTCTGATTCTTACGCCTTGTTTAGGTAAAAGGCCCTTCCCTCTTCAAAGAGCTCTGGTCATAGACAGGCTAGGATAATAGACTCACAGTTTACATCAAGAGGGCTTGAGATATAATTCCTAGAGATGAAGTCATCATTAGGGGCAGTATTTGTTCATTCTTCTTCTTTTTTTTTAATGTAAATACTTTAATCTCAGATCACCCATTGAAATCAAAAGTTTGATGATGTAACTTTTTAAAAATATATCTTAAAATAAAGAAATACATTGATCATAGGAAAAGAAGCCTCTAATACGCTATCTCATATGTTTCCATCATTGCTATTGATTCCAATGGGAAACTGCAACTTAATGAGCACTAATAGGTGAGCTGGATCTAGTTTAACAGAGTTCATCAGGAGAAGCAATGTCTTAATCCACATTCGTGTCCCTGAAGGCTGGAGCGGGCAGCTTTTGTTCATTCTTAAGGTTACCTTACGTGGTTTGTATACTTGCCTGAAGGGTCAGCATTATGGGTTTGTCATTAAGTAACAATAATGCAACTGCAGGCTAGTTGCTGTTAATATTTGTGTATTTTCTTTCACCATAAGTAAATAGGTTAGTAGATGAAGTTAATTTGCAACCGAGGAAGTGGAAACTGGTAAAAGTGTTCAGTGTTACTATATTTTGATTAGACCTGTATGATTGGCCTTTCAATTAAGGACTTGTCCTTATATTTTCTGTGGAAGGTTAATTAGTTAGGAATTAAGAATAAAACCTAATGGACAGACAGTAATTCCACATTAGGTTTTCACTAGATGTTCTGACATACACATATTTGAATCTATGTAATAATTTCAGTGGGTTCAACTGAATTTTTCATTACTTTAAAAAATGACAAAAGTAATACAAATGAAAACTAAGTATATAACGTAAAAAGTGAAAGTCAGCCTTCCTCTTCTACATCGAACTTCTCAGAATGAGCTGCTTTATTTTTATAAAGATAGTCTCATGAAGATATTTTAAATTAGAAGCTTAAATAAGGAAACTGTGGCCTTACCATTACACATTATCCTGAGACTTCGTTTCACTCAAGCGAACCATGGCCATCTTAGCACCACACACCAGACTGAGTTCCTTGGGCATGATGGGTGGGTCGCATCCTTTATTTAGTCAACGTTAATATTTGCTGTTTTTCTCTATTATCCATGATGTCGAAATGAGAATAGTTGTATCAAATTCACTGCATTTAAAATTCATTTTCTTTTTTAAAAATGTATCTTTATTGTTGAAAATTTTCTCCCACGGACCCCCTTCGTCCTGCACCCCACCCCTCCCATCTTAATGACTTCGCCACTGGCAGTTCCGTGCCTTGCAGGGAGGTGGTGTGGATGGTTCCTATGAGGATACTTCTTTTGGGTGGATTGGCTTCACTTTTGTTTGGAACAGAATTCAGTGTTTATATTTAGTTTATTTCTCCGAAGGTGGGCAGAGCACTCTACGTTCTCCCATTTTAGCCACTGGACATGGCCAAACTCGGGAACATCCCCCAAATTTCGGAAACTCTAGGCAGCTTTCCATCCTGTCATGTTAATGCTGTCTCTCTTTTTCTGAAGTTAGGTTATATAGCACGCTTACCTGGCAAGTAATTAAAATCCCCATCTCAGGGCTTTATAATTAACCATGGGGAAAAAAATAACCCTAGCCTCACTTTCTACTCTGTGAGGTTCAGTAAGTATCACTTTGATATGTTGACAGCCCCTTATGGAGACAGTTACCAGCTATAAACTCAACAGACCATTAAGCTGAGAACAGGAGCATCAAAGCGGTTCCAGTCCACTCATTCACTAATTATCAGTGGGTTCATGTATATATAGCTAAAGCCCCTGAGTCTGTGAAACATGAGGCTGTTTTTAAAAAATATTTTTATTGATTTCAGAGAGGAAGGTAGAGGAAGAGAGATAGAAACATCATTGATGAGAGAGAATCATCGATCTGCTGCCTCCTGCACACCTGCTACTGGGGATCGAGCCCACAACCCTGGGCATGTGCCCTGACCAGGAATCTAACCACAATCTCCTGGTTCATGGGTCAAGACTCAACCACTGAGTCACACTGGCCAGGTATATGAGGCTATTTTTGGCTTGTTGTCCAGGATATGTAGGATCTCAGGACAAAATTTTTGGATTCCTATATTCTTCTTTCCTTCATTTAATCTATTTTACTTTCAGTGTCAACAATTCTATTCATCATAATCTTTTCTGCTCCATTGTCTTTTATACCTTACTAGAGACCCCGTGCACGAAATTCGTGCATGGGAGGTGGGGGGTCCCCTCAGCCCAGCCTGCACCCTCTCCAATCCAGGACCCTTTGGGACATGTCCAACTGCTGACAATCAGACATCCCTCTCACAATCCGGGGCCGCTGGCTCCTAACTGCTCACCTGCCTGGCTACCTGATCGCCCCTAACTGCCCTCCCCCCCAACGCCAGCCTGATCACCCCTCTGCCTGCTGGCCTGATTGCCCCTAACTGCCCTCCTGGTCTGGTCACCCCTAACTTCCCCCCCATGCCTGCCTGGTCACCCCCAACTACCCCCCCCCCCCCGCTGGCCTGGTCACCCCCAACTGCCCCCCTGCCAGTCTGGTCACCCCCAACTGCCCCCCTCCCAGCCTGGTTGCCCCCAACTGCCTCCTCCCCCCGGCCAGCCTGGTTGCCCCCAACTGCCCCCCCTGCTGGCCTGGTCGCCCCACACAGCCTGCTGTTCAGTCATTTGGTTGTCCCTCACTAACCCCCCTGCCGGCCTGGTTGCCCCATGCAGCCTGCTGTTTGGTCATTACTGTTACTGTGACGGCGTTCCAGACAAGTTGCACATTCCTCTATTATTAGTATAGATGAAAATACTCATAATGGTGGTCTCCTGGTTTCCTCAAGGACTTTTGTACCCTTCTCCTGGGGTAGGTCAGCTGTTTTTGACAGTGGCTGGGGCTCCTTTGGACCATTGGAGCCCCTCTTTTGTGGTTTAGACTTCAGTGGACTGAAAGAAATAGTGTAATTTGCTTATAGTTTATGCCGTAAGGGTAGTCCAACTTTTGTAAGTGGTTTTAATAAACAAACTCTGGGCCAGGGAAATGAAAAGATTCTAGCTAATGATTTCTACAATGAAAAAGAAGTAATTGGAATGAGTTACAAATGAGCCCTTCAGAAGTTGTTGTACAGCTTTTCTTCAACTGTCCGCTCACTCTAGCACCTACATAAATCCTTTTTTAGAGGCATTAAAAAGTGCTGTGACAAGTGTAGTTACCATGGACAAATTTAGCTCATGTATTTTATCTACATAATCTGATTGTAATTTATATATCTTCAGCCTAGATAAAGCAAAGCCATTTCTTCTTACCAGATTTTTCTTGTTGTCAACATGATGTGAGTGGGATATTGACTTTAACTGAAGGGTGGTGATTAATCATCACAGCTTGCAGGGAGATGGTTTATTGCTCTGTGTAGCTGAGTGACTGCTGGTAGAGCTGTGAGTCAATCAAGATAAACCCAGGTGGGTTAGTCACTCTTGGATGATGTGATAGATTTATTAGCCAAATTCTCTTTTAAAAATCACTTTACATTCTTAGCAGGTGGATTTGTAAATAGAAAAATTATGAGTTGCCATCAATGGAAGAATCTGTTAGTTTGCAAAGTAGAGTGCAGCCAACTGGATGTCACAGTAAAAGATAAACTACCAAGAAATAGCCACTAGAAGTGTTACTGCAAGATTCATTGAGTTAAATGCAAATAAGGCAATTATATTTTTAGTAATTCAGGTATTTGATAGATTAGGAGGAAGAGCTTCATCCATGTATAATTACATAGATAGTGTCATGGGATTTTTTTTTTTTATTAGAGTGGAATATTGTGTGTCTCCCCCTACCCCCCCCCCCCCCCAACTCGGGAAACTCTGCCAGCTTCCTAAGGCCCTGCCAGTGTTCATTTATATTTTTTCTTATACTTGCCACTTTATTTTCTTGTAAGTCATTCTTACATCTTATATTTTCCTTCCGGGATTACTTTCCTTTCATGAAGTATATCCTTCGGAATTTCTTATAGTGGGGGACTATTGTGAATAAACTCAGTTTTTCTTTGTCTCAAATGTCTTCATTTCTTTCATAGGATTGAAAAGTGTTTCTGCTGTGTGCATAATGCTGGATGGACAGGTATTTTGTAGCAGCATACTGACAATATAATCCATTCTCATTGGCTTTAATTGTTGCTGAAAATCACTTGTCAGACAATTGTTATTCCTTTGAAAGGTTGTTAGTCTTTAGTCTTTTTCCCCCTCTGGTTTCTCATCAGATTCTCTTTGCTTTGGTTGTTCTGTGGTTTCACTATAATGTTTCTCAACATATTTATTCTTTTTTTTTAAATTTATTTTATTTTTGTTGACTTTTTACAGCGAGGAAGGGAGAGGGATAGAGAGTTAGAAACATTGATGAGAGAGAAACATCAATCAGCTGCCTCTTGCACACCCCCTACAGGGGATGTGCCTGCAACCAAGGTACATGCTCTTGACCAGAATTGAACCTGGGACCCTTGAGTCCACAGGCCGACACTTTATCCACTGAGCCAAACTGGTTAGGGCAACATATTTATTCTGATTGAGTTCTTTTGGGCTTATTGAGGTTATTGTGGGTTGTTGACTATTATCAGTTCTGAACATTTTTGTTATCTTACCCTCTGATATCACCTCTTCCCTGTTCTTTCTTGTCTTTTTAGCATTCCAGGCAGACTTACCAGAGACCTTATCCACCATGTTTCTTTTTTTTTTTTTAATTAATCTTTATTGTTGAGATTATTACAGATTCCCTCTTTTTTCCTCCCATAGCTCCCCTCCACCCGGTTCCCAACCCACCCCAGGCCCACGCCACCCTATTGTCTGTGTCCATAGGTACTGCATTATATGAATATAAGATCTTTGTCTAATCTCTCCCCACCACACACACACACACACACACACACACACGTTCTTCCCTCCGAGAATCATCAATCTGTTTCATTTCCATGCCCCTGATTCTGTTCCATTCACCAGTTTATTCTGTTCATCAGATTTTTTACTCATTTGATATTTAGATTTACTTGTTGATATATATGTATTTATTGTCACTTCGTTGTTCATATTTTTTATCTTCACCTTTTTATTCTTCTTCCTCTTCTTAAAGAATACCCTTCAGCATTTCATATAATACTAGTTTGGTGGTGATGAACTCCTTTATCTTGTTCTTGTCTGTAAAGCTCTTCATCTGACCTTGAATTCTAAATGATAGCTTTGCTGGGTAATGTAATCTTGGATGTAGGTTCCTGCTATTCATCACTTTGAATATTTCTTGCCAATCCCTTCTTGCCTGCATAGTTTCTGTTGAGAAATCAGCTGATAGTGGTATGGGCACTCCCTTGTAGCTAACTAATTGTTTTTCTCTTGCTGCTTTAAGATTCTCTCTTTGTTGTTTGCCCTTGGCATTTTAATTATGATGTGTCTTGGTGTGGTCCTCTTTGGATTCCTCTTGTTTGGGGTTCTCTGTGCTTCCTGGATTTGTAAGTCTATTTCTTTCACCTGGTAGGGGGAGTTTTCTGCCATTATTTCTTCAATTAGGTTTTCAGTATCTTGCTCTCTCTCTCTCTCTCTCTCTCTCTCTCTCTCTCTCTCTCTCTCTTCTTCTGGCACCCCCATAATTCAAATGTTGGTACGCTTGAAGTTGTCACAGAGGCTCCTTACACTATCTTCATATTTTTGGATTCTTTTTTCTTTTTGCTCTTCAGGTTGGGTGTTTTTTGCTTCCTAGTATTTCAAATCATTGATATGATTCTCAGGATCCTCTAGTCTACTGTTGAATCCCTGTATATTATTCTATATTTCAGTCAGTGTATGCTTAATTTCTGACTGGTCCTTTTCCATTTTTTTTTTTTTTTTTTGGCATTCTCACTAAGATCCTTGAAAGTCTCACTAAGTTCCTCAGAGGTTTCTAGAAGATTCTTGAGTAACCTTATAACTGTGGTTTTGAACTCTATATCCAGTAGTTTGCTTTCTTCTATTTCTTTCATTTGTGACATGTTTCTTTGTCTCCGCATTTTGGCTGCTTCCCTGTGTTTGTTTCTATGTATTGGATAGCTGCTAAGTCTCCATGAGTAAATAGAATAGCCTTGTGTAGTAGGTGTCCTATGGGACCCAGTGGCTCAGCCACCCCAATCACCTGAGGTGGACACTCTTGGTGCACTCCTTTGTGGGCTGTGTGCACAGTTTTGTTGTAGTTGAGCCTTGATTGCTGTTGGTATCACTGGGAGGAATTGACCTCCAGGCCAATTGGCTGTGGGGATCAGCTGCGATTACAGTTAAGAGAGCTGCTGTGCAGGAGACACCCTTTTGAAGCAGGACTTGATTCAGTGGGGCTTTGGTGCTCACTGAGTCTGCCCCTTGAGTGTGTCTCTTACAGATGTGTAGAGTTGTAATCTGGTATGGTCTGACACTGACCACTGGATATACTGGCTCTTCGGTCTCCATGGAGGTACAAAGTCAGCCATCTAGCAGGAGCTACAGAGAGATCTGCAGATTCCTCCTCTTTGAATCGGGTTTGGAAATGCCCAGATGAGGCCCAGCTGTGAAGCAAGGCAGGCTGGTGCTGGTGCCAGGTTTGGGCCTTGTTTTGATAGGTTTGGGGCTTCCTGACCCAGCTGCAGCTTGTTTGACAGAGTTTTAGCCTGAGAAAGGACAGACCATATGCAAAAGCCACGCACACAGCTTGGGTGGGGTTGTAAATTGGGTGGAACGGAGTCTCAGGGAATCACCAGGGTGGAGCAAACCCCAATGGCTGCCAGTCAGCCCTGCACTGGGGAGGTTCCAGCAAGGGAATCATGACTGCTGCGAGCACCTCCGTCTCAAAGAAAACCGCCCTCACGTTCCTGCCCCGAGGCCAGACAGTCCAGTTTCTCCCCATATGTGTCTGGGTCCCCCAGAGCCTCGCCTGGCACTAGGGCTCAGGGGAGGTGGGAGTTTGTAAATTCAGTTTGTGGTGCAGGCCTATTAAGAGGAGCAGCTGGGTCTCCAGCAGCCTGGTATCTCTCAGCCCCAATCCGCACTGGTTTTTATAGTCTGTAGTTCTTACTGCCCATAGTGACTTCTTTCCCCAGCTCTGGGACCCTGGGCTGGGGGTCTGGTGTGGGGCTGGGACCTCTTGCTCCTCCGGGCAGCCGCTGCAGAGGCGCTCTCTATCATGATTAAAAAAGCGACACATCCGGGTGCCAGACCAGCCCCTTCCGCGCCTCCGCACCTCCTACCAGTCTCAGTGTGCTTGCTTCTTTACTTCTCTAGTTGCAGTACTTCCACTTAGCCAGCTTTCCGGTGGTTCTGGATGTTAGTTGTTCTGTATTTTAGTTGTAATTTTGATGTGGTTGTGGGAGACAGCAAGTACCAGTGTTTACCTATGCCGCCATCTTGGTTCTCTCCACCATATTTCTTAATTTTTTTCCTATTTTCATCTTTTTGTCTACCCTGCCTTTTGTGTAATTTCTTTGCATCCATCTTCTAGTGCACGTTTTCTCTTCAGCTTCTTATCTGCTGTTAAGGGAGATTGGATATTGTAATAAAATTATTATATTTTAACTTACAAAACTTCTATTTTTTTCTTCTTTTCATGATTATTTTGTTGTTGCTGGTGTTCCTTACAGAATTTAAGGAACATATTAAGTATATTTTATCATACCAATAACTGAAACATTTAAGGTTTGATTTTTTTTTCTGTCTGTCCTGTCTTTTGCTAATGGTCCTTGTATAGCTTGTGTCTTTCTTGTATATTTTGCTTCTTTGCTGATCCGTCAGTTGAGGCAGTGTTGGTGCTGCTTTTAATATTATTGTGAGAGTTATCCAGATGAGTACCTGTTATATACACTTTGATCCCAGAGGCCGGGGATCAAACCTGTAACCCAGCTATCCTTGACTGGGAATTGAATCCGAGACCCTTGACTGGGAATTGAACCTGAGACCCTTCTGGGGCAGGCTGACACTCTAACCACTGAGCACACAGGTCAGGGCCATGTAGAAAAATTCTTAAATTAAGAATTATTAACTCAGGATGATTGCACAGAGAGTCATTTCCAGATTAATCCCATTTGGGGCTTGTTTTAAATCTCAGTAGTTTATTGTGTTGTGTTGAGGTAATTGAAATATTAGATAAAGTGACAAAAATCACCAAGAGATTATGATTTTTTGACAAATCAATCCTAGGCTGTGGTGAGAGTTAATATCTAAATAAGTTACTGTTTTATTATACACTCCCCTCTTTTAAAATCTCAAATTATCATATCTTCCGCTGTTGGAAGAAAAACTGGTTTCAAATGAGCAGGATATTTATTCCTTTCTGCTCACCTGGCATAAATTGTTTGCCCCACATTAGTTGATGAATTGCTGTTTCTAAGGCAATATAATAGTTGTTGTTTTATTGAACAACTATAAATCTCATTTAATATGATCATAGTGATAATAGGAAGAAAACTGTAAGTTAATATCTATTACATTACATTGCTTAGAAATAATTGCTACTAGCAAAGTTCCATTTTTCCAAACATAATTTGATCTCATGTAATTGACAGGAGAAAATTCAGGCTGGGTTTACAGAGGAGTTCTTAAAAAACAACTGCCACGTGCAATAATCCAAATGAAATCTGTTTATGTAACAAAGCAGGTAGAATTTATAGTAAGAACTCAAAATGAATTACGGCTACCGAAGCAGCATATTCTTTTACATATTCTGACCCTTATGAAAAATTTTCTTGATATATTTTGTGATGTACTGTTGAAGCATTTTTAGTTGGTTGGTTTGTTTTAAGAATCACAGAAGACAAAACCATAAGGACTTCACTTATATGAAATTTTCTGTTCAGTTACTAAGGATCATAAGATAGGAAGGAGGGAGAGAGGGAGTCAGATAACACTAAAATATACCTTCTTTCTTTACTACTGTTGCCTGCAAACCAAATGCCTCTATTGTTGTAGGCACTGTGACTGCTCAGCTTTTTTCCTTCACTGGGGAGGGAAAGGCATGGCTGATTTTTGTTCTTTCTGAATAGTCTTCCTTTAATCACAAACTGAGTTATGGCTTTGAATCATGATTCCTGCACTTTGGAATGTTCCTTATAATTAATCGCTCTCCTTAGACTTGCACATATCAACAAGAATCAAGCCAGCTAATTGCCTGTGTATCTCTGTATTTGGAATAGTCATTGAAACTACAGTTTGTTTTGTTTAGGAACTTCACCTGGGTTACATCAAGGGTCAGTGTCCTGGTCAACTTCAGAGCTGTGAGCTCCTACTCAGCTACTTAGCCTGCGGTTAACTAATGAACCATAATTTAATTCCCACAGCATTCTTGCCAATGGGAATACTGTGACTGGGGTCATATTAAACATTGAAGATGGATTCAAACTATCTGAGCCGAGTTAATTACTGAAATATTTCAACTGCATGAGGAGAAGGGGGAGGGTGTTTGGAGTCCTTATGAGTGGACAGAGGTATAGAGCTTTGGAGAAGGCGATAGGCTGAAGCTGCAGTCAAGATTATTTAGGTTAGAAATAAGAAGGTACTTTCTGACACGGAGAAATGGAAGTAAGTCACAAAGGTAAGCATGAGATTACCTTGCCAGCAGTCTTATTTTGTTTTTGGAAAGATCATATATTTTCCTACCTGGTGCTCTCTCCCTGGGACCCTGTTGAGGCCCATGAAAATCTCTAGTGCTCCCTCACCTCTTCTCTCCCCAGTTGTTTGTGGTTAGTGGAGGTTCTAGTTCACATATCTCTGCTAGGTTGACTCTTGAAGTCCCTTACTCTTGGCCCGATTTTTGAAATAATTCTAACCCACTACATTTTTTCCATTTGATACTACAGTGCCTCTTAGTTATATTCCCCTCTCATTAGGCAGCCTCAGAAGGAAGACGGGTGAGGATTCTTAATGGGAAAGAGGGAGGCATGGCTGAGATGCTAGTTAACTTTTGGGGAGACTAGTTCAAGAAATACCATATAGTAATGCTAGGTGTTTGAGATATAACAGTGGAAGAAACAGAGTCCCTGCTCTCCTGTGCCTGAAGTTCTGCTAGAAGGAAGGGGAGATAGACAGTAAACATGTATTTAGTTGACCAAGGAAGTAAATGTTTGGAGAAAAAGAAGGCTAGATAAATGGTCTAGGGAGTGACATTGGTTGGCTGCACAAGATATATTATTTTATGTGGTGTGTGTGGCGAGGTAGGGATTGCCTTGAGTAAGTGACATCTGAGCAGAGGCCTGAATGAAGGGAAGAGCCAGGCCTCGGATATAACTGGGGGAAGAGTGTTCTGAGCAGAGGAAATAATCAGTGCATATGATATGTCCTTAGGTCGGAGCATGCTTGATGTGTTAGAGGGACACCATGTAGGCTACCAGAGCTGTCCAGGATTGAGTGCTGAGGGGAAGAGTAGAGGAGGTCAGGTCTCTGGCCAATAGGACCCTGTAGGCCCTGGTGAAGACGTTGACTTTTTCTCATCAGAGAGTTTTGAGCAGCAGAGTAATTCAGTCATGACCTGTGATCTAAATGGATCATTCTGGCTGCAAAGTCTATGAGAAGGTTGTAGCAGTAATCCAGGAAAGAAATAATGGTGGCGTGGATCTGGGTGGTGGTTGTGGATTTGGTTTTAAAAACAAACAAACTGTGGTTGGATTCTGGATATATTTAAAGGTAGTGTTGACAGGGTTTGCAGAGAGAGAGAGAGAGAGAGAGAGAGAGAGAGAGAGAGAGAGAGAGAGAGAGAATGAATGTGTGTTGTGGGGTGGATAGGATAGAGCAAGTCAGAGCCAGGAATGACCACAGCCTGAGCAACTGAAGAGGCACAGTTATTAACGGAGTTGGGGAGTTCTGTGGGAGGAGCACGTGGGGGTGGGATTAAGTTTGTATGTGGACATGGTAAGTTGAGATGGTGGTGGAAATGTCAAGGTGGAAGTCATCTATATGAGTTTAGAGTTCAGAAAGACTTTCCTGACTAGAGACATGATTAGAAATTGTTAGCATACAGTATTTGAAGCCATGAGACTGGATGCAGCCAATTAGGGGATGAGTGTAGATAGAGAGGATTCAAGGACTGTGTTCTGGGGCCCTCCAATGTCTAGAAGTTGAAAAGAAGAGAAGGAACAGCAAAGGAGACTGAGAGGTGCTGTCCATTGAGGTAAGTGACGCCCAGTGGGATAAGCTAAGAGAGTTTGATGGCCCAGAAGCTGTCTGAGCCAGCTCGGGCTGCTATAACAATATCACAGACTGGGTGGCTTATAAACAGCAGAAATTCATTCCTCACAGTTCTGGAGGCGAGAAGTTCGAGATCAGGGTGCCAGCATGGTTGGGTTCTGGTGAAGGCCCTCGTCTGGCTTGCCGACTACCGACTTCCTGTTGTGTCCTCACAGGTCAGAAAGAGTGAGACAGCTCCTTGGGCCCTCTTTTCTAAGGGCACTAGTCCCATCATGAGGGCACCTCCTTCATGGCCTAAGCACCTCCCAAGAGACCCACCTCCATATACCATCACATTGGGGGTAGGATTTCAACAAAAGGATTTTGGGGAGGCAAACATTTAATCCTTAACACTAAGTGAAGAATGTTTGAAGAAGGAGGGAGTGATCCAACATATCAAATGCTGTTTATGTCAAATAGGTATACCATTGGGAATTGACTATTGGATTTGGCGATGTAGAAGTCATTAGTGATCTTTTCTACTCTGTCTTGTACTCTGCAAGTCTGGCCCCACCTGGTTCATGGTGCTTGCCCAGCTTGCTTCCAAATAATTGTACCATGACATCTGTTGTAGCTCTTGCCCTTGGATTTGGCAGAAAAATTGATCTGTGCATTTTGCCTTATGGAGTTCTCAGAGCGGAAAGTTCCTAAGTGAAGACATGTGTGAAGGAGTGAGGTTATAGGTTCGAATTATTCTCCAGTTTGCAGACCTATAATTTAGATATCATCCTCCTGCTCCCTGTAATTTTGAGTTGCTAGTGACCATTGTAATTTAGATATGCAAAATGTGTTTTGATCCTTTTTTTAAAAAAAACTCACAAGTCACTAACAAAGTTTCACTAAAATGTTTAAAAAAATTAAAGGTCAATAAAAGGGTCCTAATGGAGTATAGTGTTGGAAAAGATTTAAATCCACAATAACTGGATAATAAATCCTATTGTCAGGAGAATATTTTCTGGGGTCTCCATTTTGCCAAGAAGTTCTGTTTTTGGGTAATTCAGAAACAGAATCTCAGTGTTTTTATAAGATTGTTTGGTGCAAGAGAGCTTGTGTTTCATTAGTACTTACGAACATGGCAGGTTTAAAGTATTTAACCACAGCCGGGGCCATCTGTTGTGTTCAGGCATAACTGTTAGGTCAGTGAGTTTGTCCATCATGACTGCAAGATACTGGTGCTTGCAGTTGGACCTGGCTGATTATCTCGAAGAACATGCTTCGAATTTTCTTGAACTTAACTTGAATAAGAAGGATTTCATTGCATATCATAAATATGTCAAATTTCAAGTGGGATGTTTACAGAGAATCATTCCATTTCTTTTCTCATGTTATGGTTCATATTTAGTGTGAACCCTCTTCAATGAGGTGTATTTAAAGATACCTTTAATTATTGTGATTGGCCTGTTAATCAGATTTGTATCTATTAAGAAAGTACTCATCAGTTATGTGTTTTTGCAAAGTATTACTCTTACAGTTTCATTCTAAAGGAAGTAACATTTCATGAGGTGTAGCTCTTGGGACCAACAGGAGTTTTTATTTTAAATTTTTCAAAATTTGCTTGCCTAGCCATATAAATCTTTAAAAGTAGACAAGAAGTAGATTTGAGAAATCTGACATGGAGTCTAAGGTTTTGTTGAGTAATTGTGTTTATGTCCTAGATTTATGAAATAATTTATGTTTTGTGTCTGTTTTATTCCCTTAGTTAAACATGATTGCACATATACTCTTTAATATATCTGTTACCAACTGTCTGTCTCAGAGTCTTTGAGTCTTATTTGTTGAATGAGGATGAGAATAAATAGTCCTTGGTTTTGGGGAAGCACTAACTGAGATGCTGTGTGTGGAAGTGCTTGGCTCTGTTTGGTACATCAAAAACACTCAGGTTTTTTTTCTAACCAGAATTGTGGTGTCTAATATATGTTGGGTTAGGGGGAGGATGATAAATTGCTTCACTTTTGAAAGCTATGTGGGAACATTTGTTGGGTCCTCTGTGCTAGGCACTAGGATAAACAATGATGATAAGATAGAGCGTGTTGTCCTTAAGGAATTTACAGTCTAGGGTTTAGGTTCACAGGAAGATTAAGAGGAAGGTACAGAGAGTTCCTGTACACACCCTGCCCTAACACAGTCAAGCCTCCCACATTATCAACATCCCCCACAGAATGGTACATTTGTTACAATTGATGAACCTCCATTGATGCATGGTCATCACATAGAGTCCATAGTTTATATATTTGGTTTCACTCTTGGTGTAGTACATTCTGTGGGCTTGGACAAATGTATAATGACATGTATTCAGCATTATAGTATCATACAAAGTAGTTTCATAGCCCTAAAAATGCTCTGTGTTCCCGCTGTTCATCCCTCCTTCCCAACTAACCCCTGGCAACCACTTTTTACTGTTCCATAGTTTTGGCTTTTCTAGAACATCATATAGGTGGAATCATACAGTATGTAGCCTTTTTCAGATTGACTTCTCTTACTTGTAACATGCATTTAATGTCCTTCTGTATCTTTTTGTGCTTTGATAGCTCATTTGTTTTTAGTGCTGAATCTTTCACTGTCTGGATGTGCCACAGTTTGTTTATCCATTCTACTGAAGGACATCTTGCTTGCTTCAAGATTTGCCAATTATGAGTCAAGTCGTGCTCTAAACACGTGTGCAGGTTTTTGTGTAGACAAAAATTTTCAACTCCTTTGTGTGAAACCAAAGAATACAATTGCTGATTGTATGGTAAGAGTGTGTTTAGTTTTGTAAGAAACTACCAAACTGTCTTCCACAAAGTGGCTATACCGTTTTTCATTCTCACCAGCTGTGAATGAGAGTTCTTATTGCTCCGCATCCCTGCCAAAATTTGGTGGTGTCGGTGTTCTGGATTTAGGCCAGTCTAATAGGCGTGAACGGGTATCTCATTATTTTATTTTGCTTTTCTTTGTTGACATGATGTGAAGCATTTTGTCATGTCGTATTTGCCAACTGTATACCTTTTTTTTGTGTGTGTGTGTGAGCAGTCTGTTAAGGTGTTTGGCCCTCTTTAAAATCACATTAGTTTTTTTCTTCTTTTTGTTGAGTTTTAAGTTTTTTGTATATTTTGAAAAACAGTCCTATATCAGATGTGTCTTTTGCAAATATTTTTTTTTCTCATTCTTTTTACATCATCTTTCACGGAACAGAAGTGTTTAATTTTAATGAAGTTCAACTTATCAATTCTTTTTCATAGATCATGCCTTTGGCGTTGTAGTTTAAAAGGCATCACCATACACAAAGTCATCTGTTTTTTTTTTTTGCTGTGTTATCTTCTAGGCTTTACATTTAGGTCTGTGATCTATTTTTAGTTATTTTCTAGAAGGCTAATTTTTGTGTAAAATCTGCATGTAGGTTCATTTTTTTGTACGTTGATGTCCATTTCCCAGGACCATTTGTTGAAAAGACTGTCTTTGCGTCATTATGTTGCCTGTGCTCCTTTGTCAAAGATCAGTTGACAGTATTCACATAGGCTGTCTCTGCAGTATCTGTTCTGTTCCACTGATCTGTTTGTCTATTCCTTTGCCAACACCACACTGCCTTGACTACTGTAGCTTTACAGTAAATCTTGAAGTCAGGTAGTGTCCGTTCTCCTACTTTGTTCTTCTCCTTCAGTATTGTATTATAAACTTTAGACTCAGCTTGTCAGTATCCACCAAATAACTTGCTGGGATTTTGACTGGGATTGCACTGAAGCTATAGATCAAGATAGAAAGAAATGACATGTTGACAATATTGAGTCTTCCTATCCATGAGCATGGAATATCTATTTATTTAATTTTTCTTTGATGTTGTCATAATTACCTCTTGCTCTCAGTCTTTTGTTTTTGTGTCTTTCAACTGATTGGATAAGGCCCACCCACATTGGGAGGACAATCTGCTGGCAATCTGCTTTATCACAGTCTACCAATGTAAATGTAAATCTCATCCCAAAACATCCTCATCCAGGATAATGTTTGACCAAATATATGGACACTGTGCCTAGTGAAAGTTGACACATAAAATAAACCATCATAGATAATAATGTGAAAAAATTTGAAAAATAAGCTGATTCATGTAATTAGACATATACAAAGGGCGTGTTAATTTTATGCAAATTTATTTCTGCCTTTTTAAGACATACACCTAAGGGGCGCATTGGGGAAAATTTGAATGGAAGTCATTTTGCAGCAGCAATGAAAGTAGTTTTACAAAAAGAAATAAGTCAAGTATGTGTATGTGTGTGTCTTATTCCATTGAACTATAGCCCTGGATCTTTGTGATATGTCAATTCAGGCTTGACAGTTTTGCCGTAGTGTGAGCCAATAAAAGACCTGTAACAAGTTTTTCCTAGTGGAGAATAAAAAGTGGCAGACTCTTTGAAAGGTTATTTTTTAAAAGCAGGAAAATACTTAAAGCAATAGCAGAAATGCCTATAAAGTGATACATTAGTAGTTAGAAAAGAATTAGAAAAAATTTGCAAGAATGAGAGAAATTCCATACTCTATTGGACAAAAATCTTTTACCAGAGAACAATGATAAGGTTTTAAATTTCTTCCAATAGTTTTATAGGCTTTTTATCTTCTGGGCTTTTAGAGATAGGATGTAGAGTAATGTGAGTTGTGTCTATAGAATGTCATATATAGTTGATATTTGTATGGTTTTTGTTTTGTAAGTCTTGGGTGTTTCTAGTGCTAAGGGGTTCTGGGGAGCTTCAGAGAAAGCAGATGGTCCCTTGAGGATAAAGTATGGAGGTGTATGTAGTACCTTGTATTTCTTTAATTTCTGGATGATGCCTTTGTCTGAAATGAACAGTGTCCATGTTGCCTAATGGACTCATATTGTGTACTAACTCATAAGGAGAACTCTAGATAAGTATTATCTGTCTGCCCTAGCACATAAGACATTATTGCCATCTCAATTAAATGGGCAGGTCTCTGGCTTTCTGGGTTATGTATGCTGAAACTAAAGTCTTAAATGATAACTAATATCACACAAACAAATGAAACAAGGCAAATAAGAGGAAAAAAAGAAAAAGAAATGGCAGTTAATTTGTGAATGCTGGTAGTGTGCTATTGAGTTAAATTGTATTTTATTGAGAGGACTGTGTAATATCCATGGTAACAGTGGTTCTTCATCTGAATTCAATAAGTTCTGTTTCAACAAAATATTAGTGAAGCAGATACAATTTATAGAACCATCTAATCTGTTAGTCCTTCCTTCCAGTGCCAAAATTTTATTAAACACCTACTATGTACAATTGTTATAGATATTGGGTATACAGAAGTAACACAACGGACGTGGATGGTTCCTAGCCTCCTGGAGAGAACAGTCAGGTGGGAACTGTCATCAGACAAATGTACAAACATATAATCATAAAGTGCATTAAATTTATGAAGGTAAAGTATTTGAGGCTCCAGGAGAGAATACAGTTGATTTTAGAAGTTAGCGGAGGTCAGGGAGGAAGTGATGGGTGAGATGATGAGGACACTGGAAGAAAGTGTTTCTTTGCAGAAGCAAGGGCATGTGCAAAACCCTATGTGGCCCAGTAGAAGAAGAGTTTAGAGAAACCCAGTGTGGACAGCACAGGAAGATTAGTGCAGAGGGACCCAGTCGTGCAGGACATCGAGCCAGACTGAAGAGCTTGAAATCTATTCTAAGATTCAGGGGCTGAGCAAAATGATCTCATGTCTTCTTTTTAAAGGCTCATGCCGAATATCATATGCCAAGTTAGAGCTTTGCTATTTTTAACAAAGAATTAATATCTAATATAGAAGGAGCTCATAAAAATCAACATTTTTTAAAAAGGGTATGTATATAGAAAAATGATCAAGGGATATAAATAGTAAGTTCCCAGAAAAGAAATCTGACTTATCATCATGTCATGATTCTAAACCTCATTGATAATCAGGCCATTGAATCTGTGATTCTGAGGCTCAGAAAAGAGGCCTGGTTTGCAGAGAGAAATTGGCAGTTGGTGGTATTGATGTGATTGAAGTCAGGCGAATGTATAAGATTGTCCGTGGAAGAGCACACAGCGAGAAGAAAGGAGAGCCAGCCCAGGACCAATTTCTAAGTAACGCCGAATCAGCAGAAGTTGAGTAGAGGAGGCCCACAGAGGACACTGTGAAGGAGGAAGTGGTCATATGTGTCAAATATCAAAGTAAGGCTTGAGAAGACATTAGTGTGGGGATGTGCAGGTCTTTGGAGAAAAATGTAGTTCAGTAGTTTGGTAGTTTGTGGGGGAGGCAGTTGCCTGGGTTGAATGGTGGGTGGAGAGAAATCTTCTTTGCTTAAGTTTGGTTTTGGAGGGGAGCAAAGAAATGGGGTATTAACTTGTCAGAAAAGAATATTCAAAGTGATTCGTTAAAAAGGAAGGGTGGTTCTAGAACTTGTAGGTGATGGCTTGGCTCAGGTTTTTTCCTTTATGCTGCAGTTATAAGTTACTCTAGTTTCCCGGGGCACAGATGGGGAGGCAGAATAAGGCAAACATGGGGATGGTGGATAGCAGAGGATGGGAAAGTCGCTGGACCTGGGCGACAAGATTGGGAGTGGTGGTTTTTAAGGACGGAGAACAGACATGGAGGCAGGATGGCACCTTCAGGCAAGCGCCACTGCACCTCTTGTGTGTCCCGGATTGGGGCACTCCTTACTGCTATTCCCCTAGATGGCTCTGGGTGCATTCTGAGGAGCTGGCAAAAAATGTTATGCAATTTCCAAAAATCCCCTCAGCAATACAGTACTGCAAACTGATATTTACTGAGGTATTTGCCTTATTTAAACAGGCATAATAAAATACAATAAGAGCTTATTAGAATTAATTCATTTTTCAGTAAGATGTGACTTGTGTGAATTGTAGGAATAACTTACTGATGAAAGTAAAGTTATAAAGTAACTGCTTAAGCCAGATTGGAATATAAGTGTGAAGAAATCTGGTTTGAATTCTGAGCTTTATGATTACTGTCTCAACAGTGCTGTATTTCTTGTTTCTGTGTGCTTTGTGTGTAACATCAAAAACAGAAGTTTGATTTGGATGAGGAAGAAATGTAGACTGCAGGAACTATACTATGCTCTGTAGCGTCAATTAAAAAATAAGTATAAATAACTGTATGCGTAAACATTCATATTGATGTAAGCATTGTGTATCATCTATTCACTATTGATCTTGTTCTCATAAAAATATGAATAAGTGACTGTGGAATAATGATCTTTGTGTACCATGTATCCTGTTGTGTTAAGATATTGCTAAGCTTAGACAGAGAGATGGCATTTTACTACTATATAATGGGTAATCAATTTGATAATAATATGAAGAAACAGGAATAGAAGCTAAAAATGAATTGGATTCCCATAACAGTTTACATTAGGACTTCTTTTCCATAAGGTAGATTTTTGTGTGTGTGGGCTTCCAGTTTGTCAGTGTTTCATGCTGTGATCATAATGGCAAAATTAGCATTAATACCCAAACTAGGGAAGGGGAATTAAATGATTAGAAGGCTAAAAAGTTCCATCATATGCTGGAAGGAATTTTTATTCTAATTTTAATGATTCAAATTAATAAAGTACTGTGATTTTTATACCCTTGGTCATCATTTTGTATTCATGATCTGATGTACAAGTTTATTAAAAGTTTAATTTTGATTGAAAGAAATTATTAGCTCAATTACATCAGTTTGAGATATTTTAAAGAAAATTTAGCCTGTTATTAAGTATTTGAGTGCATTAAAGAAGGAATGGTTAGTTGCATTATCAAAGAACCCTTTTAAAAAATCTTTATTGTTGAAAGTATTACGTATGTCCCCTTTTTTCTCCCATTGACCCCTTAGAGCCCATCCCAGGCCTTCACCACCCTATTGTCTGTGTCCATGGGTTATGCATATATGCATACAAGTTCTTTGGTTGATCTCTTCCCCCCGACCCTTTCCTCTGAGATTCCACAGTCTGTTGTTCTGTGCTTCTATGTCTCTGGATTCAAAGAACACTTTTTTTACAAGGCTTGATTGACACTGTAAATGTGTGATAATTACTGGGGAATTTATATTTATTTTCTCATTTAATCCTTATAACCGCCCAATGATGGAATCTCCATTAAAAGTCACATATGATGCCATAACAATGTGTAGAACGTTAAAGAGCAAAGGCCTTTCTCTGTAAGGGTTTGCATAAATACTGTCCAAGGTTTTAATGACATAAATATTAAGTGGTCTAATTATGGAGAATATTCTGAGGTTCTTATCTTTCCTATTTTAACCTAATGTTACCACTGTGAAAATTCTGTCCTTTGCTTCCACCAATTCTTAGGTAATGTCTTTGTTAAAGCTGTTCTTCAGAGCAAAGTAATGATACTGCCTTTTGTAATTATACAAGTACTAGAGGCCTGGTGCACAAAATTCATGCATGGGGGTGTGTGTCCCTCAGCCCAGCCTGCACCCTCTCCAATCTGGGATCCCTCTCACAATCCAGGACTGCTGTCTCCCAACTGCTCGCCTGTCTTCCTGATTGCCCCTAACCGCTTCTGCCTGCCAGCCTGTTCATCCCCTAACCACTCCCCTGACAGCCTGTTTGCACCTAACTGCCCTCCCCTGCAGGCCTGGTCACCCCCAACTGCTCTCCCCTGCAGGCCTGGGTCCCCCCCCAACTGCCCTTCCCTGCAGGCTTGATCACCCCCAACTGCCCTCCCTTGCAGGCCTGGTCCCTCCCAACTGCCCTCCCCTGCTGGCCTGATTGCCCACAACTGTCCTCCCTTGAAGACCTGGTCACTCCCAACTGCCCTCCCTTGCTGGCCATCTTGTGGCGGCCATCTTGTGTCCACATGGGGGCAGCCATCTTTGACCACATGGGGGCAGCCATATTGTGTGTTGGATTGATGGTCAATTTCCATATTACTCTTTTATTAGATAGGATAGAGGTCTGGTGCATGGGTGGGGGCCAGCTGGTTTGCCCTGAAGGGTGTCCCGGATCAGGGTGGGGGTTCCCTTGGGGCGTGGGGCAGCCTGGGCGAGGGGCCTGTGGTGGTTTGCAGGCTGGCCACGCCCCCCCGGTGACCCAAGCGGAGGCCCTGGTATCTGGGATTTATTTATCTTCTATAATTGAAACTTTGTAGCCTTGAGCGGAGCCAAGCCTCCTGCTCACGCTGTGGCCACAGCCATTTTTGTTGGGGATTTATTTATCTTCTATAATTGAAACTTTGTAGACTTGAGTGGAGCCAAGTCTCCTGCTCGCGCTGTGGCCGTAGCCATTTTTGTTGGAATTTATTTATCCTCTATAATTGAAACTTTGTAGCCTTGAGCAGAGGCCTGGGCCTGCCAGGGCAGGTGGAAAGCTTGGCTTCCTCCATTGCCGGGGGCAACCCAAGCATCCTGCTCTCTCCAGCTCCGTGGCTACCACCATTTTTGTTGGGATTTATTTATCTTCTATAATTGAAACTTTGTAGCCTTGAGCGGAGGCCTGGGCCCGCCAGGACAGGCAGAAAGCTTGGCTTTCTCCATTGCCAGGGGCAACCCAAGCCTCCTGCTCTCTCTGTGGCCACAGCCATCTTGGTTGGGTTAATTTGCATACTTGCTCTTGATTGGCTTGTGGGTATA
The DNA here is from genome assembly GCF_951640355.1 of Cnephaeus nilssonii. NCBI lineage: Eukaryota > Metazoa > Chordata > Mammalia > Chiroptera > Vespertilionidae > Cnephaeus > Cnephaeus nilssonii. Next base: position 31,801,013 of record NC_137072.1, on the reverse strand, counting down.
GTGGAGGTATGGTCAATTTGCATATTACTCTTTTATTAGATAGGCTATTTGTACAATGGAAAGAGTGCTAAAGTTGAAATAGAACTTTCCCAAGTACTAAGGAATGTGTGTGTCTCTGTGTATGTGTAATTTTTATAAAATTTTTCACGTTTCATGTTTATCTGGGCTGTATTTATTATTAAGAACAGGAATACTTATATCTATGTGCTTGAGCCCTAGTAGTATGTTACGGGGTCCATTGCACATAGTAGGAGCTTATCAATCCAGTTGAATCCTTTCAGGATATATCCTTTTGTTTATGGGAACAATTTAATTCAAACCCTCTGAAAAATTAATGTAGGTTGTCTTTTAAAAATCTCCAAGGGAGGAACACTAGTCTTTTATTCTTAATAGTAAGTGCTTCCATTTATAATTTAAGATTCACTGTTTCTTCGTTTCTTCTTCTTTTCTTTAGCAAAGTCAGTGTTAAAAACATTACCCTGATAAGTCAAAGGCTGCTGCCTCACATCTTGTTGTAAAGGCCCAGTTCTCTTGTAAGCAAGGAGATTCAGTGGGCTGAACACTCTTATTTATCTCTTCTTCCTCCAGTGGTCCCATTAAAGTGATCATAATGGAATAAAAAATACATAGACCAACAAGAAGAAAGAATTGAGGAAGGTCCAGCACAGAAAAGAAATTTTAAAATATTTCTGTCAGCCTGGAACCTGTGGAAGTCTTGGTGACTCCTAAGACATTGTGGAGCTGCGCTGAGGGGTCCCTCAAAGGCCCCAGACTTTGAATGGCAGGAAGGTGGGAGTTCCATGTGGTGCTGAAAGTCACAGAATTTAACCAGGTGCCTGTAGTCCAAACACTTCCTGGATCTAGCTCCCTTCACCCCATTGGTACAGTTCATATTTATATATGGTTATATTTTATGAACATATGTGTATTTTTAAAACCCTTATAGCATCCTATCAGCAAAATGTTGCTGATAGAGAAAAAGAGAAATTGAACAAGTAGGGCAAAGCTCACCCTGGAGCCCAGATCCTACCCACAGCGTGACTTTGCTCCCACCTCACCATTATAATATACTAGAGGCCCAGTGCATGACATTCATGCATGGATAGGGTTGGGTTGCTAGGCCTGGCCAGCAATCAGGGCCTATCGGGGTCTTCCAGCAGCCGGCCAGGGCCTTCCTTTGTTCCACACCACCGCCTGGTGGTCAGTGCATATCATAGCGAGCGATCGAACTCCGGGTCTCCCAGTCGAACTTCCGAGGGGGCACTTTGCATATTAACCTTTTATATGTATAGATCTGTTCCTTTAGTTTTGAGCACCTAAACAATCTAAACACCACTTGAGTCTTGAACCTTTCAGCAAGGCTAAGTGCTGGATGTACACAGGCAGTACCCTTCATGTGATGTGAAGGTCAGCATCAGCGTGTGGGTGGATGGGAATCCGGGGCGTGCTGATTGCCTGTTGCTGATTTTGTGAACCCTGTGGTGCTCTGGGAGGTTCAGAGCCTTCCTGGGTGTGAATGTTACCTCAGGAAGGCTTTGGAAAACTACAGCTTGGTAGATACGCCAAGAAATTACATTTTTTTCAGGTCTTGGGTTCTAAGCACTTGTAGAGTATTGGCCTTGAAGGTCTGATGTTTCTGTTTTCAGAAGATGTCTCTGATGTAGTCCTGCTTTTTCACAGCTTGCACCCCTGTTTAGGGCCCTGTCACTTGTTCTTAACGGCAGTAGCTTCTACCCTTGGTTTTCCTGCCATTAATCTCTTATTTCCATTCAAAACTTTTTTTTAATTGGCCAGATTAATTTTATGCAGAGATTTCCTGTTTATTGAACATCTCTGTTGACATTTTTGGCCGTCCATATTTTACTCTACCACTTAACATTATTTCCCAGTGTTTTGTGCTCACACTGTGCCGGGTCCGGCTGGGGACTTTACTGTCTTTCTCCATTTCCTCCCTCACTTCATCACTCTCCTTAGCCTGTGCTGTTCCTCTCAATATAAAGGTCCCTTCTTCCTCTTCTCTGCCTCTATAAACCTTTTGAGTAATTCAGAGCCTGGATTTATTTTCTCACCTGGGAAACTTGCTCTGATTCTGCCAGCTCTCATTGATCTCTTTCTTCTTGAAACCAATTGAATTACATACTTTATAATATCTTCGTTGGTCGCAGAAGTTTCTAAATAGGTTGCAAGACTTCAGAACCTCCTATTTAATCTCCTTAGGCCCAGCAAAATCTAGGCACCTGGTGGGTATGAATTCACCCATGGTTGATAGATTTGCTGTTGTGATTTTAGTACTTAAGATTGGTGCTTAAAATTAAGAGAAATACTGAAGTAACACTCATATACAGCAAAGTGCTGTCCTTTTACGTTTATTTGATATTTGAGTGGTGTTGAAGTGTTTTCTCTCCTTTGTCTCACCAGCAATCAAAGAAAAGTACACAGACTGGACAGAATTTCTCATTCGTGATTTGACTGGTTCCCGGACAGCACCTGCTAACCTTCTGGAAGGTGTATGTATTATTGTTTACAGCTATTCTATGTGTGAAGCATCAGTTACATGAGCTCAAACCTAACAGCACCTTTGCATATATCCTTCCGCAGGTACATGCGTACACACAGGTATCTATATCCAAAGAGCCTAACTTCTTGTTTTTTCCTAAGTTATTTAGGTTACTGATTCTAATGGCATTGAAAAATCTTCATCTGTGCTACAGTCAATAAATGGGGAATTTGCTTCTATGTGAACACATTTTTAACTAATACTATGTCTATCTTATATGTTTAAGCCTCTATCCTTTATTAGTGAATGTAAATAAAATCCTGCAGAATAATTGTTTTGTACAGGTGAAACTAGTATAGTCTGGAAGCATATTGATAAATGGTTTCACTAACTATTTCATTCCGGATGCATAACCCAAAAATTTATATGCACATGATAAGTAATAATTGAATTAACCTCCTCTCTTATAAAAACAAGAGGATAAATGACTAACCATATTTAAATTTGATTAAGGTAATTTATGGTACTGAAAAAATAGTTAAATATGAAATCTTGATGGTTCATTTATAAATAATTTTATGATGAAACATTTTATTTTTATTTTCCTGTTCTATTATATATAGTAAAAGATATGTTATAGATAATTATTGTGTTACCATATCTGTTTGAAGAGTGCCCTTGAAAAAGGAGGAAACAATAAAAAACAAGGAATACAGTATGGATGTTGACAATATCATTATTCTCTTAACCTTAACTATAAGTTTCCCTCCTGTCATAAAAGATATTGATACTTTGGAACACCATTGTCTGATATATTGGGTTATTGGGTTTGGTTCTGTGAAGATTTTGCCTAGTGTATTTGTTTATCTTAATGGCTACTAATTTAATTGTTTGGTTAACAAATCAAAATGATGGTTGTTGACCCTTTAGAAAGGACACATGGTGTTACTCTTTTAGGTGTTTTTTTAAAACACATTTACCTTCTAGCCTGACTGAACAAACACCCTTTTCTTATGCTAACATATGCTAAGAAGATTGCTTAGATAGGGCAGTGAGTGCATTTATTCTCTAAACCAACTATCAGGTTAAATGTAGACATACCTTTACATAATATTCTAATTTAGTATATATCATTATGTATCAAACATGTTATCTACACATGTTCATGCTTTATGCATGTAATCAAAGTATGAGAGGGTCTTGATTACTATAGCAGTGGCCATTGTAAGATAAATGTCTGTTGAGTCCCAGTATAAACTTATAGTCTCATGTTGGATATATCTGTCTATTAGAAAAGTAGACATTCTGCTACACCACACGTTTTCTAGCTCAAGGCAAATTTTGGTATAACTCTTCTTAAAAGTGTACTCATTTCTAACAAATGCAGTTTTATCTGGGAAGGGTATTTGTTTGGTGAGAACATAGCACAAACTGTTATTTCCTATTGACTTGTGATTTTTGTTGTTGGACAGAGTTGGGTAAATGGAAGTGTGTGTGGGAGGAGAGGGAAGGGGAGGGGGTGAGGGCTGTGGAAAGGATGGGGGTGGAGGGAAACACCAGACTGTTTGCCAATAGCTTGGATGATGGTGTGAAAAAATATTATCTTCTGCTGTCATCTGTTTCCATGAGAACCTTAAAATAAAGTTTAAAATAAGGAGTTTTGCTTCTGTTTAAACAGCCTCTGCGAGGGAAAGGCCCTATAGACCTCATTACAGTTGATTCCTTAATAGAACTTCAGGATTCTCAGAACCCTTTTCAGTACTGGATAGTTAGTGTGATTGAAAATGTTGGAGGAAGATTACGCCTTCGCTATGTGGGATTGGAGGACACTGAATCCTATGACCAGTGGTTGTTTTACTTGGATTACAGACTTCGACCAGTTGGTTGGTGTCAAGAGAATAAATACAGAATGGACCCACCTTCAGGTAAGGGCCAAAACTTTTGCTGTTGTGAATTATATGAGAAAAAGATGTGCTATTTTTTTGGATGTGTCTCTGGAAATTTTTGAGCTCTTTGGTATCTTGTATATATGAGTATGTGAAGGTTAAGCATTTTAACTCAAGAGAGTATTTTCTATAGAGAATTAAACCCAAGACCTTAATTAATAGTGTTCAAAAGGAGAAAGTTATGTTGGAAGCTGTGGAGAAGTTCATCTAGTTCCTTTGGAATCACTGGTTCAAAAATGAAAGACAATAGATTATGGTTTGTTACATTCTCCCTCTTTCTTTGGGGGCCTTAGAGTGTGTGTGGGATGAGAGGGAAGGGGAGGGGGAAAGGGCTGTGGAAAGGATCGGGGTGGAGGAAAAGTCTTGCAAGGAGGTTCCCAAATCTCGATCTGTCCATCCATCCATCCATCCATCCATTCATGCATGTGTCTGACCATCCATCCATCCATCCATCCATCCATCCATCCATCCATCCATATGTTCTCCATCTATCCATGCATCCATCCATCTATTCATCCATCAGAATATCCAAAACAAATGCTTATCATTATCTAATCTGTTCTGACCTGGAAATAGCAAAGAGGAAAAAAAAGTCACCATGCTTTTCCTCTTGACATATCAAATATTTTAATTAGCTTCAAATGCACTGCCAAGTGACTTTCTCTAGACTTAATTGGGTAGAATAGTACATTATGCTTTCTGACATACCTAACTGGGCAGTAATCTTAGTGTTTACAAATAATAATTCTTGAATGTTTATTGTGTGCCAGGTGATTTTACATCTGCTATGCTTTTTATTTTTATTCCAAAAAAGTGCTGCATGCTTGTTGTGAGTATTTCCTTTTACAGAAGAAAAAATTCAGACTGGGTTTAAGCTACTTGTCCAAGCTACTTGTAGGGGGATGCATCGTAATTAAGTCCCAGGTCCCTTGCCCATTCCACTCCCCCCTGCTGCCCCTTACTGGCCTCGCCAAGCTTTGGATGGGTAGCCTCAGAACAAATTGTTGGGTTCTTACGGAATTAAGGATGCCAAGGAAGAAATATGTGTTTCTTCTAGAAATGCCGATCTTTATTCTGGGGAATTTTGCAGGCATACAGGAAGAAAGACTTGGCTCTTTGCTTTATTAAAATTGCCAGAGATTTTCCTCTTGTATTAGTTGTCACTGTTGGTCGTGAGTAAGTGAAGTTGAGGCATTACATTTCCTATTTCTGACACTCGGGGGCTTTAATTGAAAAAAACAACACCACACAAAACTTCCTGGTTCTGTATCTCATGAGTTTGCATTTGTGTTGAATTTGACAGGCGTATAGACATGTAACACGGTATTTTATGAGTGTTATTGTTGTCAACGTTTTGAGAAGCAGCCAAGAAATCCATTTATACCCTGAGTAATTTTGGACTTTGATGACAAACAAAGGGCTTGCCGGCTTCTGAGGAGAGATCTAAGCTCCTGTTTGCCTCCGGAGTCCTAATGCTGTAGGAGAAACGTACTTTGTGTGGAGAGCTGGGTGTATAAATCTTAGCTTAGTATCTAATTGCTTTATAAATTTTAGGGGAAACATAGATTTGCCAGTGTAAAAATTTATAGCAAAGCAAAGGATTACTAGTAGCTTCTTAGGTTCTCTGAAATGTCCCTTTCCTGGGAAATCCTGGGACTCAAAGCAAGAATGGAAAGTGTCAAGGTAGAAACTTACGAAACATTTGCATATGAGATCTCTTCTCTTTTACATAATTTGATGTTTTTATAGGAATAAAGTGTGTTTACCGTAATTTCCGGCGTATAAGACGACTTTTAACCCAGGAAAATCTTCTGTACGACCAGTCCTCTTATACGCCGGAAAATACGGTATTTGGCTTAGTAATTTTCTGGACAGGAGTTGTCCATTTCGTTGAAGAATTTGTGTGAGTCTTTAAAGACTTTGGGAAAGGCATTCCTCAGCAAGAAGTTATTTTCCCAACCTTTAAATTGTCAACAAGAAAGGTTATGTATGAGAAGACAAAAATAAACGCCAAAAGCACACTCAAAGTTGTGACTTTTAGTTTTTCAAATGCAGGGGTTGCAAGATGAAAACTGGATTCCGTTACCTTATTCATCAGAACAGTATCCCAGGGAGGCAGTTATTCCCCGTGTCTTACACATGGGATCAGAACCCAGTACTCTGGGTTTGTGGGAATTGATTTCAAGTCCCAGTGTGACTTGTAAAACTTAATATAGTAGTGCTATTTCCTTAACTGAAATATAGGTGGGAATAAAATTCCAGACTTGCATAGAAAATATTAGGCTTTTTTTTTATTTTTATTCCCAGTACCCTTAAATAAATGAAAAGTGTTCTGCATTAACTGGGGGTGAGAAGCAGAATTGGGAGGGGTAGGGGAGAAGGTATACTTTGATATAAGCCCTGGTGAGTTCTCCCTGCTCTCAGTGCCCTCTGTGCTGTGCGCCCCACTAACCCCACCACCATTGCTAAAAGTAATCATTGTTCTTTTAGTTTTACCTTGCTTTCTACTTTTTAAAGGGCACAATATTTCTCAACTGTTCAGTGCAAATAGAGGTAAGAGAAATAGGTAATAGAAGTAGCTAGGAAGGTAGCCCTCAAAACTGAAGGAAGAGGTGCTGGGTTTCACACTGTCCCTAGTGAGAAACCTATAACCTTTGCACCTTTCTTTCTGCCGAGAATCAGAGGAAATAGTTTGGGGTAGGGAGGATAGAAAGAGGGAAAGAAGCCACCCCACTTCACTCACACACACAGCTGTCACTCACACACACTGTCAAGGTGTCACGCAGGTGTGAACAGAGTAGGCTGAATCCGGTCTCAGTGGACAAAGGGTAAAAGGAAGAGAAAATGTTAAGATGCAAATATTCATGGAAGGGGCAAAGGCTTCCTAAGGTTCCGCAGTGAGTCAGCCTTTATGATGAGAGGACTGGCAGTCCGGGCAGTGCCTTTACTTCTGTGCTGAATGGAAGGGAAACTGTAGAGCTTCTCCAGCCTCATATCCCCAGCACACTCCACTCATTTATTTTCCAGCAATTGGTCCTCTCTTCCTTGGGCTTACAAGCACGTCCCCTTTGAGAATGCTGTTGGTGTGGCCTGCTTCTTCACTTCATTCCGATCATGAGAGGGTTTTACCACCCACTTTAACTGCAAGTTGGTGCCTTCTATAAACTGCTAACTCCCCAGTATCTGGCTCAGTGCCCGGCACATAGTAGGTGCTCAGGAAATATTTGGGTGATATGAATTGACTGAATAAAATGTCAGATATGTCTATAGAGAAGAAAGGAACTAGCCAAGTCCACCTTCTAGGGGCCAGAATAATTGGCAGGGTTTTGGAAAGGAATTTGGAGGGAAGGACTCAGGGTAAAGACACCCCCAAAATGATGATGACTGCAGTGTCCTCTTTGCTCCTGATATGTTAGGAGAGCTTTGAAAATAGGGTCAGAGCAAGTACTGGTGCTCTAGAACATATGATATGTGCAGGAATGTGGTCTGTGAAGTCCATGAAAGTTTTTGTTCTTTTAACAGGGCCCATGAATGACTCAGATGGAAAAACCTGGCAAAATAGAAAGAACATGGACTTGGAGTCAGGATTTGTTAGCTTTTCCTTTTGCTTCTGTCACTAGCTACAGTGCCCCTGGGCAAGTGACTCTACCTTTTGAACCTCAGTTTCCTCATCTGTATAATGGGGATAATTATATGTCTACTGGCTGCTGAGTGTTGTAGGTATCCCAGGTGATTGTCATTTTCTATTGGTATTCAATCTGTGGTCAGGGTATTACGGTTATATTTGGTTCTCTAAGAAATTTAAGTCATTGAGATCGGGTCATTTGGAGGCCCCACCTGCTTTCATATTTCTGGATATTTAGAAAGCAAGATAGAATTATATGTGTTCTTGCAGAAGCTAAGAAGATAAAATATTTAGTTTTCTTTAAATCTCTATTTCTAAAATTTTTCCCTTCAAAATCTTTATGTGAACCTTTACAATTTTTTTTTCTTAATTATTTTAGATAGATCCTGGAGTCAGCAAGTTTTTGCATCTAACTTAACTCCTTCTTGTCTGAACCTCTTCTTAGTCCCAAAAGAACTATTGCTTTCAGTATTAGACGGCTCAGGCTGCCAAAACGAAGTGCCATAAACTGGTGGCTTAAACAACACAAATTATTTTCTCCCAGTTCTGGAGAATGGAAGTCAAAGATTAGGGTGTCAGCATGGTTGGGTCTGGTGAGGACGCTCTTTCTGGTTTGCAGACGGCCTCCTTCTTTGCAGACGGCTCTTTCCTCACATGGCTTCCTGTGTGTGTGTGTGTGTGTGTGTGTGTGTGTGTGTGTGTGTGTGTGGTGTGTGGGAGGTGGGAGAGAAAGAGAAAATGCTATTGGTCTCCTCTTTTAAAGGGTTCTAATCCCATCATGGGACTCCACCCTCATGACCTCACCTAACCCAATTTCCTCCCAAAGACCCCATCTCCAAACACTGTCACATGGGGGGTTAGGATTTCAACACATTAATTTTAAGAGGACACAAACATTCAGTCCATAACACTTTCCAGTGTCGTTAACAACCCTAGATTAGTCTTGCCTCACTGGTCAGAACCTGGTGGAGAAGGAAGGAGTGGAGGTTTCGGGGTGTGTGGAAGAAAGGCATCTATCCTTGAGGTGATTTTGTGCACTTCGCTTCCTGCACTTACTGCGAGTCAGCCTGCCACACACTTGCACAAAGGGAAATCGCCTCATTTTCACTTAGGCTTCTAGTTAAAGATGAATCAGGACAGATTTTAATTGCTTTATGACTTCCCCACCAATAGAAATTGACATGATACACTCTATTAAATTATCTGCAACACGATCATTTTAATAAAATGTTTTATGTTCTTTTAATGGTACTATTTATTGTCCATAAACTGGCCAATATAACCATGTGCCTCTCGTCTAATGAAATGCACACATGGAATATAGTTTTCCGCTTATTGAAACCACTAGGTGTTTAGCTTTAGCAGGTGTTGAGCATACTGACAAACTGAAGTTGATTTTCATCTTTTAAGAGAAGAAGTGTGCCTTGCCATGGGGTTAAATTCCATGTTAGGATTTACTATCCTCAGAAGACAAAGAATAAGATTGTAGGACAGAGGCAAAAGTCATGTGGAACCTGGGTTTCTCAGTCCATTTTGTGTGCTATAACAATACCACAGACGAGGTGGCTTATAAACAACACTCCTCCCAGTCCTGGAGGCTGGAAGTCCAAGATCAAGAAGGGCAGATTTGGTGTCTGGTGAGGCCCTGTTCCCTGGTTCATAGATGGCTGTCTTATGGGTCCTCACATGGTACAAGGGGTAGTTAAGGAGTGTGTGTGTGTTTATAAGGGCACTAATCCCAACCTGAGGGCTCCACCCTCATGACCTGATACCTCCCAAAGGCTCCACCTCTTAATACCACATTGGGAGTCAGGATTTCAACATAGGGATCTGAGAACAGGGATGCAAACATTCAGTTCGTTACACTGGGCTTCTTGTTACATTTGTCTTTGGTTTGGTGGGAGAGAGATGGCATCTGGTGACTGAGAGCTCAGCTTTCTGGGTGACGTGGTGAGCATCTGGGATGACTTGGGATCTGCACATCACTTCCCTTAGCTCTGGTAGTTTGGATCTAACCCTGGCCATTTGGGTTTTCATTGTTCCCAACATTGAGCAATTTTTTTTACCACTCTTCTTTTACCCTCTTATCTCTTCCCCACCCTCTTTAAAGCTCAGGGCATCTACACGGTTGACTTTTCTCTCTCTTTTTCCCACCCTTTATGCCTGCAGACCTTGCCTTTGGTCTTGTCTTTGGAAATCGCCATCCTTTCTTGTGACTCGGTTCTCCTTTTACTACTTTGCTAAGGCGGGACTCCCGATCAACTTTCTTCCAGATCCCTGGAAAAGTGAATTTGTGGTCTCCTCAGGAGGTGCAGGCTCTTGCTTATTGTTCACCTCCATGCCCTGTTGAATGGCTGCAGTTGGTGTCCTCTGGGCTTTGTCCTCTGGAGACTGCAGAATTGCCATCCCCTTCACTGAGATTTTGATGCCAGGCCCCTGAGCCAAACCACTGGGGCACTCCAAGCAATCCTTCCAGCTATCATGGGACTATTTATGGGTTTCTGTGAATTCCTCTCTTTCTCCTTTGTGGGGCCCTGTGATAAGCCATTTCTCACACAGTACCCCCTTCTCACCTGGGTATCTTTGCAGAGGTATCATCGGGGCTCCACTGTGTTCCCCCAAATATGCTAGGTACTCCTAAGGAGAGTCACATTCTATTGTTGTTCTGATATAGAAATGCCAAATTGGGGGGGGGGGGGGAGGAAATTCCCAGAGGTAGAAGACTGTAAATGAAATGCTAGAAAGGATTCTAGACAATATATATAATGGAACCTATTTAGTCATTAATACAGTTTTCTGTGCCTTTGTGTAACTGACAGTGAGTGATGTGGGCAGAGCATTGATGACTTGGCTAGTTCTGGCAGCATCCTTTGCCTACCATAATTAGGGTGGTCTGAAAAGACTAAATAAACTGCTAAAACACACGGGCTTCAAGCTCAAGGTGAGTTCAGAAGCGGTGAGAATCAAAATATATGGCACCATGCTCTAAAGCAGACATGCAAGAAATTAAAAATACAGCCCCAAAGGTTTAATGTTGCCTTTTAACTGTACTTAGATTCAGATTCACATCCTAACTGTCTGTCTGAGGTAGCCGGGTTTGATATAGGGAAGATATAAACATATCTACTTCAAGTGAGTGCTTCTGCAAATCTTGTTTTGATAAGGTCTTAAATCTGTTGAGATCAGATCATAAAATTCCCCTGCAGTTTCAGCAATCGGTGAACAACAAACAGTGCTCAACCAATTTTTTCTTTTAATTTTGCATTCAGACAGTGTAACCTCCATTTGTAAATCGCTCTCCCCCTACTGCCTGGGGAAAACTGTGGGCGACATGTGGTGCCTTTGCATCATTTCAAGTATAAATATTAAACTTGGTTGGTAAATTTTAATTTACCTTTTAATAATTTTCTGACTTACATGGACTATTTTTAGAATATGAGAGCTTAGAGACTTCGTGAAAAAATATGCTGTAATAACTGAAAATGCCAGGCAAGAGTCATTTCTAGTTTAGCCATTTATCAGATAATAAGTTCTTCATCAGTGGATATTACTTCCCAGGTAATATACGGAATTTGGGGCAGTGGATGACTGAAGATGTGGCTAATGTGATTTATACCATTAAATTACTTACAGAATGCCAACAGAATGCATACAAATCTTTCCTGAAGAAGAGCCCTATTAAGTTTATTCTTCATTTCTGAAAGCAGAATCCCAAGTTGCTGTTTAACTTCAGAAAATCCCTTTAGCAGGTGGCCTTTTATGGCGGACAGGGTGTGAATACTTGTGGTTGCTGAGCGTACTGGCTTATTATGAAATCCTGGGGAGATTAAATTCAAGAAAGAACCACCCAGCAGAACATTTTAGTCCTTTAACTCTTGTGTGGTTTGCTGTTGATACAGAAATCTATCCTTTGAAGATGGCCTCTGAATGGAAATATGCTCTGGAAAAATCCCTTATTGATGCTGCAAAGTTTCCTCTTCCAATGGAAGTATTTAAGGTAAGATGGGAATTCATTGCAATTTATCTACTCTTGTTTAAGAATGAACAGGGGGATGGGGGGTGGTGGTTCCTGTATCAAATCTTTTCCCACTGTTTAAAAAGCTACCTTCTTGGCCAGTTTCCATTTTAAATGTTTTGCTGTGTTTTGTCATCTTCACAAAGACTCATATTACAAGATAGGATTTGACATTTTTTTTTAGGTTTACTGTTTTTCTGCATAATGTATCTCATTTTCACTTCTTACCAAAGAAACGAAGAAAATAGAGCAAGTCTTTTTTTGGTATTTGTTTAGTAAAAATAATAGAAACTGATGCTTGTCTTGATGGTTCAATTTCCTCGATGGCTCAGGAAACAGTGTGTGAATGAGTACCTATTGGATGTTAGGCCTACTTCTAGGAGTGATAGAATATGAAAGGAAGATACCCCAACAGAAATGCATAGTCAGGCTCTCAACACTTTCAAAATCATGCCTAAAACTGATATGAAGTAGAATATTAAGTTCTGGGCTAGAATGATCTACTCAAGTCAGAGGAAGCCATAAAACAACCTCTTGTTACTCGGAACTTGAACGTGTGGGAAAGCTGTATCCCCCGTTCTTCCCTGGAGCACTCAGTGTGGTTGCAGAAGACTTTCAGTTCCGAGGGCACGTTTCTGTAGTGCCGTAGAAGTTTCGTCTGGAAATTAAAGTGGTGTGGCGGTACCACATGCAGTTAAGAGTTTAAGGCTGGGCCATTGGCATCTTGAATGTTACTTACACTGAAGTCTTCACCCAGCATTTTAACCCATCACAGCAAATCCTCAGCCTTCTTGCTCAGCACTTTCATGTTTGTATCATTGGACTTGTAACGACCTCTTTTGAAACTAGCCATAGAATTGTGTTCTGAAGTTTAATTGAATGACGGCCTTTACAGTATTTTGAGCCTACTATACTGGAGGAACAGTATAAAGATAATATGTTGTTAGCAATAGTGATCACTGACAATGAACATCATTATCTTGGGCTTCTGTTTTTTTGTTTTTGTTTTTTTTTTTGCTAATTGACCAAATACCTCTTATTTCTCTCTCCCCTTCCTTCCTCCCTCTCTCTCTCTTCTGATAATATCCTCCCCTGCAGAAAATAATAATAATAAAGAAAAATAACATTTTACTCATTTGTAACCTGTCTGGCTCCACTGCCTCTTCTCAATCCAGCTGACCCTCAGGACTCCCGTGACCTCCACAGCTCACATTCACTTCCTTTACAGCGGCCTTAGGGATATTTTAAATGTACAGATCTGGTCCTGTCCTTCCTCCTGGAGAAATAAATTTTATTTTGTAACGTACTGTACACATGTGAGGAGTTTAAAGAGTAATAGAAAGAAAATACAAATACCCACCCTCCAGTGTAGGCACCAGAGGTGCACAAGCATAGAAGCCTCCATTGCCCCTCCCTCAGCCCTCGCCCCTCTCTGCTGGCTCTGCCAGGTCACAGGCATCCTACTTTTGTGTTAATCATTTCCTCGCTTCTCTTGTAGTGTTACCACCTGTGTATGTTCTCCTAAGTGTGGTATTATTTACTTTTGACAACATAGGAAGCAAGCACAATCCTAATTGTTTCAGAGAAGATGGCTGGACTGTGTCTGGGTCATCAGCTGGCTTTCCCTTTCCTCAGGTGACAAGAGAACTGAGTAGGTAACGTCATGAGCTGATCTTAAGAAAAGTAGGTATCCTAGTCTGGGCAAATCTGCCAGATTTGTAGCATGAACTCCAGGTCGTGGATGGGAATGTGGACAGGAATCAGTGGGTTTATATTTTCTGCTTCTGTCTTACCCCAGCTCAGGAACAGGCCCGAGCCCAGCATTTCTGTGCCGGGAATGGATCATTCTCCTCTGCTCCAGGAAGCTGGGCCTAGAGCAGGGACCGGGAACCTGTTTAGTATGTGGTCAGAATGAGCCAGCTGTTAACAGACTGGGTCTGGCATTCGGTCCTCAGATTACACAGTCCATAAAACGTGACAAGCCATTAGTGACGTCGGCTCACAGCATTTCTTCTTACTTCAAGTGAGTGAAAACATCTTCGTTCCACCCTCCTGCTTCACTGATGGTCTGTTTGGGAACAGAATTCTCAGAGTTTGGAGGCGTTCCTCCCATTTTTTTCCCTCTCCTTCTCTGGGAACTTACATTCTTTTTTCTCCACTGTTCTGTGATTTCACAGTGGCATGCTTTGGTGGGCCTCTATTTTCCTCCATAACACTGGTTGGTTCTGCCATTTGCAACTCATGCCTTTAATTTTGGGATATTTCTTTTAAAATAATGTCTTCCACCTCTTTTTGCTCTTTTACTTTCTTGATTTGTGACTCTGTGGATATGGTACTTCTAAACTGGCTTTAATCTCTTTTTCCTCAGATCTATTTTTTATTTCTTTGTCTGTTTGCTCCACTGTCAGAAGTTTCCTCAACTTATTTGCGCTGGTATGTTTCACGAGCACATGTTTGTTGGGGTTTTTTCTCTGATTGCTCTGCTATAGCCCCCTGTTCCCATGACACAGAAACATGAGGGTATGTTGTTGGAATGATTGGATTAGGTGTTTTTCTCCCCAATGATGTGTTTCCTCCCCCTTGCTTTGGATTCTGTTGTTCTGGATAGAGGCTTTCCTTAATCACCTGGAAATCCTTGACTGTCTGCTCTTGGGTAAGAGCGGGCATTAGGGAGCTGTGGGCAGGGCTGGTCACTGAAGGTCACCTTGGAGGGCTGCTGCTTTGTTTGGTGGTTTTTCTTCTTTAGCTGGTTTTCCAGGGGGAGTTTTCAACTTCCTGCCTGAGGTTCAAGGTCCAGCTGCCAGCGTCCTGAGTGGTGAGAAGAGGGCCTGGGGTTTCTCCACTGAGTGCATGGTGCCCAACCACAGGCCAGCGACCTTCTGTTTCATCTCCTCAGAGGAGACCAGCGGGGGCGGGGGGTGGGAAGGGTACCCAGGAGCCAAACTGCTTGCCAAAGAGCTCCCCAGACTTATTTTATTTACTCCCAGCCATTCCCAGTTACAGACATATTTGGTATTACGGCTTCTGAGGATTCTGCAGTCTTTGCTGGGCCAGTTCTCAGTTTTCCTGCTGATGGCTCGGGATTTGGCTCTGTTGAACACCTTAAGTTAGTTAGTTCTTGTTCATTTGCATTTTAGCTTCCATAGCTTTCTCGCTGTTGGGTGGGTTTGTGTCTCTTTTTATTTTATTTTTTTTAATCTCTTTACTGTAGTTTTGGTTAGAGTTTAGGAAAAGGTAAAATTAGTGTGGAATTGCAGTTGGCCATCTTAATCTGGCACTCCCATTTACAATATCTTGTAGTTCGGACTGAGGGTAAAGCTCCCACATCCTCCCAAGGCGCACTGAGACTGGTGTGGCCTCGCCCGGCTGCCCTCCGCCGTCTTCTGTTGTTAGGTTGTTCGGTGCCCTCCTTGGTGGGCTGGGCTGCCCACACACTGGCCTTCTCTCTGTTCTTCAGATGCCCTTTGTACCTGTTTTGTTCTTCCTATTAAAATCCTACTCATCCTGCAACCACGAATATAAATTCTCTAAGAGTTCTTCCCTGGACCCCAGGCCTCAGTCCCTATGTCAGATGAGATTGGCTCCATTGGGTGCCCACTGCTGTGCCTCATCACCAGGTCACAGTTGTGCGTAATCCTTTGTGTGATATCCATCTCCTCTGCCCAACTTGAAAGCTCCAAGAAGGCAAAGACCATGTCTTTTTTGTTTATTGTTGAATCATTCAACCAAACATAACTGCTTGGCTGTAGTAGTATTCAACAAATATTTGTCAAGTAAATGAACTAAGTCCTGAATGGACATAGGTATTTAACTCCTTGAATTAAAAATTTTGAGCTAATGTAGATTAATTGGCTGTACAGACTTATTTAGAACTATGAATAATAAGACTCAAAAGATATAAAAATTAATAATCCTAATATTTTTAATTAAAAATGTACTTATTCATTAAACATTTATTGAGCAGCTACTCTCTGTAAAGGACTGTTGACTGGATTCCACAGTTTAATAATTTGTTTACATATTCCAAAATACAATTACTTTTTTTCCTTACTTGGATGTCTTTTTATTAGAATTTAGACTATTATTTTGATGGCGTATCTGAGAATTATCATCATAATCAATATTTTGTTCATAATTGATAGTTGCTATAAGAGTAGATACTCAATGTATTTTTTATTTTTCACAGAACCTATTACAAGGAGGACATATGGAATAGTCACCTAATAGATAAAAATTGGTTGCATTGAAAATTGTGTTTTTATAGCTTGTTCAGTACTTTCATAAATGTTTTCTCTTACTTTTCATTTGATGCAAAAGAAATGGGTAGTTTTACTTTCTTAACCTTACTTTGTATGGACCAAATATTTACACATTTAATTTTTTAAATAGTTTACTGATTTTTAGAGAGGAAGAGAAAGGGAGAGAAAGATAGAAACATCAGTGATGAAAGAGAATCACCAATCGGCTGCTTCCTTCTTGCCCCCTACTAGGAACAGAGCCCAGAAACCTGGGCATGTGTCCTGACCAAGAATCAAACCTTGACCTCCTGGTTCATGGGTGGACACTTAGCCATGGAGCCACACTGGCCAGGCTCGAAAGAATTTTTAAAACACCCAATACTTGACTATTTAGTCAGGGGTTCTGACTTCTTTTTCCTTAGATTGTCAAATAAAAAAATGACAACAGCCAACACAATATCTGTTCGGTGTGAATGAATCAAAACCATACCTATTTTTTTTTATCCGATAATCCAGAAATATATTTTTTGGCATATGGCAGAATTTAGTAATTACTTTATGTGTGTCATGATATGTAAAAGGTTGAAAATTGCTGTCCTAGATGCATGTTGTCATAGGAAATTGCCAGTGTTCAGCAGTTCCGAAACATAAGTAAAAGCTAATATAAGCACATTTAATGGATAGAGATGAGCAGTACTTCAAAGCAATTCTTTTTCATTATTTTGACACTTTAGATAAGATGGTGTTTGATGGAATGAATCTCATTATATTGCAGTGTTTGTGATCTTGTGGAATGTGCTCACTTCTGCATTGGGATCTGCGTATCTATGTCTGTACATGCAACATGTCATGAACACAAATAGTAATGGTGTCAAAGTAAACCCATAATTATTAGTATTTCTGCTATTTTTACTCATGACTTTGAATGGCTTTGGATACCATATTTTATGGGAGATTCTGACTTCTCGTATTAGGAAAATACAGATAATCTCCACAATGTACATTTAGTTTAAAGATAAGTAATTAATGAAATGGGTACCAAAAAGAATGAAGCAGATAAAAAAAATACATTTTATTGAAAAATAATGAAATCAGTTTTTCCCCTGAAAGCCTCCTTAATTATTAAGATACCTAATAAATTGCTAAAACAATTCATATATTAATACTAATTAACTCTAGAAAAAAAAAGTATATAGGGGTGACTACACTGCATGTCAGCATGGTCTCTCCCTGGCTTTTTTACTTACTATGTGACCTTTGCAAGACATCATTTGATTGACTTATAACACACATGTCCCATTGTCAAAGTGAAATACCCCAGTGCCAATAAAAACTTTTTATGTTTGTTTTCATAAAGAACTACTAGGATGGGTTTCTCTCCAAGTTTCTTTCTATCACCAAAAAGTGAAGTGATTATAGGGCTAATTCAGTTTTTTGGCCAGCGACTCCTGTACTGTTCCAGGTTTCTAATTCACTAAGTATTCACTGAGATGCAATGCATGGGTTTTGGAGAATTTAGTTTAAGTTTTAAAATAGGGCCAAGGGAGACTCAACATTAAGAGTCTAATTATAATTAATGTAATATTTCATGAGACAGACATTCCTAAGCCTTCTGTAATTACTGTTACGTTTCATTCTTTGCAGTTCTTGTAAATTGTAATCCACATTTGTGACCTCACTTGTTTGCAAATGTCACATTTAGAAGTTTCACTGACAACTCATATATACATCTAAAAGATCTACAAATATGAAACAGCAGTTCCCAGTTTGCTAGTTAATTAGAATAAAGCATATCTTCCTTAGAGGATCACAGATATATGGCCTGGAGAAAACATACTCTCCAGCTTATTTCATTCATGACCACACCTTGAATTTCAAGGATACCTATGTGTGTCCTTGATATGTAAAAGGTTGAAAATTGCTGTCCTAAAATTGAAAAGCCACTAAAATCCATTGTCCATTAAAGAGGTGACATTGTTGAAACTTTTTTTAAAAAATAGACTATTTTTTAGAGCAATAACTGAGAGGAAGGTTCATAGCATAACTGAGAGGAAGGTGGAGATTTCCCACATACCCCCTGCCCCCACACATTCACAGCCTCCCCCACTATCAACATCCCCCACTAGAGTTGAACCTTTGTTAGAATAGATATCTCCATTGACACATTTTCACCCAGAGTCCACAGTTTACATTAACTCACTCTTGGTGGTGTTCGTCCTATGGGTTTGGACAACTGTATAATGAATGACATGTATCCACCATCACAGTAGCATATAGAGTAGCTTTGCTCCCTATACATCCTCTCTGCATCACCTATTCATCTTCTGGCCCTCCTATTGTTTGAACTTTCATTTGTCATTTTTAAAAAGTTTAAAATCTCAGTGTGTTTGAAATTCCAAATAAGCTATTAGAGATTTGCAGTAGAGTGAAGGGAAGTATAAAAACTGAGACTGGAGGCCAGAAACCTGGGCCTTCTCCTTGAAGCCTCTTTCTTTCTCTGGCACAAGACTCCAGCTCAGGGATCCCCAGATTTGCCCCAGGTTGGGTAATTCAGCAAGACTCATCGGGTTCAAATGTTGTTACCCTCACAGGTACAGTTTATCACAGCTAAAGGACATAAAGCAAAATCAGCAGAGGGGAAAGCCACCTGGGAGGTCTCTGGAAATCCATGCACAAGCTTCCCAGACTCCTGGAGTGCCCCACTGTAGACTCTTAATTCTTTCCTTAATTTCCTGTGACAACACATGTTAACTGTTGTCTGCCAGGGAAACTCACTAGAGAATCAGCACCCAGGGTTTCTAGTGGGGGCTGGCCATGTAGGCACCCTCTGCCTAGCATATACCCACATTCCAGACTCCCAGAGAGAAAATTAGGGGTGTTAGTATAAACCATATTGTTTGTGCACACAGTCACGGCACAGTGAGCCACTCACCTTTAGGAAAAATTTCACAGCACTGTAGGGTACTGTTTGTCAGCCATATTCCCAGATGTCAGCCCCGGGCCAACCCTGCAGCGGGCTCTTTCTGAGGACTTTGGTTGCAGACCTGCTTTGTAAATCTTTTGTGCACACCTCATTCAATCCATCAACAAAGCCTGCGGGCTCTACCTTCCGCATCTATCCCAGACAGCACTCTCTTCTTCCTCCGTCACGGTGACCCTCGTCCAAGCTGCCCTCGCCCTGTCCTGTACGGTTGCATTCATTTTAGAACTTTTCCCCTGGCTTCTAATTATTGCTTCCCTGCAGCGTGTTCTTCAGAAAGCAGCCAGAGTGATGCTTTTGAAACAAAATTCAGATCATGTCGTTCTTTTTTATGTATCTCTCTGGTGGCATCTCACCCACTCAGGGTTTGTCATCCAGGGCCCAGCAAGGCCCAGCTCTCTGCCGGCCCTCTGAGCCCACCTGCTGCTCCCGGCCCGCATGCTCTGCTTCATCCTGGCTTCCTGTTATCCCACCAACACTCAGGTGCTCTCCTCAGGCCTTGCAGTAATGCTGTCGGCCTGGACAGTGATTCCCCCGATTCCTCCACGGCTTCTTCCCTCCCTTTCTTCAGGTCTCTTCTTAAAATAAAAAATAGAGCTCTCCCACCATCTCCCTATCGTCATCCCTGCTGTATTTTTCTTAATCACATTTATCCCCAGGTGTGTTTTGTATTAATTAGCTTTTTTTTTGGGGGGGGGGCATCTGATCTTTTCCTAGCTGGGGTGTAAGTCCTAAAAGAGCAGATAGTTTATTTCTATGAGTGCTTCATCCACAGTGCCTTGCACAGTGCCTGGTGCACAGTAAGCATTCAGTAAACATTCTTGAATAGATTAGTGAAGAAATAACTATAGAGATCAACTCAGAAGAATAAAAACTCTGGAGAGGTCATCGGTATAACCTCCATTGTGCATAGTTGGATGTCTGCGTATAGACAGCAAAGAGAGAGCTCGATTGTTCCAGTGCTGTGAATTCACTAAGATGGTATTTTCATGATCAGGGAAAAATCACCCAGATCAGTTTTTGGCTAAGAAGAGGAAGTAGTTGAAATCACTGAGAATAATATTAGGGATGAATTGAAATTATAAACAAAACACAAAAAAACAAACACAAACAAACATCTCAGCTCAGCCAACGTGGCTCAGCAGTTGAATGTCGACCTATGAACCAGGAGGTCACGGTTCCATTCCTGATCAGGGCACCTGCCCAGGTTGCAGGCTCCATCCCCAGTGTGGGGCATGCAGGAGGCAGCCGATCAATGATTCTCTCATCATTGATGTTTCTATCTCCCTCTCCCTCTCCCTTACTCACTGAAATCAACACAAATATATTTAAACCAACAAATAAAAAAACACACCAAGGAACATCTCAGCATCACACATTCTCTGAAATCCCATTGCTCATGAACTTGCGGTGTCAATGTTACATATTATTTCCTCATATATAATGTAGGTGCAGTGAGCTTGCGGAATGAGAATGCTTTAGTTCAGCCATCGAGCTGGCACTAAGTGACTGGTTCTCCTCTGGTCAGTCTGGTTTTCCACTCTATTGCATTGCCTTTCTGGGTTATTCCCATCTTACTGGAAGCTAAGGAGAGGTGTGTTTTTTTTGGTGGGATGTGTACATCCAGGATGCTTGCTTTGATCCATTCTGTATTGTCTCTCTGACCAATTCCAAAACAACATCTGTGGCCACCGTGGGTGTTAAAAGGGAGCCGAGGTCATGGTAACTGAGTTTTTATACTTCGTTAGGACTCATAGGGGATTACATACGTGTTCTGGATCTAGAACTTGGATTAAACACCCAGCTCTTTGTGTTTAATCCACGTTCAGATTCTGTTGTCTCTGGCATATGTAGTTGTTAAACGGATCCAGAATTATGTATACACACCAAATACTAGTTAAAAGGTGCCCTTGAAATGTGTACATCAAGGGTTTTCAGTAATGGCAAAATAGTAAGTGAAACAGTAAGTCTGGTATGGTCTCAAGCGATGCTTCCATACCTTATCCCCACAGCTGAATGTCCAAATCAACAAAGGGAAGGGACAGCTGAGAGAAGGCTAATTGACTTAAAAAACAACCACGAAGTGCACTATTATTATTGTTATTATTAACACAAGCAAACAAACTTATTGGAAGAAGGGCATTCCACGCACGTATTTCTTCTCTGTTACGTGTCAGGCAGTGTTGGTAATACTGAAGATTCTGCCTCTTGCTATTTCCTCAGTTCTTTTCCGCTTTGAATTATGTACCTGTCAGTGTGATTGTAGAGTTAACTCTTAGGAGGCAGTTTTTTCTGTATTTTAACATCTGAGACCTCTGTGAAAGGCCAGAGAGAGAATATCAAGTGTGGCAAGGAGAGAAAAGCTTTCCTTTCTTATTCCATCTGGTGCAGCCAAAGGGGTAAGAAAGGATACGAGCTGTTCTGTCAGGATAGATTGTGATGTTGCGGTTTCCATGGTGACTGATTTCTTTTTCTCTTGTTCAGCAGCTAAATAC
The DNA here is from genome assembly GCF_951640355.1 of Cnephaeus nilssonii. NCBI lineage: Eukaryota > Metazoa > Chordata > Mammalia > Chiroptera > Vespertilionidae > Cnephaeus > Cnephaeus nilssonii. Next base: position 31,779,217 of record NC_137072.1, on the reverse strand, counting down.
AGCAACAATAAAAAAACTCGTAGCTAAGTTTGGCCTTCAGGTAGGATACTTAGATTCTCTCAGATATGGAGGAACGTAACTTAATTTTTTGGCCTGACATTCCCCTGTCCCACCTGGCAGAGTGTCTAATACCAAATAATTTAGCAAAAAATTCTTATGTGGCACGTGGTTGCTATTTTCTTCCCATCGAGTTAGACTCGAATGGTTCCTTTAAAGAAAGGCTGTCTTAGGGTGTGGGTCATTTTGTTACCAGACAGCTGGCTTGCCCCCGGTGAAACTATTGGTGTTGTTGACCGAACATCTGAGCTCTCGACCCAGTGGCCAGTACTCGCCTCAGCACAAGCTGTGCCAGGCAGGTGCCACACTTCCTCCTTTGCTGTTCTTTCTTTAAAGACTTGGAGATGTTTGTGAAACAGCCTCTCTGGGGTGGTAAATCACAGAGAAGTTGCGTTTATGCAGTGCCCGTCCTGCACGGCCGAAAGCAAGCCGAGGGAGAGCTTGTGTGTGGTTATGCTTCTCTATTCTGGGTTCTTGAATTGAAGCACACGAATAACGTAACTGAAAAAGCACCGCGGGGGCCATCTCGTTTTTATAAGTATTGGAGAAAATCTTATAAGAGACATATAAAGAGGGCAGCTTTGGTCCAACAATAAATGTAACTATAAAAATCACAAACCCCAGACACACAGAGTTCGCTCTAACAGTTGCTAGATCGCAGGAGCCGGAGCGCTGCCGCCTGCAGTCTGCTAGATAGTGACTTGCTTGTAATTCTAAACACTGAGCATGTTAGAATGTAGTCAACTTTGGGTTATCTGCCCTGCGAGTTATCATTCCCAAGTGGCTTCTGTTTGCCACTGATTATTCCGCTCTCGCCAGTTCCTGCAGTTTCAGGGAAGGCAAGATAATACTAGCATGAACTTAATGTAATTGGTGGTGGGATATAGGGAGGGGCCATAAATCTCTTATTTATAAAACAGAAACATTTCAAAGTGATTGTGGTGTCATGTTTTAATTTTTTTCAGATTTTCCATACTACTGGCTATTAATGAGAATAATTAAAATGGATTATAGTTCATTCTTCTATGGAGCATGTGATCATAAACATAAATTGTATGGAGGCAGTTTTTTCCCTCTAGGAACATGCACGGGTCCCTTGTGAGTTAGGTCAGACTCTAATCTCCACGGTGCCTTTCAGGAACTGGCAGTTGCACATTGCAGCATCTCACGTAGGGAAACTGATGGAAAGAGAACTTTAAGTCCTTTAGGTATTCAGAGGTTTAAGATCTAATGGAAAATGAGGACCACATGTGATAGGGGCCCAGCACACCAAGGCTGTGTTACTGAACCCCAACCTTCAGGGCACCCCCTCCTGCCCTGAGAAAGGCACCCTGAGGGGATGTGTGTGTTGTGGATGAAAATGAAAGTGTGGGAGTCCTTCAGTCCTATATCTTCTTTCTTCATGTGTTCCGACGACCATCCTACTCTCAGTCTCCTTGTCTTGATGGCATAAAAGTCAAGGGTGTGAGTAAAATCTGCCTCCATTTGCCAGCCCCATTTATAACCAAGAGGACCAACATCCATAAACCATAAAAACTCTTACATGACTAGATAATGTTCTGAGTTTAACACTATAAGAGGAATGCATAAGTTTAGAATAGTAGAACCCTGACTTAAAGCTAGTTAATACTTTAAAAGATATCAATCTTGTAGTTGCTGGTGAGATGTCCAGATCCCAAAAGGATTAATCCTCTCCCCCCACCCCCGGCCCGGCCCAGCATCTTGATTTCCCTAAAAGCAAACACATGCATACATGGCACACATGTGTCCAGTTTGCAAATTAATTTGGGAAACTTAGTCACTTCACCTGTGATTTTGTACAAATTTTAGTCCATTCGCCTTCAATTGTTTCTGAGTTTCTGTTGATCCTGAGAGACTGTAGGTTCATCCATGAGGGATAGGAGCAAGGCTGGTTGATTGTATAAGTCCTTGGTCTCGTGTAATGGGATCTAGATTAACCCTTGCAGAACCTCCAAGATAGTGGACAGAAGCACAGAGTAAAAAAATGCAAATGAAGCGGTGGATACTTAAGGTGAACTCTCACATCATTCTCCAGTGGACTAATTTTTAGTTGTACTGACAATAGTTTCTAGTTCTTGAGCACCAGCAGGATAAGTTGTAGTAGGCACTCTCCATACGTAGCCTCACTATCCTTGCAATAACCTGGCACAGTGGGCATTGTTAGTCTTACTGTGTACTTGAAGAACTCCAGGCTTAGAGGAATTAGCCTGTTGCCCTACCTCATAGAGAGCCTGAGGTGGAACCAGGGTCCAAGATTAAGGTGTTTTCCCGTGTCGCTTTTGTACTGTTTTTAGACGTAAACTTGAATGAATATTTAAGCCAAATATCATTGTAACAAAGAACCAGAAAATGAACCCTAAGAGTACTGTGTTGCCCACCAAGTGTGAACTGGAAGATGTTGAGTGACTCATTGTTCAGTTGCCTTTGGTAGAGGCTCTGTTGACGTTTTGAACTTGTGGTTCTCAACGAGGTTGAATTTGCCCTTTAGAAGACATTGGGCAATGTCTGGAGGCATTTTGATGGTCAGAGCTTGAGAGCATTATTGGCATTTAATGGGTAGAGCATTATTGGCATCTAGTGGGCAGAACGTTATTGGCATCTATTGGCTAAACATGCTACAGTGTACAGGACAAACCCCCAACATAGACTGACCTGGCTTCCAAATGCCAACAGTGCCAAGATGGAGAAACCATGGTCTAGAGGATGAATAGTTCTCTCACCTAGAAACAGATAGACCAGTGGGAGTGAGGGCAGACAAATTTTGAGGGAAGCACCTGAGACCTTACCTTACCAGTTTTTTTGATCTGTGCCAGGCTGGCTGGCAACTGGGCACTTTCCAGCTTGGCATCTTCCCCACCTGCGACAGAACACAGTAGAGAGGGGTGTCAGCTTCCTAGGTTCCAGTAGCTGCTGTCTGTGTCTGGAAAGGTGGAGACACAGTCAGTCTGCTTTGTGGGGAAGTGTGCTCATCACCAGCTCTTCCTTTTCTCTGAAGGGTGGTATCCAGCTGAGTGGAGACCATACGGGGCTGTTGGTCATATTTCTGTGACAACAGTTTAGCTGCATTTAGGGCTCTCAGCAGAAGGGGCCCCCAGCATGTACCTGTCAGCCACAGCCTGTCAGTGGGCGTGAGGCTGGAGGGAAATGGACCCGCACAGTGCCCACCGCACTCTCTTCAGCCAGCAGCACTCTGACCGGTGAGAGCATTACTGTGGAAACGTAAGAGGGTGCCCTCACTTATTGGGAAAGTTAACTAAGCGTGAAAAAAGACAGTGTAATCACTGTGTACCTACATACAAAATCAGCCTTGTTTTTTTCACAGTGGTGCCGTAAATAAGGTGGAATTTCTTGCCACTTACAAATGCTTTTATGGCGCTAAATGGTAATCAATGAGAAGCATTCTCATTGCCCCTATTATTTTTAAAGAACCTAGTGTACCAGTTTTTGGACTTCCTGTGAAGTAGGCCTGCTATAATTGCCTATTATAAGTCTTGTGGTTCAGGTCGAAGTATATAGTACTACATTTCCACATTACTATTTTTTAACTTGATTTAATGTATGACTAGTAGATAAAGCTGCTATTTTCAGCTGTAAGTAAAAAATGGGAAGCTTATGAGTGTTCAGCTTACAGGGTTTTTATTAACATTTTTGTTATAAATATTTCACTGGCTAAATTTAATTCAGTGCAGTAGAATTGAAATGTAATAATGCTATTGACTTAATAAATGCTGGCATCCTAATGTCCAGCTTTAGATGAAATGAATATGAGAGTAATTTTCTAATGAACATATGCGTACTAAATCACTGGTGAAATAAAAAGGAACAATATGATGAATTGCACTGGGTCTATTTTTAGCATGACATGTTGATATAAGTAAAGGAATTATAGCGTAGTTCATTATATATCAATTTGAATGTAATACTAATTAAATCCTTTAACTTCACTGAAGCCTATTCTTAGAAATTATGCAAATTAATTGAGGCCTAAAAGATGCATATGCAGTGTTTGAGTTCCCTGTGGACCAAAAACTGGCATGTTGGAACAGACAAAATTATATACTGTGCAGTATTTTCTCGTAAGTATGATATGGTAAATGAGTTTGGTACTTAAAATATGTGGAGGGGGGCTGAATTACATATCTATTTGTTGTTCATCTTATTTTGTAACAACATAAGCAGGAAGGAAGAACCAGAGAAATTGCGCTTGGCTTGCCACCACTGAAGGCAATTTCCTGCAGCTGTGGATTGTGGGACTCAGGTTAAAACTTTGGTTTCTGCACAGTGAATGATTCCCTGCTCTTCCTAACATTAAAATCCTCACCACGTGCATTTTAATTTTGTGGTGTTAATTAGATTGCACTCATTCTCCCCTCTGCCACATTCTTCATATTTTTATATCGTATGAGGTGTATTTATCTAATGAAGCCGGAATGGGAGCCTCTGATGGCCACATCACATTATAATAGCATAACCTACAGTTCTGCAAGCCCTGAAAGTGAATGTGGAGACGGGAGCTACATTCAAGGCAAGTGGGAGATAGTGGAACCTAAAATGACTGAATGTTCTTTCATTTTTCCTGTCTTTTCAATTAGCAATACTCTTCATCTCCTGTAGATCAATGCTCATAGTCCTTTATTTCTTTTATAAGAACTTCAGTGTTCACCCCGAAGCTTTGTCACTCTGCCAGAGATGTCTGGGTTGGTGCTTACGCACGATGACTTAACATTAAGGCAGTTCTGTGCAGTAGTGTTTCTTTAACAGCTATGTTGGATTCTTCCAGAACCAGCAAGAGCCTTATCCCAGGCATGGTAATCCCTTCAAATGCAGAGACTAAGTCAGAGGCTAATGTTTAGAGCAGTGGGTGACCAGTGTGTACCCAGGAATGCTCTGAGGTGGTTTCATCTTCTTGACCTCCGTGTCATAGGTGAAATAACGTGAGATGTGAGCCCCAGCAACCAAATACACTGCAGTTTGTCCAAACTTCTTTCCTAGCATTGTGCTTCGCATTTATCACTCCTTAGTCAATTTTCTAACTCAATTTCATGTCAAGAACCACATTGTCCACTCTTCTCTTCATTCACATACATTATTGCTTAAACTATAGTATTTTCAATACCACGGACAAATTGAGATTTGTGTGTACTATACAGCCAGGAACATTTACTAGATCAGATTAACCCATCTGGGTTAACACTGATAACAATATAAGAACATAGATATCAATGAAGGATAATTGAAAAGGCACCACAGGCTTAATGCTGCACACATGTTTTCAGTCTTCATTGCTTAAGGGACACATGAAAGCAGTTAGTAACAATTATTTATCCATTGCTGATAAAAATAGTGACTGACATATATAAACATTTTGGGGGCAATTTTTAGTGTCAGAATTCTGACACATCTTTTTCATAGCTATTGAAAAGTTATGAATTAACAGCAAATATTGGAAGTGTTAGTAAATGATCACTATTAGTAGCCATCACTTTTAACTTGGCGATACATGTCTTTGAAATAAAATATTTGGATCCTGTAGGTTGTAATGTTTTATTTGTTTCCTTTCCTAGTTAGTAATAAAAAAATAAATAAAAGATCCTTTTGGGTCGTTGCCTCCTAGTGTGTTCTCTAACCTGCTAGCTAACCATGGACTTAAAGTCAGACCACTTGGATTTGAGTTCTGGCTCCTCTTGTTAGCTGTGTCCTTGCTTAGGTAACTTAATCTCTCTGTGTCTTAACTTCTTCACTGTAAGATGGGTACTGCCCAATAGTCTGTTGTGAGAAGTAAACAATACTATAAGGATGGACCTTACAAGTTTTTATAATATGTTAATTGTTATTGTTTCTTCCTGCTTGATATCATATACCCAACCAAGTTATTCTCAATGCAGTCACTGGATCTTGTTAGGAGAGCGTGAGAATTACTGGGGTTTAGGAGATAATAAAGCTGATGAAACCTTAGTGGAAAACAGAAGTTGATGTACCCATAATCTCTTTTACATTGTCATTCCACTGGAAAAAAGATTCCCTGAAGAGTGATTTTTAAGGTAGGCTGGTAAGACCATCCTTCTATAAAATAAATGGTATGTTTACTTCTGATAAATATAAAACTACTTTAGGAAAAAAATAAAATGTGTAGTGATGGGAATGACATTGCCAGCATTTCTTAAAGGAAAGGAGTTTTTCTTTAAGCAATTTAACTGGACTCCAGAATATTTAAATAAATGGTATTTCTTGAATGTGACAGACATATTTGTAAATGTACTAAGGATTTAGTAATCCCTCTTGATTTCAGGAATAACATCATTCTTGATCCAGTCATTGTGAGGTGTGAATGATTCTCTAGAGCTTTTGCAAAGGCCAGAATGTATCTTTCAAACCACAGTGAGTTTTACATTATCTCTCAGTAGATAATTGGTTCTGTGAATCATCTTCAGGGGTCAGGAACTCTCTCTGCTTAACATAGAAAATGATTAGTTGTATTTGTATAAATGAATGCATATACTCTGACTTCATTAACAGCCCAAAGTAAATGGTCTACGGGTGATTACATTTGTGTTTCATTGAGAATATCTGTACCTTTTCTCTCATACACTAATATGAATGTACATATATACCCACACAGAACCCAGAAGGTCTGTGTATTGGCCTATGTTGAAATTCACTGGTTTTGAATTACTTGCTTATCATAAAAAAACTATATTTTATGAGTGTCTAAAGGACTTCGTTTGCCTTTTATATCAGGCTCAAATCCCTCAATCAGTATTTAAGACCCAGCCTCTCCAACCAAACTAACTGTGCCATCTTCCCAGAGTTTTTATCATTCTACACATGCTTTTCATAGTTCAAAGTAAGATACACTCCTATGAACCCTTGGACTACCATCATCGGAGTGATAATAATTTTTATTTGCAACAAGTAAAAATATTCTGAAATTTCTTCTAAGCCTGGATCTTTCGTAACTGTCCTTTGTCTTTTCCTTCTTTCTTTGATAAATGTAGTATTTTCTGTGTGTGTGTTCTGTGCATGATCTAGCCGCCTACTGTGTGGTACCTCAGTGGTTTCTAATGAATGCTTACTGACTGAATGATAGAACTGGAATGAATGCCAATGATCCAGTTCTTTATGTTTCTTCAGCTCAACTCAGTAAATATTTATTGGGATATTTCTTGGATTAACTGCACAATATAAATGAGAGAGTTCAACATTGACTAGACAGTATTGCATGTACTACCTGTCATGTTTTTTAAAAGTCTCCAATGGCCAGAGGATTCAATTACAAGTCCTTTTAGAAAATATTATCTTGTGTCTCCAGTAAATCATTTCTGACATCATTGTTCAGGAAAAACCTAAGAATGAAAGTAGCAGATACAGTAAAAGTCATCATCATTATGTGTCTTTGCTCCTAAATTAAAAAAAAAAAAATTCCATTATGTTGACTTGCCTTTGAAACTGGTGGGATTTCTACATGGTAATTGTAGGATTTTTTTCTTTATTTTTTTTTCTTCTTTTTTTTTTTTAATGTTGATTTAAAAAATGGCCTTGAGAAAGTTAAGGCTGAGGATACAGAAATGTATTTTATAGTTTCCAAAGTAATTTCCAAAATTTGGAGTTCAAATTTAACAGGATATTATAGATAGATATGAATATTTGTGACCAGACTATAAATTCCTATGTTGGATGCAGCTACCTCTCAAAATATCTGGCTCCTTTTTCCAGTGTATTGAACAAGCAGGTTTACGAGTTTTCACATAGTTTAGATGTATTTCCACAAGGAAGAAGTGTGTGTGCCTGCAGCTAAAATCTAGTAGAAATAATTTAAGATGTTGAAAATCTGAGCCATGATTGACACAGAGAAAGTTCTAAACCTTTGCTAATTAAGCATTATTTTGAAATTGTTTAAAAATATCTTAATGTCATCAGAATAAAATATTGTCAAAAATATCTTCACTGTTTAAAAATATAATGTTGTTAATATTTTATTTTCATCCCACATATGGCCATGTATGATTTTGACATTAATGGTATTTTCTGTATGAGCAGAGAGAGAGAGACAATCAGTGGTTGACAAAATAAGTGCACAGACTCCAGGAAAGAAGGAAGAGAGTGTGTAATATCTGCACAAAGTGATCCCCTCATAACTTAGAGATACTGCTTGATGCACAATACACCATAATCATTAATAATAAACATTTATAATATAGTCTGCAGCCCTGAAAGGTTAAGGTTACCTAAGGAGCACATTGCCATCTTAAGCCTTTGTGCTTTATTTCTAAGGAAAGGCAGCCAATACCTGGTCACACTAGACAACATTGAATAAAACAAGGTAGCAGCTAAATGGGGTTCCTGGGGCCACAGAGTTTTCAACACAGCAGTGGAAGCTGTGATAGAGACTTTTCTGTAGGGCTTGGAGCATAGATATAAATTAGGTGTAGATTTGGCTTCAAGTCAAATTGTTCAGGGTCAACCTGAGAGCCTGGAATGTAGAGTGTCTGGGGGTCTTGGGTCAACCCTTCTTAGAAAGCTTCCTCTACTCAGAGAACAAAGGTAGGAACAAGTATATGGGACAAAAAAAGGGGCACACAAGCTGAAATTAATAGAACATTAAGATGGCAGGCAGGTAGACCAGAAGCCCAGAATGCTGTCAGGCCACCCTTACAAGGGAAATGCAAAGGAGAAGCCAGCAGAACAGGCGAGAGATGGAAATTGCAAGGACAACTCTCTGGTGGTGGAGGCAGCCAGGAAGAAGTTACAAGTTTTCTATTGTTGGTGGACCACATCTCAAGAAGGTTTAGCCTTAAAACTGTGAGGAATGAGAGGGAACTTCTGCTTTAGCAGAGGGAAACAGAAGAACTTCTGTGAAAATATTACATTCATCTGGGCATTTTATTAGAATTAGAAACGTGTCATTCGTGCATGAGTGCATTTCTGATTTGTCAAAAAGTATAATGATGAATGCTTAAACTTGTTGAGTATATTCAGACAAATTTTTATGACATTATAATTTTAGAATAATTTCTCTTTTCAAAAAGTTTCAAGAGAAAAATATTTATCTGTAAAATCCACTAATGTGCCTCAATTTCTGTTGATAGTGAGATACTGGGAGTTGTGATGTCTGATAGAAACAGTCTAATTCAGATGTCAGTCATTTTCAATTTACTACTTTTGTCTCAACATCTATGCTTTCTGGATTTGCCTTAGCATTATGGTTGATGAGTATTAATATGCATTAAACTCTCTATACTGTTTCTCTTTAAATTTCTCTTCTGGACCCAGCTTCCCCAGCTACCTGTAAAAATAAATGCTCTATTTTCAGTATAAAATAATCTCCTGCACCTAAGAGTATTTCTGTGTGCTTTTCCATATGCATACAATTTTTATAAAGTGATGACTATAAATTCTTAAGGAATTGATAAAGGTTTAGAACGGGCTAGTTATTTTAGTGAGTTTTTGTCATATTGCACATTGACCACATCCCTTCTCGTTCTGGAGGTCGAGCTATTTGTTTCAGCCACACCCAATGCTTACTTTGAATCTATTGGGTACGGAGACCTCTGCAGGCTGCTGTGGTGACAGGAGAAATGAGAGGGGTCTTGTGGTTCTGTAGGTGGGTACCTTCTGCAGATTCTTTGGTAAAGCAGTGGAGTGGTAGAGAATTGTATAAGCACTTCTTTTTCTCTCGTCTGTGTTGTACAATTACATTGACCAACTTTGCCAGGGGAGCAGGCCCGGCCCCGTGGGACTCTGTAAGGTAATCAGAATTGGATGTAGAATGCATAATTGAACTAAAGAGCCACTTTAGATTTGCAGATAAAAGAAAGTAGTGAGTCCCCAGGTGTTTTTGTACTTCTCACTCTGTTGAAGTATTTAGAAATAAAGGGATTTATTTGCAGGTATAATTTCCTCAGGGGTAGTTTGCAAATACTTTTATTTAGCCACTACTCTTTATACAGACTTTGAGTTATGAGGGGACCTCCATCTCAGCAAGACAAATCCTGGTACCCAGAGTCCAGCTAGCTTCATCTATGGCTGTGCAGCTGAAGTGGATATTGAAATTTGTTTTCTTGAGAAGACAGGGAAGCCCCACCTCGCACACTTAGGTTTCTGTGAGCAAGTTATAAAACTGCCCAACATCTGTTAAACTGGAGGTGTTGCTCAACTTTACTGAGCAGGAGTCAGGCTCTGATGGTCAGCAGGGCTGTGTTGGGCCCTTGTGTGCAAACATCTCCGAGCTGATCGGCTCGCCACCAATAACTGATAAGCTGTGTGCGCGCTCTTAGACACGGACATAGAGACAAGCTGTATCACCCACAAGGTACTCACTGGAGCCCCATGAAGTAACCCCGGTGGCAAGAGGCCACATTTCCTGAAGATGATGTTCCGGCTGTGTTTTAGACGACTGATCGCCTCTACTACTCTGCTGTGCTCCATTTATGGTGACGAAGAAGATCAAAGCAGTGCAATGTGAATTTTTTTGCTTCGTGTAAACTTAAGCATGGCCACAAAGGCTTGTTTTCTCTCTCTTGGAAAAGCAAATTGAGCTTTCAGAAAATAATTAAATCTGCAGTATCTTGCAATAATTAGACATTGGAAACGGGGAGGGTTAATTATTTCAATCTGATTTCAGTTGCCCAATAAAATGTTCAAGGATAGCATCCAGACAGTTGCCGAATTAATTTTCAATCCCAGCTCGTTCAATTTTTGTGCCCTTTTTCCCTGCAGGATCATGCAGATTTGCGAAGCCATTTCTTCACAGTGGGGATGAAGCTAGAAACAGTGGATATGAGTGAGCCCTCTCATATCTGTCCTGCATCAGTGACCAAGGTGAGTTTCCCTCCTTGCTCTGCATCTCAACCTCCAGAGTGGATCAAATAAGTCTTTCTACTCAAAGCCAACCAGATGAAATGTGTTTGCACAAGGATATGCTACAGTAACAAGGAAACCTAAGTCAGACTGCCTTCTTTCCCATCCAGTGCTATTTGAAGCTCTCTCTTTATCCCTGGTAGCATAGAGCGAGTCTGATCAGAGGTCCCCTCATGTAATGGTTGGGTGAGTTTCACTTGATAGTACAGTATGTGGACACTTGCATCCGTGAGTGACATGGCGGAAGGTTAAAGATGCATGGCTGTGAACTTGCTCCTCCTGAACTGATAGTATTTAATATGATTGATCTGTTTATATTTCGAAAATACCTGCAAATGGTGAAAAGCAATTTGCATTTATATTTCCTTTTAATCACCTGCTTTCATTGATAAAGGCAAAGTCATGCTTATGAGATGTGCAAATTTAAAATGAAATTGCTTTTTCATGTAAAGGCATTTTAATTATGGTCTGATAGGCTTTTAAGATTATAATTTTCCTTCTCCATCAAAGACATCTTAATGAAGTCAGCTATGGTAACATCTAAAGTATGTGTTTCTACCTTAAGTATCTCGTATAAATGATGGAAGAAACCAATAAATTTAGAACTCTTTTTTTAAGCTTTTTAAAAATTTATTATTGGTTTCAGAGAGAGGAAGGAAGAGGGAGAGAAAGATAGAAACATCAATGATGAGAGAGAATCATCAGTTGGTTGCCTCCTGCATATTCCCTACTGGGGATCCAGTCTGCAACCCAGGCATGTGCCCTGACCAGGAATCAAACTGTGACCTCCTGGTTCATGGGTCAACATTCAACCAGTGAGCCACACCAGCCGGGCTAACTTAAGCCAATGTCTATTAGTTAATGGCCTTTTATGCATTTTCTAGGGAAGGTAATTAATGGTTCAAAAGACAATTTCATGGATTTAAACCCAGGTCTCATGGTGCCCACTAACATAATATTTAATGTTTTAATTCCTTGTGGGCATAATGTTTTAGTCTAAACAAATGGCTCTGCAGATAAATCCAAACCAGCTTTGTTAATTACTAGCTGAATAAATCACTTATATTTAAAAAAAACTTAGTTTTTATATCTACTACTATACTGTAGATATTATACCGTCCACTTTATGTCATTAAGAAAAGTGAGGGATTATGCATGAAGTGCCTGGCCCAGTACTTGGCGCATGTGAATGCTCAGTAAAATATTATCTATGTTCACCCAAACCTTTGGTCCCATTTATGGGCACTACTAGAGGCCCGGTGCACAAAATTCGTGCATGTGGGGGGAGCTGTCCCTCAGCCCAGTCTTCACCCTCTCCAATCTGGGATCCCTCGAGGGATGTCCGACTGCCCGTTTAGGTCCAATCACAGTAGGATCGGGCCTAAATGGGCAGTTGGACATCCCTCTCACAATCCAGGACTGCTGGCTCCCAACTGCTTACCTGCCTGCCTTCCTGATTGCCCCTAACCACTTCTGCCTGCCAGCCTGATCACCCCCTAACCACTCCCCTCCAGGCCTGGTCACCCCTAACTGCCCTCCCCTGTAGGCCTGGTCCCCCCCAACTGCCCTCCCTTGCAGGTCTGGTCCCTCCCAACTGCCCTCCCCTGCTGGCCTGATCGCCCACAACTGCCCTACCTTGCAGGCCTGGTCCCTCCCAACTGCCCTCCCCTGCTGGCCTGATCACCCACAACTGCTCTCCCTTGCAGGCCTGGTCCCTCCCAACTGCCCTCCCCTGCTGGCCATCTTGTGGTGGCCATCTTGTGTCCACATAGGGGCAACCATCTTGTATGTTGGAGTGATAGTCAATTTGCATATTACTCTTTTATTAGATAGGATGTTATCACAGTTATCTCCCAAGAAAAAAGCATGCCACAGGCATCTGGGGATCCAACTGCCGATCAGACTGTGTTTGGTTCCTGTATAGAAATGATCTATCTTACCCTTGTTATCTTACCCTTGTTAGCTGGTGAAATATAAGCCTGATGGTTTTAGAACTGAATTTTAAGTTTGTTTATTACAAAGTGCAGTGGTGGTTAATGTAAGATACACATCACCAGTTTTAGCAAGGGCCAACCCTACAACTGGAGTCAGAAGTCCAGTGAATCACTCAGCACACTTCATTTTCAACATACCCACTGAAGAGAAATTGAAGCCTTTCATTTCCCTTTTAAAGCCATGCATATTGCTGAGTTTTCCACCGGCCCACTGTGCATACATAACTTTTGAAATGAAAATACTACTGTGTGAAGAGGATGATCAAGGTAGACCACAGCTGATTGTCACCACAGTAGGTTGGGATGTCATTCTTAAGATAAAATGAACTCTTTCATGATCCAACAGAATACCTCTAATTTTACATTTACTGTCATCTTTCATTTGCTCTCCTTTTTTGGAAACATAACCAACTGCTGATCAGACTGTTTTGGTTCCTGTGGAGAAATGGTCTATCTTGAAATCTGTGATCCAAGAGGAAGAGAGAAGAAATTTGTATTTTGATTTCAAAGTATTTGAAAAACTTGATCGTTTATCTACTATGGGCTTTTGTAATTTTTATTGTAGGCAGTGCAAAGAAGGATTGCTTTGTGTGCATTTTTCCCCCCCTGAGAGTCTTGATCCATGCAGCACTTTTCCAAAGAAATAGTTTCATAATTAATATGAAGAAATCAATTGGGTCTATTTATTCTTTCTCTCCTTATTACAAGAACATATTTGACTTTGGAAATAAAAACAAAGAAGTTTCTTTGATGTTACTTCACATTGGCAGAATGTCTCAATTGTATTTGGGGTACAATCAGATGTGTCCTCAATAGCTCCTGTAACTGCCACACACCTGAGGACCCATAAGCAAGTTGGAGCAGGACTTTACAACCAGAGAACAAACATATGAAATGTGTGACACCCAGATGCATAGTCCTAGGAAACGATCCTTTTGGTGTCACAGATTGATTTCTGAATTTTATAAAGTTGAAGACACTAAAAGAGGTTAATTCCATTTTAATTTCTTTTTTCTGAACGAGACTGGATTTCTTAATGCAGTGACAAGTGTTTTAATGTTACTTGAGTCATGCTTTTTTAAATTTATGATTTGGTAAAATTCGAGAAATAGAGTGGTGACAGTGTATTACAGAATGTGGAAAATAGTTATGATAAGGAAATGTCTTTTTTTCCCCCTTAAAATATTTTCCTTTAATGACTATAAATTATTTTTTATAACTGTTAAAGTAATTTATTTAAAGAATAACTACATATGAGAAAAATATTGACTTACACTTTGAGTGATAATCTTGAGGTTAAAATGCGTGCTATCATGTTTATACACCATCCATTAAAAACCATTTTATTTGAAATGGCCTTCGGGGTTCTTTACTGTGTATTCTGGTTGTTGCACATTTGTAGAAAACTGAAGAGTGATATCTTGTGGAAACCTGACCAGAATTTCCCTTTGTTTGAGCAGTGGGTGATTTAGTGATGCCAGCTGCTCATTTATCTGGATATATATCTCCTTGTCCTCATTCTAAGAGGCTGTGGTGTCAGCTTCACTTGGAAATTTTTTTTTTTAAGCCAAACAGAGATGTAAATGTGCTTAGCCTGTCAGGGGTAGACATTCACATTTTTTATGCCTTTATATAGTTGTATACGTGATTTTGGGATGTGACATACTCATTATAATTAGTTCCAGCCTGAGTATCTATATCTTGTTGCATGGACTTCCAGGGGCAGTAGTTTGGTTTCCACAGTAAAACAGTTTACTCCCTACACAAATCTTATTGGAGTTTGGGGGTGGGTCGATATTGTCTCTGATTCTTAAGATACATTTTCATTTTTATATTTCCTACTTTTTGTACCAAAGATAAAATACTTAAGTCATTCATTCTTATAGACCCCTCCTTCCCTATTGGCCATGTGTTGTGTAATGCATAGACTTGGATGACCACCTCCCCAGGTTCAAGATTCATGTACATGTAACAAAGTATCAGAATAATCTCCATGCAGAAGGTATCCTACCTAATAATAGACAAATATGCAAATTGACCATACCTCTGACACACCCACAAAGCCACGCCCACCATCCAATCAGAGCGAGTATGCAAATTAACCCAAACCAAGATGGCTACAGCCACAGAGAGCAAGGTTTCCTAGGTAACAGAGGAAGCCAAGCTTTCCGCCTGCCCTTGCCAGGCCTAAGCCTCCACTCAAGCTACAAAGTTTCAATTATAGAAGGTAAACAAATTCAAACAAATTGCAGCAGAATGGAGCTTGAGAGAGCAGTCCAGGGTTGCTGCCTGCAACAGGGGAAGCAAAGCTTTCCGCACACCCTGGCCGGGCCCATCTGCTTAAGGCAACAAAGTTTCAATTATAACCCTAACAGAAATGGCTACTGGCCTGGAGGGAGCCCCAGGCTTGGCTCCGCTCCAGGCTACAAAGTTTCAATTGTAGAAGGGAAATAAATTCCAGATACCAGGGCCTCCACTTGGGTTGCCAGCGGGCGTGGCCGGCCAGCAAACCACCACAGGCCCCTCGCTCAGGCCGACCCACGCCCCAAGGGAACCCCCACCTGATCCGGGACGCCCTTCAGGGCAAACCAGCTGGCCCCCACCCCTGTACCAGGCCTCTATCCTATCTAATAAAAGAGTACTATGCAGATTGATTATCACTGCAACACACAATATAGCTGCCCCCATGTGGTCAAAGATCCTGCCCCCATGTGGACACAAGATAGCCACCACAAATGGCCAACAGGAGAGGGCAGTTGGGAGGCACCCAGCCTGCAAGGGAGGGCAGTTGAGAAGGACCAGGCCTGCAAGGGAGGGCAGTTGGAGGTGATCAACCCTGCAGGAGAGGGCAGTTAGGGGTGACCAGGCCGGCAGAGGAGGGAAGTTGGGGGCAAACAGGCTGGCAGCAGAGTGGTTAGGGGGTGATCAGGCTGGCAGGCAGAAGCGGTTAGGGGCAATCAGGAAGGCAGGCAGGCAAGCAGTTGGGAGCCAGCAGTCCTGGATTGTGAGAGGGATGTCCGACTGCCCGTTTAGGGATCCAACTGCCCACCGGGATTGGGCCTAAACGGGCAGTCGGACATCCCTCGAGGGGTCCCATATTGGAGAGGGTACAGGCTGGGCTGAGGGACAACCCCCCTCCGTGCACGAATTTCATGCACCGGGCCTCTAGTTTATAAATAAATACATTTCTATTGACACTGGAAGATGTTTTAGAATATTAAGTTTGAGAATATAATGTATTGTACCGTTATTAGTCATCATAATGAAATTTTCATTTTTATTTTCCTTGAGGCTTTTCTTGATGGCACAACTGTTGAAGAAATAAGTAATGTTAAAGCAAATAGATGGATAAGCATGTAGCAGATCCAGTATTAAATACCCAACCTTTAGCAGCACAGTGGGATTATATTTTTGGTGTTCCAAAACAGTGAGATAGTGACAGATGATGATGGTGATGACAATATCATCTATAATGTGAAATATGTTGCATTGTTTAGAGCAAAAGATACTAGAATTAAAGTCTTGGGCTCTGTTTCTATTTGCTAGCTCTGAGCTGCACAGTCTTGGGCAAGTTGGTTAACTGCTCCAGGCTTTAGTTTAAGACCTGTGTGTCGACCAGAAGGCCCAGTGTTTCTGAACCATTTAGCTTCTCTCTAAGTAATAAGTAAGCAAATGTAGTATGTTAAAAGCTAAATGAAAAGGAGAAAGATGCATTGGGAAAGGAACTAATGGAGTGTTGGTGCAGGGAGGGAAGATGTGATTTTAAGTAGGGTTGTCAGGGAAGCCACCCCCCTCCCCCCCCCCCCCCCCCCGCCCCCGGGAAGGTGATGTTTGATCCTTTGCAAAACTCAGGCAGCAGAATTCTAATTATTTACTGGAATTAACATCAAGAAGAACTGAAGTGAGTTTCCTCTCCGGCTTATCTTTGAACTAGGTTGTTTCCAGAAAATATTTTTTAAATGAAGGAGCCAGGAATCATAGCTTAGGGAGAGTGTCAAGGTTTCCTAAGATTTTCTGTTGAGTTGGGAAAGTGCTCTTTTTTTTCCCCCCTCTGGTCTGTTTTACATACTTGGTTCTTTAGATCCATCATGCTTTTGACTGTTGGGGCTCACCTGCTTTTTGCTCCCTTCTTTTTTCATCATCATGCTTTGTTCCTATTTTTTCATGGACTTCTTTTTCCCCTTATATCCAGTGGATGATTAGCCAGTTTCTGTGCACAAAGCGTTTTCTCTGCATGGTGAGAATACCCTCACGAGGAATGAAGAGGCCACAGTCCTCAAAGCACTTGGGATCTGCTGGGGTAGACAGATGTGATATCATTCCCGGGGGTGGGGGGGTGGGGAAACGGGGGATGAGGATGTTCAGTATAGAGATACAAGCCTGATGATTTGGGGGCACAGAGCAGGGACCCTTTATTCCAACTGAGTGTTTGGGAAAATGTCCCAGCTGCATTGACTTTCAGGTTGGACCTTTAAAAATGCACTGTGATTTGATAGACTGACAAGGGAGTGCGCTGTTAGACTGCGAGAACGCTAAGGACAGGCCTGGTGTGAATGATTTCCTCTTGGGCTAGAGGGTGGGGCATTTGGGTGAATACAAGATGAGGGATCCATGAGACTTAGATGCCACTAGAAATCTTCAGGCCAGACCTTGTAGCATTCTTGAATGATCGTGTGTCCCTGCTGTGGACATGGAGAAACCAATTAGACTTTTCAGTGCCCGCCTGGCTTTCTCCTCAGCCAGGGTTTGTCTGTTTTACTTCAGCAGTTTGTTTATCTTTCAGCTATGACTATTGGTTTACGTTTTATTCTCTGTCTCCAATACATTCTACTTACTCGTTTATTTTTCATTAATATGACCACAGTGATCAACTCTAACTTTTTAGCAACTGGATCAATTTAGTAATATACATTGACATGCCAGTTTGTGGTCAAACCATTTTGATGAAATACATTGATTGCATTTGGAAGCTGTGCCAATATTTCATTACTAATCTTATATGTAATCCCAAGGAGCTAACCATTGGCTGTATTGGTTTTCTCTTTCAGGTTTTTAACAATCATTTTTTTCAAGTGACTATTGACGACCTAAGACCAGAACCTAGTAAACTCTCAATGCTGTGCCATGCAGATTCTTTGGGGATTTTACCAGTACAGTGGTGCCTTAAAAATGGAGTCAATCTCACACCTCCCAAAGGTTTGTATTCTGTGAAAATGTGCGGGGTTTGAGTGATTCAGGAGGGTGTCGTTGTTTATCTAGAGAAATTTATGTTGTAAACAATTTAGAAGTAGTGGAAAAAGAATGCCTTTCATGGTTAGCTTGACATAGGGGTCTGTACAGATTCCTTCCCTGGTGGGAAATGTGACCTTGAGCTTCTCAGGACACTTCTGTAATGCAAAGTTCCAGGTTAGTGATTGAATGTTCGGTGATTCTGCAGCACTTTTGTACTGATAGAGAGTAAGTGTTGCTAAGTGACTGAGGTTAAAAACTGCAGAGTGTCTATGAAGTGGCTTTGAAAAGACAATAAAATGCTATTGAAGCATTTCTTTACACTTTATTTACAATAAATCAGATTTTCCTTAGAGCCCAGTTGCTCCCAGATATCCAACAATTTGATGCTATAATATCTCTATATATATAAAAGCCTAAGGGACCGTTTGACTGTTCAACCAGTAGCTATGGCATGCACTGACCAACAGGGGACAGGCTCTCAATTCACAGGCATGGAAACATGGAACAGACTGATGAATCTCAGAGGGAATTGGGAAGGAGCGGGAGGGAAGAGATTAACCGAAGATCTTATTAACCGGGCCTCTAGTATGCATATAAGATCTTCGGTTAATCTCTTCCCTCCCGCTCCTTCCCAATTGCCTCTGAGATTCATCAATCTGTTCCATGTTTCCATGCCTGTGAATTGAGAGCCTGTCCCCTGTTGGTCAGTGCATGCCATAGCTACTGGTTGAACAGTCAAACGGTCCCTTAGGCTTTTATATATATAGAGACTAGAGGCCCGGTGCACATACTTGGGGTCCCTTGGCCTGGCCTGCGGGTATGGGGCCGAATCCATGCACTGGGCCTCCGACATCCCCTGAGGGGTCCTGGATTTTGAGAGGGTGCAGGCCAGGCCGAGGGACCGCACTGGGCCTCTAGTATTAAAATAATTAAATTGGGAACCAGGTTGCACTAAAATAATTTTTACATTGGGATTCATGCACCACGCTGTAAGTTTAGTACCTTGATGTGCTGTCCCTTATAGGTCTAAGGTTTATTCAAGGAACAAAGCAGTAAGGCAAAAGGAGAAAAGAATAGGGAGGAATAAATGGAATAATAGAAGAGAAAATCAGAGGAGAGTAGAAAAGTAAATTTATGGAGGGATTATAATGGATAACTTCAAATAATACCGGGGTTTTGCCCTAACCCTTCCAGCTCACCAGGGACTGGTTTACATGCAGTGTTGACCATATTGGGAGGTAATTAATGCCCACAGGTTGAGTTCCAGTTTTCCTGGTGTCCATCATCTACCATGTACCACCTTTAGTTGTGTACACCCAGCTCATCCATGGCATGCCTGTACTCCACTGGCATGAATATACTTTGATATTTTTAAGCTTTTATCCTCATTGTTCGTCCCTGCTCATTCCCATGGAGGACTTGCTTTTGAGTATTTCCATTTCAGCTGTTGATTCTTCACGTTGAGGTTCTGCAGTAATGGAATGTGGTCTAATTATAGAGTACCATGAACTTCTGCGTAACACTCTTTATACTATTTTAAGTGCTTAACTCATTTAATCCTCAAAACGAGGATTTCTCTATGAGGAAAATTAGTCACACATAGACAGTCACAGGGCAGGAGGTCTGGCTCCGGATCCCGCTCTCCATAGCGGTGAGAACTCCAGTTCACAAGGCCCAAGTTCTTGTTTGCATTTGGGTACTCACCAAAGACTGGCCACATCCCAGTGCCTCAGCTTTCAGGACTGTCAAAGGGGAACACGCCTGGTATTCCACAGGCGCGCAGAATCAAAGAAATGACAAAAGACTAAGTGTTTTTATAGTCCCTTAAAATGACTATCCGGGTGTTTATGATAAAATCTGTATTGGTGGTAGATAAGACAAGGCTTTTCCTGCTGTGTGAACTGTTAGCATTAGGTCACTTGTGGAGTTCGAAAGCCCCTTGGGCCACTGTTGCTTCCTTCTAACCGCTCTAATCAAACCATGTATGCGGATGGGTTTCATGCCATTGAAGGAAGTTTTTCTAGATATCTATAAAATGCTTCTTAGTTGGACTTTGCAAATGTCTAGTTAGTAATAAGATCTATTTAAGAATTTTAAAAACATTGGTTGGGTATTTCCTTACATAATGAAAAAAAGGGAAGTATTAATACATGCATTTTGGCTGCTTGATTATTTCATTATGGCAGAGGTTTAATGTTTACCAGAAATTTTAAATATGCTTCTTATGAATTGTAACTCTTAAAAAGTGTTTTTTAGGAAAGTGATTGTAGCCATATAGCTTAAATATTTACTAGAAAAATGCATGTGCTTATTTGGATGATTGCATTTCACGATATTAAGAAAGTTGTTTTAGATTAGTGTACTGAACTAATGTGTAATGAAATGACTATACAAATGTATTTAGAATATTGAGTGTTTTAATATGTTAAGCTTTTTTATACCTAACATTTAGCCACATTTATTATTTCTTCTGTCACCCAAGTATTTGTGATATCCGTGAAATGAAACTGTCTTCATGTAGTTTTCCAAATGATTTCTTCCCCTATTGAAAATGAAGGATGCCTTTTTAAAAATCACACACAAAAAAGAAAATTTCTTCATGAATATTGCTGTGGAATATTGAGTATAGTGGTTAGTATCTTCCAATAAGAAACTCTCAGTGATAAGCCTTAAAAAACCCCCACTTAAAACACTAAAGAAGTGATCAATATCATTAGTCAAGGATCCACTGGTAATCTATAGGGGTTGTGTTTTGGCTACTGGACTGTTATCTTGAAATAGTACAGATTTTACTGATAAGCCAGTAAGAAAAAGACCAGCAATTTACAGAAAAAGGTTTCAGAATATCCACAGATAGTCCACAGTTAAAAGAAACATAAGGACTCTTATTCAAACATACCACAATAAGAGAAATGTGAGTGAAAGTCATATTGAGATGGCATGCATTTATAAGATGAGGTGGAAAATCAAAAGAGAAAGAAAAGAAATTTTGTTTTGATGAGCGTGTGGAGGAACAAGAATTCCCAGATTTGCTGGTGATAGTGCAGGTAGGTGCAAACTGTGTCCAAGGCATTTTGTCAAATTTTACTAAAATTATAAATGCATTTTACCCTTTAACTCAGCAGTTTTATTCCTGGAAATCTCTCCTGAAGATACACTGTGCAGATAATATGCATAAAAGTTTGTTCTTTGCAGCATGATATGTAATAGCAAATACTGGAAAAAGTCCAAGTGCTTGTCTGTATGGGTTAAATAGATTTTAGATATCCGTATAATGAAAACTATGCAATTGTTAAAAAGAATGAGGAAATCTCTGTGTACTGATATGAGAAGTGCTCCAAGATATGCTGCAAGTGATAAATAAAGATCAGTAGATTATAGCATGACACTTTTTTTTGTTAGAAAAGAGGTAAAGGAGAATATGTATTTGTTTGCTCATATTTCTGTAAAGAAACTGTCAGGTTACATAAGAAACTAGTAATGACAATTTTATTTCCTCCTTTCCAATTTGAATGCCTTTTATTTTCTTCTTGTCTGATCGCTGTGGCTAGGACTTCTAGTACTATGTTGAATAAGAATGGTGAAAGCTGACATCCCTGTCTTATTCCTCTTCTTAGGGAAATGATTTTAGTTTTTGCCCATTTATTATGATGTTGGCTGTAGGTTTGTCATATACGGCCTTCATTATGTTGAGGCATGATCCCTCCCTACTTTGCTGAGAGTTTTTATCAAAAATGGGTGTTTGATTTTGTGAAATGCCTTTTCTATGTCTATTGATATGATGTGATTTTTGTCTTTCAATTTGTTTTTGTGATGTATCACATTTATTGATTTGCAAATATTGTACCAGCCTTGCATCTCCGGAATAAATCCCACTTGATCACTTATGGAATCTAAAGAACAAAATAAACTGACAAAACAAAATAGATCCAGAGACATGGAAACATCTAACAGACTGAGGAATCTCAGAGGAAAGGGAGAGGGCGGGAAGAGATTAACCAAAGAATTTATATGCATATATGCAATACCCATGGACAGACAATAGTGCAATGAAGGCCTGGGGAGGGGGTGGGAGCAGGGAGGAGGGGGTCAATGGAGGGGGGGGGGGGGAGGAACATCTGTAATACTTACAACAATAAAGATAAATTTAAAAAATAGTATATGAAGCTAAACTCAAAAAGGAACTAATAAAAATGAGAATTCTGAATGGAGGTTCCGAGTATGGAGGTGGCAAGCAGGACAGATGGAAGTGAGGGTACGAGTGAGACTCTGAGCAGAATACTTTAAAAATATTTTTATTTTTGATCTAACGTAATGTATTATCTATTAAAAATAAACATATTATTAAGAGTAGAGGGTTTTTATAACTAAAAGGGATCTTAAAGATGATCTCATCAGCTCTAATCATTTTACTTGTGGGTAAATTGAAGCTCAGTGGTGTTAAATTTTTCAAGTACTGAGGCAGAAATACTGGCTTAAAACCCTAGTCTTAAGATCCCAAATTTTGTGTGTGTGTTGTTTTTTTTTTTTAAAAAAAAAAAACCCACCAAATCCACCCTTTACTCCTGTTGTCTGTCACTGTTATATTCATAAAAGCTGTCCTTGGGAATTTAGGGCTATTTGGTGTCTTTAGAGGGGATTAACTGATGTCAGTCGACCATGACTCTTCTGTGACTGAAATTGTCTCTATGTCAGAGCATTTGGAGAATTTCAATTCTCAGGTATAATTTTCCAAGTGCTTGCAGATATAACAAAATTACAGCTTTATTTATTGAGCTCCCTTCCCGTTTTGTGAGAGGGGAATATGTTTATTTTTGTCATTAAAATGAAATACAGTTTAGAGGAGGTGGTGGTGATTTCCCTAATGGTGATTTGATGGTTTTCTTTTGAGGTAATTTGTTAACGTCTTTTGTAGTCACACCCGAGCTGGGATTATGCTGTAGAATTCTTTTAAAATACCGTTCTTTGCTTTATTAATGTATGAAAGTATACACTGTCTTTGAACTAAGTTTGTTATTTTTAACTTAAGGTTTGAACTTTATAAAGAGCATATGTCTGATTTATTCTACATGCTGAGAGGTGTTTAGATGTGTTGTGTGTATGTTTTCCACAAGTGTAATATATTGTTTTGGTTTCCTTTCCAATCATAAACACTGCTTATAATTTCGTGTTGCCCAGTAGCAAAAGGATACCCCATTCACTCCCCAGTCAGTGGGAAGCAGCTGATGATGAAATAAAAGACATCCAGTGGTCTAGGAGATGTGCAGAAACATAGGTCCTTACTTACATTGTTTTAACTTCATTCCTATTTTTTTAAAGTCTGTTCCCAGGCTTTAGAGACAAGCTGTCTAAGCTGGAGTGGGTAGGACTTTTTTGGTGCTCTCCGTGCGTGAGCAGATGCTTTCCCGGAGAGCCAGGGACAGAGCCTGGAGGTTTTACCCCATTCCTTTAAACCCAGTGAACAACAATTCAATATTATAGGCACTAAAAGTGATCAAACAAGATAATAAATCATCTAAGCAAAAATGCGTATAGGGTATCAACCATGATTTGCTATTTCAAAATGATTTCACTAACCTCCATGGCATGGAACATCAAAGATTAGTGGTAGAATTAGTGGAGAAAACATCCCACTTGGGGATCTTTGTAGAAAATGTTTAGCCTTTCATTTCTGTTGTAAAATGTCTGAGCGAAGGCTGAAGTAAATCGCTTATTTTAGCACTTCATGTCTACTAGCTGGCCATCTTAATAGACACCTAAACTGTAGACACAATTTAGGAAGTAAGGGTGTATTTTAATTATTATCGGGACACAGAGTAGTGAACCCTTGCTGGTATTCTCTTTTCCTGGACACTGACTGATGAACGCAGTCCATTTGGTAATCTGTTATATTTCCTACATACCAAAAGGACAGAAAATAAACCCACTCCCATGGACCTGCCACCATGACTGAGCTGTAACGTTTTGCCATATTTGATTCTGATTTTTAAAAAGTGAAATAAAACATTACAGATATAACTGAGAACCGAGGCATCCTGGCCTCTCTATTTCTGGCGCCCCATGTCTAATCCATTGTGAATCCTGTTGACGTTTTTGGGATCTGATCACGCCTCATCACCACCTCCTGGGTTCAGGGCTCCTTTAAATCTCACCTGGGTTACTTGCAGTGGCCTCCTGCTTGCCTCAGTTTACTCTCAACACAGTAGTCAACTGTAAATCACACTTGTTCCTCCTCTGTCTGCTCAGCTCACTCAGTGGCCGAGTCCTGGTCATGGCAACAGCCTACAAGGCCTCATCTCCTAAGACGTTCCCCAGTGGGCTCCCTCACTCCAGCCACCTTGCCCTTCCTGGACCCTGGGGCAGGCACATCCCTTCCATAGGACATTGGCACTCACTGTGCCCTCTGCTGGTCACACTCTTCCCTTTCTCAGTCCTGCCCCAGGTGCTGCATTTTGAGGTGGTCTGTTTGGCTGCCCTCTTTAATATCAATCACAATTGCATTGGATTTATAGATTAACTTAGGAAAATTGACATTTTATTATATTATCTTTTTATAACTTGCAATGTTTTGCTAGAATTTTGCTTTTGCAGTTTCCAGTCCCTCTGCCTGGCACATGGTTCGCTTCCACCATTCCTCTACGTTTCAACTTTTCCTGAAGGCCTCCCTTGATGCAGCCCTTCCTACGCCTTTTGTCCACTTTCTCTCTCTAGCACTTGCGATCACTTGACTTTTTATATTTGTGTGTAATCTGTTTCCTCTCACTGAAATGTAAGCTCTGTGAAGTAAGGGTTTTTGTCAGTTTTGTTCATTTCTGTATTCCTAGTAGTAAAACCCTGCCTAGCATATAGCATGCACTTAGTAAATATTTCTAAATGAATGGGTATGTAAATGAACAAATGGCTAGAGTGGAGAAGTAGACACCTTCTTAAAAATTTGGCACATGTTGCCAAATTGACACCTGCAATGGTTATTCAAGCTAGATACCAACCAGAATAAAAATATCTGCTTCCCAACAGTCATTACAGTGTGGGATTCATATTACTATTTTTTCATTTTGCCCATCAGGGAGATGGCAAACATGATATTCTTTTGCTGTTTTTATTTTTTATTAAGACTGTACAGTTTTTTTCATATGCACCCAGCATAGAAGAGCAGCCCTTATTCCTGTCCTGTCTTTTATTAAAGGGAAATATTTTTGTAACCCTTCCCTCTCCTCCATCCCAAATCACTGGCTACAGGTCTGACCACCATGGTTATCTCAGGGTTGTCCCGATTCGATTGCTGGTACTGAGGAGAGATCTGACTTCCTGTGGGAACTGGGAACCATCAGGAATCTGTTAGCACACCAGAAGTGAGAGGACAGCTGTGGGGAGGCAGTCACATACTGAATCAACCCTTGATTGATTGACCAGTGCCTTGATTAGCTTTTAAAATAGAGCAAAGATGTTATGCTTTCAAATAATTTTTATTATTGAAGTAGCTCATGATCATTAGTGAAAGCTTGGAAAGTACAAAGAGGTAGAAGAAAAAAGTATCCAGGAATCCCACCACCCAGTTAGTTATTTTGATATTTACCGCTAGGTTTTTCTTTGTGTGTGTGTGTGTGTGTGTGCATATGTTTAATATAAATTAGATAATTCTGTATATGCTTATATACCAATCTTTTCATTTAAAATCATAGCAATCACCCTAGCCGGTTTGGTTCAGTGGATAGAGCGTTGGCCTGTGGACTGAAGGGTCCCGGGTTCAATTCCAGTCAAGGGCACATGCCTGGGTTTCAGGCTCGATCTCCAGTAGGAGGTGTGTAAGAGGCAGCCGATCAATGATTCTCTCTCATCATTGATGTTTCTCTCTCTCCCTCCCTCTCCCTTCCTCTCTGAAATCAATAAAAATATATGTAATAAAAAATAAAATAAAAACATAGCAATCATTTATCATGACTTTTTTTTTAAACAGACTCTGTGCAGTTTCATGTCTGCATCACTTTCCATGGACTTGGATAAGTTTCAAAACATTTTCTATATTTGGATACAAAGCCTTCCCCATCCTCCCTCCATTCCCCCCCCCCCCCAGCTAGTATTATCAATAATAATGCCATTATATCTTAATGTATAGCATTTTTTTGTATTTCTAGGTTTGTTTTTATGGGATAAGTTCCTAGAAATGAAATTGTGTCAAAGTCCATGAACATTTTTACTGCCAAATTGTTTTTTAAAACAATTGTCTACTTGCACTGCCAATAGCAGTGTTTGCAAGTGGAGCTGCTTTATGTCAATTAATTTGTGTCATATGGAAATGGGTCATCGACCTGTTCCCTTTTGGACTGGTAACAGTTGGAACTTCATTCAGAATAAACACTAATAAAAGCTGAAATAACTCTAGTGGTTGTGGTTCAACAGTCTCCTATGGCAGCTAGCTGCAAATTTTAATAGCCTAAGGGGTTTTGATTTGCCTTCATTTTCTTTCCCCCTCTGCTATTTCCCTCTCTCTGGCTTTAAAACATGTTTTCCTGGCTGCAGTTAAGCCCTAGTACTTCTTGTTCTGTCTTTGTTGATTAATGGGTATAATTGACCCCTGTTGTCTCTATTATACAAGCCACAGCAATTTGTTTTTATGTAGCAGTTATTTTCTGAGCTGTCACAAAACTGCCTTACAACGAGAGCTCATTATCAACCCGAAGGAAAAGAATTTTAAGTGATGAAGTGAATAAAGGTCCCTAAGAGAAGGAGGAGGAGGAGAAGTCTTGGCTGTTCAAATGTTCAGGGAAAGGAGAGAGTTTTTTAGCGTTGCTTACGTACTCAGCAAGACTTGGTTATCCCTTGGAATTATTAGATTAAAAATGGCTCCCCATAGAATCGTGAAGACTGGATGTAGAGGATTGAATGTTGGTCCAAGAAACAATGGAGCATAGCATTTTATGGAGGGGGTTGAAGTCCATTGGAGTTGGCAATTAGGGACCGAATTCTAGAGAACCCTGCTAAATGTCTGTCTGTAGAAGTAGAGGCAATTTCTGAGCTGAAAATTTTATCTGAACAGATATTGCCCATAAAGAATACCTACATTTCACCCAACTGGTGTGGCTCAGTGGTTGAGCATTGACCTATGAACCAATAGGTCATGGTTCGATTTCCAGTCAGGGCACATGCCCAGGTTGTGGGCTCAATCCCGTGTGTGGCGTGCAGGAGGCGGCTGGTCAGTGATTCTCTCTCATCATTGATGTTTCTATCTCTTTCTCCCTCTCCCTTCTTCTCTGAAATCAATAAAAATATATTTTTAAAAATACCTAAATTTCATGTTATCTCAGAACATAATTTACTATTTATATACGTTTCCCCCTAATTTTTCTCTTCCCCTATGATCTTGATGAGGCTTCCTCATTCACAAAATTAAGTAAGGAAGCAGCAGAAGTGTAGGGAAGAGATGGAACAGAGATCTTGACTTTGTAACAGAGTCGGCTGGTCCCACCATGGAACAAACCGGGTCCTGTTGCAGGGGATCATCTTGTCTTCAGCTGTTCAATTGAGAGCTCTTCTAGGGAATGTCTTGTCACATAATCTCTGTTTGTCAGCCCTGCCACACGTTTCTCCTGGGAGAAGAAAAGGACAGTAAGCACAGAGGAAAGGAAAAAAATCCTAAGCAGCAACAGTGAACTGTTAGTGGTGGTGGTTCTGAGTCATGGAATGCAGCAGCTAGAGGGGACTTTATAAGATCGTCTCTTTATTTTGTGAAGTAGTAGATAAAGTCTGTTGCATAGAAGGTTTAATTTACTTTCACCTTGGTCCATCTAGTTCTTGGAAGAACTGGATCTAAAATCAGTCTCCCTTCTGGTTCAGTACCCTTCGTACTGTTAGGTAACTTCTCACCAGTTGGAATTCTCCTTTTCTTATACGTTAATGTGAGTATTTGACCCAAAACAGTTCCAGACAGACTACTACTCTTCCAGTGGCGGGTTATAGTCATTGCACAGGAACTTGCATTGCCTTGTTCAACACACGTTTTGCTTTGCTTATGAATATTCGGAAGAAAGTTGGTTTGATCCCTTCCAGAAACCTCTGCTGCCAGAGCCTCTGGCTGCAGGGGAGATTCTGGAAAGCGGTGGGGGAAGGGCAGCTGGAGGATGTGCTGGCCCTATTCAGAACCAGCTGGAAAGAGTACAGAGCACCTCAAAACCCTGAGACTTCTTATCTCCTTATGGGAAAGAAGTGAGGACTTGTCAGTCTTCATAGAATGAGAGGGATATCTTACAAGGAAGGGGGTACCTCTGCCACTGATGGGGAGCAGCACATGGGAGGGTCAAGGGTCAGTCCCTGGGCCAGAGGAGGACAGCTGCCTTCTTGGTTAATCCCTCCATCTTAGGAAAAGTTGGGCAAATTGTGCTTACTTAATGAAAAGAACATTATTTTGTACTTGTGAGTAGAGATGGAGGTAGGAGGCAACCGGTGTCTTGAGTTTCTTTAGTAAAAAATTTCTGTCATTACTCTGCAACTATGGGATTTCGGAACTAAAGTCCCCATGTTAAGTGAATTTTCAGGTATAAATTTATGACAATATGCAGGAAAAGAAATATTCCCAATCTCTTTTGCATCAAAAATATACTTAAATGTATCTTACATACAGTTAAACCAATAAAGGGAGAACACTAAATGAAGACTATAGTGACATTTTGTACAGTTTCAACGAATCCTAATTACTACTATGTTTTTCATTTCTATCACAGTGCCTTTTTCACAGGAAATGCAAATACTCACACATTAAGATGTATTTTCCCATCTAGGTTAAGCCATACACTCAGTGTCATTCTTATTTTATAATTTAGAACTGTTTTTCCTCTCTCACCTTCTCCCATGTCTTGTCGTGGTGGGCATGATGGATATATATTTTATAAGTGTACCCTCCCCCCAAAAATCAAATGAATAAAGAAAGGAAAAACCATTTTGGTAAGATCTGAATCTCATTAAATTTAGCATATATGAATAGTTGTTTCTCAAACCCCTCCCTCAATATCATTTATTCTTCTCCAGAACAGATCTACCCATTGTCATGTGCTGGTGTGGGTCAATCCCACCTTGTCTTTACCTGGTTTCGGGCACCGCATTCTGATAATAATGGTGCACCTTACCTGTATGTAGTACTTGACATTTTTTCAAAATATTTCATTCGACCCTCCTAAAATCTGATACGCTGTCAGGCTTAAGAAAAGACTTCACCTTTGGGGAGCCTATCCTTGCACCCCTCATTTTCATTAGTGACACTGTAAAGCTGTTCACTGTCAGTGTTTAGCCTGATTAATGTTGCCCATGTTCTGTCCCGCACAGGTTCCTCCGGCCAGGACTTTGACTGGGCCGATTATCACAAGCAGCATGGCACGGAAGAAGCACCTCCTTTCTGCTTCAAAAATGTAAGACGCTTGTTTCTTGCTACTCCTTTTACCATAGATGTTGCTCACCGTAAATGCCATCAGTTGTTTTCTATTTATTGAGCAAGAGTAGAGTGCTGCTGTGTTCCATGGAATCCCAAAACTTTCATAGTTTTTGAAAAGTCCTCCTTTCAGCTTGTCTTATTAGAGTAATTCTGGGAGATAGTAACAAATTGATTACTGAATGTGTAGTGGCTTAAACATGCTATATATTTAGTTCTCACTGAGGGAAGGGTCCAGGATGTACTGGGTTTCTAGGTGGTTCTTCTCATTGTGGTGAGCCTTGCGCTAGATATGTTTTGGTCTCAGCCCCTGAATCTGGTGAGCAGATAGGGAGACAAGACAGCCCTAGTTCTAAGCAGGGTAGCCGGTATTGACACACGCTACTCTGTTCCATTTCTCTCAGTGAGAACCAGTCCCTCATCTGCACCATGAATGAGGCTAGGAGATGCCCTGGCTAGTTCCCCACCATGACTCCATACTGTAGAAGAGGGAGAACAAACTGGTGGACAGCCAGCCACCTGTGCTACCAATAGCTGTGCACTTGCTATGTATAGCTATTGGTGACTATGGGGTATAATATTGATAAGCCCATCAATAGGTACAGATTCTCTGTACCTGAGGAATATTCTTAAAATATGATCTTATTATTTTTTTATGCCTTGGATTATTTTGCTAGGATGCTAGTCCAACAATTGTGTACTTTGCTTGCTTACTTTAAGCCCCTACCTTGTTCAAATAGAACTTATTGACATAGTAATAGGATTTTTGTGACAAATAAAATAGCTGTGTGTGTGTGTGTGTGCGCGCGCGCGCGCGTGCTCATATATGTATGTATTTGCTTAGTTATCAGAATTGGTTGTATTGAGTAGTTTATAAATTATTCATTTATATTTCATCAACCCTGGGGAACTATGAAAAGAGACGTAGATTAGTATCTCTGATTTAAGAATGAGGCATAAATATATAGCTTAGTGTATTGAACACATATTTCATGATGAAGCTAATTCCTTGTGCTGAGAAAAGATGCAGTCCTCCAGCTGAGGACTGCAGATACTAAGTGCAGAGTGCTCCCGAATCACAGACTTGTTTTCTAGACATATGCTTCTATTGCTGCTGATTCATTGCCGCCCCACCTATAATTTGTTCTGCAGGGTAACAGAATATGAGAACTGAGAGGAGGAAAGGGTTGACTTAGTAGAGAGAAACTCAATACTGAGCATAGTCAAAAACGGATTTTGGAGAATTAAGTAGGTTGATTACTGGGTCAACTTGTAGAAACAAATCAGTGGCAGAGTGGAAATCAAAGCTTTGTAAATGATTAAATGGACTTTCTACTTGGATGACATACCCTTTGCACAAAGGCAGTTCTTCTATAGTTGAAAGAACTGCATGGTGAGTGTTTAGGTGGTTTGAAGGGGGCAGCTATGTAATCATGCCACCATGAGGATAGCAGCCAGTTAGCACTCAAGGCTTATGAAGTCCAATGCCATTTTATTAACCTTTTTACCATGTTGACGTCACTTGTGACAAAACCTACTGGCCTTCTGGCCTTTCTTTTAGGATCCTGGAAACACTTCATCATGTCCTGAAACCCCTTTACTTTGTGCTTTCTACCTGAAAAGAATAAAAATCCTTCCCTGATTCTTCAGCTTTGGGAAGGAAATCCTCCCATCTCCCCTGGTCCTGTATTTAAGGAGGAGTTTCTTCTGTTACACCAAAGCTTCTTTTTATCTGTCCTCTGCTCCCATTCAGCCAGCTGTTGTCCACATGCATTTTAATAGTGGAGCAAGTAGCCACATCCCCAGGTGGCCTCTGAGCTTTTAGGATTTAGCTACCCAGATTACATCTGTTCTAGTAAATACATTGGTGTATTTATTAGGGCTGCACTTCTTACAAGTATGTCCCCTTTTTTCTGGCTCCTCGTTTATTTAATCAACAGGATTGTTATCTGCCTGTTGACGGATGGGTTGCATTTCCGGTACTTTGCAGTGCTCTTTAGTGGGATGCTTATTATGAGTTCATTTTTTTAATCATACATCTAGTGTATACCAGAGGAGAGGTAGTTTAGAAGTGGATATATGGATGACATTTCCCTGAGGATGTTTAACAATCACAGGCAGTTCTGAAATGGATTGACACAGCCAAATGCTTCGTAAAATAAACTCACAGGTAACGGTTTTGCCATTGATCCTTTATAAATTACCCTCAAACCGAGGTTATGTGGTTGTAGCTTTCCCTTATTAAGTAGAATAAATGGCATTTTAACTTATTTAGAGACTTTACAGGCAGCCAGCCTATCAAATTGTATTATCAGAAGGAAGCTCAATACATAATATGTGTGGATAAGTTAGGATGATTTGTAGGAAAATAGCCCACATAGAGTAGCTTTGATTCCTATTTCCAAGGAAACATAAAGGAAAAGAACAAACTGGTCTCTTAACATACATTGGATAATTTTGTTCTGTTTACATAGAGATAGACTTTCATTTCAACTTAACGTATATAAAAAGACATGTAAATGTGAATTACCTTGGTTTCCTTCCATCAGTAACAAAGAGATGTAATCTGTTACTGGCAGGAACTTGTTTATCTCAGTTTGTATATTTCAAAACATATATATTTATGTAATATTGTAATATCTGGTTAAAATTTATAGAAGTGGGTGACTGGAAATTTTTGTATCATACTTATTTAAAAGTGAATTTTGCTTCCAGTAATGGCTAAGCTCATACCAAATCCATCCTCTTACAGATAGCAACTAAACGCTGGGCAGGATGAAAACAGCTACTGAAGGATGTGGAACATGAACAAAAGCAGGCAGATACTGGGGGCGGGGAGGCAGGTGTTTAGTAAAAAGAAGACCGTGGGGTGATCATCCCCAAATTTTCAGATGAGTGGTCTGAGGTCAGCCACAGTTGACAACATATGAGATGACTAAAACAGTGATTGTAAGATTTATAATCTTTCTGGCCTTATGAACACAATAACAGAATCTAGGAAACCACAAGCTACTGGAAAGTAAGAGGAATAACAAACAGGGGAGAGCCAGGAGGAGGAACCACAGATCCTTGAACCATGTATTTGCCAGGAAAACTCCAAGCAGCCTAGTAGTTAAGGATGAAAGAACTGAATTAAGATCTGAGCTGCTTCTCAAGAGACAAGTGTGTAGTTTGAGACCAACCAAGTTAATTGCTTGCTATAACTGAAAAACCAGCACTCTTGGGAGTAATATGCCACAATCCAGGGTTTCTATGACATAACATTTAAAACATCCAGATTTCAATCCAAAGTTGCTCAACACATGAAGAAATAGGAAAATCTGACTCATTCTCAGTAGAAAAGACAATGAAAAGAGACCAAATCCAAAATGACCCAGATGTTGGTAGCATTCAAGTATTTTAAAGTCCCTATTATAACTAAGATCAGTAGTGGAAAGCACTGGATCCCAAAGTGTGATCCATAGGTCAGCTCCTTCAGCATCACCTTGCTGGAAATACAAATTATCTTATTTAAACTGAATCAAAAACTTTGGGATGAGGCCCAGCAGTCCTATGTTTTTTAAAGGTTTTCCAAGTCATTTTGATATCCTCTAAAGTTTTTGAAGCATTGATGTTAAGAAAAATATTCTTCTAATGAATGAAAAGATAGGAATTGCCAGAACAGAAGTAGAAGTATAAAAAAGGGATATTCTAAAACTGACAAATACAATATCTGAAATAAGCAAATTCATTGAAAGGGCTTAATAGCAGAACAGATATGAGCAAGGAAAGAGTTTATGATATTGAAGACAAATTATTCTATCTGAAGAACAGGAAAAAAATGGCATGGGGTTGGGAGGAAGATGAAGAGAATCTCAAGGATCTGAGGGACAATCTCATGTGTAACTGGAGACCCAGAAGTGGACACAGAAGTGGAAGGAAAAAATATATGAAGAAATAATGATCCCTAATTAAGCAAAGCAGCTAAAAGATCTAAATTTACAGGTTCAGGAATCTCAGTGAGCCTCAAGCAGCCTAAATACAAAGAAACTCTACATAGTCAAATTGCTGATAACCAATAAACATTGAGAGAGAACTCTTGGAAGTGTCCAGAGAAAAATAATACATTTAAAATAGAGGAATACAGTTTGAATAATAACAAACTTTTCATCAGAAACAACAGAGGCCAAAAGAGTGTGAACCAACTTCTTTAGAGTGCTATAAGAAAAAAAAATTACAATTCTATATCCAGTAAAAATATATTTCAAGAATAAAGGTAAAAATAATACACTTTGCCCTAGCCAGTTTGGCTCATTGGATAGAGCATTGGCCTGCTGACTGAAGGGTTCAATCCTGGTCAAGGGCACATGCCTGGGTTGCAGGCTTCATCCCCAGTAGGGGGCGTGCAGCTGATCGGTGATTCTCTCTCATCATTGATGTTTCTCTCTCTCCTTCTCCCTTCCTCTCTGAAGTCAATAAAAATATATTTAAAAAAATAATAATACACTTCAACAAAGAAGATATACTAATGACAAAAGTGAAAACTGCTCAATGTCATTAGTCATAGAGAAAACGCAAGTTAAAACCATAGTGAGATGCCACTAGACTTACCTATAAGAATGGCTAAAATTTGAAAAACTGGCAGTATCAATTGAGAGGATGTTTAACAACTGGAACTGTATACACTGCTGATGGGAATGCAAGATGATATATTAGAAAATAATTGGGCAGATTTTTAGAAATATATATACACTAGAGGCCCTATGCATGAAATTCGTGCAAGGGGCTCGGCCCTCGCAGCCCTGGCTTCGTCTGGAAGGTTGTCCGGCTGTCCGATCTAATTAGCATATTATGCTTTTATTATTATAGATTTACCATATGGTCCAGCAATCCTGTTTCTAGAGAAATGAAAACAGTGTTATAGGCTGCATTATGTCCCTCCAAAATGCATGCTTTGAAGTCCTAACCTCAGGACCTCAGAATGTGACTGTATTTGGAGTTAGAGTCTTTAAAGAGGTAATTAAGGTAAAATTAGGTCATATGGTGGGCCTTAATCCGATGCAACCAGTGTCCTGATAAGAAGAGCACACACCACAAGCTTGGAGGAAGGAACATGTGGAGACACAGGGAGAAGACTGCCATTTGCCTGCCAAGGAGATGGACCTCAGAAAAAACCGACTCCACTGACACTCGGTTCTCAGACTATCGGTCTCCAGAACTGTGAGAAAATAGATTTCTGTTATTTAAGCTACCAGGTCTGTGGTATTTTATGGCAGCTGGAGCTGACTAATATATTAATGTTCACACAACAACATGTGCTTAAGTGTTTATAGTGGCTTTACTCACAAGCACCAAAAATTGTAAACCACTCAAATGTCTCGCAACTGGTAAATGATGGACAAACTGTGGTACATCTACATAGCACAGAATAAATTACTGAATTGTGCAACAGCGTGAATGATGCTCAAATGCTGTTTGCTTAGTGAAAGAAGACAGACTCAAAGGCTACATAGTATATGATTTCACTTATATGACATTATGGAAAAGGTGGAATTATAGGAGCAGAAAACAGATCAGTGCTCCAGGAATCGGGAGCCTGGGAGGAGATGATGACCGAAAGGCCAGTGCAAGGGGTTTTGGAGGTGAAGGCACTGCCCTGTATCTCCATTGTGGTTGTAGTCATGTGTTCATCCTCTCACTCATTCAACACATATCATTAGGCACCTGCTATGTGCCAAGCGGAGCTCTAATTTCTAGGATACAAATGAAGAAGGCATGGTTCTTTCTTCATAAGTGGCAGGAAAGACAAACATGGGAACAGCCTGCTCGTCTTATAAATAAGGGCTGTGCGTGTACGTGTGCGTGTGCGCGCATGTCTGCTTCCTCAGTTGGCCAGCTTGGTTGCTGCACGCTGTCTTGCTGTGGTACCAGTATCATGTCTCTCTTTCAGACATCATTCAGCCGGGGTTTCACAAAGAACATGAAGCTTGAAGCCGTAAACCCCAGGAATCCAGGAGAGCTCTGTGTGGCCTCTGTCGTGAGGGTGAAGGGGCGGTTGCTGTGGCTTCACCTGGAAGGTATGCCCGCTTTGTAACCATTCTGGAGAATTTAGGATCCATCCAGCACGTCTCAGAAGTGTCCTTTTTGTGTTCCGTTTACTTAAACAGCTCTTAAATTATTCAGTGTTCTCAAGTAAGTGAAATTAATCAAATACAAATTTGTACAGAGGCTCTCATTTTAATTTAATAATTTCATGAAATGAGATGCTGTAGTGATAATTATGTTTGGAACACAGTGGGTTTTTTACATCTATGATTATAAAAGCTAATGTCACAATTAAATTAATATGAGTCACTAAGACTGGTATTTGAGGTCTTGGGTATTATGAAGTCTTGGTAATTATGAGGATAGAATTGTATATTTTAATGTGAATAATACCCTTACTTTGGTTTCTTCCATAGTTGTTTAATTTTTCCTTAAAATAGTAAATGGAGACGACTTTCTCCCCAAATATACAGGCGTGGGCAAAAATAGGTTTATACTTGTAATACAAATAAATAATACAATAATTAATAAATAATAATACAAGAATAAACTGTTTTGCATATTCACAACTATAAACCAACTTTTGCCCACCCCTGTATAGTAAACAGGATTTAGGCTTGTTTGTTGGTGTTTAAACTGTTCTTTATAGCTATATTTTACTTACAATTATACAGATAATTCACAGAATAATGTACTTTGTAAACAAACCTTGACAGATTTTGAATTTAGATAAAAGACTATATTTTCTAGATGTTATATTTTCAATAAGAGTTGAAATGAATTTGATATCCAAGGTTTTCACATCTTTCTGTGATTTAAAATACTGAGTGTTTTTTGTTTTTGTTTTTTTGATTGTTTGTTTTTCAGTTTCACAGCACTCAATAGTTATTTCAAGTGTTTGTGAAAAAACAGTAAGACTAAATATGAATAATAAAGTTATGTTAGCTTTCATGGTCTGTATTTTAGATCTTTTAACATGCTTGTATTACCATTGGACTAGAAAGTTTGGAAGGTCATAGAATTGCTGCTAATATCTTCATCCTTATTTCATCAGTAATCAGGTCTAACAAGCATTCGTGCACTGGGTCTCGAGTTTGAAATAAGAGGAAATTCTCAAAAAGTTGATTGCTTTGTTTTTCAAATAAAATGGCCTCTAGTGGAAGTAGCCAAAAGGTAGACACAGGCATAATAGTGATATTTCTGCAGCCACAGTAATTGTGCGACCTTACTTTCATTACTACATGTAAAGTTGATTCAATTGCTCTTGGAAAAATAGGAGCTCTTGGATGATTTTGAATCCCTTAATCGAATATGCTACTAACTAATACTATGCTAAGCTATATCATGAGATTGGAGTCTTGCTTGCATTGTTAATTTGAAAACAAAAATGGAACTGGCAGAGTCCATGTATTACCATTATTATTTAGCACATTGTGGTTAAAATTATTTGGCAGTCATAATTTATTTATGTCCAAATTGCTGTTTTTCTTTGGATATAAATTTGTGGATTTCTAGCAAACTAAATACAAGTCAGTTCATGGCAACTCTTTTGCTTATTCTTCAGAGTGCTTTCATTCTGTAGTAATGAGTTAGTTAGGCTTCTGAAGCAGGTCAGAAAGTACATTATCCATTTTTCCAGGCCGTGCACATTAAAAAAAAAAAATTTAAACCATCTGTTGACTATCATCACCTGGAATTATTGGTCAAAATTATGCATTTGTCTCATCAAATAAAGTAAATTCCACTCAATCTCCTTAAATGGTCTTACATTTTGTGTTTTGTTTTGGTTTTGGTTTGGGCCCTTACTGAACATTTACCATTTCATATAATAGCAAGCTTGCTAGTACTTATTTTTCATTATTTCAGTTTTATGTAATAGTATTTTCTTTCCTCAGTCCTGGGGACAAAATGTTAGAGATTCACTACGGTCACTTTGTGCCTGTTAGAGTACTTTTATGATGATGGGGATGCTGATTATAGACCATTTATTTGACACTTTGAATTTATAAAGTACTTCATAACAATTTATCAGTTATATTTGTGCATTAAATTGATTTGAAGTATTTCAACACATGCCTAATTGACCACTTGTAGGTCATTAAAAGGGTGATTTTTATTTAATATTTCACTTCTCTTGAAGTCAGATAGTTCTTTAAGTGTCTATAAAGGAGCCGATGTTGAAGGGGGAGCAATGAATAAATTACATGAGATTTGTGTAATATTATTTTAGGTGCATATTTAGAAAGAATCTCAAGTTCTCACAAAGCCACTGATAGTGGGCAAGGGCAGTTTCTGATGAAGGGGCTTTGTGTTTTGGGAAGGACATTGTTGTGCTTTCTCTATGGTAATACTCTGCTCTAGGTAACCATGTGTACCATCCTGAGCATTATCTATATAATAGAAATGTTAACACATCTAGTATTGCAGCTATACACACTGCCTCAGACGCTTGTTTTTCTGTCTGCATTCTCAAAATCCAAGTCACTTCACATACAGTTCAGGTCATTTTCTACTGGGACAAATAGGGTGTGGGCATTCTGTTTATCCTCATAGCATGTTCACTCCCTAAGAGGGTTTACCTCTTTGCATTGCCTTCTTGGTTTCCCTTATCCCATTATTATTAATGCTAGTGGTCCCGTGCATGAAATTCGTGCACGGGGGGTGGGAGTCGGGGTGGTTCCCTCAGCCCAGCCTGCACACTCTCCAATCGGACATTCCTCTCACAATCTGGGACCACTGACTCCTAACCACTCACATGCCTGCCTGCCTGATCGCCCCTAACTGCCTCTATCTGCCTGCCTGATTGCCCCTAACCCCTCTGCCTACCTGCCTGATCAACCCTAACTGCCCTCCCCTGCTGGCCTGATCTCGCCCCTAACTACTCTTCCCTGCTGGCCTCATCACCCCTAACTACTCTCTCCTGCCGGCCTGATTGCCCCTAACTGCCTCTGCATACCTGATTGCCCCTAACTACCCTCCCCTGCCGGCCTGATCTTGCCCCCAACTGTCCTCCCCTGCTGGCCTGATCTCACCCCCAACTGCCCTCCCCTGCCGGCATGATCTCGCCCCCAACTGCCCTCCACTGCCGGCCTGATCGCTCCTAACTGCCTCTGCCTCGGCCCCCACCACCATGGCTTTGTCCAGAAGGAAGTCAGATGTCTGGTCGACCTGGTCTAATTAGCATATTACCCTTTTATTAGTATAGATAAATTATAGGATAGGATTGCTTCAATGGGGTGGGGGCCTTTTTCAGCAGGAGGATATGCTCTTGGCAGACAAAAATACATAATCCCAATATCTGGACTGATAGCCAGCCATATGCACTATACTGCCAAACCAGTCATTAAAAAATTGAACCGCTTTCTTACACACTGTTGCCCTTAAAACTCCTCCTCAACCCCTACCTTAGGTTCTGCCTTTGCAGTTCACCCAGATTAGGTTCTGATTGGCTGGTTTCTATGCCAGTCAATGTCAAAAGCTCCACTTCCTAGGCAGTCATTGGCTCCTTGCAGTTCACCCCAATTTGGTTCTGATTGGTCGGTTTCTATGCCAGTCAGCATCTCCGGGCCTATCTCTGGGCCTGATCAGAGAGGCAGAGCTGATCAGCAGCCCCCACGGCTGCTGGCGAGACCCAGAGAGAAAGAGAGGCAAGGGCTGATTAACAGCTGCCATGGAGGCTCTGGATCAGACCCTGCTTCTCTCTCTGGCCCTCTCTTTGGGCCTTATCCGCAGCCACCTCAGCAGTCAGCTGTGCCTGCAGTGGTGGCAGTCAGTGCTGAGTCGCTGCGGTGACCCAGCACTGACTGCAGGACTGACTTCCAGTATTCGGTCGTCCATTTAGTCATTTTGAACATTGCAGACCCTGGCTCTTTATATATATATTCTCATTTAGAAGAGATGCAATGGGCTCCACATTCCTGAATATGAAGTATTTTAGATTTTTAGCTGAGGCAGAAATGCCTTTTATGTCATAAAATGTATGACAACTAACAGGCTTCATTTTTGCTAAGTTATTTAGCTCTTATACTTGTTGCCACTACAGTAATTTTTGTGGATAGCTTTAGAACATGAGCACCAAAACCTGGCTTTGAAATTTGGAGCACTGTTATGAATGAAAACAGACAGGGTATTCCTGATGAGTGTTTGTGCACTGGGAACATTGAGAGAGAAGGGTGTCCTGTAGGGTTTGTTACCCAGGGCTTTCAGTTCTATGTGTAAAACATCCTATCTAATAAAAGTAATATGCACATTGACTGTACCTCCACTACACCCACAAGCCACGACCACCAGCCAATCAGGAGCAAGTATGCAAATTAACCCAACCAAGATGGCTGCGGCCATGGAGCGAACAGGAGGCTTGTGTTTCCCTGACAATGGAGGAAGCCAAGCTTCCTGCACACCCTGGCCGGCCCAGGCCTCCGCTCAAGGCTATAAAGTTTCAATTATAGAAGATAAATAAATCCCAACAAAAATGGCTGCAGCCACAGAGCAAACAGGAGGCTTGGGTTTCCCCAGCGATGGAGGAAGCCAAGCTTCCTGCCAGCCCAGGCCTCCGCTCAAGGCTACAAAGTTTCAATTATAGAAGATAAATAAATTCCAGATACCAGGGCCTCCATTTGGCTCACCGGGGGGGGCGTGGCCAGCCTGCAAACCACCACAGGCCCCTCGCCCAGGCCGCCCCATTCCCTAAGGGAACCCCCACCCTGATCCAGGACACCCTTCATGGCAAACCAGCTGGCCCCCACCCATGCACCAGGCCTCTATCCTATCTAATAAAAGAGTAATTTGCAAATTGACCATCACTCCAACACACAAGATGGCTGCCCCCATGTGGTGAAAGATGGCTGCCCCCATGTGGACACAAGATAGCCGCCACAAAATGGCCAGCAGGAGAAGGCAGTTGGGAGGGATCAGGCCAGCAGGGGAGGGCAGTTGGGAGGGACCAGGTCTACAAGGGAGGGCAGTTGGGGGTGATCAAGCCTGCAGGGGAGGGCAGTTAGGGGTGACCAGGCCTTCAGGGGAGGGCAGTTAGGGGCAATCAGGTTGGCAGGGGAGCAGTTAGGCATCAATCAAGCTGGCAGGGGAGTGGTTAGGTGGTGATTAGGCTGGCAGGCAAAAGCAGTTCGGGGCAATCAGGAAGGCAGGCAGGTGAGCAATTGGGAGCCAGCAGTCCTGGATTGTGAGAGGGATGTCCAATTGCCTGTTTAGGCCCAACCCTACCGGGATTGGGCCTAAACGGGCAGTCGGACATCCCTCGAGGGGGTCCCAGATTGGAGAGGGTGCAGGCTGGGCTGAGGGACACCCCCCCCTATGCACGAATTTCATGCACCGGGCCTCTAGTAGTATATAAACTTCAATCTGTGAATCTGTGTGATGTATAGTTTTGGACAGTAGCTTTTTAGAGTCCGGGATTGCATCCTTCCCTGTGAACTTCACATTCCACATTGACAAGTACAGAACATGCAGGGCCCAGTTTACATGTTGCCCTGGGTTTCCGCAGGTGACAGCCAAAGTGAGCAACGTGTGGACTCTTTAAGCCTGTGTGCCTCATGTAGAATTTCAGTGTAGGTATTTAAACACAGGATTTGCTCTCTCCTTTTTTCCCTCTTAAGAAATGCATACTCTGTGGAATTGTCCAGTGCCAGTTTTTTATTTATCTGATTTTTTTTCTCAGTTTCTTGGCTGCGGTGAGATAGACCTTGGCACGTGATGTTCTGCTGGTGTCCTTTTGTCCACTTGCTTTACGTTTTAGGCGTCATTTAAGATGGGAATGCAGCTCAGCACTTTTCAGGACAGTTCCCTGACCAGGCCAGGCTTGCAGGGCCATATCCTCGCCCTCTTCACCTGCAACTAGCAGTGTCCTACCCCAGCTTACATCTGTGCTATTAGGATGATGGCGGCAGGTGCAGGCCTTTTACTTCTGGAGCATGGACCTTCACATAATCCCGTTTTTGCCCTTGTCTTTTTCCTATTCTCAGCCGTCTCCTGGTGCTTCCAACTCGTAGTTGTTCTGATTCCTCTTTTCTAGAGAGTAAACCTCTAGCCACCAGCCTGGGTGGAGGTGTGACCTGCTCTGCAGAGTCGTCAGTGTGTTGAGAGGTCTAACTGCTTCTTGGAGAGACTTTCAACCAGCCTTTTCTCAGTTCAGCCCCACCCTCCCCTTGCCTCCACTCCACTGTCTTTCTGGGGGCTGGCAGCCTGAATTGGCTTGCTTCTTGCCCTCCTTGTCCTCTGTACTTTGAAGACTCTCAGCTACTTGGTGAATAAATAAATGAGGTAATATACTAAGTATGGTTAATGGAGTTTTGTGCCTGAGTCCCTTGTGGCACAATTTGATTCTATGTCAGACATAGGGATGAAGGCCAAAACCAGGGTAGACATCAATAAATATTTTGAAACATACAAATCTTAGGTTACATAATGAAATGTTGGAGGCCTATTCTTTTCAGCAAGTTAGCCGATAAACAATAAGTTTCATTTTTAACATTAAGTAACAAAGCAAGACATGCGTTGTTAGCTCTGCTCACGTGTTGGGCATGTCAATGGATAAACAGGAGACCGAGACATTTTCAGTAACGACTCACACGCCTGACATGGCAGGTGTCATGCCCCTTTCCCTTAGTAATTTCCTTTCCTATCTCCATTTCCCCCTCACATTCAGTCTTCCTCTTGCGAAGAAGTGTAATATATATTTCCATCCCTTGCTTTGGTTGTTTTTGTTTTAATGAAGTTGTTTTCTTTTTACGTAAGTTCCTCCGCAGTCATGTGCAATTCCCCACCTTTCGGAGACCTTAAA
This sequence comes from Cnephaeus nilssonii, assembly GCF_951640355.1. NCBI lineage: Eukaryota > Metazoa > Chordata > Mammalia > Chiroptera > Vespertilionidae > Cnephaeus > Cnephaeus nilssonii. Next base: position 31,736,817 of record NC_137072.1, on the reverse strand, counting down.
AATGTCCTTTGCAGCATTTGACCTACCTTGATCTTTTTTTCCAAAGTCTTCCTTCCGTCTTTTCCGGAATACCAGCTGGGCAGCTTTCTCTTCCCCACTGAGGTTTCCTTAGATGAGGTTCTTGTTTTCACCTTTGTACTGCTTTCCTCACATGTAAAGGTCAGAATTCTTCAGACCTTTTCTTCCCCGGTGCCCATACAATCTCATCTTTCTCTGCGTCAAATAGCAGTGCTGTGCTGACAAATCCGTATGCCCACCACTCTCAGCAGTCACAGGCATGACCCCATTTTCGCCCACCTGCGAAGCACCTCCGTGTGCACATCAGCTTGGTACAGACGTCACTGTGTCGCCCCTGTGTTTGCTCTTCTCTTGGAGTTTTCAGTCTGACCTGGTGGCACCTTTATTTCAGCCAAGTTAAAAACCACAGTCATCCAACTTAGAAATTCTAGGATAACTCTCATTGTTTGCACCCCCCCCCCCCCCCCCCCCCGCCAGCTCCTGTGACCAGGTAGTCACTTAGGTAGCCCAGTGCCCCTCAGCAGCTCTGTCTCTTCTCGCTGCCACGCCCAGTTAGGTCTTCATCCCTCCCTCTTAGGATTTCAGTAGTCCCCTAACTGCCTTCCCTATCGTCTTCATGGGCTCTCAGAGCTGGCTTTGTAAAATACAGTCAATAGGTGACCCTGCTAGCGGTTCTAGAGAACTTCTGCTGTAGAGCCTAAGACCATCGGAAAACACAGATATTTACATTACGATTCATTAACAGTAGCAAAATTACAGTTATGAAGTAGCAACGAAAATAGTTTTATGGTTGGGGGTCACCACAACATGAGGAACCGTATTAAAGGGTCGCGGCATTAGAAAGGCTGAGAACCACTGTTCTAACACATGTGGAGTCTGTATTTCTCGCGGAGCTAAGACTCAAATTCTGGCTTTCAGCAAGGCCTCCCGACATACACACCTGCTTCCTAGACGTGTGATTATAAGGACATTTAGTTTAAAATCCCTGTTCTTATTTGTACAGCACTATAAAATGTACGTAATAACGGGTTCTACCTTGGAGGATGCTGTGGAGATGGGCTGTGAGAATTAGTGTCTATAAAGTGCTCAGAGTTGTGTTTGGCCCCTAATAGTCAGAGCCCAGTAAGTGGAGGTGGTGAGGAGCGAAAAGAAAGGCAGTGTTCTTCCTTGCAGCTTTACCTCCCTGCATAGAGTCTGTGCTCCTTCCGGATAGACCACTCAGGTGTCTGTTAACATCCTGATACTGTGATTGGTGCTGCAAAACACTGCACACAGCTGTACTCCCGTCCTTGCCTCTAGCCTAGCTCAGTGGTCGGCAAACTCATTAGTCAACAGAGCCAAATATCAACAGTACAACGATTGAAATTTCTTTTGAGAGCCAAATTTTTTAAACTTAAACTTCTTCTAACGCCACTTCTTCAAAATAGACTCGCCCAGGCCGTAGTATTTTGTGGAAGAGCCACACTCAAGGGGCCAAAGAGCCGCATGTGGCTCGCGAGCTGCGGTTTGCCGACCACTGGCTTATCGCATAGCGCGGTGTTCGTACTGGAGTTCATGCGCTCACTCAGTGTTTGCTGAATTGACATGAGGAATAAATAGAATCTGTGGTCCCTAATGAGAAAGTGAGTTAGGATACAGCAGCCCCTTAAGAACTGTTGTTTTGCGAACCAAATTTTGAAATGATGAGAGGTATTTTATACTTGTAAGCTAAAATCTAAAAACCTGGTCAGTTTTTTCATATGCTTGATTCAGTACCAGGAAACTACCTTCCATATTATAATCAACAATCAACGGGGGGAGTCCTACTAAAATGTAGATTCCTGGGGGTCTGCCTTTAAAAGTCCCCTCCCCAGGTGATTCACACGCACACTGGAGTTTGTAATGGACTCTAAGAGGGTCAAATGAGCAGAGTGCGAGTGCGGCAGGTTTCAAAGAAACCTTTGTGAGTCAACTTCTTCTCTTTAGGAGACCAGGGGCAGAAAACTGCCCAGTGATTTGTGAAAAAGTCAGGTGGTTCATAAGCATTTCGCTAGACTTGCAAAAATGAAACAAAGGGAAATGCAAATGTGGAAAGAATTACCTTTCTAGTCAGTGTGGGTTAAAGCCTTTAAAGAGGTAAGGCCTGCAGAAGGCACTGTTGGGGGCAGCTGCTTCAGCAGATCAGGGAATGCAGCAGAATTTCCTGCCTCAGAGAGGGTGGCCCCTCAGTGGGAGCTGTCCCTGGGAGCAGGCCTTCATCACTCCAAATCTGCTTTGTCCCCCAAACAGTCGTGCAATTAGACAGGTTCTTGGTGGCCAGCGACAGAACCGGCTCTGGCTGTCGCAGCAAAATGGGAATCTGGGAGGAAGGCCTTTGGATGGAGGCTCCAGGAGGCTTTGCAGCAGGAACCAAAGCAAAGTTTGGGCTTTCAAGCTGCCATTGTGATGAATGTGACTTCTGACTGACCACATTTTTGGTTCAAAAGGTCTGAGCCCGACATCATCTGCCTGCAGAGAGAGGGTAGATCTGGCTGTTCCCCTTTGTGGTAGGCAGCAATGGCTACCTCATAATGGAATTCTGCAGAAGGGATGTGGGTCCCTAAGAGGAATAAGACATGCTAGATAGACCAGAAACAACAAGCAAGAGAGGGAAGGAGGGGAGGGGGAGGCGATAGGAAGGGAGTGAAGGGGGGGTGGACAGGGAGGGGGAGGAAGCTGCCTAATTTATATGATGTCTGAGGCTCTGGAACTAGACTACTTGGATTGGAAACCTGGGTGCGCCGCTTGCTGGCTGTCTGATCTTTTTCTGTACCTCGGTTTATTGATCTATAAAATGGGGATGAAAACTGTCCCTATCTTTTAGGGTTGTGGTGAGGATTAAACACTTGGGAAAGCGCTGTAAGTATTTGCAATCCTGTGAATGTATATGTCTCTCTTGCCACACACACATTGAATTCCGTTTCTGCGGTTTTCCTTTAGGTTGCCTGCATTCTGTCATATCTGGATCTTGCCAGTCACAGCTTTGCTCCTCTCTTTATTCCTTGGGAATTTAGTTCTGTAGCTGACAAAGGGATACTCTAAAATCCTATTCCTGGATGGGCATCTGACAATGGAAGAAGCATGACAGATGGCCCGTGGGGTTTCCAGCACCCAGTTCTTGCTTGCTCACCATAGTCAACCAGCTCTTCATCCTTCTAGTGCTTTACTCTTAGTCACATACTGAGCCCATCACAATTTGGTGCGCCCTGTAACTATTAATGAGGGCACTGAACAAGGTTAACCTGTTTCCTTACATACCTTTGCCTTTCTTCCCATTCCAGCTTTTAACTGAGATGGAGGGGTCGTTCCAGTTCTAATACTGGAGTCAATGAAAATAAATCATCTTTCTCACAGTTGGCTCTTAGTCTCTTCCCTCACATCCCTCTTGTCTCCAGTCCCCCAGTAGCATCCACTACTCCTGTGCTCGCCCATGTTTGTTCTCTCCCATAGTTTGCTGGGAATGAAGCAATTATGTAATGTGACAGGGCTGTGTTTCCAAGATTTCAGCATCATCACAAGCCATCTCTTTCTTTCATCCTGATGTTCTGAGTAGAACAGGTCACACTCAATGGCAGGGCCCTGAGTCATCTGCTGGATCAAACCCTGTAATGAGAAGGGCAGGTGGGATTTTGTAGAAGTGGAGGGTAGCCGCTAGTCTGAGGACACAGTCTCTGGATACAGCAAATTGCAATATTATTTTAAGGTTCCAAAGTGATTCTTACAAATTTAGGTGCTTGTACATTTGCTTTGTGAATATGGAAAGGCCTTCTCCTCTTAGCAGTGAAATAATTCCTAGTTTAGCTTTGCTCCCTTTTAAGGTAACTTGTCCTTCATTAATCTGACCCCTGTGGCAATACTGTATTCATGCATGATAGGGTGTATCCAGACTCCTCCTTCTCTGAATATCCTGTGTTGTGTTGCTGTTATTGTGATGATAGTGAGGTTGCCATTGTAAAATCAGTAATTCATTCACAAAGGCCCAAAATAAATGAAAGTATCTTTAGTCAGATTCTCCCTACCTCTCCTGTCTCCTCAGCCTACAGCCACTCAGTTCTTTTCTGAGCAGACACCCACTGGATTAGTATTTTGCTTTTCCTTCCAGATTTATTTCATGCACATATAAAAATATGTTATTTTCCTTTTTTAAATAGATGGTAGCCTACTGTATATACAGAGTATTCTGCACCCTGCCGATCATTGTGTATTCAACTATATATACATGTTTTTACATATAAGTATATAAAGAGGTTTCTTATACTTTTTTCATAGCAGCAGGATATTCCATCTTATGGATGTGTAATAGTTATTTAATTTCTTCTCCATAGATGGAGGTTTAGGCTTCCTGATGTTTTTTTAAATGAAGGATCTGGATAAGAACAAATAAGTAGAGTCCATATTGACTTGATGCAGCAGAAATAAAGTCAGAGATTAAGCCATGGTCTTGTGTCATTTATAAGAATTTTTCCTGTGAAATGATAAATATATTATAGCAGTCCTTAGTGGAGCATCTAGCGTTGTATACGTGGTTTTGGCAATCCTAGAATAATCAATAAAAGAGCATTGAATACATTTTTAATGGGTTATAAGAGGTTATGCTCTAAAAAACTCTTCCGAGTCCAGCCAGATGTATCCAGATTCATAAGGTTGATAGAGATAAATAAAGAATTAGTACCTTCATTCAGAACAGGATTGGAAATCTTTCCTGGATGACAAAGAACCCACTTTTCCATTAGTTTTTGCCTTAATGGGCTAAATTTGGGGGTGGAAGGAAGACAGGACTATAACTTTCTTGAGGATATGGTAGCTGACACATTGCAGCTCATAAATATTTGCTTAATTAAATGGAAAACATGATCAAAGAATTTTAAAGTACTGTAAAGACAGCCTTAGAAATGTATTAATGTATACATTGTTACAGAGTGTATATATTAAAGCATTTATATGATGTGATGTTTGAACTAGCAGAACATTGGAAGACAAAAGTCATAATTCATGAAGGAATAAGCTATAAAGTTCAGTTTATGCTACTTTGACCTTGAAAATGTTACTTGTAGCTAAACATAAATATGGAAATAGGAACATATCTAGTAGCTGAATTCAATTTGTGAGCAAAATTGTTGAGTAACTGGGAAACACTATTTTTGTGAGTTTGAAGACTAAGAACATCTTCATCCCCTGTGTAATGGGGAAATAACCCAACAACTCTCTTCATTGCAACCTCTGGAGAATTATGTGCCCTTGGGGACAAGAAAAATTACTTCCATCTTTGAAGCTACTTGGAGAGTTTCTTTACCTTTTGTTTGTTTGGGATGTCTTTTTACTTATTTGACAAATAGGTTACATATTGATTGTGTTGACCTTAAACAAATAGACAGATATTTCTCCATCAAAGTGGGCTTATTTGGGAACAACAAAGAATTGTAATTCTGGATATGTGGTGTAATGACACACCACGGAAGTTCAGAAACAAAGGAGAGAAGCAGTCTTTTATGGATTTGGGAGGGGTTGTTGTAAAAGAGGAGTCCATTGGAGGCAACTGAAATTTCAAGTACAGTGACTTCTCATTGACTGAGTTGTGGTGGTCTCTCATGGGCTGAGCTGTTACTGGGCAAGGAAGACTCTTCCTCCTGTGAGGTGGTACAGTAGTACCACTTCCTCTCAGATGCAGGTACTTCTCTTCCCTTGGGATCAGCAGTGAGTGCATATTGAGTGACAGTTGGGTAAGAGTTCTCTCTTCTAACCTCCATTCTAAAGGAGGTTTCTGTTTACCCTCGCTGGATAGCTTAGTTGGCTAGAGCATCATCTGGATATGCCAAGTTTTCAGGTTCGTCCTGATCAGGGCACATATGAGAATCAACCAACGAACGCATAAACAAGTAGAACAACAAATCCATGTTTCTCTCTCTCTTTCTCTCTCTCTCTTTCTCTCTCTCAAATTAATTACAAAATTTAAATGAGGTTTCTGTTTATTAATTTTCACAGTTGAGTTGTATGAGACAAATGATTTCTATTCAAAAGCAATCCCTATAAACATGGTTGCATTTGTTTAACATATATCGTTTAAATTATAGGAGAATTAAGCAAAAAGTAAGTTAAGATTGATAATAACAGTAATGCTTCCTTTGAGAACAAAAGTTTAAAGTGACTAATAGCGATGATGATATGTGTGTCTAAGAATCTGTTTTCAGTGCTCACATATACTAGAATCTGCATTCAGATTGCACTATATGCACCAATATCTTGGTTTAACACTAAATTAGGAACCTCCACTGATCAAATAACATACTCTGTTTTCACAATGTCTACTATAGAATGAGATTTAAGAAGTTGGGAGTCAATGTAACTATAGCTAACATTTTGTGTTTGCTGGTAATTTAGCTTCAGGAAGTTAACTTTTTGAGGTGATATGATTAAAAATTCATCAGATGTCGTGTGATGACCTGGATGTGTGTGAGGCTCTACTGTGTTATTTTCACCTTGGTTCTCAGTGAAGAAACCAAAGCAAAGTAAGATTTAAGTGGTCAGAGCCCATTAGTCACTCTCTGTTAATAGAGCCCTTATCTTTCGATTCTTGGTTCAAGAGTATCTTCTCTCAGAGTGTTTTTTTTTTTTTTAAAGACTATTGATTCAGAGTAGAATTTTCTTCTTTTTACTAGTTTTCTGGGTTCTAATTTTATTCTCTCAGTAGCTAGAGCTCCTTGAAACTTTAGCTAATACAGGTATTGCACCCAGATCTCTCCTCCTTTTCAGAGGCTCCGCTACGATGCTGATTTATCACAGGGCATTATTATGATTATGAAACAGAAAGTAGGCAGATCCCCAGTAAAAAGACAATACTACATACATGACTTTGGTGTGACATGGCCAAAGTCTGCAAGCCACAAACTGAGTTCAAAATAATCAACTCCAATCAAACTTATAAAGGAACACGTTCCCTAGAGAAATTGTGTCATCTGTTTTCACTGCTCGTAATTGGTGTTGTAGAGAAAGTCATGTTTAACTTTCATTAGCTAAAGGCTGATCTTTGCTTGGTGCTGGGTGAAGAATGCCTTGGTGGCTTAAACGTGAGCCCTGTGGCCCCCACCCGAAGCTCAGCCACGCTTCTTTAATTTCAAAGCTATTCTTAGGAAAGGAAGAGACTTGTTCCCTCTGCTAGCTTTTCTGGCAATGCCATTGTTTCTGGGTTACTTCCTCCTCCCATTTTCAGTCAGAAGATCTCTCCTTTCCAAACCCCCCAGTCTATTTGAGCCCCTTGTACTCTTGCTGTTTTATATTTCAGGCATTTGTGCCTGTCATAAGGCTATTGTCAGTTTTGTGTTTAATATCCAGGAGTATGTTTTCCTCAGTCTCAGGGATGCTCAGTATTTTCCTTCTTCCTCGGTGTCTTTTTTGGTAAAACCTGTTTGTACCTATTGTCTTAACTTTTCAATGCAGGCCTGCAGACTCCTGCTCCAGAGTTTATTGTTGACGTTGAATCCATGGACATCTTCCCAGTGGGCTGGTGTGAAGCGAATTCTTACCCTTTGACCACACCTCACAAAATAGTCCGTAAGTATCGCCTAGTTTGGAGTCCAGATGGATAACCTCCAGGGTTGGCATGAATAAATAGGCAATTTTGTTAAGATAGTATAGCCAAGTTGTAAACATAGAAAAGGTTTTAAATTTCCCACAGTGCACCAGCTTTTTAAATCTCATTCATTAAGTTCATGAGATGAACATTTCACAGGTTGACAAATAAAGTCACAATGACGAGACAACTGAAAGTCACAGAGAGGCAAAAATAAATATGTGGAATCTTCTCTCTGTTTTGTATGCAACTCATTATTTTTATTAAAAATTTAGACTACTATATTTTTGTATTATCATATCTGAAAAAAGACTACTTTTTCTCATGAGGTTTACCCTAAAGGAGTCATAATTGGCCCCAATAATTTAGTGACATAGATATAAACACTAAATTACTATTAGCACTAATTGACCAGTGAAATGTCAACTGTACTTTGAAAAGAGCATTACATCACATCTAGTACCAACTTAAAACAATATTAGTGGGGAAAAAACAATATTAGTGGTTAACCAATCTCACAATACACACACTTAAATATAGGGTGTCCCAAAAAATGTATATACACATTTTGAATAATTATAAAGGCAGTGCTTATTAAAATACATTTCATTTTGAAAATTGAGCTATCACCTGCTGAAGTGTGTTTACTTTCTTTGGGGACACCCTGTATTACAGCAGTGTGTCTTAAGGTACATTTTTATAATAATAGGTCATTATCTTGAAAAGATACCTTTTGAAAATCTTCAAACCTAATAAATCTTGGCATTAAATATTCTACCATAGGTTTATAAAAATATTATTTAAAATTTTGGTTCCTTAAAGATAAGGGATTTTAATTTTTATGACACAGATTATATTTCTTATATTTTAAATGTAATTTATATGCTAACTTTACTTCTTTCTAGCAGTATACTTGAGTGTATATTACATGTACACTAAATGTACTATGTGGATCACTTATATAGAATCTCAAAGCATTGCTATAGAGAAAGTTCCATCTCACAGTTGGCCTTTTATTTCCTGATGTTTCCTGATGTCAACAGATTTTGAAGGGAACTTAGTTAGAGTCCTCCTATTTGATATTCATCAAGAGTAGGGTAGGACACTGTGTGAAATAAAGAAGGTAGCTCTGATTGTAGGCAAAGTGGATTTTAAAGGATTCTTCTCTCTCAGATACCATACTGTTCAGTGAGACTGATCTAATGAGAGTAATATCATCCCTTCACTTTAAAATATGTCTAAAACTTTCAGCCCAGGATAATTATTTCAATCTCAAGTTATTGTTTTTTTATTTTTCCATCTAAGTCTAAACCCACCAACTCTCGACAACTTTAGAAGTTTTGTTGGGATCAATTTATGCTTATGTTGGAAATTTCAGGAATATTTGTACCAAAATAGATGCCAGAAGCTCTGGTATTTCTTTATTAAGGTGGTTCTTATCAATTATAAATAAGAAATGTAAATGTTCTTTTAAAAAAAATTATTATTGACTGCTTTATGTTACTGTTTCATAGACACATTTGGTAGATAGCAATCCTCCTTTCAATAATAAAATGTTTTAGTTTAAGAACATGTCTCTAATCCTAATTTGGGAGTAGCTGTTATGGTAACATTATTTGACTTATCACACTTTCTTTGGGGGAAAAACCCATCTGGATAATCATACTTGCAACAATTCATCTTACCAGGTGTGTTCATGTGAGGTATGATAGGTGTGCTATTTTTCTTATTAAATCACATTTTAGAATGAAGTAGACAGTGTGTAGTGATAAGATTAAATATACTAAATTCTATTTAGACCTCATTTCTGATAAGTCAAAGTCTATTTTATGCTTGAAGCAATTAAGATAAAATTGTGGCATGAATGAAATAACTTTTCAGTATTTAAATTGTTACTTTAAAACTAACAGCTTTACACTAAGCCATTTTTTAAAATGCTTTTACCCAACTAGCTAACCAAGCTGATTTTTTTTTATTGGCCTGTTTTACAGCACAGCAGAAGAGGAAGATTGCAGTTGTGCAACCAGAAAAACAGTAAGTTTTTCTTTTTTTGTTTGTTTAGTTTTCAAAAATGAACTGATAAACTATGGAGTGTCTTTATAGAGGATGGGAAGCATGGCTGGTGTTATTAGAGTTAGTCTAACACATAGCACAGTAGTAAAGATGACAGTAAAATATATCTGTGGTTTACTGTGCACCTATTTTGTGCAGGGCACAGGGCGTGCTTCTAAAGGAACTTCTACTCCCAATTGTAACGCTTCACTTTGATTTCACCTCAGCATACCGGAAGGACACCCCAGTCTCACTCACTATTAGTGATGGCTCTCTGTGATAGTGGTTCTTAATGCCCGAGAGGCCGCGAAGCCCCACCCAGCATGCTCCCTGCCACTAGTCATGGCTGGGCCTGCTGAGAGACACTTCAGGGTTGCTGCCCAGCGTGGCTACCTCCCATCTGGGTGAACTTTTGCAAGTTGCTTTAATTTTTTTTTGCATCTCAATTGTAAAATACCTATTCCTCAGGGTTTTTAGGACAGTTAAATTAGATTCTGTGTGTAAAATTTGTAGGCCCTATATTATTGAACAAGTATAGATTATCTCACATTTCAGTTGTAATTTTATGAGGAAAAAGGGTATTTGGGAATCCTGTGTAGATGCCAAGAGTATTTTTTTAGAAACTTGTAACTGGGGGTAACATTTTTACATACTGGAAAATATCTAAAATATATTAAAATACATATCCCTTGTCAAGCCTTTCTGTTTTCTTAATATACTGATGGAAATGAAATTAAAAACCACATTTTTCATGTTTAAATTTAAATAAAATGAAATTGAATAATAACTGCATTGTTATTGAAATGTGGATAACAGAATTTCTTGCACATTCATTTCTAAACAGTGTATCAAGTTAATAATGTGACTCCAACACTGAAATAGAGAATAAATAATAGAATAATGGTTTCATCCTTGAATCCATATTTGAATACCTAACTCCTAAATGTGCAGTCCGTGGATCAGCGGGTTTCACCCTTTCTTTGCGTCAGTCACCAGATTGTTCGTCAAACACAGGCAGCTAGGCTGCCATCTCCAAAACACCCAACTCCGCATGTCTAACAAGCTCCCAGGTGACACTGATCTGCCAGTGTAGAAGCCCCCACTTTGAGAACCAGAGCCATGGACGACCAAACTTGTATCTCCCATATTGGTTTACTTCAACTTTATGTAGCTTTTCAAGTGTGTTTTCTACCCAGCCAGCCTAGACGCCCTGTGAAACCCATTCTTTTTTTCCCTAAGGCCACATCGCTTTATACTTATTCAGCAACTTTTTACTGAACCAGAATGTATACGTTTGTCTTAGAATAAGCCTGCTGCACATTTTAAGAACCATCATTGATAGGTTTTCTTTGAAGGTCTTGTTCTCAGTGTGGCCATGACCCACACAAGCACAGTCACCCAAAACCAAAGGTCAGCAGAAAGTGGTTTTCAATTAGACATTAGGGAGAAATCTGACTTTAATTAAAGTCAATGTAAGTTGATGTTTCTTCACGTCTAAAATATGATTAAGGACATTATTATAATTCTATAACAAAAGACCAGCCCAGGAGTGACCTAGAAGAACCTCATTAATCAGTGATGACCGCTCAAGGGTCAGGTGTCTTAGGGTTATTACAAGAATTTGAGAACAATCTAAATGATCTTTTTATAGATTCTTAGTGAGGTTTCTTCTAGATGCACACATCCTATCTTACTAGGCTCTTAGCTTGGATTTCTCTAATAGTCGCTTTAAGTTGTAAAAAGACTTTGGAATGCAATGGTTTCTTCTACAGTGTGGACCCATGAGAGTTTTGTTTTCTTTATCAACAGATTGACATCCACAGTGCCTGTTGAGAAAATACCTCATGACCATTGTTTATTCCCTCACCTGGAAACCACAGGTAAATGAACCCGTTTAGGGCTCTCTGTCACTTCCCAATTTGTTGTTAGGAGTGGATACATGAATATATATTTTAGGTCAATATGCGAATATTTTAGCTTTGAGCCTATTCTCTTGTACTCTGTTGCTACTTATTAACGGATAACGTTTTAAAAACGTGTTTTGTTTTGTTTTTTCTAAGCTAAATTCTTTGTGTCTCTTCTTTTCTGCTTTTTTGGTCAGTAGCTCTAGACAGTTCTCTTGGTCTGTAGGAAAAGGGTCCATGTGCTAATTAGGAACTATGAGCCCAATTATTAAGTTGAAAGTAATAATTATCGGACATTCCTTTTTTACATTTTATGTCAGTTCCACTTGCATTTTTACAGTAGTGGTTAATACTTAAATCCCTGCAGGCTTTTGAATCGTTCTTCAAAACCCCCTGTGTTTGAATAACTGGTTGTGAATAATATGTTTTTTAATATGTAAAGTCCTACATCTTACAGTGATCTTTGGAAACACAAATGTGAATTAGCCTTTGACCACAAATCTGATTATAGACACGTTGGTACATTCAGTAATATATTTGATTAAGAATTCTATTTTCTAGTCAAAGTGAAATCTGCTCTGAATTCCAGGTTTAAAAGCTTAATGCTGTGGAAAAACCCTATTAGTTAAAGTTATCTTTATCATAAAGAAAGCAGTTTTATGAGTAGACTTACTAAAATGGTTTTTTCCTAAAGGTCTGGGAAGAGTAATCCTACCAAAAATTTCCATGTAAATGCAGTTGTAGACTAAATTTTTTAGCCTGTTTTATAGAATTCAAACTTAGAATGGTTTTAAAAGTACCATTTCTGCTACTCATTCAGAGTCTGTAATTGTTATTTTACTCCATCTTGTTACCTGTTGGTTTTTAGTTGAAGTCCCATGAGAACAAAACTTCCCGGATTGTTAAATTACCATCTTAATTATAACTGTTGTTCAACAGAAATGCCACCGTGAGTGTAGCTTAGCTTGGAGCTGTGGTGGCAGAGCCTGAGTCCTGGGCTGAAAGTGAAGTCTCAGTCTGTGTTTTTAGGCATGAAGAAGTTTGGAGTGACACCTTACTGTGTAGTAATTCTCCTTTTCCCCGTGGCAGCTCCAGATACAACTAGACCAACCACTTGCCCGGTTCACTTTCTAAGTTGAAAGAATAGTGAGGGAAATGCAAATCTAAGCCCCTGTAAGGAACATTTCACATCCATCAGATTGGCAAAATGAAGAAGCCCTACAATACCTCTGTTGGCCTGGGTGGGAGACCAGACACTCTTACACAGTGCCTACTCGAGGATCCGTCTGGGTAGTCACTAGGAAAACAGTTTGGCCATATCTAGTAAAACCAAAGATACACAGATCCCACGCCTGAGCAATTCCACTCCTTGTTGTGTACTTGGAAGACTCTGGTCCATAACAGAAGTAGATTTTTACAGTTGTATTCATTAAAGCACTGTTGGTAACATTGAGAAAGTAGAAGCAACACAGTGTCCATCAATCAAAGAATGGAAAACCCAATTGTAATATATTCTTACAATGGAATAATGAAAAATGAAGTGAAAAAATGAATAAATGTTCTGGGTAATTATTTACCAACTTGGGTGGATCTCAGAAACTTCAGGTTGAACCACCAAATGTTGCTGAAAACCATTTATGGAATATTTTAAATATATATATTGCTTGTTGTTACACACATACATATATGTGTGTAGTCGAATTTATAGACTTGCATGGGAATGATAAGTACCAATGCAGGGTAGTGGCTACCTCTGGGAGGAGTTTCTGGGGTAGGACACACAGGGCAACTTAGCTGTGCAATGTGATTTCCGTCCCCCCCCCCCCCCCCCCGCTTAGTTATCATTGTCTTTGTCTTTGCATTTTGTGTGTGTTTTGAATACTGCATAATAAACAGAAAATTTATTTTTTATGGTAGAAAAATAATCAGGATTTCTAAGATGGTATTGTGTCTATAAAACGTTCTGATATTAAGACACAGTGTGCCTCTGGATAATTTTGCCCACCAAATTGACTAAGCAAGCTTTTTGTTGCTTCCTAAAGTCTCAGCTGGGTTGCTCTTCCCATAGGTCCTGTCAACGGGAAATACTGCTGTCCTCAGCTCTTCATCAATCACAGGTGTTTCTCAGGCCCTTACCTAAACAAGGGGAGGATCGCAGAGCTACCTCAGTCGGTGGGACCAGGCAAATGCGTGCTGGTTCTGAAAGAGGTAAAGTGCTTTCACGTTGCATTTGGCTTATTTCCACAGGGTGTTTAAGGTGTAGGTGCAGTTTCTGAAGGAGATAATGGAAATGTGGATCAATTCGGGTGATCTTTACCAAGCACCTCCTTTCTCAATCCTGCGGGCTGGAAGCTGGTCATACGAAGATGGAAAACAGTGTTTCTGCCCATGAAAGACCCACAGTCTAGTGGGCGGGGTGTACATACCATCCTCTGAGTCAGGGGGACATTGCACTAGGTCTGAATAGAGCTTCGGGAAGACAGAGGAAAGATCAGTTGTGTGTGGAGTGAGGGTTCAGAGCAGGAGAGTGAAGGTTTCCCTGAAGAGGCAAGTAGCCTGGAAGAGCGAAAAAAGGGCTTCCTGTGACGGTGGAGGGTATGGTTAAGAATGGACCCTCCTCTGCTGAAACCGGCTTGGCTCAGTGGATAGAGCGTCGGCCTGCAGACTCAAGGGTCCCAGGTTCGATTCCGGTCAGGGCATGTGCCTTGGTTGCGGGCGCATCCCCAGTGTGGGGTGTGCAGGAGGCAGCTGATCGATGTTTCTAACTCTCTATTCCTCTCTGTAAAAAATCAATAAAATATATTTTTTTAAAAAAAAGAATGGACCCTCCTCAGCCCGGTCGGGAGTGGCGGCTTTTCCCCTCCCTCACAGTACAGGGAGGAGGAGGTGCATGAAGAAAGCTTCCATTGGCTCCGGGCACTTGCATCAGGTTTGTGCTGTGGCTACATCCAGACAGAGCCCAGGCTGCGCATCACTTAGATGGTATTGTTTCCCATTTCTCTTCCGGCCTCTGGGAAACAACCTGCAGGTGGAGGTGAAGCCTGATTACGCTGATGGAGGTTTCCCTCTGTTACATTTTTATAGCTTAGCCCCAGACAGTGTTTGGACACAGACTGGTGTTGGGAACCATTTCTAAACTGCTCTTGAACTGTCTGCATTTTTCACACACATCAGTACTTTCTCTGAAGAAAAAGGACACCACATATATCTTCTTTATTGCTACTATACCATGATGAATGTGTTTTAATCCCTTGGGCGCAACAATTCCTTATCCATTGAACAAATGTTGGTTAGGCAACTCTGAGGAGCCAGGCACTGCATGACGTAGTCGGTCAGAAAATCATCTGCCCTCTGCTTGTTTGGGTCTCAAGCTCCCGTTGAGGAGATGACATGACTCTGAGCTTGATGTACACAACAGAGGACACAACAGAGACTCCAGGAGCATAGTGAGGAAGTGACAAATGCTTGCCAAGGGACACTTGCTCCGGCTTAGGTGAAGTAAATAGAACCTTGAACACACAGCATGGAAGAAGTTCAAGGTAGAAGTTTAAGGCGGTGTCTGGGTAATGAAGGTGGTCATGTATTGCTGGAGAATAGAATAGGATAGGTCTTTAGACTGGGGATAATTCATAGGTTTAAAAGAGTGATATATTTAGAAAAGGAAAAAAAAAAACATCTCATCTTTCAGGGATACCTCTGAAAGGTATGTGGGTAAATGGTAGGTAGGACCACTGGTTTACTCCAATTGGCCCAGACTATAGATCCCTACAGATGTTAGATTCGATCAAAGAGCTCAAACCAGGATTACCTGTAAGAATTTCTGTCCTGATATAAAGTAAGAGCCCGGGACCGAGAATTGACTCTTCAGTTTGCCATGCTTTGGGGCTGAGTGCAATTTTGCTACAGTGGTTTTGTCTGCCTGAATTCGTGCCTGTTTCCATTGTGAGTGATCAGAACGGAACACGGAAGCAGATGATAATGCAGTGAACTGACAGGTGCAACACCCTTTACACCACACATCCCAGTTATTAAAATGAGCTCGTGGGGCACCTGCCGGCTCTGTTAGCAAACAAGATGACCTCAGGTTCCATCTCTCTTTAGCAGTTGGTTATTTTACTTTTACTACATGATTTTTTAAGTCAAAAGTAGTTATCCCTGATCAATTCTCTGATAGGTGCCAGCAGCCAGATTTAAAAGCCAGGCCAGAGCAGTTTTCTGATGACAAAACTAGTTTTCTGCTGATGTTCAGAAAATGCATGAGGCAGGAAGGGAAGAAAAAAAAAAAAAAGCCAGCACTTTAGTTCTGGGAGCGCAAGAAAAATGTAAGTTCCGCCAAGCCAATATTTATGCTAATGCTCTCCCTTCAGCACCAGAACCTCTGTGTGGTTTCAAATTTCATTTTACTTCCAGAGAATGAGGTAATTGGAGAAAGACAGAGTACATTTGCTTTTTTCAGGTCATTGGTGGTGTTAGCAGCTACAGGCTTCTTTCAGATCTTTGGAAACGTGAAGTGATAGTGCCTTCCCTCCGTCTGGTCTGCGAGAAGCAGATAATGTCTGTGGGTCTAGATGCAGAGCCGGCCTGTGGAGAACTGTGAAGAGGGGTCCTGAACTCCGAGGGCAGTATCCCAGAGAGGAGGACGTTTCTGGCAAAAGTGATTATTAATGCATGTCTCTGTTCACCTCTGGTCAGTGAGCATGCAGAGCATTCTTGATGAGGTTTTGAGGGGCTAAGAGCTGTGTCTGGCTCAGTTCCAGCAAGGGGGCTGCCCAGGCAGGTAGGTGACTCTAAGGAGCTGGTGCCAGAGCCGGCAGGTGGCCCAGTCACGTTCGGTCATCCCACATGAGGAGACTCGGAACAAGCAGGCCTGGGGCCCGAGACAGGGGATGAGTCTGTTGACGCCCCCTCAGAGGCTGGGGCGTTTTTATGGGACCCTGGACCTTGTTGCATGGAGGGTGGGACCTGTGAGTACAGACAGTAAATGGTGGTCATTGTCATAAATCAAACCTGTATGCTCAGCCTCATCATCACCAGCCAGGACTGTCCTGTCCCCAGGGATACCAGGGTCTCCCAAATATACACGTAGACTACAGATCTATGCGGCCCTGGGCAGACTCACGAGGCTTTAGTGTTCCAAGCTTGCCCCCACTCAGAGATCATTAGCCTCATTCTTGTTGCCATCCACAAAGGTGCTGGGGAATTTGCTTTCTGCTTTCTATGCAGGCACCAGGTCTGTGGTCCTTACTTCAGGTACAGAGAGATGAGGCAGGTGCCGTGTCCGTGTGTGAAAGAGCATTATGTGAGCGAGCCAGCCTGAGTGCGGCAGGACAGGGGAGAGTGGAACATGTAGTGACGTGTTTACTGTGTCCCGCCATGAAAAAGCCATCTTTTGGTAGACACGTGATGAAACGGGAGAACAGCGACCCAGTCCTACTGGCAGAAATGACTGAAAACACCCGTTTGGGAAGGATTGTAAGGTCTCTAAAGGCCATGGATGTAAAGGCGACACAGCCGGAAACGGTCCCTGGTGGGTTACAGAGATTGGGGAACATGCATGGTTTTCTTAAACGTTATTTGGTTTAAGTTATTTAAAGCCAGTGTGTCACCTCTGTTTTTTAGCAAAAACAAGGAACCTGTCATTTCCAGAGGGGAATCTCTGAGAGTCCTTTGTCACATTTTGCCCATCACTCTTTGATGTGTGAAGCTGGCTGTTGCTGTGGGACGTGCCAGCTCAGCAGCAGAAATGGCCTGTGTTCTAAGCGCTGCTTTTTGGCAGCATGGGTCGGTCATGCAAGGCATGAACTTTTATCGTAGGAAATCGACAAGTTGTGCACTCCATGAAAAGATAAAAATAGAGCACCTGATGCTTAAAAGAAGGCCTCGGAGAAAGCGACTCGAGTCCCAAACACTCAGGGAAACTTCTGAAGGGCTGACCCTCCGTGGCTTATTCTTCCTCCAATATAACTTCCACCCCCTAGTTGAGAGTGCCAGAGACGCTGACTGGAGACCTGTGCACCCCACCTAACATCAGGGTCAGTCCGCATATGATGGTATAGAGCAACACGATGAAGTGAGTGAGATAGACAGAGCTTCTGCTCTGCCAAGGTGGGAATGTAGTTCCTGATGAGTAAAATGCAGGTAACGTGTGCACCCACACAGTCCCAACTCAGTTCACCCGCCTCCCTATCCATCCAGCTATCTTTCTACCATCCATCCACCCATCCATCCACCCATCCATCCATCCATGCATCCACCCATCCATATCTGTTGATCTATCTATCGTTCTTTTATTCTATCATATCATCTAGGTATAATTTATTCTATCTTTCTATCTATCTAGCTGTTGTATCTAGAAGAGTCACTTTGGTACTCTTCATCACAGCCTAGTTAAGGGATGCAATGGTTTAGACATGATTGATTAAGAGGACAGGTTGTGATAAGTCTAACTTGGCAGAAAGTGGCTGCAGAAATAATGAGAGCCCTGAGCACTGGTCTCCTCAATCTGCTTCTGTGGCTTCGGAAAGTGCAGGAATAATGAGGTGGGGATTGTACGGTGCCACTGTGGTCCATGTATATTTCTTTTTGTCTACCTGCAATCTTTGTAGAATCTTTTGAATACCAAGGTGTTCAGCCTCAGCCATCTCAAGTTCCCTGAGCTTTGGGAACACAGCAGTGAATAAGACATCATCCATCCATCCATCCATCCATCCACCCATCCCTTCGTGTCCTGAGAAATTCATGAGTCACAACCATGTACCAGGCAGGCACTATGCTAGAAGCTGAGGGGTTGTGTGAGCAAGAGATGTGGGCCCTTCCTCAGAGAGTGGACAGAACCCCTGCAGACAGGAGGGGGCCTTGTCTTCTCTCCTTGCCTCTAGGCCTGCCTCCTGGTGACAAGCCCACATGAATACCAATATACCAGCAGAACCTGACCCGGTTATATTAGAATAACACCCAGTTCTGTGTTATCTCGGGTCAGTGGGAGCAGTAGATGTGGTGGCTTTCAAATCTGGAGCCCAGTGCTATTTGTTGCCTTGACAATAAGATGGAAGATAGAAGAGATGACTCTTACAGGGGTCCCCCTCTCTGTGTACCCTCAGTCTCATTTCCAGTTGCTGTGTCAGTGGGTTTTTTTTAAATATATATTTTATTGATTTTTTAGAGAGAGGAAGGGAGAGGGATAGAGAGCTAGAAACATCGATGAGAGAGAAACATCAACCAGCTGCCTCCTGCACACCCCCTACCGGGGATGTGCCCGCAACCAATGTACATGCCCTTGACCGGAATCGAACCTGGGACCTTTCAGTCCGCAGGCCGACGCTCTATCCACTGAGCCAAACCGGTTTCGGCTGTGTCAGTGGGTTTTGTATGCTCTGTATGGCTCAGGACCCAGAGCTTTTTTTTTTTTTTTTTTTTTTTTTTTTTACTGGCTCACAGGGATGGAGGAAATTTACCTAACACAGGCATCTGCTAATCTCTGACTCTGGGATTCTTCCATGAAGTCTGACTAAATAGAAGCCAGTCAGATGAAGTATGATTTCAAACATCACGGAGACTGAACGAATCTGAAGCAGAAAGTGAGGGTACAGACCCACCGTTAAGTGAGCGTTCCAGGCCCTGCACTGACTCTGCTCTGCTCTACTGACGTGTGAACCAGGTGTTTGGAGCAGGAGGTTCCAAAGAAACCCTGCGGTTGCACAAGGCTGGGGCCCTATTTGCCCAGAACCCTTGGAACTCATGGCCTCCCTTCCCTCCCAACCCTCAGCCAGAGATGCTGCACATAGTGAGGGAGCGCCCCAGAGAGGGGAAGTTACCACCGCCCCCCAAAGCCCTGGACTTGGAAGTTTTCACTGGGACCTGGCAGTTTGAAGTTTGGCTTCAGTAGGTACATTTTCCAGCTCATTAAGCTATTTCCCTCAACCTCTTGGTTTTGATTAAAGTGTTTATTTCCCACATTTGGGGAGTTTGCCGTGACTTGTTTGACTTTCTCCTTTATTATGTATCTGTAAGCATTTGTCCTGGGCTACCTGTCACGGCTTTTAAAAACTAGAGCTTTGTGTGGGAACCCAGAAAGTAAGAAATCCAAAGTCACCTTAACTGTGTGTAAATAATAATGTACTGAAAATGAAGAGAGCTTTTATTTTTCAAAGCATCCGTGTATTTATTGGTATAATTGAGAGAAGGTGGTGTTGAGGCAGCAGGAAATATGGCCTCAGAGAAAGGACTTACACTTTCCAGGTCATGATGGACGGAGGAAACATCTCGCCCAGGTGACATCTGGTTAAGTCAGTCAACAAAATCAAAGATGTGGGCGTGCCTCTTGAATTCTGTGTTTTCGTTGCTGCTGTTTTAAGTGTATGCTGGACATTAACCCATTAAAAACCACGTACCCAGCTCATCGGACACTAGCAGGCACTAGCAGGCCCTAGAGAGTGTCTGGGAAGGCTGGCAAAACACAAGTGTGTAAGAATCTAAATAAAGGTTGAGGCTGGTGTTGGCCAAAGCAGTTCTCCACCTGGTAAAATGTCAGATTATTACTGTTATTATTAGAGTTTTTGCAACTAATAACAAAAGGAGAGATGAACATAACAGTTATCGTTACGTAATTTTTTATGAGTATAGTAGATGTAGTGGAGACAGAATGAAAACACCCACTTTCAAGGGTCAATAACTTGAAAAAGTTTCTTGCCTTGTCTTCTTGCCAAAGCTCGTTTCCTGCTTTTCTCTGGCTTCGTTAGACGGTTACGTTTGTACTAAAGAAAAGAGAAGACTGGATCCTGTCTGCTCTCAGAGCACATCTTCCTGATTTCCAGTTTGATGGCCTTTACTCGTGGTGGATGCAGTGTAGATCTCTGGAACGGAGGGTAGGCTGGACAGAATTCTGTGAAAAGAAGTACAACTGCTGGAATTCTGAACCCCGAACTCCTTAGCCAAGGAGGCAGGTCTTAAATAACATCCTGGTCCCAACACTAACAACTCAGCCTGTCTGCCCTGCACTCACTGGGCCTCCCAGTGTATGGACAAGGCCAGCTGTTGAAGTCTGAATCTTAACTCATTTTACTCCTTTGGAATTTTCCACATAAGATCCCATTCATGAGCGAAACCCTATTGATAAAGTGCTTATTAAGTAAAATAATAATAATAATTTGACTTTAAAAAAAGTATTCATAAAGTTAGCTCCATTCCATCTGATTTTGAGGTTGAAAAGAAGAAACCTTTTAGGCCTTGAGGGCTTTTGATGGTCCTGAGTTTGTAAACAGGTAATTATTATAACCAGGGTCCTCGGACAGACTGCAAAGCAGAAAGGTCTGTTGGAACGGTGAACGCGTGAGGGGGGCCGAGCTCCTTGTCATCAGAGCAGATAGTCTCCTTCATGTGTCCTGTGGACCGTCTGTCTCCAAAAGTCTACCCCAGGCACACCTTTCCCCCTGGCCACTAGAATTCAACACATTGCAACCTTCAATCTGTCATCTTCCCACTAAACCAGCTGCACCCAGGTTGTGGGAGCCATATTTGCATTCTGAAGTATTTTCTAATTTTGACACTTAAAGATTTAATTTGTCTATGTTAAGGGATTCCCTGCACTTTCAACATAGTTATAATTTAAGCACAGGATACAGTTGAGGTTTGGAATTATCTAAGTAATTTTTGTTTTTTTGGGGCAGAAGTTTTCACGAGAGCGAATATGAAAGGAAATCATGGTTTAGCGTGATTTCATGAGTGAACAGGAAAAAAAAATCCCATCGATTTTCACAATATTTTGAGCGCTGACATTGTACTTGAAAGGGGAGGAGTGGGAGAAGGAAGCGGACACTCACTGAGTAGGGCCTGTGTACCAAACACAGCTGCAGAGCTTGCTCCTTCCCCTGCTAAGAGCATTTACGCTCTTTTCTCTGCTCCTCCCTCCCTCTGGTTATTCCTCGCCTCTTCCCCGTACCCTGACCCACTCACTAGTTTCTGAACAAAAAAGTGGAGCAGAGGGAGGAGAGCAAAGCGGCCTTGCAGGACCAAGAGTTGGGGTGCACTGTCAGCCTGCTGCCAGTTCCAGAAAGACGGAAGCACTCACTGGATTTAACATTAGGTCACGGGGCCCTTTCGAAAAGCATTAGTGGCTCGAGAGGGAACTATATTTGGGTAGGTTGAGAATTGAATTGAAGATGAATAATTTGAAAGTATAAATTATTTTTATGAGATGTTTGGTTCTGAAAAGGAAGCAGTAATAAAGTCAAGGAGCTTCTAAGGAAAGTTATTTTGCAAAGATGCAAAACAAATATCAGTATGGGCCAATGTGGGGAGAGAGGCCAAGAGCACAGGAGAGTTTATTTTATGGGTTGATGAGAGGGCTGCATTGCTATTAGGAGGAGGGCTACCTTTAAATATTTTGCTATGCAAAATTGCTACCTCCTTTATTTCTTACAAAACCCCTGTTGGAAGAAAAGGAAAATCTTTTCCTCTTAAATTCAGTAGCTGGGGCCTGCAGATGAAACTGGCAAAAGACAGGTTAACTGGAGAATGGGTTTATTTTGAATGCACCCAGGCCTCACAGAAAAGAAGTGAAAGATTTTTCCATACCATTTTAACAAACGGCAATAAATTATGGAGAGGTGATAAGCAAAGGAAAAGGGTGGGGACTTCTAGCGGTGGTATTGCGGGGAGGTAGGTTTGCAGGGTAAACAATTGGAAGATAAGGGCTCTTTTCCTAAGGTTTGTTTGTGCAGAGTCCTCTCTGTGCCATCTTTCTTTCCCCAGTGAGGAGGGTTGCTCTCGTTCTGGTATGGGAGAGAGGAGACGGACGCCTTCACAAGGGGAAGTTTAAGCCCTGCTCCTGGCTGAAAGCGGAGGGCAGCGTCTGCTGTTTCTCACTTGCCTTCACTGCAAAATAATGCAATGTCCCAGTGGCATATTTTGAGGTGGCGTACTCTGACCCCCTTCATTATGAACCAGGTAAAGGGCAGTGCCCCCATTATACACAGGAGGAAATGTAACCGAGCATCTTGCCTGAAGACTCACAGCTTCTAAGGGATGGAACCGGGATTTGATCTGGGATCTATCTAACACGAAGGTTATTGCCTTTCTGCTGTATAACACAATGTGGGGGCTTCCGCATAGAAGTGTGTTCTCAACAAACAATTCGTGGACTCCCAAGAAGTCGAGCGAGGCATTGCTCCAGCATGAATTATGTCCTGCTAGTCCATTGGAGACAGGCTCCATGCTCCCCTTTCTGGTCAAGTGCCTCATCATGAGCTGCATTCCGATGTCTTGCGAGGTGCAGTCATGCAGGCTAACTATGCGTAATGGTAACAGCTGTCAACTTGGTCATTGTCATGGATGTAACAACAATACACCAAGATGCCACGTACACAGAAGTTGCTCAGCTCATAATTCCAAAGTTTTATAGGGAGCTGGTTGAATTCAGAGAAGAATGATACGGCATTTGAGAAAAGTCATGGGAAAATTATTCAATATCAGATGCTTTTTACAATTTAATTGCTGCCTGTCTCCAGGCTGAATTGAACTCTGGAAGGCATTTTCTTTTCACAGCCACAAAATGCATTTTGATATGCAGCAAATAACATGTAGCTGCAGGGGTTCCTCAGTAAAACACGATGAAAAGAATCAGTTGAAATTTTCTTGTCCGTTGATAAACACTTTGCACATTATTTCAGCCAGTTCTAATTGGATTTATTTTTAAACCAAGTCTCTGTAAATTGTACTGACAGTAAACAATAAAATCAGATGATTATTCTAATACAGAAAACATAAATACACCAAAGCTGCTTGTTCTGCCTTGTCCTGGCCTCTTAGTGCCTTGGCTGAACCCCATTTTCTTTATGGGGAGTCACAGGGCCCTGGAAAATGCTACTCCAGGAAAGAAAAGACGGTTGCCATGCTGACTGCATAGTATAAATGTTTTAAGGTCAAATCCCCAGTTTTAATATGAGAAAGCTTTATTGTCTTTTGGAATTAAATCAGGGTACAAACCATGCCAGTTACATTCTGGAACACATCAGATACATGAAAACTGAAACATGAAAATTCTTCTAGCATACTTGCATCTCCTTCCTTCCCGTTGATAGTGTGCTGGTCTCCTCCAACACATAGTAGGTGCTTCGTCAGTGATACCAATGTCCCATCTCATATAAGATATGTTTATTACTCTTTCTATGTTGTTTTGCTTTGAAACATAAAGAATGAGCTCAGTGCCTGGCTTATGCTCTTCTGGACTCGGGGAGACTCCAGGAGCGGCAGGAGCTGTGGCCTGCTCCTGCGTGTGCTCCCAGGCCTGGTCCGTGGCAGATCCTGACGGTGGGCACTGCATGGAACTGAAACATAGGTCTCATGTCTCTTTGTACGCAGCGTTGCACCTTAACATTCTTTCAGTTCTCTATCCACATAGCAGCAACATGCCAGAACTTATAAATGTTCATTGTTAATGAAGATTTGCTTATGGAAAGGTGAGGGCCCCACAGGATCTAAATTCCTTGTGTTTTCATTTGAAAAACACATCAAGATGAGCAGGGATATGCCATCTCCCCAGAGAATGCAGTTGAGACTTTAGAAGGGATGGGTATGGTCTGTCTGGGGGTGTCATAGTAGGCAGTGAGAACATGCTCATTTTGTTGGACTTGGGACTTGGAAGTGAAGGGGTCATTTGAGGAAATAAGATGTTGGATGGTGTTGGGTGTTCCAAACTTCTTTTTGAAACACTGCCCTCTCTGAGAGAATTAGCCTAGTATGAAATATCCATAAATTGGGGCAGCATCAGGTGAGTTTCACATAATTGTTGTATCTGAAGTCTATCCAGAAGTGTTGGCGTGAACCTGTTGTCTCCCTCTTATTGATGCCTTTTGAAATTTACTTTTAAGAATAAAATGAAATGCCAGTAGCCAGTCCTACTGAAGAGTGACTGTTGAAGAACAACCATTGGCTCGTTGGAAGCTGTAGGCGTGGGTCTGCAGGAGCCGAGACAGGACACTGTGGCCATCACTCATTCATAGGGTCACCAGGAGTCAGAGCCACCTCAACAACACAGAACACGCACACATTGGAAAAAATAGTTCAATTTTTCTGCAATCAGGAATGTTAGTGAGAGTGGGCCACCCCCTCTGGTCAGCAGAGAGATTAGAGTGTACCATCCTTTTCTCCTGCTGATGAGCCTGCAGAATGCCCTATGGAACTTCTCCCCAGCCTTTCACTGAATGGAGATGCAGAGCAAATGCTTCTTGTGTCAACAGGGTGTTTTCAGAGCCTCCTGGAGTTAGCGAGAATGGCTACAATTGAAGTTCATTTTGTGTTTTATTTTCCCCCCAACAGGTTCTTAGCATGATAATCAATGCAGCTTACAAGCCTGGGAGGGTATTGAGGGAATTACAACTGGTGGAAGATCCACACTGGAATTTTCAGGAGGAGACGCTGAAGGCAAAGTAAGTGTTTTTAATTCTGGGAAACAAGGGTTCTTGTAATAATACTTGGACTGCTCCTTTGAAACTTGTTCCTCTTTTTAATTTTTTTTAAATTTATTGATTTATAGAGAGGGAAAGGAAAGGAGAGAGAGACATTGATTTTTTGTTCCACTTATTTATGCATTCATTGGTTGCTTCTTGTATGTGCCCTGACCAGAGATTAAACCCACAAACGTGGTGTATTGGAACTACTCTCTCACCAACTGAACTACCCAACCAGGGCCAGAAACTTGTCGTCCCTCTTTTGGACACAGCCCAGGGAAATGGCAGCAGAAGGTTGCTCTGCAGTTCTGCGTGCTGGACACTGATTGTTGGCATTTGCTGCACGGAGTTGTCTTGAGCCTTAGGATTCTTCGAGTGGACTAGAGCAGTGGTCGCCAACCTTTCGGACCTCACGGACCACCTGTTGGCGACCGCTGAACTAGAGAGTTGCTTAACTAATACTTAGTGTGCTAAACAATCACAATTAAAACATGCTGTGTTCAGATCGAATAGATCACTTGACCAAAAGGGGAAACTTTTATAAAAGAGAGAATATCCCTTATCAATATGCATTATTCATTAGCAGTTCTTAATACTTGGTACTGTAAAAAGTTTAATTAAGCCAGATCCAAACATTCTTTACGCTGAGAGTTGATAGTTCTAAAGGATAAAATGAACCAGTACCTCTGTTTGGTGTTGGTGATTGCGCTGCGGGTTGACATGTAGTTGCTCAGTTTGTTCCTTTATTTGGAAATAGGCTCATTGGAAAGGTGCTGTTTTTGCTTTCAGTTTCTTGAGTTCCGACGCTGAGAGCACCTACTGGATCAACAGGGTTGAACTCGATTGTTTAGATCCCTTTCTCCAGATACACTTACGTTTAGTAATTGCTTTGGTGTCCTGGGATGCCTTTTAACATTCAGTTATACTTTTCAAATAGAATAGATCTTCTGGTCAGCTTCTTGTATATGTGAACTAACATTGTTTAGATGTAACATTTGGGAAATGATGCTGTTTGAAAGAGTGAACCACTTTTCAAAGGCCAGCATGTATATAAGCCCTTCTTTAAAGAAAGTACATAACTTATTCAAAGTGAAAGTTGAGGAATATTAAATAACGTGTATGAGCAGTAATTATTTACCCTGTAGTTATCCTACACTGGTACTAAGTAGAAATGTTGACATACTGCGTTATTCTTCAACACTTTTTGTCATTTACCCACTCAGTACTTTCTAGTGTCTATTTTGAACATCTCTGTAATTTTAGATTCAGTAAAAGTCACTTATGGTCTACAGATATTCTGCCAAGTCACAAAAGTTAAAGGGAATATATGCAAATAGGAGACTATTTCTATGAAGTGGCGTGTGAATGGAAGGTGGCACCATAGCTCTTCCTTCATTTCTCTCCCAAGAAATATTTAAATGAGCTTCACATGTAACCAAGGAAAAACTAAAACAAGTTTTTTCCCAATGTAATATTCCATATATTCCTAATTTACTTAAGGGGATGACCATCAGCAATAGTAAAATCAAGGGCAGTTCATTATAGTAGTGAGTAAGTATTTATACAGAAACCCTTGTTAATTCTTATTTAAAAAATTTTCTATAACATTCAATATATCCAAAATACACTTAATGGATATGGAAATAGTAGAAGTAAAAAAAAAACACCAACCCCTTACATTCTATTAAAATCTCCCCCTGCTCCTACATAAACCAGAAACTTGCTCTAGATACCAAAGTGACAAAGGAGCACTCATTTTGCAGTATTTGCACTCATTTTCCCATCACCACGTCTATCAGAGCCTTTATTAAATCCAGCCTGATTCAATCAATACAGACACGGCACAGCTATATTGTAAAGGCGGTGAAGTGCCTATTATATCAAATGTGACAGGGAGTTCCTCAGCAAGATCGCACACAGCAGCGCTGGGGAACGGGGCTGTGAACTGGGTTCGAGTGTGCGGATCACAGTGGCCTCTCCCAGCGGCTGCTAATGATGACAGACTTCCAGTGAGCGGGAGCATTTTTTCTCACACTGGTTATTGAGTCACTTCTTTCCTCCTGATGTAAAATGACAACTTTTTAGATCCTGACAACTTTGCTATTTCTTTGGTTCAAATGGGAAGAGAGAGAGAGCTGGCTTCTGCCCTGGGAACTGAAAGGCTGATGTGGTCGCTGTCACGAATAAATTAACCCAGCACGGAGACCTGCATGTAGGGCATCCAGCCACCTTGGCTGTGGTCCGGGAAACTATAACATCACTAAGAATGTTTTTGGGAAGAAAGAGCATCAGACCCTCCACAGGACTCTCTGCATGCTGTCACTGAGCATCTGGGCTTCTAATGGGTTTTACTTCTAAAGCAGGGGTGGGGAACCTTTGTTCTGCCAGGGCCATTTAGGTATCTATAACATCATTCTCGGGCCATACAAAATTATCAACCTAAAAATTAGCCTGTTATATTTGGCCAAACATTTAATTAGCTCACCTAATGCCTTGGCAGGGCCAGACCAAATGACTTCTCAGGCCTTATACAGCCCGTGGGCCGGACACCCATCACCCCTGTTCTAAAGAGTAAATAAAGACCCATTTACTTGAGAGGGTGGAGGTGCCATTGAAAAGGTTTGACTTGTACCTGCGGTTGTTCCTCAGTGTTTATTTTTCTGTTTGTCCAATAACCATACCCTTACAGTAAAACAAATCAAGGTAATATTTGATCACTGTGTAAGGAGTCTATGATATTATGCGGTAGTGCCAAGGGAAAAGTGGACTCTGATGCAGTTTGTTCCAGCTGTTCTGTCAGAGAAAATTCTTTCGGATGATAATGAAGTGTACTAAATTGACCTACATTATTTTGAATTTCAGAAGGAGGAATTTGGGCTCTACCTTAGTGGGAATAAAAAAAAAGTCCAACTCAATGCATCTAGAGACTTTTAAATATGTTTTCCAATATGTTACAGAATCTTCGGGGCGGGGGGCATTTCTTTGAATGGCTTTTGTGATCATCTTTACAAAAGCCAGGTGGAGGCTTAGTAGGTTTCCCCAGTTATTTCTTACAGTTATTCAGAACTTAACGAGGAGATATCCTGATATAATTTCAAGAGAATTAGTCTTCATTATCAGCTAGGCAGAAGCGAGGAGTTAGTCAAATCTGTACTTTTAGGTGAGTCATTCTAGGATTCATGGAAAAGATTTTGGTTTCTTGTTTTTCATAAGCAGTGACTAATATTGTATGTGTTTTTATTTTACTTTTCGGGGCCTTTTATTCATGCCCATATTTTATGAGCCAGTAAAATGTAATATTTGGCTATAAGGAGATTATGTGAAAAAGGATTCCCAAACAGAGACTTTTTGCTGAAAAACATTTTGTTTCCTCATTTGTTAATTTTTACTTTGCTTAGATGTATGCAACTTGCTCTCCTGAAAAATGTATACTGTACACATTACATGCAGCAGGCAGGTGAACCAGCATGTGGAAAGAAGACTGAATTTCTGTGTGTGGGCTTCAGTTCATCAGATTACGGGCGTGGTGTTGCTGGTTCAAACACAGATGTGGTCTTCCTAAAATAAACACCCCCATGTATTGCGCAGAGCTCTCAGCACTTGCAATGCAGGAATCAAGAAGGAAGAGAGACGTTTTTGAGGAGTTGAGTATCAGAAGTCTGAGAACCAGTGAGGGAGCCAGCGTATTGACCCTGGTGTGGGTGGTGTGCCGGTGAAGTTTGGAAGGAAATCAGAGCCCAATCTCGTTGATGACAGCTTGTGAAGCTTCCTTATTTCTGCAGTTATTGGGGTTACCCCTTCCCCCCACCCTTTAGTTCTTCCTTTAATAAACAAGGATGTGGATTCCGCCCTCTCTCTGCCTACCCAAATTTTGTGAGAAGGCCCTGATGTGAGTGATTTGAAGATGAATGACGTGACTTCGGCCAAATTGAGGGCATCCCACAAGGGCCATGCTGATGGTTCTGGGGATTGTCAGGCCAGTGTCAGGCCAGTCT
The DNA here is from genome assembly GCF_951640355.1 of Cnephaeus nilssonii. NCBI lineage: Eukaryota > Metazoa > Chordata > Mammalia > Chiroptera > Vespertilionidae > Cnephaeus > Cnephaeus nilssonii. The sequence goes on along the minus strand of NC_137072.1, from coordinate 31,707,818 downwards.
TTTTGCTCTATTTCTTTTGGCTCAAAATCCATTGTGGTTTTTCTCAGCTCTTCACTGGAGGAGAAGAGACCATTTTTTCCAGCACTCTTGTTCCTCCATCTTTACTGTCTTTCTCCACCCTGCCATGTGCATGCACCCGTGGAAATAAGTCCCTACTTTGGTTGGTGGAAAGGTATTGGAAGGCCACTCACGCTTCCTTATTGATGCCATGGAGGAGAAACCTTTTCTCTACCTCTGACGGTTCAGTACTTGGGAGTTTGCAAATTAAACTGACAGAAGACAAGTTAGCAAGAGAAAAGACAGTTTACTTACAGGTGTAGCGTGTATGCAGGCAGGAGTGCCCCTTGCTGAGTAACCCAGGGGGCACTTAGGATTTGGAACAACATATATTTGCATGGGACCTAACTTAGTCGGGGGAAGGGAGGATGAAGAAGAGGCCTCTAGGGGAAGAAGAGGTGGGCTTCTTTAGGAAAGACAAATGTTTTTTAGGAGAACAAATGGGAGATAAGGAAGTTTGTGATAATGTTTGTTTATGCAGTGCCAGGCTTCTTTCTGTCTTGACCATGAAACTCCCAAGAGGGGATTTATGGTACGTTTACTCTCGGTCTCTCTCCTGCGATTAGAAGCTGCCTCACAGAGGGAATTTATGGCACTCCTCACTGCCCGAAAGTTTCTGCTTTCAGTCAGATAATGGAAGGTCTGAAAAAGCTTCTCTACATCTGTGGAATCTCAAATGCCTTTGTCTTACAATGATCTTTATATCAGCCCTGGGGTTCTGAGTGGGTCCCCACATTGGCAGCCAGGGAAGCTCTCCCTCCTCTGTCCGTCTGTGGTTCTCTGCTCCCTGGACTGTTTCAGAATGTTCGTCTGAGACGGGTGTCGTCTCAGCATCTCCTTCTGTGCTCCGGCCCAGCAGCCTGTTACTTCTTTCCTTCCTTCCTTCTCTCAGAGATTGTTTACAATGCCGGGGAGTTTTCTGCTGTGTCCTAGCTTGTTTGTCTCTTTCAATATCCCACCCCACCCCCCTAAAAAACAAACGAACAAACTTGTAATACTTGAAGAAAATCTTACCTTCACCTGTTTACAATAGCCTGGCTGGGCCATTTAATAAATTACATGGCTCCGTGTTTTTCTCTCCAAGTTCATAATGAGAGGCTAAAGGGAAAGGCATTATCCCAGGCTTTTGAGCTGTTCTCACATTTCCTGCCTACAAGGGTATGTCTTTGGGATACCGCTTTTAAACCTTTAGTGCAGTGGTTGGCAAACTGCGGCTCGTGAGCCACATGCGGCTCTTTGGCCCCTTGATTGTGGCTCTTCCACAAAATACCACGGCCTGGGCGAGTCTCTTTTAAAGAAGTGGCGTTAGAAGAAGTTTAAGTTTAAAAAATTTGGCTCTCAAAAGAAATTTCAATCGTTGTACTGTTGATATTTGGCTCTGTTGACTAATGAGTTTGCCGACCACTGCTTTAGTGGAACAGAAAGATACAAAACAGATTCTGATTTTCACCTGTGGTAACATAAAGGCAGTGCAGTGATGAGGACTGTGGCTTCCAGCTTCACCTGGATGCCTTGGGTGCTGCCGAAGGTGCCAGCTGCCCTCCCATATCTGCGTCCCTCAGGTGGGGCTGCGGACACCTGTCCATTCATTCTGTCTGGAAGGTTGTATAATGATCACGTGGTGTAATGTCCTTGAGAAAATAGAAATGACAGTATTACATAAAACACAGTTGTCTCCTTAAACCCCACCACTGGGCAGAATCTTGGAGCTGCTTTATGCTTGTGTGTCTTGGTAGGCCCGCACCTCTCTAAGTTTCACAGGCTTTGTTAAAACAGCTGTTTGAACAGTTGCCCTGATTTGTTGACCAACTCCAAAACAAACCCGATCATTGCTTCAGTCTGGATTCGGATGTTTCAAACAGTTTTTCTTCCACATTTGTGACAATAACTGAAAATGATCCCAGTACTAATAGCGCTCGAAAATATGCATTTGGTGGGAAATATGCATTAAGCTTAATGTTGTTTGAATCATTGTATAAGATAAATTTTATTTTTATGATTTTTTAATGTTTATTTTGAAAAACCGCAGAATTACAGAAATATTGCAGCTACAAAATAAAAACGGACTATTCTTTCTCCAGATCGGTTTGGTAGTAAATTGTTGGTCTGATGGCCCAACCTCCCCAATATACATGGGCAACCTGGCCCACACCGCCTTCAGTATGTTTATTTGATCAGGCTCCAATGTAGTGCCAGTCTCTTGTCACTTTGTTCTTCCCTCACCCCACTCGGGGGCCAACTCTCAATGCCAGGCCTTCACACCAACCCACGCCAGCTATCCCCAGATGCAAATGTCCTCACCCTGCTCAGAACACGGCAGCCTGCACAGAATGCTGCCTTATACCCTCTTCTCACCCGCCTCAGGTGTGGATCCTTCCAGCTGGGGTTTAATTAAGGAGGACCCTGGGGACCGACATCTGTGGAAGACAGAGGAAGAAAAACCAGATTGGGCAGAGGGAGGGACCATCGGTAGCCTGTGGGCAGCTGTGGCGTTATGACCCTCCATGGCTGTCCAGAGTTGGCCCAGGTGGCCAGGCCTTTTTGCCCCTGCCACAGTTAGTCATTGCATGGGGCTGTCCGGGGGAAGGCGCAGGGCAAGGCAACTTCTGCAGCTGGGGCAAACCGAAAGGGGTGACATCTGGAGGTTCCCGGCCAGCAGCACTGCTCGAACCAGGACAGCACATCCTTCAGGGAAGGGAGGTCCCAGCAGCATTAGAGTGTCCTCACCCCGGTCGGGACTCTGCGGGGCCCACCCTGCCTTCCCCAGCTGGCACTTTCCTTGCCCAGTCCCCCCCGACCCTTACCACCACTGCCATGGCTTTTAGACAGGATTGTTCCCAAAGGGCAGGAAAGAGGAGAGGAGTCCCTTCCCTTTAAACCATACTAAGTGAAATAAGCGAGGAGGTGAAAAACAAATACCTTATGATCTCACTTATATGTGGAATTTAATGGACAAAATAAGCTGATGAGCAAAATAGACAGCGAGGCATGGATACATGGAACAGACTGACAGCTGTCAGAGGGGAAGTGGGAGGGGTGGACTGGATGACATAAGGTGGAGGGATTAGCCAAAGAACATATATGTATAACCCATAGACGCAGACAACTGTGTGGTGATGGCCAGAGTGAAGGGGGGTGAGGGGAAAGGTGGGGAAGGAAGTGGGTAAAGGGGGGCAAAATGGGGACATCTGCAATAGTGTCAAAAATAAAAATATAGTTTTAAAATGACTAATTTTATTTTCATAAGTTTAGATTGGTTTTCCCTAATTGTGAAGGGCTGTGCTGAAACACTCTTCCACTGAGTCATCCTCCTTCAGGAGGAAGAAAAGGCCACCCTTTGTGCAGTCTCCGGCTTGTTCCCTTCCTCCGGCGCCCTCTCCTGTGCTTTTGGAGGTGTCTGCTTGCGAATCTGAGGTCTGGGGACAGAAATAGCTGTCTGTGGCCCCTGCTTCCACAGTTTGAATTTTGACCTGATTTTTACAGTTCTGCTATTGTACCTTCTGTTATTTTACTATTTTATAGGGACTTAAAGAATCTTGATATTGAGCTCTTTAGAACAGAGGGCCCCAGGAACACGAAAATTGTGGTGGAAAAAAATCACAAGAGAAAACGTAGAGTAAAACTGTATTTTAATTCTTTGTTTCCACCACCATTAAGGATATGCTGTGTTCAGAGTTGTGCTGTGTTTATGAAACACAAAGGAAGCAGTAGCAAGAACCACCCAGAGTGAGTCAGGAAGCCCCTCCTCGGGGCGGGGCACGCTTGCTTCTATATCTAGGGTCCATTGAGGTCCTAGAAAAGTCAGCAGTCAGACAAGGCTGTGGTCTTAAAGCACGATCTCGTCTACAAAGAATTGCTTTGAAAGTGCAGCTTGGCTTTCAGAGACAGAAGAACAAGGACAGAGGGACTGGGACAGGAAAGACCAGTAAAGGAACATACAGGCCAGTTTTTCCAAGTTAGAATTTAATTGTTTTGTTGTTGATACTTTAAAAAATGAATTTTAGGGGGAAATATTTAGTCTTCAGAAGGACAGAAAAAAATCCCCCTCCAAGTGGAAATAAAATCTATTTATTTCCATCACCGTATTCTTAGTGAACCAGAATGTTTTGAACTTAAGTGTTTTATTCACAAACTGCAAAGATGATGATGATCTCCTGATGTTACACTCCCGATTGCACGAGTTGCCTCATGTCCCTGTGGTGAGTGGTGGGTTGTCGGGGACCTGAACCTCTGTGTGTGTGAAAGAGCAGGCTGCAAAGAGTTCTCTCACATCGTCACCTCACTAGTGGGCAGCGTCTCCGCATTCGGTTAGCTTTCCAAAAACCATGCCTGTTCTCTGCCAGAGCCACCCCCACCTGCTAGTTTTCTGGAAAATAATTTCTTGTCCAAGATTTCAATTTGATGTGTTCTCATTTCAGTGGACTCTAAGTTCAGTGAATGTGGACTAAAAGTAAGGACCTATGATCTGCTGCCAACTGAAGAGTTTATAATTATTTTATACCAATGATAGTTTAAAAAATATATATTGAAAGCTGATTCAGACCTATTTCCAAATGCTCATCCTTTCAAGCAGGCATTATGTATAAACCATAAAAAACAGTGTGTCCCCCAAAACAGCTGATAGCTCAATTTTGAAAATGAAATGTATTTTAATAAACACTGCCTTTAAAATTATTCAAAGTGTGTGTATACATTTTTGGGGGCACCCTATATTTGGAGGAGGCCTGCAGGACTTATTTTAAAGCAGAACCCAACCTGCTTTCCAGAAGACCTGGTTCCTATTTTATGTTGGTAATTTCACTGCATATGGTTTTTCTTGGGCGGGAGAACGTTTTCTTCTCAAAATTGATGAGCAACAAATTGCAGTATCTAGATTCTGGAAGCATCTGGAATTGGTGTGAACTACGTATGCCCCAGTGAGAATATGCTAAGTGGAAATCTTTACTGCGGTGGTTCTCTTAGCACTGTCAGCACTGGCATTTCTTAAAAATATTTGTGTGAGAACATAAAGAATGATAAAAACAAATGACATGGAAATCACAGAGAACCCGCTTTATTGTCACAAAATAAAAGGGTACTTTAGGAGATGCTGTACAAACTAGGTCTGAGTAATTCTGCGTCTTGCCAAAACTTTTCCTTCCTTCCTTCTAGGTACAGAGGCAAAACATACAGGGCCGTGGCCAAGATTGTACGAACTTCTGACCAAGTAGCGGACTTCTGCAGACGGGTCTGTGCCAAGCTGGAGTGCTGTCCAAATTTGTTCAGTCCTGTGCTGGTTTCTGAAAACTGCCCAGAAAACTGCTCCATTCATACCAAAACCAAATACAGTGAGTGCAAATAATGAACAGAACATTGGTCCCTGGGCCTGAACTGCGGGGTCATGTAGTTGGTGTTTGTGGTTTTTTAACCTTTTTTAAAAACATATATTTTTATTAATTTCAGAAAGAAAGGGGGAGAGAGAGAGATAGAAACATCAACGATGAGAGAGAATCATTGATCAGCTGCCTCCTGCACACCCCACACTGGGGATCGAACCCATAACCCGGGCATGTGCCCTGACTTGGAATTGAACGGTGATTTCCTGGTTCATAGGTCAACATTCAACCATTGAGGCACACCGGCCGGGCTTAAATAACGTTTTGAGTTGTTTTTCATAGGAACTGCTGTGGAAGAATTCTCTATGATCTGCTGTGGCCAATGGTTCTGTGTTTTCCAGCTTGGTCTAAGGAGGGGGTGGGTGATTAAAATCAGGATGCATGTCACTGGTTGACATTGGCGATGAAGAGTCGAGGGTGTATACGCTGTCATGCATGTCAGGGCACTGGTTGATTTGGAAAACTATACGGCTGAAAGAAGGGCACAATAGAACAGGTTATTGGTAATGGCTAGTCACCAGAATTACTTCTTGGTTTTTAACACTAAGCAATTATGACGAGTCTTTCGTTGCCCTTTTTGACACGGGCAACGTCCTTGTCACAATCCCCTGTTGATACTACTTTCTTCAGACTCTCGAGTGGAGCAGTTTGAGGGCGCAGAGCGCTCTTCGCTTTCCTTGCTCCTGACTCTGCTTGTCCACCTGGCCTGGGAGAGTTGCTACCAAGGCCCACGCCTTTGCTTTGACCTCTTCCCGGCAGGATGTTTCCTCCCTCGGCACTTGCCTCTTCCATCTCCCCGTCAACTGGTGGCCTCTGCCTTCCCGAGTTGGCCTCCCTGGGCCTGTCCTGCCTCTGCTCTGGTCTCACCTCCGCATCGCGGACAGTGCGAGCTCTGAGGACTCTCCGATCCTGGCTTCTGCTCTTTCTGTGTCTGCCTCAGTTATGTCTAATCCCAGGGGTGTCTACACCCTCGTCGCAGTGACCTGGAAGTTTGTTCTGCCAGCCCGTGTTCCAGGACCCACAAGCACTGTCGGTGCTCCGTGGGCCCCACCCCGACGGGATTTGTCACCTTGTGTGTCAGGAACCTGAACATGCTTGAAACACTATTCAGAGTGTGCATTTCCTATATGATCTATATCTCCCCATTTCATTCTGCCTACACCGGTCACTCATGGACGAATCGCAGGAATCCTCTCCCCACCCCCCTCTTGCCCCTGCACTTTATGTCCATGTATGTACGTGTGTGTAGCCTTTAAAAAAAAACAACAACTTTAAATTCCCTCTCTTTCCTCTCTCCTTGTAGCCTATTATTACGGAAAGAGAAAGAAGATCATTAAGCCCCCAATTGGGGAAAGCAGCATTGAAAGCGGACGCCCTAAGCCAGCCCGGCGTAGGAAACGGCGAAAATCCATTTTTGTGCAGAAAAAACGGAGGTCTTCTGCGGTGGACTGTGCGGCAGGCTCAGGGGAGGTACGTTCCCCCGGAGCGCCTCCCCGCCCTGCACCGGGGCGCAGGGCCTGGCGGGCAAGTGCGATGGCCTCGGTGAAGCCTGATCTGAACGGGTGGAAACGTGAGATACCAGCAGCCTCCTCCTCATTTTGTGGATTTAGATTGTCAGCTGCTCCAGCTGGGGAAGGGCTGCCGCTGGGACCCTGGCTGGGACCTGCAGATCGGCCCTCAGAGGCTTCGCCAGGTGCCTTTCACCGGGCCGCCTGGGCAGGAAAGACCTCGGGTCAGAGCCCAGCCTCGCGTGTTCACGAAGGCTCCTCTCACGTAACTCCATTCCCATGTTTCCCTCCTTCCCAGGAAAGCGAGGAGGAGGAGGAGGATGCGGATGCCGTGGACGACGACACAGGGAGCGAGGAAACCGGCTCTGAGCTGCGGGACGACCAGACAGACACCTCGTCGGCCGAGGTCCCCTCTGCCAGGCCCCGGAGGGCCGTCACCCTGAGGAGCAGCTCCGAGCCCGAGCGCCGGCTGCCCGTGGAAAGGACGAGACGGGCCCGAAGGGTGCCGGCCGCCTCCTGTGCCGAGGGCGGCGACAAGGGCCCGGCAGCCGGCCAGGACAGGGACACAGCACAGGTAAAGCACATGGGCCCTGGAACTGGATTGTCTGGGCAGAGTGTTGAAGAAGAAAATGCACTATAGTTCCTGGCCCAGATTTTGGGACACCTGTTTAAAATACGAAAGACACTGGCACTGCTCCAGCCTAATTCTAAGCCAAGGGCAAGAGGCTTGGTGATTTCATATCTTGACCGAGTGGGTCAGTGAACATCAGGTTGGAGTTCTGAAGGAAGGCTTTAAAACCACCAAGAATTCTTTCAGGAGAACAGACGGAAGTCCTCAAGGTCCCATTGAACACTAGACTTTCCCTTTATAGGGTGCTCTGTGATGCCATAAAATAGTAAATCAGCCTGGGGGGTCTCCCCTAAGCCCACGGGTGCCAGATGATCAGCCAACAGGTCACTGACACCATTGTCCCCCAAACAAATGGGGGAATAGCTCACTGTCTTGTGTACATTTGCAGATGCCCCTTGTCATTCATTTCTCCTATTCAATCAGCTGTCCCAAGTTTTCCTGAACGTGGGATTCAACAGCTATTATCACTCCCTTTAAAAAATATTTCCCCTCTAAAGGCACACACATCATTGGAGGCAGTCGTAACCCAGATGAGTTGCTAAGAAGGTCCCTAGAAAGTCTCTGTGGCTTGTCCTGGCGAGTTATGAGAGACTTTATGGGGAGTCCCCTCAGGGTCCAGGAAGGGTTCAAGAGGACCCCACCGACCATGCAGTGATACGAGGACCTCCTGCTTCCCTCGTCTCTGCAGGAAACAAAGCAAGAGGAGGAGGAGAGGCTCATTCTGGAGAGCAACCCGTTGGAGTGGACAGTGACTGACGTGGTGAGGTTCATTAAGCTGACAGACTGCGCCCCCTTGGCCAAAATTTTTCAGGAACAGGTACGGTGGTTCTGTGGTGTATTTGCTGTTTTTATTATGAGACTCTGGCTCTCAATTAACTCTCTGTTTTAACTGGCTTCCTGAAACACAGCTTTGGTAGGAGAGGGGGCACTTCTTCATTACTTCTGTGGGTGGGGGGGCAGAAGTCTGAGATCCACGTATGGTCTTCACCAACACCTCCTTGGAGGACTCTTTGTGGCCAAGTGGAGATGGGAGTCTCGGCTCTCCACTTGACCTTCTTAGATACCCCACTTCTGGGGGTGGGGACCTGGTGCTACCTCTGCTGGTGATGGTGGCTGGGCCGCTGTGTCCTGCAGGGGAGCAGTCATTGTCTGAAAGGTTTTGTCTCCCCAGTCCTCTGGCTAGAGGGAGCAGGTCTCTGCTGGGCCTCTGGTCATCTATGCCCATTGGCATTTCTGGGTTCCCAGCTTCTTTAGCAATAAGCCTTGGGTTCAGGAGCCAAACAAAGAAAACCCAGAGCACTCACCACCATGTCATATCTTGGGTCCCACAGTCCCAGCTGGTCTGCCTCTCTCCACCTTCAAATTCCTCTTACGTTTGTTTATTTATAACATCCAGGGCTTTTCTTTATGTTTAGTGGGAGAAATAGGGAAAAATATGCCAAGTCAGTTTTCCCAGAAGTCATTTTCTATACATTTTGTTTTTCTTCATGCTGCTTTCAACACTGTTTTCTTTCTTGCTTCCCTTTGGCTTGGGAAAATATTTTAAAGCCCATAGTATGTTAGGTGGGTATTGTGCTAATGATGGATAGACACAAAAACAATTGATGCAATCTATACCTTACAGGAATTTTAAATTTAGCAGATGAGATGTCTGTAACGCGCTAAAATGTAAGATGCGCCATGATGAGCCATAGGAAAGGATGGTTTTTATTTATATTTTCCCTCAAATTAATATGTGAACAAATTGGTACTCTCTAAACCCATGCCTCCTTGCAGACTTCTCACTGGCCTCATATAAAAAGTTCAAGTTTAAGCATGTGGTACGTGGTCTGCTGGGTTTGCTTAATTTGCTAAAATTTCTTGCATTGTGTCACAATGTAAATATCTGTCTCTCAAGACCCTGTCTATTTTTCTTAAAGTTTCCCATAAAATAAATTAAAAATATGTCTATCCAGTCTTTTTTTAGATCACACAAACCAATAGTCTAGAAAAGGGGCAATTCGAGCAATAAATCAGGAAGAAAAAAGAAAGGCCTCTGATTTCCCATGCTCCCAGTGAATTTCTCAGCTTTTCTCCCAAGTTCACCATAATGCGGTAATGAATTGTGAAAAGCAAATAACTGTGGTTCCCAGCTACTCCCAGGGGAGAGGAGTGCTTAATGTTCAAAGGTTTCCGATTGACCACGAGAATCTTGTGTAGACAACCATAAGTGCACCCTGAATGAATGAATGAATGAATGAATGAATGGCAGTGAGAGGGAAGGTTGCCTCCCAGCTGTCTGACTGCATTTTCTCTCTGGGTGACACTTAAAAGCAGACAGGTAGGAAAAAGCTTCTTCCTTAGACACAAGGAACCTGGGTAATGAGCATCTCTCTTCATTAAAACACACAGACAGAAAAGAGAGAGAATTATAAGAAATGTGAGGATTTTAATGACTTGGATCATGCTGATCAGCTGATCATGTCTCTGTCTTGAGAATGAAAATACAGCAGAATTTTGAAATCTTGCTAAAAGCATTGCATTTGAATACATGACAAGTGCAGGTATAACACATGATGGTGTAATGTGTATCTACTCATACATATGTGTACACTCTACATACACTGATGGAGCCTCCATAGTCAAAAGGCAGATGGGGAAGGTAGCATTCTCTGTTAGTCTAAAGTTTTCTTTTTGTTTTATTTTAGGCCCAAATCTAGCAGATGAGATGACTGTAACTCATAAATGAAAAATACACTGAGTGGCCAGATTATTATGATCTCTGAATGCATAATAATCTTGCCACTCAGTGTGTGTGTGTTTGTGTGTGTGTGTGTATATCTAATATATATATATATATATATATATATATATATATATATATATGTATATATATATATATTAGAGGCCCGGTGCATGAATTTGTGTATGGGTGGGGTCCGGCCAGCCTGGTCAGGGGGAGGGGACATGGGTGGTTGGCCGGCCTGCCCGCTGGTCGAACTCCTGGTCAAGGGGACAATTTGCATATTAGCCTTTTATTATATAGGATATACACTGAGTGGCCAGATTATTATGCATTCAGAGATCATAATAATCTGGCCACTCAGTGTATGTCTCTCCAGTCTTTAACTGATAAATGTTTTTCAATTGGTCCTAACACAGGACAGAGGGCGGAGCCTCTCCCACCAGGATGCCAGGTTATCCCTGGAGCTCGAAACCATTTGCACTGTGAAAGGTTAACAGGCTCCTGCGTTGATTCCTTTTACAAGTTTCTAGTAATAAGCAAGTGAAGCCCTAACCGGTTTGGCTCAGTGGATAGAGCATCGGCCTGCAGACTCAAGGGTTCCAGGTTCGATTCCGGTCAAGGGCATGTACCTTGGTTGTGGGCACATCCCCAGTAAGAGGTGTGCAGGAGGCAGCTGATTGATGTTTCTCTCTCATCGATGTTTCTAACTCTCTATCCCTCTCCCTTCCTCTCTGTAAAAAATCAACAAAATATATTTTTTTAAAAAATAAGCAAATGAAAACAAAACTGATTTGGGAAAAAGGCTCAAGTACTACGTATGCCGAGTCTTTTTTACTTTAATGCTTCTAAGGCCTGTTTATAACAGCATCTCAGAAAGCTCCATGCCTTCCCAGGCTAAGGCTTCTAAGAAGTATTCCCAGCAGGTTGCCACTTCTAGAGCCACGCAATGGGCAGGGCCCTCCCTTCAGTTGCTCTTCTCACATCAGTTAAAAGCTTGATCCTGCATACCTACTTATTTCTCATGTAAAGAGAAAAATAGGTGGACTTTAATTGATAATAGCCTCATTCCTATTAATTTTAAATTTCACGATAGGCCATTTTGCCTGTCGCAATAAAAAGCTGTTACCCCGCTGTGCTATCTGAAGCACAGGGGCACTTGAGTCCTTTCCTGTTCAATCAGACCTTTAATTACTAATTTTTACTAATTTGTTCTATCATCTTTGAGCCCGAAGGCCACGGCTGTGACTGGTGAGGTCTCCAGTGGAACACTCCAGGCACTGTGTGAATTTTTAGATGAACTGGAAGGAGCCCAGGGTCTTTATGCACCAGCATGTGAAAAAATCACAGGGCATGGAATGGTAATCGCTCTGTGAGAGAGCTCCTCTGGATGTTGTAAATTCAGAGACTATCATAATCACCAGGAGTATTTGTAGAAATTATAAACTTCCCATTACTGGAATACATGCCTTATAATTCTTAAACATTATGGCAACTGCTTTAAAAAGCTATACTCTGTAATTTCATGCTGTACACATGCATATTAACCAGTAAAACCCCATACATCCATAACTAAACAAACACCAAACTCTCAAAAAAATTTTGCCTATTCATTCACCTTTCATGAATGAGAGACATAGAATAATCAAAGAACCAGATTAGTGATTTATTTTAATAAAAAATTTTCAGGATAGTTTACAGGTTTACTTTTAGACTATTCCCTCTTCTTTCTACTTCAATAGACTTGAATGTTCCCATTGAGAAACTGCCACGTCCTATACTGACCTCTATATCAAACAAAAATAAAGTTAATTTTGCCATATGCTAAGCATAACTTTCACGTTGTGTATTTTATTACATTTCATTTTCTAAAAATTAGTAGTCCATTCGTGCTAATTCTGTGTTGAACATGACAAGTGATTTGCCAACAGTTCTGAATTATATGAAAGCACACTTGTAAAAATTAAATTAACTGTGAGGTCTGTTACTACAAAATCAATGGAAAGAAAAAACCTTTTTTCAAACCAGAGCAACAGCTGCTCATGAGAGGAACTGCCAGGTGGGGTTCCTCCGGCACTCCTTGACTCCTTGCAGGATCATAAGTGTGTTTTGCCCAGTTTTTCCTCCATTCCCCTCCCCCCGCCCCTCCTCTGTGGGGACCCTGCCGTGGTTGTTGGTGATGCGCAGCCTGCAGCATGAGATAGACATGTTGGTCAACCACATGTGATAACAGTGGCCACCACCATTGCTCTCCCATACCAATGACAATCCGATGGTCAGGCCGCTAAATCTAGTGCTTTCAACAGGCAGCACGACACTTCAGTGTTGGAAATCAGAGGTCTGATTTTATTCTTGGTAGCGTATTCTTCTCAAAATAAGAACATTCTAGAGTTCTGTTTTACATCATCATGGAAGATGGCGAATGAGGTGAGAATCCAGAGGACAGCAGAGGCCCTGAGGGGGCTCAGTGCAGACAGCCTGCGCTTTAACCACTGCTCCCACTTGAGCTATCGTCCCAGTTGTTGTCCGTTTTGCCCAGATAAAAAGCTGGTGTGCAGGATCGCTGTAATGAATCAGATAGTTTAGCCTTAACCCACCCCCGCCCCGTAATCTTCATCTTCCTGCAAATAGGAATGTCTCTGCAGACAAAATTCAGCTGTATTTCTCCCAGTTCTGTTAGTCCCAGATGTGCATGGGGCTGCCATGTGGGCACCGTGAGACCCACGAGAAGCGTTTAACTGCTCTGAAGAGGGAAGTTCAAAGACGTGGACTTGATTCCACCCATCCAGGTTACCTACATTTGAAATTCAGGCCACAGGGAATGGACTTTTCCTACCCCCTACCCCCAACTGTGGCCTCAAAATGGAGACCTCTTACAGTAAACTTCAGGCACAGCCCCCTTGATTTGCACTGGCCATGCATGCTGTTCTGAACGTTGTGTTTCCTGTGCTCTTTGTTGACTTTTTCCTTATACTCAGTGTGCCTTTCTGCTAGTAGTGTAGGGGGGACTTCCTCTTTACAGTACACTCTGTGTCAACTCTTAGTATTGTTAGACCTTGGTTTTTGTGGCTATAACATTAAATTGCATTGTGGGCCTAATTTGTATTTCCTTGTTTCTCGGTGAGGGAATTATTATCTTACCAATTCCTTGATTCCTTAATAATTCCCATTGATCCCTTAGGTTTCAGTTTAGGTATCACCTAATCTCTGTAGCCTCCCTGGACTCCTGTAAGATTAGTTCAGTTGGCCATTCAGTTTGAACCTGTAGCTCTGTGCCCATACATTCTCAGGCGTCCTCAAACTACGGCCCGCGGGCCACATGCGGGTGTTTTTGCCATTTTGTTTTTTTACTTCAAAATAAGATATGTGCAGTGTGCTTAGGAATTTGTTCATAGTTTTTTTTTAAACTATAGTCCGGCCCTCCAATGGTCTGACGGACAGTGACCTGGCCCCCTGTTTAAAAAGTTTGAGGACCCCTGTAATCTACATCATAATGGCCTGTTTATTTGTCTGCCTCCCTTGAGATTTGTAGAGTCTCCTGGAAGAGGGCGGTCAATCTGTTTTGCTCAGTATGATACCTTCAGAGATTGTCAGAGTGTGCCTCGCACTTAGTAGATTCTCAGTAAATGCTTGTAGAGTGAATGACATCCTCTACTTACCTGTGTTACATGCCTATGGTAGCCACCATCACTAAAATTGTCTACATAGAGTTATATTTACATGTTAGGGCTGATTTTCAATTGTAATTGTTTTTCTGTGTCCAAGGATGGCCATCATGACTAAGTGTAGATGTTAAAAGCTGAGCTATAACTTTTCCTTCCAAAATTTAACACCACAAAAACATGATTCTAGTTTCAATGCTGTCTCTAACTAGGTAGCTTTTTGGCATCAATTTCCATCTTTAAGAAAAGCTTCCATTTTCTAAAATAAGTTCAGGTCTATTCTATCCTGTTCTATTAATTTCATTGAAGTTAATGGTTGAGCCTCCTGCACATAGTTTTATAACATTAGTCTTCCTAAGGCTAACATTCCTACTCATTTTGGGGTGTTTTTTTTTGTTTGTTGTTGTTGTTGTTGTTGTAGATATTTTCAAGATAGCTAAATAAACCAATAGTTTAAGAAATGAGCCCTAACTGGTTTGGCTCAGTGGATAGAGCATCGGCCTGCAGACTCAAGGGTCCCAGGTTCGATTCCGGTCAAAGGCATGTACCTTGGTTGCGGGCACATACCCAGTGGGGAGTGTGCAGGAGGCAGCTGATCGATGTTTCTCACTCATTGATGTTTCTCTCTATCCCTCTCCCTTCCTCTCTGTAAAAAATCAATAAAATATATTTAAAAAAAGAAAAAGAAATGAGCACATATGTGATATTCACTGACAGGTGATGTCTGAGATCACGCATGCAGTTAGTTGCATGACACTTAAGTCTCCGTGGCTATGGCAGCGCCCTGGGCACACTGCTCCCCCTGTGGCAGAAAGTCTGGTGTGCTGAGCCTCGGTTTATGCTCTTGTTCCTTCCCTGACCTTTGTCGTGACCTTGGGCCCACAGTCTCCTGGAGCCTCGGTATTCCCTCTGGAGTATGAAGAGTGTCCTGGTGAATGGAAAGAGGGATCATAGTTAAACTCAGTTACTCAGTCAAACAACATCTACATAAATGAACCCCATTACTATAGAACCAATCAGGTGAAGGGGCAGAAATACCCAGTGGTGTGATCCTAAAGCTTTGTAGTGAGCCTTCCTTCTGCAGCCGTGCAGTATCACAGACATCTAATGAATATCGTCACTGTGGGGCCCCTGTGTGTAGACGGAGAAGGACTAATTAAGATAAAAATACAGGTAGCCCTTCCTTCCGGGTGATGTAGGCATGTGGGTGTAGGTGTGTGCGTGCCTGTGTGTCTGAACACCTGTGTTTTCCTCTATGGAAAATTGTACTGTGTAGCTGGTGTGTTTTTCTAACTAGCATCTTCTCACCCATTCTGAGGGTGAAATGGGAGACCTTTTCTTTTAGTACAGAACCCTTTTCCAGTGCTCAGATTACATCACAGCGGAGCTTAGGAAGGACGGGGCCTCGGGGCGCAGGGTGCTCTCCCTGCAAGGGGCAGTGAGCTTGGGAGGGAGAATTCCTGCAGCAGCTCACCTGCTACAGCCCCTCATCCCCACCCGCCCAGATGTGGATTTCAGAATAGCCAAATTATCTTTTAGCCAAAGAATGTGTCAACCAAGAGATGAGACAGCCATCCAGCCAAGTTGCTGTCTGCCCTCGCTCTCCAGAAAGGGAGGAGAGGAGAGCAGCCCCTCCCACCTTGACCCAGGGGCGAAGGCTGCTGGGACCGAGGCATCCCCTCAGTGCTCACTGTCTGGGTTCTAACCTGGCTTTATTTTCCAACAGGACATTGACGGTCAGGCGCTCCTGCTGCTGACTCTCCCGACCGTGCAGGAGTGCATGGAGCTGAAGCTGGGGCCCGCCATCAAGCTGTGCCATCAGATCGAGAGAGTTAAAGTGGCTTTCTACGCCCAGTATGCCAACTGACTCTACCCTCTGGGGAGGTGGCCCATTGTCTTGGTGATACGGTGTCTGGGGAAGGTGTCCAGGACTGGAACTTTTATTTTTCCCTGGATACGTGAGATGGTTCATTCAGTCACCGGAAAGCACAAGGCACGAAGGACCTCCTTCACCCCCCAGCCTGTGTCAGAGTTCCATGTGTTCAAAGCACACACCAGGACCACAGCAGTGGCCTCTGGGGGGTGTACATTAAAGTTCTGTGTCAGACCCTGCAGGATATGAAGAGCTTCTTTGTATAGCCACATCTCGCCTTTCTCCCACCCGAAACCAGGCGGCTGCCTTTGAACAAGGTCCTAAACCGGGGCCCATGTTTCTTTGAAAACACCTGAAGGTGCAGTTGGTGTCTTTTCAATGTGACCGAGGAGGTTGCCTGGCTGGTAGTTTTTGCTCTAATCATTCTCAGGCGCATTCATAGATGCATCTTCGTACCGATACACATGTGACTGTCACCGCAGTGTGATCTTGGTGGCAACTAATTTCTCAAACACAGCTGTAGGCGATGTTTCAGGACATAGCTATAAAGAGGTGGGCTAAACCTGCATTGCCCGACAGAGGTGCCTTTTAGGAAGTTCGGGGGGTGAAGGAAGGCGGTGTGTCGTGGCGATGAGACCATTTTCCTTGAGTAATGGACACCTCTATTTGCAGGTTCTTTTATGGGATCTCATATATCTCTCACGTTCTAATTGAAGTGTGACTGTATCTGGGAGGGACTCCTTTAGTCTCTTGGGAAATGTTCAGTTGTAGATTGAAGGTAGAGATTAATTTCAGATCGCAGGAGTGGGAAGAGATTTGAGAGAAGCTTCTTATATACCAGCTGCATGCCCTTAGCAGATTCCCTTTGGAGGCCATTCTCATGGCTCGGCCCTGGCCACTCGTTTACAATAGGCCAGCGCCTGCCGCGGAGCGAGCACTGCCCTGGAGTCAGGCCTGGTCTTTACCTGGCGTGGCTAATTACTAACTGTGATCTTGGGTGGCGATCACTCTGCACCTCATTCCTGCCAAGTGACAGGTTGGGACACTTATGACTGGAGCAGTGAGCACACGCTTTCCTGTCTCCATTCTGCTCCTGCTAAGGGAAGAGTCTAGATTGGCCAAAATGAGAAAAAGAGTAAATGGTAAAAAGGGGTGTCCCATAGCTTTTAACTCTGTCAGTCCTGCAGCTCACTCTGGCTTTAGGTTCTTATGACATTTCTTGGGCAATTTTTATTAAATTGGTAAAGAAAGATCTGCGGCTCTGAGAACAGGCTGGTTGTGTGTATCAAACACTTCAGTGTGTATGCCCCTGAGTGATCCAACATATATATTCAAACCCAAATGGACTCTATTCTATTCTGTTATGGTAGTTGCCCAAATACCTTTTTAAATGTCAAGTTGTTCAGGAGTGAACACCAAAGGCGGAGGCTGCACACCCTTCAGTTACTTTTTCACTATAATCACCTTGATCTTTTCGCTTTGATCAGAGTCTCAACAACTCCACTAATACCATGGCAGGGGAGGGGGGTAGGGGGGTGGGGGGCTTATTAGCTGCTCATACTTCTGCTACATTTAAGGCGGGACTGTCAGATTTGGAAAAGTTTGATTACTAATGCTAAACTGTACTAACATTCTGTCACTGTTCCAGATGAAAATGGAAAACAAATATTTTGCGGTTGAGACATTTTCATCTCCCTGTAGCTGATTTCTACAGTCCAGTTTCAAACTTGTGGCAAATGCACTTGCCTGGGGACCACTGACGGAAGGACCCTTGTCCTAAGCACCGTTGTGAGGATGGAAATGTCCGCGGTGATTTTTGCTTGACTTGCAGTCCATTCTCTCTTCTAAGCGAAAGTTCCGACCCCCTCTCGGTTTCCCACCCCTGCCTTCTCAGCCACATGCTTTTGGCCTTAAATGCTCGGTCTTGTGGAGTTAAACTCTGTCCAACAATTGGAAAGGGTATCCATTTCAAGATCTTGGCATTCTCCCTGTGCTGACTCATTTATGATCTCTCACTGTGGCCTTTTCAAGCTCAGCTCTTTCTGTTGCATTTGAAACTGGAAGGAAGGAAGGAATGTGGCAGCCGAAACCTAGCAATGTGCTTGCAGCACGAACGTCACCTCATGCCTCTCAAAGAAGACACACAGGAGGAGGCGCGGCACTGAAGCAGATTTCCTGGGGGAGTATCTGGAGCCGCCCACCCAGAGGAGCTGGAAGGCTCCCGCCAGGCAGCCTGGACAAGAGCTGGCCACCATTGCTGGGGACGCTTCCTGCTCCCTGCAGGGCCAGGTGCCCAAGACTCTCCTCTTCCTGTCTCTCTCTGTGCTCTGCTTTGTGTGTGAGGAGGACACACCTGTCACCACAGGCAGAAGGCCAGCCTGAGTGATCACCCTGAAGTGATCTCATGCCATCTCCTGGCTCTTCTGGGAGCCAAGATAATTAATGTTTTAGGATCAAGAAGATACTTTTGCTCCAAGGTTGCCTATGGCCTCCTGAACTTGAATTCTTTGGGGATTTCCATGATTGTGGGTATAACTTCACGCTGTAGCAACTGGGCTACAGAACTGTAAGGTGGTGTTCATTTCTCTGTACGAGCCACCTCTCACCAGCGTCTGTCTTAGAAATAGGGCCAACTCCCAGGAACATTTTACTGTGCTGTTACTGTGTCTCTTAGGGCAGGAAATACTGACGTCACACCTGTTACCACCCCCTCCCCCAAATACCACCACAGCCCCTAAGTCGAAACACTCCTACAAGCGACGCCCCTCCCTTGCCCATTCCAGATACTGTGATCTCGCCTCTCTCTCTCTCTGGTAATACTTTGGGACCAAAGTCCTGTCCTTTGTGTACCCGGACCCCGCACACACCATGCCGCTCATTACCTCTTGGAATGGCTGGGACGCGTGTTTTCCGTCCCCTGGGCCAGCAGACACTGACAATCTGGACATGTGTATACCTTGGGAAGCAGAAATGCCACCTCATCTTTAATGATAAAGGTCCATCATCACTCGGTCCTACTCGAAATCGAATGGAGCTTGTTTCAGCCTCTAACTTCTTGACTTTATTTGTACTGTGTTGGGAAAATACTCTCCACAAAAATATAAGCATAAAAACCTAAGAAGAGCAGGGTATGACTGGCATAACAGAACTTAATGTGCTTTTCAAAAAAAAACCACACAAACAGGCAAAGACCATTTCCTTCACCATGGAGTTGTGTAGAATGAAGAACTCATCCATTCCTTTTAAAATTAGGTTCATTGGATCAAAGTTTGACTCACGGTGGTTGAGCAGTACAGCTATTAGGTTGCTTTACCTTATTTGATCATATTTGAAAGATGATTTCCTGTGTTTGCTTTGATTTGTTTCTCGATAAATTAAAGCGACTCAGACGTTGAACACTGCCACCTCTGACCCTTACTATAATCTCCAGAAGGTTGGTGTTGATCAGCCTTTGAAGACTGGTCTCAGTTTCCTAATTTGTCTCATAGGATTTTGAGTGTTGTATCAGGCAAGTTCTGAGCTTTTCCTTTTATCTCAGACCAAACACCCCTTTCTAAGAGCTGTTCTCCGTTTTGGAAGTGCTGGGTGTTTTCATACTTCTTTTGTAGAACACCCGTTTATATTTATTTCTGTATATAGAACTATAGAAACAGTAGTGTAAAATCTTTGTTGTGGTTTCAACATTGTTGTTGCTTTTTGGTTCAGATGGTAAACCTAGGCTCCAAGTACTCTATCCTGTCTTTAGAAAGCTGTGATCGCGTGTGCAATGATTTGAAGGGAAAAAAAGTAACTTAAGGTATCTGTTGTTTTTAAGGATGAACTTGTTGGAGAAAGATGCATACTGCCCATGTCTCTTTGGTGCAATAACTAACAACTGTTACAATTTAATGATTCTCTTATTTATTCACTGTCCTTTTCTGTTCAAGGGATTTCTAGACTCCCTTTAACTTGGTTGAATCGTTAAGTTGATTGATTTTTGTAGCTTTTATCACGAGAGTTGATTTACAAGTATCCAAAACATGATGTGATAAAATCGAATTGGGCTATTTTCTCCCACTTCGTTTACATAAAAATTGTCATTGCTGACACCTGGGGTTCGGTTAAAAGCACCTCTAGTTTAGATGATAAATAGTAACAGTGTCCTGAGCTGCAGACTCTCCATCTTACTGCTTTTGTTTCAAATGGCCAGGATTTGGTACCAGTGAATACGTAGATCTCGTCACATAACCAAGCAGAGTGGTGCTTCCTATGCGCCAAAGAGCAGCAGAGAGGAGAAAGTGAAGTTTGGGGCAGGCTGAAAACCACCTTATGATGGGAAATTGGAGGCAAAATTTTTTAAATGACAGGAAAAATAATGATCTCATTTGTTGTTCAAAATGGAAGCTAGCATGATATCTGGAAGCGTAAACTGTCCCTAGTCGTGAATGTCGAAAGCCCTTTTCCTGTTTTGCATTCCAGTTTGAAGAGTTTGTGTTGAAATTTGAGTCATCTATCTTGTGTATGTTTCAGTGCATAAAAGGGAAAATTGGGGGTTTTTACTTTTGAGATTTGCAGGACAAAAGAGCATGTTGTGGGTTTGTTGTAAGATTGTATTCTGTATATATGTTTTCATGTAAATAAATGAAAATCTATATCAGAGTTATATTTTAATTTTTATTCTTAATGACAAAAACCCTTTTTACTTGAAAAAAATGTAAGCCACATTGTTAATAAAGGAAAAATAAATTCTATGGTGGTGTTTGTGTCTTTGTGTTGAAGGTTATTAGTTATTTTTAAGGTTTGTGTTAGAATTAATTCTTTGTCTTGCCATGTGCTAAAACAGACGTTACAGAGTTTTAGTAACCGTGGCTCTCAAAATCCTCTGTTAACTCTCAGGGTCACGTGTTCGCTCTGCAACGTCTTAGTCAAAGAGCCTGTGTGTGCTCTTTTCATTGAAACATTATCCTATCTCCTCGCATGCTCACCTCTAGCTTCCCCGTTTTCAGTGATTGCAGTTGCTCTGTGATTACCTGGTGCATTAGTACAAGCACTACTTTATGTCTGTGAGAACGATAATAGCCACATTTGTACTTATCATTGCCCTTAGATGTCACGAGTGAGTCTCAGGTGGCTCCATTGGAAGAGGAAGATGTCCCTTTGTCATTGCCCTGTCACGGGGGCCTCAGAGGCGGATCGTGCTCCTGCCCCCTCTGCCCCCTCTGCCCCCTCTGCTATACTGACTCAGGTAACTGCCTAGAGACAGAGGGAAGGTGAACGGGGGCAGGAGGCATTTAGGGAAAGGAGGTAGCAGGATCCTGCACAATTTCTCCTCCCGACTGCAGACATTCTCAAGCCTCTTAATATACTTTGACCCTGCTGACAAGTTCTGCATATAGAAATCTTTGTTTCATTTTTAATCATGGAAGCTATTTCTCTTAGTAAAACCTTAATAATAAAAAGAAAGCCTCAGAGAACAGACAAAAATGGGAAGCATATTCATTTTCTCAAAATATATTAGAAGCAAATCAGGCAAGGGTTATATGCATGAGTACGTATGACTATTGTATTTCTATTTGTAATGAAGATCTTTGATAACAAAGAAATTTAAAAGGCTGTATAATAAAGCAAAATAACAAGAGTGAAACACTTTTCCAGAACTTTCCTTGACTGAATACCATAGAACCACTTCACCAGATGCAGGTGCTTTGCAAAATTCATTATTCTCAAGGTGTGTCCCCACCCCTCATTGCTTCCACGACATCCAGACTGGTCTTTAGGCATAACTTGCACTTTAGGCATAACTTGTTGAATTCCATAGAAAACTCTATTAGGATATTGATTGGAAATGCATTAAATTTATGGGAAAATTTGGAGAGCATTGACTTCTTTTATCCTGTTGAACCTTTCAAACCAGAAGATAATGTCTTTCTTTACTCGTGTCTTTTATAATTCCTTCAATAAGGTTGTGATATCTTTCTCCATAGAAGCCTTATACATATTTTGTTAAATATATTCCCTATACATTTTATAATTTTTGGCTACCCTTTTTCCTAGTATATTTTGTTCACTATTCCTGTGACCTCTAGTGATTTGTATATGCTAATATTCTATCCAGAATCTTCTGTGAACTCAGCTGAAAGGAATTTCCATCCTGAATCTTTTGCTCTTTTTATTTTTAGCATTACATTATTTTTATGGCTTTGGAATTTCGGTTTATTTTGAATGGGAAGTATGTACTTTATTTATTTACCTTCTTCTGTTTATCAAATTACTGGTTTTGCATGTTCTATCTATCCCATAGACCAATGAACAGAACCAGGTCTCATATTGTTAGGGAGGGAGCATTCCCATCCCATGGGGATATGGGGGCTATTGCTCATCCACACCCTGAGCCAATGGTCAGCTTGTTTCACTTTCCCGTGTTTGAGCTGTGTCTTCCTCCTAGGGTCAGCCTTGTTTCGCAGTTGAAGAAGGCCTCCACAGACCTTAGCTTCAAGCTCCCAGCCTAGCTCCCGCCCCATCTCTCATGGAGCACTTCACTGCACAATAACAGAGCATCCAATGACTGATGTTTGGAACCTGCTTCAGAACCCAGCAAGTTTACAGCCTACTCACCACTTTGTGTTTCTGTACCTTTTCTGGTCACTAGCAGTGCTCACCTTATTTTTTAGTTCAGCCATGCCTCATCAATTTTCTTATTTTATCTGTGTTTTAGAACAGAGTTGTGACTGGGTTTAAACTTACAGAACCATCTTGACTAAAAGTGTCTCAGATATTACCTTTCTTTTAGACAATTTCTTCCAAGCTGCAGGTGGTATTAGAGTATGTTCTGAAAATGAAGCTAATGTTTGCATTATTCGGGCTATTTAGAAATAAGATTTCTAGCCCATGTGAAAATTTATATTGGCATGGGGTTCATTGGAGGTACAATTCCCAAAATGCTCAGAAAGTTGACATTTCTAAATGTCTCTTCTGCATAAAACCTCGTGGTTTGAAAAAAACTGCTTTGCATATTATCCCCTCTGACTTGTCATAAATCCTTAGCTGAGAGGTGTGGGGCTGGAGTGGTGTAAGTGTGAGAATGGGCCTGTTTTGGTCAATACCGCACACTAACAATGCTCATACCTCCCAGAGATCTTTACTTTGGGCCAGATCCTTGGAGAACTTAGTGATCCATCCTCTCCCCTCTGATGGCATAGGCGATTAAGTACTCACACTGTCTAAATACAGACACGTGTGCTATGGGCCACCTACCAACTGACTCACTTCAAACAGGGAATCCTTACTATGTAAACAGGCTAATCTGTGCCGTCTCAATAATCCATATGAATACACTGAAATGGAAACATTCTATGAGACATTTAAGCTTATGTAAAGCTAATTCTTCTTATGAGAAACCTAAGACAACATTAATTCATCTCCAATAAAAAAAACCCGTTTCAGACCTGCTACGTAGATGCACCACGTTAAGTCCATTAGGAAGAAGAGCACCGTGCTAACTGCTCTTCCAAGGGCAGAAGCTCCCGAGGAGGGCGGGAGGCCAGGCACTGAAAACAGAGCTGAGGGGTGTACAACACGGGCTCAGGCTGTAGCAGAGAAGTGAGGTTTATGCTTCTCCGATCGCTGTACCAGGTCCCAGCCCTTGTTACTGGCCTTACAGCGGGGCTGAACATTTAAATGCCTCCAGGGGTCACCCAGGAAACATACATGGGTGCAGTGAGCTGGTGGGGGTGGTGGAGGGAAACAGGAGAGGACTCACCTTCCTGAGAAGGGCTTGTCCTCCAGGTGGCTGTCAGTAAGTCTGGGGCCAATCATTGCTTCATCTTTTCATTTTCCAAGGGGAACCGGAAATGTAAATATTTAGGTGAGATCTCCAAGTTATTAAATACTGTCAAGAAATTAAAACATTTTAAAGATGATGAAGGCTAAGGCAAATGTCTACAGCTAGGTTCCACACCACGAGTTCAGGACATCTGCCTTGCTCATTCTGCAAACATCTTAGTGGGGAGACGGCCACATTCGATCACAAATGTGAGACATTTACTGAGGAGATTTGTGATCACTTTTTTTTGAGACAGTCAAATTTTGATCTATTTTGACAGTAGTTAAAACACATCAGAGTCAATTCTTACTCAATCGAAGGCTTACTCATAACTGTTCAAAGTCAAAATGAGAGTGCTCGCACTTTTATTCTACTATGTAAGGATGTATTTGTGCTTGCATGTGTTTGCTTTGGGGCCAGGATCCCTGGCTCAGGTACCGAATGGTTTCATCATTTCAGTCCAAGAGAAAGAAGAGGCTGCATATCAGGATATAGAAGTATAGTTTTTAGACTTGTTCTGCTCCTAACTATATGACCTGCGTCAGGTAAATTAACCTGTCTACTTTTCCATTTCTTCACCTGTAAAATGGGAATTAAAGTCCTATAATGATTTACACCTAGGATGTGCTAAGTTCTGTGGTGAGAACTTACATAAATTACCTTACAGTTTCACTATAACTAAGCATTATTAGATATCATTTGATAGACAACACTAAGGCTCAAAGAGATTAAATAGTTCACTTTTAAAAGATAGATCTCAGATTTGAAGCTCCCACAAAAAGAGTGTGAATACACTTAGGACAAAATCTAAAGTGCTACTCAAAATTAAGTTGATATTATGTGCCCGTTTCTACAAAGGTACCAATACAAAAATGTTGTAAGCTGGAGATGGGATTCGCTTATTAATTGAGCATCTACTATGCATTAGGTGTAATGGGATAGAATAATACATGGGTCTTGCTCATGTTCAAGGAATTTACAATCAATTAGGAGAAATGAGAGTGACAAGTTTTAGAGATCTTTACTTTGGGTCAGATCCTTGAAGAATTTAGATATCAACTTTCGGCTCCCGCATTCCCTGGCTCATGACTGCTTGTGTTGTTTGTTCTCTTATCTCTTACATAATGTTTTTCTGGTATTTAAAATGTTATAATAATTTTTAATTATTTTTTCTAAAGCTAAGGTGTCTGGGCCACAGTATCTGGTAATAAATTCTAAAAACATGGCATTTGGGGGCTTACAAATAACAAATAATTTAGTTCTGTATTGTTTCTATTCCCCTTAAAATGTGGATTTTCTTTAAGGCTAAAGGACAAGAAAATAGCCTTTGCTACATTTTCTTATAATGTGTATGAAACCACACTTACTTATTCAATTAGCATGTTAAGCATCCTACTCTGTGCAATGCACTGTGCTAGTGCCAGCTATAAAAAGATTCCTTCAATACAATTGTTCGTTCTGAGACTCGGTCTAGTGGAGGATGGGCATGTGACATGGGGGGGTGGGGTGCCTGAGCACTGGGTGGGGTCCCTGGAGTCAGGCTGACTATTTGAATAGCTATTCTGTAACTCAGGCAAGTAACTTAACACCTGTGTGCTCCTGCTTCATTGTCTGCAAACTTGGGATACTAGCACCTAGGTCATTTGATTGTTATAAAGATAACCCTCTGTTAGAACTATGTCCTCAGAAATGCATGGTTATGGACACCAGTATACACATACACGAATGTTCATAGAAACATTATTCATAATAGCCCAACTAGCCCATCATTAATTAGTAGAACAGATAAGTCAATTGGAGTATATTCCTACAAAGGATACCATAGAATAAGGAAAATGGATCAATTATATCTACAGCTAATGCAAACGTATGAATGAATATTTAAAAATAACAATATTGATGCCCCGCCCGGTGTTTCTCAGTGGTTAGAGTGTCGGCCCGTGCACCAAAGGGTCCTGGATTCCTTTCATGGTCAAGAGCACGTGCCTGGGTTTCCCTTAGCGCCTCACTCCCTGTTGGGGTGCATGCGGGAGCAACCAATCGATGTGTCTCTCTCACATCGATGTTTTTTTTCTCTCTCTCTCTCTCCCCCTTTATTCTTCCCTTCCACTCTCTCTGAAAAAGCAATGGAAAAACTATCCTCAGGTGAGGATTAAAAAATAATAATATTGAGTGAAAGAAGCTACACACAAAAAATAGATGCTTTATGTTCTGCTTCTATAAAAATTCAGAAACAGGCAAAATCATGGAAATTAAATCATATATTTTCCTGGATGCATAATTAAGGGCAATAAAGAAGAGCAAGGAATCAATACCATAAAATCAATATATGATGGCTGGGAAGGGGTGGAAGTTACCAAGAAAGGAAAAGCGAAGTTGCCAAGAGTTCTTGGGGAGATTTCTAGGTATTTGGATCGGATCTGCACTGAAGGTTAGGGTTAGGGTTAGAGAGAACAGATGAACCTCAGGCCAGGGCAATAAAGAGCCTTGCTGAAGTGCAGAGTAGTGAAAGCAACATGGGAAAATTAGAGTGGAGTAACAGGGGGTGGGGTTGGGGGAATGGAAAAGTTAAAGACCTTGCCCAGAGTTTCAGGGAATATTGAACTGTTTTATTAGAATCACCCATCCCTTAGCAACTGGTTACATCATGCTTTTTCTTCATGTGTTAGCATCATCTCTACAGAAATATAAGAAACCCTTTGGGAACTGGTTCTTGGTGTCACTGAATCTTTCCTCAGGTCACAGAATCCTCAAATACAGAATCCCACATCCTATCAGGTTAGGAGTCCTCATTCCCATTTCACAGAAGAAGCAACTGAGGCCTTAACAAGTTGAGGGACTTGCCCAAGATCACACAGCTTGATCTCACCCTCACGAAGGGTCCACAGTGCGGACATTTAGCAGTTATTGACTAAAGCTGGGAGGGATGTGATCAAGGCTTGGGAAGTATTTTTTCTTTAAGTGAGAAAAGGATGCAAAAAGAAAGTTCAGATCAAATTATTTCTTGCCTTAGAATTCCAGGATTTTGTTTGGCTGGGAGAGATAGGAGACAATCTTTGCTCTTGTCTTAACCACTGGGCCACTGAAGACAACCAACTCAACTGTGCCCCCAGCCCCTCAGATAGTGGCGTAGGGTTAACTCAGTAACAAACTATGTTGATGCTGAATATTTCTACCTGGAATCTGTCATTTAGAAGGTCCTCTTCTATGACAAGCTAACATTCTCTCCTCAGAGCAAGCTGTGCAAATCCCATTAGCAATACTAATCACATTGAGCAAAGGGCTGCTGTGTTTCACTTCGAACATTCTACCCCCCTATGTCATTTAGCATCTGAAGAGAAACAATTGTGAAAACAAGGTAGTCCTTTCACGGGGACAGATCCTACGAAAGATGCAAAAGCAAACATTGGTCCTCTGGTGGCTCAAGATCACCCTAGAGGGGATAATGTTTGGGGTTTTCTAGTTTTGTTTTGTTTTGTTTTGTTTTTGAGAAAAGAGCCTTCGCAAGTGATTATCAGAAGTGCATAAGGAAAGAGGGGGAGGGAGTAGCAGCAGCCAGTAACACATTAAATAATTAATGTGAAACAATTAAGTCACTCTGGCAGGGTGGCTCCATAGGTTGGAGCATCATTCCATACACCAGAAAGCTTGTGGGTTCTATTCCCTGTCAGTGACTTTGGGAGGCAATCTCTCTCTTCTCTCTTCTCTCTTCTCTCTTCTCTCTTCTCTCTTCTCTCTTCTCTCTCTCTCTCTCTCTCTCTCTCTCTCTCTCTCTCTCTCTCTCTCTCCACCTCCCCTCTCTCCCTTCCTATCTCTAAAAATTAACAAAAACATATCCTTGGGTGAGGATTAAAAAAACACAACAATTAAATCTAATCACAAGAGCAGGGTATGACTGCTCCAAGTTATCATCTAAAGTCAGTTTTCTCCAAGATGTGTTGGCCGCAACATCCAATCCCAGAGAACTGGAACAGAAATGTGTACCAATAAAATATCAATACGTATTTACTTGTGCCTGGCATTACCCCCTCAGGTCTTTGATAGTCACTGTCTGATTTCATTTCCCTTCCTCACTTTTCATCTTTCTCTTCTCTGCTTTCCTTCCTAGCTCTTATCACTATAAACTGTACTTATTTATTTTCTGTCTCCCCCACTAGAATGTAAGCTCCCTGAGGACAGGTAAGTTTGTTGCTTGTTCTCTTCTGCTCTATCTTTAGAATCTGGTACAGGGAAAGTATTTTGATGAATAAATAAATGAGCTGAGATCTTGACATGAATTTTAGTATTGAATTATCACAATTCTTTGAGGTGGGACTATTTTTACTCTTACAACTGTGGAAAATGAGGTTTCAGAAAGGAACTTACCACAAACAAAGATTAAGTATCAGTCAGAATTAGAACTGGAGTCCCTCTATGTCCAGAATGTTCTCACTCCTCCAAGAGCTATGGGCTAGGGGCACTTTTGTAGAGCGATGTTTTATCCCATTTTTAGAATGACCCAACCTTGTTGGGAGGCATATGGTAAAGTCAATACAAGGTGGCCTTTTCTAGCCTAAAAAATATTACAACAGTCACATTTACCAGTGTTCTTAAAAACAGCATCTCTTAAGAAAACAGCTTAACTCATGTTCTACCAATAGAGTCCTTCGCAGCAAGGACTAGTGTAAAGGAGGGTGAGGGTTATTGAACTAACATTTATGGAGCAGGTCTCATGTGCTAGATTCTTTACATTTAGTGTATCATCCGGTCCTGACAAGGCCTCTATAAAGCAGGCAGTCTGAGGGATGTTTCCCTCCACGTCCACCCAGAGCCCTGGGATTATCTTCATGCTCACTACAGGGAACCCTTGCACAATGCAGGGGCCAGGGGCACCGACCCCCACCTGCAGTTTAAAGTTCCGTATAGCTTTTGACTCTATAGTCACCTTTTGCATCTGTGGATTCAACCATCTGCAGATGGAAAACAGTACTTTTGACCCTCAATTGAGAATCTGCATTTGGAAATACAAAAATACTGTTTTCTTTCTGTGATTGGTTGAATCCTCGGATGTGAAACCCATGAATATGAAGGGCCAACTGTATTGAAAAAGATCCACTTACATGTTAATCATTTACTCAATATATTATAAATGCTTACAATATATCGTGAGCTCTCTTGCTTAAAGCATTAAAAGGCATAATCTTTGTCCTCAAGGCATGCACATTCTAGTGGAAAATCAGATAGAGGATTATCTGAGGTTAGAACATCATCTCCTGACTTCTATCCCAATATAATTCTAATAAAAACATAGGGTGTCATTTTCACTTCACAGTGATCATCTTTATGATCATTTGTTTTGCAAAAAGTAATTTATAATTTCATTTAATCAACACCCAGCATAATTGAATATGTTTGAGTTTTCCAAGTGCTTCTTAAAACACTGGATTTTAGTATATCATGCTATTGGTGTAGTCTATCAAATACATTGCTTCTAAATTTGTATATATTTATAATTTTTATTATATTCTATACCTGAACAGTGCCTAGACATAGTAATGAACACATGAAAATTGTTCAATGCCAACCTTAATGGGTGCAAAAAATAAAGCTAACAAAAGCCCCATCGACCTGTGCTCTCTGGTTTGAAGACCTGAGACTTTAAAGAAGGAGCCTGAAAAAAATCTTCAGTGGAGTCAACAAGCCAGCAGCTCAGAATATGGCAGAAAAGGGTATTTTCAGCACTCAACTCCAAGTAGGCATTCAATAACTACTTGCTGACTGGATAGAATTAAACCAACAGATTTTCATGATTGACACAACATGGGATAATTGCAAAACCTATTTGAGGAACAACTTGATGAAGCAAAGCACAATTAAGTGGGCTGATGTGAGAGCAGTGTTAGACCATCTTGGTTTCAGGGCTACAAAGCAGCTGGGAGAACACTGTTAAGTGTGGACAATGTGCAGGCAAGGGCCAAATAGAATTTATTCAACTTGGTAATTTTTGAAACTGTTTATACAGTTTGTCTATTAAATGCTGTGGAAATTGTTTTTGAATCTTTGTGACAGAGTTGCTGCATTTTATCTCCATGTAAGTCTGAGTGCATTTGTAACGCAATCGCAATATATAGCAAACCTATAATAACTGCACCTCCAACATTTCTTATTTCATCATTAAAATAGTATTAAGATCATATCCTTAGAAATTGTGTTGCTGCAAGATGAAATCAAATAGTTAAGCTTCACTGGAGGGGAGGGAGATGGGATGGGAAGGTGGTTTAACAAATGGAAATGCTAAGCTTGTGATCCTGAGAAAGACTGTAGGCTTTTCCATTTTCCATTGAAATGCAGCCCTCCAAGATTTTCCTGGTGTTTGGAAAGTCAAACTGTCTTATTAAATTGTGCAGAAATTGACAAATTCCAAACAAATAGAAAGAGTAATCATTGGAGAGTGCACGATAATCTGGTAATATGGAAATTACAAATTACAATATTTTCCCCTTGAGGAAATGAAATATGCAAAAGAACAACTGCATAATACAATAGAGTTGGTGTAATCCTTCAATAGCTACTGTTTGCAAGCTACGTTATCACAGTTGCATACTTCTCAGTTAATAACGAATGCACAAAATTAAGTTTACAGTGAATTATAAAATTCCTTTAAAGTTCAGTTTTTGCATAAAGTGCCATCAGGAAATATCATAAAAATGCTCTGGCAACCAATGGCATAACTCTTTTAAAATATCTGTGCACTTTCCTGAACACCCTGCGTTTTTGCTGTAATGCTAACACTTCTTTATGTCAGAGAATTTTTCTAATCTGTTTTCAGCTTATTACTTATACATAGTAATCTCGGTCCTAAAGATATAGAAAAATGTAGCTCTGCCAGAAAAATTTTTACAATCTTGATGTTATCTTAATAAGATCGTGTCTTGTACTTATCTGTGGAATATGATATGGTTATCCAATACTGGTGGTGATGATAATATTAATTTATTCTTTATTCAACAATACTTTGGTGAGTGATCTCTACTTAGGAGACCCGGAGCTCCGGATTTTGAGGGGTGTAGTAAGTACAACACACAGAGCTGCCCTTTGGGGGCTTACAGCTACTTAAAGAACAGTTGGAGTCTCAATGTTTAACATTAGCTCCCACAAAACAACTTTCAGTGCAAGATCAAGGTCTTTAGCCAACTCCTGATTATTCTAAAAGCTTACTCATCTCCTTGTCTTCTAAGGCCTTGCCTTATCAATTTCATTGCTCATCAGTTTCCCCACTGTGAGAGGAGGACACAGAAGGGAAAACTCACATCAATATGAATGTGGGAAGTCTGATTAGAGATCTGTAGGGAAATGCCTGAATCTCGTTTCATTCACATGAGTAATCTACTAGTAGAATCGCCACATGCACTGCAAATGTGCATGTCCCGGGTTTATCAGGCACCTGGTGTGGGCTTTCTTTGTTTATTTTTGTCTTGGGGTTGCCAATTCCATCCTCATGACTGTTTCCTACAAAGCTTTGTGGAAGTCTTATTTTCTCCTCATATGAAGTTGGAACCCTGTTTTTCAGCTACCCATTTTCTAATGAAAATGAGTCACATAATCTTTACAGAGATGCCATGTCAGCCCAAGCTTTTGGACAATGGAGACAGGCAAGACGCTGAGACTGAAATACTGTACCAGAGGCAACACTTACAGGACCAGGGCAAGCTGGTGGTGCTGTCCTTGTCAAGTCTCGAAAGCTCAGGGAAGTCTTAAATGCCAGAAGACAGTAAACGTGCTTCGATATTCCTTCTAAAGTAGTTCTAGGCAACAGTTACAAAGGCACCAGAATCAGGGAGACCCCAGATAGCACCGTAAGTCAATACTTGAACTTAACCAAGGAGACTTCCTGTGCCTTCCAATCAATGCAGACCCAGTTACCAAGCAAAGACCAATCCAGAGCCGAATGATGGGCGTTTCATAAGAAAACGCAACAAAACTAGAGCCGATTCTGTCAGGATATCCCATAGATGTCTACTTGCTTCTCAGTCTTTGCAATGCTTAAAATGCATGAAAACAGGAAACTGACCTTAAATGTATGCAAAGTATATGAAAATGAAGGCTCAATTAATTGGAAGGGGAGCCTCTGATAAATTTTTGCTGGATTGTTCAGAATTAAACTTACAAAAAAGGATAGAAGAAACAAATTAAACTATAGTAAAGCACGCACTTCTGAAATATGCTAAAAAGTGCAATTCTGGAATTTATCAGGGACTAATTTTTTAAATTTAACTCTGTAAACATCTACTACCCATGATGCTATTATACTGTACACTATGTAAAAAATGAAAAATACTGGTTTTCAAAGACCACCATGTTTTAACGACAAAGTCAGTGAATAAGCAGAACAATCGGCCCAGGTAAGAATGCTGAATGTGGCCACTTCAGGGCATGGAGGCTGCTGGTCAGAGAAATTCAGGTGGAGAAGGCAGACTCCAGGCAGAAGGTTGGGATGCAAGGGGCGGGGTGGCTCATGCTGAGAACTGATGGAAAAAGCGTGAGTGCAGGTGCAAGGAGCAAGGAGGCCAGCTCACCTGATAGGTTTCAGCAAAACCATCAGTGGAGGATGATGTATGCACTCACAGAGTAATACAACTGTGCAAGTGCATGGATGAAATCTCCACATAGGTATCTCCACAGAGATGTGTGGGGATGGAATTGGGGCTGACAGTGGGGACTGACTGATTAAAATAAAATAGTTCCAGTATGATCTGAGAAGGGTTTGCTACCACCTGCTGCATTAACCTCTCCTGGCAACCTCATAGAGGGGACATGGTTGGGCTCCTAGCAGAGCCCCAGTGACAAACCTCAGACCTCTGGACCAGACAGTTTCCAAGGTCTCTCTTGGCCATCACAACTTCAGTGTTAGATGTTTTCTAATTAACAACACAGCCAGGTATCCAGCGTTACTCCTATTGTACCGGTATGTATCTCTTTTATTCAGTGTACCCTTGTTTGTTGAAATGGTTTCTCTATTAATCCATAAACTCCCAGAGGCCACAAACCACACCTGCTCTCTCTGCCTTGCAGCTCCAGTCAGGTATCAGAGCTGCATGTTAACCCTCCGGTGCTCCAGGAGTACCACCCACTTTGGGTGTTGAAGTAGGAACCTCTAAACACATGTGTATTTCCTGAGTATATACAGAAGAGATGGTAAATCTCCAGTCTCCCATGGCCTTGTTAGGAAACTCGTGCCTGCAGTCCCCCAGAATTTGCTCAGCAAGAACACGATCCCACATTTTCATCGCCCCAGTTCAAAGTCTTGATGCCATTTAGATGGAGGGATGGAGAACAGCTCATTTAATTACCCTGCCATTTTAACTGAATGCTCTTTGACTTAATTTTATCTCAATGAGTATAAAGCGTCGAGAGACTCTCCCATAAACATGGAGTTGCTGCCTCTGACAGCTTCTGGGAAGGAGCCCCCAGGGGCGAGAGTGGTGATTTACAGCATACTAAGAGCGCGGCAGAACAGCTCCAGAAGTTTCCAGGGCTTAATTACTGCCTCTAAAATTTAACCAAGAATTAGGCACTGAGCGGTACCCAGCAGAGGAGAGAGAGAGAAAGGAAAAAAGAGGCATAATCACATAGCAAAATATATATATATATATATATATATATATATATATATATATATATATGATATTGTGTTATTTTTTGTTATATGTTCTGCAAAGACATCAACCTAAGTAATTTACCATTCTTTCTATGACTAGTATTATCTGTTCTTTCTATGGCCTATATTATCCATACAGAGACTTGATCCATTTTAATGTAATTGAAATATTCTATCCAGAAGGTCTGACAAGACTATTACTTACTACAAGAAAGAAAGAAGAGAAGAAGAAGAAAGAAAGAAAGAAAGAAAGAAAGAAAGAAAGAAAGAAAGAAAGAAAGAAAGAAAGAAAGAAAGAAAGGAAGGAAGGAAGAAAGGAAGGAAGAAAGGGAGGAAGAAAGAAAGGGAGGGAGAGAGGAAGGGAGGAAGAGAGGAAGGGAGGAAGAGAGAAAGAACATCCGGATTTTCTGTTCCGTTCAGAAAGTCCCTGGCCAAGGTTATAAAAATTCCAGTAGTCTCAGAAAACTATTCGTTTAATTCTTTCCCCATTTAACTGTTTAACACAGGCTCTATTTTTTGGAATTCAGAGTTCCAAAAACAAAACACATAAATGAGCCCATAAATAATGTTAACTTGCTTAACTGTTTTAAGAAATAACAATTAAAAAATATAAAGCTTTTCTTCCTTTCCCCTTTCTTTTATAAGGGAAACCACTTTTTATTAAAAGTAATTGGATAAGACCTCCTGAAGTTCTTCATTTAATGGGAAAAGGATGCTTCTCCTGTTCTCTTCTGTGCTTAGCTGATTGTAGTGTAAGAATCTCCCAGCTTTGAGCCCGAGGGCCATATTCAGAAAACCAGCCACTGTTGCCCACAGTCCTTAGGAGAACTGAATGAATGGGAGCTGAATTGCACAGAGGTCTAGAAATTCTGAATCTATGTTCAGCAACCAAACTACACATATTGGGTGATCTCTGGCATTTGGAAGCTAAGAGTGCTAAGGAAAACTACAGAGGAGAAAGAGGTGGTTCACCCCTTTTACCTGACACGCCTCATTTCCTGGGACTCCCAGCCCTCACCCAGCCTCTGGCACCATGAGAGCTACTTGTAATCCCCTCGGTTAAAAGCATCCAGGTGGTGTCTCTCCATGAGCTGTTCCCCCTGCCTTTCTCTCTGCCCAGCTACTAGATAACAATTCCAACGTCACCTCCCCCAGGTAAGATTCAAGGACTTCTCCAGCTGGCTGGGACACCCTCCCTCTGCTTCTCTGGTACCTCCTTGTCTCACTTGTCACACCAGAACTACCTGTTCAGCTTCCCTCCCACTGAGGAGTGTGTGCTAGAGATCAGGGAAGATGCCTTACTTTCTGTAACCACACAGCCCAGCACACATATTTACTGACAAGCAAAGTTCCCCAGTCACGAGAACTCTCTTATTATTGACCTGAGATCCCAAGGCACAACTCGACATATCAGTCAGAAACCTGCAAGTCACTTTAAAGTATATTACTAGCGGGTGGATGAATACTGATCTGAAATAGTCTGTCTTCCCAAAATATAAAGTAAGAAGAAATTGGATGTAACTAAAAAAGTCCCATCCCCATCTCCCATTATGTTAATATGACATGAAGTGGATAATAGTGAAATAACAATGTGGTTAGAAAAATCACCGCCAAGGAAGGACCATCACTGAGCAGGGCTTTGAAAGAGGAGAAGAATCTCATTTAACAGCGAGGACTGCGTGGTGCTACAAGCCCCCTCAGTAGATTAAATGCACGAGTCGCATGCCCTTAGTGGGCTGGCTGTCCATTATCTCACGAGTTCTCTGATCCCTGCAGCACGCCGAGTCAATTACATGCTCCAGGATTTATGTCAAACGTGCCCGGAGCCAGAAATTGTTCTGTGGGATTGTGAAATAGAAGAGTAAACTCCTGAGTATAAAAAGCAGAAGACGCTATTTGCTTTCTATAGTGTGTGTGTGTGTGTGTGTGTGTGTGTGTGTGTGTGTGTGTGTAGGAGTTCCACAAAATAGTTTTTCTAAAGCCTCAGTATCATTTTTTGTATGAATTCACTTTGTGATGGAAATACGCCCAGACATAATTTAGATCACTTAAGTCTATGTGCACAGCCTACCAGAAGGCGTGGTAGTGAGGGGAGCAGGGCACAGACCCAGTCACATTGGGCCCCTGTATTGGGACCATTGCTGGTGGTTGACCTTGGGGATGACTCATCACCTCTCCGGACATCAGTTCTCTCTTCTGTACAATGAGGAGTTTAAGTTAGATGATCACTTTTCAGCTCTAAAATCCTGCAATGCAATGACTGTTCTTAGTGTCCTTAGCTCTATTACAGAGCATTTGGGTTTTACCCTCCAAGAATTCTCTTATTACATATATATATATATATATATATATATTATATATATATATATATATATACACACACACACACACACACACACACACACACACACAGACACATATTATAAAAGTGTAGCTGCTAAACAAATAGTAAGGTCCTAACTTTTAACTCTAAGTTTTAGGAAGTGAGATTTCTACCCTAGATATATTTACATGTAATTTGTTTGATAAAGAAATAATGGAAAGAGAATGTACGTTAAATGAAGTGCTCTCACTGCTCATTGTGCTACATGTGACTTTAAAGACAATGATAGCTTAACTCACCCAATAAATCTGTACCCTGGAAAAATCTTCCATATGGAATTTTCAGGAAGTGTAGTCCCTAGGGCACTAGAATTACTACCCTCTCCCTCCACCCCATTTCTTTTCTTTCTTTTTAAAAAATTATTTTATTTTTAAATTATAGTTAACATAGAATATTATATTAGTCTCAGGTATATACCCCCCATGATTAGACATTATAAAACTTACTAAATGATCATCCCAAAAAATCTCATACCCATCTGACAGCATACATAGTTATTAGAATACTAGAGGCCCGGGTGCACGAATTCGTGCATGGGTGTGATCTGGTTGGCCTACCCCAATCAGGGTACGGGGGTCAATCAGGGGCAGGGCTGGCTGGGGGGAGGGGCTGCAGTGGTTGGCCAGCTGGCCCTGCCCCCCGGTCGAACTCCTGGTTGAGGAGACAATTTGTATATTAGCCTCTTATTATATAGGATCATTGACTATATTCCCTGGGCTGTACTTTACATCCCCACGACTATACTGTAACTACTCATTTGTACTTCTAAATCCCTTCACCTTTTTCACCCATTTCCCCAACCTCCCTCCATCTGACAACTGTCAACATGCTCTCTGTATCTATGAGTCTGTTTCTGTTCTGCTTGTTCATTTATTTTGATTTTTAGATTTGAAAACACTGCAACATACCATTGATACACAAATGGTTCCTGGTTTGTTTGTTGTTTTTTGTAAAACAGAGCTCTGTGTTCTTGGCAATCGTGAAGACACGAGAAGTGTAAAGTATACTGCGTTTTCGCTCTGTCTTTTATGCGTTTGGACATATTGCTGACCACAGATTGGAAGTTGTTGAATGAGTGGGCAGTCAGTAAGAAGCATAGAGATTTATTTGTCACTATTAAAAGAAAGAGGGTTGAAAAATGGGGGCAGCACATAACTACGTTTTATAGGTGATCAAATGGATAAAAAGGACTTATATTTTATTACAAAACAAGAGGCCCAGTGCACAAAAATTTGTGCCCTGGGGGGAGGGGTCCTTCAGACTGGCCTGCACCCTCTCACAGTCCTAGAGTCCTCAGGGGATGTCCTACTAACAGATTAGGCCAGCTCACCATGGGGAGCCGGCCTAAGCCGCAGTCTGGCCTCCCACTGAAAGAGGTGACAGGGCTGGCTGATCAGGGAACAGCACCGCCCCCATCACCCCGCCGCTGCCACCACCGGCCTCCCTCTGTAGGAGGCGAGGACAGGGGATCAGGGGACCGTGCCGCCCGCCCACCCCCCCCCCCCCCCCCGCCGCCATCATCCCTCCCCTGCTGCTGGTAGCTGCCCCTCCACTGCTGTTCCCTCCCTCTGCCTGCTGGCATGCGCCTTGGAGGGCTTGGCGCAGTCTGCTCATCGGCCCTGCTCCCCTCCCCTCCAACCCCCCTCCGCCTGCCAACTGGTCATTCTACTGTTCAGTCCATTTGCATATTATGCTTTTATTATATAGGATTATATAGGATGAATTAATGGGGTGTGGGGAAGATTAGGATTTCTCTCTAATCTGATCTTTAGCTCTAAAGCATCAAACCCTTTGTCAGATGTTGGCTGGTTGCTCTGTGGGTCCATGTGCTGGGCTGAAAGGCTCTCTGCACTGGGCATCCTGGGTTGTCGAGCTGGAAGGAATTTTAGTTTAGTGGAAAAGGTGAAAGATTGGAAATAAGCTTCTACAAACACTGATTGTTCTATGAGTAAACAGAGAAAATCAGTCCTCAAAGCTCTTTTTGCAAGCCATAAGTTCAGTTTAGTGTAGCTTTAATTCCAGAACTCTCTGAACTGCACCTACGTATTATTCTTGCACAGATCTTTAACTTTTATAGCAACTCATTAGTTCAAGAGACCTTTGCTTTTATCTGAATCGCAGTTTAGTGGGTATAGAAAAAGGCATTCATTCTACACAGCTGGTGCTTTATTGGAACACTTCTATTCTTGTAAATTATACTCTGACCTTTTGAAAATGGGACAGAAATTTCAAAAGTTTTATTGGACATCCTCTGAGAAGCTGTCACGGTGTTTTTGCTTCTTGATTTATAAAATGGTCCTTATTATAATATGTAGGTACATTTTAAAAGGAGATTGGCTGTAAATAAACACTGCACACTTGATACATTCAAGGGAAGGCACAATGGAACCTCAGCGATGGCATCATGACTACAGAAGGACCCAGAGGGTCTTTATCCAGAGGAGAGTATTACAGTGGGTGGCAAGCCAGAGTGAGACCCCCTCTACACAGAATGTTATTGGCTATAATTTTAAGCACAGGAGTAATGATCCTTGGATTCTAGAGAGGTCTCGGGGTTTAAGGAGAGAATACTATCATCAATTGCCAAATGTAAGGTACAGATGTGATGCCCATAGAAAGGGTGATGGGGGCCTTGTGGTGACATTGAAGACCAGTAAGAAGGAAGAGGAGATAGAGTGACCCAGGCAACACTATTGTCTCTGTTGTCTTTCCCATGGGCACCCCAGGTTAACTAGGAGCCAATAGTACCCAAAGGGCTCCTCATCTAAAAGACATCTTTATGTGCCATTTTGTTAGGCTCTTTATGAAATTTGCACCTGAAATTTCATACAGGAGCCACAAGCTGCCGGCAGGGCTTGGGTTACTGGCTCAGAAAGGCAACTGTGAAGAGGAGAGCTCTCCTAAGGTAGTGGGCAAAACAGACATGGAGCATAAGAAAGTAACATATGGAAAGAAAATATTTCTTTTTTTTATTTTATTGATTTTTTACAGAGAGGAAGAGAGAGGGATAGAGAGTTAGAAACATCGATGAGAGAGAAACATCGATCAGCTGCCTCTTGCACACCCCCTACTGGGGATGTGCCCGCAACCAAGGTACATGCCCTTGACCGGAATCGAACCTGGGACCCTTGAGTCCGCAGGCCGACGCTCTATCCACTGAACCAAACCGGTTTCGGCATGGAAAGAAAATATTTCTAATGCCATTTATATAAACGAGATAGGAAAGAAATTAACTGGATAATATTTAATGTATAAATTTACATTTGATCTGCAAGTCAGATGGTCATATGGTGTCATGGTTTCTGAGTTATTGCTCCTGAATTCACAGTTCTACTGGGTCCAGTCTCTCCTTTGCTTGCTTCCCATACACTGGGTAATAATTGGCTTATCTGTGCCTGAGTAAGTGGTTTTAATGCATTTTATAATTTTAAATAGTAGGATATTTAACATTCTTTGTGAAAAGAGAAGGGGTGACCACTTCTAGGAATATATCCCGAGAAACTAGAAACACAAATCAGAAAGGACATATGCACCCCTATGTTCATAGAAGTACAATTTACAATAGCTAAGATTTGGAAACAGCCTAAGTGCCCATCAGCAGATGAGTGGATTAGAAAACTGTGGTACATCTACACAATGGAATACTACACTGCTGTAAAAAGAAGGAACTCCTACTATTGGCAACAGCATGGATGGACCTGAAGAGCATTATGCTAAGCGAAATAAGTCAGTTGGAGAACAATAAGTACCACATGATCTCACTCATTTGTGGAATATAACGAACAACATAAACTAATGAACAAAAATAGATCCAGAGACATAGAAGCATCAAACAGACCACCAAACTTCAGAGGAAAGGCAGGGGAGGGTGGGAGGGGGTAAGAGATCAACCAAAGGACTTGTGTGTATGCATCCAAGCCTAACCAATGGACACAGACAGTAGGGGAGTGAGGGCATGTGCTGGGGGGTGGGAGCGTCTGGGGAGAGGTCAATGGGAGAAAAAGGAGACATAAGTAATACTTTAAACAATAAAGAATTTAAATTAAAAAATATATAGTTCCAGTCTCAGTGTTTTTCCTATTAAAATTCCACCAGCTTAACATTTCTTGATTTTAATTTATTTTCCCACTGCCTTTGATTCTTCAGGTCAAGAGCATTCTGGAAGGACCAGAAGAACAAAGGGCGGGGCCCCCAAAGTTCTGTCAGTCTCTGGAGCCTATTGCAGCGAGGAAGAGAGTGATATGTGGATTCCTAATAGGAACGAACTAGGGCTAAAGGATAGGATTGGTCTAAGTCAGTGATTCTGAACGTTGGGGGATCTTTGTCCTGAGAATCTGATTAAATGTATGGACAAGGATTGTGTCTCTAGAAAACGCATACACAAATGTGTGCTTTTTATATTTTACATAGGATTCCAGGAACTCATGCAATCCTAACACTGTACATTTATAAATACCTCCGGGAGTAATTCCTTCCATGGAATTTAGAAATACTCATTCATACCTCTCTCTCCTTTAATTTGATTTGGAATATTTGGTGCAAAATCAAATGTGTTTTAATTATGTTCATGTTCTTATTTTCTACTTGGATTAGTTAATCCCACCAACACCTGGGCCAAGCATTTCTGAAAGTATGTGGTGCTCACATAAAACATTACTACTTTATTTCTCCTTTTTGCAAGCTTGATGACTCTTCAAAAACGTTTTCTCCTTGAAATCTGGCAATTTGACTTCTTTTGCAAATTTGGTGTAATTGAAGCAAGCGACATCTCTTCAGAGTACACCTGTTCTGAGAGACATGTGGTATTGAATGTTTTCTGTCACTAATGGGAGAGATTTAACATTTATTCATTGCTTACACTGTGATGAGTCTTTTATCAAATCACATCATTATTTCTTGTACAGTTACTATTAGGTTCAATGTTACTGCTTTTATTTTAGAGATGAAATTAAAGCTCAGAGAATTTAAGCCATTAAGGAATGCATTTTGTGACTCCTAGATTGCAAGCCTATCATTACCTCTGTCAATGTGAGACTTCAAACATATTACTGAACTCTCTCCTTGAGTTTCTCCATCTGCAAATTGTGCATAACTGTCTGCCACCAAATTCTGTATGTTTACACAGATGACTGATCAGAGAGTGGAGGCTTTGCCTAGGGTGATACCATCTGCTACCCTGACACAGATCTAAATTTTACTTATTAGTCAGCAAAGTTTCCTTCAGTCCCTCACCTTCCAACTGAAGTTTGGGTGTGATAACTCTATAGGAGTGAACTATTGTTGCTGGAGGAAGTCTGATATGAACTACCTCTCATGGCAAATTCTAGTGCCAAATTCAAAGGAAGAAATAAATGTGAAAAATCCATTTAGAGAAGAGTCTGCTGGTTTATTTGTAAACTTTGCAAGGCTATGTAGTCTGTCTGGGGTACTGTCAGCCAACAGCATATAACCCTCAAAATTGCTCTATCATCAGCCAAACTAAGCTGAGTGAAAACATGATGGTTTGAGCAGGAAATAAGTTAATTTCAAACTCACCCTTGTGATTATTCATCATTTTATTATTAATTTAAAAAATGATATATGTATGTACATTTGTTTCTCTGCTTATGGCAAGACTGAGCCTTGAGAACAGAGACTTTAAGTTAGTGTAAATTCTCAATTCTTCTGTACATGCTAAGGATAATGTGCTAAGGAGATGGTGCTAGTAATGAGGACGCTAACGTATTACAGACATATGATAGTCATATGTTAAGCCTGCTGCATAGTATCAAATGGAATAAAATCTGACAAAGCAATTAAATTAATGTGTGTCACTGTCAATTGTACCATTTTGAGGCATATAAAATGGTAGCAATTAATGTCCTGGAATAGCTACTTTGAAGGTTAAGGAAAGTGATTATCTTATCCTACAAATACACAAATTCATTAAAGAGTCCAGCTGTTGGTATTGAAAGAATGAGATTATCTTCTTCTGTAACTTTCCAACCTTTGTTAGAGCAAATCAAGGATCAGAGAAGGGGTGTGTTTGGAGTGAGGGAGGAGTGGAAGCCTAATTTTAGATTAGCTGTCACGGAATTTTCGATATCAAACTGGTAGCAGAAATTTTTTTCTGTATTTCCATGGAGCTAAATGGATGACCAGAAGGGACAGCAGGTGTGTGATCCCATTACAAAAATTAACTCCTCACAGGGGCACTGTTTTATGCACAGTGTGACCCAACTGGGAAAAGGAAGGCCTAGAGTTCCATCAGGTAAGTAAAGTAATGAAACCATCTAAATTGTGGCCTCATTCAAAAAGATCTTTTAAATCCTTGCTTGTTTACAAAGCTATGTGAGGAATACAGCTTACTACAACAACTTATTGCCTCATGTTGGTGATGGCCACATTGACAGTTTCAATACTACCTGCCCTTCTGTTTTCATCAGACATTATCCTTGCGGCCCATTTTTAATAATAAATTCATCAGTTCTTACAAAGTTGGCTGACCTAGAAGGTAATACTTTTCTCCATCTCGGAAATTAAATATTGATAAAAGACTTCTTGCCCCACTTAAAATCTTCCAATGTTTTCTAATGAATGAAGGAAGAGACCAAGAGCCTTGGTCAATAAGGCCTCCCTAGCCCCAGTTCCCACCGTTTATTACCTTCTAGCTGGCCTTATTTTCACTTTCCTGAATGTCCCAAGCTCCTGCTGCCACAGGGTCTTTGCATATGCTATTCTTGCTGGGTGGGATATTTACCTTCAGCTTTCTTTACATAGTTAGTCTATCCGCATTCTTCAGATCTTAGCTCAAAGGGTACACCCCCAGAGAGGCCTCCCTTGATGCCACTTCCCAGCCCACCAAGATCAGATCAGATTCCTCTGTGATATATTTTCATTACACAGTGTTATTTTATTTTATTTTAAAATACTTAACTTATAATTATACCTTGATTGGTTGAAGAGTTTGACTATTTGCACTAGACTGTAAATTATATAAGAGAAGAGGTTACTTAGTATATAATTGCTTAATAAATATTTGTCAAAAGAATGAATGAATGAAGAAAGAATAAATGTGGCTTTAAAATGACACCTTCCCCATCATTATGTTTGTGGCTTTTGTTCATCTTGATCCAGGTTAGCCCCACTTCTTCCCAGGCTGACTGCATTTCTTCTTCATTTTAGACTTTGGGCCCCTCATTCTACATGAATAAAGTACCTCATATCTTCAAATCTCTACCTATCTAACAGAGAATACAATGGTCTATTGAGAAGAACATAACCTTGAGAAAAGAAGACCTAGGTTCTCTGTATTTGTTTATCTTCATCTGTAAAATGGACCTTTTAATAGATATTGGTACAATAATGCTACATAACAAACAACCCAGAAACAAGTATTTTTCTCCATCACAGTCTGTGGGTGGGCTGGGGTTAGACAAATCTCAGCTGGGCTTGGCCCTGTGCTGTATGTTGAGTCCAGATCTTTGGCATATGTCTCATATTGGGGTAATAGTTAAGGGGCAGGAGCTATTTGGCATGCTTTCCTCTTGATGGATAATAGGAATGTAAGAGAGCAGAGGAAATAACACACTGCTTCTTATGGCCTCAGCTTGGAAACAACATGCAGCCATTTATGCCCACATTCCAACAGTCAAAGCAAGTCCTAGAGCCAAGGCCAACATCAAAGATGAGGGAAGTTCATATCTTCCACAATGGGAGTTGCTACATGATCACATGGAGAAGATCACATACATTTAATTTTGTAACAGGGAGGAAGTGAGGAATTGAAAACCATCTAATCTACCACAGAACTCTACAATTGTGTAGGAGGATCAAATGGGAAGCCTGTGAATGGGTTAAAACATATGTTTTATCGCTATTGTGCATAACACATTTGTCTTTTCTCAAAATGAAACATAGTTCTTTGAAATATGTCAAAGTGTGTCCTTGCTGTGCCATTGGCACCTGAAAACACCTTTTATGTTGAATTGCTGGTTGGCTGTTTCTGACTGCAGTTGAATAAAGGGCGCCCTCCTTGGCTTAGCATTCCGAGGTCTTCACAATATGAGTTTAGCATAAAGTTTCAAACATTATCTAACTGTTGTATATACATTTTAAACCTGACAGATTGGGCTTCTCATAGTTCCTGAAAACTCTATGCATCTTCCTGAAGCTGTATACATAGATCTTACCTCCTGGATGACCCTTTGTGTGAGGCTATATTATTTGTTAAAATCACTCACTACCCTCTCTACCAAGCCCATTCCTGCAAGGCCTTCTTTGATATGGCTCTCATCCATTCACATCAGTTTGTCCATGTGACTTGCTTTGGCTAATAATGTGAGCATGATAGAACAGAAGCCTTAAGGTCCATCATAGGATTCCACCACTGGTATTTTCTCTCTGCCAAGAGAGTGGAATGTCTCAGATAGTGACTACTCTTCCAACTGGGTCCTGGAATAAAGAGGACACAGAGCAGAGCCAGAGCCAACCCACAGCTGACACAACATGAGTGAGAAATAAGCCCTGGTGACTGCAAGCCACTGAGATGTGAGGGTTGTTTGTTACTGCAGTGCAATTTAACATGAGATGACTGATTGACTCCCACCAATGTGGTAGAACAGAAGAAGATGGCTTTCAAATTAGACACACCTGCATTCAAATCTTGTTTGCATCCATAATGTCCCTACAAAAGAAAACTCCTTCATCTCTGTGAATCTGTTTCCACATTTGTAAAATGAGGATTAGCATATGAATGTTGTAAGATTATTGTAGGGATTAGTGATAGTATAGGCATAATACCTCCTGTAGGGAAGAACCTGCTATAGAGAAGGCTTTCCATGATGGTAGTTCTAATTATCATTATTGTTAGCATTATGGTTTTTTTTGTTGTTGAAACGCTACCTATTTCCCCAATGATTTGACATTAACTGTGTCACAAGATTTTTTTCCCTAGGTATCTCAAACAAAACAAATTAAAGTTCCAGAAAAATTTATGGAGAAGTGCTTCCTGAAGAACATCCTAGACTTGCAGTTCTGTTAGGAGGCTCCATAGGCACCCCAGGTTGCTGCTC
Source organism: Cnephaeus nilssonii (assembly GCF_951640355.1). NCBI lineage: Eukaryota > Metazoa > Chordata > Mammalia > Chiroptera > Vespertilionidae > Cnephaeus > Cnephaeus nilssonii. Next base: position 31,663,116 of record NC_137072.1, on the reverse strand, counting down.
TCTTAGAGGTGGTGGGTGGGAAGACCCACCATAGAGATCAGAGAAGCCAGAGATTTCTGCAAGAAGCCATTGTTGCACCATGGAAAATGGAAGCTATTATAAATATAACTAGAGGACCAGTGCACGAAAATTAGTGCACTCGGGGTGGGGGGTCTCCTCAGCCTGGCCTGCACCCTCTCGCAGTCCAGGACCCCTCAGGGGATGACCACCTGCTGACTTAGGCCCACTCCTCAGGGGTTCAGGCCTAAGTTGGCAGTCAGACATCCCTCTGGCAGCCTGGGAGCCGTTGGGGGATGTCTGACTAACGGCTTAGGCCTGTTAGTAGGACATCCTTAGTGCTGCTGTGGAGGCAGGAGAGGGTCCTGGCACTGCTGCTGCACTGGTCAGCTATGAGCCTGCTTCTGGCTGAGCGGTGCTCCCCATGTGAAAGCACACTGACCACCAGGGGGCAGCTCCTGCATTGAGTGTCTACCCCCTGGTGGTCAATGCACATCAGAGCAACCGGTCAATTTGCATATTACCCTTTTATTATATAGGACAGTAATAAAAACTACTATTTATGGAGTTCTTGTCATGTCTTAGGTGCTATACATACTCATTGAATCTTCACAACAACTTCATGAATCAGGTTCACTACGTACTAATTTTATAGTTCTGAAAAGGGAGGTACAGAATAGTTAAACACTTGCCCTATGAGATGCAACTATTGAGGTAGAGCTTCAAGCCGAGACTATTTCCGTAAAACCCCTATCTTCACCACCACACTGTATGAGCTGTTACAAACACTCCTTTTGCTTGCAAAACTGGTAGAAGATACTGCTGACCAAAAATGAAAAAAAAAATTGTTTCCAATCTGTCCTTTCTCTTTGTGAATAATTCTCTAAAAGCCAATGGGGACTTTATGTTACAGAAACAAGGAAAAACCATATTCCTTTATCCTAACAAAAAAAAAACACAATAAAAATAAACTCTTCCCTAGTACAGGGTAAAGACTGAGTTTATTAGACACCACCATCTCTCATGGAGAAAGTGGCTGCTCCTGTAATTATTTTGGAGGCCAATACTCATGTAGCAGCTTCAGAAACTCAGAATGAGCATGAGACTAGGGTGTCTCTTGTCCATTTTGTTACCATAATGATATCAGCATTTATGAAATGCTATCAACATTTACAGCAGATAGACTGCATGTTGGAAATTGGATGTTCCTCTCATCTTGTTAATGAGCTCTTTTCTTAAGGTGCTGATGCTTGGAGTGAAGATGGAGCTTGGTAATTCTCTTTCTGTTTTACACCCACTGATGCTTGTACTGAAATTCCAGCAACTCCTCTGTGACAGGGAAGGTTATGTGAAATCATAACAATATTGTCAGAGGAAGTGGCTTGGCTGGAGACCCCTTAACAATTTAAGAAGCAGATTCTTTAATTACGCAAATTATGAAGTGTTTTCAAGTGGATATACATGTCAGGTTCTTCTACCTCAGCAGTTTCAGTGACCAGAGAAAAAAGAATTCTTGTTTGTTTCATGGCCTTGATGGTGTCCTCAAGGGAGGCAGCTGAACAGTGTCAGATGGCTCTAAAAGAGTTGTTTCTAATGGTACTATTTCTGCTGCCTTCCCCTAGATCCCAGTGGCAAAGCTCTATAAACCCTATTTGCACATGGGAAGTTGTTGGGCATGAGTACTTTTGCTCAGTCACAAATGCAAATCCACAGTTAGAAAAGACTCCTGGTATACACAAACAAGAAGTAGGTGTAGCAAGAGCAGAGTTCAGAATTCCTTCCAGCACTTTGTGCAAGTGTACCTCTAAGTCTGGATGAAGCTGTTGAGCTGAGCCATAGTATTTCAACAGGGCTGATTTCTTGCAACAAACGAAGTGCATGACAAGACTTAGCAAGACTCTTGGCCAGTTTCCTCTAAGGCTCCACTCTAGTGATAATGCTAATATACCCCACCCTTTCAGCCTACAGTTTGTTTGAAGGCAATAAGGGATATTGGTGACAATTATGATAAGGTTCTAACCCAGAAATTTTTCAAGCTCAAGCAAGAAAAATGTAGGCTCATTTCAGAAATGATAGTATCTGACAATCTGGATTACTGTTTTCCAATGGTGGAAAGCAATAATTTTCACAGTAGAGATCCTGGGGGTAAAACAAGGAGAATTTCAAAGCCATTTTGGAGAGCCTACCAAGATCAGAGTCCAGCTAAACCAATGTGAATTCCTAACTAAACTCCATGACTCCCTGATAGTAGCAGGGTTTCTTTATCAACCTGTGTGTGCTGAATGCATCCTGTCAAGGATGTTCTTAGGAAGCATTCCTGTGACACGTTGTAATTTATGATCATGCTACCCCTAATTCATCAATGTGGTTTTAATTTACTTAAATGTGCCAGTACAGTCTACATCAAGTTGGCCTTGAAGAAATAAAAGAGCCTTAGCTATTATACAAAATAAAATTGTGAGTCCTATGAGAGGTATAATTTATTAAATAGACACGAGGTGCTAGATGCTGGTCTAAACATTTTACATACATACCTGGCAATATAGGTATCATTATTCTTCTCAACCTTTCACATAAGGAAGCTGAGACTCAGAAAGGCTAAATAAGCTCTTCATGGTTGAAGAGTGAGAAGTGACAAACCCCGACTGCCTTACTGCAAACCCATACTGACTGCCACGTGCATTTAGAGACAATTTGGAAGTTGATGTGTTTTGTTTTTATTTTTATTTTTTTAAAATATATTTTATTGATTTTTTACAGAGAGGAAGGGAGAGGGATAGAGAGTTAGAAACATCGATGAGAGAGAAACATCGATCAGCTGCCTCTTGCACACCCCCTACTGGGGATGTGCCCGCAACCAAGGTACATGCCCTTGACCAGAATCGAACCTGGGACCCTTGAGTCTGCAGGCCGATGCTCTATCCACTGAGCCAAACCGGTTTCGGCTGATGTGTTTTGTTTTTAAAAAGGAAAAAATCATTCTTAGTCCCAACACGCACCAGTAACATTTTTCTCTATTTCCTTCCTTTTTCCCCCCCATGCATATTTTTATTTGTTGTAGTTGTGATGGTTTTGCTTTGGGCATAGGCACTTCATGGGCTGCACATGCCTTTAGTAGGGCAGAAGGATTAGCAGCTGCATTGATGAGGTGGCCCAAGAATGTTCCCTGAAGCCCTATACAACTTGACTCATTTAAAGAAAGCAACAACAAATAATCCAAATAGGCAGTTACGGGAAAAATAAAAACCGGAGATGACTTAGATCCTGGTTAGCTGCTGGGTCACTCCTAGTTCTTATCTTTTCTCATCTTTATGAATGTCTTTGGGACTACTTTCTCAATGTTAGCAAATAGTAAAAATTCTGAGGTTAATGACCCTAGAATATAAAATGTTTTTATAATATGAAACATTTTTTTTCAGAAAAAAACTCAAATAGGTAACATTAGACTTAATCTATGCTTATTTTCAAATCTGCCTAATTTGTGTCACCTTGGAGCCTGTTTGTGTGAGATTCTAGTATATAGGACAGTAGTTCCTAAGTATTGGACTGTGAGTCTCTGGCAGCTCACAACGAATTTTCACTGGTCTTCAGCAAAACAAGAAAAGGAAATATGAGGTTTCCATAAAGTGATTATCAGGATCCCTAACATGCCACACATAATAAAGCATTAAATAAAAATTTTTAGGAACCTATTTTCCTATAATCAAATTTCAATCTTTCCCCTGAATGTAATTTCCATTTTATTGGAAATTACATTTAGTATATTTCCAATATACTAAAGGCCTGGTGCATGAGATTCATGCACTGGAGGGCAGCAGCCGGGGGGCGGGGTGGAGGATGGTTTTGTCCTTCTGCCAGGCCTGCGCCCTCTTGCAGTCCGGAACTGGGACTCCTCGGGGGATATCCACCTGCTGGTTTAGGCCCGATCCCCCGGGGATAATGGATTTAAATTCAGTCTAAGGCAATGCTCTTTATTCCCAGATGAAGTTCTTCTGTCCTGTTAGGTAATGGGGTTTTGTTTTAAATGTCTTTATATGACCAAAATATAAAGTAGTCAATCCTATGGCAACTTTCAAAATGTAAACTTTTGCTCTTCAGTGAAATCCTAAAGTTTGGGAACCTCTCTGGTTGTGGTTCTCACAAGCTCTCTACAGACACCAGTCTGGAGGGGTAGAGATTAACAGCAAGGATGGGAACCAAAACCATGATCATCAAACAACAGCTAACAGTGTCGGGAGAGCTCATGGTGTGACAGGCACTGTTCTAGATCAGCTCATTTAATTCCGACAAAAATCCTCTGAGGGGGCTGCTAATAAGATTCTCATCTTCCAGAGAAGGACACAGAAGCATGGAGTTCTAGAACGCTGAGGTTCCTGTGTCCTACCATGTTCTAGTACCAATTCTCTGACCAACGCTAGTGTGGAATCAAATGCCACAGCTGATGACTGGAGCGCAACATATAGGATGTAAGCATGATAAAATGTTCTTTACAGAGAGATCCAAGATGGAGGCCAATGATACTTCAGTCAGCAAGATAGTGTGAGTGAGTGAAAGAGCGAAAGGAGAGTGTGTGGACATGCGGGGAGTGTGTGTATTTGTGAATGAGGGACAGTTATATTCCACAGGACAGTCGGGGACTGGCGGATCAGATTCCCCTGGCTAGGCAGCCTCTACTACCACTGAAATTTCTCCCAGAGAGGCCGGCTCTGCCACAGAAACTGCACCATCCTAAAGGGGAGAGCAGCTGTGATCAGAAGCCCAGCTTTACCTTTACCTGGGGAGACCTCAGATACCTCCCGGGACCCTACAGCCAGAACACCCAGGGATCAGCTGCCTCAGATGCAAACCCACTCCTGCCTCCCAGGCTGTGGGTGCCTAAAAAGTTTGTCCAGGGGGAGACAAGGTGGTGGCCAAATATGTGAACGGGTCCTGCACCTTCTTATAGAGCATATAGAAAGAAGAGCTGAATCAAATAACATTCATCTGGAATTGCCGAATTAAACACAGCTATCCATGGACAGAAAGGTCAGAGATCGCCTGGAGAGAGGTGGGATCTGCGATCTGGTCTGAAGAGAGAAACATGCACAGCCAGGACTAGAATCTCAGAAGGAGACTGCGCTGCACCAAATCCACGGCCCTTGGAGTCAGTGTAGCTCTCGAATGTGGAAGGGGGTCCACAAGGCTACCGGCAGTTGGGGACTCTAGATCTAAACCCACAGCCATGGGAGACTATGCCCAGAAAGGCAACCTGAAGTTCTATACCAGCTATGCAGTGCCAGAAGGAGAAAGATGCAAGGCGGCACAGTTGCTTTGTCTTTATAACTTCCTTGCTTTTACTTGCTACACCCAGTGCATAGGACCTTTCAATCAAAAACACTCACCGAGACTGCAGGGGAAGGTGGTTTTTGTGGAAACTGGGGAGAAGAATATGGAGAGACAAGCTGGAAACCAGCTCTGGGATGGTCTGTACCTCCAACCCAGTCTTTAGTGTGGCAGGGAAAGGAAGAGTATAAACACCCCCAGGAGCCCTGGGGGACTGGGTTGGTCCTGGAAACTAATACAGAAACACCACCACCCAGGGGCTGTGTCAGAAATAGATGCTTGTGTAAATACAACTGAAGTCAGGCAGAGAAACAAAGGAAGCAGAGTGATCCCACCTGCTTGAAACTAAGGTTGTGGCTGATGACAGAGAAGCGGTGAATTGCTGTGAATTTCAACACTGTGCAGAATACCTGACAGGAAACATGTGCCAGCCAGAATAGTAGAGAGGGGTCTTAAACCAGCCCCCATGGGTCATTGAAACTCTGCTGAAGCAAACAAACTTTACTACTTCACTTTCTTATTTTTTATCTTTTACTTAAGAAACTAGTTTTTTTCTCACTTTATATTAATTTTTTTATTCTTCTTATTATTACTATTATTTTGCCATTTTTGTAAGTTTTATTTTATTTTTACTTATTTATTTTTTTGGATTAGTGTTCTACATTCCATTTTTATTTTTTGTCATTATTTTACTCTATCTCAATCTTTCCTTTATGCCAACACTTTCTTGCTCACTCTTTTCCTTTTCCATCCTGTTTCTCTTCCCCTGTTCCTTCTTTAGTTTTTCTCTATCCTTTATTTTACTCCCTGTTAAAAACTGATCTTACTCATATATCTAATTTCCTCTTCCCTGCTCCAAGTCTATACACACTTTTCTTTTCTCTTTCTTCATTAGCCAAATTTTCCCCTTTCCTTCCTTCCTTCCCTCCTTCCTTTCTTTCTTTCTTTCTTTCTTTCTTTCTTTCTTTCTTTCTTTTTTCTTTCTTTCTTTCTTTCTTTCTTTCTTTCTTTCTTTCTTTCTCTTTCTTTCTTTCTTTCTTTCTTTCTTTCTTTCTTTCTTTCTTTCTTCTTGTTGTTGATGTTTATTTGATTGTTAGTTTTTTTCTGTTTTTATTTTTTTATGCTTCTGTTTTTCTTCTCATTTGTTCGCTTCTTCTACTATTTATTTATTTATTTATTTATTTATTTACTTATTAGTATTTTGTTTTTTACTTTTTTTCTTATGCACTCATTCTCTTTCTACTTCCTCTATACTGAATCGTGGCCATTTCCCCATTCATTCAATTCCTTGACCTTACCTTCTGGAAATAAGCTCTGCCTCTTCAGATTCAGCTTTTCTCATTCTTTTGTGGGTGTTTATTGTTTGCATTTTTTGGATTAGTTGTTGATTTTTTGGAGTTTTCTCCCCGTATACCTATATTTTTCTTCTTTTTTTTCTTCTCTTTCTTTTCTCTCTTATCTTTTTTTCTTTTCTCAATATCATTTTTGCACTCTTTTCTCTCCTCTAATTCTCTTTTCTCTGTTGGTAAACTTTATTTGGGTTATTGGTATTGTGAATACATTCGTGTTTAGTGCCCTCTGTGTTGTGTCTTGTCATGTTGTATTTTGTGTGGTAGAGAGTGAGCTACATAACCAGACACTCTGAGAGGAGTGAAAATAGGGAGACAAAGAAACAGCCCCCATAGGAAAGAAAAGGAGAAATCACTGGAAAAAGAACTAAATGAAATGGAGGCAAACAATTTGTCAGAGAAAGAATTCATAGTAATTATCATAAGGACACTGAAAAGGATGGAATACAAATTCAACAGCATGTGTAAGAACCAAGAGGAAATGAAGAACCAAGAAGAAATGAAGAATGACATAGTTGCAATAAAGAACACAATAGAAAGCATCAGAAGTAGACTAGAAGAAGCTGAGCACTGCATCAGTGAGCTAGAAGACAAGATAGGAAAAAATATCCAAGAAGAGCAGCAACTAGAAAAAAAAAACACTTAAAAAACAGGAGAGCCTAAGGGAGCTCTGGGACAACATGAGATGAAACAACATCTGCATAATAGGGGTCCCAAAAGGAAAGGGAACTGAGCAAAAAATAGAAAACCTGTTTGAAGGAATAATGATAGAAAACTTCCCTGATTTGGGAAGAAAAAACTCACACAAGCCCAAGAAGCTCACATAGTCTCAAACAAGATGAATCCAAAAAGACCAACACCAAGACACATTATAATTAAATTGGCAAACACCAAGGACAAAGTAAGAATCTTAAAGGCTGCCAGAGAGAAACAGAAATTTACCTACAAAGGATCTCCCATCAGACTATCAAATGATTTCTCAACAGAAACACATCAGAAGGGAATGGAATGAAATATACAAAGTTATGCAAAGTAAGGGTCTGAATCCAATAAATTAAAGGTGAAATCAGGAGCTTCACAAACAAAAAATAATTAAATGAGTTTATTATCACCAAATCAGCAATGGAAGAAATGCTAAAGGGACTGCTGTAAAAAGAAGAAATAGGAAGGGAAGAAAGAACACAGGCATAAAGAATAAAAATGGGGACAAACAAGTACCTATCAATAATAACTTTAAATTTAAATGGCTTAAATGCCCCAAACAAAAGACATAGGGTAGCTGAGTGGATAAGAAAACATGATACATATATCTCCTATCTATAGGAGACCCACCTCAGAACAAAGGACTCACATAGACTGATAGTAAAGGGATGGAAAAAAAATTTTTCAGGTGAATGGAAATAAAAAAAAAGCTGGGTAGCAATACTTATATCTGACAAATTAGACCTCAAAGTGAAGGCCATAAAAAGAGATGAGGAAAGCCACTCATAATACTAAAGGGAGCAATTCAACAAGAAGATATAACTCTGATAAACATATATGCACCCAATACAGAAGCACCCAAATACATAAAAAAACTTCTGGAAGATATCAAGGGAGATATCGACAGCAATACAGTTATAGTAGGGGACTTTAATACTCCACTAATACCACTGGATAAATCCTCTAAACAAAAAAATCAGCAAAGAAACATCAATCCTAAATGACTCACCAGACCAGATGGAATTAATTGACATCTTCAGAACATTTCACCCCAAAGCCACAGAATATACATTCTTCTCAAGTGCATATGGATATTGGGACACAGGCAAAGTCTCTTCAAATTTAAGAAGATAGAAATCATATCAAGCATCTTCTCAGACCACAGTGGCAAAAATTAGAATTCAACTACAATAAAAACAATGAAAAAGAAATCAAACACTTGGAGGCTAAATAGCATGCTTTTGGATTGGATTACCAAAGAGATCAAAGAAGAAATAAAAAGCATCATGACAACAAAGGACAATGAAAATACAACAATCCAAAATCTATGGGACACAGTGAAAGCAGTCTTGAGAGGGAAGTTCATAGCTCTACAGGACTACCTAAAAAAAAACTACAAAAAATGGTAATAAGTTATCTAACCCTACAACTCAAATAGATAGAGAGCAACAAGAAAAGCCCAACATAAGCATAAGGAAGGAAATAATAAAGATCAGAGCGGAAATAAATGACATAGAGATAAAAATACACACACACACACACACACACACACACACACACACACACACACACAAAAGATCAACAAAACCAAGAGCTGGTTCTTTGAAAAGATAAACCTCTAGCCAGGCTCACAAAGAAGCAAAGAGAGAGGACTCAAATAAACAAAATCAGAAATGAAATAGGATTCAGTGATGGGCAACCTTTTGAGCTTGGTGTGTCAAACTTCGCCAAAAAACTGAGCATAACTCGGGTAGTGTGTCACTTTGAGGAAAAAACATTATTTCGCAAATGTTTCATCCTCAGGAGCAGCAAATGTTTCATCCTCGGCATGAGGCCGCCTCAGCGGCCACGTGTCATCAGAAATGGCTACGCGTGTCAGTGCTGACAAGCGTGTCATAGGTTCGCCATCACTGAAAAAGGTGAAGTAACATCCGATCCCACAAAAATACAAAGGATTATGAAAAAATACTATGAACAACTCTATTCCAACAAAATAAACAACCTAGATGAAATGGACACATTCTTAGAAAAATACAAGCTCCCAAAACTCAATCAGGAATAATAATAATAATAAAAAATACCTGAATAGGCTGATAACTACCAAAGAAATTGAAGCAATGATCAAAAATCTTCCAACAAACAAAAGCCCTGCTCTGGATGGCTTTACAGGGGAGTTCTACCAAGAATTCAAAGAAAAACTAAAACCTATCCTCCTCTGACTATTCCAAAATATTCAAGAGGAAGGCACACTTCCAAGCTCTTTCTATGAAGCCAGCATTACCCTAATACCAAAACCAGATAAAGACACCACAAAAAAAGAAAATTACAGGCCAATATCCCTCATGAACATATATGCTAAAATCCTCAACAAAATTCTAGCAAATTGGATCCAGCATTACATTAGAAAGATCATACACCATGACCAAGTGGGATTTATTCTGGGGATGCAAGAATGGTACAATATCCACAAATCAATAAATGTGATACATCACATAAACAAATTGAAAGACAAAAATCACATAATCATATCAATCAATGCAAAAAAAAAGCATTTGACAAAATCCAAATGCCTTTCTTGATAAAAACTCTCAGCTAAATGGGAATAGAGGGATCATAACTCAACATAATAAAAGCCTTATATGACAAATCTACTACCAACATCATACTCAATGGGCAAAAACTAAATCAATTTCCCCAAGAAAAGCAACAAGACAGGATGCCCACTTTCACTACTCCTGTTTGATATAGTACTGGAAGTGCTAGCCATAGTGATCAGACAAGAAGAAGAAATAAGGGGCATCCACATTGGAAAAGAAGTAAAACTGTGCTTATTTGCAGATGACATGATATTGTACATAGAAAACCCCAAAGACTCCATCAAAAAAACTACTAGACGTAATAAATGAATTCAACAATGTAGCAGGATACAAAATTAACACCCAGAAATCTATGACGTTTTTATACACCAATATTGAACTCACAGAAAGAGAAACTAAGAAAACAATCCTATTTACCATTACACCAAAAAAATTAAGATACCTAGGAATAAACTTAACTAAAGAGGTAAAAACATGTACTCAGAAAACTACACAACATTGAAAGAAGACATAAATAAATGGAAGAACATATGATGTTTATGGATTGGTAGAATCAACATTATTAAAATATCCATTCTACCCAAAGCAATCTGCAGATTCAATGCAATCCCCATTAAAATACCAATGGCATACACTGAGTGGCTAGATTATTATGATCTCTGAATGCATAATAATCTGGCCACTCAGTGTATGTGTGTGTGTGTGTGTGTGTGTGTGTGTGTGTGTGTGTGTGTGTATACTAGAGGCCCAGTGCATGAATTCGTGCATGGGTGGGGTCTGGGCAGCCTAGCCAGGGGGAGGGGACATGGGCGGTTGGCCGGCCTGCTTGCTGGTCGAACTCCTGGTTGAGGGGACAATTTGCATATTAGCCTTTTATATAGGATATACACTGAGTGGCCAGATTATTATGCGTTCAGAGATCATAATAATCTGGCCACTTAGTGTATTTCAGAGGTATAGAACAAACTCTCTAAAAATTCATCTGCAATAAAAAAAAATAAAAAAAACACCCAAATAGCCATAGCAATCTTGAGAAAGAAGAACAAAGTTGGAGGGATCATTATACCAGGTTATTAAGCTATATTACCAAGTCACGGTTCTCAAAACTGCCTGGTGCTGGCACAAGAACAACATATAGACCAATGGAATAGAACAGAGAACCCAGAAATCAACCCAAGCCATTATGCTCGATTAATATTTGACAAAGGAAGCAAGACCATACAATTGAGTCAAGACAGTCTCTTCAATAAATGGTGCTGGGAAATGTGGTCAGATACATGCAAAAAAAAAAAAAAATGAAACTAGACCACCAACTTACACCATACACAAAAACAAACTCAAAATGGCTAAAGGATTTAAATGTAAGACAGGAAACCATAAAAGTCCTACAAGACTCCATAGGCAGCAAAATATCAGACATATGTCATAGCAATATCTTTACTGACACAGCTCCTTGGACAATGGAGACTTAGGAGAAAATAAACAAATGGGACTAAATCAAAATAAAAAGCTTCTGCACAGCACAAAACAAACAAACAAACAAACAAAAAACCCCATCAACAAAACAACAAGAAAGCCCACTGCATGGGAGAACACATTTGCCAATGCTATTTCAGATAAGCGTTTAATCTCCAAATTTACAGAGAACTCATACAACTTAACAAAAGGAAGATAAATGATCCAATCAAAACATGGGCAAAGGACCTAAATAGACACTTTTCAAAAGAGGACATACAGAAGGCCAAGAGACATATGAAAACATGCTCAATGTCACTAATCATCTGAGAGATGCAAATCAAAACAAAAATGAGATACCATCTCACATCTGTCAGAATGGCCATCATCAACAAATCAACAAATGACAAGTGCTGGGGAGGATTCGGAGAAAAAGGAACCCTCTTGCACTGCTGGTGGGAATGCAAACTGGTGCAGCCACTGTGGAAGACAGTATGGAGTTTCCTCAGAAAGTTAAAAATGGAACTCCCATTTGACCCAGGAATCCCACTTCTAGGAATATATCCCAAGAAATCAGAAACACCGATCAGAAAGGATATATGCGCCCCTATGTTCATAACAGCACAATTTACAATAGCTAAGGTTTGGAAACAGCCTAAGTACCCATAAGCATATTAGTGGATTAGAAAACTGTGGTACATCTACACAATGGAATTCTATGCTGCTATAAAAAAGAAGGAACTTTTACCATTTGCAGCAACCCTGGATGGAACTGGAGAGCATTATGCTAAGCGAAATAAGCCAGTCAGAGAAAGATTAATATCACATGATCTTACTCATATGTGGGATATAATGATCAACATAAACTGATGAACAAAAATAGATCCAGAGACAAATGGCAGAGGAGATGGAAGGGGGTTAGAGATCAACCAAAGGACTTATATGCATGCATATTAGCATAACCAATGGATAGGGACACCGGAGCAGTGGGAGCTTGCCCTTGGAGGTGGGAATGGCCAGCGGGGAGGTCAATCAGGGAAAGGAGACATATATAAAACTTTAATAAAAAATGTTCTTTACTTACTATCCACCACTTGGTTCTTCTTTAAAAAGTCTTCAATGGCTTGTCCTTGCTATTATTTGCTTTTTATTCAGATTTTATTCCACTTGATTTGGGCTACAGAAGCTGTACATATTCTTTGGAAATAGCTCTTTCTGTCAGCAATGCTAACAGCCAAGCAATGTGGTACATTTGTATGCGTTGTGCTGACATTGAGAAATGGGGCCCTTTCATTCCCTTCTCTATCCTGGTTACTTATTTCAAGTAGATTTCCCTGTGTGGAAATTAGTTTCAATATTTATTTAGAACTTGACACTCAATTATTGTGTTCAGAAATCTGCAAGTGTACATATGTGGGTAAGGAGCTCAGTTTCTTTACGTCACTGCAAAGAAAACCTCCCAAACATACATTTAAATATATATATATATATATATATATATATATATATATATATATATATATATATTAGAATAATATTAAACCTCAATGAACACTTTGTACATTGGTAAGGTGTGGATGGTTATGTTTCTCTTGACTGTCTGTTTCCCATGTAGTTAGAGCATGTGAGAATCAGAACCATCATCATCAAAGTTAGAGGGCAAGGTGCAGTAAGGTCTGCCACTTCTCTAAACACTAGCCATGGCCTGGAGTTCTGGGAGTTGCGTTATCATGGGCCACCCATTCTGGAGTGATTACATTAATGTTTTAGTCACAATAACCCCCTGACTCAAGTTACACTCCTGGGATTTTTGCCCTTTATTGAGCAGGTGATACAAATAAAATTCAAATCTGTCTGTTCAGAAGAGGTTGACCCTGCTTGTTAAATTTAAGGCATTGATGGTGCTCAATGCAAGACAGTTTCTCGGTCTATATATTTTCATGTGATTGCGAATAATTCATTTGCTGTTAAATCCTTAGTGCTCGATGTTCTTTACAGAGAGAGTTCAACAAGAATAAACATATGGTGCCATATGCTCTGAATTTTTTGAGTAGTGTTAATTTAAAATACTCTGCTCCATGGTCCCAAAAGTGCTCTGAACTTCAGAAACCACTTGTCCTGATCTTGGGTTTTGAAACTATAACAATCACAGTCAATAATCAAGAAAATATATACAGTTTCCCACCAAAAATAAGGCTATCGTGTTAAAGATGGTTCTGTACTATGCCCTTGACTGATTTATATAAAATATAACCCCTTACATTGATTGAGGATTTATGGGTGTTAGTAATTGTGATAAATGCTGTGACCATCTTTATCTCATGTAATCCTTAAGGTATCCCTATGCGATTGGTACTATTATTTCCCCTGCTTTACGGATAAGAAGATGCAGCCTGGAGATATTAAGTCCCTTGCCCAAGGTCACACAGCTAAACCATGTTTGAACCTTAATAGAAACTTCAGAATCCTGGATTTTAACCACTTCACCAAACTGCATTTCTACAAGAACTTGGGTAGTTTATCATCTCTTTTATTGTTTTCAGTTCCTGAATTTAAGAGATTATTTTCTTCTCTCTTGCAAATTGTATCTTTCTCCTTCTGGAAACTTCTGTCTTGCTAACATGGCAACCCCGCCAGTGCCCATTAGAAACTCTTACCTGTTACTTGGTGTCTCTATTATTTCCCCCCATTTCCTTCCTGCTCTGGGTTTGACACATGCAGAGGGTAAGACACTTAAGTAGGCTGGTTTGTGTTGAAAGAGTAGTACAGGTCTGCCTAAGCACCTTACCATGCAAGTTTCAACTCAACCTTCATAGAAGAGATAAGAGGTGATGAATTTGAACACACACTCCACTGGTAGATCTTAGATGGTTTCTATGGAAGCATAATCTGAAAAAGACTCCCACAATAAACCCTTTGTAGACTTTTCTCTGCTGTATGTAGTTCCTGAGAAAGAGTCATACTGACTAGGTGGAGGATGTCATCCTCTAAGGACACATGTGAGGCTCATCAAGAAGAGCAGATATGTACACAAGTCTATGCACAGTGTATTATTATCATTCTTAGTTGTAGACTTTTCCTTTTAAGGTTGAAATGTGTGTTGTTACTTAAGAGGTTTTAATTCATCTTTGCCTTAAGAGGCAGCTTCCTCAAAGTATCTTTTTGCAAGAATGGAGGTCATTTTCTGTATTTATGTGACACCCAAACTATGTTGGAGAATGCTTGAATCCTGAAAGACTCATAAGTTCCCTTAAAGAAGAGCTATTGTTGTTGTACTGATATTAACTGAAAACCAAATCACTCTGCAAGGAAGGGAGAGACAGGATGATGGAGATCAAAGACATATAAGCTCATCTAAACCCCTATATTTTCCAAATAAAGAGACTGAGCCCCAATAGCAGTTATCCATGGCTGGAAAATGCATTGTCTATATCAGAGAGAGGTCTAGAATTTAGATATTCTAACTCCTAGGCCAATAGCAACCTTTACCACTACTCCCACTCCCACCACAGAACTAAATCTTACTATTTATTCATTCATTCATGCACGTATGCATTCATTCATTCAATTTTATTATCTACAGGCTAACACAAGTCAGAAAACCTAAAAAACTTGGACTCTTTGTTCTCCATCACTCCATATTTTCTGCTACTAAATATTGAAAATTCTATATCCTAACCACCTCTGAAATCGACCTCTGACTATCATTTCTGCTATTATCTTATTTTACACACTGATTACCTTCTAAACAGATTAGCAATAACCTACTCTAAAATTCCCATTCTTTAAATATGCAACAAAATGCATTGGGAGGCTTCTCTGAGCCAGGGAACTGCCAAGCACTGGGGACCCATAGTGAGCAGAATTCATGTCCAGCACAAAGGTGCTGACATTCCAGTTGGAGAGAAAGATGTCTTCCATACAGTGGGTTAAGGAGCTCTTTGGAAACAAACAGAAGGTTCTATGGGTGCACATAAAAGGGAGATCTGACTGAATCTTAAGCGGTCTGAGCGGGCTCCTGAGAAAAGGAGACAGCTGAGATGCATATGTCAAGCATTCTATAGCAAGATAGGGACAAGGAAGGGTGTTCCAGGAAAGAGAAACAGCCTGCACTATGGCCAGAAAGTTGAGAGAAAATGGCATGTAATCCTGCATGGGAAAATTGGGAAAGGGTGAGAAAGAGGCTGGAGAAGCAAGCAGGGGTTATCATCTAAAGGTATCTTAAGGCATCCACTGAGGAGAGGACAATCTTTCCCACTTCCTTAGTTGGGAAGAATTTACTACTCTTTTAAGACAGATGCTGATGTCAAAACCAGAGCTTCTTTACTGCCCCAAACAGAATCACAACCAAGTTTCTATTTTCAAGTCTCATTGAAAACAATTACTTTAATATTTCAATTCCCCTAACATTCAAAACAATGTCTTCCATAGCTGATAACGCTGCAGTGTATAATTGAAATTTGTTAAAATTTAAAACACCTTCACAGAAATATCCAGAATAATGTTTGACCAAATATCTGGGCATTGTGGTCCAGCCACTTTGACACATAAAATTAACCATCCCAGGAAGGCAGAAGGTTGGAAAGATATGTTTATTCATCTGCCTGTTTCTTTCCAACACACACATTACGTCTTATCCCACATGTGGATGTGAGTAATTGGCTCTGCTTGGGCTGCATGGAAATTTGCTGGAACTCTGAGGCTGCCCATGGTAACCAGGTAATATGGTTGGCGAGATGGTAGTGAAGTGTAGGAGACCAGGCCTCCGGAGGCTGAGCGTTTTATTTCCCTGCTTAGAGTCAGGGTTGCCATTTGCTGGGAATATGAGCGAGCACACTGCTACTCTGGAAGAAGCTCATGTTTCCTTTCTCTTTCTAAAGGAAACATGAGCTGAGAGGACCTGGGTCTACCAATTCCGTTAACAATCTGTATTTACCGTCTTATTCTAACTACAGAGGTCCTTATGTATGACACACCAATAGACAGATGAACACAGATGAATGCATTCTCTTTCTGTCCCTTGCTTTAGAGATTGAGAAACTCTTCCCAGCATCCCCCTCGCCTTGACAGAAATCACTAGGAAAGACCCATTTATGGACCAGCCTCTAGTCTCACATGGTCATGGAGACCAATGGCACTTTATACCATGTAATGTGACCAGATCTAATTTAGGAGTAAACAGCTGGGCAGCATCCACATGCAGTTTTGGGGATTGGGAATGAAAGATCATTCCATACAGTTTAAAGTTCAAAGAAAATTAAGGTGGGTGGAATGAGTTAGAATTTTGCAATCTGGTATTGGCCTGGACTAGAAGAGAGCTGACCTGGGGCATGCAATATTTCTGTAAACAGGTCTTCACATGCTTCTTTTGACCCATTTGTTTTCCTTTTAAACACACACACACACACACACACACACACACACACACAGAGAGATCTGTATGTGTGTGCATACATATGTGCATGTATGTACATATATAATTAACTTCTTTTCCCATATGCCCCTTCCCACCCCTTCACCTTTCTTACATCACACATGTGTGAGGTTTTATGGGCAGAGAGAAGAGTATGAGTCAGCACTTTTCTCTGGATATTGGCAATATTAATAAAGCCTGGCATTTACTGAGGGCTAACTGTGTACTGTGCTAAGAGTTTCACACACATACTCTTCTTTTATCTTCACAAACAAAACTGTGGAGTAAATACTATGTTTATGCATTCTCCATTATTAATTCTTCAGAGAGTATCTCAATCTCCTAATTTTGACCTTACTTATACTTATTTTTATTTTATTTTTTGTTAACCCTCACCCAAAAATATTTATCCATTGATCTTTTAGAGCAGGGGTCCTCAAACTTTTTAAACCGGGGCCAGTTCACTGTCCCTCAGACCGTTGGAGGGCCGGACTATAGTTTAAAAAAAAACTATGAACGAATTCCTATGCACACTGCACATATCTTATTTTGAAGTAATAAAACAAAACGGCAAAAACACCCACATGTGGCCCGCGGGCCGTAATTTGAGGACGCCTGTTTTAGAGCGTGGAAGAGAAAGGGAAAGACAGAGAGAAACATCAATGTGAGAGAAACATATTGATTGCTTGCCTCCTGCATGTGCCTTGACCAGGGCCTGGGCCGGGGAGGAGCCTGCAACCAAGGTACATGTCCTTGGCGGAATCAGACCTGGGACCCTGCGGTCTGCAGGCTGACGCTCTGTCCACTGAGCCAAACCGGCTAGGCCTCTTTTTTACTTAATTATGAAATAGACTTTATTTTGGCTTTTATTTTCTCCTTCACTCTTTAGACCATATATCTTTTTAGTTCATTCCATATTTCAAATAATCATGGATTGAAACAGAAAATGAGACCCTGTGTTCCTTCCCCACCCTCTAAAAATCAGAGGAACATTGAACCAGTTAGGTTCTAAAAATTTTGACGTCTGATTCAATTAAAAAATATCCATCCAGCCTCATCAAATTAAAATTATTTTCAAATAATGAGTTTCAACTCTGTCAGATTTAATTCTTGTCAATTCTTTGAGTGACACTGAATATCCTGGTTTCACCTGAAAATGAACATTAATTCTAACTCCTAGTGGCATCTTTTAGAGTAGACTTTCTGAGGGTTTTTTTAAAAATTTGTTTTATTGTTGACAGTATTACAAATGTCCCCCAATTCTTTCCTCCCTTTATCCCCCTCCTTCTTACCCCTTCCCCACCCCAAGCCTTCACCACACTATTGTATGTGTCTATTGGTTATACATATATGTATATGAGTTTTTGGTTAATCTCTTCTTATCTCCTCCTCCCCTCCCCTCTGAGATATGTCAGTCTGTTCCATGCCTCCATGTCTCTGGACCTATTTTGTTCTGAAATTTGTTGCTCATCCTTAATTGTCAAGATCAGCTGATGATTTAAAGCCCCTGAGCTATTATGGGAAGACCAAAATGAGATAAGTATGAACCAAGGACTCTGAATTCTCACCACTTTATAGGGTGAATCAATTTATAAAATTCAGGTGGAAACTTTGGGCTCACGCCAGGCAAATTCAGTAAGAAAAATCTCTGAGAAGCTTTCTTTCAGATATAACCTGTACCATTGAACTCAGACAGGACTGATATTTGTAACTGTCAGGGGCCGGGGATGGGCTGGCTCTGGCAAGGAGTACAATATACTTTCCAGACATTATCTCATTCTGTCATGGACAGTGTTGGATATTATTTCCGTTTATCAAGGGGATAAACGAGGTATATAAAGGCCAAGTGACCTGTGCTAGGACATTGGTGTCCAGTCTACTGTAGCAAAACTAACCCAAGAATTGAGGTGATTCTCTCAGTAATTCAAGTTAGGCAGTGGCTCTGTTAATATTATTTTGGAGAAAATTTACTTTTTTCTTTTCTTGTTAACAGATCAAAACTGGCAGATCTCTGAATGTGGTCTCCCTGAATATCAAGGGAATTTAAGAGAGCTTGAGGGCCCCAAACTATAATTACATTGTAAAATAAACAAGCAGGTCCATAATACCCTTTATTTTAAATACCTCTACACCTACAGCTACTAGTAGCTTCCATTTACTGAGTGTTTTCTATAGTAATATTGATTAAGACATTTATTCACTTATACTAAGAAAATACATTATTACAGGCTCATAAAAAAAAAAGTAATTGCAAGTAGAATTCTTTGGTGCCTTATGCTTGCTGGTTATTTTGCCCTGAAGACCTTCCCCTCATCTCCATCTGTTGAAATATCACCTTTCTTTCAAGGGCCATTCCTGAAAATTTTACTCCAGTGAAAACTTTTCAAATGACCTCATTCTTCCCAGAATTCCCATTGCATTGTATACCTCCCACATCACTTGCTTGTGTTTATCTAGCTTTCCATTCTAGAAAGTAAGCTTCCAGGTAATAGCTCTCAGGTATATTTTATTATTTATTTATTTATTTATTTATTTATTTTTAATTTATCTTTATTGTTGAAAGTATTACAGATGTCCTCCTTTTTCCCCCATTAACCCCCCCCCAACCCTGCACCCAACTTCCTGTAGGCCTTCACCATACTGTCTATGTCCATGGGTTATGCATATATGCATATAAGTTCTTTTTTTTTTTATTTCTTGACACAAGGTGTCATAGGTAAAGTATTTGTGCCATAATAAGAAATATGTATTTGGTCTCTGCCCCTGGTTCCTGAAAGAGAGCTCCTAAATCCCTTAGAATTTTCTAGGTAACAGGAGTGTCTTTTGTTTTTTGTTTTTGTTTTATTGATTTCAGAGAGGAAGGGAGAGGGAGAGAGAGCTATAGACATCAATGATGAGAAATAATCATTGACTGGCTGCCTTCTGCAAACCCCCTACTGGGGATCGAGCCCGATTCCCAAGCATGTGCCCTGACCAGGAACCAAACCATGACCTCCTGGTTCACATGTCGATGCTCAACCACTGAGCCATGCTGGCCAGGTAAGTGTCTTTTGTTTTAATGAGAAGATACTGGGTAGGCTCCTGGATAGTGTAAGAATAGGGACGGGTCACCAGAAAAAGGAAGCCATGATTAGAAGCTGGAATGTCAGATCCATCCCCTATCCTCCAAGAAGGGGAGAGGAGCTGGAGATGAAGTTAATAACTGATCATGTCTGCATATGAAGCCCCCATAAAAATCCATCAATTATTGGCTCAGAGAGCTTCCAAGCTGGTGAACACATGGAGGTGCTGGCACATCAGAGAGGACATGGAAAATCCATCCCCTCCCCCATACATTGCCCTATGCATCTCTTCCATTTGGTTGCTCCTGAGTTGTATCTTTTGAAATAAACTGGGAGACATAACTAAGCATTTCCCTGAGCTCTGTGAGCCTTTCTATCAAATTATCAAGCACAAGGAGGGAGTCATGGGAACTCCTAACTTATTCACCCACAAGTACAGGAGATTGGGACTTATAACTGGCATCTTAAGTGTGTGTGGGGGGGTAATTCTTGTGGGACTGAGCCCTTAACCTGGGTAGTTAGTGTCCTAATTAAATGGTAGGACACCCAGTTGGTGTTTGGAGAGTTGGAGAATTGGTTGGTGTGACACTCAGTGTCAGAAGTGCTCGGTTGGTAGAGAAAAACAGTGTTTTCATTTGGTACTAATAATCTAGCTATGAATTAGTGAAATGAAATCTCAGAGTTGGAAGGAAACATAGAGTTCATGTAGCTCAGCTTCTTATTCAATGTGGAAGTGACCTCTATGGCATCTCTGAGGAGGCAGAGATGGTCAGCTGTTCTTCTCTTCCTTGGAGTTGCCATTGGCAGGAGGCCTTCCAGCAAGGACTATGTTTCCTACATTTCCCTACCTCTCTTGCATCCAGACATATGTAGTCATGTCAAGCTCTTGTTAGTGGATGTGCACGGAACTAATATCTTTAAAAAGCACTTGCATTTTCTCCACTTTTTCCCCTCCTCTCTGTTGGAATATAGGTAGAGTTCTAGAGGCCAGTGCAGCAATATGCAGAAGCCTGGCATCCTAGTCACCACATGGAAGAAAGGACTAGCTAATCAGGCACACCAGCACCAGGCAAAAAAGAAACTTCCTTTATGCTGAGCCACTGAAATGTAGGGGGTTATTTGTTGTAGCATTATCTTAACTTTATTAATTACTTTCTTTGATGGAGAGTTTACTGTGCCAACTCTCACTGTTATGAAAACCTTACTCATTGTCTTAGTCAGCTCAGGTGTTATAACAAGTACCATTGACTGGTGGCTTAAACAACAAACATTGATTTCTTACAGTGCTGGAGGCTGGGAAGTCTGAGACCAGAGTGCCAGTGGGGTCGAGTTCCGGGTGAAGAACCTCTTCCTCATTTACAAATGGCTGTCTTCATGTCCTCATATCGCAGAGAGCAGAACAAGAAACCAGTTCTCTCCAGTCTCTTCTTAGAAGGGCACTAATCCCATCATGAAGGCTCCGCCCTCATGACCTGATCACCTCCCAAAGGCCCCAAGGGGGGACGCAAACATGCAATCTGTGATGGTTAATTTTATGTGGTCACATTTCCTCATCTCCTTTTTGGGAATATGAGAAATCACCATCATTTCTGCTTCTTTCTGCCAACAGAAAACTCTAGTAAATTTGCTAGCTCAGTTTGTGTTTTTTTTCTATGGGAATATATAAATCACCCTTTCTTTACTAAAACTCTGTTCTGTTGTCCTGAGTCTTACCGCAGTTGGGCACTTACAGCCTATGAAAATGCTCAGGATTAACTAAGGAGAAATGAGCAGTTTTGAAAGGATTGCAGAACACAGAAAAGAATCAGAAGTGTATGACTTTCAATGGTGGGACTGAAAGAGGTGTCCCAGGCTACCTAGTTTAACTCCTTTATTTTACAAATTAGAGAAAGATAATGCAGCTTCCCAGAGAAGCAGGGCTTAGATGATCTGATGCCATATTTAGAGGTTTCTACACAAAGTGCTTGTTGAGGCTGTTCAGGAGCCTGTTGGGAACTACAGAAATGTACCAGGTTTCCATAAGATGAGCCAGTCAACCAACTAGGAAATATTTACTGAGCACTTTGCGCCTATGCTATGTCCCAGGAATGGAATAGTGACAAGGAATGCCATGGCACCAAATAAGTTTTACAGTCCACTGGGGAATATAAACAGCAAATAAATATTTGCCAACTTACTACATGTTAAGGAAAGCACTGTCTTAAGGGGGCATAAATATGGGAGCAAGCCTAAATATTCCACAAGTCCCGTTCATGCTTGACTCCCATCTCCATTCCAATTTTGGACCAGGAGCTATGTTTACTTTCCAGGAGGATACTGCCCTTTGCAGGCAGTGCGTAGGAGGGGGCATGTAATTTATCTGATACGTGGCCTTCTGAGATAGTATGGTTAGGCCCATTTGGTAGAACAAGAAAGTAAGGTTAGGAAATTTAAAATGGTTTGTCTCAGGTCATGCAAACATGGAAGTAGAGAAGAGTCATGTTGCATGAGCGGGAAATAGAGACAGAGACCGTTTTTCTGTGGCTGCAGTGGAGTGCTGGGAGCAGGGAGTGGCAGGAATGTGCCTTCCAGAACCTGAAACCACCTCCTCTTCCGAGATGGTGGGTAGGTCCAGCCTCAGGCAGATAGTGGGCTACATAGATAGTTCCGTCTTCTGAGCTCTGAACTGCCGGGCAGCAGGTCAGGCACCTGATGCCACAGCTCTCTTTAGAGCCCCAGGCTTCTTCTCTGACAGATCCACTCCTCACCTCCTTCAGGGCCACTCCCAGCAGAATAGCCCTGACTGAAGAGAGAGTATCTGCAGTCAGGAATTGGGGAATGCGGGATGAGGAGGCCCTGACACTTTCCCAGCATCAGGCTTGGTCTTAGGTAACTTTATAAATTTATTGTATTCTTTAAAAAAATTGACTTTAGAGAGAGGAACAGAGAGAGGAGAGAGAGAGAGGGAGAGAGAGAGGGAGAGAGAGAGAGAGATAGAGAGAGAGAGAGAGAGAGAGAGAGAGAGAGAGAGAGAGAGATCAATTGGGTGCCTCTCAAATGTGCCCCAAACTGGCATTAAACCCAAAACCTGAGTGTGTGGCCTGACTGGGAATCGAACACACCATCTTTTGGTATTCAGGATGACACTCAAACCAACTGAGACACAACGGCCAGGGCAGTAACTTCTTTAAAAATTATTTTTCTAACCTAGTTGAGGTATAGTTGACAATTAAAAATTGTATATATTTAACATGTACAAAGTGATATTTTGATATGTGTACACATGATGAAACAGTCATGACTGTCAAGCTAATTAATATATCCATCACTTCACATAGTTACCATTGTGGCTGTGTGGTGAGAACACTTAAGGTCTACTCTCTTTACAGGTTTCAAGTACACAGTACAGTACAGTATTTTATCGTCATAATGTTGGATATCAGATTTCTGGACCTTATTTATTTTGTGTAACTGAAAGTTTGGAAGGCAGTTTTTTCTTATAAATTTTTTTTTCTATTGTGGCAAAATACATATAACATAAAATTTACTATCTTAGCCATTTCTAAGTGCAGAGTTTAGTAATGTTGTGGAACCATCACCACCATTCATCTCTATAACCCTTTCATCTTGTAAAACCCACAGTCTATACCCATCTTATATAATAAAAGGCTAATATGCAAATTGTCTCCTTGGGAGTTCTATTGGGAGTTCGGCCGCTCACTATGACATGCGCTGATGACCAGGGGGCGGCGTGGAATGAAGAAGGCCCCGCCGGTAGCCAGCAGCCAGGGGGGAAGGAAGGCCCCAATCAGCCCTGATTGCCCCTGATTGCAGGCCAGGCCTAGGGACCCTACCCGTGCATGAATTTCGTGCATCGGGCCTCTAGTTAAACAATAACTCTTTTTTAAAAAATATATATTTGTTGATTTTAGAGAGGAAGGGCGAGGGTGAAAGAGATAGAAACATCAATGATGAGAGAGAATCATTGATCAGCTGCCTCTTGCATGTCCCCTACTGGGGATGGAGCCTGCAACTGGGGCATGTGCCCTTGGCTGGAATTGAACCCGGGGGCCTTCAGTCTGCAGGCCAATGCTCTATCCACTAAGCCAAACCTGTGAGGGCAACAATAACGCTTGAGGACTGTTTTGAACATGAATATAGGACTATTAATAAACAGGTGATGGTTCGTTTGCATCTTTGAAAGATATGAATGCACAGCAAAAAGAAGCAAACATCTCTTTTCTTCCTATCTTGTCCAGAAGTCAAGGTTTCTGCTCTCTTGTTTTTCCTTCATAATTATTCTTGACTAGTGACATTTATTCCTGATTGGTGACATTTATTGAATCCCCACCATGTGTTGTCCTCTAGGCTTATAATGTATAAGAATTATCCTCAGGAAAAAAACAGGAGAGAAGATGCTACATGGTGCAGCATTGTAGAAATAATAAAGTAAATAAATGAGAAGGATCTAGACCACTGTTATTTCAGAAAGATGAGAGGTTAAAACCTGCAACTTCTGAACAGCTGTCTGCTTAAGGCTGAGTCCCTTTGTGGTTTAGTTTAGATGGATATGAAGAGTATTTGTTGGTAATGAGGATGGTCCTTCTTTTTTTTTTTTTTTGCTATCCTCTTTATTGATATACAATTATATAACATAAAATTCACCATTTTAAAGTGTACAGTTTTTATACTTTTCACATTTTAAGTGTACACTAAAGTGTTTTTTAGTGAACACACTAAAAAACACTTTAGTGTTTTAAAATCATGTTGTAAAATCATCACCACTATCTAATTCCAGAAGATTCCCATCTCCCAAAAAGAAACCCCACGTCCATTAGCAGTCACTTCCAATTCTTCCCTTCTCCCATGCCCTGGCAACCACTAACCTACTTTCTACCTCTATGGATTTGTCTATTCTAGACACTTAATGTGAGTGTAATAATACAATGTGTAGCCTTTATTATTATTGTTACTGGCAATAAACATCTCTCTTGTGCCTTAAGTGTACTTGCCTAATAAACAAAATTAAACTCAAAGAAATAACATTCCTTTCCTAAAGAATTCATTCCATTTTCTTCCTGCATCCAAGATACCTTCTCTGGAGCCTCATCGCTCAGGTTTTGAGGCGGCTGATTGTAGCGCACGAGGCATTTCCATGATAACTAGCCACTTCACAGGCATCTAGCTTATGGAGTAGAACATTTGTATTGTTTATGGGAGCATTTAGGTTAAAGGGAGACAAATTATATTGACTCCTAGCCAGCTTTGTTGCCCACCCAGGATGGTAGCTGGGGACGGAGCCTGAACAGCATCAACGTCTAGGCGTGGGAAGAGACTTGAGTTTCCCTTGATTGGCTTCCAGGGAGAAAGCTGAGATTGCTTCCAGCATTATTTGGTTCTAGCTGAACATTACACCTTGTTAGGCTTTTAAAAAAATAAAGTAGTTATACTCTTGTTAGGGAGTGGAGAGGTGGCCACCTGCAAACTGGAAGACCGGGCTTGGTGTCAGATCGTCTGAGTCCTCAGCAATTTGAGCCCCAGTTTTTTAAAAAAATGTCTGAATTGGCAAAAGTAATATATTTTTGCTTGTATTGTAGGGTATTTTTGAGTGGAAAAATTTAAAAATGTATATGTATATTTATAATTTGAAAATATCACATCAATATTGTGATTACTGTAATTATTCCTGCAGTCTCCGGGCCATGACTCCTTTTAGCTCCTGTAGCAGAGAATTAGGCTAGATAATTTTTCATATATACAGCCTTACTCAAGTAAAAGGGACAATTGGTGTTTTTCTTATTTCCTTAATTCCCACAGAAGCTTGAAGAATGACCTGCATTACAGATGTGTATAATGTCTAGAAAGTGTGTGTGTGTGTGTGTGTGTGTGTGTGTGTGTGTGTGTGTGTGTGTGTGCAGGCACATGCTCAGCGGAGAAGGAAAGGAGGGAAAGAACATCACTGAATGGCTACTATGGAACTCCGCTCAGTGACATTTAGCAAATTGTGGGGATTTGTCCGACCCCTTTTGGTTCAGCATTTGCGATCCGCCTGGGATGGTCCTGATTGCCCGGGTCAGTGAGACAGATGCAGAAATGAGAATTAGTAAGTAATTTCTCCTCACCTCCTTAGTTGTCTCATGTATAAGATGGGCTCTGAGGTCCATTCAGCTCTAAACTTTCATGCTCTAATGATTTTGTAATTTCCAACTGTAGATAGAGAAACTGCACATAATTTACTCCAATTCTCTAATCCTGAGTCTTAGAAAAGCTGTTATATATGTGTGTTAGGATGTTTTCAAATATAAGTAAAGAATATTTTTCTAAAAGTGGCCTAAAGTTTTAGGATACTTATTTCTAACTAGACGTGAATTCCAGGCAGGCAGTTCTCGTGTTGGTTCAGTGGTTCAGTGGCTTGCTCATGTCCTCAAGGACCTAGGCTCAGCTCATCTTTCTCAGCTGCTAACAGGAGATTTATTATGAGGAAGTGGATCACACAACTATGGAGGCTGAGAAGTCCGTACATTTGCTGTCTGCAAACAGAGACCCAGGAAAGCTCGTGGTGCAGTTCAGTCTGATTCCAAAAGAGCCCTTGGTCCAAGGGCTAGAGAAGAGAGCTGAGATGTTAAGGGAGATGAGATGTCCCACTCAGGGAAGTGGGAAGAAAAGGACAAATTCCATATTCCCTGCTTTTTGTTCTATTCAGGTCCTCAATAGATGGGAGGAAGCCCAACCACATTGGTGAGGCTAATCTACTGAATTCACCATTCAAATGTTAATCTCATCCAGAAACAGCCTCACAGACACACACCCAGAATACTGTTATATCTGGGTATCATGTAGCCAGTCAAGATGACACTAAGATTACCATCACATAGACTCCTGGTGGTTGTCGTTATTGTTGGTTGCCATTGACATCATCATTTATGCTTAACTCAACTTTCTGTACTTCTTTCTGCACTTTTAAAACTGCCAGAGGGAAGCTCACCTATTTTACAGACTTGAAGAAGAGAAGCAGATCTATGGGAATAGAAAATAAGAAGGGACCTATTCATAAAATATTACCTCTCTTGAGAACTCTAATTATTTGTTTAAACTAACATCGTCTTCGTTCTTTTGGAGACCTCGGTACTTCAGTGAATGATAATGTGCTTGGGTTTCCATAAGCACATTGAACATTACACCTTTGAGGCTCACATGATATTTTTATATGCTGATAGCTATAATCAAGGCTTGGGGATTACTTAGCTAAGAAATGATGATCCATCACCATGGAAATGCAAACAGAACCTTAATTCATCACTTTGCTAATGGTTCTTCCCCACTACATTCATCTGCCTCCCTTCCATCTTTTCCCCTAATAAATATGCTACATTGTTTTATGACCTCTCTTTTGAGTGTTAATATAAGAAGAGAGTTATTATGGTCCCTATTACACAGAGGCATGATGGAACGAAGGACTTGCTGGAGATTACATTTTCCTATCATTGTGTAAGTCTTCCAGATGGATTCATGCCAGTTCTTTCTCCCATTCTCAGCCCAAATCCCTTCCTTTGGAACTTTCAATTTCCTTTTATGTTCAGAATAAACCCCCTGTTCATGTGTTTATACTCTGAATTGGCAATCCAGCATTCTCTCCCAAATGGGTGCCCTTGATGTCAACATAAGAAAAATAAAAGGGCAAGACAAAGTCCTTTATTTACGCCATTTTATAGTTAAGATGGAAACTAAAGACCATTAGCTTAGTGGAGACAGTAATCGTATAAGCACAGCTATATGACCATGGGTGAGATTTACTCTGAAGCACAGTGAAGTTTAGGCTAACACCTGATTTAATGTTTTGATTTTTCTTTCTCTGATATCTGATATTGTTTTATTACATGAATGGGTTAGCTCAGAATGCCATAACACAGTACCCCAGACTGAGGCTTAAACAATAGACATTTATTGTCTCATACTTTTAGAAGCTGGATTAAGGTGTTGGCAGGGTTAGTTTTTTCTGAATCCCTCTCCTTGGCCTGTAAATGGCCGTCTTCATGCTGT
The DNA here is from genome assembly GCF_951640355.1 of Cnephaeus nilssonii. Taxonomy (NCBI): domain Eukaryota; kingdom Metazoa; phylum Chordata; class Mammalia; order Chiroptera; family Vespertilionidae; genus Cnephaeus; species Cnephaeus nilssonii. The sequence continues at coordinate 31,635,200 of NC_137072.1, read as the reverse complement.
GTCCTAATCTCTTTTTATAAGGACACCAGTCATAGTGGATTAGGTTCCACCCACTTTCCTCATTTTAACTTAATTACCTGTTTAAATTGCCTTTCTCCAAATACAGTTACATTCTGAGGAGGTGAGGACTTCAACATATGAATTTTGAGCGGGACACTGTTCAGCCCCTAACAATGGACTTGGTGCTTACAAAGTTTGGGGAAATTCTGAAAGGAGAGGAGAATGACATAAGCTATATAGCCCAGTCAGATGATCAGAAACATCGATATTGTTACAAAGGTAATGCCTATAGCGTCCATGGTCTTAGAAAGAAAGGAAGTTTTCATAGAGATAAATTCAACAGATTTTTAAAACTTCCTAGCCAGCTAATAAGAAAATGTATTAGATTTACATAGTAAGAATTTTAGAATTTAGGAGATTTGAGATCTTGTGTATATACTTTTTTAAAGGCACCTCCAACTCATATCTGTTGAGTACTGTCCACACAGAGGAAAGAAGAAAGAGAGGTGGGTTCTGGGAATGTCCTGGTGATTGCTCTGAGAGGCAGGCAGTCTCTGAGGTCCCCAATACCCTGGACTCTGTGAAAGAGAATAGAGGTGAGCAAGTCAAATAAAGGCAAAAAGAAAAAGTGCAACAAAGAATGAGGCTGAAGTCCTCTGGGATATAGATTGCAACTCAATATTTCATTAGATTAGCCAGCATCTTTCTCTACAAATGACCCAGTTCCATCTGATGGGGGCTTCTCTTTCCTAACTTCCATAGAAACAGAAGTTGTTGTTGTTTTTTTAGAACAATAGGTGGAATTCACTCCTCAAAAGTTGATATTAGCATCATTTTAGCCAGATTGCTGCTATTCAATGAAGTTAAGAACTTTCGAGTCCTCGTGTCTGGTATGAGGTTTGCTGTCAGTATCTCAGCACTGTGCCCAGCACACAGTAGGTGTTCACTGAAGTCTGGTGAACTGACACTGAATCGGCCTCATTTTACCCAACAATACTGAGTGGAGGTACAACTTGCTCCGAAGTGGTGGCGGGAGGACCTTTCAGGGGACCATGCTGCCCTCGTCCTCCCCCCTCCCATCACCTTCTCTTCCCACCACACAGGGGTTGTGGATAGATTAAATACGCTAATTAGGGGCAGAGGCAGTACCCAAACCCAAGTTCCACCACACAATCACATTTGCCCCAGGAGCTTAACTCTTCCAAATTTGACCTCAGACAAATGGAGATCACATGACAAATGACTGCATGCAAGGATCCCAGATTTCTGGTTCTAGATGCTGGCTGGAAAACCCAGCTGGAGGCATCCCAGTGTGTGCATACATAGAACAGCCACAGAAAAGGAGACCAAGGAGAGGTCAGAGTTCAAACTGAATCCCTGGAATTTTGCCTTGAGGTTGTTTGCCTTTGTTTAATTTTAAGTATTCAGATTATCCCAGCAAGCTCTATTAGGAGGTGAAACTGTAGGAGGTGAACAAACTTCAGAGTGAGTGGAAAACAATGCATCTCTTCACAGGCAGAACTACTCTCCCCTCCCCCACGCAGACACAGTAACGCAGTAACAGTTTTTCTGAGCAAAGATATTTTTCTGTCTTTTTAAAGGAATGACAAATACTATTTACTAAAGCGGGGCGGGGGGGGGGGGGGGAAGGAGGTTGTGTCTTCACCACAAAATAACAACATTGTAGATCACACCAACTGAAGGCTCCACGTCTTATAAACACGGACTCTGCTTTACTCAATGCTGAGTTATTGCGTTTCATTGCAGAGAGCAGCCGACTCTGAATATATTAATGATTCATGCTTGCCTTGGCAGAACATAATGTGTACTAATCACATGGAACCAGGGTACAAGAGCACTTTAAATGCATTTGTCCAGTTAATAGTTTGACTTAATCTGATATTTCATTGGGTCACCGACCTTTTCATTGTAGGTAATGTGCAAAGGAAAATGTATGGTCGACACCCTGGTGAATCAACAGAGGGCTTTATGGTTACTAAGCAACGTGCTATTTAAGCTTTACCTCTGCATAATTCTGCCAATACTGCTTCTTTCAGCTGATGAACTTAAGTGCTGCTGCGGGCTTGTGGTGTGTGTGTGTGTGTGTGTGTGTGTGTGTGTGTGTGTGTGTGTGTGTGTTTTGGGGAGGGGAGACACCACAGGCACAGAGTAGCTCATTTATGCTGCTTTTTTATAGGCATTAAGCAATAAGCTCCCATAATAAACAGCCATGCCAGAGTTAATACTCAATAAACAGTATGGTTTATAAGCAATTAGGGATCCAAATCTCAAAATAAGACAGTTCAGCAGAATGAGCCCGGCTACCTTAACAATGCTTAGTGAGATATGTGGCTTGTTAAAAGTGTCATAATTCTCTTTTAAAAAGCAATTAACAGTTTGGGGTATTTGGGTCTGTTGAGCAGCGTTTCTTAATCAAATTTGAACACAATCAAAGAGCCACTTCTCAGCTTTCTGTAATGGCCAGCCGTTTACCGAGAAAACACAGTTGAAAATAAAAGGATGAATTGATGGTCTCCCTGTTGGTTTATCAACCTGAGAGTCCATTGAAGACATCAAGATGAGTCAGATAAATGCATTTTGTCAGGTTTTCAAAGAAAGCCAGCCAACTGTTCTATTTTGCCAATATCTGTGTTTCTTAGTTACTTTGTTGGTTAGATAACAAAACAGAACAAAACAAACCTCTGTTTTCTAGCTGCTTCTTTAAATTATGGTAGGTGATTGGAGAAACTTCACGCATTTGCAGTGTCTCATCGTTTATGACAGCAAACACAGGCACGTAGCTTTTATTCTCTGTAGATGCTGGACTGTTTGGAGTTATTTTGAGATATGGTCCAATAGAATTCAAAACTCAGTTACAGATTTCCTTTACCCACTGTATCTGAGGCCACTGACGCGTATTTTTCAATACATGTTAAATGATGTAATCTTCCAACACCAAGCCCAGGTGCTGGGAAACTAGGTGAAGACAAAAGTGTTTCCTTCCTTCCCAGACTCACCATTTATGCCAGATTTATAATCAACTACATGTTTCCTTTTAAGGCACCATAAAATGAGTGTATCCTAGATCAATACTATTGGCCTTCCAAAATAATTTCTTTGACTCTCCTATCCAAAAAGTGAATATATTGTTATAAGGAACAGAAAATGTGCAAAGAGAGGAATAAAAATATAGTGTGCACCTAGGGTAATTGGCGATGTCAAATTACACACCAAATTTAAAACTTGATTCGTCTTTTGCCTGTTCTCACCAGTGTAAGCCATTTCAAAATGTCATGCTTGGAGACTTTCTGCTGAAATTCCAGCATTTTATGACGTGCGGGACGGGACCCCTTTCTATCCAGCTGAAGGTGTGGGAAGTAGAACGTAAATGTATTCATGCTTGTTGGCTTTAAAGGCTCCAATTTTATCTGTACAATGACCAAAATGAATGAATCAGCTCTAGTGTTTTCTCTCTAGCAATCTATGATTTAGCAAATCACTGAGCTCTGAAAATTTTTCATAGTGTATATGTAGGTTTAGGGAAGAGAAATCAATATAAGGAAAAACATTAAGAGAAAAAAAGTGATGTCTACATTGACAGACAAGTGTAAATATGCACACTGAAAACCAAACTTCAAATGAACCTAATTTTAGAGAACCTTCCAAGCAAAACTCATGGGACATAAATTAATTCTCAGAGCCAGTGCCAGAGCACTATCAAGGATGTCTGGGAAAAGTCTATCTCCCTCCCAGTGGGGCATGTAGAAGACCCCTATGCCCCCATGACACCAATATCTATCTGGAAAAGTGCAAATAGTCCCTAAGCCCACAATTGTTTGTGTAGTTTATTCATTTAAAAAGTCTGTTGCATCTTCCCTGGGGTCGTTCTAATTGCCCTTTTCCTCACTTTGCCCACCTCTTCTGTCCCCATTTTCTAATTCTGGACATGGAAGATGAGGACCAACTGTGAAGGAGTGTCCTTAACGCCCTAAGAGAAGATGCATGCAGAATCTTAAGGATTTATTCAGGAATGCCCAATTTCCTCTCTCTCTTTCGCAGAGTTTAGAGGATGAACTAGAGTTTAAGTACTATCTGGTACTCTTTGGAGCTCAACCCCTATAATAGAGTGCAACATATACATCCTTCTCAAAACAGCTCCTTGTGACTGTGCCCATTTACACAAAATTCCAGTTACAAATGCATTTGTCTGGCAGTAAATTATGTCAAGAGGAGTCCCTTTAAGCAACAGCCAGCCACTAACTGTAATTAAGCAGCCTGAGGCCTTTCCAGTATACCAAGCCCACACATGCTGAATCACTGGTGATGAGCAGGGTGGGGAGGTCCCAAGCAGAGATGGTTCTCCTAGATCAAGGAGGGAATTCGGTTAAATGGACAACCCCTAGAAGAGGCAAAGGCTTGAAAAAGCAGTTGGGCAATGCCCAATGCAAACCACACTCACTGAGTGAGTCTTTCTAGGATTTGTCTGCTAGCCAGCTCCCCCTTTCCAAAAAAGGCAAAGTGGGGTTATAGCTCATTTAGTCATGCAGGTACTGAATTCTCATTTGGGTGGATAGCAAGATTTACCGAAGTGAGAAGCACAGTACATACTGACTGTGGCAATGAGGAGGTCAATGTTTATCTCAAGGGATGATATATCCTGACATCCACTGAACCCTGACGGCACTATGCTGCAGGTAGTGCCAGATGCATCCTAAGTGTGCTCCCCAGAAGGGGCTGTGAATATTCTCCTAAGGTGTGTTTCTTTAGCTTCACCGTTTCCCATTTGCTTTAATGGTTTAAAGGGAAAAGGAATAGGGAGGTTGGCAAAAGAGCATTGTTATTTTTTTTTAAATTTGAAAAGACAAAGATATTATTGCCCATCAGAAACACATCAATCTTTTACTTTCGATTTTTTATTTTTTTAAAAAATTCATGGACTGGACTTTCCCATCTGTGTGACAAACAGGGAAGATGTGAGAGAAGCAGGAGGGAATAGTTCTAAATGGATTCATGTCTGCAACACAGCTTTTCGTAGCTGGGCTGTCAAAGCCCATTTTATTCTTGAAAGCGGTGATATACATTTAAGCATCGATTTTCCATCCACTTCCTTTAAATGTAGCTTTCCTTCCTCTGATTAACTATTAAGCCATTGTATAAAAAGCAGTATCAGAAAGAGTTTGTTAAAAGAAACCTTCCCTGCTATTCTGCAGTTTCATGTAAGTGAATTCACATCGTCACTCTTTTTGAGAGAGACGTGCCTCAGCTCTCAAGGACTTGAGCCCTAAGGCACAGGCAGGTGCTGACTTGTGTCCCGGCTCTGCCCAGGGCTGTTTAAGGACCAGGGACACAGTCACATACAGACAGTGGCTGCAACAGATAACAGTGGCCCACACTGCCCACAGAGAGTGTTTTCAGATTATTTGGCACCCAATCTCCTCTTCCCTAAATGATTCCTTTTGTGTTCATTGGTGTGGCAGTGGGTGAAGCCTCATGTTCCACAATTACTGATAACACTTTCAAAGACAAACACCACCACGTGGCAAATTCAGTGGAAATTTGACTGGCCACTCATTTCTCTCCTGAGAACAGATGTTGATGGAGGACAGGTAAGCAGGGCACAGGCTTTGGACACCTTTGGGGAAAGAGTGGGAGAGATCTGGCAGAGGCCAAGGGAAAGGAATGGCTTTTCTGGAACTGTCAAGGTGAGTTTCATTAAGAAATTGCAAACACATTTTGAGCAATTATTGTGAATTAGAGGCTCTTTAAGGACTTAAGATGTATGACAACATGCATATCCTTAACAGTACTGTACACTTACAAATAGTTGAGACGTTAAACTTTATGCTGTATCTTTTTTACTGCAATTTGAAAAAGAATAAATTCACTCCTCATTAGCAAATGCAAATACTGAGCAAAGGGGTGAAGCCCAGGAGACAGTTGTGGAATGGTCTCTACAGAGGGCATGTTTGAGGGTGACCTGTGTGAGGTTGAAGCTCTTGACTCTAGATTCCTCCCAGATAAGGAGATAAATCATGAGCCAGTGAGCCCATTTTCTTTAAACCCACAAAGACGGAAACCCACAGGACAGAGAAGATCTCTTACGGGCACTTACTTGAGTGCACTAAAGCCCTCAGACAAAACTCCCTCATTGTGCCCAGCCCTGTGATGTTAGTATCATCATGAGCGTTTACTAGGTATATGCAGATCAAGAAACTGAGGCTCAGGGAGGAAGGGTACATAACTTACATCCAGCGGAGACTGCAGGCCCACATCCAAAACCCGAGTTCTTCATCATGATTATTTACTGCACCATTAACTGCCTTTTGAAAGGTTAACTTTGATTAATCATGCCCCTTGTGCACACCCATTTGCTCAACAGCTTCAGGGTCATCTATCCTGCTACCAGCCAACATTCATTTCTCAAGCTCATTAACAAAGATACAGTCAGAGACTTTCTGAATGCCTGGAGGGAAAAAAGATGCACCCGGCTTCTGACACTTCGCTGGTCAGACAGATTCCTAACCAACTTGTATGAATTGATGATATTCCAAATCGTGGGTCGGAAGCTCTGTTCTAGAAGTTCTCTAGAGCACACCTCACTTATCCATTTACCTGTCCTAAAATTTACCTTTGCTTCTTTTGAAAAGGTGGGGATAACATTTGTCTGCCATATGCTTCTGTCCTCTCCTATTCCCTTCTAACTGTGGCAAGACTTCTGAGACCAAATCGTGAGTTTATTTACTAACTTCAGCTCTTCACTGTAGGAGCCGGGTGATTTGAATTCAGTGAAAGAATGTAGCATGTCTATCTCCTATCTTGGCCCTACTATCCTTTTTAACAATGCTTGCCCATTTTTTAAATGTGAAAACAAAAAAAAATAGGAGTTGAGTAGTTCTTTCTTCTCTCTGCCAGTTGTTGACATTACATTAATTTCCTAAGCACTGGGTCTATTTATTTCTGGTCGGGTTTATTCTTTGACATTTATTTTTTTAATATGCCTTTTAGTCTTTGTTCTTATTATTTTTCATGAACCTGAGTTTTTTCTGGCCCACAGCCTCTTGGACACTACTCTCAGCCTCTGCTGTGTCTGGTGTATCCTTTGTGTAGTGGTTATGTGCGAGCTAATGCCACTTCCATTATATTCTGAGCCATGCAGCTATTAGCAAGGTAGGCCAAGAGCTGTTAACTCTAGGATTGGGAAAGTAAATACATGATGATGTTCTGATAGTGGATTGGTGAAAAATTAAAAAATATCAGACTAAAAACCTTAGAGACTTTTAGAAAGTAACTACAGTACCATTATGTAGAAAGATGGAAGTCATGGGGGTAATAAATCCTTATTAACTCATAGTCGTTCGGCCCCTGGTAAAACTCCCTGAACAGTAACACTTCTACAAGCAGTGAAATCAATATGCTGTCAAATTTAGTTGACGCTTACCAAAATCTATGGAGGAAAAACAAATCAGCATACGAACAAATATTAGTGCTAGCAGAGGAACAAATGTGGAAACAAAGAAATCATAGAAAACATATTGTTCAACTGAAGACTTAATGCACAGAAAGGCTAGCCTGCTGCTCGGGAATGAGCCCACACCTTCTGGATACTTATTCGGATACTTACTCAGAAGGCAGCACTTCCAAGTCATATGTATTTGGGATTATTTTAATTCCGATAGTAAATTCTCATGCTTGACATTAACTGAACCTATAATAGTATAACAAATATATTGCAGATTCACTTGCGTTATAAATAAATAGCTAATATTATAAGAGATACAACACGGTAAGATTGCAGAAGATAATCCTTGCTTACACTAAATTTTATTTTTATCCAGGCAATATCTGTACATCATTGCAGGAATCAAATATTCATAGTTCTGAAAGGCTCATATAGAAAAATGGCTTATGTTAGGGTGCACAAGAAGCAGAGACTAAAACACAGATCAAAGTGCAAGTGGTTTCATTGAGAGGTGATTCCAGGAAGCACTGGTAGAGAAGTGGGATATGGGGAAGAAAGGGAGCCAGTTCAGGGAGCATTAGTGAACAGGACAGCACTGTAACTGGATGGGACTTAACCTCACCAGGCAGCTGGGGGATGGTATAGGACAAACCTCAGAGTTGACCCACTCAAGGGATGAAAGAGTTAGAATATTTGTCTTCCAATCCCCAACCATTGCTTTTCTGAGGTTCACCGGGAGTGGCGCACCTCCCACCTTCCAGTTGGAGAAAGCCCTCAGTTGCAGCGACTGGCAGAAGCAAGTCACCTGTATGTGCAGGAAAGATGAAGGTCAAGGGGATATCTCAGGCACTGAAATCATCTGAGACACAGCTCTCTCCTTCCCTTTTCTGCCTCACCTCATTTCCCTTCTAGAGGAAGTAGCTTTCAATGTTTTTGTATTTCCTCTATATGTTTCTATATTTTTCAAATTACATACCTATATCACTATTCATTAATTTATAATTTTAGATAATATCTGTTGGCTTTTTTAATATTTGAGGATGTAGCACTCTGACACCATCACCAGCCCCATTTTCCTTCCACTTCCCCTATCCATCTTCTCATTAGTGTTATATGTCAAATTTTGGCTATGACAATCAATTAAATAACACTATGTAAGGATTTTCACTAATGAGTCAGGCAGCATAACTTGATTAAATTTCCTATCTTACACTACTTTTTTGTTATTCTTTGAATTATTATCTCATTTTTCCATTGGCTTAGTTTTTTATGTACTTATCACTAACTCTTTCCAGATGCTCTAACACATCTGGCATATGCCTACTAATAATCTTGCCAAATGCTCAAACACAGCTCCAAACAATCCATCAGCTCTATGCTGCAGCCCACCCCCTCCATCTGACCCACTCCTCCCCACAGGAGAGGTCTTCCAAGATCCCCATTCTTCTGTTCCGGTTTGGTATTGAAGCCTGGCACAGAGCCGACTCCTGGGACTGTCCTGAGCTGTCATCCTGGGATCCTGTTTCCTCCATCCCATGCTTTTCTCTTTCTTTATTTAGTCCCTAGTTGTGGTGGAATGTGTTCTTGTTGAATAGCATGCGGGCCAGGTGTGTTCCTGAAGCCCCCAGTTTCTCTATAGACCACTATGGTATTTCTGGCCCCATAGTGGGTATCTGGGAGCAACCAATCCGAGGGACTCAGGCTGGCGTCCTAAAGTTCAAGGTGGAGCCTCACTTATTTCTTCTGTTTTCAGCTTGTCTAATACTGCTGTCTGCTCTGCCTGGTGTCCCGAGTCCAGAGCATATTAAATTCAATTTATTCAAATAGTAACCCTCTTGTCTCCTGTTGGGGAGAGAGGAGGGATGGTCACCAGGCTGCAGGGGCCAGGCTGAGCAGTACTTAGGGCATGTCATGTGCTATGAGCACATTTGAAACAAGTCCTACTCTTTTAAGCTGTGTGTTTAACCCCAACCTTCTCTGTTAGAACTGTCCTTCTCAACTGTTCTGTAAGGAGAAATGTGTCACTTCTCATAGATGTCTCCCCTTTTGCAGGTATTTAACTCTCTGCACTACCAAGCCTTGTACCATTATATCCACTTGATGTCTTCCAAAAATGCATGGCTACTTCTTGTTCCCCATGCTGTCTATTTACAATCTCCTTTTCCTATGAATGAATACCATTATCATTTATTTCCTTCCATTTCAGTGGGGGTAGGTTGGGCAAAGAGAAAAACACATGTGATCAGCCCTATCTGTTCAAACATACTTTTCCAATTCCACTATGAAATAATAGATCACTCTTCTGTTTTTGGTTAGCTGCAATTATGATAGTAGATGGAGCATCAAGGGTTATTTTGAGTAATGATTTAAAAAGAACAAAAGCTATCACTTCCTTTTAGGGCAGTTCAGTAATAAAGAAGATAAAACTAGGGCTGTTGGGATGTGATTACAGCTGTGTACAGTGCACCCCACGACCTACATGGGACTGTTGAGGAGTCCAGTGAACAGGAAGGGCTGCTTGTCCAGAGGATGAGGGGATCCACTTAGGACCCCAGGTGCAGGTCTGCTGAGTATCTATGGCAGTGGTTCCCAATGTGGGGCACATGCCCCACCGGGGGGCAATTTGATTTTTAAGGGGGGCAATTTGAGAATGAGTTATTAACAGTGAATTTTTTGTATTTCTTATGGTTCTAGGGGCCTCATGTACAGTATATTAATATATATTGTGACATATTTATGCATTTCAGTTCTCTATTATATGTTTTGAAAGTTTATTTGCTATTTTTTCATATCACTTCATATTATTATTATTTTTTTAACAATTTCTTAGTGATTTCTTCCTCAGTACTTCAACTGTCCTTTCATTCTTTAATTTTTCTCTTTCATGGATGCCATGTTCTTTGGAAGCTTGTTTAGACCAAGTTAATGACCTTTTAGGCTTCCTACACATGAATAGGAGTTCACTTTTCGAGTAATAAGAATTATACACTGAGTGGCCAGATTATTATGATCTCTGAACACATAATAATCTGGCCACTCAGTATATATATTAGAGGCCCGGTGCATGAATACATGCATGGGTGGGGTCTGGCAAGCCTGGCCAGGGGGAGGGGACATGGGCAGTTGGCCAGCCTGCCTGCTGGTTGAACTCCTGGTCAAGGAGACAATTTGCATATTAGCCTTTTGTTATATAGGACTAGAGGCCTGGTGCATGAAATTTGTGCATGGGGTGGATGGCTGTTCCTCAGCCCAGCCTGCACCCTGTCCAATCTGGGACCCCTCAAGGAATGTCCGACTGTAGGATCGGGCCTAAACGGGCAGTTGGACATCCCTCTCACAATAAAGGACTAGTGGCTCCCAACTGCTCGCCTGCCTGCCTTCCTGATTGCCCCTAACTGCTTCTGCCTGCCAGCCTGATCACCCCCTAACCACTCCCCTGCCAGCCTGAATGATGACTAACTGCTCCCCTGCCAGCCTGTTTGCCCCTAACTGCCATCCCCTGCAGGCCTGGTCACCCCTAACTGCCCTCCCCTGCAGGCCTGGTCCCTCCCAACTACTCTCCCCTGCAGGCCTGTGTCCCCCCTAACTGCCCTTCCCTGCAGGCCCGGTCGCCCCCAACTTCCCTCCTCTGCCGGCCTGGTCACCCCTAACTGCCCTCCCCTGCAGGCTTGATTGGCCCCAACTGCCCTCCCTTGAAGGCCTGGTCCCTCCCAACTGCCCTCCCCCACTGGCCATCTTGTGGCAGCCATCTTGTGTCCACATGGGGGCAGCCATCTTTGACCACATGGGGGTGGCCATCTTGTGTGTTAGAGTGATAGTAAATTGGCATATTACTCTTTTATTAGATAGGATAGTGGCCTGGTGCAGGGGTGGGGGCCAGCTGGTTTTCCCTGAAGGGTGTCCTGGATCAGGATGGGGGTTCCCTTGGGGCATGGGCAGCCTGTGGTAGTTTGCAGGCCAGCCACGCCCCCCGGTGATCCAAGCGGAGGCCCTGGTATCTGGGATTTATTTATCTTCTATAATTGAAACTTTGTAGCCTGGAGCGGAGCCAAGCCTCCTGCTTGCTCCAGGGCCGCAGCCATTTTTGTTGGGATTTATTTATCTTCTATAACTGAAACTTTGTAGCCTTAAGCGGAGGCCAAGGCAGGCCGGGCTGCAGAAACATGGTTTCCTCCATCGCTGGGGGCAACTCAAGCCTCCTGCTCTCTCCAGCTCCATGGCTGCCACCATTTTTGTTGGGATTAATTTATCTTCTATAATTGAAACTTTGTAGCCTTGAGTGGAGGCCTGGGCTGGCCAGGGTGTGTGGAAAGCTTGGTGTCCTCCATTGCCAGGGAAACCCAAGCCTCCTGCTCGCTCCGTGGCTGCAGCCATCTTGGTTGGGTTAATTTGCATACTTGCTCCTGATTGGCTGGTGGGCGTAGCTTGTGGGTGTAGTAGAGTGATGGTTAATTTGCATATTACTCTTTTATTAGATAGGATATACACTGAGTGGCCAGATTATTATGCGTTCAGAGATCATAATAATCTGGCCACTCAGTGTATATCACGGGGGTTGGGGGGACATCGGGATTTAGAGATGCTGAGGTGGGGCATGACCAAGAAAGGGTTGGGAACCACTGGTCTATGGGAAAGGCAGCATGCTGGTCAGATCTACTTTATGTGCATGACTCTCACAACCTGTGATCCATGGGCCACTCGGTGTGCTCTGGCTTGGACCTGTATTTACTTTGTATTTAGCAAGCTTTGTTTTATGTAGGCTTAGACCTGATCTTCTTTTATCATCATTATTTTAACATGCATTTTATACATGAATTCATAAACTGACTTTTTTAGTATATTGCTTTCACCATTCTGTATCGTACCAAAAAAACTGCTGTGGCTCATTAAATGCTTGCTGCTCAGGGTGATTATGTTTCTGCTGCTTCCTGGAGCTTTGTGAGTTTGTGTCTTCTACCATCTTACCAGTCTTGGTCCAGTCACTCAGGCCAGGCTCTGGGAGGAGGGGGAGAGGGAAGTTTTTCAGTGGCTGTGGAGTTTTAAGTTTTGAAGGACATTTCTGGAGGTCTATTGCACAACAAAATGCATATAGTTAACACGACCGTACCATATGCTTAAAAATGGTGAAGATGAGACATTTTATGTTGTTTTTTATTTACCACAATTAAAAAAATGTTTTGTTTTCCTTTTTCCTTCTCAAATGTAATCTATCCTTTCCATTTCAGTTCCAGGGCCAGCTGTACTCCTAGTTCACTCCCACCTGCAATGTTCTTCCTCTTCCATTCACTCTTATTATATGTATTTTATTTTCTGGACCTGCAGTACAGCACTTGATTTTGCCCCAGTTATTTTAAATACATAGTTGAATTTCCTGGGAGGACCTCAAGCTCTCCTAGGGCAGGCGTCCCACCTGTCATCTGAGCAATGTATACACTAATGGGACAATGTTGTCATTGCATAATAATCTTTGATAGATTGAATCCTGTCCATGGTGCTCATCTTCAAGATCTTCAGAGAGTAAATTTGTAACCAACCTTGATGCTGCATGTTGCTTTCTAGCCCATGGTAGCTCTGTTTAATATTTCATTGGTTCTTAATTTGGAAGCAAGTTATTACAGAAACAAACCTTTGTTTTCTTCTTCTATACATCCCTAAGTTCCCTCTAATTAGCGCTCGCTAATATATTTATTTTTTTATTTTATATATTCTGACACTTTCGCACAAACACCCTTAAGAAACTCACCACTTGATTTTTTGGAAACTTTTGACATTAACAAAATTAAATGATGTTTTTCTTAACTCTCATGGTTCTTTCAGCCATCTTCTGACAATCCTATTCGGAGCAGAAATAATGTCACTTCAGGAAAGAGGCATTGACATTTTCCTGACCCAGGCACCTTTAATAATTCATTATCACCAACTATTCCAATGTTGTTGAAGTGAAAAATCAGAACATTTAGTGATATGTTTATAGCTAACTCCTCAGTGGAATGAATCATTTATTATTCTGTGCCATTTTTTGAAAGAAAGAAAATGGCTCAAAGTCCCAGCATGTGTATATGCATATTTAATATTTTTATGGCACATGCATTAAAAATCGATGATTATTCCTTAGAAAATAGGATGATACTAAAGCTGATTGACTGTTACAAAGGAAAACATCATGTCTTTGGGGGAGACACAGCAACTATGAGTGTCAAACTCTGTGTAGGTTGAAAGGTGGTGAATGAGGGTTTTCATTGCATGTTTATGCTCCTCCCAATGTCATTGCCTCCTTGTAAGTTTTCTCAACCACTTTATGTTACCGGAACGATAGAAACTTCGGTTCTACACTGTGACCACCATCAGTTAATGGTAGAAAACACTATAAAGACAAGCCAGAAGTCCTGGGAACACAAGTGGACACAATATTTGGATATCATTTTTAATTTATAAACACACTTTCTGATTTATATTTTATGTACTATGAGTTGGGTTAGCCTGAATCGTCCCAGAAGGACTTGAAGGTTTTGTTTTGCCTTCAGGTTTTACATCTCCAGTCCTAGCAATGGTCCCTGGGCATTGTCACCCTGGAGATTACATCATGACACATCCTGGAGAAGCCAAGATCACAGACTCAACAGGGAGGAAGGTATGTAACAATGATGATCAACTAAAGCAATTAATGAGACAGCACCTCCTAAGTCACTGTTAATGCTTGAACACAAGATGGCGGGCATAAGAATGAGAAAGCTCTATTAGTTCCATTTGGGATTTAAGGCAATGGAAGCACCAAGTGGGGAGCTGTTCATTAGAGGTGGGAGCAGTGGGTGAATGAGAAGATGAACACCAGGACCCGGAGCCTCATAGCCAGTGTCTCCAATGTCCTGTCTTTGGGAAAATTCACTGGCGTGCTCTGCACATCTATATTCCTTCTGTCAGCTCCATATTTCTTCTTGCTGAGACTTCAGCTTACGAGAAATGTCATGAGACCTACAAGATAAATGCTCCGAATGGCTCCCAGAAGAAAAAACAGTGCGCATCGATCTAAAGGGGGCTCAGTTTTTTAAAAGTTATTGCTGTTGTTATGCACCACTAGTAACCAACCAAATCTCCACCCATCGTTTTGGGGCCTCCTCAGTATTCCCCACTCACTTTCAAAGACGAGGCCTCATGCCATGAGCTGCAGCCCTTTCCTTTCAGAGAGATGCTGCACTGATGGTCTCAAGTAAACCATGAGGAGAAAAACAAAATCTAAGTTTATGATTCCTAGAAAGGGAAAATACTTTAAATATACATATCTTAAAATTCTTTGTGTTGTAGATAAAATTTTGGCCAATCCGAGTAGGATACTCAAGAAAGCAAGGTGGGTGAGAGAATTAGAAATAAAAATGACATGATTGGCATTCATTGATCATAGCTGGATTGGGGAATTCCAGAGGTGGCATAATGAGGTGGTTAATGAGAGCCATTTCACCCAGGTTGGAAACCTGGCCCAATTGCGGATTGCTACTCCCTGGCCAAGAACTAGTGTCCTTGTCTATAAGTGTGAATAATATGGTGTGTGTGTGTGTGTGCGCGCGCACGTGCGCGCGCGTGCACTGTTTTTGAAATGCCTGTTTTTTGGTGGAGAGCGGGGATTGGTAGAGACTAACAATCAGTCAGTTTTATAGAAATACAATAGAGATATGGGTAAATGTCAGCAAAATTGACTCCAGCACATGAGATACTTTCAGTATCTCAAAAATATCCAACCTACGATACAGTGAGCTTCTGGTCATTTAAGGATGAAATTGATTGTTCAGTGGTTTATATCTATCAAACATCTTGGAGCCCTGCATTATTTTGCCTTGACCAATCCTAATTGTGCAGAAACAAACATTTACTGGGACCTAAAGAATACCAGGCATGGTACTGGGCCCTGAGACCTCATTGCCAAAGGACAGGGAGGTTTTCTCCTCTCCTTAGGTAAGGAAATAGATTCATTGTGCCGTGTGTTCTATTTCTCCTTTATGACCATGTTTGCAAACTCTTAAGACTTTCATAACAATCCAATCTCTTTCATCCATCTCTCCATCTACACAGGACAAGGGACAGCTAATTTTGAAGCCAGTATCCAAAAATTATAAATGAAAAATAAAAATAATGGTTAAAGAATAGTTCATTTTTCTTCAGACTTGCTTTCTCTATGAAAGGATTGTCAGACTGAATTACATTCATAAAACAATCCTCAAATCATCATTAATATCTTTCTGACAAGTTGTTAATACTCACTATGGAGTTTATGAAACAGCAGGAACCTATTTTTTGGGTGACAACTTTCTCTGCTTCTGTATGTGTTAAAAACCTTGAAGTATATGGAGAAAAAAATCCTCAAGCCATTTGAAAAATGAGTTCAATACAGTCACTGGCAAAGTGTTCTTTGAAATATAGAATTTATAACTAATTTCATTGTTTAGACAAATGTCAGTGTGGTCAATGGGAGTGTGACTGTGTGTGAGACTGTGTGATAGAGAAAAGTGCTGTGTGTGTGTGTGTGTGTGTGTGTGTGTGTGTGAGTGTGTGTGTATCAGGAGTGTTATTATCACCCAGGACATTTCATTTTTTTGTTGAGTTCCTGAGTAAACTGGATTTAATCCACTTGATGCCAGAATGTCTAGATTAAAAGTTAAAAAGGGGAACATCTGTAATACCTTCAACAATGAAGATAAATTTTTTAAAAGTTAAACATACAGACAGTAATCTTTTTTATCTCATGCAGTGCCCCTGAGGGTCAGTGCTATTTTAAATGGCTGCACTTGGTCTAATTTAGACCACTGAAAGGAAAGTTCAGATGTTAGGCCTGTTTTAAAGTACAGAGGCTGAAGCTGAGGCATCAGGTGAGTGCTGGGAGAAACCTCAGAGCACATCTGTGCTTGTAGTGTCATGTCCTCCTGGCTGTAGAATGTCTCCCTATATGTGGGTGATAGGGATTTTCAAGTATATTCTAAATGGCCCAATACCATAGGAGCTGATATTGTTAAGGAACAAAAGAAAGCCTGCCCCCATAAGGTAATTGAAAAGGAGTCTGAAAAAGCCTAGGTTTGGATTCAACCACTAAAAGTTCAATGGTTCTGTAAATTGGCTACAGAGCTTTGTCAAACCTGGGAAACACAGATGTGTCTTTATGTTAGCTTTGCAAACAATCTGTTGTTCTTACAAGACTTTCTCCATTTTCTTTATTTGCCATTTGTGTTCATCCTACATTTAGGCTGCAATGACTTCAGCTCTTACAGTATTATCACTATCGTAAAAGCTTGTTCTGGTCATGAAGACTAAAACACCAAATGTCTTCCCTTAGGACACGTTCCGCCTGGGGTTCCTGCAGAGTGCTCTGGCACATTAAGGAGTGTTCATTCCAGTGTGCCCCTTGCTGGCTCCACCCCTCTGTCACCATCAGGAAGTGCAGTGAGATGATACCTACTTCATAGCTCTGCTCTTGAAAGCAATGGAAACTGCTCCAAATAGAAGATCCTAATTTTAATGTTGTACTTAATTTCACTCTTTTCATCTATCCATGGTGAAATAAAGAACCACTGTGTGGGTTATTCTTTCTCAAGATGGCATGGCTGGTTTGGAGCAGAGGGGAAATAGAGATATTCCACTAGAGAGTACTACTATATCTTACTTTACTCATCATCATTCCATTAGACATCGCCAAACCCCTGAACATGAGAAAACTTTCATTGGACCCAGTGTTCATATGCACAGTTGAGGAAGACCAGATGAAGAAATTACTTGTTCAAGGTTGTGTAATAGGTAAAAGGTGGCACAAAGAACAGTGATCACTTTTATCCAAGAGGCAAGCAGAAAACATACTGGTCTTATGATGCAATTGAGCTCCTAAAATAAACCCAAGGACTTGAATTTCCTCAGTCTGTGCACTAGGTTTGGAGAAAATGCTTTACCTTGGACACAGGCCATCAAGAAGTAAAGGAATTACTGGATTCAGCATTCAGGCTGTAAGCAAGAAGAATGACTTTCTTGTCATCTTTGCCATCTTAATTGGTATTGCTGGTTGCTAGATAAATGCAGTTTGTGGCCACAGGTATTGGAGATATTTGTTCTTCTTGGTTCCTTTTTGAAACACTGGGTATAGTGCCATGCCCGTGTTTATATGAGGTTTTGGATATAACTGTAGTTTTACTTAAGCTAATAGAGAGGGATATGAAATTATTGGACTCCAATGAAAAGAGCAAGGAGAACAGGGACCAATGTTCCTCTGGTGGGCTTTGGGAATTGTGCGCGAGGGAATGGAGGTTCCCCAGGTCTGAGCAGCTATGTGTAGTGCCCTGCACCCCAGCGGGGTTCTTCACAATGAGCAATACCAATTTGTAAGCAGAATCAAGATATTTTTCAAGGATTAGTTGTTAAAGCCAGTCAACCAACTAACCAATCAATCTATAAATCAATCCATTCTTTTCTGTTTTCTGCCACTGGTAGTCATTACAGATGATAATCACCATTAGTAGCATCATTTGAAGCTAAAACATAATAACCTAACATTTAAATGAAGGATAAACAGCCAGACAGATGCCTGTTTACTGAATCTACTAGAAACTCTATGAAGTCAAACACAGGGTCTGGTTACATATAGATCAGCATAACTCTCAAAGATTGTGGAACTATTAAGGAATGGAGACAGTGCAAGGCTTTAATTTATGTTTTCCTTAAGCTCATGTGATATATTTTATATTATCTACAATAATAAAAGCAAAATATGCTAATTAGACCAGATGTCCTTCCTGACGACCTTCTGGACGAAACCAGGGCTACGAGGGAAGCCCTAGTCCTGGGTGCCTGCAGGTGGCCAGAGGGAAGCCCTGGTGCCAGCAGCCAGGGGAAGGAAAGCCTACTCTTGCACAAATTTTATGCATCAGGCCTCTAGTATTGTTATAATTTTTCCTTTAAGTGTGAAGGTGTAAGGAGAATTAAGTGTGATTGCTTAGCTGAGGTGAGGTGAGGGTTCTAGGAAACCACAAAGCAGCAGGGGAGGCAGGAAGGGCTAACCATGAGTTGGAAACTAGGCCAAGAAAGAGACAAATCAAGTTGCAAAAGACCAGAGTATCAGTAGAGCAAATTCCAGATCAAAACTTCAGGTTAATAAGCCTTGGAAAGCAATGAGTAAGTGGCATAGGTTTACTCTAGCAGACATAAGTCTGAGAGGCATAAATATACTTAAGAAGATGGATACTTTGATTTTATGATGACTAGGAAAAGAGTGAAATTACAGTCTCCCACAAGACCTATGTTCCTGCATTAGATGAGTGTTCAGTGAAAATGATATCCAAGATCTACCTGGAGAAATGGCTTAGCTCCAGGATGCAGTGGGGCTCTCTGGCTCCTGCAATCATACACTGAGGGACACATTCAGTGGGGCTGTACCTTTACCAAGGGCTCCTTTGAACCATTCCCCAATAGACAAGAAGTTCCTTAGGACAGGCTTGGGGTTTGAGTGGCCTCTGTAGGTAATATACCTCTTCTCCACTTGAGTTTTAAACTGAGTAAGACAAGAGGAAGGTAGATTCAAGTTCTAAATATTTCCTTATAACTTGGAAAGCTAATCATATAGGAAAATGTGGCTGCTATCTGTGGGTAAGTGGATTTCCTAATGAAAGGTCAGTCCAGTTTTTCTTTCCTGACTCACATCCCAGACTATTACTCTCCTTCTCCAAGCACGAGTGAGGTGTTAAAGCAGGGCCAGAAGCGTTGCATGAGTGATGCCCCCTCCACATGGAACGGAGAAAGACGGGAGAAGAAGCAGTCCCTCCAACAACAGTCAGAAGTCCCCTATCTTTTGAAATTGAGGAGAGGAAATAATTTAACTCTCAGTTATCTAAAGTTGATTCTCTCAAAACTTACCTCAAATTATCCGCCAGATACTTTCAGCATCTACTCTCCTTTCTCATGTCAGCTCCTCAGGGAAGCCATCCCTGACCTCCATGATTAGGTAAATAGCCCCATCATTTTGCAGCAAGACTGGATATTCAGAACACAGCATCCAGAGCTGGGAAGCTGAGGCTCCACACCTCCTAGAGCTGTGTCAGCATAAGTGACTTAACTTCTCTGTGCTTCAGTTTTCTCGTCTGGAAAATGGGATTAATATAGTACTTTTCTCCTAGGAATATTACATTAGCTTATATTTGAAAAGAGCTTAAGATAGCCCTGGCATGTCACAAGTACCATAAAGTCATTTTTTAAAATAAAATAAAACATGCTTTGGCGTTGTCATATATCCTCCATTTCATATCACTTGAAAGATCTGTAATTGTGCATTTATTTATGAGGTTTGATAAACTCTCCTCCAAATTTATGGACAAAGACAGGGTTCATATTTCCTACAATTATATTTCCAATATGCAGGGCACAACCTGCCACACAGTTGTTATGGAGTAAATATTTGTGAAATGAATGAATCAACAAATGAAGCAATAAGTGAAGCCTTTTTCTACACCTAAGGTCATGAGGTGATAACACCTTCGGGGTAATTATCAGGAATGTGAATGATCAAGGACTTGGAAGGGAAGAGATAGTATAAAGAGAGAAAGAACATAGAAAGGGGGAGTGGGACTATTGGAAATGCGCTTCTGTTCCAGAATTATGTTCCTGGTTAATTCTTTAACACTCCTATTATGGGAGTGTTGCTTATTTTATGTATGTGCCAGACTGGGAGGACTTCCTGGTCAACCTGGATGTAGTGAAGAACCCAGAAGTCCTATATAAATGATCTCTAAAATGGGTGTGACTGCGTTGGGGAACTTAAAAGAGCCCATGCATTTTACTTTACAAATGCCTGAGTGTCAACTATTCATCAAAACATGGGGGAACATGACAGAGATGGTTAAGGCCTTTGTAGCCACTTCTTGGCACTGCCACCAAATCCAGAAATCCTCTTATGCAGCCACCCACTTGAACTTCAGAATCAGGGAGTCTCTTAAAATCAGTGTAACCATGTGGGCTGTGATGAAGGAAGCACATTACCTAGAAATGTACTGTGTGGTGTGGCTTTTGGGGCAGGATATGAAGAGAACAAATGATTCATCAACAGATTTCAGACAATTTGGTCCCCATCAGGAAGGCTGAAAAGAAAATATTACAAACAAAAGGGGGAAATGAGAGGGAGAGCGTGCACAGGGAAACCAGCCTTCTGTGCCGGAAAGCTGAGGTCTCCAGTAAGAAATAGGGAAAATTTCTTGAAAATGGGGATGAATCATCTTAAATGGTATCCCAAGGAAATTGGTTTGCAGTTTCAAGGAGAAAATGGGCCTCATGAAATGACTACAATAAAGGCTTTGATATAATAAATGTGTTTTCTTTGTGTGGGTGCCCATGTACTTTGAGCTTCCAAAGCTGATGAAAAGTAGGCCATGGTTATATAATATCTGACACACCATATGACACTTGACACACAAGGTTACTAGCCCCCTGGGACTCATTATATTCAGAAAATTCTTTTAGGATCCAAAAAGAAAAGGACTGGTGCCTTGATCAATTCTCCCCGAAGGTCTGTCCATAACTGGGCTGATCTCTGCACGAAGTGGAGATGAAGAAGACTTTCCTAGGACCAGACCAATTAATTATCCTCCTGCCAGACTGACCTACTCAGGCCTCTCTCTCTCTCTCTCTGTTTGCCCTCATGTCATGGAGGCATCCTACCCTTTCATCTTTAAGGTTGCAGATCATTTAAGGATGAGATTCGCACGTCAGGAACATTTCAGCATCACTGACTCTAGCTTCTGAGAATTTCTACCGATCTTTGATTGCTTTTTGGGAGGACAGTGAATATCATAGTTTCTAAATATCACAGTGCAGCCACTATGAGGCACTTACCAAAGTGCTTCCTCAAATTAATTTATCAAGTTAGCTTTCCATCAGTTTTTAAAACAAAATAAAGTTGTGTTGAAATGTTACACACAGAAAAATGCATAACTTGTCCATGGGCAGCTTGATGAATTTTCACCAAGTCAGCTGCTCCCAGGTAACTACTGCCTGGATAAGGGAGGGATGGAGCACTAACAGCACAGGAGTCCCCTCCACACTCTCCCAGGTCACACCCACCTCCTTTTATTTATTCATTTTTAAAAGGATCCTGACTTTTATCACCTTTGGATAGTTTTGTCTAATTTTCAACGTTATGTAGATGCAATCACAAAGTGTGTGTCCTTCTCAGGCTTCTTTCTTTCAACTTTATATTTGTGAGATTGTCTCCAACTTGCTGCATTTATTGAGTTGGTACACGTTTTAAACCTTATTAGTCCCTTCTGTGACTATCCTACTATTTATTCACTCATTCTACTCTTGGAACATTTAGGATGTTTCCATCTTGGGGATGTGGTAAATAGTACTTCTAAAAACATTCTTACACATGTCTTTTGGGACAGAAATACACATTTTCATACCTAGTAGTGGGGCTGCTGTATCTTAAGGTATATCAAGCTTTATTAGATAAGGCCAAACTTATTTCCATGTTGCTGTACTAACTTACACTCCCAGAGCAGTGCATGAGGGTTCTAGTTGCTCCATGTTTTCACCAAACATTATTATTCTTTGTCATATTCATTGCACAATTCTGGTGAATGTGTATCTCCTTGTGGTTCTCGTTTGCATCGCCCTGGTGACTCATTAAGCTGAGGACCCTTTTTATACTCTTATTGACTATTTGGATAATGTCTTTGTAAAATTTCTATTCCAGTCTTTTGCTCATTTTTCATTGAATGGCAGTCTTACGAATTTATTTGTAGATTTTACTTTATATTCTAGATACAGGTCTTTGGTTATTGCAAATGTCTTTTCCTGTGATATGGCTTGCCTGTTAATTGTCTTAATATCTTTTGATGAACAGACTTTCTTAATTTTAATGCAGTCAAATGCATCAATCTTTTCTTTATCCTCAGAGTTTTTATGTAATACTAGAAGCCCAGTGCATGAAATTCGTGCACGGCGGGGGGTTGTCCCTCAGCCCAGCCTGTACCCTCTCCAATCTGGGACTCTTGGAGGGATGTCCGACTGCCCGTTTAGGCCCGAACCTGGTGGGATCGGGCCTAAACGGGCAGTCGGACATCCCTCTCACAATCCAGGACTGCTGGCTCCCAACTGCTTGCCTGCCTGCCTTCCTGATTGCCCCTAACCGCTTCTGCCTGCCAGCCTGATCACCCCCTAACCACTCCGCTGCCAGCCTGGTTGATGCTTAACTGCTCCCCTGCCAGCCTGTTTGCCCCCAACTTCCCTCCTCTGCTGGCCTGGTCACACCTAACTGCCCTCTCCTGCAGGGTTGATCACCTCCAACTGCCCTCCCTTGCAAGCCTTGTCCCTCACCACTGCCCTCCCTTGCAGGCCGGGTGCCTCCCAACTGCCCTCTCCTGCTGGCCATCTTGTGGTGGCCATCTTGTGTCCACATGGGGGCAGGATTTTTGACCACATGGGGGCAGCTATATTGTGTGTTGCAGTGATGATCAATCTGTATATTACTCTTTTATTAGATAGGATAGAGGCCTGGTGCACGGGTGGGGGCCAGCTGGTTTGCCCTGAAGGGTGTCACAGATAAGGGTGGGGGTTCCCTTGGGGTGTGGGGCGGCCTGAGCAAGAGGCCTGTGGTGGTTTGCAGGCCGGCCACGCCCCCTGGCAACCCAAGCAGAGGCCCTGGTATCTGGAATTTATTTTCCTTCTACAATTGAAACTTTGTAGCCTGGAGCAGAGCCAAGCCTGGGGCTCCGGCAGCCATTTCTGTGGCAGTTAATTCACCTTCTACAATTGAAACTTTGTAGCCTTAAGCGGGTGAGCCCCGCCAGGGTGTGCGGAAAGCTTTGCTTCCCCTGTTGCCACCGGCAACCCTGGCCTGCTCTCTCAAGCTCCATTCTGCCGCCATTTGTTTGAATTTGTTTACCTTCTATAATTGAAACTTTGTAGCTTGAGTAGAGGCTCAGGCCTACAACGGCTATGGAATGCTTGGCTTCCTCTGTTACCTGGGAAACCTTGCTCTCTATGGCTGTAGCCATCTTGGATTGGGGTTAATTTGCATACTCTCCCTGATTGGCTGGTGGGCGTGGCTTGGCTGGTGGGCGTGGCTTATGTAGCGGAGTGATGGTTAATTTGCATATTACCATTTTATTAGAGAGGATAATCTTACCTAATAATAGACAAACATGTAAATTGACTGTACCTCCACTACATACACAGCCAATCAGAGTGAGTATGCAAATTAACTCAACAAAGATGGAGGTTAATTTGCATATATAGGTGCCAGCGGGCCTGGGCAGGGGCTGAGCTGGTGATCGGTGTGAACTAGAGAGGAAACACCTTTTCTGACTGCTCATTGGCTAAGCTCCCTGTATGCCACTGGTAATTCTTAGTAACTTGGGTAATAGGAATCCAAAAAGGTGATCTTGGGTTTTTCCACCACACTCATGGAGAAAAAAACGAAGGTCCGCTGCTGGAGGACTAAGAAATGTCATATCCTGCCCTAGCCGGTTTGACTCAGTGGATAATGCCTCAGCCTGCCGACTGCAGGGTCTGGGTTAGATTCTGATCAAGGGCATGTACCTAGGTTGCAGGCTCCTCCCTGGCTGAGGCCCAGGTCAGGGCTCATGCAGGAGGCAACCAATCAAAGTGTTCCTCTCACTTTGATGTTTCTCTCTGTCTTTCCCTTTATCTTCCACCTTCTCTAAAAATCAATGGAAACATATCCTCAGGTGAGGATAAAACAAGAAAGAAAAAAAGAAATGTCATATTTTATGAAAGACACATCTTGAAAATGCCTAAAGAAAGTTGTCATTTTTTCATGGTGAAGGGGCTGGAGTCCATGTTGATGAAAACACCTTGGTGGCTGCGGTGACTGGCAGTGGCTGCTGCAGTCAGTAGGACATCCCCTGAGGGCTCCCAGTATGTGAGAGGGGGCAGGCTGGGCTGAGGGACCCCCCCCCCAGTGCACGAATTTTGTGCACCGGGCCCCTAGTAAAGAACATAAAGAACAACTATTCCCCCAAATTCGTTCCCCCAAATTCATTACTCTAGAAAACATGGAGAAGTCTCTTCACCAAATTTTGAATTATATATGTGACCAGCTTTTCACTAAAAAAAAGGACCAGCATATGCCAAGCAAGTAGCATTGAGTAGAAATGAAGATGAACATCATTTTTCTGCAGAAAAGGATGCAATAGGGTAGTATCAGAGGAAAGCAGGGTCCAGAGACAAGTCAAATGGGGTATATGCCGAACATTTTGCATAGGTGAGATGAAATTAAAAAGAACATGAAGGCTTACCCAGAAGGTAAATGAAAATAGTTCCAGGGATGAGGGTTGTGGAATGAGTTTGGGAAAGTCTCCTCTTCGCCTTGATAGAAGACTACCTGTAAGAGCTCTGTCCATCTATCTGCACACCTGAGTCCCTGTGCACATGGCCTGGCTCATGAGGTAGCCACAGCATGTTGGAAGGACTATATCACCACCTCAAAGATCCAGCGCCTACTCAGGTTGGAATTGGATTTGCTTGTGTCTTCTTAGCTGTGTTATTTTTCCTCTTTCTACCATCTAATTTCCACTTTACACATACCCCTTCTTACACACACAACCTATTCCCAAATGGATTTATGTAAGCTGGATTTACTCCCCCATGCTTTACACATACTACAGGCACATAATACTCATTTTGATTGGTGTTCTATGTTGCCCTGTCAGTGTTGATAAACCCTAGTGCTTCGTTGAATAAAATCAGTTCAATAAAAAGTTACCAACTGCTTGCAATGTGGAAGGTACCACAGAAGATTTAAATAACGATTAGACAAAATTCCTAAGCTAAGGTCATTAAGTCTGACGTTCAAACTTTTTTTCATTGCATTGAATTTTTAAAGAACTTTAGTATATATTACACTTTATAGACACACACACACACACACACACACACACACACACACACACACACACACAGCCAAGTGGTAAAACTCCACACCACATAAGGAATCAATGACAGAGTTATGATCAGAAATTAGGGTTTTTGCCCTACATCCTTCCTTCTGCTGGTATTCCTCTGATAGTCCAGGGTTACATTGTGTCAATGTCATTATGGCCATTCTTGGTACCAACATCATCTTCCCTTCTAGGCTAGGAGATAGGCTTTACAGCCTCCTTTTTGTTTCACTTTGTGTGGTTATTTTTGGTTCATGTCACCTTTTATGAATGAAGTCAAATATCATAAAGGGCTACTGGATATAGTTGTTGGACTTTATGCTTTCATTATATCTTTCCTAAATTATGTGCTTTTCTTCAGAGAGGCATAGCAGGAGGAGAAACCCACATTGTCAAACTTAGCTGTCTCCAGAGCATCTGAAAGGGGATTCAGACTCTATTTATTTTTATTTTTTAAAATATATTTTTATTGATTTCAGAGAGGAAGAAAGAGGGAAAGAGAGATAGAAACATCCATGATGAGAGAGAATCATGGATCGGCTGCCTCCTGCAAGTCCCCCACTGGGGACTGAGCCCACAACCCAGACATGTGCCCTTGACCGGAATTGAACCTGGGACCTTTCAGTTCACAGGCCAACACTCTATCCACTGAGCCAAACTGGCTAGGGCCAGACTCAATTTAATATTTTGTGTTTCAGTTTTTGAAAGCTCAGATGTTGCATCATGTGAACATCAACCTTTCACTTGTGTTTTCAACATGTTCAAAGACCATGTCTATTGGTTTAGATGGACCCATGATCTCCAAAGTGGAGTGTGCACATAACAAAAAGTTAATAAGATGATGCCTAAGGTTGCATGAAGAACTTACTAAAACTCTTCTGTTTATTACTTTAACCCTTAAAATGTCTATTTTTGCACATGTATATATCATATATATTATTTCATATAAACACACAAATACACATATACTAGTCCACATAAACACTATATATAAATTTTAAAATGCATATTTTGGGTACTCTGCACTCAAATTATTTTAATATTTAGTGCACAGTCAATAAAGTTTAGAGATCACTGTTAAAGACTATGATTGATTAATTAAAAAAATGGGGGGGAGCTAATCTTGGCCATGGCATAGTGGAAAGAGCCTGGGATTCGAAGTCAAACAAACTTTAATTACTAGCTTATATCTTTCACTTTAATTCTCATTTTCTGCATCAAGATGACATCATTATGAATGCAGCTAAGATACAAACTCCAATAGAGACTTTCCCTGGGTCCTCAGAGAAGCACCCAAGCGGGGCTGTGTATATGAGGAAATAACAGTTGATAATAAGGAAGTGGCTGAATGACAAACTGCTAAACTGTGCTGCTTTTGTATACAGAGCAATGGTCAGTTACATTCTACTAGAAAAATGTGCTCCAAGGCCTAACCAGTTTGGCTCAGTGGATAGAGCATCGGCCTGCGGACTGAAGGGTCCCAGGTTCAATTCCGGTCAAGGGCATGTACCTTGGTTGTGGGCACATCCCCAGTAGGAGGTGTGCAGGAGGCAGCTGGTTGATGTTTCTCTCTCATTGATGTTTCTAACTCTTTCTCCCTCTCCCTTCCTCTCTGTAAAAAAATCAATAAAATATATATTTTTTAAAAATGTGCTCTAAATATTTTAACATGTTTTTAACCCACATCCAAACATCTAGATCTCTTTATTCAATAACTGTTAGAACGTAAGAATCGGGGCTTCCAGTGGCTGCATGTAAACCATTTACATTTAATCCCTAGCTCCCAGCATAATTTGCTTTGAAGTCCATTCCATTTCTTTTGTTCCATCTGAACAATTCACGAGTGCGCTCTACACAGCTAGAGTCTTCAGTTCCAATATCCTTAGAGTGTTGGATGCTTGTTCCAAAATGCGTAATGAGAAGCAGTGGACCAGTCAAAGAACCTAGCTATTCATGACAGTGATAGGCATCGCACAAATAAATGCCCCATTCTCCAGGGGTCCTCAGAGATCCATACAAGTAACACAAACTAAAAGCTCCCATTGGTGCAATCAGGAAGACTAACTTTCCTTTGCAATGACTAATTTGCCTGTTTTTAGCCATCAAGCTTTAATTCCTAATTCTCAGGTGTCCTTTTCCTTTATACCTCAAGCCCTGACGTTTACAGTTAGATTAGATAAAATCAAGATGAGATAAGTTGTTATACAGAATAGATAACCTAGATGGAGTATAATCTACGAAATGGAGGTGGTTTCAGTATGTACTTGGGGCACAGAGCAATTTTGTGTGATCTCAGACTCTAAGCTGCAAAATAGTTGTGGATAATTCAAAATGAAATTGGCCACATGCTAGAGTCTTGGTTATATATTCCTGGTTATTGTGTACATACAATGCATTTTTCTTGTGTTTCAATTTTGCCTGGTGGTGAATGATCAAAGGCCTGTTGATTAGGAAGTAAAGCCCACTTTGATCACCTCAAAGGGATTGTGTATGAACTTAACATTTCCAATGAATGGTTTTCTCGGCCTTTGCCACTCAGAACACAGTTGCTTCCCAACGATGCATATTCTGTCCAAAATTTTAAACCAGAAGACAAGTGAAAAAGGCTTCTTTTAAATTAGGGCTCTTTAAAAACTACACAAGGGTGAAAAGGGCCTATATGTGCACACTTGTGTGCCACTGGAAAAGCCAGAGAGAAAATCACTGGCAACACACCCCAGGTAACACCTGTCTGGTGTTCCACCAGAGAGTGGATGCTGAAGCCAGACTGCCTGGGTTCAAATCCCAGCTCTGCTACTTGCTAGTTCTGTGACCCTGAGGAAGGACCAAAACTTTCCTGTGCCCCAGTTTCCATGTCTGTAAGGAGGAGACAGAACTACCTGCCCTGTGGCGGTGTTGTGAAGATTAAATCAGGCAGTATGCACAATTATGGGGATCATTCCCCACCATCATAAGTGCCATTTTTATCCTGATAGCACCATTAGTTGTTAAACGAGTTGAAAAGACTGAGAAGGAAGGCAGGGGAAGTGATTTTGCCATACTTGGTGGTGCCAGTGAAATATATTGTTTGTTTCTTCCCATTACTTGAGAGGTAACAATATTAAAGCATATGAATTCAAAGTGGGTTTTAAGGCCTGAGACATGTTCATGCTAAGGGAAGAGCAATGACTCCATTTACAACATGTTCTTCTTTTGACTTTTATTCTGAAGGTAGGTTGTTTTCCTAACATGACTCCAGTGCCTTCATAATTTTCAGGAAGGAAGGTAATCATCAAGTTATAGACTTTTTGAATTTCAAAAGCCTTGCAATTCACTAAAGGAAAAGGGTATTCAAATGAATGTCACAGCATAGGTAGTTAGAATTCTTCTTAGTGAACTAGAGTGACACAAGAAACCCATACTTGCAATTTGTTAAGTGAGCATTTAGTGGGTACCCTATATCTCAGAACACCTGGGGCTACTCTTGACTCTGCCCAAGATGGTTACATCATCAATAAACGCAAAAGCTGATGAGCATGAGAAAGCCCTTTGACTTCACATAATTTCTTTTTTCTTTCATATATAAAACCAGAGGCCTGGTGCACGAAATTTGTGTACGGCGGCAAAGGCGGGGGGTGGTCCCTCAGCCCAGCCTGTACCCTCTCCAATCCAGGACATCCCTCTCACAATCTGGGACCGCTGGCTCCTAACTGCTCACCTGCCTGCCTACTTGATGGCCCCTAACTGCCCCCCCCCTCCGCCACCAGCCTGATCACCCCTAACCGCCTCTGTCTGCTGGCCTGGTCACCCCTCACTGCCCCCCTCTGCTGGTCTGGTCACCCCCAACTGCCCCCCCCCCCTGCTGGCCTGATCGCCCCTCACTGCCACCACCCCCGCCAACCTGGTTGCTGCCAACTGCCCCCCTGCTGGCCTGGTCACCCCTCACTGCCCCCCTCTGCCAGCCTGGTTGCCCCATGCAGCCTGCTGTTCAGTCACTTGGTCATCCCTCACTAACCCCCCTGCTGGCCTGGTTACTCCATGCAGCCTGTTGTTCAGTTGTTTGGTCGTCCCTCGCTAACCCCCTGCCGGCCTGGTCACCCCATGCAGCCTGCTGTTCGGTCGTTACTGTGAGAGCGTCCTGACCAATTTGCATATTACCCTTTTATTAGTGTAGATGAGGAAGGTATTCCTAGCAAGTAAAAAAATTGACATACTCAGGCCTGTTCAACAGAACACCTCACACACTTGGATACCTACAGGTTCTTAGTGTTTGCTATTGTAGCAGAGACGATAGTGTGATTTTGTGTAAAGAGCCACAGCACAGAGATCAGTGAGCCAGGGACATTTTGATGTTCTCCACATCCAACCCCTTTATTAGCTTCTTCATTCTGTATCATTGCCTGGAAATTTCCCCTGGAGGATAAGACCCCAGGTACTCTTGCCCCTTGGGGCATTTCCCCAAAGTCTTTCCCAGCAGGACCCCAATGTCAAGGGAAAAGAGTCTGTGTTCATGGAACTTGATAGACCATCATCCATATTTCACATTCTAAGTGTCACTTCTTGCTAACCTCTATTTGGGATCAATTCACGCAACTCTGAGCAATTTCCTTTTCATCACAAGTCATTAACTCCCATAATGTGATCACTCCTAGTTGTCTTAAAATAACAGTGATACTAATATTGTGCTGTTATTTTTAATAGAGACGTCATCTGTGTGTGCAGCATTTCAATTCACGAATCTATTGCCCTTAAACTGTTCCTTCCTTAATTTGCTCATTCATCAAAAGTTTCCCCTATTTGTCATCTGTGCCACTTATATCTGCCATGAGCAATTTAGGAATAGCTCTGGAGGGTGACAAGGAAATGCTGACATCTAAATACAGCAGTGCATTAGGATCTTAAGATGTGCACCATTTAGGTACATTATGTAATATGCGTTATACAATTAAAAAGAGAAAGTATAGTTGCAGAGTATGTTAGATTAGCAAACAGTTAAGAATCATGGCTTCTGTGCCTGGCTTCCCTACAGCTTGACTGGTTGACCCAAGAACATTCAGTAGGAACCCAAGTGAACCGTCATCCCCTCATGGGGCTTATTGCAGAAATGCCCGCCCCTCTCCCTTGCTGCCTCCTGCTGTGGGATGGAGCAAGGATGACAGGCAGGCATCCCAAATCTGCCAAGAAGGTGCCTACTCCTCTGGAGCTAATATAACTCTGTTGATGAAGGAGTTTTGCCAAAAGTCTTGGCAAAATGGTATCATGGATTATATAATTATCACACTTTGATAATTTATCTTGTAGGGGGTGCAGATTATCCCAGTGATAAAATAAAGTCCAGGAGAGTGGTGACTAATTTAAACCTGGAATATGTTTCAGAGGTCAATTACAAAGTGGATGGAAGGCTGAAACCCATGAAGCCAGTGGACTTCCCAAGGTCATTGAGTAAGTTAGTAAGA
This sequence comes from Cnephaeus nilssonii, assembly GCF_951640355.1. NCBI lineage: Eukaryota > Metazoa > Chordata > Mammalia > Chiroptera > Vespertilionidae > Cnephaeus > Cnephaeus nilssonii. The sequence continues at coordinate 31,604,388 of NC_137072.1, read as the reverse complement.
AAACAGGAGGAAGAATTGAGATCTCCAACATGCAGTACACTCCACCAGTTACCTCTTTGAACAGCACAATTAGTCATTTTATAAACTTTAAAAAGCTTTTCTAAACTAATACATGTAAGTAATTCTGCTGCACAGTGTGGCACATCATACAGAGATTAGATATGGGCCCTATAACTGGAGGAGCCGGGTTTCAATTCTGGCCCCACTACTTCTTAGCTCTGTGATGTAGACTTAAAATCTCCACACTTAATTTATCTATAAAGTAAGTGTTGTGGGTTTTAAATGGTTTTGTGCATGCCTAACATGCTGCCTGGGACACCTGCATTTTGTTTTTTTTAATATTGAGAGGGTATCAGGCAAATAAGAAAATTTCTTTCCAAAATATTTGCTCTGAATCGATACAGCACTTAGTGATCTTTTAAATTTCCCGCTAGGATGTGCAGGGATGCTAAGTAATGATCCCTGACCTCAAATAGCATCTAAAAACTCCTAAAACCCAGATATTTCAAGTTCTAGTTTCTTGAATGTCTGCAAATACTAATGTTCCTACATGCTGCCTATTTCTGTAAACACCCCACTGTGACAGAGTTTGAGACAGAGATGGGGCCTCTGTGGCTATCTATATGGGGAAGCAAGAGAGTATATGGTTGAAGAAATATATTTTAAATTTGGAGGTTGTGGTTTCAAGTCTCATCTCTGCTGATATTACCAGTGTGGCCTAGTACACCTTATGTAAACTCTAAGCCTAAGTTCCCCCATGTGAAAAATGAAGCTAATAATAGAATCCACTTTATGGAGTTACTAGAGGCCTGGTGCATGACATTCATACACAGGGGGTGCATCCCTCAGCCCAGCCTGCACCCTCTCCAATCTTGGACTCCTCTCACAATCCAGGACTACTGGCTCCCAACCATTCGCCTGCTTGCCTGCCTGATTGCCCCTAACTGCTTCTGCCTGCCAGCCTGATCAACCACTAACCACTCCACTGCCAGCCTGATCGATGCCTAACTGCTCCCCTGCCGGCCCGATTGCCCCTACCTGCCCTCCCCTGCCAGCCTAGTCACCCCTAACTGCCCTACCCTGCCATCCTGGTTGCCCCTAAATGTCCTCCCCTGCAGGCCTGGTCACCCCCAACTTCCCTCCCTTGCCAGCCTGGTCATCCCTAAATGTCCTCCCCTGCCAGCCTGGTTGCCCCTAACTGCTCTCCCCTGCCGGCCTGGTTCCCCCCAACTGCCCTCCCCTGCAGGCCTGGTCCCCCCAAACTGACCTCCCCTGCAGGCCTAATCCCCCCAAACTTCCCTCTCTGCAAGCCTGGTCCCCCCCAACTGCCCTCCCCTGCCGGACATCTTGTGGCAGCCATCTTTGACCACATGGGGCGGCCATCTTGTGTGTTGGATTGACGGTCAATTTGCATATTAACTCTTTCATTAGATAAGCTGGTGATAATGAAATGATTTAGTAGATATAAAGCATATCACTTGGTACCTGGGACATACTAAGTCCTCTAAAAATGATAACCATCATTATAAATATCTATTCCAACTCTTTGATTCTTCAGATATTATCACTATCACCCAGAGGACTTTGGCAACCTGCCAAGATCATACAGCTAGTTAATGGTAAACCGAGTATATAACCCAGATTTCCTGCATATGAATAGGAGCTTATTTATTATTGCCTCTGGTCAGGAAAAAAATCAGCTTAAAACTATGATTTAGTTAATTAACATTCTCAAACAACAGTGACCTCTCTTGATTCTAAAGAGTACTGCAGAGTGTAGGGGGGTCCTGAGTAGGAAACATGTTTTCTCCAAGCTTGCATAAGGCCTGAAGAACTTGCCTCAAAGGCTTCAACCTCATGAATTAGGGAACTGGGTTAAAGGAGTTCCAAAGATATTAAATAATATTATAGCATAATGGTCCTCTCAGGGGGATCTTGGCTATAAAAAGAAATAAAGCATCTCTTATTGATAAGAAGACGGAGTCCCAAGAGAGAAATATAAGTTAAGTTCCGTATAGCTAACACATAAATTCATTGTTATGAAGAGTCTCTGAAAGGTGAGGAGGAGAAACACGGTTCAATTTCTGTGTGTCAAAATAGGGGTTGTCCCCCAGCCTGTAAAATTACATGATTCATGACACTACCATCAGACAGAGCTTCACAGAAAGAACAGAATTTGCTTGGTTAATGGGACTGCTGGTACTATGCCATTATTAGCTATTTATTGTCATAGGAAGGCACACTGCAGCCACTTGGCACTGACTTGTGAGAGCTGTTGGCACCCATCTTTTCTCAAATCTATGTTCAGTGACATCATGTTGGTCACTTGAAATCAGCTATATTGGGAGAACTTACACCATGGAAATTGGCCAGTGCTACATAGCAGGGATTTCCCCCCTTCACAAGACTGAGCCTTATTTTTTCTGCTCTCTGCTGAAAACATCCCTATCACAAAGAAGAAAGGGAGGGAGAGAGGGAGGGGAAGAGGGAGAGAGAGAACAACACTGTTTTAATAGGTAACCTAGCACTGTTCATGTGTTATATTTTAGAGATGGCTTTTTAAAAAATGTGCTCCCTAAAATGATTTCTGAAAAAAAAAATTTACATTGAATTCTCCATGGTTTATTTATATTATTTAAAATAAAACAACAAAAGCAAATCTTATTTGGGAAAAAATGCTAGCCATAATAAATAAAGAACTCAGATATAAGTAACATATAATATATACAGTTAGAAACGGAAAGGGCTGTAGCCTGGAAGTTTTCTGGATTTCTGCTCTTTTGATCACTGGTCTGTGAGTCAGGAGCTGTGGGGGAGACCCGTAGTGTCATCAGTTGAATTGCATACTCCCAACTGCTGGGGTTTAAAAGAGGTTCAATATATAACCATCAAGGCCCACTCTCAAATAGAATGTTCTGGACAGGGTCACAGGAGCCATGCAGATGGAGATTAAAATGTCTCAATGATTGACACAAAGGTGAGTCTGGTTCTGCTCACTGTCTGAGCTCACGTGCTCAAGTTCCCACTGACCTGGAGCAGCTGGGCCTCCCACCAGGTCCAGGGGAGCAGAAAACAACTGCAGACCACCGAGTCCCCCACAGTGGGAAGAACTGAGACAGCAGGCCTAGTGCCTTTCCCCCAACTTTGAGCAAACCTATCCACCATTAAGCTTTTCTCAGAAGGAAGGGACAGGAAGAGAGTGTGACTGTCAGGGGAGATTTCTTTCTATAAAACAAAACAAGGAGTGGGCAGTAGGTGTCCCTTCGATCCTCTTTGTCCACAGAGAGGAAATAAATTATGGGCATTATGAGCTCAGGTTCTAAAGTGAGAGAAACTCAGGTCCAAATCCTGACCCATGTCCTCCTGGTTATTGACCACACATGGGTAGCACAATCTCTCTTGGCCTCAGCTTCCCTAGCTGTAAACAGGGTTGTTCATAAGGTATGTGAATGTCAATGAGGTATTGCATGGAAAGCATTCAACACATATCGTAAGCACCTAGTACACGTTAGCTATTATGAGAATTATTGTATATTGCATAGTGCATACTGCCTTTGGATAAGACCAGGGTAGCACAGTCATCCAGCTTGTTCAGTGAAGGCCTAATCAGTTTCTAAAAGAAAAGATGGACATTATACTTCAAGTATGAATCAAGATTAACAAATTCCATGTTGACTTGTAAAGAGTAACAACCATTATCTTTTCCTGGGGGGGGCCACAGATATTGAGTTGGAGAATATAACATTATCTCCAAGGTCAGTGTGCTCTTCAAACCAGATTTCAGGAGGAGATGGACATTCTGCAAGTTGGGTTGTTCTAGAGTTTCAAGCCCTGACTAAGAAATTCATCCTTTAACTTTCCAACTGATTCAGCCTGGCCAGGGGGCAACTGACCACTAGCCTAACAAGTGGAAGGAGAAATATACTTTCATTCCTGATTCGCCCTGAGGCTTACAAGCCAATGCTTGAGAAGGATGCTATGTTGAGGCTAACGGACTGTGCCTGTCTAAAGAGTTCGTGTGTGTGTGTGTGTGTGTGTGTGTGTGTGTGTGTGAAATCTTAAACACCTATTCCTTGTAGCTTTATAGTGTGAAACAATTATTTTTCTTAAAAATCAAGCTTATGTACCTAACTTACCCCACATCATTTGAAACTAGAGAAACGTGGGCTCAAATCTCCACTTTAAAAATGTGTGACTGTGGGCAAGTTACCCTTTCTAAGACGTGTTTTTCCCCCCTCTATCAAATGGGATAACAGCATCTACCACACACGGTAGAGGATTAAATGACATAGAATATATGAAAGCATGTGACACTAATTGATAAGTAGTACCTTCCTCTTTCCCTTCTGTCACATACAGCTCAGCCCCTTAGGTGTACAGTGAACCTTGAACAACATGGGGGTTAGGGGTGCTGGCCTCCACAAAGTCAAAAATCCATGTATAACTTTTGACTCCCCAAAAACTCAACTACCAATAGCCCACTGTTGACCAGAAGCCTTGCTGATAACATAAACATAAGCCTTGCTGATTAGCACATGTTTTGTGTTTTATGTATTATATGCTGTGTTCTTACAATGAAGTAAGCTAGTGAAAAGAAAATGCTATGAAGAAAATCATAAGAGAGACAAAATACATTTACAGTGTTGATTGAAAAAGATCCACCTATAAGTGGGCCCAGGAAGTTCAAATCCAGGTTGGCCAAGAGCCAACTGCAGGTGAAGACCTCTTAGAGAGTGTTTGAGTCAAGCATTCCACTTAGCTTAGAATGGAGCGCCACCTTGTAGAGACCGCGTGCTAATTGTCAAACAACAGGCAATACGTTATTACATTAATTTTCATAAATTAGTGGAAGTGCACTGACAAAAGACATGGAATACAAATAGCTGCACCTTGTATCCGCAGGAAAAAACATTTAGCTAATATTTATATTGACTACTGACAAGTATTAAGAATCGGGGTAATGGAGGATTTCAAGATAAGAATGTCTATAATACCGATGAAGCTGTGGTTGGCATTATTTTAATGAAGAAAAGAAAAACTAGAGTGCAAAATGATGTTTTCAATTTAACCATTGCTTCCACTATATTTGTGAATCCTTGGTCCCATTATTTTACACATTACAGAGTGTAGGTTGTATAAGATGATGATGATTTTATTATAAGTTATTAATAAAACACTTCACAGGGATAATAAAAACACTTGTTACCACATCTGTCCTGAGTTGAATCAGATGAGTCAGTGAGCACTGATCCATGTTCTCTGGGATATATTCAGAAATGCATTTAAAATTCTATGTTTGCCAAGGAAAATGCTGTAAAGGAAGGATAAAACTGTTTTTTAGCTATTCCTATCATAACATATATCTTCAATAAAAAGAAGCCCATCTTTGATCATGGAGGTGGATTTTCTGGGTATTATTTCCAGCCCTTTGTTGAAACAAGTACACTTTCTCTACAAGAGCTTCCAGGAGAAGGGTCGCTGCCCCGACAATTTAAGCCACATCTTAGAGCCTTCTGTGTAATTTACACATTTCACGTTTGCTAATGGGTTTTTTATATCAAACTACCACAGACAGAAAATCTTTCTTTGAATCTTCATCTTGAAAGAGACACCGAAAGAAACACGTGAAATCCTCCATAGGAACTACTAAAGAGGAGGTTACGTTAAATTGGGACTGAATTAAACAGAGTGCACTTTTGAAGAGTCAGATCTTTACTTAGAAACTTAATGACAAAAGCAAAAAGGATATCACATCTAATTTCTTTTACCTCCAGACTTTTCAGATTATTGCCAAGAAAATATGTTGTACGCAAAAGAGATATCCATGTATCTGAACAAGTGGTTCTAATATTCCATACCCAGTAATGTAATTTCCCGTTTTACCATTTGGTAGTCCTGTTCTCTAATATGCTCAGAGAAACGCTAGGGAATCAAGGGATGTACTGGTTTCACAAACCTTCCCAAGACCGTTAAACCTCAGAGAGAAGGCCGTAGAGGTTGGAGGGAGGGGTTAGAGATCAACCAAAGGGCTTGTATGCATGCATATAAGCATAACCAATGGACACAGACACAAGGTGGGTGAGGGCATGTGCTGGGGGGTGAGCAATGGGGGGGAGGGAAGGAGACATATGTAATACCTTAATCAATAAAGATTTAAAAAAAGACCTTTCCCAACATGACTACTTTGTGGCTATTTTTAAATGTTTTTTTTACTAATTGATTGAGAAAGAGAAAGAGAGATATTTGTTGTTCCATTTACTTTTGCATTCATTGGTTGATTCTTGTATGCACCCTGACTGGGGATCAAACCTGCAACCTTGGCATATTAGGACAATGTTCTAAGCAACTGAGCTACCTGGCCAAGGCTTACATGTAGGTATTGTTAATTAAGAAACATCTACAATAAAAGTGGCAGCAGCAACAACCTGTTCATTTTACTTTTCCTCCATTGTGTGGAGCTCATTACATCAAAGGATTGTTATGGCATTAGAGTTGGTCTTTAAGGATGAACAGTGACTAATGCTCAGGGGGACTGATCTATGGCTTGGGGCAGGGTCGGTACACTATAGATCCAGAGCCAAATTTGATCTGCAGCGGGCTTTTATAGATATTAGTTTTATGGGAACTCAGCCACACCCATTCATTTACATGTTGTCTCTCGATGCTTTCACCAGTAGACAGAGGTGGTAGTTGCAACAAAATCCATATAGCCCACAAAGCCCCAAATGTTTACAATCTGACCCTTTCTAGAAAATGTTTGCTGAGATTGGGTATATGCTATCAAAATCACTGATATAAGAAGGTATTTCCTTACCACCCATAAAGTAGGGAGCAAAACAGCAGGTTGCTCTTAATAGCACAATCCTACAGTTTTATTACCCTTTATTGGTGCCAAAGAAAGGAAAGAAGCTTAGCGAAGGAGGTGTTAGATTTAGAACAGACTATATCACTCTAGATGCTTTATCACAGAAAGGGCTCAGGCAGCAGCAGAAATGGGTATAGAAAGACACATTTGTCTGGGGGAAAAATGACATTGTAGAGGCCCTTTAAGCAACAAGTCAATTCTGCTAAGAAAATAAAGTTCATTTAAATGAATTAATCCTACTTGCTTTTGTAGATAGGTGACTGAATCTTTTATGATTTTATTTTCTTCCTTTTCTAAAGGACAAGTGGTATTTATCTCCATGAGTTATTAAATGTATGCCATTGCTTTTGGGTCACTGCCTTTCAGATAAAACCCTGAGGGTTACTTTTCACAATGGATTTCGTTTCATTGTTTAATGAATAAATGTGATGCTATCTATTAAACATATAATTTAATTCTAATTTATTGTTATTTCATTTATTATATGAATACATGTTCACTCACTATGCCTTTTATATGTGCATATTCAGTCATTATATCATGCATGTAATTGCTATAAGTATTTATCTCAATGGTTACTTCTTGATCTGCTTTGCTGGTTACTCCTCACCTTCCAATCTCTTAATGTTGAAATATCCCAAGACTAAATTCTTGGACCTTTTCTCTATCATCACTCCTCAGATGATCTCATCCAGGCCTGGCTTTAAAAATCATTTATTGATGGCTCATACACTTGTATCTCCAGCCTGATCCTCTGTCTTGTTCTCAACACTCCTTTATCCAAGTTAGCACTCGATATCTCCACTTATATTTAATACACATCTCAAACTTGACATTTCCAAAGCTGGAGTTGCAATTGTGATGATTCATTTTAAATATCAATGTGGCTGAGCCACGGTGCCCAGATATATGATCAAATTCAAATATTATTCTGGATGCTTCTGAGAAGGTGTTTTTAGATGAGACTAACATTTAAATCAGTAGACTGAGTAAAGCAGATTGCCCTTCAGAATGTGTGTGGGCTTCATCAAATCAGTTAGAGGCCCCCCAACGAATGAAAGACTAACCTCCTTCAGCGAGAGGAAATTCTGCAGCAAACAGCCTTCAGACTTGAACTCTGGGCTCTTCTTTGGGTCTCCAGGCTGCTGACCCACCCTGCAGATTTTGGACTTCTCAGTCTCCATAATCATGCAAGCTTGTCTCCTTAATGTATCTCTTTGCATACATAAACACATCTGATTAGTTCTGTTTCTCTGGACAACCCTGACTATTATATCACTCCTCTCCCTCAAATAAACTATAGTCTTTATTGACCCAATTAAAAGCAATTCTGTTTTTTCATTTGCCCAGGTCAAAAACCTGGGAGTCATCCTTGAACTTGGTCTTTTTCTCCTATTCCACAATCAATCCACAGAAAATCCTATGGGCTTTACCTTCCAAATATATCCACTGTGATCCCTTCTTCTCGCCTCCATACATCCAACTTGGTCAAGGCCACTTTCATCATTCTCTTGGATCACTATTTCTTTTAGCTAGTTCCCATGCTCCCACCTTTACCTCTGTATTGTATGATCTCACAGCAGACAGTGATCAAAAAAGTTTCTACTCCAAATAAAATATACCAGTACTTTCTCATCTTACTCAGAATAAAAGTCAATGTTCTTATAATGGCCAGCAAGGCTCTCTCATTCGGAGCCCAGTTCCTCATCTCCAATTACCCTCCCCCTCTCTCACTTTGCCCTAGTCTAAGTGACTTCTTTGCACTTTCTAGAATACTCCAGACTTGGATCTGCCTCCGGGTCATCAAAGTTGCTGTTTCCACTGCTGAGAATACTCCTCATCCAAAGAGCCACATGCCTCATTCCCTTTCTCCTTCAAGAAATTGCTCAGATGTTACTTTTTCAGAGGCCTCCCTGGCAGCCTGATTTAAAATTGCTCCCTGCACCTGCTGCTTGTATTTTTTTTATCCCCCCTTCCCTGCTTTATGGTTCTCTATAGCCTTTGTCAACTTCTAACAAAGTATATAATTAACTCCTGTGCTTATCTGTTAACGTATTTTGTATTATCGTATACTAATTATAAATATGCACTAAAATACATCCTAATATATAAAAACCCAGGGTCCATAATGACCAACCAAAGGCTCAACCGAACACAGGAAGGCAGACCTGCAGTCAGTGCTGGATTTCCGTGGCAACCCACCACTGACTGCCAAGGGGGCTGAGGATCAGGCCCAAAGAGAGACCTGAAGAGAGAGGCAGGGTCTGATCTGCAGCCTTCGTGGCAGCTGTTGATCAGCCATTGCCTCTCTTTTTCTCTCCGGGCTCTGCCAGCAGCCACGCCTCTATTTCTCTCTGGGCCTCCGTGGGGGCTGCTGATTAGCCCTGCCACTCTGATCAGGCCCGAAGAAAGGCCTGGAGGTGCTGACTGGCATAGAAATCGACCAATCAGAACCAAATCTGGGTTAATTGTGAGAAGCCAATGGCTGCCTAGGAAGTGGAGCTTTAGATGCTGACTGGCATAGAAACCAACCAATCAGAACCAAATTGGCAGCAGGGGAGGGCAGTTGGGGGTGATTAGGCAGGGAGAGGCAGTTGGGGGCAAGTTCAGGCAGTTAGGGGCGATCAGGTAGGCAGGGAGAGGCAGTTAGGGGTGATCAGGCAGGCAGGCAGAGAGAGGTTATGGGCAATCAGGCAGGCAGGCGAGGCAGTTAGGGGCAATCAGGCAGACAGGCAGGTGAGTGGTCAGGAGCCAGTGGTCCCAGATTGCGAGAGCAATGTCCGACTGCTGGTTTAGGCTCGGTCAGGCCTAAACCAGCAGTCGGACATCCCCCAAGGAGTCCCCGATTGGAAAGGGTGCAGGCTGGGCTGAGGGAACCCCCCCTCCATGCATGAATTTTGTGCACTGGGCCACTAATAAAATAATATATTATTTTACAATCTGCTGTGATCTATTTCTGCCACTCCCTTTTCATTGCTACCCACTTCATTAGAAAAATAACCCACCAGGGCAGGGATTTGGTCTGTTTTGTTCATTGTGTCCCATTCCCTAAAATAATATCTAGGGGAAAATATTTGTTGAATAGATGTCTTTAATTGCTTCCTGTGTGCATGGTTCTTTACTAGGGTATTGGGACCACAAGGGCCTTATGAAACATGACTCCTATCTTTCAATTATTTAAGATTTGGTTGTGACACCTTAATATTTTTCTAGAACACAGCAGAAGAAATTCTTCCTCTATGACTGCAGGGAATGTGATCAAAGACATACTCAACTGAAATAATTAAACATCAATGCCAGACAATATTTGATCACTTCATGAAAATGTTGAAGGAATTCACAGAAGGGTCTAAAGTAATAGGGAGATAACCCACAAAGGAGAATGAGAACTTACTTCGGTTCTAAAGTACAGATGGAGTCTCAAAAAAACAAACAAACAAAAAACCACTTTCAAGAAGAAGGGGTGGTGTGGGTCATGGAGATAGAGCTCCTTGTTCTACCTAGACTATTCATGGTATGGGTAATTACCCCTTCCATATTCATCTTTCTTGCTGCAAGCCATAGGATTTACTTGTTTCCTTCCCTTCTTAAAAGATGCTATTCAACACCAGCCCACCCACTTAGTCCAGAGGGCCTTTCTTTGTTAAACCTGCTAGTCAAAGTAAGACAGTTTTAGAATGAATTATCTGACAAAGAGATGAAGCAGAGAGGTGAGGTAGCATTGGGAATGAAAAGAATAGATGCCCAGAGCAGTGAGCAAATTGAATTAAGAATGTGTACTTCAATAGATTATTAAATATAGAAGATATGGTACATATATGCAATGGAATACAAGAAAAGATAAAATACTACCATTTGCGACAATATGGATGAATCTTGTGAATATCATGCTAAGTGAAATAAGTCAGATGAAAAAAGGGGAGAAGCATATGATTTCACTCATATGTGGGATATAAAACTGAAAGCAACAAATGAAGAAATAAAACAAACAAACAAAAACTCATAGACACAGACAATAGTATGGTAGTTACCAGATGGGAAGGTGAATGGGGGGTGGAAAGGCTTAAGGGGGTCAAATATATGGTAACAGAAGGAAATTTGACTTTGGGTCATGAACACACAATGCAATATACAGATGATGTATTATAGAATTCTATGCTTGAATTCTATATAATTCCATTAACCAATGTCACCCCAATAAATTTAATTAAATAAATACAATAAAAGTACTTATTAATTAAAAAAATAATGTGCAGGGTTTGGTGATTTCTGGCTGCATGTGATTAGAAGAGGAAAGGTGAAGTGATTAGTGGGAGAGAGATGGGGAGCAATCTATTTGCAATTTGGGGGCATTTGTGGGGTATGTATGAGACTGCTGGGGTATTTCTCAACATCTGCTAGGGTTCAGGAATCTGGAAAAGGGGCTTTGCATAAATGAATGAAGAGACTAGAGAAGAAATATGAATTTGGAAGGCATTTTTGGGTGCCAGACGGAAACTTAGTTCTAGTGATTAAGCTCCCCGAATGTTCGGACCCCTAACTTTTTATTAACACATTTTTTTCCTAAAGCAAAGCAGATATACATATCAAAGGTAAGGTTTGGTAAACAGTAAAAGATTATCAGGTTGGGGAAACTGCCCTCAGCTATCTGGCAGCAGGCAATAATATGTAGATCTGAAGCCCCAAAGTTCATCAACCTTTTGGTGAACTTCTTGCATTTATGACCTGCTGGAATTAGCCTCCAGCATGAGACATATTGAGTTCAGGATGACCATTGAACAATTGAGTTAAGAAGCCTTCATAGCTGATTGTGCTTATGGTGAGGGCTTTCCAGTTAGAGGTGACAGACCAATGATAAGAGAAGGGTATGAGTTTACAGAAAGGAAATGAGAGGTCAAGGACAAAGTTTTTGGGAACACCCAAAGTCTGTGGTCATAAGAAAACACACACACACACACACACACACACACACACACACACACACACACACACACAGACTAGAGCCCTGGCCGTTAGCTCAGTTGGTTGGAGTATCATCCTGTACATCAAAGGTTGTGGGTTCAATTCCCAGTCAGGTCAGAGCACATACCTAGGTTGCAGGTTTGATCCCAGGTCAGGGTGAAAGGCAACTGATCAATGTTTCTGTCTCTCTCCCTTCCTATCTCTCTAAACTCAAAAATAAACAAAACAAACAGAAAACTGGTCAGTCAAACAGGTGGAGAGAAGTCAGGACAGGTAGGTAGGTAGAAATCAAGTGAAGAGCCTCAGAGCATCCATACTGAATTTCCAGAGAATGAGAACCAAACTAAATGGCCAAGGAAGCTGTGAAAGGGTTAACCTTAAAGAAGAGGGTTGGCTATTTTTCCTCCAGAAAGAAGATTATCTTCTTGGTGTTAAGGTTGGAGAAAGTGCGACAGCAAGAAAAGCAGTGATTTTGTCAAGGACATTTAGTCACTCAATGGTAGCAGAGGGAACTGAGCTGAGACCTCTAAAACCCCATTTAGGGGCCATTTAGTGCACAGGTGTGTGCTCTAAGGCTTAGTGCCTGGAGGTGTGATTTTTATCCTCAGCTCTTAGAAAATTAGAACTACATCACCAGGCAGCCAAGGGAGGTCATTGATTTTTCTCTCAGAAGCGGGGTCTTTCCCTGCAGCTGGGAGGAAATGGAAACATGAGTCCTATCATCACTTCCAATCACCAAAAATCTCTAGTGGATTTTCTCAGCAGATGGGGCATTAATGTGCATATTCTCACCAAAATGCAAGCTAAGATAACAAATTTTGCTGACAGATTCTCTACCCACCCCCCCTTTCCCCTCCTCTCTCCAGTAAGCCTCCTTTTCCTTCTCCCCAAAGTCAGTTGCACTGGAAAGGGAAACAGTGGGCTCCAATGCCTCTCCCAAGGAGGGGCTGTGACACCTGAACATTTGTTAAAAACATTTCATGGTGCTCTCATGAAAAAAGGTAGAAACAGAGAACACGTCTCCATTCATTTCTTGTTCCAGGTGGATGGGATTCTGTCTTATGTCCTTCTCTTGAGTTTGCTCTGCCATTTACCACCTAAAGCCGTCCTCTGTGGGACCCCAATGTGATGGAGCTTCCTCTGAACTCTGTGCCACCTCGAGATCAGACACAGAGTTTCCCATATCCCACCCAAACTTCAAATCTGGTCCCATGAATGGAGATAAACAACGTTGGTTTTACTGATACTTTCAAGAGAAATGAAAATAAAAGATAACACTGCACAGGAAAACTTCATAAAATTACCTAAAGAAATCCCCTGCCTTTTCTTCTCTTGAAGTTAGTTCTTTTCTCCTCTCTTGAGTAGTCTTTTTTCGGGGCAGTTTTAACTCCCTCCCAGATCATACTTTCCCATATTGCTTTTCTTAGTAGAATAATTTAGCTCTCTCTGCTTCTCCTATTGCAACCTCATACTTATTACTTCTCTCAGCCAGCACTGGCTATTCCTTTGTTGAATCCTCTTTAGAAATCAGAGGGCACTATAAATGTCAACCGCTATGCTTGCATGAGCTATGGACTCTCAGAATCCTTCAGGAGGGCTCATACTGTCCTGACAAGTCTTTGTCACTGAACTCAGATTCCCACTCACCATTAGAGCACAGGGAAGCAAAAGGAAAGTTAGAGGAATATGGGTATTGTGTTCAGGTAAAAATCATGTTTTTGAGAAAAGTAGTCAGAACATGGAGGATCAAGATTTCTTACAATGGACAGAAAAACGAAAGCCAGAGCATTACACTTCTTAAATTACTGGGAAAGACAGATCTGGTGAAAAAGCACACGTGTAGTCCAACTGGCATGGCTCAGTGGTTGAACATAGACCTATGAACCTGGAGGTCATGGTTCGATTCCCAGTCGGGGCACATGCCCAGTTACGGGCTTGAACCGCAGTGTGGGGCGTGCAGGAGGCAGCCAATCAATGATTCTTTCTCATCGTCGATGTTTCTATCTCTCTCCTTCTCTCCCTTCCTCTCTCTGAAATCAATAAAAATATATTTTAAAAAAATCATAGGTGTAAGAATCAGTATTTATGAGGATAATGAGCTCTTGCTATACTGTGTCAAGATTGAGGTAAGAAGTAACTCAGCAAATGTATTTTTAAAAACAATACAGACTAAACGACTTCTGTTAAACATTCTCTTATGTATAATGCAAGGAACTGAGGGGTCCTTAGGAAGCAGAGATTAGGAAATGCAAATATAGTGACCACATTCTCAAGTGACCACACCCGTAGCCCACATTGACCTGCTGTGCAGACCTCGAGCTGTGTGTGTGCATACATGTACATGCCGCTGAATCGGCCACACTGCTGTTCAAGGTCAGGATGCCACATTTTGATCAATGTGTGAAAAAAGATTTCATTACAACTGAGAGCCCCTACAATTATGAAAGTGTCTCTCAGGTGGAACATTGAATGGGTGGATTCTTTCATTAATGTTAGAGTAGTATTTTTCAACTTGTGGATTATGACATAATTTTATTGAGTTTTAACCAGTTAAAAATGAAATAAACTGAAAGAGCAAATACCAGAGTGTATCCCATATCGAAGAGAAGCATGTTTCCATAAAGCTTTTATCTGTACACAGTGGGTCTTGGTGTAAAATGTGTTTTCTTTACTATAAAGCAGTGGTTGAAAAACTGTGGGAAACACTGGAAAGAGAGCCAAGCATGTGTTTACATCACATGCAATAACTGTTGCCTCATAAGTATAAAATGAAGGTGTTTTCATTTTTATGCACAAAAAAATGACCCTAGAAGGTCATGAAACCAATTTAGTGGATCATGACCAGCCTTCTTGAAAACAAACAGAAATTGTCAGAGCGCTTTTAAGTAGCTGTTATAATTCCTTTGTTTCCATCACACCTGCACATATAAACCTATATGTATGAGTGTAGTGAGACATGATGGAAAATATATTTCTGACTGTGGGTCATTGTCAAATAATTTTTAAAGGCACCATTACAAGGTATTCAGGGCAATAGAGGATTTTACTCAGCGAACAATACAGTGCTGCCCAGGGATACATTTTAATCCCTTCAAACATGCTGCCAAAAGACTGGTATTCAAAAGGGTGTCAGGAACACAAACAGGCTGAGAACCATTGTTCTAGAGAGAAAGGGCGCTGCTACCACTTTCTGTCTCCACCCTATCCAACTGAGTTGGTCGGTACTGAGGAAATTCCAATTGTTCTTACTGCAGAGGCGGTCAATGTCAAATTGACTGATGTCATTTCCGGAAGCCCATGTTAAGACTGAGTTTGGGGTGCCAGTTGCTTGTTAGGAATCGGTACCTGTGAAGGGAGGGGAGGAAGGGTCAGAGGGAGTCACTGCAGTGCAGCCCAGCGAAGGCTCAGAGCTCTTGGAGGAGTGGTCCTGGTCAGGGTAGCCTGTGTTGGGGACAGAGATGGGCCCAGAGCCCATCACTCAGCCATGGGGTGCTGGCTGCCCCCAGAAGGGGGTGCACTCAGGTTAAGTTGCTCTCTGCAGCTGAGGCCAACCCGAAGCAGCTGACCACACTCCACAGCAAGTCCCTCCTTGAACGGATCCGACAGCACACTTCCATGACTGAAGACACCACATGTTTGTCTGTGAATTGAGGACTGGCTCCAGACGCAAAGATGACTGGAGAGCTCATGCATTAGAGGAGTCCAGAGAATCTGATTATCCTTGGGGACTGCTGTCTCATTCATCTAGAGCAGTGGTTGGCAAACTCATTAGTCAACAGAGCCAAATATCAACAGTACAACGATTGAAATTTCTTTTGAGAGCCAATTTTTTTAAACTTAAACTTCTTCTAACGCCACTTCTTCAAAATAGACTCGCCCAGGCCGTGGTATTTTGTGGAAGAGCCATACTCAAGGGGCCAAAGAGCCGCATGTGGCTCGCGAGCCGCAGTTTGCCAACCACGGGGCTAGAGTGTAGTTAGCTTTGTCTCTTGGTTGTTACTGGGAGCATTGACCCTTACAAATCAATATATTCTTTCATTTATGTAGTCAACACATTCTCTTCGAGCACCAGACTCTGTATTGGTGGGATTTCATGACCAGAAACCTTCTTCCAGATCATCCATTCTATTTCTGGAGATTCATCTGTAATCCTTACTAGTGAGCTTAACAGTTGCTTCACATTTAATGAATTTACAGTTGTATGAGTTTAAAAAGTACATGTTATCTTATTTAATCATTAGAGCCCCATGAAGGGTAGGCATCATCATCACCTCCATTTTGCAAATGAGGAAACTATCTTAGTCAGCTCATGCTGCTATTACAAAACCCCATAGACTGGGTGGTTTAGACAACAGACATATTTTTCACAGTTCTTGTAGCTGGAAAGTCCAAGGTCAAGGTGCTAACCTATTTGGTTCTGGGCGAGGGCTCTCTTTCTGGCCTGTAGATAGCTACTTTCTCACTGTGTGATCACATGGTCTTTCCTCAGGGATTTCACGACAGACTTAGTAAATGGCCTGTGGAATTCCAGATACAGATGTCCTTAGCTCTAACTGACCAGCAACTGTATCTGGAAATGAAATACCTTCCATCTGGCAAGACTTGTCCTTCTCAACCTTGTTTGCTTTGGTAATTGAGAATTACTTTAATCAATCTGACTCCTGTTGATTCTACTTCCCTGGAATAGTCCTTGCCCAGGACAGAACATGAGAGGTAGATAAATTCTTACTTCTCCATATTCAACCTTTGAATTGCATACATTGTACAACCTTTGTACAGCATACATTGACCAACTCGGACAATTGGGAACCAGAAAGTTAGTTTCAGTAGCCTCAGATGCTTTGTCCATACTGCCATTTTTAAGTGTACCCAGTTAAAATAATTTATTCATTTTTAAAAAACTATTTTATGAAAGTGAACAATGAAAAACCAAAAATAGGAACTGCCAACTTCTAGCAAGAATATCTGGTCTCATACCCTCAACCAAGTCACAATTATAAATCATGAAGTATGCCCAAAGTGGTAAATCTTAAGATACAAATCCATACTTGTTGAAATTAACTCAGTCTATGATGCCAGGGAAGTAAAAGAAAAAAAAAGGCAAAATTCTGGAAGAACACCAGTGAGGGGTATACATTTAAGTGGTAAGATATAATTTAAAGTGTAATATTATTTAGCATTTTGGGAATTAAGCTTCCATCTAATATTACTTTCAAATATGTTTTTAGAAACGCATAAATTGCAAAAGTAGAGTCTTCCTGTAACCAAAATGCATGACAGACTGGATAAGTGATGTTGGAGGCATGCACAAAGTGTTCAAGAGTTCAAAGGAGGGAGCTATCCTATCCCCCAGGATGTAGGAGATTTGGAAGGGCTTTAAGTGTGCAGTACTGACGATGGTCCTTGGACAGTTAATAGTATGGGGCTTCTTTGGCAGAGATGGCCAGAAAGGGAATGTGTGAGCAAAGCCATAGAGACAGGAAAGAGTGGATGATGCTGGAGATGGTGAATGGTAAGTTTGAGTGGATGTAGGGCACAGGAAAGGAAGTACAGTAGTGAGATAGAGGCTCAGAAGGTCAACTGGAATCTTCCTATGCTATGCTGCCAGCAGACTACTGGGTAAATAGATCCATTTGAATTTTCCAAGATAAATGACTTCTGGATCTTGGACAGTCCAGTATTGGGTGAGACGCTTGGGCTGGGAAGGAGTAACAACATTTTATTCTCCATGTGTTTCCCCAACTGGCAGCACCTGCATCATCTAGGACCTTGCCAGAATGCAAATTCTCAGGCCCCATCTCACACCTACTGATTCTACAGTTCTGGGGTGGGGCCCAGGAAAATTTTTAAACAAACTTTCCAGGTGGTTCTGATGCATGTTAGAAATTGAAAAGCCATTGTCTATCAAGGGAAGCAGAGAGGGTCCAGGGTCAGGGGTACATAAATTACTGCAACTCTAGAAGACAGGTCTGCCGGGCCAACCCTGAAACAAAGTCTCTGGTCATGGCCTTGGTGCATAATCTGGGCTGATTGAATGCAGGGTGTGGGAATCCCAAAGGCACCAGAAGCTGAAGACTGGGTAGAAAACCAGTGACCAAGGAGTCAATAGGTAAGTGAAAGAGGTAGAGCAGCAGCAATTCAGGAAAAAGATAAGAAACATCACCGAAAATGAAAACACCTGTCAGTTCCAGGTGCTGGGAGCTTTGATATTTTTGAATGTAATTCTCTGAAGTTGTAAGTAATATTTAAATTACTGTAAGAAAAAATCAGGCAATGTAATAATTCTTTTCACAGTCCTTCGCTGTCAGCCATGTGAGTGTGTCAGAATCTCCATGGGAACCACATCATCCTCAATCAAGATTAACTTCCAACACTTTCCTGCACCGTTGCTTATTTAATCCTAACCTCCCCAATCCTGTTCTATGACTTCAGAACTCTCCACCCCAGTACTCAGTGCCTTCAATGGCAACAAAATGTTTGTTCCTCTGGAAACTGGCCTCTGGGCAGGGCTGGGGAGGGGATAGGTAGTTTCTGCCTCACACTACTTCAGGATGCAGCCTTCTGAATCTCCTGAAGGCTCATCCACGTCCACATGTCTGGCACTTGGGCTGGAAAGACTCAAGAGCCCAGACTGGTCTCTTTGGGGTTACCCAGGCATAGCTACCCCTACATCATCTCTCCAAGATGCTGGCTTCACTGTGACTAGTTTCTTATGTGGTTGATCAGTGCTCCAAAGGTGAGTGTCCCAAGAAAGAATCAGGAAGAAACCCAGCATGGAAATGTCACCTCTGCTTCATCATCTTTTCTCACAAGCAAATCCCTGAGGCTGGTTTATATTCAAGGAGATGGAAATGAGATTTCACCTCCTGTGGGAGAATATCAAAGGATGTACAGATAATTTTCAAGCTGTTCCTCTAGTATCTTCTGCCTATTTACTCTCTCTTATGGGTGTCAATGTCTTCGTTGTTACAATGTTCTAGCTTCCAACCCACCGGCTGGTCCCTGGCTCCTGGCTTTTCTTCCTCTTTGATACTGTTCAGCCTGCCTACCCATCACTGTTTTATTAATTTGGCTTTACCGTCGTTCTCTATCTTGTTACAAAGGGTAATTCTCTTGGAGAATTCATATGACTATAACCAAGAGCCCCAGAAAGGAAGGGAAGATTCTGTTTATTTCCCTGGTATTCATACACATGCGATCTCACCATTTGGAGAGATTCCATTGTATTGTAAATTTATAGAGACATTTAAATAATACCTTTGTGCCTGGTGGTTCAAAAGCAGAGGGTATATTAAAACAGATCAAATCTTTAAAACAACCAGTTTTCTTGATTGGATGGCCCAAGACTGGGGCTGGTAATCCAAGAGGTGTTTTCAATGGTCCATTGTAGGAGCTGGGGGTAGGTGGAGATTGTGCGGATGTTGCACTGTACCAGTCTGTCCTGGGCCCAGGGCTGTTTTGGTTTCCTACACTGTGGGCAGAAAAGTGCCTTATTCATGGATAAACAAAGCCAAGTTTGTGAGCAGGAGATGATTCTGTTCAAAAAGCTAGAGAAGAGGTCAGAACCTAGCAAATTTAAACTCACTTGAGACACCTGAAAATGGGTTATTCAAATCTCCCCTACACCCCTCACACATAAACTCTCCTTATGCCCACCAGATGTATGAGCATTCATGTAGCTTAGGCAAGGCTTCTGAGAGTGGGTGTGGGAAAGAAAGAAGCTAGAGGCCACGGAGCCACGTGCAAAAATCAGCCCCAAAACCTCACTGGAGAGCAAAGGATATAAAACACAATTGCATTGAACATTTTTATTTTTTACTTTCAAGAAAAATTAGGGACTTCCTCCCCCAAAAAAGTAAATTAACTACTCAATACTAGGAAAGGAGAATCCTTTCCCTGGCTCCTTCACTGAAATTGCAGTGGACATTCAGGCTGCAGGTTCAGTGACATTTTTCTAACCCATTCTGCTCAAATTAGAGGCAGTTTTCCAGATTGGCACCAATAACCTAGTGGGATCCAGCATGGGAGGGAGGTCCTCTGTGGCTGGCTCCCTGAAGCATTTGCATGGTACATGTTATGTTTTCAAGTTCAGATGACTAGGCTTCTGACTCCTCCACTCAAATCCCTCTCTCTCCCCGACCCCATCAGATTGGGTGTATCTCAGCCCATTTGGATGGAGCTGTCACAATACCCGGTGTCCTCGTCAGCATGCTTGCCTGAGGAACACCCTTTCTAGTGGTGACTGAGCTTCCAACACTTGCACTGGTCTGCATTCTCTTGACGCTGAGCTGCACACCATGGATTGGATCCCTTAGCACACTGAACTCTGGACTCCTGGCCAACTGTACCCTTTGGAACCAGAGCAGGTGCTGAATTCTTCTAGCGCCAACTCAGCCTGCAAACATGTGTTTCTTCCCTTTTCCACTGAACAAACAAGGCTAACAAATGAAAGGTTAATATGGGAGTTTGGGGTCTTTTTTTGGTCACTGTACTTATCAAGGAATGCCTTCTTTCCCAAGAGACAGAATTTAAAGGGAAAGTTCGATCCCACTGCCATTGTTTGAAGGGCCACCCTCAGACCTGGCTGGGTTGTTCTGGGTTCTCTATGAAAGTTTTTATGCCACCCCAATAAGATAATAGAAATGACCATGAAGACCATGTACCGTGAGTGCCCTGTGGTTGTGATTCCACAACTGTGTGTGAACACCGGTTCCTTTTGCATTTCCTTCTATACCTTCTTTCCGGGACACTTGTAGAAAAGTGGGGTATTCTTACTCCAAGCTGCCAAGGAAAATGGAGGGAGGGCTTCTCTTCCTGTGCTGGTCCCATTCTCCCAGCCCAGGAGAAGTTCATCAGGCTAGAAATAGTATTTCTTTCAAAGAGCACCTACTCCACATTGTTAGAAGCTGGGCTGCCAGTTATTCTTCATGAGTTGGAAGTGGAGGCTTTAGCTGTTTCCTACACACTCCTCTCATCCTCTTAATTTTCTATGACATTACCCACTACCCACTCCTGCTCATACCAATTCTGCAGCCTCTCTGAAGCTCTGTCAGTGGACGGCCATAGCTTCCTCCACTGGGTTTAGCTTTCAATATGTATCAGTTTTCTTTCTAACTCTGAGCAATAGATTACCAGCTCCAGCCCCCCTTGCAATGTATCTGTTCTCACTGTTGTGGGTGATTCATCTTGGACTTTCTTGACTATAATTTCAACTGGGTTGGGAGAAAAAGGAGAAGGGAGGCAAAGGCTTGTGCTCAGCCCGCCATCTTGAACTGGAACCTGGAAAGGATTTCAAAAACAGTATTTCTGGGCCCCAATCCCACTCCTATTGAATTTGAATCACCAGACGTGCTGCCCAGAAAAAAAGAAGGTTTATATTTGTTTCTTTTTTCAAATCCTGTCCCCCTCCTTGGTGACTCTGAGGCAAATCCTCCCTTAAACAGTGATTGGATCCCGGACACGCTGGATTGAGTCCCAGCTCACAGGCAGCCTCAGATTTGCTCTTTTCCTTCTTCCCAGCCATCCAAACAACTTATATTACCCTTTTGTCCACCATGTTGTTTCATTCTTATGCACTTTTGTACGAATTGCCTCTATTTTGTACCTCATCTTTTTTACTTAATAAATTCTATTTATTCTTTATTCTGTTTTGATGAAAAACCTCTCTAGTTCTCTCCTGCCGCCACAGCGGCCTGCCTACAGGACTTTGCATATAAAGGGCACTCAATAAAGAGTTATTAAAATAACAATAAATTATATTAAAATTCAGCCAGGTTATGTTGATTAACGTATTGGAATAAGGGCAATTTTAGCAAATAACCAAAAGTTATGGAAGACCTGTATTCTCCTGGGTTAAGTAAAAATAATAAATTGATGAACAAAATAGATCCAGAGACAGAGAGCATAGAATAGATTGAGGAATCTCAGGAAAGGCAGGGATGGGGCGATGGGTGGGGAGAGATTAAACAAAGAACATATATGCATTTATGCATAACCCATGGACACAGACAACAATGTGATGAAAGTGGGGAGAGAGTGGGGGGGGCAGCATACAGGATGGACTGGGGGAAAGGGACATCTATAATACTTCCAACAATAAAGATAAAAAGTATAAAATAAATAAAATAAAAAAGAAAATTAAAAAAGTTAAGAAATTGAATATTTTTTGAAATGGATGTAAGAATTCATCAATTTATTTTCTATTAGTGGCCCAGTGCACAAAATTCATGCACAGGGGAGGGCAGGGATTACCGCAGCCCAGCCTGCACCTTCTCCAATAGGGGACCCCTTGGGGGATGTCTGACTGCCGGTTTAGGCCCGATCCCTAAACGGGCAGTCGGACATCCCTCTCTCAATCTCAGACCTCTGGCTCCTAACCGCTCACTTGCCTGCCTGCCTGATCACCCCTAACTGCCTCTGTCTGCCTGCCTGATTGCCACTAACCTCTCTGCCTGCCTGCCTGATCACCCTTAACTGCCCTCCCCTGCCAGCCTGATCTCACCCCCAACTGCTCTCTCCTGCTGGCCTGATCTCGCCCCCAACTGCCCCTGCCTTCCTGATCACCCCCTAACTGCCCTCCCCTCCTGGCCTGATCTTGCCCCCAACTACCCTCCCCTGCTGGCCTTATCTCACCCCCAACTGCTCTCCTTGCCATCTTGATTGCCCCTAATGCCTCTGCCTGCCTGATCGCCCCCAACTGCCCTCCCCTGCCAGCCTGATCTCGCCTCCAACTGCCTTCTCTGCCTTGGCCCCCATCACCATGGCTTTGTCCAGAAGGAAGTCAGACGTTTGGAAGATGGCTGGTCGACATGGTTTAATTGGCATATTACTCTTTTATTAGTATAGATAGATTATATAGGATAGGATTGCTTAAATCGGGGGGGGGGGGGGGAGAGGAAGCCTTTTTCAGCAGGAGGGTATGCTTTTGGCAGACAAAAGTACATAATCCCTATATCTGGACTGATAGCCAGCCATATGCACTATGCTGCCAAACTGGTCATTAAAAAATTGAACCACTTTCTTGCACCTTATACCAAACAGCTGTTGCCCTTAAAACCCCTCCTCAGCCCCCACCTTAGGTTCTGCCTTCGCATTTAACCCAGATTAGGTTCTGATTAGCTGGTTTCTATGCCAGTGTCAGAAGCTCCACCTCCTAGGCAGCCATTGGCTCCTCACAGTTCACCCAAATTTGGTTCTGATTGGTCGGTTTCTATGCCAGTCAGCATCAAAAGCTCCACCTCCTAGGCAGCCATTGGCACCTCACATTTCACCCAGATTTGGTTCTGATTGGTTGCTTTCTATGCCAGTCAGCATCTCCGGGCCTATCTCTAGGCCTGATCAGAAAGGCAGGGCTGATCAGCAGCACCTGCGGAGACCTGGAGAAAAAGAGAGGTGCGGCTGCTGGCCAGGCCCAGAGAGAAAGAGAAAGGCAAGAGCTGATCAACAGCTGCCACGGAGGCTATGGATCAAACCCTGCTTCTCTGTCCAGGCCTCTCTCTGGGCCTGATCTGCAGCCCCCTCGGCACTCAGTGCTGGGTCAGCAGTGGCAGTCAGTGCTGGGTCACCACGGCAACCCAGCACTGACTGCAGGACTGACTTCCGGTCAGTTGAGCCTTCGGTTGTTATGGACCCTGGGTTTTTATATATTAGAACTAGAGGCCCAGTGCACGAAATTCGTGCATGGGGGGAGACCCCTCAGCCTAGTCTGTACCCTCTCCAATCCAGGACCCCTCGGGGGATGTCCGACTGCTGTTTTAGGCCCGATCCTGGGCATCGGGCCTAAATCAGCAGTCGGACATCCCTCTCACAATCCGGGACTACTGGCTCCTAACTGCTCACCTGTCTGCCTGCCTGATTGCCCCTAACTGTTCCCCCCACTGGCCTGGTCGCCCCCAACTGTCCCCCCTGCTGGCCTGGTAGCCCCTAACTGCCCCCCCCCACCGGCCTAGTCGCCCCCAACTGCCCCCCCCCCACTGGCATGGTCACCCCTTACTGCCCCCTCCCTGCCGACCTGGTCGCCTCACGCAGCCTGCTGCTCAGTCGTTTGGTCGCCCCTCACTAACTCCCCTGCTGGCCTGGTCAGCCCACACAGCCTGCTGCTCAGTCGTCTGGTCTCCCCTCACTGCCCCCCCCCCCCCCCGCCAGCCTGGTCACCCCATGCAGCCTGTTTGGTTGTCCATTGGTTGTGATGGTCACTTAGGCTTTTATTATCTACATAATAAAAGAGAAACATGCAAATTGACCATCATTCCGCTATGCCCACCAGCCAATCAGGAGGGAATATGCAAATTAGAAGGACAAAGATGGCAGCCGCCCAGCTGCTCCATGCGCCGAGTGGCCGGGCAGGGCAGGGCAGGACACCTGCTATGAGAGGGAGGGTGGGGGGCGAAGGGATATACAGGAGCGGCATTCCGGCTGCAGCGAAGACGAAGACTGAAGACTCCAAAGTCTGCAGCGAAGACAAAGATGGCAGACTCCAGCTAGAGTCTGAAGCAAAGACCAAGACAGTGGACTCCGGCTGGAGTCTGCAGCGAAGCAGTGAAAACAAAGATGGCAGACTCTGGCCTGAGTCTGCAGCGAAGATAGCAGACTCTGGCCAGAGCCTGCAGCAAAGACGAAGAAGGCAAACTCTGGCCGGAGCGAAGGCCTGGGTCCCGGGTTGCAGAGGAAAACTGGTGCTGGAAGCCAAGGAAAGGAAGGCCTATTGCACAAATCTCTTTGTGCAACGGGCCTCTAGTTATAGATAATTGCCATTTCAACCTTTAAACCCTCTATGTCATCTTTAATTCTCATCTATGCCTTTAAATCTAGTGCAACTCTATAGCTCACAAAGAGCTGCCATTCTGTTTCCTGTGACATCAACCCAGCTGTGTCTTAAAAGACAATTAATGTAAAGAAAAGTTTATGTGGGGAAAAATGTACTGCCAACCAGTGAGTTAACAATGTGGACCTAAGTGCACCAGGATTAGAAGTATAACCCTTTGGATTTCAAATGTGATAACAAAGACAGAAATGGATTCAGATGTCAGTGAAGACAAAGCTGTGTTTGTGCAGATATACATTTCAATTTCATCTCCTGGGAAAAGCTTACTTTCTGCAGCAAAAAAAAAAGAGAAGGGCTTGGATGGGGGCACAGGTGAGTGAGCCTATATGCTAATTTACTAATTAGCTTCAGGGACTTAAATTTTAGTCACCTCCACTGTAAAACTTGATGCTTCCCATTGTACCAGATGCTTTTGCAAATCAAACCCTGCAGACAGGAATAATTTTTCTCTTGGGGATGAAATTTATAAGCTGTTATATTGCCTTCTACATTGCAGCTCACATCTTGGGTTCTGTAGATTGGGTAACTGAGGACTTACATTTTTAAAGTGGGAGGACTAGGACAACCAATCAATTCAATTCAAATGTTTAGTGAATACTTACTCTGTTTCCAACTGGAATCTCAGGGCCCAGAATTGTCTATCCTTTTTTGTAACTGTGCCAAGTAGATAGTAGGCGATCAAGAAGTATTTGTTAGATTATTAATGAATCATAAATGAATGGATGGGGGAAGCCAGTTGACTAATATGCTGCCAGGTTTCTGCCCACGAGGAACTCACAGTCTAGAGCAGGGATCACGCACTTAGGTGTCTACAGGGCTTGAAAGGTAGAAATAAATGAGTGAAATGGATTGAGTATAAGAAAAATCAACTGCCAGAAATATATTCAATCTTTCTCTGTTTTTCCAGATGTGTTGCTGTAAGGTCACAACAGAAAAATGTATAATAGTAGAGTTTATATTATCAACTTGAAATAAAAATAAAAATGGGATTTTAACATGGGATTAATTATAATCTGCAATTTATATGTTATGTATTTGTATTTAATAATTCATTATCCTTTGGATTAAGACATAGAAACCAGTTTTGGGTCTTGGGTGGTTTTTTTGTTTTCTGTATATGTTTATTTTTGTACTAAGATGACCATACGGTATCAAGTCTTGCTTTCTATGTTCAACTTTAAATTCTTTAACAGGCAGTGACATTTACTTTTATTATGTTTTATAATGAAAAACAGCTGTTCACAAAAGTAGGGATTCTAAATGTGGATAGATTCTTGCAGTGATTTTTTTTTAAAGTAACCACTCTCAAAATGTTTATAATATTCTGCTTTTCTAACGTCATTATTACCCTTTATTGTAATGTTGTACAACTTCCATTTGTAGCTTTTATACACACTATGAATATTAAATCAGAGCATGAATTGAACAATGTTAGTTTATTTCATAAAGTTTGAAATCGGAGAATTTTTTTTCCATTAGGTCTTCAAATCTATAATTTTGGAAATCTTTTACTTTCATTTCAGGAAATGGATTTCAGGAAAGGGGTATGCAGCTTCTCATAAAATTACAACTTTGTCAAGTTCAAAATTCTTGGTATGGATTAAATGTCAACCCAAAAGGCTAAATCTGTACTCACTCTTTGCTGGTGAAATGTGGTGATATTTTTCTTTGGATTGCATTAATTCCAAAAATTAATATAAATTTCCTTGTCCCCCTTGGAAAACCAATTCCCCCTGACCTCCATGTTATGGCACCCTAACAAACATGAACCATCTATGGCTTTCGGCCTAAGGGCAGACAGTGTTCATGGTGTCATGTTTTCTAAAGTTTTAGTACAAAATTCTTCCTGGGTGAACAAGTTAACAAAGGTCTAAAGACAATGCCTTTACAAACTGTTACCATTTTGGATTTAAGTATGGAGCAAATCCAACTGGACTGTGACCATTCCAGAAGCGGTATCTGTAGCCAGCTTACTAATGTGGACCAATCCACTTTAAAATCATCCAAACCTTCTCAATACAACACAATATGTCATGTCCTGACATGTGTAGCTCTCATAGGGACTATGTTCAAAAGCTTTTATCAAACTTTGGTCACATCAAAATTCCAATGGAAGCATAAGAAATACAGCTATCTAGGAGATACTATCTGTTCCCATCAGCTATCATAGAAAACATACACAACTTATCTATTTTCAAACAACTTGTCCTGCGAGTTCTCAACCTTATCATCAGCATTCTGGGCACAAGTGTTTCTGGTTAGACTTACATTTGCAAACACTTGTTTCTGTCCTATACGCTGCTGCTCTCTAGAGATGCTGTTATAAACCCGCAGTCTGAAAAGGTTGTGTGCCTGGACAAATTTTTTCACTTAATATATAACTGTGTCTCACGGCAGCATTACTTATTTTATTCACATTATAAATAAACAAATGAAATTTTATTTTTTAAATTTCATTAGGGTTTTTTTTGTCAACTCCTATTTTTTAAATCATAGTTTAATCATATTTTTAAAATCATATTGCATCATATTCATTCAGGTAAAACTTATCCTGCCTCATGGAAACCACAATAAAGGCTGTTGCTCACATTTTCCCCTAGCTCATTCTGCATCCTGAAAACTCTGGTGCTTCCCCATGTGGCCCTGCAGGGTGGTATGCCACCTTCTGTTGGGATCTGTGAATATAACAAGCTCTCTTTTAATGCCAGTTGTCTCCTGATCTGTTTGCCTCCCAATCCTATCTAATAAAAGGGTAATATGCAAATTAACCGTCACTCCATCACAAAGATGGTGGCGCCCATAGCCACAAAATGGCAGCGCCTAGTTCTCTCAGCCCCACCGGAGTCCCCAGTCCTGGGGGGCAGCCGCTGAGAGCGGTCAGCATGAGTGGCCTGGTGGAATGCTTGCTTCGTTGCCACGGTGATGAGTCAAGCGTTCCACCCCAGCTGCAGAGGGCCTCTGGGCAGCAGGCACGGAGCAGCAGGTGGGGGAGGAGGGGGGATGGGCCTCTGGGCCGTGGAGAGCCTCTGGGCAGTGGGTGCGGAGTGGCCAGGCCCCGCAGAGAGCTATTGGCGCAGGGCTATTAGTAGCTAAATAATAATAAAACCTTATTTTAAAACAATGTGGGACTAGATGTAACATGATAAGTGATACCAATTCACACATTAGTATAACATGATAAGTGATACCAATTCACACATTAGTATACATCCAAGTCTTGAATTGTGAATAATTTTATTTTTATAAAAATATTTCATAAGATTTATTTGAATTTCCTAACATTTTAATTTAAAATTTTTATTTTAACAAATAATTTAAAATACATATTTTGATATAGATTAATGATAACTTGTACTTTAACAGAAAAATAACCTTTTGGAAAATAGATGAAACAAATGTTAACCTGTAATATTTTTTACATTGACTTTATGTTTTTAATAAAATATATTTAGCCTTGGCCGGCATTGCTCAGTTGGTTGGGTATCATCCCATGCACTCTGAAAGGTTGCCGTGTAGATTTCTGGTCAGGGCTCATGTCCGGGTTGCAGGCTCCATCCCCAGTAGAGGGCATGCAGGAGGCAGCCAATCAATGTTTTCCTCTCTCAGCTCTCCCTCTCCCATCCTCTCTCTCTTAAAAAAAAAATAAATAAAAATTAAAAATATATTTAAATTATGTATATCTTAAGTAAAAATACTTTTTAATTTTTAACCCTTTAGATCACTGCTATCAAAATTATGTGACTATTGATTATGACAATATAATTTCATTGAAATGAAATGAAGCTAACAAAACAAGTTTAATGAATAAATATAAAGTAATTTATGAGTTATTTAAGTCTTCATTTTATTTTACTACACATCCAAGCATCATTGGTCCATCCAAGCACATCCAAACATGGGCAATAATAATTAAGTTCATTTGTCATGGGTACTCAGTTGTCATTGGTATTTCCATCAGATAGAGACCATAAATTTATCCAAATTTTTATTTTGTCATTATGATGGTATATTGGTAAAGTAGCAATATAGACCAGATATCCTTTAACAGTTTGCTTGACTTACATTTAAATATTTAGGTGTATGGTGTATGGGCTTGCATTGGTATTCCTGCCCCAGCCCCACCATTGTTAGCAGCGGCTAACAGACATACTTTCCGTTTCTCAGAAAGATAAGCCTCCTCCAGCTACTTCCTTGGTGAGGAAGCCTCTTTCTCTGAAGTCTTCACATGGTGACTCCTTGGTCACTCCTCTCAGCTTCACTGTCACTTCCATGGGGCGCTCTTCCCTGGACCCAGGCTCTGTAGGATTACTGGTTTCATTTTCCTTATATCTTGTATCACTACCAGATATTTCATAATCTGTAAATTTGTTTATTTTATGTTTCTGTCTTGAAAATACAGACCCTAACCAACGGAATCAGAGTCTTTAGGTAGGGTCCCAGTAGCAGTGGTTTTCTTAAAGCTGATTAATATACAGGCAGGGCTGAGAACCACTGCTCAGGGGCTGCTCTTGCTCATATGCATAAGGAAACATAACGGAAATGGTCAGGGAGGCCTTGTTTGCAATAGCAAAAGAAAAAACAAACAAACAAAGAAACAAATAAATAAATAAAATGTGCCTGAAATATACAGCCCCAGGAAAATGGAAATGTAACTTATGGCATATTCACAAAGAATAATAATTACTATATGCCAGTTAAAATAAATTGCCTAGATCTACATAAATCAACATGGGTAAATTCCTCAAACATAAGTATGAAAAACAAGTTAGGGAAAGAATGGCACAGTAGCATTTATAAAAACGCGAAAGATGCAAAATAATAACTAATCGATGGATACATACATCTGCAAGTAAATTAAATTTTTAAAGAATCCCTAGGATTATTAACATCAATTTCATAAAAGTGGTTATTTCCTAAAAGGGAGAGGGTCAAGGGTCAGGCAGGGAAGGACAAGAAGGCGCTTCCCTTGCTTCTCATCTTTTTTTTATTTTTAAGTGTTTATTAGAGATTCTTTTAAAAAATATATTTTATTGATTTTTTACAGAGAGGAAGAGAGAGGGATATAGAGTCAGAAACACGGATGTGCCTGCAACCAAGGTACATGCCCTTGACCGGAATCGAACCCGGGACCCTTCAGTCCACAGGCCTACGCTCTATCCACTGAGCCAAACCGGTTAGGGCAGTGGTCTGCAAACTCATTAGTCAACAGAGACAAATATCAACAGTACAACGATTGAAATTTCTTTTGAGAACCAAATTTTTTAAACTTTAACTTCTTCTAACACCACTTCTTCAAAATAGACTCGCCCAGGCCGTGGTATTTTGTGGAAGAGCCACACTCAAGGGGCCAAAGTGCCGCATGTGGCTCGCGAGCCATAGTTTGCTGACCACGGGGTTAGGGCATTGCTTCTCATCTTTAATGCTTTGTTTAAATGATACATTTAAGAGAGCTCACTCTCTATATCTTTCTGTGTCCTTAGAATCTTTTGTAATAAAAGAGATGGTAATTTTCAGTGTTTTGGGAGGTTCTATCCATAGAGCTTCATGATAATTTTTGTCAATCTTCTGGATTTTTTGTGCTTTGTGGCAACTATCGTCTTAACTCAGTTCTAACTCTTCCTCACTAAAACTACAGAGAAAACTTGAGAGCCACCTGGGTCCTCTCAGCACTTCAATAAGGAAATTTGGCTCCCACCACCCTGAATGCTGTTGCACCCTACTTAAGTTCTTCCATTCTCAGAAAAGTTCTAAATACTGCTTTTATCCCTATGCTCAAGATTCAGCCATTAATTCATTTGCTTATTTATTCTATGAGTATTCATTGGGCACACTTAAAAAGTGAGGACATGAGCAGAATTTTATTCTGGGACACAATTTCCTTATCCTGTTCCTTAGTCTCTCCTTTCACTTTCAGGTTCTAAAATTAAAATGTAACCTTTGCTGTGTTTTAAGTCAGGTTTATTTAAAATAACTCGAAAATTTTCATGGTTAGAATATCTTTTATTTTTATATTCTCACCCATTTTATAATATGTGATTTAAGTTCCTCAAAGTTCCCAAGTGTCACTAACAGAGCAATTGAAACAGAAAGACTAGGGCAGACTTAAGGGGAAGCTGGGGAGGGGGGCAGTGCTGGCACTTATAATAATTCCCCCTCTAAAGCCACAGCTCTGACGGTGTCGAATCTCTAGAGAATCTTAGAGATCTATTTAATTTATAACAGTTCAAATTTCTTGAGGACCCAGATGATGTCTGTCCCTTGTCCTCACATCTGTCATACACCCAAGCCATTATCCAGGTTTTCGCTTAACAATGACTTTCTGTTTCACGTTGTTGGGAACTTGCTATCATCCCACTGACTTAAGACATTTAGTCATTGGATGTTACTGTTCCCTATCTATTTTTCAGTATGCTTAGCTTTCAGTTAGTTGCTAGCACACACCTTGGATGTATCTTCAGCTTTTTAAAATATGTAGAAAAAGAAATAAAAGGTACATTTATTTTTTCAAAAAAAATCAGATTTCAGTTATTCCCCAAATTCTTAATTAAATTCTCCCACCTATCCCGCAGAAGAAACTCCACATGGTAAGCCATAAAAGCCTTTATAAAGGGAGTTTACATTGTCTCCCCATGCCTTAGTAAAATATATGAGTACAAATTAGATAGAACCCGTGAAATTACAGTTTTATGAGGGGCGAGGGATGATTCAAGTCAAAGACTTACTTTTCATTCACGTGTGAAAGAAACAAAAAAAATTTCCAGATTAAATTGGCTGGAGGGAAATGCCGTGCCGGCATGTGTAAAATGGTGAGGGACAGCTGGCTAGGAAGGCGTAAATCAGAAACCAGCCTCACCTCCTTGCTGGGGAAATTGCCACCAGAATGCTTATAAATAGCGCTTTCTGTTTCCCAGCTCTGTCAGGAGTAGCAGTGGAGATTTAAATGAAAGCCACCACTGTGTACAGCTCAGGGGCAGGCTCAATGGCTTCCTTATAGAATGCCTGGAAGTGGAGGTCTCATGGCAGGACTAGCTGGGACTGTCAGGTTTGCCTGGGCAAAGGGGGCCCTGTACGGTCAGGGCTCAGGTGGGGTAATGGCTCAGCATGCAAATTGTACAGGCTCCAGTTACCCAGCAGAAGTAACTGAAAGTAACCCAGAGCTCAGTAAAACCAGACTCTCAGACCAGCCTGGGAGCCAGCCTGAGACTTCTTAGATCCCTGAGCTATTTGTTGTTTCAGTTCGGAGATTTGGCGATCCCAGCTGGATGCTCCTAGAGCCTGCCAAACCACACTTCCAACCGGGACTTTTGCATTCAACTAAGTCCCATAACCACTCCTCGAAGCCCTAGGAAATATTTAGGTAAGCAATATGGAGTTTTCCAAAGTTTCCAGCCCATTGAACTGGATTCTCTTTGATGAATGAGGCTTTGGCTCGCCCATTGTTCCTTTCCCTGTAACCCCTAGCAAAATCCATTTAGAGTAAGGGCTCAATAAATGCTTGTGAAATCAATCAATGGCCTTTTCAGGTCTCTGCCTGGAACCCCGAACATCCGCAGTGTGCAGGAAGAGGGCAGCACACCTGTATAGCTTTGGAAGGAGTTTCTGTCTTCGGTGTAAGGGTTGGCTCAGTTTACAGCCGCATTGAGTTCAGAGAAGAAGAAGAAGAAACTTCAGGAAAGAGTAGGAGGCAGAGAACATCATGATTTTGGGCTACTCCTTGATTAAAATGCAAGTCCAGCAAATCAAACACAAATAATACTGAATCTGGGACTGATCAAAGCCGGAAATAAGCCCATACCGCACAGGAAGTCACAGGAAAGCAAGTGCTCTTTTGATTTAGGATGGCTGCAGAACAAAGCACAGTTGTATAACTTTGCATGCACTTCTGGGTGAGCAATTCTTTTGTTGAGCCTGCAGTAATTCCTTTCACATCCCTCACCCACTGTGTGAAAGGATGGTGGGTGGGATGGAATGAAGCGAGGGCGCAGGTTCTGTGGTTGTCATTCCGCCTTCCCCTAAGTTCTTTCCTTTTTTTGTTTGTTTTGTTTCCAGAGAGGAAGGGAGAGGGAGAGAGAGAAAAAAAATCATTGATTGCCTGCCTCATGCACGCCCTCTACTGGGGATCAATTGCCCTGACCTGGAATCGAACGGCGACCTCTTGTCCTGGTTCATAGGTTGATGCTCAACCACTGAGCCACACTGGCCAGGCATCTCCTTCCCCTAAGTTCTTGTTAGAGCCTGCAGAAAGGTGACCCAGGGCCTGGTGGTCCACCTCGGACTCCCTTTACTGCTGTGGCCATATTCTTTCCCTCACACATCCATTTAATCTTGGTTTGGGCAACTGCTGAGCAAAAGCAGCTGTTTGCTTTACTGACGTTACTTCCTTCTGGCTGTCGACATATGTGCTGCTTGCCATTGCTCTGGGACAAAACATTTGTTTGATTAACTCAGTTTTAAAACACACCATCTATGGAGGCATTAATGCTACTGGATTTATTTGCCAAGTCAGTAGCTTCCGATGGACAGTGTTGCTCCTAGATAGAGAGTACATAGGCTGTCTCACGTCCAGCTGCGAGGGAGAAAGCAATTTTAGATGAGATTTTTATTTGATAGAATCCAATCTACAGGTGGCCTCCTTAAGGAGTGAGAATCATTCCACAGGAGTGCTTTTAAGTGGTGTTATTAGGAAAAGAACTCATCTATATTAGGATTCTGACCAATTATGTTTTCACTTGGTTTATCTTCTTAGGTTTTAAATACTTTGCTAATAAAAAAAAACTTTAAAAATGTAGTTTTATGATGAGTCAAGGACTGCTGCTGTGCCTTAAGCTAGAATAAAATACACAGGACACATTTAAATGAATTGCAAAGTGTATTATACTCTGAAAATCAGCATTAAAATGCACATTAATTTTTGCAGCTCTTAAATACTTCGGTTGCTGAGGAACTGCCTCCATTCTGTAATTGAAATAGCTCTTCAGATGCAATTTAGTTGCTGATTGGTTTTTAAGTATTTTTAAAAGCTAACAGCTCAGATGGAATAAGGTGGTATACCCTTGAGTTTTAAGTAGAAGCCAAGATGTCATCATGCTGTGGACTTATTAGGCCACTGGAAACCACATTTATTTTCTCCAGAGAAGGGGTGCTGCACCCCGAAGGCTGACACACCGTTAACTGCACAGGAGACCACAGAGCTGGCTCGACATCAAATACAAGATGTTGTTATGAGGGAGTTATTATCCTCTGAGCAAATTAAACAGGTCTCTTATTAACTCCACTCCCCAATTCACACATTCCATAGTTTATTCTCTTGATTTTTATTTCCTGTGGCTTTTTTTTTCAGTTTCAATAAATGCCTAGTAGGAAAAGAAGAGGGGGAAAAAAAAGCAAATCTATTTTGGTATTCACTGGTAGGTGAATATCTACGGTTCTAACTGGGAAGAGGTTACAGAATACCCAATCAGGAATCAAATGCTGTGTGGATTTATTTTTTTGGCCATAGCAGTCTGCAAGAGGATATTTTAAGGTGGCTGTGTGCCTTTAGCAACACTCAATAACTTCAAGATTAAAGAGAAAAAAATCTAGAGATTCTTAGCTGTGGGCCTGCCTCCTTGATATTAATAAGGCAGTTTTAAACTCATTGATGGAAGTTATGGCATGTCTTGGAGAAAATATGGAGATACTGTTAGTTCTATCCCTAAATTTCTCACTAGTGAGGGACAATGGTCATGTCACCTAAATTCTTGGTTTCTTAACTTTCTTCTATGACATATGGTATTAAATGATATATTGTTAGAATGTTATGAAGTTGACATGTAAAGTAATAATAATGCTTGCAAACCACAAAGTGCTATGTGAATGCAAAGTACAATTACTATTAGGGGATTCTGAAGATTAAGATTTGGGAGGGGACTCTAATGAGCTCGCCCAAAGGGAAACCACAAAGCCTTCAGAATCCTTTGGTGAATTGAGTGAAATTAGACAGCTTGTATGGAGGAAAAGATCCAGATTCAAAAACAGGTTAATTGTGCTCTACGAG
This sequence comes from Cnephaeus nilssonii, assembly GCF_951640355.1. Classification (NCBI taxonomy): domain Eukaryota; kingdom Metazoa; phylum Chordata; class Mammalia; order Chiroptera; family Vespertilionidae; genus Cnephaeus; species Cnephaeus nilssonii. Next base: position 31,569,702 of record NC_137072.1, on the reverse strand, counting down.
TTCTCTACAGGATCCCTGACAAAGGTTGAGAAGGTAAATTTTAAGTTATGGGAAAATCTACCATTTGTACTTTCTTTTCACATATAGAATGTCAGGAGAAAAATGGCTGGCAATAGAAAAATTGCTTGGTTTAAAATAACTAAAATAACAAAAGCAACATCTACACTTTCTTATATTCTTAACTGAATGCCATTTAGCTCCATAATTTATATTCATTTTAATCTTTGCAAAACCCTATGAGATATTATAAGTACCTTCTTTTACAAATGAGGAAACTAAGGCCTACAGGTGTTAAGCAATGGGCTCAATCTCATAGTCAGTGGTTGCAACATATACACTGAGTGGCCAGATTATTATGCGTTCAGAGATCATAATAATTTGGCCACTCAGTGTATTTGTATCTCAAATGTGTACCAAAAGTATTCTAGACTTTTGCTGGAGATCAACCACTTATTTGCCCTGAGCTTTCTATCAGCCAGTGCAAAGGGGAAAACTGATCAGGTGCACGATTTATAGTATCTTTGATATCAAATAAATGAGGTACTCAAGAGAAGTACACTGAGTGGCCAAATTATTATGCATTCACAGATCATAATAATCTGGCCACTCAGTGTATATTCTAACATGACTTTTCTAATTCATTGCAAATTATATATCACTATGTTTTGACATAGTAGGCAGACAGACGTGAGCAGAGTAGTAACGATAGGCCACGTACAGAAGGTCACCAGGGCAAGTGCCTAGCAATAGGCAAAACTGGGAAAACAAGTATTGTAAGTGGAACCTTGTCCCCAGGGTGGCCTTTCATCCCCTAGCATATCACTTGTCATGCAGCTTAGACCCCTCTGATCATTCATATCACTGGTCATGCAGACACTCCCCTGACCTTTTCTCTACTGGTGTGTTGCTAGTCATGTGTTCCCCCTTATAGGAGGAACAAGTGAGCCAGAATAGCCTCATATGACTCCCATACAAGTTCTTACATGAGAACTCCCTTAAGCATTAAGCCATCAGGACAATGAGGCTCTGGTCCAAATCAAATAATCTTAGGAACAAAGTCTAGGGTCTGTTGACCACAGAGATAGAGTTTCAATCAAACTAAAGACAACATCTATGCCTCAGTTGTATCTCAGCTCCTGGCCCAGAAAAGCAGCAAAACTAGATGAAGTGACTCCATGGCTGACATCAGGACCAGCTGCAATGACTAATGACTCCCGAAAGGACATACCTGGAAAACTGATGAGTATTCTATTGAGATCCTCCTCTGAGACCTCCCCCTAAAATCCCCACCTGTGGAAAGTAGATAAAAACCCTCAAGATGAAGGACCCAGAGTGCACTTGCTCTCTCTCTTAAACACGCCTACATGCCTACATCTTTTCTCATCCTCATCTTTCCCCAGGCACACTCTCTCTGGAGCACACTTGTGCCTTTCCTCCTTTTCTTTTGCCAGGCACACACACATTTTCTTTTCCTTTCTTTCTCCTAAGCTACAAATGTTTTGTTTGTTTGTTTGTTTTGTTTTTTGTTTGTTTGTTTTTTTGCCTTTGTAAGTTTTTTCCTGAGTCCACACAGCCCAGCTGGCTCACTTCTACCTTTGTGGCTTTCTAAATAAACCTTCACTTGTATTTGAGATTTGGCTCTGAATTCTTTCTTAGCCAAACTCAAGGATCCAGATCTAACATCTGGTGCTATTCACCATTAACAGTTTCACTCACATGAACTATAGTCTCTACTGAAGTTTTGGTAAGAAAATTCACCCAAGTGTGAAGGAGAGTAGGGAGAAGAGATTTCAGGTAATAGATTTTTATTTTTTCTGTTTGCAATAGGTACTACAATGTCTAGTTTATTTGTCTTATGAAAAGAAAGTTACATAAAGGAAAACATGTCCTATGTCCATGACAAGAAAACTCACACTGATCAAGGATCTCATGAGGAGATGCAGAAATGGATTATCTTCGAGTGGTGTGATCATTTAATTCTCTTAAGTAGATCATTATTTACATTATGCCATCAAAATCTGAATAAAATATGCAGAGACACCAAGAGCACCTTCTCCATAAAAGTCTCAATGGAAGCTTTAACAATAGAGCACACTATCGTTTATTTTCTTTGAAAACATACTGAGGACCCTTGGAGAATGAATTTTAAACAATTTGCTCAATATCTAGGTTTGAGATCCCCTTTCCAGATGAAAGTTTACCAATCAGATTGCTTCCTATCTGCTAATTATGCAGTTTGTGAGCTCAAACTAACAAACAAACAAAGACAAAAACATAGTGTGCAGAAAGGGTGGAGATGAGGAGGCTGTGGGATCTTTATAAAAAGCCCATCTTTACTTTTGTGATAGAAAACCAAAACCCTTGATAGGAAAATGCCAATATTTACACAATGCAAGATAATGTACCCCCAGGAAGTTACTGAAAATAACTGTGAAAGGGATTTCTCTGAACTGTTGTCCTTGACGATGAACACAGGTATCCTCCTTTTTTTTTTTTTTTTTTTTTTTTTTTTGTCTCTGCCAACTGTTGTCTGCAACTAACAAGAGATTCGCTAAATGAGATGCTGGAATCCTGCAGAACTTCTGGAGCTGGTGTTCCTGTCTCTAGCCCTCCATGCAGCTAGAAGAGGGTGGGGAGGCATCACAGAGCAGAGTTGGGCAGAGAGAAGACAGAGGCAAAATTGACTAGCCCAAAAAAGGGTGGGAACAGGGAGGGGTCAGAGAGGACACCAAAACAAATGCAGTAAGCATCGGAGTTCAGAGAATCCTGGAAAGTCCATTTTCTATGCTTGATAGGTCAGTCATGGTTTTGAATAACACAATTTGAAAGGTTTCAAAGCTCCTTGTGTAGCTGTGCTACAATAGGTCCTTGCAGCAAGATTGCCAAGCTGGAATAAAAAGAGATGAAAAAAAGGAAAGAAAGAGGAAAAGGTGCCCACATCACTTCTGCTCAAATGAAATAAACCCTAGACCCATCTGCTGCTGCTTCCAGATATTTCCAAGGAAGGTGTACTGGTCTTAAGTGTACACAGAGCGCACTAGGAATGAGGCTTTCTGGAAACCCAGGATATTGCATAGCTCCCTGCCAGAGCTTCCCTAGATAGACTGCACCCTGGCACCTCCTAAAGATCTTTTCACAGTAACCTGATGCTTGGGCCCCACCTCTAGAGATTCTGATTTAATTTGTTTGGGGTAGCATTGGTTGTTCTTTTCTTTTTCAATTTGTCTATTGAGTCTACTGTGCAGCCAATGTTGAGACATGCTGCTATTACTGACTTGCAAACATCTCTTTAAAAACTGCCTTGATTACTTGTTCTTTGGCAGGTGTTTTAAGCACTTTTCGAATTTCAAATCCCATTTTAATGAGCTGGAACAACATGCTTCCCCAGGAAATACCCTGACACAGGCTAAAACTAGTTCTGTGTTTCCTAATATCTAAGGTGCACAGTCCCTCCCCACCACATTTGAACGTTGCAGAAATCAGGATGCATCTCACAGTCAGTGCGATTGTTCAGTCATTGTTGGACCAAGCAGCAGTCCTGATGAAGCTACCATTGCTTTGACACATGCACACTGGGTCATGACTCTTCCTCTCTCTTCCATTTCCATTGTGTTATGTGAGTTGCTGCAATCGTATGTATTTAAGGCTTTATCAGGTGCTTAAACTGTCTCTAAGAAGATTCCTCTATGATTCGACATTAAAACATAAACTTGAGAAGATGGAGGCTGAATAGACAGACCTTTCTTGCACCTCCACCCAGGGCCAGACAGGAAATACTGTACAACTAAACTGGGGAACATTCACCCAGAATTACCAACTGAGTTCCAGCTGAGTAGGTGACTTATATCAAGGAAGGACAGAAAACACCTGGAGACTGGTAGGAAGGGCAAGGTTGTAAGAGGGGCTGACCCAGCTTCCACAGATGGCAGGCTGAGAGTGAGGAGGGATCTCTCAGCTACAGGAAGGTTGTTTCCCTGAGAAGATCAAGGCCCAGAACCCACTCCACAGCCTGGAGCACCAAAGCCGAGACTAGTGGCCCATATAATAGCCAGCCGAGAAAGGCAGCAGGGCTTCTGGCTGCCTGGGAGACTGGAATCAGTTGACCAGAGCTGGTTGGAGAGAAAGCCTTAGGTTTTGGGTTTTGTTTTTGTTTTTAAACCCAGAGCACAGGAATTTCTTTTGCAGCTACTCTCCCGAGGTTTTGGTGAAGGTAGGGCGGTGGGGACTGAGGTGCCTAAGGAGAGGTGGGGTGGGAAGCACTGGGGAGAGAAAAGCAGCAGCCAAGAGTCCTGCATTTGGTCATCTCCCCCCCCCCCAAAAAAAAAACACACAAAAAAAAAACACAAAAAAAAAAACACAAAAAAACACCACACACATATAATGGCCATATTTTCTGAGAGGCACTAGCCCCTCCCAGAAGCTCAGGAAAAGGAAAAACCCCCACCCTAGGTGATACATCCCCACTTTGTATCTCCATCTTTGCAGAAGAGACAGTCACAGAGGCCAAGCCTATGGGTTTGAACAGTCTGAGGAAGAGTCGTTGACTGGATTGGGGTGGGGAACCTGACTGGTGCTTCCCCTTTACAGGAGAACTGATAGAAATTCCTGGTATCCAGCTGATCCCACTGGACTGCATATGAGGATGCCCACACAGCTGAGGGCAGAGTAATATTCTGGGCCACTCCCAGAGGAGTAGCTCTTGGATGGGGAAACACACCCACCACTTTCCCTGAAATCTGAACAGTACCTCCACCTCACAGGAGACCCAGAGGTCTATACTCCCAATTCTGCCTAAAACTCTTTCAGAAACACACTTTTGAGTGATTAAGATTGACAGCTGACTGGCAGGCAAAGGCAGGTGGAGGAGGAGCTCAGAGAACTAGGGAACTTTGCTGACCTCCTCTGGGCCCCATGTTGCTAACAAATAGGCCTTAGAGTGCAGCTTGGCCCCTCCTGCACACAGCCAAGTCCTGTGGAGAAGACACAAACTGTGGATCACTTGCAGCTTCAAAGAGGTTGCTAAAAACCAAAGGAGAACAATTTCTGACAGTGGTTAGCACCTAATTATCTCCCAGGAAGCCCAGAATTGGCAGACAGAACAATCAATCACAGTCAACAGAAGAGCAGGATCCAAGGGAGCTCCCAGAAGGCACTAAACTTTGCTGAGATAAATGCCACTTCACTTTTTTTCTTCATTTTTTTTCCTTTTTAAATTTATCTTCTTTATCTATCTGCTTTATTGATTTGTTATTTAGTCTCTATTGTTACTTTCATACATCTAATTTTTCTCTTCCCTTTTCTTACTCTACTTGTTCTTTTTCTTCAGCTTTCTCATCTTTTATCCCTTTTCTTATTTTGTGTCTATGTGCTTTCCTGTCTTTTTTCCTTTTCAAATTTTTCTTCCTCTTTTCTTTTCTATAAGTTTCCTTCTCCTACTCTTATTTTCTTTATTATATATCTGCCCCTTGATATTCCTTTTTCTTCCCTTTTTATAAATTTTAATATTTTTTTCTATAATTTCTTCTATCATTCTTGCTCTTGTTTCTCTTTCCAAATTCTCTGTTCTTTGGTGGTTGCTTTTGATGTTGTAGTAGGGGTGTTTTTGTTTTTGTTTTGTATCTTGTTTTGTTTTGTTGTATTTGGTTCTGTTCTGTCAGCACCTCCAAAAGAGCTTGTGTGATGTGGTCAGAGGTGAGCCTTACAGTCATCCAGTTTGAGATGAGATTCCATCCATGAAAGAGACAACAACATTCAAGACCCAATTATAACAGGAGAACCCAAATAACTCAAACAAGGGGTATTCATAGAGCACTCAGCTCAGAAGATCTAAAAGACTCCACCACTGTCTGACAAAACACCTACTACATACAACTACCCCATGAAGACTGGGAGACAGAGCAGTTTGGTCTAATACATAGAAACAAATATAAAGGGACAACAAAAATGGGGAGACAAAGAAATAACCACAAAATAAAAGGATGAATCACCAGAAAAGGAACTAAATGAAATGGAGGCAAGCAATTTGTCAGGTAAAGAATTCAAAGTAATGGTTATAAGATGCTCAAATAACGTTGTGAGAACTGCAAGCAACTTAATGATAACTTTATGGAAATTAATTAAGAATTACACCAGCTTAAAATGGTAGAAACCATGCACAAGAATTAATTGGAAATGAAGAATGACATAGCTAAAATAAAAAATACCCTGGAAGGAATCTATAGTACACTAAAAGAAGTGGAGGACCAAATCAGTGAATTAGAAGACAGGGTAGAAAAAAACATATTCAGAGCAGAAATTGGAAAAAAGAATTAAAAAGCAGAAGGAGAATCTAAGGGAGCTTTGGGACAACATGAAATATAACAACATCCACATAATAGGGGTTCCAGAAGGAGAAGAATTTGAGCAAGAAATAGAGAAACTGTTTGAAGAAATAATGACAGAAAACTTCCCTAACCTTGTTAACAAAAAAGTCATTCAAGTTCAGGAAACACAAAGTCCCAATCAAGAAGAATCCCAAAAGACCCACACCTAAACACATCATAATTAAATTGGAAACGTTAAAGACAAAGAAGGAATCATAAAGGCTGTAAGAGAAAGAAAGATATTTACCTACAATAGAGCTCCCATTAGACTGTCAGCTGATTTCTCAATAGAAACATATGAAGCCAGAATGGAGTGGCATTAAGTATACAAAATAATGGGGAAAAAAAAGGGACGGAATCCAAGACAACTCTATCCAGCAAGGCTATCATTCAAATTTGAAGGTGAAATAAAGAGCTTTGTAGGCAAAACAACAACAAAACAAACAAACAAACAAACAAACAAAAAACCCCAAAAGGCTAAAGTATATTGCCACAAGGGTGAAGGCAGAACCTAAGGTGGGGGCTGAGGAGAGGTTTTAAGGGCAACAGCTGTTTGGTGTAAGGTGTAAGAAAGTGGTTCAATTTTTTAATGACCCATTTGGCAGCATAGTGCATATGGCTGGCTATCAGTTCAGATATAGGGATTATGTATTTTTGTCTGCCAAGAGCATCTTCTCCTGCTGAAAAAGTCTCAAACCCCAACCTTCCCCCCCCCCCATTTAAGCAATCCTATCCTATATAATCTATCTATACTAATAAAAGAGTAATATGCTAATTAGACTGGGTTGACTGGCCATCTTCCAGACATCTGACTTCCTTCTGAACAAAGCCAAGGTGGTGGGGGCCAAGGCAGAGGCAGTTAGGGGTGATCAGGCCAGCAGGGGAGGTCAGTTGGGGGAGAGATCAGGTCAGCAGGGGAGGGCTGTTGGGGGCAACCAGAGAGGTTAGGTGCTATCAGGCAGGCAGGAAGAGGGGTTAGGGACAACCAGGCAAGCAGGCAGGTGAGCGGTTAGGAGCCAGCAGTCCCAGATTGTGAGAGGGACATCCCCCAAGGGGTCCAAGCTGACCCCCCCATGCACAAATTTCATGCACTGGGCCACTAGTATAAAATAATAGGGTGAAAACAAATAGGTTTTCAAGGACCTATCTCAGTCACAACTTGAGGCAAGAAAAGTATAAATGAGGAGCAAAGAAACCAAAATCAAGGATGGACAATTTTAAAATGTTTTATTTGCAAGAGCCAATCATGTTCCAGTCCTTCCACCCTCTGCTTCCACTGTCTACTATCACCCAGGAAACTTTCATTTGTTCTTTTGTTCATTTATTCAATACTAGAGGACCAATGCACGAAATTCATGGAAGAGTAGGCTTTCCTTCCCCCTGGCTGCTGGCATGGGTTTCCCTCTGGCACTCAGGACCCAGGCTTCCTTCCAGCCACTGGCAGGCACCCAGGACCTGGGCTTCCCTCCGGCTTCTGGCAGGTACCTTGGACCCAGGCTTCCCTTGCAGCCCCGGCTTTATCCAGAAGGTTGTCCAGAAGGACATCCAGTCTAATTAGCATATTACACTTTTGTTATTATAGATGTGCCATGCATGTGTTGGGCACTGGGGATAAGAGAAGAGAGGTGAAAAGGATCTTTGAACTAAGGGGGCAGCTGTGGATTTTATTAAGATTACTAGAGGCCCGGTGCATGAATTTGTGCATGGTGTCTGGCTGGCCCACCCCAATGGGAGCCCATCAGGCCAGGCTGGCCGGGGGAGGGGAGAGGACATGGGAGGTTGGCCCACCAGCCCCATCCCAATGTGGGGGGACCTGATTTGGGCCGGGCTGGCCAGTGGGAGGCCCATAGGAGGTTGGCTGGCCCTGCCCCCAATGGGGAGTGCCAATCGGGGGCGGGGCTGGTTTGGGGGAGGGGCCGTGGGCAGTTGCAGGGGCTGATCAGGGCCTTGATTGGGCCAGTGCCAATCGGGGGCGGGGCTGGTTTGGAGGAGGGGCCGTGGGCAGTTGCAGGGGCTGATCAGGGCCTTGATTGGGCCAGTTAGCTTCCCCTGTGAGCCTCATAGCAACTGGTTACTCTGGTCGTTTCGGTTGTTCTGTTGTTCAGGTCACTTGGCTTTTATATATATAGATTTTTGTGGGGACACACAGCAGATGGCTCTTTCAGAATCAGAACCTTGCTTTGAACAGAAATTAGTTCCCTATATATAAAAACAAACAAGCCAAAAATCCTGAGCTTCATATTGATGTCCTCCCCCTCTTCTCCCATCCCCAGTGTTCACAAAGAGTGTGATAGATCAGAGAAATCCTGGGGACACAGTGATGTTTATTCTTATTTAATCTGCAGGGGACAGTGTCCACTTGGTTTTCTAAGAAACCAGGTTTGATGTCAGAGCCTGTGAGCAGAGGTGAAGTTAAGAATGCCAAGAAAAGCTCAGTCCCAGTGTTTCATGACTGCCATAGACCAGCTCTGACAAATCCAATTCACTCCCACTAGCAAAAATTAGTAGTCACTATAGTAGATGAGATTATGCTAATAAGTTGCTCTTGATTTGCCTTGTGTTTGAACAAATAGTCAAACAATGAGAAATCTTCATTCAGGGAGAGCCTCCAGCTAAGCTAATGGCAAATTTAGGTGTTAATTGAAACCTTTTACTAGCAACAAGTAGGACCATTGAATTTAATGACCTTTAATAGGGATATTTTCCCCTTTCAGTTTAGTATTCATTCATTTTGATGCCAAAGTCTTTCTCTGTGTTCAAAGGAATAGAAAGAGGCATTTGTTTTTGTTAGCTGGCCTTCCAGCCCCTGGGGAGGCTTTAGGCATGGCCCTGCTCAGCTCAGAGAAAGGCTGGCTGACCTGAGAGTTCATGGGCATGGCGAGCATCCAGCAGGACTCCAGGCTTTCAGCTTCCATGCCTTCTGAGTCTCTCCTTGAGGAGCAGGGCCCAGGAAAATGTCTCTGGCTGAATGTGTGGCAAGTGTCACTATGACTCAAGAAATGAGTCAAAACAAAATGTCTAGACATTTCCCCCTGAATGATGACAAATTTAATTAGCTGTAATACAAGTTCTTTTTTCATCATCTTATATGCTCTTGCTCCAAAACTATTTGCCATGAATGTGTTGGGCACTGGGGTTAAGAAAAGAGAGGTGAAAAGGATCAGAAATTATTATTTTGATCTTCCTGGATATCTTATTATGAAACTATATTTATTTCTAGGCCCTTAGGAAGGGGATGCCCGCAACGGCAGCACCACCTGCATTTTATCATGTGGAGTTCACCCTTAAATCCTTTACTAGTCTCTTCTGTCAAGGGGTGGGATGTGGGGGGGCAGAGGGGAAGAAGAAATGCAATTGAAGGAGGCAATACAATCAATACATGTACAAACTGTTTAAAATGATATGTTATTTGTGTGTGTGTGTAAGTCTGTGTGTGCATGTGTGTGTGCCTGTAAATGTATATGTGTGCATGTGTATGTGTGTATGTGTACAAGTGCATATGGAAAGTCTCAAAGGATATTTTTCAAGGAAGAAATGGGGTTCTGGGAGACAGTTACTTGCTATTTCTTCACATCATCATGTGTTTGAAGTTTCCACAATAATAATATCTTTTAATAATTAAAAATTAATAATTAAAAAAGAGAGGTAATGCCCAGACCAATTTCAGAGAAAGTGTGCCTTTGTTGATTGTGAAATAGATAACCACCAGAGACAGTGCCTTCCAGATGCCGGATCCCATTAGGGCGGCCTGAGTGGAGCAGTAGGTTGGCTGACAGCTGACAGGGAGCCACTCTGTCTTACTCTGAGAGCGCCCAATCTTCCTCCTCTTGCAGCCAGCCTCTGAGCCAGTGCACTCACGGGCTTCACTGTTTAGATGGGGACACCAAGGTTCAGAGGTGTGGTGTGAATTGCCTTAGGAGTAGCTGTTGGGGATGAGATGCCCTGAATCCTGCCTGAGGTCTTAAACCACTAGGCAGGACTGCTCTCCATCGGCAACAGTTGTGCCATGGAAAGGAGCTGAGTGAGCTTGCACTCTCAGAGAATTCTGTAAGAACTGTTTTGCTTGTAACAGACAGGCATTTTGTGTGTGTGTGTGTGTGTGTGTGTGTGTGTGTATGTGTGTTCATGAGTGTGTGTGTGTGTATGCATACCTGTGTGTTCATACCTGTGTGTGTGTTCATGAGTGTGTGCATGTATACCTGTGTGCGTGTGTGTGTGTATGTGTATGCATACCTGTGTGTGTTCATACCTGTGTGTGTTCATGAGTGTGAGCATGTATACCTGTGTGCGTGCATGTATACCTGTGTGCGTGTGTGTGTGTGTGTGTGTGTGTGTGTGTGTGTGTGTGTGTGTATGTGTGGTAAGTATTTGGGGGAGTGTGGGAAGAGGAGACATCTTTTTATTTTCTATCCTGGATTACAAAGTTGAGAAGGCAGGGCAACCTGTCTACTGCTCTTTGTTTGTTTTGCATATGACTTAATGCTTCTGAGTGAGTCCCTGTGCTGATGGGCAGGGCAAGTCTGAGCTGGTTTGAGCTGGTTCTGCTGGCCCTGACTTCTCCTCACAGGGCTGTGTCACAGGCACAGTGTGTTGACAAAAAGGGGTGAGAGCATGAAGGACCGCGATACTCCAAAGCAATCCATCACCACTTTTGCAATGTCACTGCCTCTGCCCCGTCCTCCCTGGGTCTGGCCAGGGCTTCATTTCCACATGCCAAGACCAAGACACAATCATTCTGAGGAACAGCTAGGAATCATGACACAACTCTGCCATTTTCCATTCTGTTTTCAGAAAGGAACCCAAGGCTAAACAACTCTTTGAAGTAGCAGCTATTTCCGGCTGGCACCTGAGTTTGTTACTATGTTTCCCTCCTATAACTGATGTTCAAGGCTCCTGTTACCCACTGGGTGTTTGAGGATCTTCCCCTGGGAAAGCAGAGGGGGTTGTTACTGCAGTGGGAGGCATTTTGAAGAGAATTGCTGAATGCAATGATTTCCTTTATTAACATTCTTAGTTTGGGAAGATGCTAGACCCTGAAATGCTTCCCAGCTTAGATAATAAAATGTTGGAGCTGAAGCAAACCTTAGACATTGCCTAGGAAACCTTTTGTCTTTACAGACACCAAACTCCTTGAGGGCAGTGACTGCATTCTTCACAATCTGTCTCCCAGGGTTTATTTTGGCTTGGTGCCTGATGGGGAAACTGAGACTGTGAAATGTACAATGCTTGCCCATAAATCTGACAAATGATGGCAAACAAATATGGGTAAGTGGGCACAGGGGCTAAAATAATTACTTGTTTGGAAATCACTTTTGGAATAATTGTGTTAGGAAATTTTTAGACTCTCTCAACTTACAGATAGGGAAACTGAGGGTCGGAGAGGCTAAGAGGCATTTGTCCCAGATTGTACAGCTCACCTGTAATAGACCTACTACTGAAATCCAAGGCTCCTTTAATTTTTGTTACATACTCTATTAAAAGGACCACCTCGTACAGGGAGAATTATTTTTTTCTTCTCCTGCTGATTTTATCAGTGCAGAAAATATCATAGCTAAAGGAATTAGATAGGAAGCAACTTATTTCTCCTTCTTAGACAATGAAAAAGGGCAGGTGAAGGCAAATAAAACCCCACACATAATTTGATCAACAGCTGTCACTGATTGCCACAATCTGCTAGAACTTATATATTTTCAACTTAGATTTTCTCCTTTCTCTATACCTTTCTCAAAAACTCTACTTCACTCAGGTAATAAAATCAAAGGCCCACAATGCTCTTAGGAAAGTCTTCTAATGACTGATAATTTTAGGGGGAAAATAGAATATTGGGGCCTAGCTATGGTTATCATACCTAATAAAATGGTAATATGCAAATTACCATCACTCCGCTACGCCCACGATTGGGCCGTTGGGAGGCTGGGGGCGGGACTTGGGGTGGCCGATTGGGCTGACTCACGAGTCCCCGCCCCCCCGTTCCTCCTGCCGTCCCCAATGGCCGGAGCTGCGGGAGGACCCATGGGGCCAGTGGAAGGCGCTGGTGGCTGAACGCCGGGTGGCTGATTGCGTGGCTGCTGGCACCAGTTTTCCGCCGGCCACCCGCCGATCGGAGCGCCTCCCGCCAGCACGATTGGCCACCCAGAGTTCCTCCTAGAGTTCCTCCTCTGGGTGGCCGATCGCACTGGCGGGAGGCGCTCCGATCGGCGGGTAGCCAGAGGAAACGGCGCTGGAGGAACTCGGGGTGGCCGATCGCGCTGGAGGCCAGAGGAAACGGCGCTCCGATCAGCGGGTGGCCAGAGGAAAACTGGTGCTGTCGCCAGCAGCCAGGTGAAGGAAGGTCTTTTGCACGAAACTTCTTGCAATGGGCTACTAGTGGGAAATATTAAGCAAGCTCTGATAACCATGATTGCCTTGTGTTAGTTAATGAAAGGACATTATTACTTGGCTGGGAGTTGTATGCTCCCAGGACCTGGGAGTCAACCTTGAAATGTGGTCCATTCTCATGGAAAGATTAACAACCTTGTTGCCCAAACAATGGAGTCCCACCTCAGCCTCCTACTTCCCCATGCCTGTAATTCCTATTTCCCCAAACCTATCCTACCTAATAAAAGGGTAATATGCAAATTGATCGCACCTTCGCTACGCCTAAGCCACGCCCACCAGCCACGCCCACCAGCCAATCAGGGCAAGTATGCAAATAAACCCAACCAAGATGGCTATAGCCACAGAGAGCAAGGTTTCCCAGGCAACGGAGGAAACCAAGCTTTCTGCCTGCCCTTGCTAGGCCTAAGCCTCCACTCAAGCTACAAAGTTTAAATTATAGAAGGCAAACAAATCTTAAGAGAAATGGCGGCAGCCACGGAGCTGGAGAGAACAGGCCAGGGTTGCCCCCGGCAATGGAGAAAGCAAAGCTTTCTGCCCAGGCCTCTGCTTAAGGCTACAAAGTTTTAATTATAGAAGGTGAATTAACCCCAACATAAATGGCTGCCGGCCACAGATCAAGCAGGAGGCTTGGCTCCGCTCTAGGCTACAAAGTTTCAATTGTAGAAGGTAAATAAATTCCAGATACCAGGGCCTCCTCTTGGGTCGCCAGGGGGCTTGGCTGGCTGGCAAATCATCACAGGCCCCTTGCTCAGGCTGCACCACGCCCCAAGGGAACCCCCATCCTGATCCAGGACACCCTTCAGGGCAAACCAGCAGGCCCCCACCCCTGCACCAGGCCTCTATCCTATCTAATAAAAGAGTAATATGCAGATTGACCATCACTCCAACACACAATATGGATGCCCCCATGTGGTCAAAGATCCTGCCCCCATGTGGACACAAGATGGCCACCACAAGATGGTCAGCAGGGGAGGGCAGTTGGGAGGGACCCAGGCCTTCAAGGGAGAGAAGTTGGAGGCGATCAACCCTGCAGGGGAGGGCAGTTAGGGGTGACCAGGCCGGCAGAGGAGGGAAGTTGGGGGCAAACAGGCTGGCAGGGGAGCAGTTAGGCATCAATCAGGATGGCAGGGGAGTGGTTAGGGGGTGATCAGGCTGGCAGGCAGAAGTGGTTAGGGGCAATCAGGAAGGCAGGCAGGCGAGCAGTTGGGAGCCAGCAGTCCTGGATTGTGAAAGGGATGTCCGACTGCCCATTTAGGCCCGATCCCACTGAGATTGGGCTTAAACTGGCAGTCAGACATTCCTCGAGGGGTCCCAGATTGGAGAGGTTACAGGCTGGGCTGAGGGACACCCCCCCTCTCCGTGCACGAATTTCGTGCAACGGGCCTCTAGTAATCCATATTTCCCCGCAGAATCTTTGTCCTATCCTATATAAGCAGCTGGCTTATGGGGAGCTGCAAAGCAGATTTTTGTAGATGACCAGCTGCTCTCCCATACTGCTGGCAGTATTGGAATAAACACTCATATATGATTCAATACTGTCTCTGTTTAATTGGCTCAAGTAGTGACAGGCAGCATGGACCCATTGATTGTCCTGTTACAATAACACAGAAGGGCTGAGGAGTTGGGGGAGGGATGGAACATTTAGTGGGTGCTTGTGTGGCGATTGAGATCCAACGAAACCGTGGTTCCCCATGTTGAATAGCAGTGTTGAAGAAAAGCCTATTAGAGCACCTATGCTAGCAGGCACATCCACTTGGAGAGGGTGCCCAGAAGGTGAGAGAATCTAGTCTCAGGAGTGGGACGGAAGTTCAGAGTGGGTGATGGATACCACTATTTTCCTTTGTCCACTTCACCCAAATAAATAGGTTTCTGCCTTTTTATTAAGAGCCTGGTGTTTCACATGCTAATTATACTGAGGATGGGTCAGAGCTATTTGCAGATATAGAGTGCAACTTCAGGCAAAGTCTTATTCAATCTTCTATGGACACTTTGCACCTGGGGCAAAGGCCTTCAAATACTTAGATGTAAGAGCCACAGACGTTTCTGTTAAGAAAAAGGAGAGGGTGTGCCCAAAGCTCTGGAATTTTCAAATGCAGTTTATCTGTTCTTATCTGGTGTAGCACAAGTCACTTTAAATCTCTATTCGAATATCTTTTTCTAAATCATTTTGTAAAGCTATAATCTGTGTAAGGGGTCCAAAAAAAAAAAAAAAAAAAGCCTTTCTGAAAAAAAACAGATTCAGCCCTAGCCGGTTCACTGTTCAGTGGATAGTGCGTCGGCCTGAGGACTAAAGGGTCCCAGGTTCTATTCCAGCCAAGGGCATATGCCCACAGGCTCAATCCCCCCTAAGTAGGGGGCATGCAGGAGGCAACCAATCAATGATTTCCTTTCTTCATTGATGTTTTTATATCTCTCTCCCGCTCCCTTCCTCTCTGAAATCAATAAAAATTAAAAAAAAAATAAAACAAAAACAGATTCACTCTGAATTTGTATCAAAGACAAATGTAATCTGAGGTTGCAGCTGGAGATCCTTAGGGCAACTGGAGAAAAGGACTGGAAAATCGTTTATAAATAAGATATTGATCAGAAAGTGAGCAGAACTTGGATATCTTTGGCACAGGAAAAAGAAAACCCAAACAGAAAAGCAAAGGCTCTCTTCTCGCCAGTGGAGTCAGACACAAAGTGAAATATCCAGAGGGACACACTTCCCATAGCCATCGTCCTCCTGCTCCCCAGCCCTGAAAAGGACTCAGGACTAGGATCTGGAAACAGAAGAGGCAGCCCATGGATTCTTCCCCAACCAACCAAGGTGCCAGGGATTGAACTCTGACATTTGCTGACTCAGTGAACATGGGGCAACTAGATCTCTAAGGGACAGAAGAAAATCAGATTTAAGAATTTCTTTAGGGCATTGTCAAGGGTTAAGAGAAATAAAGAACTGGGAACAGAGCCAGCTACATGATGTGTGGGACCCAGTGCAGAATAAAAATGCTGGGTCCTTTATGCTGAAAAGCTGAAAAAAAGTGTCATTAAAGGCACTAAAATGTAAAGCTTTTCCTTTTCCTCCATGGCCTCTCTCTTGATTTCTCATGAATTATTTTTTATTATTACTGCTTGCCTCTTAATGTTGATCTAAGTAACAAAACAAAACAAAAAAATTATTAGCCTGATTATCAGTAGATGATCATTTCAGTGATCATCTTTATATTGTACCATGCCAGTTTTAAATGCAAATATCAGTGCATTTCATGTGCCTGTAGAATCAGTAAGTCTACACAATTCAAATTTCAGAGCTATACATTCATATGGGTCTTTTTGTGTTTTTGTTTTTTTAACAGAGCAGTGTGAGAAAAAGAAAAAGCAATCTTAGATGTCTGGGAACTGGATTGGACAATCAAAGCCTAGTCTCAATGTTACTGCACTTGGATTCAACACTTCCAGCTAAGCCAGGTGTTCTCCTGGTGGACGTACACAATCTCACAGAACGCCCACTCACAGCAGGTCGCTGTGCAACCCACAAAATACCCTACACCACCCTCTCTTGTTACATGAGTGATGGGGCCATGTCTTGACCAGGTACAGCTGTAGCCTCACCCTACTCTACCCCTCCGACAGATAAGATTAATTGAGTTGGCATTCGTTGAATTGCCTATTTTCTGACAACACTCAATCTAGAACATATATTTCCTTAAAACCTCCCTCAAACCACCTAGCCAAAGCCCAAATCATATAATAAGTTCTAAGAGCCTCTTACTAAGATTGCCTATGATTCCTGTGGGTAATGGGAATTCCACTGCGATGAGGAATAAACCCAACTTGTTAAAGTGCAGGTGTGCTCCTGCAGGGCATGCTTGCTAACTCGACTGTTTTTATTTCACCTCCGAATATGTGCACATTCTACCAACACGCCCCACCTTTAAAAATGATGACAGGAGAAGGGACTCTGGAGTGCCTATCTTTCTCTTCCTTCTAGCTCATCACTTTTAGTGTAAGTGGTTACTAATATAGGAAATTGCAGGAATAAAAAAGGGTTTCTTGGTTGTTCATACTTCTTAGAATACCACTGCTTTCAGTCTGCAATCGGAAGTAAGTTCTTTTTCAAACGGGGGGGGGGGGGGGGGGGAAAGGCCTCTTGGGGTACCAGCATCCCTGTTTGCTTAATCATAGACATAATGCATTACCTTGCACTCACTTGGAGTCTCATTGAAATTCCACAAAGTATGGATCAACTTGAATTCTGTGTTCAGAATTCTACATGTCACTGGGTGACTATGAATGGTGGATGGCCTATGGGGTGAATCTTTCTGCTCATGTGCATGCTCCATTGCCCCATCCAACCTCATTTACCAAACACAAGTTCAAAGATAACATTATTAAGAATTTCAAGACAGTGGCAGAAGATCATTAAATGAAGCCCTTCTGAGCACAGGGCCCCATGCAAAGGCCCAGGTTGTGTGCCCACGAAGTAGGCCCTCCCTGGGAATGAGTTAAGAGTAGTGAGAAGGATCCTAAATAGCACTTAATGAATTGAACTCAAATACTTATTCTTAATCCTTTATTCATACCTAAGGCTATAAAGCAATTCCTTCAATAATAGGGAACATTGATCCATGGGACAGCCTGTTTTGTTTGTAAGGATGCCTTCTCATCCTACCTCATCACAAGCATCACCGTACTAAAAAGAATGCTTGACTTATAAGTCATGGGGATGTAAGACATAGCACGGAGATACAGTATTAGTGTTGTGTGGTGGCAGATGGTAACTAGACTTATTGTGGGGATCATGTTGCAGTGTATACAAATGTTAAAATCACTGTGTTGTATGCATGAAACTAATATAATATGTCAGTTATTGTATTTTAATAAAAATGCTTGTTATTTTTTTTAACTTCAGTTGTGAAAACATTTTACTTTGGATTTCTTTTTAAATGGGGAAATTATGAGTGTGGTCTAGTTTTGATGCTATAACCATTGTATCCACTGACACCCTATATCAGCAAACTTCAATTCATTTATCACTTAACTAGAGGCCCGGTGCACGAAATTCATGCACGGGGGGGGGGGGGTGTCCCTTAGCCCAGCCTGCACCCTCTCCAATCTGGGACCCCTTGAGGGATGTTTGACAGCCTGTTTAGGCCCGATCCCTCTCACAATACAGGACTGCTGGTTCCCAACCACTCGCCTGCCTCTGCCTGATTGCCCCTAATCACTCCCCTGCCAGACTGATCAATGCCTAACTGATCCCCAGCTGGCCCGATTGCCCTTAACTGCCCTCCCCTGCTGGCCTGGACACCCCTAACTGTCCTCCCCTGCCAGTCTGGTCGCCTCTAACTGTCCTCCCCTGCAGGCCTGGTCCCTCCCAACTGCCCTCCTCTGCTGGCCCAGTCACCCCTAACTGCCCTCCCTACTGGCATAATTTCCCACAACTTCCCTCCCCCACAGACCAGGTCTCCCCCAACTGCCCTTCTTTGCTGGCCTGGTCCCCTGCAACTGTCCTCCTCTGCCGGCCTGGTCACCCCTAACTGCCCACAACTGCCCTCCCCTGCAGGCCATCTTGTGGTGGCCATCTTGTGTCCACATGGGGGCAGCCATCTTTGACCACATGGGGGCGGCCATCTTGTGTCTTGGAGTGATGGTCAATTTGCATATTACTCTTTTATTAGGTAGGATATTTAACATTTAATGAATGTTTATTCAAAATTTCAAGAGCTGCAAATTTAAGGATGAAGTTCCCCTACCCTCATGTCTCTCAGCCTCTAGAGGAGGGGCTGGATCTAAGAAGAAAAAAATCCCTCTTACAGATAGGAATGGCAAATCCACTTCATAAATAAGTGACAGCAAATGTTATACAACTAATTAAAAAAATCATTCCATTTTTACCAGGGACAGAAAAGAAGGCAATTTTGACAATAGCTTACGAATTCTCCTTGCCTTAAGTGAAGAATATCTGCCTCAGAGCGTGTCCTTCTTGTACTGCAATGATTCTAGGCCTCAGAGTTTGCTCACTTTTCCAACTGCTTGCTTATTTTACATTTTTATGTCACCTACAAGTATAATAGTAGTCACTTATGTAATTTAAAATTTTCTAGGAGTTGCATTTTAAAGGAAATAGGTAACTTCATAGAAATATTTTATTTAAACGTGTGTATCCTAAATATTATCTTTTCAGCATGTGATCAATATAAAATCACAAATGAGGTAGGTACCTTCCTTTACATTCTACATTTGTATTGTGTCTTTTAAATCTGGTGTGTGTTTTTACACTTTCAGCACATCTCAGTTCAGACTGGGGTATTTCAAGTGCTCAGAAACCACACAGAGCCAGCAGCTACCATAACGGGCAGAGCTGCTCTGGGTTCAGTGTCATAGCTAAAGCTGCTGAGCAAAGTGAGAGCCATCATTGTGGCTCCTAGACAGAGAGAAATGGTTGCTGAGATTCTGAGACAATAGTCTGGAAGCTCAATTTGGGTACAATTTGATATGGATCTCTAAGGAGACTAAGTTAAGATTCCAAGGTTAAATTTGGTTGAGAAAAACAATGTGATTTGAAAGCAGGACATTAACAGAAGGCAAATACCTTAGTTTCAGCTCAGGGCCAAGGTGAGGGGACCCAGGATGGGTTTGAACATAAGAGGAGATGCACTAAACCCAGGGAGGTACACCATTTCTGCGTCCTTGACTTGATAGCTGAATCAATCATATTTTCTTTCTGGGAAGTCTGTACTCTTTCCTATACAATTATTTTTATCAGCTACTTGGCCCAACTTCACTAAGATATTAGTCTGGATCTCCCAACCCAGTCATCTTTGAGCTGAAGATGGGGATTATTTGCTGCCCCAGTAGCTCTCCATCCCTTTCCTGACTGTAACTCCTAATATTCCCATAGCTGAAATTCATCAGTACAAGTCCACTGAGCACCAGGAAGATGTTTGCATTGCATGGAGCTGGGGGTTTGGAGCCTGTTAAGTCGGATGCTTCAAGCAGAGGGAAGTTAAGCCCCATCACACAACTGCACTCAATTTTCATTTGAAAATTACTTTGCAGGAAAATGGCACTGAGCCTGCTCTCCTTTTTGCCAGCTGACTCTCTGGGCTTTCAGACCCTGGCTTATGATGATGCTGGAGAGCACTGGGTTATGTAGAGTGAGAGAGGCTCTAGATAGAGCCATGTCCTGCTTTACAATTCAGAGTGGAAATTGGAGCTGAGAGAGAACAGGGGACAGACTGGGGAAATGGATTGGATTATTGTATTAACCCACAGAACATTTCAAATAAAAACTTTCATAAGGTAATCAATAATTCAGCTTTATCAGTTTGTTATTCTGGGCAGATGACATTTATTTTAATAGACACTGCCTGGGTTGGGGGGGGGGGGGCGGTGGTGGTGTGAAGTTTTACTGATGGTGTGCTTTTTTTAAGCACGCAAATGCCTTTGCTTATTTATCTATAGTTGTATGGTGCTTCTTGAGTCTCCTTATTCCTTCCTTCTATGTCATGTAAATTTCAGAATTCTAAATTGAGCAAGATATATTCTTGCCTCTGTTCCTCTTCCCTCCCTACCCTGCCTCTCAAACCAGGTTTGTACTTCCTTTGTCCAAGACACTTTGGCAAATTCAACTATGCCTAACTATCCACCTTTTTTTTTTGCTCATAAAAGTAATTTTTATATTTCCCTTTCTCTCTCTCTCTCTTTCTCTCTCTCTCTCTCTCTCTCTCTCTCTCTCTCTCTCTCTCTCTCTCTCTCCTTCTCTCTCTCTTTCTCTATCATGGGTTTGCCTGACATACCTTGCTATATTTTAAAGTATCTGAGGTTAGAGATGGGGTCTTTAATTTGTTATTGCAACATTCTTTCAACTCCTGCAACCATTTCTCCCACCCATTGTTCCTGCACACCAGGGTGGGCTAACCATGGTCCAACAGCTAAACCTGGTCCTCCATCTGGTTTTATAAATAAAGCTTTATTGGAATGACCATGCTTATTTTTTTCTGTATTGTCTCAGGTTGCTTTTATGCTACAATGAAGATTTGAACAGCTGCAACTGTCTGGCCCACAGATTCTGAAATATTTAATCTCTGGTTGTTTACAGAAAACATTTGCTGATCTCTGCTGTGGACTTAAGCCCTTCAGTCTTCTACACCTACCTTAGAATTGGAATAAAACTAGAACATTCGGGCGGCAAAGGGGACGAGGCACACGTGTCAAGCAGACGCGGCTTTGACTCCTGTTGACTTTTATTCCCTGGAAAATTCCCTGAACCTCTCAGAATCTCAATCTCTCATTTATAAACTGGAAACAATAATGTCAACCTCACAGCTATTAAGACAATTACCTGAATAAGCTCTAAAAAGTGCACAGCTTAGAGCTGGATGTATAAAATAAAACAATCACAATAAAATAAGTGGCATAATAATAATGACATGGTTATCATCATCATTACCAATTGCAGCTTCCTGCATGAAAGGCAACCCGAAGATAGAGTTTTGTCCAGAATTACTCTCCAAGGAAGCCCAAGAACAAAGGGGAAATGTTGCTATTATGGAGTTCTCTGTGAAAAAACATTCCCCAGTCACTAGGTCCTCCCTCTTTCCCCTCTCCTGGGGAGTCCTTATCTTTATCAAGTGCCAGCATGCATCACCTACCATTTTGATGTGCACCCAGTACTTAAGATATAAACATACAGTGTTATGTACAGTAAAGATTATTGCAGTGATCACTATGACATTACTCAGGTTCTCTTTAGTATCATTGGAAGTAAAACCTGATTGTTTTGTTGTTGTTTTATAATTTTACTAGTGGCCCAGTGCATGAAATTCATGCACTGGGGGAGGGGGGGTGTTCCTCAGCCCAGCCTGCACCCTCTCTAATCTGGGACCCCTCGGGGGATGTCCGACTGCCGGTTTGCATTGGGCCTAAACTGGCAGTCAGACATCCCTCTCACAATTTGGGACTGCTGGCTCCCAACCGCTTGCCTGCCTGCCAACCTGATCACCCCCAAACTACTCCCCTGCCAGTCTGATCAATGCCTAACTGCTCCTCTGGCAGCCCAATTGCCCCTAACTGCCCTCCCCTGCTGGCTCGATGGCCACCAACTGCCCTCCCTTGCAGGCCTGATCGCCTACAACTACCCTCCCCTGCCAGCCATCTTGTGGTGGCCAATTTTGACTACATGGGGGCGGCCATCTTGTGTGAGGGCGTGAGGGTTAATTTGAATATTACCTCTTTATTATATAGGATTGATTTCAGAAAGGAAGGGAGGGGTTGAGAGAGAAACATCAATGATGAGAGAGAATCATTGATCAGCTGCTACCTGTACACTCCCTACTAGGGATTGAGCCCAAAACTCCAGGCATGTGCCCTGATTGGGAATCCATCCATGACCCCCTGGTTCATAGGTTGACACTCAACCACTAAGCAACACGGGCCTTAGCATTAATGTGTGTTTTTGCAGATTAAATTGTGCATAACAGGAAATTTGTGTTATTTATTAATTATTGTATCATTTTCCATGGGAACAACTGATACAATAATTTTACGTTAGGTTTGATGAAGAGTGGAAAGCCATGAAAAGAGCTAAGTGTAGTGACTGGGGGACACTTAGCAAGGCCTGTTTCTTCATATCCCAGCACCCTTCTATCTTAAAGAGAAAGGAACCCCTCACGTGAGGGTCTCATGACCTGTTTCAGGGGAGAGGGGAGGTCAGAGTGACCTTCCTGCTTCTGCCATTGTCTCAAATTTCTTCAGTTTAAAATAGTCAATATGACCAGGTGCCAGATTTGGGGACAGTGTGTTCCGAATCCTGTCAAAAGCAAGTTGCCAAACATGTAGTATCTTCTCATACAGTATAATTCCATTTGGAATGGACAAAGCTCCGTAGGTGGGAATGCAGGTCAGTTCTGCTGTATGATGTCAGGTGCCTTCCTAGAAGTCACAGGGCTGGGCAGCAGCACCAGAACCACAGGATTCCTGGCCATAATGAGGTTGGGACAACCACTCAAACATTCATCAGTGCCATACTCAAAACAAAGACAGAACTTAATGAAAAATGTAGCACAGCTTTACACAGCTTACATGGGTAAGAAACACTAAAGACCACACCGAGTGTGGCCCCTGATCTCGGGAAAGCCCTGGAGGCTGGC
Organism: Cnephaeus nilssonii; assembly: GCF_951640355.1. Taxonomy (NCBI): domain Eukaryota; kingdom Metazoa; phylum Chordata; class Mammalia; order Chiroptera; family Vespertilionidae; genus Cnephaeus; species Cnephaeus nilssonii. Next base: position 31,546,826 of record NC_137072.1, on the reverse strand, counting down.
TCCTATGAGGAGATGGGCAATGGGACGGAAGGTTGCAGCACCTGGCGTGCATGGGTGTGGCTCTGACGTGCTGCAAGGAGGCAGCTGGCTGTGGTTTGATGGGGCTGTGTTGGGTAGCTTCCTACATGGCTGAGCTAGCTGCATTTAACTTCTGTTTTGGGGGATGAAATTGTGTATAACAGGAGATTTGTGTTGATTCAAGCTTATTCCCTAATATCTCAATTCCACTGGAATAAGTTTGCATTTGCATAGGAAAGGTATAGCAGAACTGACTGTACTGGGGTTGGCAAAGTAGGTTTACAGTTGTTCCCATGGGAAACGATACAATAATTACTAATTAATACAAGAATAAACTCTGTATTTTGCTACTGACAACTGTAAACCTACTTTTGCCAACCCCTGTATATTAATACAATTTTATATACATGGGAGAAAGAGAGGGGGCGCTAACCCCTAAACCTATGAATCTTGACTCCATCCATCTGCTGCTCTCCATCTCCAAATACTGGGGAGCTCTCTCACCTAAATCTGAAGCTGAAAGCCAGGTGGCTTTCGCTTAGGAAGTTGTCATGAGCTACAGCTAGGTGCCTAAGGAAAAGCCAGGTGATTTCTAGCAGCCAGAGCAGGGTAGGGGCACACAGGGTGGGGGAGGGAGGGGCAATGCTTCGGTGGGAGGGGGAGGTGTTCCTTGTGCCAGTGAAGTGATGAGGACACTGGGCCACCGTCACCTGGCTGGAGCGGGAGAATGTTGGGGTCCTCTCTTACACATCTGCTCAGGGGCTGCCCTGGCTTAGCTTCTGCAAAGTGGGCATCCTAGGGGCCTTGGATGTTAACTGAAGCCTTATTACGTAGTGACAGATGTGTGCCCTGGAGCTGCAGAAAACAAGCGAGTGGTTATAAAAGTGATTGTACACCTTTATAGCTAAGACAAGGTAAATGCTTTAAACCACAGGTCACATTATCCAAGCAGAAACACTCACTGTGAATGCTAAAAGAATATTCTCAAATTCAAATGATTGCTTTTAACAGTTTGTTTACAACCCCAAATCACTCATGGTCCTCCATTCTCAGAGTCACAGTGTCTGGTCAGGGGCCTGTCCCTTTCCTTAGGGACACCATCCTTTTCTGCCTAGACTCAAGGATGGAAATTTATTAAGTGGGCTCCTTTTTTAAAAATATTTTTTATTTATTTTACAGAGAGGAAGGGAGAGAGAAATCAGCAACATCGATCAGCTGCCTCCTACCTGCCCCCTAGTGGGGATCGAAACTGCAACCAAGGTACATGCCCTTGACCGGAATCGTACCCGGGACCATCCAGTCCACGGGCCGACACTCTGTCCACTAACCAAACTGGTTAGGGCTTAAGTGGGCTGCTTAATTCCACTTTTGTCTCTCTGAATTTCATTCGCGGCAGAGGCAGCAAGTATGATCTCTTTTAAAATAGATCTCTCACCATGCTCCTTACTTGTGCAGTTTTCTACTGTCCCTGGAATAATATCCATACTCCTTCTAGGGCCTCCCAAGCTCTGAATGGTCTGGGGGCTGCTCCCTCTCTAGTCTCATCTCCCGTCACCTTGCCCTTTGTTTACTGAGCTTCCGGGCACACTGTCAGGTGGAGGTTCTGAAACTTGAACACCATACACTTCCCCCACTTCTGGCCTTTATGCTCCCTCTTCCCTCTCCTGGAATGTTCCTCCTGAGTCCTCCACTGGCCAAGACCCTAGTCACATACTAACTTACATAACACCTCCCCCAGGAAGCCTTCCTCACTATCGCTCACCTATTAAGAATTGCCTTCCTATATATTTACTCTCTCCTAGATTTCTGTCTCCCCCGGCCTCCCCACTACAATAAACATTCCAGGGGAACAAAGGCTTTATATGCTTTTTCCACTCCTGCATCCCAGCATCTAGCCCAGAGCCCAGCACATAGCAGGTACTCAGTAAATATTTGTGAAGTCAGTGAATAAGCAGAAACAATCGGAAGGATACACATCGAATGTTAACAACGGTTAACTTTGAGGATGGCGAACCTTTGGTTTTTACTTGATACACTTCTTCATGGTTTATTTTGCAACAAGAACATGCTGCTTTTTGTAGTTCAAATGAAAAGTATTTCTAAGTGTTAAGTGAGATGATGTCAAATGGAAGAAGGGCCTATGGAGGCATCTGTGCACATTCAGACCTGCCAGTCCATCTGTCCCGGGTTTTCCATTCGCCCTCCTTAGGCAGATTGGTGTGTCTGTGGGAGAGTATGAGAGTATGAAGCCAGGTCTCAATGAAATAGAGATGGCAATTGCCTTGCTTTTCTTTTCTCTTTTCCTTCCTTTTCTTTTCTTTTCTTTTCTTTTCTTTTCTTTTCTTTTCTTTTCTTTTCTTTTCTTTTCTTTTCTTTTCTTTTCTTTTCTTTTCTTTTCTTTTCCCTTCCCCTTCCCCTTCCCCTTCCCCTTCCCTTCCTTCCTTCCTTCCTTCCTTCCTTCCTTCCTTCCTTCCTTCCTTCCTTCCTTCCTCCCTCCCTCCCTCCCTCCCTCCCTCCCTCCCTTCCTCCCTCCCTTGTTTCCTCCCTTCTTTCCTTTCTTTCTCTTGCTGTACACTGGTGATATTTTGATTTCAAGATGTCAACCCAAAATCGGTTCAAGATGCCATTCCTGGGAAAGCGATGGAAGAGCAGCACCTGGTAGCAGAAACCAAAGCAAAATGGCCAGAAAATGGTGACTCCAGGTAACCCATGAAGACAAGAGGGACACAGCTGGAAGGAAGTGGTGTCCCTGTGTGGCTGAGTCCAACCAGGCAGGGCCTGTGGATGGGCCCTGGGGAGGACGCAGGTTGCTGCCTCCCCTATGGATGGCTCAGGACACGGAGCTGCAGTGTGGACCAAGCCAGTACTAGGACCAACCAAATCAGAGACAGTAGGGAGTGAGGTGGATGGAGCCAACAATGACCACTCATTTGGGCAGATTCTGTTTTCTTTGGAGTGGCCAAAACATCAAACAGATATCTTTACCTCCTTGAAAGCAAATAAATAGTGCTGAATTTGGGAGACTTTGGCACGTATCACTGAACTACATAGCTCCCTGACCCACTGCATTCAGCTTGCTATGGTAACTTGCTGTGATGAGTAATTGAAAGCAATGTACCCCACCTAGTTTAGATGGACAGTGTCTTTAGAGGGAAGTCTGAATATTTGTACAATTATTAATATTCGTTCCTCTTCCACCATTGAAGAAATTTTATTTGTATATTGTGCTTACCAATCACAATCAAGATACTATAAATTGTTATGTTAAAAGACGTGCAGCTTTTTCTATAAAGTAGTAACAATGGTAACATAAACGTAACTAACAAGCACGGAGTGCCTCCCTCAGCCCCCATGCTGAGTGCTGCATAGAGTATCCCATTAACCCTCACAGTGACTTCATGGGGGAAAAGGTCAGTTCTCCCTTTTCTCATTTTTCAGTGAGGAAACTGAGGCCAAGAATGCTGTAGGCACTCACGTGACCTTTCAAGGCCTGTGAAATGGTGTGTGAGGTTTCAAACCCGGAAGATCAGACTCTGCCGACTGAAAGCTTAACCTCTGTGCTCCGCTTTCTTACAAACCTAAACTTTTCAAATGGAGTTGGAGGGAGGAGATCTATATGTGCGAATTTAAGTTCAAATTCATGGTAACTGACATTTTTTCAATTTCTGGATTTAAAAAAATATATATAGGTTGCTTTGAAATGCACTAACAACATACTAAAAATGCTTATTGGTCCATAATGCAATTGCTTTGGGGGTTTTGTCTTGCACATAATTTTATTAATAATTATTACAAAAGTAATAAGGCTCTCAATAAAAATGCCTAACAGGCCTAAAAGTAAAAGAGCTCTCTCAGTCTCATTTCTAAGAGGTGACTACATTTAGCAATTTCTTGGCCAACCTCCAGAAATATAGTACTCCTTTACAATCATAGACATAAATGAATATATACATATCTCTGAAAATGCAACACCAATGGACTTTTGGTATAGTTTTCTACAACTTGCTTTCTGCTTTAAAAAATGCATGTAACTTTTGATTCATCACTAAAAATACATGCAGATGCATATGCAAAAGTTCATTGCAATCTTTTGATTGTTAAGAGCAAAACACTAGAAACAAATCAAATGTTCATCAATTAGTTAAATTAATTACATTCCATGAAATGGATTACCACACAGCCTTAAAAGAATTATATATGTGCTGAAAGGGGAAGATGCCTTTTATTGTTTCTTATCTTTCATTTAAATTTCCAAAGTCAGTAAATGGGAAATTCACATATTTTTCCCTACCACTATCTTGCCAACAAAGACTTGCTTAACACTTGTTGCTGAGGACATCTACAGGGTTGTTGCTAGAAAGTTGTCTCATAAGCAGTAATTCAGAAAAGTTCTTTTGCTCACTGCAAAACAAACGTCTCTCTGGGCACCCGTAATGCACAAAGTGCTTGTTTTCCTATGCGCTTCCATGGAGAGAGAAAAGGAAACCACTGGTAGGAATATAATTTCTTGTTCCAACTGTAGCTCCTTTTCCAATGCCTTTCCTACTAACCCATAACATAAATTAAAAATAAAACAGAGCACAACAATATAACACCCAACTAAACTCAGACGGAAAACTTGGTAAATAATTCAGCAAGCAGGTGTTTTCTCAAAGTTTTGAAGCGGTTGTCAAATTTTACTCCTATCAATGCAGTACTGTAGGGAGATTTTAAAGTTTGACAATATTCTCAGGGTACCCTTAAGCAGGACAGACTGAATCTTATCACTTAAGGCTCCTCCCTTTGCCTTGTTCCCACAACCACGGCTTCTTTCTCTTTGGGTTCCCTGATGTTCTAAACATTTGTCCTAAAGTCAACTATTGATTCTGGTAATAATGAATGAAAGATAGGAGCTTCTGGTAACATCTGTGGTTTATTATTTAAATTTATCTGAGTGCAGTGTTATTCTAGATCACATAATGATTTCAATATCATTGGAGCCAGAAATGTATTCAAAATACTGCAAAACTGTTCAATGAAAGAGGGTAGGCCTTGATCAGTCAGCAGGGTCCTGGAAGCCCATGCCATAGCTAGTGTTAACCCTTTAGTTGCTGGACCATGGGAAGTTCTAGAGAGTCCTGGATGACACGTCAGGGTGATAAGGATGCCTGGAATGAGGGCACTGTGGACATGGGGAAATGTGACACTATTTTAACAACCACCATGGCTGTATTGGTAGGTAACCTTGATTATGCAAAAGGCAAACAACAATGATGAGTTCAGAAAAAAAACCATACCAATTATTAGAGAATTGAAAATATTTAAGTTTGCAAACATGTAATAAGCAACTACTGTGTGCCGGATACTGTGCTAGACCAAGATTTATAGCAATGACTGCCCCAGCCTGCTGGAAGCTTGTGGTCTCTCTAGAGAGGGAGGAAAAGCTGGATTGAAGAGGAGGGATTCCTGTTGTTGAGACCCCTTACCCTGTAAAAGGGAATACTTGAAGGAGAAGTTTTCAATTGAAACATGTGGTGTGAAAGGACCAGCCAGCTATTATTCATAATGATCACAGAAATAATTCATCTTGAGAGAAATTGCTACTAATCATGAAAAAAATTTCTGTCTGTGCCCATCATTAGGGCCTGGCATAAGCCACCGAATTAGCTTGAGTAGCTAAAATGAGGTAGGTGCCCATGTACCAAGGCGGCATGGGCCAGTTTGCTGCCAGGCAACGAGAGCGCTTGATGGTGACAGGCGGGTGCAATTCTGTCCATTCTCATTGTTTTGTACAATGTAAGCCAATCCTTGAGGAATTCTTTTCAGAATCACAGGCAGCGCTGAATACTTCTTTCCTAAAAACAGATTCTGTGAGTAGAGACAAGTTAAGTCATAGGATTTTCTCAGAGGGGATTTGAAAGGCTCTGTCTGCATTCTGGGCCCTTAAGCACCAGGAGCTGGAGACTCTGGCGGGTTTCCCAGGCCTCAGTGAGAAACCTTCTTGGTCTGGTGTGGTGCACCGCTCAGCACAGAGAGCATGTATCTATTGAGTAAACAGGCCATGTTGCAGAGAAAATATCAGACTATCTTTCTCCTCATGGCTGCTCCCCATGTGTCACTTTGTGAAAGCTGCTTGTTGTGTGGAAACAAACACATTTTGGCTCTTTTTGGCTCTGTGCAGCCAGAGGAAAAGCCATGTTGAATCCCATTCTATCTTATGAATCATCCCCCAATCTGCCAGCTAAATTCTGGCTTGAGGACACTTTGTTGTAGGAGAAGGAGGTTCAGAGCTAAAAGGAAGCTGCTGGTTCTCAGCTCTCAGGCCATTTGTAATGTAATTAGAAACATAATGTTTTGACTTAGAAGCTGATCACATCTGATATGGGTGTCAGCAAGACATGATAAACATCGAACTTTTTGGTGTAATTTAATCAGTTCAGAGTTTTGATGATGATAACACTATTTCAAGTGTTACTGATATGAAATCACTCACCCCTCTTCTTTAAAAAAAACTTAAACATGAAATCAGTCTAGAAATTTCCACAGCTTAATAATGAAGATGTATAAAATATCAACTTCACATGTAGGTGATTTTTAAACTAAATATAACACAGCAGAAGTAACACAAAAGTTTATCTCTGCTCCCTCCCAAACTTTAATATAAGGATATAATTGTGCACACTCACGCACACACACACACACAGACATATTAAACAGGAGAGGAGAAGACAGCAATACAGTTTTGGAAAGCAGTTAAGAAAGAGTAATTGACTGAGCAAAATCAAAAATAAAGGTTTCAACTTAAGCAAGCAGTGAGAGAAGCTTCTAACCACGCTTATTTATATCACAGAGCCATAGAAAAACTCAGGAACTGGGGCACCAGGTACATCTGAAAATAATGGGGCAGAGAATAGAAGGGTTTAATAAAATTCTGAATAAAAGGTTAGACATGTCTGACCCTCTGCCCTGTCATTCACAGTTGAGTGACTGCCCTTCCCCAATCCTGATAGAATATTAGCAATTTATTGGGTGACTTTGACCCAAAGGGACTTTGCACTTGGGGATACCAGGGACACCATACTGAAAAAAGAATGTTTAAGGAAAAGTCTAACTACTGATCATTGAACTTACCATCGCCACGCCTTCTTTTCCCCCTTATTTTTTGGGAAAAATCGATCAGAACTGTGCTCCTCAGGCAAGAGACTGGTGGGATCCTATCTGGAAAATTTCAATCTAAGAGAAATGACTCATAGATAGTGATGTCTCATTGGAAATTTCTGGTGAAATTACCCCGTAATTACATCTATCAAGTGACAATACTACTCACATATATAGCTTCCAATGAACTTTTTAGTGCCTCACTCTTAAATTTAATAGGCACCCATGAATCACCATTATATGAAAGTATTTAACATAAGAGTACAAACAAAAAGGAGGAAACAGAGATATTCTAAAGAAAACTTCAGAGATAAGAGATAAGAAAGCCAAAAATAGATCTTGGAGATTAGAAATAAGAAAGCAGGATTAAAATTTAAACAAGAAGCTGAAAAGATAAAATTAAAATCTCTAGAGTCAAAAAGATATCACTGTCAGAAATGGAAAAGAGCATAGAAAAATTTCAAGAAATAATAAAAGGAAATTTTTCAGAACTAAAGACCATGACTTTCAGGATTGGAAGGACCTTTCAATTTTCCAAGGCAATGAATGGAAAAAGATCCACACCAAGTCGTGTCAATGTGAAATTTCAGAATACCAGGAGTACAGGGAGAGAGAAAGGGAGGGAGGGACGAATAGGGAGAGAGAGAGAGAGAGAGAGAGAGAGAGAGAGAGAGAGAGAGAGAATGACATATAGAGAAGTAGGAAGCAAAATGGATTTAAAGACAATTCAGGAAAGCCTTCAAAATTCTGAGGGAAAATGACTTCCAACTTCACATTCTACACACAGCTAAAATGTCTATCAAGTGTGAAGGTAAATAAAAGTTATAGATATGCAAGACCTCAAATAATTATCTCACACATATCCTTTCTCAGGAAGCTACTGGAGGATGTGTTAAACCAGGGAGTAAACAAATAAAATAAAATAAAAAACAAGAAGACATTGGTCACAGGGACCAGGGTGAGAACATCTAAGAAGGGATATTAGTTCTGTGACTGGTCTCGGGAATAGCCAGTCCAGACTGCAGCAGGAGGACAGAGAACCCCAGGAGGAAATGTCACTGAAAAAAGGAAAAGGAAGAAGAAAATGATAACTAATCTGGAGCATTTGATTTAAAAGGTGAAATTTATACTTTGGCCTATAGGGTTTTGCAAATGAGTTAGTGGCAATTACATAAGAAGCCAAGTAAATAAAAAATTATTCAATTTAGGGAAACTAAAGAGTTTTTTAAGGAACAGATGATTTTTATATGTTCAACTCTAAATAATATTAACACGTGCATAATGTTTACCTACCCCAAACCATGTATCACTGTATTGGGATAATGTTGACAGTGGAGAAAGAGAGAGAGCAAAACAGGTGATGGTGCTTAGGAGAGCTAAGCCTTATCACCCATAGTATAAAGACAACATCAAAACCTAAAAAATATCAGTATGTAAAATTATGTAGGTAAATAACAAAAATAAATTGCAAATAAGTTAAAGGTGTTAGCTTCTGGCAAACAGGAATTAGGCAAGAGAATAAGATAAAGCAGGGGACTTGTTTTGTTAGAAACCTTATAGATGCATTTGATTAAATATATGTAAAACTTCGACAAAAAATTAAAATTAAATTAGTGAATGAAAACATAAGACCCCAGATTATTATTATTACTATTATTATTAACTGAACACACTTGCTCATCCACACTGGTTCCAGGAACAAGTTTAGCATGCAATTGGTTACCAAGATTTTGGCTTTCTGGCTCCTTTTAAAGTCTAGACCAGCCATTTTCAGCCTGTGTGCCATGGCAAACTTGTGTGCCACAAAAATGTTTAAAACACGCAATCCTTGACTATGTAGCCAGGGGCACTGATTTCTTTTCCCTTAGATTGTCAAATAAAAAAAAATTACAACAACCAACACAATAGCCATCCAGTGTAAACAAATAAAAATTATACCTGTTTTTTGTTAGCTAGGCAAAAAATCTATGTTTTGCTGTGCTGCTGAATTTTAGAAATTAGTCTATGTGTGCTATGAGATGAAAAAGGTTGAAAACTGCTGGTCTAGATCAAGGTACAGTGTGATACGAAACTCATAACTGCTCATCTCACAGTGAAAGACAAAGGAAGGAGATGACATGAAAGTCCAACCAATGCATCATTATTGACATAACCCAATAGGGATAACTTCCTGCTAGACATTGGACTCCCACTTTCTCTTTGGGAATTATCTGCCATAACTGGACTAGAGATCCTTTCAAATTGTTTCTCCTTTTGAAATAAATTGGGATTCTCACTGTTTTCTTGGCCCGATAGATCCAATGCCAGGTTTGTTCTCTTTCTACCTTTGTAAGACTTCCAAGTTTATGGTTGTGCTTGTGACATCTCAGCTGCCTTCTGTTCATAAGTCCCTATTATTTGGATATTGGCTTAAAACTCTCTCTCCTCTTTCATTTCCTGGCTCTTTCCTAACTCTCCTTCCTCATGTCTTCGTTTTTTTCTCTTTAGCTTTGACTCCTTTTTTTCATAGAATCTAGTGTATAAAATTACTTTTAAAGACCATTTGGATAATTAGCTATCACATTCATAAATACCTTACCCACATAGAAACTATTCATGCTCCAAAATGTGAACTCCCTATTTTTCTGATATTTAAAGTAAACATCCATTTTTAGTGGTGACAGGAGCAATGTGTTTGCTTCCCTTTCCCATCCTATATAATAAAAGGTTAATATGCAAATCGACCAAACAGCAGGTCACTATGATGCGCACTGACCACCAGGGGGCAGACACTCAATGCAGGAGCTGCCTCCTGGTGGTCAGTGCGCTCTCACAGGGGGAGCGCAGCTCAGCTGAAAGCCAGGCTCATGGCTGGTGAGCACAGCGGTGGTGGCAGGAGCCTCTTCTGCCTCCGTGGCAGTGCTAAGGATGTCCAACTGCTGGCTTGGGCCCACTCCCCAGCACTAATTTTGTGCACCAGGCCTCTAGTGTTTGTATATTGTTTGATTTCTTTGTTTCCTTAAGTGACAATTGGGCTGGTTTAGTGGTCATTTAACAGAATATAGCCCTTAATTTAAGAGTATAAGTACATTTTATTTAGATGTCAGGAAAGGTGACAAGTTGCCTGTGATTTCCTTTTAAGTACCTAAGCAAACCTCATGCGAATTTTCTAGATTTCAGTCAATATTTTAAAAAAAGAAAAAGGAAAGAAAGCAACCTTTCCAGCAATGCTTTTGTCTTTTAGGGAGACAGATTCAACGTGTGACATTACACGAAGATTCCAAAGGTCTTTTGGACAATATTAGAATTGAATCAGGCCAACCCAGGGCTAAGTCAAGAGTGAGCTCAGTTGCCACCTCCCCACTGAGCCAGCTCAGCCAGGCAGGGAAGGAGGGAGTTGGGCCCATTCTGGGAGTGGGATGGTGAGGAGTCCTGCTTGGTGGTGCCAGAACCCAGGCCACGGAGCCTCACTGAAGAAGAAGTGGACTGAGGGCAGACCCCTTGAGGAGTGGCAGTGAGATGGCAGACTGCTACACAGAGCTGGAGAAGGCAGTCATGGTCCTGGTATTAAACTTCTATAAACACATGTCTATGCACAGCCTGGTCAAGAACAAGATCATCAAGAGCAGCTTTGGAAAGATGCTTCAGAAAGCCTCAACCACACGCTGACAGACAGGGGAACCAACCAAAAGGCTGCTGACAAGCTCATCCAGAACCTGGATGCCAACCACGATGGATATATCAGCTTTGACAAGTACCGGGCCTTGATAGGCAGCATCACCAACCCCATTACCATTATCCACCGGCAGGAGCAGCAGAGCAGGAGCTAGAGGACCCCACATTGTCCCCTTATGCCAAGCTCTGATGCCCTGCCCCTCATGCTCATCCCAGATCCCCCTCTCAGCCTCTTGCCAACCCGGGCCCTGTCCTTGTTTCTCCAGACTTTCTCCTGATCCTTGCTGAACAGAGGGCAAGGGTGCTGTCAGGGACCCTTTGTGAGCACCTCATTCTGGGTGTGCCTTCCTTAGGGTCTCAGTTCCTAGAGCCAGCAGGAACTGGGTGCCTCTCTGTGAGATCTAAGTGCTGTTTGGGGACACCATGAGTTTCCTCAGTCCAACCATCCTTCCCAATGTCTGGTGTTCTGCCTGTTTGTGGGTCTCTCCTGACTTCTGGAGGTCAGCTTGCTGCTCCAGGTCTTCCTCCTCCTGGAAGCAGCAGCAGAGACCTCTCCCCTTCCCAATAGCCCTTCTGCTGGGCAGAAAAGACTTCCAGGGCTGCCCTCCAGCTGCCTCTGGGTCTGGGAACAGCTAAGCAGGATTGAGCCTTCTCTTTCCTGCTCAGCCTCTGAAGCATGGCAATAAAGGCTGGGTTTGGAATTTGTAACCCTTCACCTTCTCCCCAAAAAAAATTGAATCAGGTCACTACAGATACATGAAGTCCCAGGTAAAATGATTATAGGCAGGCATAGAAAGGCCAATGGAACGCTCTGCCATCCCTGACTCAGTGAGTCAGGAGGGAAGTATGGTGTGTTAATTAGAGGAGCCCCATGAGCTCAACAGGAGTGACAAATGAATGTGCCCTTGGATATGAAACTGTAAAATAGAATTTCACTTCAGTGAGTGGCACCTTCCGAGAGTGACCCATGTCGCCTTTTAGAACTCAGATCTGAGACACAGTGATTCCTTCTGGAAAAGTTAGAGAGGAATAGTGAGTCAAGACCTGGCTTGGCTTGAGAGAGTGGCAGAAACAGTTGGCACTGGAGGTGGGGGTGGGGGGAGAATAGAGGGAAAGCCCTGGGCAGAGCACAGGGACACAGAATTTAGGTGGCTGTGGATATAAGAAAGATATTGTGAGTTGGAAAATCAGATTAGGCCTCGTCATTCCAGGCCATACTTGAGTCCTGGGTATAGTCACTTACCCATACCACGTGGGGCAGAGAACCTCTTATCTCTAGACTTACGAAGCGGCCAACCAAAGTTCATCACTTGGGGGCCTGGGTAGAGGTTCCAGGAGCCTGGTCCTGATGTGGGTAGGGAAGAGGCTGGGGACTTCCAGCAGATGGTGGTGGTTGGGGCGGCGGGGGGGGGGGGGGGGGGGCGGGGAAAGGCTACAGAGGAGCTAGCGTCCTGCTAAGTTGAGTTCGCCTGAGCAAGACCAAGACTGCATTTGGGGTGAAGGAATGTGTGGGAGGGGAAGTGGAAACACTGTCTTATTAAATTTCAGGGCCTCCAGGACAGCAGAGACAGCAAGAAGTGGTGGCAGCCAAGGGTGAGGATTTAAGAAGTAATTATCACTGTTTTTATCACTGTCATTGGAAGGTTCCAGATAGACTCTTAAGTAAATCATTCCTTTGGACCGGGATCCAGCAGGGCTGTTCTGTTCTTGGTGTTGGCAGTTACGACTATTAGAGCTGCTCTGGCACAGACCAAAAAGGCCTGAGAGTTTCTAGGACCATTTAAGAGACATAACAATTACATCTTTGTTTAGGTAGAAGGACTCAAGAGCCATATGCTGGTCATGCATGCAACCTGATATAAAGGTCACTTGGACAGCTTATGGTAATAACATCACTCCCTCGGGCCCTGCAGGCTCATGACCCACAGCCACCGTCCATCCTGATTATTCCTGGCACAGTCTCACTGGACTTAAGGTTTTGGTGGTCTGGCCAAGGTTCAGCAAACCACGCCAGGAGAATCCCAGATGCTGGCGTCCTAGTCCACGTTTACAAGATGCAGATCCCTTCTTTTCCCTCCTGCTGTTCTCAGCAAACATGTGCCTCTTCTCTGCAGGGAGCCCTCATCAGAGAAAGAGGGTCCTGAGCCCATAGGCACGCTTCAGTGGCACACGAATCTTTCCAATTAAAAAAAAACACACACACGTAACACCTTACTATATATCTAAGTCCTGATTTCCCCGAATTTGAACTTTCTGGAACATGGCTCCAAACCTAAATTCAGGAAAGAAAGCCCACACACTAAAGTCACCCCACTTTGCACCCATGTTTGTCACACTGAGCTTTCAACTATAACTAAACAGCATGTTCTTAACAAATGAGCTCTCCTACCCACCCACACACACACACAAAGACCAAAATGTGGGGAATACAAAGAAATATTTGAATGAATGTGTAATTGCATATTATGTAATACACATGTATGTAATTAAGAAACATTTAAAAGGTGTTCAGGATGCTTTGTTTTTGAGAGTAGAGAGAAAAGTTTATGTTTATCCTTAAAAAAAAAATGGTTACGATTTTTAAAGTCTGTGTTCTGGAATGGATGAACTTCCCTTATCTGGAAAATGTCATTATGTGTGTGCAACACTTCATTTGCCAGCTGACGTGTCACTGGGTATATTCTGATTATTTATTTTTTCTTTCAGCTGCGTCTTAGATTCCTGTTTGTTCCAAGTCTTTGCACTGCACACAGTTTTCCTCCATTTCATCCTTTTTCTTGGTTAAAAGCAAGATCATCAATAACTTTAGATGAAAACTGCTCGCAGTAGCATGCTGAGACAATCTGGTTTGAAGCCTCTGATTGATTTGCGTCTAAAGAGAAATGTAAACGGCATCGGTTGTATCTCTGCCTTCTCCAGACCCAAGTGTCCAGGCACCTCATTAGAGCCTCCAGCTTTCTGCTGGCACCTGTTGTTTCACACCATTTTATAGGCTGTCTGCTTCTAATAAATGAAATTATGTTTCTGCAGCGCTCTCACAAGCAATCAAAGAAACACCGCCTCACCGTCTCAGAGCCCCGGCATCATCAAAACTGTTGTCCCAGCACCAAGATGCAATACAGGATGATTTATTAGCTTTTCTCTAGGCTGATAGCTCCAGAGAATCGCCACAAAAGGCAAGTGCAGATGCCACACATTGGAACTCTAGAAACAGCCACATGCAATTTAAAAGTTTTATTGCAGATCATGTGGCCCCACTAAAACTTTGCTTTCAGATGATGCCTTCACTTCCACAACCTGGGGCTCTAGGATAAGGGGTGATTCGCCTGATTCCGCAGGTCAAGTTTTCACCATGTTCAGGTCACACTTTTGTTACAAGAGCTACCTGTCCTCATGGAAACATGCTCACCACTTCAAGCGTTCAGGTTTCCACTTGATCTTTATTTTTTATGTCCCCAAATAACACCCTATGATATCGTGAAAATACTGAGAACTCAACCAGTAAAGCTCTAGCTACAAAATCGACAGTGTGTGTGTGTGTGTGTGTGTGTGTGTGTGTGTGTGTGTGTGTGTGTAGGGCACCAAAAGGCAACATAATGCCATGGAAAAAGAGTTAAAACTCTGGATGCATCTAAATTACTCTTAGGGACTCATTTTGACCTTCAAGATTTAAAGAAATTCTCCAATGCTTCAGTGAAGTAAATTTCAACTGTATTGATTCTGAGATCATCGTGTTGTTGGAAGGAAGATCTGAAATGAATGTAGGATTAGGCTGGTCCGGATTTAATGTGTGAAGTCTGTGACATCCAGGCCATATTACCTGTACTGGTTCCCTCCCCGTCCACAGGACTATTCCCCTCCTTCCTTGCCTCTCAGGCAGGAATGCTCTCCTCTCTACTTCCCTCTGCTTATTCCTTGTCACAACTTCCTTTTAGAAGGAAGCAGAAAGGGTCTGGTTATAAAGAAATGTCAAGGACAAATAAACCAGGATATTTCCAATTTCTTAGGGCTCAAAACCTAAACCCAGGAAATAAAGCTTTATTTGATGGAATTTGGGATAATAATCAGTGATGATTTCTTTTAATAATCCAGATGGATTGTTATTGACAGCATTGTCATCTTTACTGACTTAATGTGGCTTCCTCTAATATGTTGGTTTACTTTGGAAGTGGGGAATAAACTTAACTTTAGATATTGGGATTCTTCAACATTTTTCCCCCCAAGCTTTACACAGTGTCATTTCCTCTATAACCTCTACTTCATAAATTGTAAATTTAGCTAAAGTTATGAAGTGGAAGTTTATGTCCTCCCCCCAAATTCACACTATCAGTATGGTGGTATTGGAGGGGGGTCTTTAGGAGTAATTAAATTTGGATGAAGTAGTGAGGGTGGGAGCCTCATGAAGGAATTCGTGCCCTTATAAGAAAAAGAAGGAAGACCAGAACTTCCTCTCTCTGTCATGTGAGGACACAGTGAGTAGGCTGCTGTCTACAAGCGAGAAAGAAAGCTCTTGCCAGGAACCAAATCTGCTGGTACCTTGACCTTGGGCTTTCCAACCTTCGGAACTGTGAGAAATAAATAGCTGTTGTTCAGGCCACCCAATCTGTGGTATTTGTTATAGTAACCCTCGCTGACTAACACAGCCAATATATCTGGTCTGGTTACCTCAATTCTAAATAGATTTCCCCGAGGGAACAAGAGCCTATTGTCTGGGTGAGTTGAGGAGCATTGGCAAAATGATTTATCACATTTGAAAATGTTGCTAAGATGCAACTATGTACAACAGAGGTGGTAAGGCACTTTATAAATAGGAACAACTGAAAAGAGCAGTTTTTAAAATTGTGGTAAAATATATGCAACATACAATTTACCATCTGAACCATTTTTACGTTTTCAATTCAGTGGCATTAAAGTACACACATATTGTTGTGCTATTATCACCACCGTCCATCTGCAGAACTCTTTTCATCTTCTAAAACTAACTCAGCGCTTGTCAGACAGTAACTCCCTATTCTCCTCCCCCAGCCCATGAAAACCACCACTCTACTCTCTGTCCCATGAATTTGAGGACTCTAGGACCGCATATAAGTGGAACTGTACAGTGTTAGTCTTTTTGTGACTAGTTTATTTCACATAGCATAATGCCCTCGATATTTATACACATTGTAGCATATGCCACAGTTACCTTCCTCTTTAAGGCTGACTATATTCCCCTAGAGGCCCGGTGTACAAAATTCGTGCACGGGGGTATGTGTCCCTCAGCCCAGCCTGTACCCTCTCCAATCTGGGACCCCTTGAGGGATGTCCGACTTCCTGTTTAGGCCTGATCCCGGTAGGATCAGGCCTAAACAGGGCAGTTGGACATCCCTCTCACAATCCAGGACTGCTGGCTCGCCTGCCTGCCTTCCTGATTGCCCCTAACCGCTTCTGCCTGCCAGCCTGATCACCCCCTAACCACTCCCCTGCCAGCCTGATTGGTGCCTAACTGCTCCCTGCCAGCCTCATTGCCCCTAACTGCCCTCCCCTGCAGGCCTGGTCACCCCCCAAATGCCCTCTCCTGCAGGCCTGGGTCCCCCCCAACTGCCCTTCCCTATAGGCCTGGTTGCCCCCAACTTCCATCCTCTGCCAGCCTGGTCACCCTTAACTGCCCTTCCCTGCAGGCTTGATAGCCCCCAACTGCCCTCCCTTGCAGGTCTGGTTCCTCCCAACTGCCCTTGCCTGCTGGCTATCTTGTGGCAGCCATCTTGTGTCCACATGGGGGCAGCCATATTTGACCACATGGGGGCAGCCATCTTGTGTGTTGGAGTGATGGTCAATTTACATATTACTCTTTTATTAGATAGGATTATCTATATATCCCATATTTTGTTTATCCTTTTATTCATCCATGGACACTTGGGTAGTTTCTAACTTTTGTCTATTGTGAACATTACTGCTATGAGCCTGAGTGTACAAATACCTCTTTGAGACCCTGTTTACCATTCTTTCTGATATACACACAGAAGTAAAATTGCTACATCATATATGTAGTAATTCTTTTTTTTTTTTTAAAAAAAGGAAAGATCATTTCAAATGCTTTCTTCAAATCAAGACAACAGTGTTGCAGATGCATTTGTCTGTCTGGTCTATGAGCACATCTCTGTTGCTGAGAACAAGCCTTCTATTTGTCTAATAGAAGGAAAGTGAGCAGGGCTGGGCATATTGAATGGGATGCAGCAGGGCTCCTGACTCTTTCTTTCCCCTTATCCTAAATGGCTCCTGGGGAGAGCTCTGAAAATCTCTAGGGAGCAGTGTGAAACCCACAGCTCAGTATCTTCATTGTGCAATAAAGGAGATGAGGCTCGTGGTGGGCAAGGGGGTAGGGGCTGGAGTTCTTTTTCTAAGACTGCTAAAATAGTGTGGGCAAGCTTGATCTGGAACCCACATTTCCAGAGATTCTTTCCAGTCCTCTCACCACTATACAATGCTGTAGTCATCCTTGCTTTTATCTGAATCTTCTTTGAGACCCTGTTTACCATTCTTTCTGATATACACACAGAAGTAAAATTGCTACATCATATATGTAGTAATTCTTTTTTTTTTTTTAAAAAAAAGGAAAGATCATTTCAAATGCTTTCTTCAAATCAAGACAACAGTGTTGCAGATGCATTTGTCTGTCTGGTCTATGAGCACATCTCTGTTGCTGAGAACAAGCCTTCTATTTGTCTAATAGAAGGAAAGTGAGCAGGGCTGGGCATATTGAATGGGATGCAGCAGGGCTCCTGACTCTTTCTTTCCCCTTATCCTAAATGGCTCCTGGGGAGAGCTCTGAAAATCTCTAGGGAGCAGTGTGAAACCCACAGCTCAGTATCTTCATTGTGCAATAAAGGAGATGAGGCTCGTGGTGGGCAAGGGGGTAGGGGCTGGAGTTCTTTTTCTAAGACTGCTAAAATAGTGTGGGCAAGCTTGATCTGGAACCCACATTTCCAGAGATTCTTTCCAGTCCTCTCACCACTATACAATGCTGTAGTCATCCTTGCTTTTATCTGAATCTTAAAAAAGGAAAATGCCACTTACTAAGCTATTAATTGATATTCATAAGGTAAAAACTCTATTTCTCAGAGAATCTGTTTTCACACTGTTGCAAATCTCTGTAATAAACAGAGGGAACATTACATCTTCTTAGAGTGTAAAAGGAACTGTTTTTTGGAGTTAATAATGATTTTTTTGTGTAAACTTAAGAGAGAGACAGAGATAGCAACAGAGAAACAACAGGCACTACCTCCCCATAACCCTGTAGCTGCACCTGGAATTGAACAAACAAGTTCCCTTGAGCACCAGTGTGGAGTCTGCAAGAAGACACCATGTCTGAATTTCTCAACATGCAACTTAGCCTCAGCGCCTACGTCCTCTGGCATGTGAAGATGCAATACCTTCATATGATACTTTCACTTCAGGATCCTCCTCAGAGATATTGGGAATTGGTGGTTAGTTGATTCTTTTGGAAAGAGTTTATCTTCTGTTAGTCTGCCTTGATTTGTCAAGTCATGGTCATTCCTCAGGCTAGAATGATGACCCCAGTAGAATTCTGAAAGTTGCTTGTAATTAAAATTTTCTAAAGCCTACAGGTATCTGTGTATTAAAGTATATTAAAATCAGAGGTCTCTGTGACTTTAATTTTAGGAGAAACCAAAGTGTTCTCTTCATTTAAGTAATAAAAACAAACATTGTCCTGACATGTAAGGAAGATTTTTGTCTGTAGGGATGCTTAGGTGGGGAGCAATGAGCTCTCCATTACAACACACTGCTTCTAGCTCCCCCACAAGGCTTTTCCCCAGCCAAAATCAACAATACAAGCAATAAATAGGTTCTCACAGTTAGTGGTCACACCCATCAACCTGCTACTTTATCTATAGGTTAGAGCTTACAACAGAGCCTGAGGTTGAAAAAGAGTTCTCTTTCTCTGTGGGCTTTCATTTCATTTTTTAAGTGGGTAAAAGGCTTTCAGTCCTGTCTGACTATGAGCAATTTGCTTCCTTCTTCCTTTCCTCTTCTCCATCCTCCCACTAGTAGTTGGGACATGGAGGAGATGACCAAGTGCCGGGGCTTAATGAAGAAGATAATCATCCTAATTTCTTGAACTCCTCCATCTCAGCCTAAGAACCAGGAAATCAGCTGTTTTATTTGAAGATGCACAATACATTCCTAGAGTCATTGGGGTGTGAACAAAACCAGAGGTGTTTACAAGTGATATCTTCCAAGATGCAAAATATTACAGGTATGGTAGGACTGGAAGGGCATCGTCTTTATCTGTTGCTTCTTATCCCTGTGGCTTACAGCACTACTTATAATCAATGGAGCAGGGAAAACAAAACAGTGCAAAACAATTTAAAAAAGAATAGGCAAGTGTCTGCTAGCATCTAGGCATTGTGTTAGCTGCTGGGGAGACCGTGGTATACAATACTTGTAAAAATTTAGAACCTGTCTTCATAGAGCTTATGTCTATCAGGGAAACATATTGAAAAAGTGATTATATGGGACATTAGGGACAATTTAGGAGAAGAGAAAAATTATGAGAGTGAGTGATTCTTGGTTTTTGTGAGCCACAAATGGTACTCATAAATACGTTTGAAATCTAAAGTACAAACACATCAAAAAGCTTTATATAAAAGTAAAGATGATGATGAATTCAGGTGGGAGCTAGGTCTGATCATTGGTTATAATCTTCCTAAATTAAATACGATGTAAGAACACATGTTGGGATCAGGAAAAAATCACCTTGGCAATGCATGATGCAAAAGAATATGCCTTAAAGAAATCATGCTGCTCTCTTGAAAGAGAAATGCTTAATACCACAGGTGCTTTGAGAGTTGTCATTGAAAAGCATACATACTTGGAAATTAAAAGTGCTTCAGGAGTCCCAGTTCTTCAAATGGGAAATATTTTTCAATGTTGTTATTCTATCGAAACTCAGTCAACGATGAGGTGAGGCAATTTTGTGTTTTTTTTTTTCTTTAAATCATACATTACTGATCTCTACAATTGGGAAACATATTGCAGTTGGTCTGAGTACATGAGTCTGCTATGCTACCCTCCCCTATTGGTTTGGCAATAATATTTCTGAAATAAATTATAATCATAGCTAACGTGAAAATAGTTTTCTACGTGCCAGGTATTGTGCTATGCAATTTGCATGCCTTCTCTTAACTAATGAATGACAAACCTCTGTTCTTATCTCTGTTGTATAGATAAATTATCAGACTCAAAGGGTTTCCTAACTTGCAGGGAAGCAGTGTCTGATTCCAGAACTTGTACTTGCACTATCAAATGATATCCCCTCTCATATCTAATGAATGTAATTTGAATGTTTCTATTAGAGTTTTGGCATACTTGATAGAAATTTAACAGAGAGAGGGAACACAGAAATGAAACCAAAAAGACTTTCAAGTACAAATGAACATTTAAAGTTGGTGCTAAATCCCACCAATAAGGAAGACAGATGAAATATGGCAGTCTTGCCCAGTACCTACCTGCATTGTCTCCCCAGGACCCAATCTTTAAATCTAGCTTAAGCCTACCTATAAGTGTGTTGTTTTTCCCCTAGCTGATGTAAGGTTGAGAAAGGGAAAGGAGGCTCTGAGCAAAGGTGCTTGGAAGAGGAAGTAAAGAAGGAATCAGGGTAACAGAGACTTAGCAGAGTCTTGGTAAGTTGTGTGTAAGAGACCTTTAAATGGATGCCATTTTCTTCAGCTAATTGAGATATAACTGACAAATGCAATTATACTTTAAAATATAAGTGATGATTTGATGCATGTAAACATTGTAAAAGGATTCTGACAATCAGGTTAGGTAACACATCCATCACATCACATATTTGCTCTTGTTTTTGGAAAACACTTAAGCTCTACTCTTAGCAAATTTCAATTGTACAATACAATCTACTATAGTCACCATGTTATACATTAGATATTCAGATTTTACTCATTGTATAACTGAAAGTTTGTATGCTTTTACCTACATCTTATTATTTCCCCTACCCCCCAGTCCTGGGGAGAGTTTAGTTTAGCTTACTCCAATGTAAGGAACTACAAGAAGTCGTGTATGTGTATGTGTGTGTGTGGGGGGGGGGGGGGTGTGGGGTGTGTGTGTGTATATAAGGGGGCCATCTCTTTATGAAGTCACATTTTTCTTTGAATTGAATTCTTAAATCTCCGTGTCTTCCAGCTGTTGTTCCTGCTTCCCCACCCACAAGGCCCTAATTAAATTCTTACTGTGATTCATTCCTTTAGGTGAGTCAATTCTTACAATATATTGCAAAATTTTTAACATCCCTTAAGAATGCAACTGAATCCTAAATGCAAATGTCAGGGGAACAGCAGAACCTCTGTTTTAAATGAACAGTAAAAAAATGGATATGAAAGGGTCAGAGATTTCCCAAACAGTGGTTTCCTGAACAATTTATGCATGTTCCTGCTCTTAAGTGCATTATGGGTCAGAAAAGATGAAATATTAAGCAAATTAGAACAAAACTTGAAGAGGACTGGGCAGTGGGGAAAGGGAGAGTTCCAGGAGGGAATTGAACTGGTGGGTTAATTATCTCAGAAAACTCATAACATTTAAGTGAATTTCCTGATGTCTTTTCTGAGTTCCTGGAAAGGGATTTGAGTCAAACTGAGGCTAAGATGTGAACAGGACCCATCCACTTCTAAATATCTACAACAAACTAAACAATTCAAAAGGAACAAGAAAGAAGCATGAGAAGTTAACACAGGAAGTTGACATGAAGAGTAATTATGGCTTCTCTCTGATTTATTACATGGCAGAAATGTCTTCTTGATGCCATTGTAATTAACCTAATTATTCATAATAAGAAAAGGAACAAAGCGTAGGCCAGACATTGTAGGCATGTCATTTGGGCAGCTTCATGAGGAAGCTACAATTTTACAGTTCCTACTGGTCCAAAGGGAGGTATAGATACATGTTCAGTAATATTGGGGACATAGGGAAGGTGCTTGCTGTCAGTCACACCTGAGAACAAATGTCATTGGCCAGAATGGGTGTGGCAACTGCAAGGGCAGAAATTCAGGATATGTAATCCCCTGAACAAAGAAGTTCACTCTTAGTTACTGCTCTTGGGACTCTTGGGATTCCTGGGACTCCTGTGATTATGGGCTTGTGGGGATCCTCTGTGTTCGCCCACATGGCCCACAGGCATGTGGACTCCACACACGATGGACTAATGGACTGCAACTAGCTTGATGTTGAACTGGACCCAGGTCCAACTTGGAAAGGCAACTCTGACACTGTCTTTGCTTCTAGCTTTCTTGAAACCCCAACTACACTTCTTCTATGACTAAACAAAGGGATATGGGGCTTTAGAAACTCAGGGATGTAATTCCACACAAATAAAAATCACTCATTCTCCCATGTGAGTCTCAGAAAATTCATTTTCTCAAAATATCATAAGGTCTCCCACCCCCAGCACCCAGTGGGGGAAAAGACCCCTACTTCATCCAATAACATTCTTAAGTAGAATTTTGCCTACTGATTGAAGATTAGTGTAATAAACAGGTTGGGTACAACTCCCATTGAAGTGGGACTCTATGAAGGGATTTGCAGAAGGAAGATTTGACCATCACTCATAAGCAAGTGTGGCCTGGTATGAATGGGCATGAAATGGGAATTTTCAGTATGTTCAGACTCTGCCCTCCTAAGCTCTATCCAGCATTTCTTTTTTGTTTGTTCATTAATCCTCATCCAAGGATATTTTTCCATTGATTTTTAGAGAGAGTGAAAGGGCAGAAATGGGGAGAAAGAGAGAGAGAGAGAGAGAGAGAGAGAGAGAGAGAGAGAGAGAGAGGAAGAGAGAGAGAGAGAGTGAGAGAAAGAGAGAGAGAGAGAGAGAGAGAGAGAGAGAGAGAGAGAGAGAGATGTGTGTGAGAGAGAGAGATGTGAGAGAGATACATTAATTGGTTGCCTCCCATACAGTGCCCCATCTCCACCAGGGATGAACCTGCAACCAGGTACATGCCCTTGCCCGAGAGAGGATTAGCCCTGATTTACAGCATTTTCCATTTTCCACAGTGTAACTACTCTCACTGTGGCTGATTTTAAGCTGCCAATATGAAATCACTTAACACAGAGTTGTGAAATGTGTTCTGACATCAAGTCTCTGATAACAATTGGGGGGGGGGGTTCTTAAGATTCAACTCAGTTATTGCACTAACTACCCAGACTTAGTGTAGACCCTACAAATTAAGGGCAGTATTTTTTTTACAAGACTGTCCCCATTTTAGATGGCAGCCACAAATTTCAGGCATCCCCATACACCTGCACTTCTGCCCAGCTGACTACAAATTTGGGGCTTTTCAAAATACACTCAGGTTCAATAATTTGTTAGAATGATGCACAGAACTCAGGAAAGCGCTATACTAATGATGATTATCCTACCTAATAATAGACAAATATGCAAATTGACCATACCTTCGCTATGCCCGCGATTGGCAGGAGACGTGGGGGGGGCGGGACTCGGGGTGGCCGGGGTGGCCGATTGGGCCAGCAGGACGCTGAGCTCGCGTCGCCAGCGGCGGCTCGAGCTCAGCGTCTGCACCATGGCTGTGCTGTGGCACAGAAGGGGCCTCTGGGGCAGCGAGCTCACGTCCCACCGTGGACCATCCAAAGCGTGGGAGCTGGGTGCCTGTCCACTCAGGCACCAGGCCTTTCAGAAGCCTTCGCCACACCGGAGGCTTCTGAAAGGCCTGGTGCACCAGCGGACAGGCACCCAGCTCCCCCGCAATCGAAAGCAAAAGCGTGGAAGCTGGGTGCCTGTCCACTCAGGCACCAGGCCTTTCAGAAGCCTCCGCCGCGCTGGAGGCTTCTGAAAGGCCTGGTGCACCAGCGATCAAAAGCAAAAGCGTGGGAGCTGGGTGCCTGTCCACTGCACCAGAGGCTTCTGAAAGGCCTGGTGCACCAGCGGACAGGCACCCAGCTCCCCCGTGATCGAAAGCGAAAGCGTGTAGGGGACCCTACACGTGCATGATTCAATCATGCACTGGGCCTCTATCTAGTTCTATTATAAAGGGTACAAAAAAACAGGTACAAAGGACAAGGTCTAGGGTGGTCCTAAATGCAGGAGCATCTGTCCCTATAGAGTCAGGGTATGCCACCTTCCTGTTTTTATAGGGTTCATTATAGAACCATGATTAAATTCTTGGCCACATGACTACATTTAATCTCTAGTCCGCTGTTCCCTCTCCAGAGGTCAGAGGTGTGGCTGGAAGTTACAATGCTCCAATACGTGTTTGGCCTTTCTGCTCTGGCTAGTTCTTCCCCTGAAGCTATCTAAGAGCCCACCTTGAGTCACATCATTAACATAAGCTCATGTATAGTGTGAAGGGGCTTCTTCAAGTAACAAAAGACACTCTAAACATTCAAGAAATTCCAAGCATTTTCTTGACACTCTGAGCCAGGAACTTGGAACAAAGACCAGATATATTTCTTCTTCTATCAAAGGAATATATGCAAATGATCTTGTGTGAGTAGGCTCCACTTCACCACTATTACTTGGCTCTGGATTCTCATATGGTGGTTTAAAAAATACTGATATCTGGGTCTCACTCCCAGGGGTTCTGCCTTAATTAGTATGGGGAGCAACCTGGGTATCAAATTTTTAAAAGCTCCCAGGATATTCTAATGTGCAGCAAAGTCTGATTCCTACTGATTGCCTTTCTTATCTGTTGAGGCAAAAAATGGACTTCTCTCCATAGTCTGCAAAGGGTATAAACGCAAAGGGTAAGGAAGTAAAATTGACCTTTTTGGACTTTTGTAAGGTAAGGCAGAGTTGCAAGGGATGCCCCAGCACTATTTCTGTCCAGTTATCCCATCCCCCTCTCTCACTTCTTCAAGGATACAGGTCTGTGATCTTTGAAATCTGGCATTGCTTTGTGGCCCCAAGCACCCTTCCAGGGCATGGTACCCTGGCATGAAGTCTCAAAGAATAATAATAATAATAATTAACAATAATAAAGTCTGAGCCTGTTCAAACCTGCTGGAGATAAATCTGGGTAGGCCCCAAGAGAGAAATGGGGACTTTTCCCAAAGCATTCATAGGGACCTTCTGCAAGGTTTCCAAGTTAGGCACTTTCCTCTGGGGGCACATAACTACATAAATGATTACCATTAATACATGTCACTTAATAGTTTAGATCAATGGTTCTCAACCTTTCTAATGCCGTGACCTTTTAATACAGTTCCTCATGTTGTGGTGACCCCCAACCATAACATTATTTTCGTTGCTACTTCATAACTGTAATTTTGCTACTGTTAATGAATCGTAATGTAAATATCTGTGTCTTCCGATGGTCTTAGGCTCTACAGCAGCGGTTCTAAACCTGTGGGTTGTGAGCCACAGGTTGAGAACTGCTAGCAGGGTTGCCTAAGACCATCGGAAAACACAGATATTTACATTACGATTCATAACAGTAGCAAAATTACAGTTATGAAGTAGCAACGAAAATAATGTTATGGTTGGGGGTCACCACAACATGAGGAACTGTATTAAAGGGTTGTGGCATTAGAAAGGTTAAGAACCACTGGTTTTGATAGTTATTTAAATTAGGGATTTCCATGATTTCTTCATCTAGCATCTTTGAATCTTTGTCTTTATGTTGCTTTATCAGTGAGGCCTCCCCTGACCATTCTCATTTCTCTCTATCACATTGGTTACCTTGTAAAATACTTCACACACACACACACACACACACACACCCGCTTCCCTTTTCATTGTCTGCCTCTCTGAGCTGAGATGCAAGCCTGGTGAGAACAGGGACTTTGTTCTATTCACTGAAGCATAAATAGAAAATGCCAAGAACATAGTGGCCTCAGTGATTATGAGCAACAGTATTCACAGGAAGCCCCAGAGCATGGCACTGTTGCTGTCATCATTCCCATTTGCATTCCGCACAATCAGAACCAAGGCTCCCTGATTAGTAAGCTAGGATCTGATTGAGATGAGACTCCAGGGTTCAAGTTTGTCATTTTAAGTCAAGGAAGCCATTTGAGTCAATGATGTCATTGCCAAGGAGCTAAAGCACTTGCAAAAGTGTGTTAGGTGCTACTAGAGTTTAACTGGCTTAGGAGGCAGGATATGGTGCTTAGAATATGGTATTGAAGGAAAGAATTCCTCAGGCCCCATGTGTGTTTCCCTATAACCCTTCACTAGGCACAGAGAGCAGGGCATGTACAATAGTGCAGTTAATGAAAGTGGAAGTTCAAAAATCTTCATCCTACATAAGAACTCCAAAAATGAGAAAGGTTTACATATAAATTATGCTTACATTTCTCTCTGAGGTGGTAAGCAATCATCTTCCCCAAATAACTATCCAGAGTTGATTCTGAAATGCTACTACTGATCTGTCATTACCTTTTGTTCATCTGTTCATTCAAGGAAGACTAAATGAGGACCTGACAGGGGTTTGCCCTCTGCCAGGCACCGGTCAGCGAGCCCATGCATTAATGGAGTTTACCATCTAGAAGAGAGCTAGGCATTAGACAAGTGAATACTTGAATTATTTAATTAAAGTTTGATTACCTCACAAAGGAGAAGGATAGGGTTTTGTAAGATCACAATTAAAGGCATATCTTCTAAGCTGGGGTCCAGGGAAGTTTTGTTGAAAAAGTGACATTGTAAACTGAAATTTGAAAGATGAATGAAAGTTTGCATTAATTATAATCTTAAAGAAAAATTAAACTTGATTCTCTAGTCAATGGGCATGTTTGTGATAGTATAGAATTCAAGTATCTGCTGCAAGAAGGGACAAAATAACATTTATTTTCTTATATTTGTTGTCCTGCTAAACCTGAAAGGAAGAATTGAACAGAATAAAATTTATCCACTAAACAGATCTATACTGATACTTGCTATCTAACCCAAAATAAAAGAGATGTCCAATGCTTTACCTGAAAGTGATATTTTAAAAAGTGTCATTTGTAATACTAATTTTTTAAAAATTGTTGCCTGTTTTTATTAACTTAATATTTCAGACCACTTTCCCACTTTACAGGTAACATTTAATATTTCTTTGTTGATATAAACTGAGGATGTAGTGTGACTCTATTTTAAAATATAGCTGCTAAGAAAAGCACACAACACAACCAAGGACAAGACATTCTCCCTTAGTAACCCGAGGCACAGGTGAGTGTGGCAAAGGGTCCTACATGGCCTTGAAGTGCCATTTTATATGACTCATTAGAGTTTCACATTGGAAAGCATTATTTCATCTGAAAGCTACAGGGATTGGGGTGGGATAAGTGCTAGGAAGACAGAGCTTTAAAAGCAGGAGAAAAGACACTTCAGAGAAAAAAGCCTGAGAGCATTAAATGTGCTTTCTCTGAACTGGTCAGTGTGTGATGGCTATTATAAATCTAGTTTAATGTAGTCCATGGATGAGAGAGAGAGAGAGAGATGAGAGAGAGAGAGAGAGAGAGAGAGAGAGAGAGAAAGAAGAAGAAGAAGAAGGAGAAGAGAAGAAGAAGAAGAAGAAGAAGAAGAAGAAGAAGAAGAAGAAGAAGAAGAAAAGAGAAGAGAAGAGAAGAGAAGAGAAGAGAAGAGAAGAGAAGAGGAGAGGAGAGGAGAGGAGAGGAGAGAGAGGAGAGGAGAGGAGAGGAGAGGAGAGGAGAGGAGAGGAGAGGAGAGGAGAGGGGAAGGGAAGGGAAGGGAAGAGAAGAGAAGAGAAGAGAAGAGAAGAGAAGAGAAGAGAAGAGAAGAGAAGAGAGAGAAGAGGAGAGGAGAGGAGAGGAGAGGAGAGGAGAGGAGAGGAGAGGAGAGGAGAGGAGAGGAGAGGAGAGGAGAGGAGAGGGGAGGGGAGGGGAGGGAGGGGAAGGGAAGGGAAGAGAAGAGAAGAGAAGAGAAGAGAAGAGAAGAGAAGAGAAGAGAAGAGAAGAGAAGAGGGAGAGGAGAGGAGAGGAGAGAAGAGAAGAGGGAGAAGGAGAGGGAGAAGGAGAGGGAGAGGGAGAGGGAGAGGGAGAGGGAGAGGGAGAGGGAGAGGGAGGAGGGAGAGGGAGAGGGAGAGGGAGAAGGAGAAGAAGAAGAAAAAGAAGAAGAAGAAGAAGAAAGAAGAAGAAGAAGAAGAAGAGAAGAAGAAGAAGAAGAAGGAGGAGGAGGAGGAGGAGGAGGAGGAGAAGGGGAAGGGGAAGGGGCAAGGGGAAGCGGGAAGGGGAAGGGGAAGGGGAAGGGAAGGAGAAGGAGAAGGAGAAGGAGAAGGAGAAGGAGAAGGAGAAGGAGAAGGAGAAGGAGAAGGAGAAGGAGAAGGAGAAGGAGAAGGAGAAGGAGAAGGAGAAGGAGAAGAGGGAGGGAGGGAAAAGAGAAGAGAAGAGAAGGGAAGGGAAGGGAAGGGAAGGGAAGGGAAGGGAAGGGAAGGGAAGGGAAGGGAAGGGGAAATCCTTCAGGTTGCCAGAGGCTCAGTCTGTGTGAACTCAGACAGCCACAGCTGAACAAAGATCCAGATCAGCTATTTAATCTCAGTAGAGTGGCCCCTGACAAATGAGATTTCATTTGGACAATTTCCACCTTACATACCATTGTTATATTGAGGGAGTGGAGAAGCACAAAGGAAGAGAGCAGCAAGGACCCCATGAATGAAACTGAAGGCAGTCAGTGTCTGGAGTCATGGAGCTGTTCTCTGTGAAAATGATAACAGTGGGGGAAGCCATTTGGATGGCTGACAGATGCCAGACAACTGTTGCTGCTGAACAAGAGCAAAGGGGAACAGTGATCCTGGAGTGTTGCATGTATAGAATCCCAACCAAGGAAATCCATGCAACGGTATCGTTCCAGGGCTAGAGACTCCTGAGGCTATTTGGCCACTTTCCCACTTTATAGGCAAAATTATTTCTAGCCTTAAATTATTTCAGACTGGTGACCCTATACTTGCATCTCACCAAACAAAATTTGCTTGACAATTCAGCCAGTGCATAAGAATTCTTTCAGCTTTGATGCAAAAACAGTAGGGAAAGAACTAATAAGGAGTTAACATTTATATGGTGCCTTATATTAATTTTTCTTCCCACCACCTTCTGATCTGAAGACAGGACTGCTATGTCCTCTATTTTATAATCGGCAAGACTGACACATGAAGAGGCCATGTAATTTTGTCAAGTTCACACCAGTCTAATGGATATAATCTGGACAATCTGGGTCCAGAGTCCAACACTTACCCACTATACTAGTACATGCCACCTCTTTTCAATACAGCAGAACGTGTTCTCCCACATTGATAACATTTTCATTAGAATATTAATGGACAGGTCTATAAAAAACGGTGCCTCAATGAAAGAATTGGAACTTCTGAGAAACTTTTACCCATCATAATAACCGTGAGAATAGATATCGATTTATGTATGTTTTTTTGTCTTGCATTACTGTATAGAATTAGGTTGATAACTTGGAACCACAATAATTCTAAACATTCTAGAACATTCTAATTCTGTTGCATTATATGTCATCCACCAGATAAGAAAAAAAATCAAAACCTTTCTGATGACAAATTCCTTTATGATCTTGTCCCTGCACTTTTATCTTGCCTCACTTCCATCAACAACTCTCCTCTGTACTCTACACAGTAGTTTTACCCAAAGACGATTCTATGAAGGAGCCATCTTCTCTTGATCCTGAATTTCTTGAACCTAAAAAGACCCTAAAATTGAGCCACTTATATCTACGTGATTGTCTTCTGATTGTTGAGGTTTCTGACTAAGATGCTGAGTTATTTTGGCAAAGAGGTAGATCTTCAGGCGTATATTTTATTTTTCAACTCATAAGGTATTTTGCCTAGAATTCTGGTTCTACTTGTAGCTTTGAGTGACCTTCACACCATCTATTTGACTCTACATGTTTGACTGGCTGTACTTGAGCACTTCACACACAGAGGTGGACACTCCCCTTTAAAGATTGTTGTTCTAGCCAGCATGGCTCAGTAGTTAGAGGGACGGTCCATGCACAAAAGTGTCACAGGTTTGATTCCTGGTCAAGGTCATATACCTGGGTTGCAGGTTCGATCCCTGGCCTGGTTGGGGTGGGTGTAGGACACAACTGATCTATGTGTCTCTCTCACATTGATGTTTGTCTCTGCCCCCACCTCTCTTTCCCTTCCACGCTCTCTAAAAAAACAAAAACAAAAACAAAAAACAAACAAACAAAAATACAAAAAAACAAAAACAAAAAACAATGGAGAAAATATCCTCAGGTGATATTTTTTGCAACAAAAATAGGATGTTGTTCTATGTATTTTCTTTGCCACAATATTAAGTGAGATCCAGCAACCACCCCAATCATTCTGCCAGTTTTTCTTCATTATGCTTGGCTACTTGGTGAGGGGATGGATTTCCCTTTTGTGAAATCAGCACACAGCAGCAGCTGCTTCTCTGAGAGAACAAGTTGTTTCACAAGTAACTGGTAAATGGGCCAACCCATCCCTGACACAGTAGCAGGGCTTTGCCACCAGCAGTGAAAGAGAGCCCTAACTGAGAGACTACTGCCTGCCTCCTCCCTTCTGGGAACCAGTGAAGCAGGAATGTCAACAGCCCAGCCACAGCCCACACCAACACCGCTGAGGAAAAGAAGAAAAGGACGAAGACTTTGAACACTTCCTGCAATCTTAGGCAATTGCTCACACCTTATCTAAAGCATCCTCTTACCAGCTCTTAAGGTATATGTGAAAAAACTCAAATACGAGGAAGTTAAGAAATTAAAATGTATAAAGTCATATCGCTAGTAAATTTTGTTTAAAGCCCAAAATTATCATGTAGGGCTTTAAACAAAGTAACAAACTTCTTGAAACTCTGATGGTCTACTTTGTGGAGGCAATCCGACCTCCAAACTAGGGAGGCCTGTCCTCATACCGGCGCTGTAAATGACTAATTATGAAGTGTTGGGGTACATACTTTTAACTGATTCACATGTGAATTTAAAAAAAGAAAGAAAAAATAGCAGAAAAAAACTCAGCTCATAGGGTTGTCATGGAGATAAACTACTAACTACTGCAAAGCCTTTCATAGGGAAATAACGGTAATTGCGATTTCTAACTTCCAAGAATTGTATTCAAAGAAGGTTTTGACTTCCACTTGTTCACAATCTGTTTCTGAAAAAAATTGGGAGGGGGAGGGTAGATATTTACACTCATTTCCTGGTGTAGAAAATCTGAGTGGCAAAATACCCCTGACTTGTACCTCAGAGCTTTGTTTCAAGACCCCAAATGGAGGCAAGTTTCCGTTTCCTGTGAGGTATGTACATTGTGTGTGTGTGTGTGTGTGTGTGTGAGAGAGAGAGAGAGAGAGAGAGTCTATTAGAAGTAAACATAAAACATAGGCAAGAGACTAAAGAGAGAGAGAAAAAGAGTTTGTCTTGAAAAGAAAATAGTCTTCAGATTAAATGAATTTGAATCAGAAGAAAAACACAATCCTCATCCCTCGCTATCCCACCTACACCACTTGTGAAACACTGGTTGAAAGCTGAGACACAGCTGGTGAAACTGTGCACATTCATGGGCTTGTAGAGAGCTGCTGTGTAGCAGGGAAAAGGGCTGAGCCCCTCCATGGACTCCTGTTGTGGAACTGGGCCTTAATAGGAGGTGGGTTTAGAGTAGCTGCAACGAGAAGTCAAGCAAGATCCAGAAAATAGGGCCTAGAGTGAAGTTATACTGGAAACAAAAAGCACCAATTACAAGGATGGAGATAAGACAATAAAAGCAGGTGCAGGTCAAGGGGCCAGCTAATAGAGACAGGAGCCCAGAGAGGATGTTAGGGGGAGTGGGTAGAAGATGGAGTTGCATGGATTCCCGACGTGCTGGAATGTAAGTAAGCCTGGAGTTTTTAGTGCAATGCCTAAGTGGTAACCTGTGAGTGGTGGGACATGGTAAGTACAGCAGGGGACTTGGAGACCACCAAACCCTTCCTTGTATAGAAGAGGAGGCAGGGAGTCAGAGAAGGCAGACAATTCATGTGAGTGCACACAGGAAATGAACCAGCTGAAACCACAACTCAAGTAGCTGCTGTCTTCTTGGCTATTTTTATAAAAATAGCTACTGACTGATCCACTGTTTGCAAGCTAACTTCAAGGCTGCCTGTTATAATTTTTTAATTTCATTGTTTGATTTAAATAATTGGTAATAGAAAGAAGTAGGTGATTTCAGCAGATCATAAACTTCCTGGAAATCAAGGAACTGCTATTTATACACTTAGCATTGTTATATGAGTATTTAAAAAAAAACCACAGTGAATTTTCAGTATTATGTATTCTAAATGAACAATAAAAACAGTGATGACTAAATTAATGTTCATTCCATATATTATGTATTTCCAAACTTTTTTTTTATAAACTAAGGAAGGGAATGGGAAAAATACATTTTCAAGTTTGAAAATAAATTAATATGCAAAAATGATAGCAGGGCATGTGGTTCCCAGAAGGAAAAAATACACAGGCAAAGAGCTTATCCATGGTAGTCAAACGGCAGTAAAGAACTTGCACATAGATGAGTAGACGTAGCATAAGGGACACAGTAGATAAGATAACAGAATCAGAGATCCCATTAAAAACTCAGAAGAAATTTTCTTATGAACATGACTGTGTAAATCAGGGCTTTCCCCCTCTTCTCCTGTAAAAGAAAACAAAAGCAACTAGGAGAATGTTTTAAATCCTGCAAATTAAACTGTCATGAAATTTAGAAGTCAGATCATCTGCACGCTTTAGAAACCTGTAGAGACTTGCAAAAGCCAAAGACTCGGCAGCAGCTGGGAGGAAATGGAAATAAGAAGCTCAGAGAGTGGTGAGTGGAGCCATAATAAGCAAATTTTAAAAAGATAATGCAAGAGATATATCTTGTATTTTTAACAATGGATGTGTTGTAGCAGAATGAGGGCAGTTGATAACAGAAGTCATGATGGACTCAATCTGGCTCTGATGGGCAGAAGAGAAATGGAAATACAAATCACACAGACAAACAATAGGTAGCAGTCATTTTTCGCGGCAGTGGAGAAGCAATCCCTTTGCTGTGAAGCCTGGAATATTATCCTGTTCCACACCTATGTACAGAAATATTCTGCTAATAGCTGAGTCATGAAATGTTACCTTTTCAACGATCATTTAATAAAAAAAAATATATAAGTTAAAATGTGGAAAAGAACTGCAAAGTTTTCCAACTCTTCAGTCCAGCCCAACTCGTGGCTCCACTGTTGAGCCGTAGACCTGTGAACCGGGAGGTCATGGTTTGATTCCTGATCAGGGCACATGCCCAAGTTGCGGGTTTGATCCCTGGTGTGGGGCATGCAGGAGGCAGCAGATCATCGTTGATGTTTCTGTCTCTCTCTCTCTCTCTCCCTTCCTATCTAAAATCAATAAAATATATATTTAAAAAATAACTTTTATAACATACAAAAATAAAATATGGTGGAAAACAAACACATTTTTATCTTCCTCAAAAAATTAGAAAAAAAATGCCTATAATACCTGCCATTTGAAAGTTACAAACAGAATTTAATGAGTTAGAAAATAGGAAAACAGTAGCACTGTTAATGAAAAAATATATAAACTCAAAAACCTACTTTTAACAAGGATAAAATTAGAAAAAAACTTAGAAGTGAAAAAGGGAATATATCAAAGAGAGAAAATTAAAAGAATAATATGAGCTCACTTGTTCAATTCTCTGGAAATGCTCTGAATACTTAGAGGAAATGAGTAATTTGCTAGGACAATGTAATTTACCAAAGTGGACACCAGAGGAAATAAGAAATAAAAACCAAATGGCTTATTTTCATAGAAAAAGAAACACCAAAAACACGAAGATGACAAAGAGCTAGACAGCTTCACAGGGAAATTCTACCAAAACTAAAGAATGGATAATTTCAATATTATGGAAACTATTGCAGAGAGGAGAAAAAAGAAGAAAACTCACCAAATTATTTTTAAAGCAAATGTATTAATATCAACATGATGACACTTGAAAAAATTGTCAAGAAATATTACATATGAATAGTAATTCCAAAACCCTAAATAAAATATTAACAGACTTCAGTGACACTAAAAGAATTATAATTAAGTGAAGCTTTGGCTAAATTCAAAAATGATTTAATATTAGGAAATCTAATATAAATACCATAATAATTGAAAATCATATGATTATCTACATAGTCTCTCAAAAGACATTTAAAAATTTCAATAACCGTTCTTGATGAAAATACTAATAAAGTAAGAATACATGGCCCTGGCTGGCATGGCTCAGTTGGTTGAGCTTTGTCTCATGCACGGGAAGGTTGCCAGTTCGATTCCCGGTCAGGCATATTCCTAGGTTGCACAGGTTCCACCCCAGTTGAGGTGTATACAAGAGGCGGCCGATTGATGTATCTCTCTCACATCCATCTTTCTTTCTCTCTCCCTTCCACTCTCTCTAAAATCAATAAAATGTAAGAATACATGGACACTACTTTAACTAGGTAAAATGTCTGTATCTCAGTTCAAAAGCCAGCACTAGAGATAGTTAAGTATCATAATAAATTTCTATTAAGTATCATAATAAAATCAAGCATGTGTACCAATATCATTATTATTTAATATTTCACTATAGAATTAAATATGAAATTTGAAAAATAATTCAGGTTTTAAAATGGAACAGAAAATTGAAAACCTTCACTATATGCAGAAGACAATAAAACTAAATATTTGGAAAACTAAAGAAACCAATTAATCAATCTTAAAAACTACCAGAGGTCTTACTAAAGTAATAGAGTGCAAAATTATTACATAGATATCAGTAACTTCATATACATATATTAACAGCAGCCACTTAGAAGATATAGTGAGAGCAATGACCGCTTTTTTCAATAACAACCCAAAAATAATATGGAAGTGGATATAATACAAAGTGTGCAAGATTGAGTAGAAGAAAACTTTAAAATATTTGTTAGTCCATCTGGGCTGCTATAGCAGAATACCATAGACTGGGTCTTATAAACAACAGACATTTATTTCTCGCACTTCTGGAGGCTGGAAGGCCAAGATCAAGACACTGGCAGATTCAGTGTCTGTGAGAGCCTCCCCCCCCCGCCCCTGGTTCACAGACAGACAGCATCTTCTCTCTGTGTCCTCACATGGTTGAAGGGGCAGGGGAGCTCTCTGGGATCCTTTATAAGGGCACTACTCCCATTCACAAGGGCTTTGCCCTCATGACCTAATCACTTCCCAAAGGCCCCACCTCCTAACAGCATCACATTGGTAGTTGAGGTTTGAACACATAAAGTTTGGTTGCACACAAACAACCAATCTACAGGAAGCATACCTCTACTCTCAGATCCAGCAATTACACTTCTGGCCATTTATCGCCAGATGTCTTGGCAGATAATAAAAATACATATTACAGGATTATTAATGACAACACTATCTGTAATTGCAGAAGACTGGTAATAACTTCAATATCTATTAGTGGAGAAATGGTTAGTAAAAAATATGGTATATACTTTGATTTATGCAAGAGGCTTTATGCAGCTTTATGTAAACCAAAATAAGGGAGTTTTCTATGTATTGGTATGGAATGTTCTCCAAGCTATAGCGTTATTTAAAACAGCAAGATGGAGAACAATGTGAATAGAGTTTTCCTGTTGAAAAAGGAAGAAAATAAGGATATATATTTGCTTTTATTTGTGTGCACTTTTACTCTGGAAGGATACATAAAAAATTCATGACAATGGTAACCTATAGATGGGTAGCAGGTATTTGAAGGTGTCTTTTTACTGTATTCCTTTTAATATATTTTTAATTTCTTAAACTGTGTGTGCAAATGGCCTACTCAACAATAAATATGAAATATTTAGGAGGAATACCCACACCAAGAGTTTAGAAAATGGTGCAGGTCAGCCTAAGCTGGTTTTTCTATCACAGTACCTTACCTCAGAACTTAGAGCGTGACCGTGAAGGGTGCTGGGTGAAGGAGGAAGGCTGCAGGTATTCCAACCAAGGCACTACATAAAGTTCTTTTTTGGAAACCTGCCTTTAAATAAAATCACTTGCTCAAGTCAGTAAAAGGCTTGCACAGTGGTTGGGTGTCCCCGCAGGGTGAACTGAGTTTTCCTCAATGTTCTATTCTCTCCTGCAGCCTGCAGAGCTTTCAAAGACTGCAGCATTCCATATGGACAAACTCCATGGCACTGGCATCCGCTATTTTTCTTGTAAAGGACCATATTTTGAGGTGAGGTTATTGAACCTTCACTTTTAACGACCTCTGTAACACACTCCTATCAGGCAAAGCCATCTGTATTTGGGCAAATGGGCTCACTGGTCTGTTTACTCTGCATAAATTATCTTTAAGGGGTAGGGGGGGAGATATCTATTTGCACCTCTGAACTTAACTGATTACAGACCTTAGTGAACTGCCTAGTTCTGTCCTTGTTCTTACGGCTGCTGGGAAATGATAAGAGCTCAACATATGTTAGAATCAGCAATCGCAGACAATGGGTACTCACTTTTTAATAGATGTGAGAGAGTTTTTAAACTTTTTTAGGATGAGAGTTGCTACTATCCTCCCTCCACACTGAGTTTTACTTTTAATTAGGATAACAAATATTTTAGCACAAACCAGGACAGTGCCACTTCCTTGTTTTGGAAACAGAAAATGCAGTTTGTCCGAATATTTACCCATCCCTTTATCCACACCACACCCCAGGGCCCCCAAGAAAGGGTGTGAAAGGCAGAAATCCATCCTGCCTCTGCCACTGTTTCAGAAGGTTGCTGCCACCTATAGGCACCTGTTAGCATCTGCACAAATGTGATACCTAAGAGTGGAGAAACCCTGAACAGAGCAACAGAGAGGAGAGAGAGGCCTGAAAGATGAGTACAGGAGACATTCAGGCTCAAACCGAGAGCAAAGGGAGCCTTCTCTCTGTCTGTGTCAAAGCTCTTCCCAACCTTTGCCATCGCTTTCGCTCGCCTCTGTCATTTAGAATAGTGAGGGCACCCAAGGACCTTTAGGTGGAATAAAGGAATCTACTTCAACAGACCTGTGTTGGAGAGAAGAGGAAACCCAAAGAATGAAAGCCATCTCGCATACCAGTTAGAGCCTGAGGGCTTTAACCATTCTGACTTTACCAAGGAGAACGCTTAGACACACCCTGGGCTTGCTGGACCTCTGAGCCTCTATCTGAACTGTATTTATATTCCACCATAATGTTGCAACAAAGTACTTATTACTCTCACTTAGTCCATGTTCTTTTCTTTTTTTTTTTTTTAAATTCTTTATTGGTAAAGGTATTACATATGTGTCCTTATCCCCCCATTGCCATGTTCTTTTTCATTTGCTTCTATCCTATAAATCCTAGCATCATCCATTCTACTAAGTGGAGGAGACTTTTAAAAGCAATCCAACCTATACTTTAACCTTAAGAATCTATCCTGCAAAATCCCAGACAGGGAGTTATCAAGCCTCTGTGTGATGATTAATTTTATCTGTCAACTTCACTGGGCCACAGGATGCCCAGATATTTAGGCTAACATTCTTCTGGGTGTTTCTGTGAGAGTGTTTGGGATGAGATTAATATTTGAATCAGCAGACTGAGTAAAGCAGATTGGCCTCCCTAATGTGGGAGGGCCTCAGCCAATTAGTTCAAGGTCTGAATTGAACAAAAAGACTGATCCCACCCTAAGTCAGAGAGTGTTCTTCCTACCTAATGACCTTCAAACTGGGATATTGTTTGTTTGTTTGTTTGTTTGTTTGTTTTTCCTGCATTTGGACTGAAACTAAAACATTGGCTTTCATCCATCGAGTGTGCAAGTTTTTGGATGGGAATTATGTCATCAGCTTCCCTGCGTTTCCAGCTTTCTGACTCACCTTGCAGATCTGGGGACTTGCAGGACTCCATAATCACATGAGCCAATTCCTTATAATAAATCTCTTTATGTATACACTTAGATATTGGTTCTGTTTCTCTGGAGAACCTGGACTACTATGCTCTGTTATAGAACCTCCAGCAATAAAGAGTTCACATCTTAAGTGAACCCAAGGCTAAGCAGTTAGTCACCGACAGAACCAAGAGTTGGACCCATAATTTTTGCCTTTTCTGTATTCATCTATCCATTCTTCTATTCATCCATTCAATCAACAAACATATATTGCGCATAGCTAACAATCATTTTGAGGTACTTTAACATTTTACTTAAAGGAAGTATTTTGAACCCGGCTTGTGTGACTCAGTGGTTGGGTGTATCCCATAGACCAAGAGGTCCCTGGTTAGATTCCTGGTCAGGGCACATACCTCGGTTGTGGGCTTGATCCCCAGTAGGGGGTGTGCAGGAGGCAGCCATTGATGTGTCACTCTCATTGATGTTTCTATCTCTGCCTCTTTGAAATCAATAAAAATACATATATTTTTAAAAAGAAGTATTTTGAAAATCCAATCATGCCCCAAATTTCAGCAGCACATAGTGCAGTTGGTCCTGCCTTCTAGAAACCAAAGCTACTCTTATTGCATTAACTGTGCTCTCTGTTCTCATTGTTGAATGACACAGATGTTCATGGAATGCAAAGTTCTAGTTTCCAAATTTTCTTTTCTCTACCAACACCCTCATTCTAAGTGTGCTCATCCAGTCTCTTGGTTGGAAATGTCTTCCATATATTGACTTTCAGACTTATATTTAGGACCCTAACTTTTCAACTCCATGCTCCAAATTCATGTATTCAACTCTGTACTGCCAAGATTTTGATTAAGTGACTTAAATTTAACATGTTCAAAGCAGTGCTCTTAATTCTGTCCCTCCACCCCCAATCTGGTCCTTCTTCACATTCTCTATCTCAGCATGGCACCAAAATTATAGGTGCCATTCTTCATTTCTTCCTTTCTCTCATCTTCAAAATGAATCCCCAAACCATAGACTTTCCTCCATCATCCTGTACCAACTCCATCACACTGAGCCCCTCATCTCCCGCACGAACTCTTGTTGGGGCAGCCAACAAGATCACTAGGCTTGCATTCTTGCTGCTCTGCAATTCAATCTCCACACAGCCACCAAGGTTTATTTAAAATGTAAATCAGAAGTGGGATTTCTGGGTCAAATGGCAGTTCCATATTTAAATTTTTAGAGGAAACTCCATACTGTTTTCCATAATGGCTGCACCAGTCTGCATTCCCACCTTCTCCCACCTTCCTCTTTCTCCACATCCTTGCCAGCACTTGTCATTTGTTGATTTGTTGATGGTAGCTATTCTGACAACTGTGAGGTGATAACTCATTGTTGTTTTATGCACCCCTATGTTCATAGCAGCACAATTTACAATAGCAAAGATCTGGAAACAGCCCAAGTGCCCATCAATAAAGGAGTGGATAAAAAAGCTGTGGTGCATTTACACCATGGAATACTATGCAGCAGTAAAAAAGAAGAATCTCTTACCCTTTGAGACAGGATGGAGGGACCTAGAGAGTATTATGCTAAGCAAAATAAACCAGTCAGAGAAAGACAAGTATCACATGTTTTCACTCATATGTAGAATCTAATGAACAAAATAAATTTTTGAATAAAATAGATCCAGAGACATAGAAGCATGGAACAGAATGCCGAATCTCTGAGGGAAGTGGGGGTTGGGGTGCCTGGGTGGGTGGGAAGAGATCAACCCAAGAACTTGTCTGAATATTTGAATAACCCAGACACAGACAATAGAGTGTTGAAGGCCTGGGGAGGGGGAAGGGAGCGGGCTAAAAGGGGCCAATGGGGAGGGGGGGGGACATATGTAATGCTTTTAGCAATAAAGATTTTCTTTAAAATGTAAATCAGATATTGTTTCTCCCTTGCTTAACCAACCCTCCTTCTCTGTTCCAGCCATTTCCCATTGTATTTAAAATGAAATCTATATCACAAACACTCCCTGCCCACTTCTCTGAATTCATTTTGAACCCCGTGCTGCCTCTCTTCCCACACTCCAGCCACAGTGGCCCCTTGATCGTCTACAAACACGTTCTGCTTTGGAATCTTTGCCTCTCTATTCCCTCTACTTAGAATGCTCTTGTCCCAGGTCTTCCCATGGCTGGCTTCTCATCCATCAGACCTCACTTCCCTTATTATTCCACAGAGATACCATCCCTATCTCCTTGTCATTGCCAATCAAATTGTCCTTTTCATTTCCTTCACTTTTCACTTTCAGAAACAGATTTTTGTTTTTACTTATTTACTAGCACCCACCCTCCGTTCTAGAATATAAGCCCATCTTGTTCTCAATTATTTCATAAAACAAAATACATGCTCAGCAAATATTCACTGAATGGATAACAAACAATTCCATCTCAAAAGGTATTAAAAAATATTGACACATTGCTTTTCTTTCTTTTTTTAAAAATAAATCTTTATTGTTCAGATTATTACAATTGTTTCTCCTCCCCTCCATATCT
Source organism: Cnephaeus nilssonii (assembly GCF_951640355.1). Lineage (NCBI taxonomy): Eukaryota > Metazoa > Chordata > Mammalia > Chiroptera > Vespertilionidae > Cnephaeus > Cnephaeus nilssonii. Next base: position 31,506,626 of record NC_137072.1, on the reverse strand, counting down.
CCCCTCCTCCCAGTTCCCACCCTTCCCTCTGCCCTTACCTCCCCCCCTCGCTATCCTTATCCATAGGTGTATGATATTGTCCAGTCTCTTCCCGTACCCCCCACACAGACACCCCCTTCCCCTGAGAATTATCAATCCACTCACATTCTATGCCCTTGATTCTATTATGTTCATCAGTCTATTCTGTTCTTCAGATTTTTAATTCACTTGACTTTTAGATTCACTTGTTGATAGGTATGTATTTGTTGTTCATAATTTTTATCTTTACTTTTTTCTTCTTTTTCCTCCTTTTAAATAATACCTTTCAGCATTTCATGTAATACTGGTTTGGTGGTGATGAATTCCTTTAGCTTTTTCTTATCTGTGAAGCTCTTTATCTGCCCTTCAATTCTGAATGATAACTTTGCTGGGTAGAGTAGTCTTGGTTGTAGGTTCTTGCTAGTCATCACTTTGAATATTTCTTGCCATTTCCATCTGGCCTGCATAGTTTCTGTTGAGAAATCAGCTGATAATTGTATGGGTGTTCCCTTGTAAGTAACTAACTGTTTTTCTCTTGCTGCTTGTAAGATTCTCTCTTTGTCTTTTGCCCTTGGCATTTTAATTATGATGTGTCTTGGTGTGGTCCTCTTTGGATTCCTTTTGTTTGGGGTTCTGTGCACTTCCTGGACTTGTAAGTCTATTTCTTTTACCAGGTGGGGGAAGTTTTTGGTCATTATTTCTTCAAATAGGTTTTCAGCGTCTTGCTCTCTCTCTTCTTCTGGCACCCCAAAAATTCGGATGCTGGTACGCTTGAAGTTGTCCCAGAGGGTTCTTACACTATCTTCTACTTTCTGAATTCTCTTCTTGCTTTTCTGGAGGCGTGTCCTTTGCCTCTTTGTATTCCAAATCTTTGACTTGATTCTTGCGTTCCTCTAGTCTGCTGCTGGGTCTCTGTATAATATTTTTTTATTTCAGTCAATGTATGTTTCATTTCTAGTTGGACCTTTTTCATATCCTCGAGGGTCTCATTAAATTTATCGGCTTTTTCCATTAAATTCTTGAAAAACCTTATAACTGTGGTTTTGAACTCTATGTCCAGTTGTTTGTTCTCCTCCATTTCTTTTGTTTGGGATCTGTTTCCTTGCCTCCTCATTTTCATTTTTGCTGCTTCCCTGAGTTGGTAGGGTAGCTTTGTGTCCTATTGGTTCAACGGGTCAGCCTCCCAGTTACCTGAGGTGGATGCTCTTGGTGCACCCCTTTTTAGACTGTGTGTACAGCCTTGTTGTAGTTAAGTCTTGATTGTTGTTGGTGTCACTGGGAGGAATTGATCTCCAGGCCAATTGGCTGTGAGGACCCGCTGTGTCTATAAAGGAAGAATTGCTGTGCTGGAGACACGTTTATGGGCCGGGACTTGTTGCAGTAGAGCTTTGGCGCTCACTGAGTCTGCCTCTTGAATGTGTCCCTTATGCGAGTGGTTGAAATCTGGTGTCGTCTCACACCGACCACTAGATGCCCTTGTTTCTGGATCTCCAATGGGGTGCAGGTCAGCTACTGTCTGAGGCCACTCAGCAGGAGTTACAGCAAAAACTGCAGTTTTCTCCTCTTTGCTTGAGTGGTTTTGGAGCAGTCTGACTAGAGCTGCAGTTTATTTGGTTAAGCTGCCACAGGGCAGGCCATTTATATGCAAAAGCTGCTGTTTGGAGCCTGGGCGGGTTTGTAGAATGTGCAGGGCGGGTCTCAGGGCGGGGCGGGGTCTCAGGGTGTCACTAGGCTAGGGTGTGGCAAACAGCAATGGCTGCTAGTCTGCCTTTTCTGCCTTTCCCGTTTCCAAGTCCCTGCGTCCTGTGCTCCAACGCAGTAAACACTGATTGCTGGGCTCACCTCTGCAAGAAAGTCACTCTCACTTTCCGACATGATGGCCAAGAGTCCAGCTTCTCCCCTTAGGTGTCTGGGTCCCCCGCGCGTCCCCAGAAACTGGATTTCAGAGTGATCGGGAGCTTATCACCCTTCGGGTTGGGAAAAAAGCCGCGCGTCCCGTCGCCCACCACCAGCCCGATTCACGCACCTCCGTACCTCAGCCCTTCCGCGTTTGTTCTTTTTTTTTTTTTTTCCTTCTTAGTTGCAAATCTACCATTCAGCCAGCTTTCCTGTGGTTCTGGGTGGTAGACGCTTTGTCTTTTAGTTGTATTTTTGAAATTGTTGTGTGCGGTGGCAGTATAGTTGTTTAACTTTTTATGACACATTGCTTTTCAATGTCTCTAGAAACAAATAGCCAAGGAAGGAGAATCTGGTACTGTGACCCCGTGAACTCTGCCCCTCACTAAGCTCTTCTTGATGGCCTTCATTATCTAGGAGCCTCCTTCTCAGTGCCCCATTGCCCCTTCATTTGGTTTACTGTATGCCCCATGATGAAAGAAATAAATTTGCCTTTAAATAGTACAAATTAGCCCTTTCAGTTAAATTAGGGTGAAATTACAGAGCACAGTCTATTTAATAACATTTCACTCCAAGGGACAATAAATACCAAATCTAATCACATGTCTAGAGTGGTTTGTTGGCGATCCAGGCATGTTTATTCTTTAAATGAACTCATAAAACATCAGTGCCTCTAACCTAAGTTGGCACCCACTTGTGACTTCAATTCCTTCCGATTTTTTTTCTCTAAAAACCAACAAAGCCTCACTTGTTTTATTTTCTGTCCCAGAAATCTTGCTTAATTGCCTTGTTTTGATGTCTTATCATTAATGTGTGCTATGAAGCGACTATTGTCTTCTGCTCCCTTTATGAAAATTGTAGATTTTTGTGATATAGTACAAGAAGAGGAAAAAGCCTTACATGTCATTTGTTATTTCCAGAACATGCTATCTTGCATACTTGAACTTGATTTTCCTGGCTAGTGACAAAGTATGGGTCATGACATCTTTCCTCCACATGTAAAGGATCAAATGAAATAATATATGGAAATGCATTTTGTGTAAAAATCAAATGGAAATGGCTTATTGATGCTATGTTTTACCTATCGTTTGAGCATTTAAAAAACTGATGTTATGGTATGGTTGAGGACTCACTGGGCCAGGAAACCATGTTTATGGTATTGGTTTTGAAACCTTACTGAGACATAGTGTCTTGACCTTGAAAACAAGGAACTTGTATGAAATCCTCTTACAGGTCTTCCCCACTCTAATATGTAAAGCTTTGTTACTGTAAATAAGGCTTCAGATATTAAAATGCGGTAACACTGTCTCTCTTATCTCAAATCTATCTACATTGTATTTCAAGGAGAGAAACCCCATTTTGTAAAATCCCACAGAATTGAAATGCTGAAAAATTTTATATTTACTGTTGGATATTTATTTAGAATCCACAATATGCCAGATACAGTAATAATGGTTCAGACTTTTGTAATCATGTATAGCTTAAAAAGCATTTCTACTTTATCTTACCTCATTTGTTCCTCTCAAATGACTCTGGTGGAAGACAGGATGAAGATTACCACACCCATTTTATGGGGAGAGAAGTGGAAGGTGAAAGAAATTGAGCGACCTGCATAGTTTTCTCAAACTATGTAAGAGAGAGCGCCAGTTTGATCACAGACTCCTGGACTTTCAACTTGGTTGGACAGTTGTGTGACACGGTCCCATTTTCAAGATGGCAACCTTCTATGACAGCATTAAAGGCATGTGGTATTGACCACAAGATCTAGTTTTACCTGAAAAAATCACCTGGTGTTCAACTCACTAAAGACCTCCTGACCAGAAGATCCATTTCCCTTGGACACAGCCTATCAGAGGGCACATGGCCCATGGACAACCAGTGACCAACCAGATTATCATTCTCATATTCTCTCTTTCTCTCTCAAAGTTAAACAGAGGACACAGAAACTATAGTCAACACAGACGAGGATTTTGAGCTGAAAGATCAGAACGATACCATGGCAAGTCAAAGCCATATGTAAGCTTAGTCACACGTGAGCAGGAATGATGGCTACTGTTTATTGAGTACTTACCATGGCAGGTACGATGTGAAGTATTTTACATGTGTTATTTTGCTTAATTTTTGCAACCCCACCAAGATTTGGAGATAGATAGATAGGTAGATAGATAGATAGATAGATAGATAGATAGATAGATAGATGTTATAGATCGATGTCCAAACCTGTAGGGAATTTTAATGAATTTATTTGAGCCACACTGATGACAATTGCTGGAAAGGAAAATGCTTTGGACAGTGGAAGTTTTGCACCTTCTTTTATATATTAGAATCAAAGGAAGAGGCATAGGGTGGGTTACATGACATTCACTGGCAATAGATTAAGGAGGTGGGAGAAAGCGTAGCAGAGAAATCTCAGATTAAATAGAGTAAAATGAAGAAACATATACTTCTTTTCCATTGGTGGGTATAGGATGTTAACAATTAACATTTACAACACATAGAGATGGTATTTGGGCAACAAGATAACAATGAGGGGTTCCATGGTCTCAAGAGATCTGGTGGAAGATTGTCCTGAGGGATCTGGAAAAAAGGGAATTACTCTGACACTCCAAAGGTATGTTTCATACATTCAAAAATATAATAGATAGGCTCAGTTAAGATAAAGATTGACCTTTGTCCAGGAAGATACTGGCCGAGGATGTGACTACCCACCATGACTCATTTTAGTTAGGAAGTTTTAATTTGAGGTCATCCTATGTGGTTACTTTAGATCTCTGAGTGTGTAAGGCTGCCATGCAGACCTCCCCTGAGCTTTTCAGGTTATTATGTGGCCCATTTTTCATCAACAAAGAGATAAATAGATATAGATCTATTTCTATCTACCTATATCTGTATATCTAAAAATGTACCACAGTAGTTTTTAACTGGGGGGCATTTTTGTCCCCCAGGGGTATTTGGAAATATCTATCTGGAAACTTTTTTTGTTACAACTTTCCTGGGGGAGGAATGTGCTACTGGCAACTAGTGGGTAGAGGACAGGGATGCTGCTAAATATCCTATAATGTATAGGACAGTTGCCACAATAAGGAATTACCTAGCCCAAAATGTTAATAGTGCAAGATTGAGAAACCCTGATCCATCCACGTGTAGAAATCTGCTCCAGTGCTAACTCTAATTTGAGCAAAATAAACTAAGCTCTTGGAAATGCAATCAGTTCGCTCAGTCTTTCTCTATCTTTCAAAATCCTGAAAGCCAAAATAGCTCCAAAGCAGGATGGATTTAGTTTAGTTTTGTTTTTATGCTGCTTAAGCCAAGAGCAGCTTGGTATTTGTCTTAATGATTGACATAAACATTCTTCCTATGGACACTGAATGGGTGGAGCTGATTTTAGAAATGGATGGGTTTCTAGGTGTAATAATAAGAGTAGCTAACTTTTAGAGAGTACTATTTCCATGCACTCCTTTATTGTTATTCCCATTTGACAGTGGAGAAAACTGGAAATAATTTACTCAATTGACACATTTAGTAAATAACAGAGGTACACCTGAAATGTTGGTCATTCAAAAACTGGGTCTAGATCCCTAACCATCATGTGATATTGGTTTTTAAAACACTGTACTAGCTTTTTAATATATTTTTTTCTATGGTGTTGGTCTGATAACCCTAATCATTTTTTTTTCTTTTTTCTTTCTTTTTTTTTTTTTTTTACTTAAGAAAGCATGGGTGGCTGAAGGGGGAGGCACAGCTGTGCTACACCAAGCAGAACTTCTTGCAAGTAAACTGAAAATGATTTTGCAACTGGAGGAAAAAGAGATTATAAACAGATAAAAGTATCTGGATCACTCCAGTGCACTGATTTATGACCAGTAGTATAGTCCCTTTGAGAAAGAAAACTACAGGATGATTCATATTTGGCATAAAATATGCCACCTCTAGCTAAGGAAACTGGCAGGTTCTCACCTTCTCATATAAATATTTAAGAGCACCACACCATCATTTCTTAGATTTTAAGAAGACTGCAAGTGTGAGCCTCTTGTCCAGAATGCTGACTTTCTAAGTATGCTTTATCTAATCATCTTAACATAAAAAAATTTCCCTTTTTAGGCTATTTGATGGTTTCAGAGCTGCTTCTGGGAACCATTTCTCTCCAATGGATTGAAACTGGCTTTGCTACTCGTTACTGGTTTGCTCTGTGCAGCAATTGGTATTGAGGTCCTCTCCCAGTTCACAGGAGGTGTGTGAGCTTCCTCTTTACATGCATGGAAAACAAGGCTCAGGCTCACCTTTTGCACAAAATGAAGTTGAGCTCTCCTACTTCAAGTAGTTCCCATTCAGAACCACAATCCCAGACCTGGCTGTCCCTAAAGGAAGAGATGAAGTCTAGATCTAGGTAACATCAGCCAGAAGGGAGAGACTCCCCGATGAAAAATGCCATTAATTGGCCTCGTGGAGACCACTGAAAACAGTCACATTATGACTTTGAAAGAGAAAGAATGACCCCAGGAACTGAATCCCTGCATCTTAGATGGTCCTTGCAAATGACTTTGACTGGGTCCCTGAGCATAAATGGAACTGTGATGAGGCTGAAAAAAAAAAAAAAAAGCTGCTAGTGTGTGTATGGGAGGATAGGGAGGAGCTGGAGAGGTCAGGTGAAATCTGGAGAAAAGATCAAAACAAGGTACTGAAAATAAATACTTAAAATTCTATATCATTCCTTACTAAACTTTTAACAGGAATGAGATTCATCATCTTCTCTTCCTCTTAAAACACAGCAGCAACAACAAATCCATTCCCTCCCAAGCTGAGTGAGAGGGGTGGGACAATCTTCTACTCCAAGGGAAACCAGTGCAATTTATAGCTATTTCATGGAAGCAGCTTGATCCACCAGGGACAACCAAAGAGAGGCTTTTGTTTAAAATTAATGGCTGAGGTCCACCTCTTAAAAGCCTGTCATTTAAATGAACAAAGAAGCAATTGCTTCCTGACAGCAGTGGTGGGAAAATGGAAACATTGGCGTTGATGTTTCACCCACAAATCTCCACTCATCTACTTACTCTATTTTATCCCTTGACCTGTCTTTCTAATCATTTCACCTCCTTTCTGCAAAGAATTACTTCTGTCTCTAGCATACGCAGTGACCTTCCTGCCCAGTGATTTTAAGTACCCCTTTGACAAGAGGAGGTCAGATACTATTGCTCATTTATACTTTCAACAGTAAATCATACGGGGTCTTCCCTTGAGTGTGGACTAATAGGTGAATGGAGCGTAGGGCACAGGGTTGGGTTGGTCAATGTTAGGATGAGGGAAGCCTGTGGCTCCCAGTTCACCATCTGAAGGACAAGTCCAGGACTCTGGGGTTTGGAGAAAAGCATAATCATCAGGTTATATTAAAGAATGAATATGCTCTAAAAATATTGAGGAATATATTGGCTGTAGGATATACCATCACTGCAGAGTATCCCTTTGTTTTATTATGTTTGAGGAGAGAAGGGGACTTTTTTGTTTTCCCAGTTGTACCAATTTTTAAAGCAACAAGAAAAAAGTGAGTTATCCATAGCTTTTGTCAGACTTCTGACTTCCTTGGAGCCTCCTTAACCCAGGAGATGTCTGTGTCTTCCCCCAGACCTAGGAAATCACAGCACAAGTTGAGGTAGTCCTGTCTGAAATATCTAAAAAGAGATCCTCTTTTTTTTTTCCTGGCCTTTCTCCCTGGGTTTTGTTTCACTTTAATTCTTCCCTAAGAAGTTTATGATGAGGCTTAAGAGGCAACACCATGCAGGGGCTAGGAGTGTGGACATTGCTGTCAGATTGAAGGGATTTGTGTCATATTTCTAGCACTTGCAAGTTGTAGGACCCTGAGAAAAATAAGCTTCAGTTTCCTTATCTATAAAATGGTGATAATAATTTTAACATAGTAGCATTGTTCTGAGGGCTAGATTAGCCTATGAACTCAGTACAATGCCTGGTACATAATAAATCTTTAATAAATATTAGCTTTATGAAAATTATTATTGCTTCCAACTATTTACTATTAGCAGCGTGTGCTCTATGTGATTCAAGTCAGATGGTTACCAATGCCAACCTGTATTGAAAAATGCATAACCATGGCCTTCCACAAGGGAAATACTTAATGAACATTCTGAAGATGGAAGGAAGGGTGGGAGAGAAAGAAAAAGGACACAAAACACTCAATAAACATTGATAAAATTGTAAGGCTGAGACTTGCATATAAAAGAATTTGTCAATCCCTGTTGTTCCCTGCTACTCTGAGGCCCCAACCTTTAGCATTCCTGGAGGCATAATCAACAGCCTGTGATGGGAGAGAGCATGGAAAATACGGAGGATAGATGGGAGCTAAGAGGCTGGTGCACGCAGAGTAAGGATAGAAGGTAAGGCTGGGGAAACAGGCAGGGTAAGGCCATGAAGGATGTTTAGGTCATGATAAGCACTTTGGACTTTATCCTAAGCATAATCAAATCATAAAAGGTTTTAAGCAAGAAGCTTTTATGATTAAATTTGTATTATGAAAAGTCTGCTCTTGAGGACAAGTTGGGTGGGAACTGAGTAAAAGAAGGTGGTAGATTATTTGGTAAATTACTGCAGCACTCTAGGCAAGAAATGTACTAGCTGGGGCTAGGGTTGGGGTGGAGGAAATGGAAAGAAGTAATTGGAGTCATATCAAGAGGAGATTTTATGAGTTAGTGGGGAAAGGGATAAAGAAGAGAGTGGTATCAACAACAAATCCTAGTTTTGACTAGTGTGAATGGATGGTTGGTAGGGCCATACACTGAATTCATTTTGATTATATATATATATATATATATATATATATATATATATATATATATAGTTAACTAGTATATTATATATGTATTGAGGCTGAATTTGGAAGTCATTAGATGATAAAAAGAGGTTTTGCAGAGATGGAGAGAAGTATAACAGTAGCAGAAGTAGATGAGAAGGTAAGAGAATTTTAAGGTCAAAGATTCCTAAGCACAGACAAATGTTGAAAATGTGACAAAACATTTGAAGATTTGGAGAAAGAAGATATAATTGTATAAGAAATTATTTCAATTTTTCTCTTTTTAAAGAATTTATAACATTAATGTTTCAAAAAAACTCAGAATAACATCATATTAAAAAAAAAACATACACAGCAATTACTTTTTCAAATATTTGAACTCACTACCAGAAGATAGTAATGCAGTCAGATGTCTGGGGTTAGTTGATCTGTCAGAATGACCAAAAGCAACAAAAACCCTCAAAGAGACCAAATCCAGCCTAGCACCTGGTTTTGTAAATGAAATTTTACTGGAACACAGACATATCTAGTCACTTACATATTGTTAATGGCTGCTTTCCCACTATGATGGCAGAGTTTATCTGAGAGTCTATGGCCCACAAAACCCAAAATATTTGCTATCTGCCCTTTCCTAGAAAAGTATGTCCATTCTTTTCTAGGAAAGGGCAGAGGACTGGGTCATCTCACCAAACAGAAGATCTGAAGGGAGGGCAAGGAAAGTTGTGTCCAAGGATCAGCAATGTTTCTTCCCATCTCTGGAATCTGCTAGTCTCAGTGTGAGTGTTGTCCTGAGGCTGGGTCTGGTCACAATTGCAAGATGGCTGGGGCAGCATGCATTTTATAAAGTAAGAGAGACAGGAAAACCTCATCACCAATCATGGAATCTAATTAGTCCCATTTAGCCTGATTGGACCCACTTACGTGGCACACCCAACTAGACTGATCAGGGTCACAGAGGAAGTGGCAAACACATATGGGTACACATATTGGATGGTGTGGGGAGGTGAGAGGTTGAGGGAATCTCTTGTCACTGGGAATAAAGTCAGCTTCCTCTGAAGAACAAAGCTATGCAATATGGGTGGCATACCAAAAGAAAGTTGAGATTCTCTTAGGAACAAAAAGGGAGGAAATGGATGCTAGTTAGAAAACCAGCCAACAGTAGCTACTATCATGGTTCCTGCATTTGAACAGCAAATTTGTTCTGAGCGGCCTAGTAGCCAAGACATCATCCTTATCATCACTGTTGTCATCATCATAATAAATGATAATGACAATTTTTTTATTATATGACAAAAGAAAGAATCTGATCTATCAGTCTACATAATTTCCTCAGCAAAAACAATACTTATTCCAGAAGTTCCAAAAGAATGTTTTAGAGACCTAGATTGAAAGGGGTGACAGAGAGAAAATCCACTGAACACCCTTTCAAGACCTGCAATGAGCAAGGAAAAAAGCAAGATGGAGCCCTAACTGGTTGGCTCAGTAGAGTGTTGGCCTGCGGACTGAAAGGTCCCAGGTTTGATTCTGGTCAAAGGCATGTACCTTGGTTGCGGGCACATCCCCAGGAGGAGGTGTGCAGGAGGCAGCTGATCGATGTTTCTCTCTCATTGATGTTTCTAACTCTCTATCCCTCTCCCTTCCTCTCTGTAAAAAATTAATAATATATATATATATATATATATATATATATATATATATATATATATATTTTTTTTTTTTTTTTTATTTTTTAAAGCAAGATGGAATAAGAACCTATTCGGAGAGAGAAAGAGGAAAAGCAGGAGTCAGGGAAAGAAATTTGCAGACCTAAGATAGTTAAGGGTGCTTGAAAGGGAAGGAGAAGCCAAGAAAACAGAGCACTGGAGATATGACAGAAGCAGAAACTGTTAGCCTTGGAAGAGGAAAGAGGGAAGAATAATGTTACAGAGGAAATGAATGATTATCAACAAACCACACAGTGAGCTGCAAATATAAGGAGAGATAAGGAGATGACAACATTTGAAATCAGAAGCTGGGAGGGGACACTGATATCAGCCTAGTTTCCTTTGCTTGGATGACACACTTACCAAGCTCTTATTCATCCTTTCATTGAGAAGATTCTTTTAGAAGCTTTTCTAGAATTTCTTTGGAAATATAAAAATCACCCCCTCAAGCTCGGACTTCAATATTTTTATACATTTATAAATACTGATTTATAAATATTCACTTCATTTCACAGGATGGCATTTCTCCATGGGCATGCTTGCTGGAACAGATTCCAGGGCCTTGCAGACTTTGTCCTCTCATGCTTTCTTGTTGGCTGGAAATAACTTCATAATTTTTCTTTGAAAAAGTCATTTCCTTTCTTCTTTTCTCATTTTAATTCATAAGAAAAAGACAACCAAATCCCCACCCAGTAGAGTCCTGTAGATACCTTTGTGAAAAAAAGAGGACTGTAGAGAGACTTACCACCTGTGGCCCGTGAATGATGCTCAGTGAACTGGAATTTACTCAATGCATAGCCTGAATGAAGGATTTCCCTCCTAGGTTCCCCAACACTGTCACTCCTTAGAGTAAATTTTGACATACATGTGTAATACTAATTGAGTACTTCCTGTAAATCTTGCATTTTACATACTTTATGTAATTTTATCATCATGATAACCCTGCAAATATAGCTTTTTAACCCTTTTTGTAGATGAAGAATGAGGTTCTCAGAAATGAATTCCCCACACTCATAGAATTTGAACTTAGGTCTATTTAGATTACAAGGACTGCCCTCTTTCCACTCTCCTCTCTGCCACTTTCTTAAGTCAGACGTGTATTCCTGCCAAGTTCATTGTATATCAACACTTACAGTTAACACCACCAAGGGGAGCTTATTATTTTAAGGATTTCCAGTGGAGTTCTTTTTTGTAAAAGCACTTTTGCCTTTTTCATACATCTAGATTTTTACATGTAGATTTTACAAATGTGCAACCCATCTATTTGTAGCTGTTCTGTTCTGATTATTTTTGTAGCTGAATGCTTATTTCTTAAAGTTTTCTCTTTTCACCAGTAAAAAAAAAAAATATTAGGAGTCTGCCCAATATCAGCCTTAATTAGCTGAAATAGTCACTGTGGAAACTGCTTACTGCTCACCTTCTACACAGAACTAACTGGAAAAACAGAAATATATTATTCTATCTCCTTTTCAGAGAAATCCATAAATCATGCAGAAATATATTACTAAGCTTCTTATTGAGCAGTTTTGCAAATGATAAATAATAATACTGCCTAACAATAAGACTTTGGTAACAAAGGTTTATACACACAAACATCTTTGCAAAATGCAAGGAATATGTTATTTACGTCTTTATTATGAGAAAAGAGTGATAGATTCATTACTGGCTAATCTTTTAGCCAGTCCTCTATATAAAGCATTGCAGCTGAAGACATAGAATATTAAAATCTACCATAAATACATTATTACTACATAAAAAAATCTCTTTTAACAGCTGTATGCCATTTTATTATTATGCTAGCCTTATCAGTGTGACATTAATAAAATTGATGCCATAATACAGCTCTAAATTGGTTGTTACTGGTAATGAGGGAGTAATTTGGAAGTAAACAGTCTCTGGCAAAAACTGAAGATGGCTATTTATTTCAGAGTTGACTAATTAATAATTGTTCATTAACTAATGCGAAACGCCTCATGTGTTGTGTTTGCCTCTTTGCCAAAATATATTGGTGTTTTATTTTGGGGCCAAAGCTAATCGTTAATTACTGCTCCGGGACCCAGGAATTTGAGTGGGACACAAAAGTTTGCTAGCAGCTTGTTTTCCTAAAGGCTTTGTAGAAGAAAATACAAACCTCCAGACCCTTGAGTCTCACTGCCAAGCTCTTGTGCTTTATGCAGAATGTTTGGGGCCCTGAGGCTAAGGTTTGGAAAGCGGCAGAAAAACTGCACAAGAAAACTATTCATAGCTGAAGCTTTGGGGAACGTTTTCATGGGCTGAGTCTTAAATAAACTGAAGTCATTTTAATTGAATGCGCTACCAGCCTGTGTCGATGACTAATTTCACCAGGGTGTGTTTAATACCCCATTCGGCTGGTTTAGTTGTTTTTGAATATTTTGACTACTGAGACCTAACTGCACCTTAGGTGTTGGAACAGTTCCAAACAAAAAGTGTCATTTTCAAGTGGTTCAGGAAAATCAATGAATTTCCTTAGCTTTTTTATTGTTTGTGACCAGAACTGGAGAAGACTGATTTCTATAGAAGGGCACACAAACTCACATGATTTATTGCTTGACATTTGACAAAAGTTTAGACATTTGTGTGGTTGGTGCTGTATGATAGCATGCTTCGAAATTTTATTCTAGGGTGCAGTGTATATGCTAATTTTTAATTTCTTTGCATTAGAAAGCGTTTTTGATTCGATGCATTTTTAAGCCTAAAAATACAATCTGTACAATGTATAGAGCTCTACATTTATTCAGTGTTATTCTTACATGTAATATTTAGAAAAATTAACACTAAGCACTTGGTGGCCATTTCAGTGACTTCTGTGACCACTTCTGTGCTTTTCTTATAGACTGACTGGAAGGAAACACAATGAGCATTTGTTTAATTCTTTGATCCAGGTAATCAAACAGTGGGTTGTCTATTCTATTCTGAAAGGTTTCCAGGAATGAATAGTTTATCCTCTGTTTAGCCTGTTTTAGTGTTGAATCAAGAAGTTCTTAACCATGTCTTATTCAACTCCTTCTTGCTGAATCAAAAGCTTTGCCTTCTGTGTATTGAGAACAGTTGGGAAACAGCCTATGTGTAATAATCTTTCAGATTCTTTAGGATAGTTATTACATTTTTCTTCATCTTTCTTCTCACCAGGCTTATATTTAACCCAATTCTTTGAACCTTTCCTTATAAGACTTCACATAGCTGCCATACCTCATGCACATAGCAATTCTCAGTTCTAGCGCTCAAAATATTTTAAATGGCCATGAGACATTTGAAAAGTTCTCAAGGAATTCCAACAAAAGGTATTCTATTTTGATGATTTTATAAATGCATATTATCCATTAGGTGCTTAGATCTACCAGCATCTATCCTTTATACCAGGCGAAGCTGTCAGGTGCTTATATTGTATGCTAGGCAGCTCTTTCCTTCATGGTGCTTAAATATTGCGGAAGATTTCACATTCTCAAGTAATGAAGTCACTTCAGCCTAAATTTACTATATTGTCATCATTAATGTTGGTTGCTCTTCCTAAAGCAGCTTTCTTTCAAAATTGATTTATCAAGAAGAGCCCATTGGTTGAGGGAACTGACAAAATTCATGCCAGGAAGACCTGAAATAGGAAGAGGTCAGATGGCAATGGGAGGACCTAGGATACTCCCCACTTGGGTTTAGTATCTTTTCCAGACAAAGACAAAGGCCTCTATTACATCAATATTGCTTATCTCAATAATGTTGAACATAGCACCTGGCCTATCCATTTTACTCTTTATTTTACTTTTTAAGACCAACACAGCAATTGCAATACCATCATAAACTCCTATTTTTTGCCATGACACAAACATTATATGTATATTTTAAATTAATGAGAAAATGTAGATAAACTAAAAGAAGAAAAAAAATCATCACATTCTTATCACCTAGGTAAAACTTCTGATAATAACTCATTGTTTTTTCTACCTTTTTATTGTGAGCTTTTGTATAATATTAAGATCATATGATAGTCTCATAAGAATTTTTTAATTAAGTAGGATATTTTTAATGTATTTTGATATCAACAAATATAATTTTCTATCCTTTTTAGTGGCTGAATGACATTTGACTGTATGAATATAATTTACTTAACCCTTTTCCTATTGTTGGACAGTTTGTTTTCCATATTTCCTATAATAAACAATAGTTAGATGAACATTCTTGTAGCTAAACCTTTGTACATTTAAATTGTTTACTTAAAGTATTAGAAACAAATGAGAAAAATAACAAAATACTATATACATTTTTAAGACTTTGGCTCAGTATTGGAGCATTAGCCTACAGAAGGGTTTCATCCATTCATTTTAGCTATGCCAATGGGTGCATAGTAATATCTCATTGTGGTTTATCTCAAGTTTATCTCAAGTTTGCAGTTGCCGGTAGCTAGTGATATTTGCATCTTTTCATGTGTCTATTGGCCAATCTTCTTTTATGAAATATCAGTTTAAATGTAGCCTGCTTTGTAATTGGGTATTATTGAGTTGCTAGAGTTTTTTACATGCAGTGGATGCAAATCCTTGTCATATATAATTTTCTTCTAGTCCGTGGTTTGCCTTTTTATTTTCTTAATTGTGTATTTCAAAGAGCAGAAAGTTTTAATTTTGATGGAGCCCCAAGTATCACTTTTTAAATTATACTTCAAGGTTTTTGTGTTTTACTTAAGGTCTTTGTCTACCACAAAGTTGTAAAGTTTATCCGTTTTTTTGTTTGAAGTTTTCTGATATTAGCAAATACATTTAGGAGTGTGATCCATTTTGAAATAGTTTAGTGAATGGTGTGAGGTAAGAATTGAGGTTTATTTTGTTTGTTTGTTTCAGCACCCTTTCCTGAAATGCTATGCTTTCTCTCATTGGCTCCTTTGTAAAAAAAAAAAAAAAAATCAATTAACCATATATGTGTGGTCTTATTTCTGGACTCTGTATTCATAGATAATGTAATAGATCTATATGCCTATTCTTATGCTAATGCAACATTTTCTTGATTACTATAGTTTTTTGTTATTACTTAAAATCAGGCAATACATGTTCTTTTTTTCAAAATTATTTTGGACATCCTACATTCTTTGTATTCCAATGTAAATGTTAGAATTAGTTTGTCAGTTTTCTATAGAGAAACATGTAAAAATTACATGAGGATGGCCTTTAATATGTAGATAAATTTAGTGGTAATTGATATTTTAATAATATTGAGTCTTCCAATCAACAAATATAGTTTATTTCTTCTTTAATTTTTTCTCACTTTTGTGGTTTTCAGCATTCAGGTCTTATACATATTTTATTAAATTATTTTATTTTTATGCTATTGCAAATAGTACTGTTTTAAATTTTTCTTATTTCAATTGTTCATTGCTGGTGTATAGAAATACAATTAAATTGTGTATACTGACCTTGCATTTTGTGCGCATATTATATTTAGTAGTAATTTTTGTAGATTCCTTAGGATTAGCTACATACACAATCATACCATCTACAAATAAAAAGTTTTATCTCTTTCCAATCTGTATTTCTTTTATTTCTTTTTCTTACCTTTTTGAGCAAAACTCCATTCCCTACCTCTCAGCACAATGTTGAATAAAAATGGAAAAAGAAGACATCCTTTGTTTGTTCCTGATCTCAAGGAAGAAGTATTTAGTCTTTCCTCATCAAGTATGATTTTAGTTGCAGATTTTTCATACATGCCCTTTATCAGATTAGAGAAGTGCCTTTTCTTCTTAGTTATATATAAGTTTTTATTTTACCATATATTTTTCTGCATCTTTTGGGATGATCATATTATTCCCTCCTCCATGCTGTGAGCATGGTAAATATGAACAGGGGGAAAGGCAAATATAATGTTGTAAGGTTCTTAGATTTTAGAGAAAGTGATGTAATATTATTTGGAGGTAGACTATAAGTTAAGAATGCATAGAATAATCCCTATAACAACCACTAAAGCAAAACAAAACAAAGTGACATAGCTAAAAATCCTGATTGTGAATGTAAAAGAAAAACCATTAAAATGACCTCAATTAATCCAAAAGATGGCATAAAAGCAGGGGGTAAAACACCTTCCAAAGAACAGATGAGGCAACTAAAAAACAAATAGCAATATGGTAAACACAGTATTTATGATTATCCTAAGCATAAATGGCCTAAATACCCCAATTAAAATGCAGAGATTTTTCAAAATAGATAAAATAACAAGATCCAAAATATGTTTTCTATGAGAAATGAACTTTAAATATAAAGATAGCTATACATTACAGGTAAAAGTATAAAAAAGATGCAATGCCAACAGTAATCTTAAAAAAGATGGAATTGCTATATTAATATAAGATGACATAGTCTTAAAGATAAGGAATGTTACTAGAACTAAAAGGTATATTTTATAATGATAAAAGAGTCAACCAATTAATAAGATACAATAATACTAATTTTGTATACAGTTGAAAAAACTTTAAAATATATGAAGCAAACATTAATATAACAGAAAGTCAAGATAAGTAAATCTTTTAAAATGGATTTTCTTTTTGTATTTTCACCTGTTTTGATTTATAAGAGCTTTTTACATATAATTTTATAAGAAAGTTATAAATCCTTTGTCTGTTATCCTATCTAATAAAAGAGTAATATGCAAATTGACTGTACCTACGCTACACCAACAAGTCACACCCACCAGCCAATCAGGAGCGAGTATGCAAATTAACACAACCAAGATGGCTGTGGCCACAGAGAGAGCAGGAGGCTTGGGTTTCCCCGGCAATGGAGGAAGCCAAGCTTTCCACACACCCTGGCGGGCCCAGGCCTCCACTCTAGGCTACAAAGTTTCAATTATAGAAGATAAATAAATCCCAGATACCAGGGCCTCCGCTTGGGTCGCCAGGGGGCGTGGCCAGCCTGCAAACCACCACAGGCCCCTCACCCAGGCTGCCCCATGCCCCAAGGGAACCCCCACCCTGATCTGAGACACCCTTCAGGACAAACCAGCTGGCCCCCACCCATGCACCAGGCCTCTATCCTATCTAATCCTATCTAATAAAAGAATAATATGCAAATTGACTGTCACTCCAACACACAATATGGCTGCCCCCATGTGGTCAAAGATGACTGCCCCCATGTGGACACAATATGGCCACCACAAGATGGTCAGCATGGGAGGGCAGTTGGGAGGGACCAGACATGCAAGGGAGGGAAGTTGTGGTCAATCAAGCCTGCAGGGGAGGGCAGTTAAGGGTGACCAGGCCGGCAGAGGAGAGAATTTGGGGGCAACTGGGCCTGCAGGGAAGGGCAGTTAGGGGTGAGCAGGCCTGCAGAAGAGGGCAGTTAGGGGTGACCAGGCCTGCAGGGGAGGGCAGTTAGAGGTGACCAGGCCTGCAGGGGAGGGCAGTTAGGGGTGACCAGGCCTGCAGGGGAGGGCAGTTAGGGGCAAACAGGCTGGCAGGGGAGCAGGTAGGCATCAACCAGGCAGTCAGGGGAGTGGTTAGGTGGTGATCAGGCTGGCAGGCAGAAGCGGTTAGGGGCAATCAGGAAGGCAGGCAGGCGAGCAGTTGGGAGCCAGCCGTCCTGGATTGTGAGAGGGATGTCCGACTGCCCTAAATGGGCAGTCGGACATCCCTCGAGGGGTCCCAGATTGGAGAGGGTGCAGGCTGGGCTGAGGGACACACACCTCCGTGCATGAATTTCGTGTAACGGGCCTCTAGTACGTAATAAATATTTCCAGCTTGTTACATGTCACTTTACTTTGTGTTATGTAATCATTACTAATCTTTTCCCTTATGGTTCTTGGTTTTGGTACCATGCTTAGAACATATTTTCTTATCCTGATATTATATATGTAATTACCATCACAGTATTGTTTTCTTCAAGAAATATTTAATTCTATTTAATTTTTCTTCTTAAATATTTAAGCTTTTTGAAATTTAAATACTTAATAATTCCAGATAGATTTGCTGTTAAATATTTAATTATTTTGGAATTTTTCCTCCAGAATATAGTGCATGATGGTAATCTAACATTGCTTTTTCCTAATCATTAATTTCTCTAGTAATGTTGGAAATCTATCTTTTCTCAGTTTTCTTTGCAAGTTTAGATAATGACTTTCCCTTCTTCTGCCTGCCTTCTTTTGTTAAACACTTACTGAGCAGCTAGCCATTTTATATGAGGTGGTATGCTTGGCACTGGGGATTAAAAAAAAAAGAGGTGTAAAAATAAAATAAATTTGCTTTGCACTTACAGTCTTTTAGAAAGTAGAGAGACAAATACTAGTTGTATAAACAAAATACTGCACAGTCAAAAATGAAGAAGTGACACTGTGCCTGGGAGCAGTTGTAAGTGACATTTGATCTGATTTATAATGAAGGAGGAAGGGGAAAGATCACAGTTGTTACAGGAACAGCTCAGGATCTAGAGAATGATTGTGCAGATGATGGAAGGGGAGGCTGAAATCCAACCCAACTCTTCTCAACAAGCAATGTGCCTTGGCCCAGAGGTGCATCCTGCTGGTGGAAGAAGCCTTTTCCTGATTTGCACAAATGCTCTATATGTTCTATTAGTAGTCCTAGAATAATCCGTGTAAATTCAAGAATTTGCAAATGAGTATGACATATTTGAGGAAGCCTGAACTATCTAGTAAAGCTTAAGCATGGACTGCAGAGAGAGCCGTGCTTGGGGAGAAGATTTCAGAATCTTTTTAAGCATGTTAGAAATTTGGGGGTTTATCCTAAAGGATCAGTTTTTCATATATGTAAATTATGACTCGACTTGCATGTTAGAAAATCTGACCCTAGCAGCAGCATGGAGACTCAGGAAGAGAGTGGGAGAAGAGATGGAGATCAGAGGCAGCAGGACTATTTAGGGGTTGTAAGTAGCCATGGCAAGAGAGGCTAAAGGTATATACATTCTGGAGCTGACTAAGCAATGCTTAAATTTTCCTTACAAAGGTAGGGGCTACAAAGAAATCAAATGTTTTCCCTAATCACCCATATAATCTCTTGTCATAAAAAAGGATTGCATTTTAATTTGAGGTTGCAGTTAAGGCAAGCTCAGACTTCCTCGGGACTAGTGTCCAGCCATTTACATGCTTCATCAACCACCTATAAGCTCTGTTCATCCAATAAACATGACCAGATTCACACCCACCCTCTTAAGACTTTACAATCTAGTGGAAGATTTTTTTTAAAATGCTTACATTTTTATAGTAACATTTTATGTTCAAGAAAATGCTTCTGTTTTGTAGCAAAGATCTCTTTTGGGTCTTAGTATCTGGTAGACTCACACCTGATTTCAATGCCATCTGAAAACATTCCTCTCTAGTGGCCTTAACTTTCCTTCCTCATACTGCTCTTACTGGCCACATAATTGAAGACTTTAATTTATTCACCACACAATGTCTTCCCTCCTGCCATCTGTAATTTATGCCTTACACACTCTGCTGCCTGGTACTATTTAATTCTGCTTTAAAAAATGACAAGAGTTTTGTGAATCAGTTGGTAGGACTCACCCATTAAAAACATTGTTATGCATAATAGCGTTAAAAAATTCCCAGCAGTGAATTTCAGTTTTGTAAGATAATGCACTTCTTACCATTGCCCAGTGGGTGGTTACATTTATCATCAATATCTCTCTACATAAAAGGCTAATATGCTAAGTGTCCAACTGTCTGATTGGTCCCTATGATGTGCACTGACCACCAGGGGGAAGATGCTCAATGTAGGAGTTGCTGAGCTGCAGTGACTTGGCAGTGGCAGTTTTCAGGTGATGCACCCCAAAACCAGAGAGGAGGGAGGCCGATCCCTTGCAGGGCCACGTGATTCCACCTTCGGCCATGGG
The DNA here is from genome assembly GCF_951640355.1 of Cnephaeus nilssonii. Classification (NCBI taxonomy): domain Eukaryota; kingdom Metazoa; phylum Chordata; class Mammalia; order Chiroptera; family Vespertilionidae; genus Cnephaeus; species Cnephaeus nilssonii. Next base: position 31,486,374 of record NC_137072.1, on the reverse strand, counting down.
GTATGTTGTTGCTGGGGTACTGTTGGCCCTGAATCTGGTTTACTGCACACTTGTGTTTGCGTTCTACACCCTTATGATAGCAGCTTTGCAGAGTGCCCTCTTACACTCTGGGGCCCCTTGGGGGATGTCAGAGAGCCAGTTTCTGCCCAATCCCTGCAGGCCAGGCTGAGGGACCCTACCTGTTGGAGGGACCCCGCTCACTCTGTAGACACTTTTGAGCCACAGTCCCACCCAGGTGTGGCCGGCTGGGGAGGGACCGTGGGAGGTTGGCTCCAGGGTGTGTCCATCCCAGCTCACCTGGTCCTGCCCCACTGGCCACCTTCTAATTAATTTCCTTTCAATGTGCACGAATCCATGCAGCAGGTCACTAGTTATGAAATAAAGATAATAAGAGACCTAGGGAAAGAGGAATGACCTTCCAAGAAAATGCTAGAGTTTCTAATCCAAATGTGAACAATCTAGACAGACAAAAGGAAGCATCAACTAAGTCAGAGTCCAACAGGGGTTTTCACCCAAGAGTAGGATCTCTTAAGTGCTAAAACATGCAGGCTGCCGAAACTGGTTTGGCTCAGTCGATAGAGCGTTGGCCTGTGGACTCAAGGGTCCCAGGTTCGATTCCGGTCAAGGGCATGTACCTTGGTTGTGGGCACATCCCCAGTAGGGGGTGTGCAAGAGGCAGCTGATCGATGATTCTAACTCTCTATCCCTCTCTCTTCCTCTCTGTAAAAAATCAATAAAATATATTAAAAAAAACAAACATGCAGGCTGTATTAGACAATGGTTGACCTCTCTTTTCTTCAGCATCAATTTTTGGCAGAGTACACATTGGTAATTAAAACACTGAGAGTATTCTAAGAAGTGCAGAAAAATCCTATCTTTTATATTTTCTTTTATTTAAAGAAATTATAACCAACATTCTAATTTTAATTTCCTGACTACAGTGTCTTTCTTGGGTAATGAAATAGAGAAGAATGTGGAAGACACTACCTACCTGATCACTAATGCCAATTCCTCTCCTTTCTGGACACACATTTAGTCCACATTCTCCATCTTTCTGCTTTGCAACTGAGTTCTGGCCAATGGAAAGCAAGTGCTGTGATTGTTTCTAACTGGGCCTACAATGCCTGTCAATGTTTGATAGTCTCTGTTCTTTTCCCTCTCATGAGCTTGACCCTACCACAGAAATCTTGGAAGTTCTTGCTGAAGATGGTCCAGCCACAAGCTTGAAGGAGACTTGGTCTCCCATTGCTGTGAGCTGAATTGTGTTCTCCCAAAAATTATATGTTGAAGTCTTAACCCCCAGTACCTCAGAATGTGACCTTATTTGGAGATAGTGTCTTTTTAGAGACAATCAAGTTAAAATTGAGCTCACTAGGGTTGATTCTAACCCAATATGACTGGTGTCCTTAAAAAAATAAACAGCACAGACAGAGGGAAGACCATGTAAAAATATACAGAGAGAAGATTGCCATCTATAAGCCAAGGAGAGAATCCTGGGACAGATCCATCTCTCACAGCCTTCTGACGGAACCAACTCTGTTGACACCTCAATTTTTTGTCTTCTAACCTCCAGAACTGTGAGACAATAAATTTCTGTTGTGTATGTCACCCAGTTTGTGGTACTTGTTACAACAAGTCTAGCCAACTCACACAGCCATCCACCTAACATAAACATCCATTTTGGAATCCACAGAAGTGTGAAATAGTTTATTTTGTGTGATCTATTATATATTTTGGGTTTGTTTGCTACAGAGACCAGTTTTATCTTAACTAATAGATGAGAAGAGTACCCTGAACATCACTATCAATATCATACACTCATTTAGGCCTGGATCTTCCCCAAGAAGCCAACATAAGCCCTGTGGGGATTGTCCTGAAGGACAATGGAGAAAGAAAGAGCATAGTATGGGTGAGGGCATGTATGGGAGTGGGGGGGGTGTGGCAATGGTAAGATATGTACACATATAATACCTTAATAAAAAAAATGGAAAAAAGAAGAAAGAGCATAGTAGAGGTAGGTAGTTATATATGAGAGTGAACTCCTGCCGAGACTGGGGCTAGGACAGTAGCAACGAGCAGCTATGCGATTTGAGGGTTAGTCCCAAACCCTCAAATGGTTGTGAAGGAGTAAAGAGTGGAGCACTGAGGCCAACAGAGAAGGGAGTGCACTGACACTCCCATTTTAAGATCCATTCCTGTGACTATTCTGTAAGTAATTTGTACTTCTTTCTTTCCCATTTTTTAAAATTTATTTTATTGTTGAGAGTATTATAGATATTCCCCACCTTACTCCCTTTCCCCCTCCATCCATGCCCTACCCCACCTCAAGCCTTCACCTGTCTATTGTCTGTGTCCATGGGCTATGACTAATTTCTATTTCTAAATCTCTCCATCTTTTTCACCCCATCCTCCAACCCCCTTCCATCTGGCAACCATCCAAATGTTCTCTGTATCTATGAGTCTGTTTCTATTCTGTTTGTTCATTTATTTTGATTTTTAGATTAAATTGTTGATAGATATCTATTTATTGTCATTGTATTGTTCCTTTTCATGATCTTTTTTTCTCCTTCTTAAAGAAGACCCTTTATCTTTTTATGTAATACTGGTTTGGTGTTGAAGTCCTTTAGCTTTTTCTTGTCTGGGAAGCTCTCTATGTGACCTTCAATTCTAAATGATAGCTTTTCTGGGTAGAGTAATCTTGGTTGTAGGTCCTTGCTTTTTATCACTTTGAATATTTCTGCCACTCCCTCCGGGCCTGCAAAGTTTCTGTTTGAGAAGTCAGCTGATAGTCATATGGGTGCTGCCTTGTAGGTAACTAACTGCTTTTCTCTTGCTACTTTTAAGATTCTCTCTTTGTCCTTAACCTTTAGCATTTTAATTATCATGTGTCTTGGTACAGGCCTTTTTGGGTTCATCTTGTGTGGTACACTCTGTGCTTCCTGGACTTGTATATTTCTTTCTTTCACCAGGCAAGTGAAATTTTCTGTCATTTTTTTCAAATAGGTTTTTAATTTCTTGCTTCCTCTCTTCTCCTTCCAACACCCCATGATGCACATGTTGGTTTGCTTGAATTTGTCCTAGACAACCTCATATTTTTGTATTCTTTTTTCTTTTTGCTGTTTTGATTGGGTGTTTCCTTGTATTTCAAATTCTTGATTTGATTCTTGGGTTATTTTCTGGAGAATTCTCCTATTCTTTCATTTGTGACATGTTTCTTTATTTTGGCTGTTTCCCTGTGTTTTTTCTATGTATTGGGTAGATCTGCTATGTCTCCCAGACTTGGTAAAGTGGCCTTGTATAATAGGTATTCAGTAGGGCCCAGTGGCTCAGCCTCCCCAGTCACCTGAGCTGGGCACTCCAGGTGTGCCCTGTATGAGCTGTATACACTTTCCTATTGTAGTTGATCCTTGGTTGGTGTTGGCATCACTGGGAAGGATTGACCCTCAGGCCAATCAGTTTCCAATCAGCTGTGACTACAACCGAAGAGCTCCTGTGCAGAACTCGCTTCAGTGGGGCATTGGTGCTCACCAAGTCCACCCCTTGAGTGTGTCACTTATGGAGGTGGTAGATTTGAAATCAAGCGTGGTAGAAGCTGACCATCTGGTGCACTAGCTCTGAAGCCTCCTGGGAGATGCAAAGTCAGCCATTTCCTATGCCCTGCCCGAGACCACCCAGTATGGGCTTCAAAGCAATCTATAAATGGCTGCTACTTGTGTTAGGCTTAGAGGTACCCAGAAGAGGCCAAGCTATGAACCAAGGCAGACTGCTGTTAGTGCTGGGCCTGGGACTACTTAGCTAAAGGTATGGGCATGCTGAGGCCAGCCTCTTGTTTGAGTGATTTTAGGATAGTCCAAAGCATGAGGCAACAGAGATCAGTTGTGTGGAAAAGCCACTGGAAATGGCTTGGATGAGCCTACAGGTAGAGAGGAGTAGGGTCACAGGGAATCACCAGGGCAGGGTGAAACCTGTAAGCCAGGTTTATGGAAATTCAGATATGGCGGCTGCCTGGAGGGGAGGGCTCAGCAAAGGAACAATGGCCTCTACCAGCACTTTTGTCTGGGATAAAGCTGCCCCTCCAGCTCTTGCCCTGATTTCAGGCAAATTAGTTCCTCCTTGAATGTCCCAGGTTCCTTTCAAGTTGCTGCCCCAGCACTGGAGCTCAGAGGGAGTGAATCTGAGTAAGTCCATGTGCAGGCCCTTTAAGAGGACCTGCCTAGGGCCAACAGCTTCTGTGTCACTGAGCAACAATCCCACTGGTTTTTATAGCCAGAAGTTTGAGGGACTTCTCTTTCTGGTACTGGAACTCTGGACAAGGAAGTCTGGTAAGGGGCTGTGACTCCTTGCTCTTCAGGGAAACCTCCACAGCCATAATATCCCTCCCAATTTTAAACCGCCACACGTGGGTGTGGGACTAGCTGGTTCCACGATTCCACCCCGAGTCTCTGCCCCTCCTACTAGTCTAAATGTGCTTTTTATTTAATTCTCCAGTTGTAGGACTTCTGTTCAGCTAAATTTTAAGTGGTTCTGAATGATGGTTGTTCTGTATTTTGGTTGTAATTCTGATGTGTTTGTGGGAGGCGCGATTATCACCTTTTCTTACCAGGCCATCTTGACTGGAACTCCCAATTTGTACTTCCTAATCCATTCACCTTTTTCACCCATTCCCCCAACCCTCCTCCCACCTTTTACCTAATCCCCCCAGCCTCCTTCCTCTGGCAAACATCAGTTCCTTTCTGTGTCTATGAGTCTGTTTCAATTTTGTCTGTTCATTTATTTTGTTCTTTAGATTGATGTAAAGTACAGTATAGGAAATATAGTCAATATGGTGTCATATGGGTACTAGATTTATCAGGGTGATCACTCAGTAAGTTATATAATGTCTAATCACTGGGTTATACACCTGAATCTAATATAACATTGTATGTCAACTATAATTGGAAATTTTTTTAAAAAAATATATTGTTTAAAAAAAGAGAACCAGTATGGTGCTCGACAAGCTTGATAGTTTAAAGGAAGTTCTCAAGCCAGGACATTAAATCTTTCATAGATTTCAAAGTCTTCGCTGATGAAACCTCTTGTTCCATCAAACATTTATAGCCATTCTGGGAAAGAGGCAAGACCAAAATATTATTAGACAAATTCAGTCCAAAAGCCTTTAGGAAAGAATCTGTGTAGGGTGGGGAGAGGTGCAATGGTCCACAACAGAGTGTTGAAGCCTAAGTGGGCTGATATGGGGTAGAGTCCACATGGGGTATTGAAATCTGAGCAGAATAAGGAGTACGCCTGCAAGCATCAGAGTTGGAGTGGAGTGAAGAGGGAATCCATGTAGGAAAGACGTCCAAGGAGGGTAGTGGGGCTCAAGTAGGGTCAAGAGGCATCTCTGAGGGGATGGGGCCAGCAGCATGGGAGGCCAGAAATACATGGGGCAATGATAACACAAATAAGCATATTAAAAAGAAGGGAAACCAGCTTTCTCTTTACTAGAGAAGGGATTTGTACATACGGTTAAAAAAAAAATAAAAGAACTAGAAGTACCCTTGTGACGTAGATTAGATTTAGAGGTATTGGTGTGAACATATGGTTTTAATTATATCTTTAAGAGATAATTATAGAAATAAATGTAGATGTCAATGTGGGTATGTGTGGACAGTGAACCCACTTAGTCCCCAGATACCATTTCTAAATACCATTATCAACTGACAGGGTCCAGAGTTCCTTGGAAAAATGGCTGATTCCAGATTTGAGACCGAGAAAGTACAAGATAGATCTGGAATACCTTGTTGTGCTAAAAAGTAATTAAGTATTCATAGAATGATGGGCACATATGGAAAGGACACAGCTGGTAGCTTGAAGGGGCTCCCACATGCACATATCAGAAAAAATGGGAACACCAAAATAAATAATGAATGTAAAGAATTTTATCCTTTTGACTAAAATATAAAACCATGAGTTCATATTGATATGAATAGATGAATATTTTGGAAGTTTGGTAAAGAACAGGATATTTATATAATCTCAAAGTATCTGCCCATATGACACTTAATAATTATGACAGGAGAATGTCATCAGAGTGGAGAATCCAGGGAGAAACCACCTTAATCATGTCAACATATTAATGACATTCATAATGGAACAATCAAAATCCCATACCACTTGATAGGATGTAGTAAAAAAGAGCACAGCATCCCTTCTGTGACATTTCTGTCAAAGACCTGAATCTAGTCATGAGGAAACAGCAGAAAAACCCAAACTGAGGGTTAATTCTATATAATAAAGGCCTAATATGCTAAGTGACTGGTCGTCTGGTCGTCTGGTCATCAGTTCAACCAATCAAAGTGTAATATGCCAATGATATGCTAAGGCTGCTCAAACACTTGCTATGATGTGCACTGACTATCAGGTGGCAGAGGCTCAAAGTGGGGGTTGCACCCTGGTGGTCAGTGTGCTCCCACAGGGCGAGCACTGCTCAGCCAGAAGCCAGGCTCACAGCTGGCGAGCACAGCGGCGGTAGCCTTTCCCGCCTTCGGGGCAGTGCTAAGGATGTCTGACTGATGGCTCAGGTCCAGGGAGTGGGCCTAAGCCGTCAGTCGAACATCCCCTGAAGGTTCCCAGACTACGAGAGGGTGCAGGCTGGGCTGAGGGAACCCCCCTGAGTGCATAAACTTTGTGCACCAGGCCTCTAGTCTATAAAATAAGTGGCCTACAATATTCAAAGAAGTCTGGGTTATGAAGATCCAGGGAAGACCTAGAAACTGTTTCAAATTGAAGAAATGAATGACACAACAATGCAAATAACATGATAGCTAAAAGCAACCTGAGACTTGGAACTGGTACCCTGTGCTAAAAATGACATTAATGAAATAAACATGAATGTATCCTAATTTGGGTGGCTGTATGGTAGAGTTTGACTTTGTATGAAATGCACACTGCAGTATGCAGGTTGATGGAACACTGTATTGGCACCATGTAATCAACTTTGTCTTAAATGGTTCAGGAAGAAAAAAGTTCTTTGTCTTGGAGTTACAACTTTTCTCTAAGTTGGAGATTGTTTCAAAATAAAACAATTTTTTTTTTTTTTAGGTTCTCAGACCCATTTTACAGATGAAAAAACAGAGCTCTGAAATGTTTGAAGTTACCAAGCCAGAGTGCGATGAATCACTCCAGGCCAAGATCCTTGCCACATAGACTTTTAGTACACAACACTTTCTTAGAATGATAGAGGTGATAGATAAAAATTGATCATTTTGTCAAGAGATAAATCAAGGTCTAAAACTCCATTCTATTTAGTAGCCCTATGCCTTGACCATAGTACTAAATTAATCTGAGCTTCATTTTTGCCTAAGGAAACATTCTGTGCTAATATTCTATGATACTATGTTAGAAAAAGTAAGTGATAACAAACAGTAATTTTGGAATGGAAGGTTTGGGAACACTGTAACTTTCATTACCTTTTCTTCCAAGTCCATAAAATAGAGAAGCCACTATGTCGGAGTCTCCTTTTATTGAAAGCCAGGAGTGGTCTGAAGGTGGGTGTTGGGAAGGTGGTTAAATTATTCATCATGACAGAAATAATTATCTTCATACAGGAGCCAGAAGCCCAAATGCCTTTTAGGAAGTCAACTTGAGAAATGCTCCCCAGTGATAATGAAAGTAATAAGATGTGTTCCAGGCCCTACTCAGGGGCTCTGATTTTTTTTCAAAGCTTGCAAAAAGTGCCCTATGCTGACAAATGTCTGATTAACAAAATTAAGAAGAGATTTGGCTGCAACCTGAATCCCTCCCGAGGGCCCTTTCATTTCTGGATTTCTAGGTTGATTATCTTTTCAGGTCAGATTTTTCTTCCCCCGCCTTTTTCTTTATCATTTGTGCTCGAGCCATTTGATGGTTTTCTGCCACGACCAGGTTAGAACCAAATAACTGTTTCCTTCATAAAAGGTTCTGCTACCCTAACAGTTATGACCCCAGTATGTCTCAAACACAAAATAAAAAGCACTGTTGATGTGATGTCACTTTTCCCTTCAAAGGTTCATACTTTGCTTGAAAACAGAAATAGAAGCTGTGGATTGAAAAAAGTGGCAAAAATGTTTTAACTCAAGCTTGTATATGACTTGCATAGATCCTGGGATGGGGTGGGTGTTGGTTGTTTTTAACTAACCGGTGCATATACTGGAGGCAATAGAAATTGGTGGTAGAGGCAATGGAGGTTGATGGTGAGTATACCAGGGGACAACCAATCCATATGGATCTGGAAAGCTAGTATAGTGATATAGAAACCCTGTGAGATAGGTAAGACCAGTATTATTGTTATTATTATTTTGGTTCTTTCATAGTTGAGCAAACAGAGATGCAGAATTTCTAAATGACTTTCCTTAAGCCAGAGAGCTAGTAAGAAGTGGAGTTAAGAATTAAAGTTGGGTCCTAGTTGGTGTGGTTCAGTTGGTTGAGCGTCATTCCATGCACCAAGGGGTGGCCAGTTCAATTCCTTGTCAGGGCACATGCCTGGGTTTTGGGCTCCATCCTCAGTGGGGACATGGAGGAGGCAGCTGGTTGATGTTACTCTCTTACATGGATGTTTCTCTCTCTGTGTCTCTCCCTCTTCCTTCCAATCTCTAAAATCAATGAAAAACATTGTATTTGGACTCAAAAATGCCAATCACTGATTTGAACATTCACTAAGAATTGAACTAGTTCATTAAGTGTATATGTTGGATTATAAATGATGTGGCTATTAAGAATGACTCAGCTGATCAATCTACAAACCATTATTATCCTGGCATTCAGCCATTATCATGGTTGGATATATATTTTAAGGCTAAATTATATATGTATTAAAAATTAGCTTCTAACAGTTAATTCAGAAGAGCAAAATACATTTATTTTTCTGACCATGTGGAAAAACCCCAAGTGATATTTTGGCTTTGACACATTAAAAAACAAGGAGGATGAGAGAAAACCAGTAAACAATTATATATATTATAAGAATTTCAATTTTTAAAATTCTTATAAAAAAGAAAACGAAAACTGTTAGTGATCTGGAAAAAATAAGTGGAGCCAACACAAAGCAAAGCAAAAATGGGTTCTACACTTATTTTTAGCTTAATATTCAAATAAATTTGCATTAATAGTAATGTCAGAGACATAAAAAGGACTTGAGCACGAAAGGCTCTCTCTTGAGAGAAAATGTGCAGGAAGTTACTTCCACATTTTAGTTCGGGCTCTGTAGTGTGACTCTGGACAAGTGCTCTCACCATTCTGGCCTCTGGGTTTTCCACTTCAAAATGAGGAGTGGAACCAAAGGCTCTCAAGTTCCCCAGGACTACCTATCCTAGGGCTCTATAGTTCTAAAACTGAATAAAAGAAATTTTACAGAAAACGAAAAAATAGAGATTGACCAAGAAAGAAGGTGTATTGTTCCGAACCACTGATCGTAAGAAAGAACGAAAACCACCATGAATTCCCATAGGGTCCCCATGAATTATAAGCTTCAAACAGTCCATTCAAAAGTTTTTCTAGGATGACAATCACCTGGATGTCTGACCCCACTGTAAGCTTTGGGTTCAACCCTTCTTCACAGTTTTTCTCATTTCCCTTCTTCAGAAGACAGATTCTTCTCTTAACAATTTCTATGTTCTCATGAATATTACAGAGATATTCTTGAGGGTGCCATTTGAAAAGGAAATATAAATATTTAGATATTATATAGAAATGCTTGAAGTATGGCAGTATAAAGAAATTGTCAGGCTTGGGTTGTCATACTTTATTTATTTTATAGGAATAAAACAAAAATTTTTTCCAATGATAGATGATATTAAGAGAAAAATGATATTTAGGCAGTATCATTCAGTAGATTTTTTACTGCCAACTTTGTGTTTTGGGATTAAGAAATAGAGAAATCACAGAAGTGTTTTAACTGTGTAGGAAAAATAGAATGCAGAGATTATTACACTTTTACATCTAGCACGTTGCATGAAATCTGGATTTAGCCTTTGCATTCTGGGGCTGGGACCCCACTGTCTCTACCCAACCCATGAAATCTTGAAAGCTAAGTGTATTAATGAGGCCAGAGTGAGGGGGAAGCAGGCACTTCATCTTCCTCTGATCCAGTGATCTACAGATCATTGAATCCATAAGACCTGCAATTTCATTGAAGTTTCTATGGCATTGACCCAGATATTTTGGTTCATAAAAATACTGAATCCTTTAATGAAACACAGAATTAAGTTAATATGATTTATGTCACCCCTCACCCTGTGGGCTGATGCTTTGTAGTGATCTTGATTAAAGGAAGATTATAAAATAGCTGCAACTCTCACTCATTTGCATTTGGTTTTAAGGAAATGGTCCAAACAGACCTAAATAGGCATTTAAGTACAAAAAAAAAGCCTTCTTTTTATTAAGCATGAACATGAAACAACTTGCCAGTAATTTACAGGGGATTTTTTAAGGCTAGAAAGTGAATTTGGCATGAAAAAGAATTCCAAACTGATCATGTTAATTATGTTTCTTCTGAACAAGAAAATTTAATGATCTCCATCCACCAAAACATCAATCTCAAACTTGGTACGTTATTCCTTATGGTGTTGAGTGGTGCATATTTTAAACACGTGTTTGTTTGTTTTTACCTCCAAGGAAGAAAACAATAGAAACTAGCATTCTTGTGCTGTCCTATAATATTTGTTTTACTATTATCCTCACTTTACAGGTAAATAAGGTGAAGCTGAGTCATGTCCTAACATTAGGAAGAAGTGAAACAAATTTAAATCCACAGCCCTCTGTCTCCAGAGCCCACTGCCCTGCACCTCCCTCTGCTGCCTTCTCTTCTCTTTGTATCTTATGTTAAGAATAATTCATTTGACTAATGTACTTTGCAAATCCCAAAATGGTGGTTTTTAACAGAAAATGGTAATCTACTTAATATTCGATATGTTATATCCTTGGACACGACTATGAGTTTACTAATATCTCTCTCTGTAAAACACTGATATATCAGGTCGAGCTAAATATAATTTTCATGTGATTATGTAATTCCATGTGTCCAGTGAGAGCAAGCACCCAGGGAGTATATGAAAATAACTCCCTGTTACTTGCAGATTGCTTACATGAACAGATGACTGGCTGGTAGTAACTAACTTCTTTACAAGAAGCTTATAGGTCTCTGTGCACTTATTTACTGAACCAAGTTTTCAGATTTGTGAAAACAGCTTATGAAAGAACTCAGAGAAATTATAGAAGAAATGCTAATAAAATACTAGAGCAAAGATCATAGATTACAGATAAGACACTATAGTGATTGAGAAGACAGGAAATACAGAAAAAAAGAGAAGAATGATTTGGCATGAGAACAAATCATATAAATGTTCCAGTTAATAAACAGTAATCAAAATAGAGTAGCAACCCATAAGAAATATAAGCCAAAGCTGTTACTGGGTGTTATTGAAGTTGGGTATTATTCTCAGATTGTGCATACCTCTCATTCTATCTGATACGAATGTGTGTTTTTACCCCTGTTCAAAATAAAACATTTTGCCAAAAAGAAATATAAGTCTTTTGAATAATGATCAACAATTTTCAGGGACAGATATTTGATACAATCTTCCTGCATCTTTGAAAACCTCTATTTATTTACAGACATCTATACATGTCCTTTCAACAGTTCAGTAACTGAACTTTTAAAAGTGTTTATCTAAGAAAGATGATATTGCTAATTGTGCTTATAATTAACTAATAAAACATGAATAAATACACAAATGCTAATATTACATTAATAATGATTAAGTGCTGTGGTAATGGTGCATGTTATGATGAATTCTGCTAGTATTGTAGTAAATTTGTTTTCAAAGCACAGCGTTCCTGAGGGTAATTCACAAATGAGATCTAGGTTGCTCAATATGGTATCCCTGGAGCCAAGTTTAGTCTCCGGAACATAGAAGATGCTCAATGATCATTTTTGGATGAATGAAAAATAAGAGGAAAAGTGAAATGACAAAGCCCAACATTGTAGCTCATGGTTTTAAAAGAAAAAAGAGAAAGATGTTCACAATCAGCCTCAAGATAAATATTTATGTATACTGCATGAGTTTTGGACAATGAAACTACTGTTTACTTTAAGAAAGAGATTAAGTCAAAGAAAGACTGAGGGAAGGACAATGGCAAGAGACCTCTATGTACACACCAATTCCTACATTGGAAGATGACCATTGAAACTGGTGGAACTCCTGTCTTATATCTACAAAAGGTTGCATCACAATAGTTTGCTTTTCATCCCTCCAATATCTGTTAAAATTGCAAATAGATTTCTATAAAATTATATTTTGGTAATCATCACTGGAAAATGATTATGAGGTATATATAAATCAATAATATTTCTGGCTTACAAATGTAACCAGATTAAAGGTTTTATATTCAATGAAACTTAGATCCAATAATGTAATAGCAGATGCTCTAACTAAAAGGCTTTTCTGAAGGGAATAGTTGCTTTAAATTACTTAATATCAATTTCAAAAGGCTCCTGAAATTTTGATATGAAATTAATATTAGCCTGTCAATTTGCTACTGACAGCCAAACACTAATGGATAAATATTGTGTTCTACAAACATGGTGTTAAAATACAATGGCACATCACAGAGTGTTTCAAGAAATAGGAAATGTGTGTGTGATAACGTGGTAATGGCCATGCAGCCACAGGAGCAGAAGGTCTTCCTTTGGCTCTTTGCTCTGTCTCCTCACAGAGACTATTAGCTTCTTAGCTGCTTCAGCAAGACAGCCTCTTCCTATGGAGAGAATTCCCAGGCAAGTGAAGCTCAAGTGTTTTCCTATGGTTTGCAAAAGTAGGAGGAGAATGTTTTATTCCTTGACTCCCAAGGTTTTGTGCTCATCTGGGAACCATTGTGTTTTTCAATATTTAATGAAAGGAGGGAAATGAGGTGTGTTTTTTTTGTTTTGTTTTGTTTTTTTGTGAGAATCCAGTAGAAGGATGATGTCCTGGAGACAACAGAAGTGAGTGGGTAAAAAAATAAGGGAAATTTGGAGTTCATGTTTTTTATTTTATTTTATTGTGGAAGGAACACTTAACATTCTATTAGTATTTTCCCTCTTGACAGATTTTTAAGAGGACAACACATTATTGTTGACTACAGACACAGTGTTGTACAGCAGATCTCCAGAGCTTATTCATCTTGCATAATGAAACTTCATACCCACTGAACAGCAACTCCTCATTTTCTCCTCCCCCAGCCCCTTGCAACCTCCTTAATCCTGTGAACTTGACTATTTTAGATACCTCATATGAATGGGGTCATGCAGCATTTCTCCTTCTAGGACTAGCCTATTGCACTTAGTAAAAGGTCCAGCCACCTTATCACATATTGCAGAATTTCTTTTTTTAAAAAAGACAGAGTAGTAATCTATTGAGTATATATACAATATTTTTTAATCCATTTATATATTGATGGACATTTTGGTTGTTTTTAAATTATGGTTAGTGAGTGTAATGCTGCAATGAACATGGGAGTGCCAAGCGCCCTTTGAGATCTTGGTTTTGGTTCTTTGGATTAATATCTAGAAGTGGGATTGCTGGGTCATAAGCTAGTACTATTTTAATTTTTTGAGGAACTTTCACACTGTTTTCCATAGCAGCTGCACCATTTTACATTCCCACCGATAGTATACAAGTCTTCCTTGAATTTCCTCCCTTATTAGCTATGATGGCTCTAGAAAATTCTAACACAGATTGTCTCCTCTGGACTATGACTTCAGAACATTTCCCAGAAAGTGCTACTCCCAACCTTGGAATCCCACTCAATAATAGGCAGAAATGATTTTCCCCCCAAGTAGGCTAAAAGTGACCAGGGGTAGAGGAAGTAATGCTTGCTTTCCCCTATTCATGCATGGAGAGGGTATAGTTGGCAATTAAAGATTGCTCACTGCATCAACTACAAGCCATAAATGTTGTTTTTTGTTTGTTTGTTGTGTTGGTTTTTTTTTTGAGTGTGTGTGTGAGGGGAGAGCAGTCTGGGGAAGAAAAAAAGAGTAAGGATATGCCCTGAGAAATACATAATATGGAATAATCGTGAACTCAGAGATTGGGCAGAGTGCTGGGGGATAAGTGAGCTATACTAGAGGAAGGTTGTAAGAAAGAAAGCAGTGGCCCAGCCCCATAGGGTAAGCCAGGCAGTGTCCCTTAGTCCCGCTAGTAAGTAAATTCAAGTTTTATGGACCTGTCTGGGCTGAGTTTGCCAACATCTTATTTCTTTCTGATTAGCAATTTATTCACACGAAAGGGAACACAGCATTTTTCTTTTTCTCCATTGGTGGCAATTTTAAAGGGAGTCTTTTGTTGCACATTGAGGGATACAGGATTCCCTGAAGATGTCTTTAAACATACTATTCCCCTTACCTATGAGCCTGAACAGAAATAGAAAAGTCCTGATGAGCATCCTTAAAATTGTTCTGCATTTGTTCAACATGTAACTCTGGTCTCTATAGCAGGATATGTGTGTGTGATAAACTTTTATTGACAGAAAGAAAACTGTAAGCCTTTTCTGCAGGGAATACCGGTTCATACAACACATCCTGAGTTGCTTAGCACTTCTAAGACTGTCTTCACAACATGAAAGGGAGTTTTTTGGCTAATATATTAGTAATCCCCACAAAACGCACAATGTGAAAACTCAGCTGTTGGTGAAACACACACACACACACACACACACACACACACACACACACACGTCACGTGTGTCTTTGTGGTGATAAGGGAAACCTGGGAGTTAGGAAATCCGAGTCTAAGTCCTGACAGAAGAGTGTTGACTTCAGAACAATGTATTTTCTTCCCAGTGGTATGACCTGGGTGAGTTACTTCCCCTCTCTCCGCGTTAAGTTTTGAAACTATCGAGTGAAAAATATTTGAGTTGCTTTACTCCAAGTTCCTTTCCCGCGCTCCTGAGGTCTTCCCATCTGTGCGGAATCAAGCACACAGCCAATCCAGACCACTGAGCGCTGTGCATCTGGAAGCATTGGTAATCTGCACGTTCCAGATTTATTTCATTAATGTGCAGAGCAAAGTTTCCAGGTGAATTTGTTACTCACTTACTAAGGACCCTAAATGGAATCCCACAGAATCCAGCTCCATAAACCAGTGTTTTAAGCAGTACTCGCTGGTGGAAAAGAGTCCGTGAGAGGGAGTGTTCAGGGCGCCATCAGCAGGCACAGAGGGGCCTGCAGGAGCTTGGCTGCCTGTTGCACACTGTGCCCCCACAGTCACCTCCAGGCTTCCCCGAGGAAGGAATTGCACAGAGAGCAGAGACATGCACCAGCCTCCATTTCCACACAGTGTTCGTTCTACCGAGTGGTCCAGATGGGACGGAGGCAGACTCTGAGGAAACTGACAAATGGTTCCGTGGGGAGGATGAAATCTAAAGAAACAGTTTTTCTTCCCTTCCCTTGTGTCTTGGGAGTGAGGGTTGAATTACTTTTCTGACTTGATTCACTGCCACTGAGAAGCTGGTTAAAGGGCCCTCTGTCTAAATGTTTGCTTTCTGTCCTGATAGCCACAGAAGAACTGTAAGAAAGGACTCAGAGCTACAGACACATTTTTTTCTCATCAAAGTGCACATGCTTCATTAAAGATGAATTGACAGCATGCCCATTTGCTGGTGGAGCACCCTGTCTTGTCTGTCAAAACCTACAACAGACTCTGCGACTGGCCCATCGATATTTGATGTGTAATATATAGACCCCCTTTCTAATTATGTTCTTCAAGAAAAAACTCACACATCGGTAACTCTGAGGGAATATTCTTCTCCTGCTCTGAAGAGCAGAGAGCTCACTCCTGTTTTCCAACAGATCAAAGCACAAGCCAGCATCTGCCACCGTGTGGGAGACAAATGACCATGTTCTGTAAACAACAGCCACCCTGCCCAGCAATTGTTAGAGGAAGAAGCAAGGCTCATGCCCACTGGGATGGTCACAGGCAGGGCTGGGCACCTCAAAAGACCTAGTTTCAAATCCTAACTTTGCTACAAGGAAACAATGTCCTTCAGCCTTGGTGTCCATCTCTAGGGAAGATGATATTATTATGGACTTAGCAGACTTCGTAGGAAGATTGAAAGAAATGACCATCTGAAAACCATGTATAAACAGAAAGCATCTAATCAAAAGCTTTTTATTACTATTTTATCCTCCTGATCCGTAGTTAGCACTCTGGTGGCTACTGTAATACTATACTAATCATGCCTGTACATTTTTCTGTACTTTATGATGCTTTGACATCTTGGGGTCTGTGGATTTGGAAAGGGATACCCCTTCCCTCTTTTAGGTGATTCCTGGAGAGAGTAAGAGCCCGGCCTGTGAATGTGCCTTTGAATACAGACCAACCAAACCAACCACAAGTCCCTACTTCCGCCTGCCTCCTTTATCAGGCTTCTGCAGTTGGGGACACTATTTTCCTGCCCTAAATCACCCTAGAAGTAGGTACTGGATAAGTAGGGGCCACCCCTGTACCCCAGAGCCTGCCTAAATTATCAAATGGCCCAACCTAAGCCTGCTCAGCATTGCCTCTCTCCTTCCTTCCCATGAGATAAATCCTTTTGTTCATTTTCTTCACTCCCTCTGCCCCCTGACTGGCCCTGGTGCTGCCCCTGGTGGCCCTGTGTGCTGTGCTTCCTGTTTCTAGGGATCTGCGCATATAAATGTCTTCCTTTGTGACAGTCATTCCCATGTCTGCATGTCTTGACATATCTGATGAAAACAAATCCCAGGCACATTTTAAAACAGGTGCTCACACAAAGCATTTTTGGAATGAAAGATCCCTGGGACAGAAAGGGCAATGGCTGTCAGCTTGGAGAAGCTACTTCACCACTCTGGGCAACAGGGTCGGTGCAGGGTTAGGTCAGTGCCTGCTCCCTGCTGCCCATTGGAATCACCGGGGAGCTTTGAGAAACTGCAGGTGCTTGGCCCCCTCTCAGAGCAGGCACATCAGCATCTCAGTGTGGTCTCTTTTTCATTACAGCCCCTCTCCTGAGTTTGATGCTCAGCCCTGATTGAGAACTCCTGATGTGGTCCATCTGTGAATTTTTCTTATACTTGAAAATAGTATACTAAATAAACTCTGGGGGATCATGCAAGAGAAGAAATATTTGCGAATGATGAACTAGATATAGAAAACTCCAAAATATTAGAACCTATAGAAAAGTCCCTTTTGGTGCAAAAAGAATATATTTACTACACATTTGAAATGAAGTGGGAGGAGCAGGATTTTTTCTCCCCCAGGTCCAAGCTGATAGAAAACTGCCACTACCATTTCAGTATGGTGACACGCAATAATATGGTCTTCTGGGTTTTCTTTTTGGCCTTGAGCTGTTGGATGGAGGCATCAGCGTCAGTGGTATATAATTCAGTGTCTTATATCTGGCCCTGGAGGCTGTTGAAATAGTTTATATAATGATTTTACTCATGAGGGAAAAATTAATTGCATTTTCCTCACCAGTTTCTCAGTGCTACAGTTTCACTAGAAAAAGCCAGAATCCCCCTTAGGAGACACAATTTCAAGTTAATATATAGTAATGTTTTACATGGCTTTATTAATCCAGAGGCAGGTGGATCTGGAAGTAGAAATTAGCAGACTGCAGGCTGGAGAGGTTCATTCTTGTCTGACTGGTCCACAGGCCAGCTGTGTAATCTGGGACCTACCTTTCACCTCTCTGTTCTTCAAGTTCCTTTCCTGAATGTGGAACTGGAATAATTACATATGCCTCCTGGGCACAAATAATAAAAACGAATGAGATAATGTCTTTGGAGGGATTTGAGTTCCTTGGAGAGCATTACCATAAAACAGGCTCACACACACTGACACACTCATACACTTTGTCTCTCCATGTATATTATCAGTAAAACAAATGGGAAACTATAATCCCTCTGCCAAAATCATAATTCTACCCCACTCATTATCTTTAAGAAAAAAGCCACTTCTCTCCACCATTTCTGCTGGGAGAGTTACTGCCAATGTCCCTGACAGGTTGCAATTGAAAAAGGATGTTTTGTTTCCTGTAGCCAGTGCCTCTGAAACTCCATGTGTTCTGTGGGAATGACCCCATTTGGGGCTCAGAGAAGACATCAGACATGTTTTCAAATGTTTGGACTCCATCAAATCCCTGTTGTGTATTCTTTTCCCTGCTAATCGCTGTGGTGTTTAATTGTTAAGACCATGTGTGTTTCAAGGGAAATTGAATCCATATGTTTCTGATTCATTTGCACTGAGCTCATCCAATTGTTGTTTTATAAGAGCTATTCGCTGTCCAGCAAGAATCCCCAAGTGCCTTTTCATACACCATTCAATGCTTTTCAACAAACTTAAAACAGGAAACAAAACCCACTATCAATACAACTATGTTCACCTCCTCCTCCGTCATATTCTTTTAATGATAAAACTTTCCTCCTTACTTGATCAGACAAGAAGATATCTTATAGAAGGTTTCCCAAAGTAGGTTCCACAGAAATGACAATGTGAAGACTTAATTAAACAAAGTGAGGCAAGGTTCTTTCATTGAGTTTTCTAAGACCCTAAGTAGCAAAATATGCAAACTGGAAACGTTTTCCTAGATTCATTCATTCAACAAATATTTAGTAAGTACCCACTACCAAGGCATACTTTTAGGGCGTATTTATAACCATAAAAAGATAGCCTGTCCTTATGAAGCATATATTCTATGGGGCATTTCCCAAATATATTTAGATCATGAAACCAGTGCTCTCAACATCATTCACTAGGAAATATTAGTTTACAGGGGGTACAAAATATAAGTCCAGCTAACCTGAGTGTCCAGGGGCTGTGCTCAGATTGCAAAATATTATGCCAATCTGCAACTTTTGTCCTAGGATCTATTCTATGGGACAGAGAAAACTAAACAATTAAACAAGGTCAGGTAATGATAACTGCTACAAGAAAACTAATGTAGTAGAATGGGTGGGATGAAGGTTTATTTTTTATTTCAGCAAAGACAATGACACTTGAGTAGTATACTTAGCTGGGTTCTCCAGAGAAATAGAACCAATAGAATATATGTGTATTTTATAATATATGTGTATTCTTTTCCCTACTAATCATATATATATATATATATATATATATATATATATATATATATATAACAGGATTTAGCTTACATCATTATGGAGGCCAAGAATCCCACAATCTGCCTTCTGCAAACTGGAAAGCCACAGGGTAATTCAGTCTGAGCCCAAAGGCCTGAGAACCATGGTTACCGATGTTCTAGGGCAGGAAAATATGGATGTCCACTATTTGGGGCTCAGAGAGAGAGAGAATTTGCATTCCCTTCACTTGTTTGTTCCATTCTGGCCACAGTGGATTGGATGGTCCCTGCTCATGTTGGCAAGGGTAGACTCCTCTACCCAGTCTACCAATTAAAATGCTAAGCTCTTCCAGAAACTCCTTCACCCAGAAATTATGTTTTATCAGCTCTCTGGGCATAGTTTACACAGTCAAGCTGACACATAAATTAACCATTACAAGTACAGAAAACTGAACAAGAGAGAGGGGAAATCATGGGAAGATCTGGGGGAGGGGGCGAGAATGTAATTGCATTGGCAAATTTGGTTTTGTGATGAAATCCAAGTTAGTTCTGCATTTAAAGCGACTGAATGGCAGCAGAGAACTGGAAACTATCCCTGAGTGATGTCAGTCTAGATATAGGGAAGGGATCATATTATTTGCACTAGTACCCATGGATCAGGAGGATGAAGGTGAGGAGCAGAGGAAAAGCATGATGAGGAAGACAAGCCAGGATCATTCCCTTGGTCATTTCTGATTAAAGGTTTTGTCAATTCCTAATGAAGAAATTAAGACTGTGTTATTAGGACCTGTGTGAGTGTGTTTATACACATAGTATTGTAGAAGAAATTTTTTTTTTTTGTCCAGAACATTTCCTGATCAGGAACTGCCTCTCCCTGACCTGGTGGCCTTGTTTTGTTACTATAAAACCAGACTGTCTAGTCAGTGTCTACTATTCCCCGGGGCCCAATGATTGGTCAAGGGAAGGCAAACAAGATCTGAGCTGGACCAGCCAGAGCTATGAGAAAGCTATGAAACCTTTGCAAGACCAAGAAATAATTTAATCTCTGGAATCCAAACTTGCTTAAGGCCAGTTCTGCTTTGGGAGTTCAACAGGCAGACTGGGAGTTTGATCGCTCGCTATGGCATGCGCTGACCACCAAGGGGCAGCATGAAATGAAGGAAGGCTGCTGGCAGCCGGGGAAGGGAGGCCCCAGCCAGCAGCCAGAAGGCCCTGATCGGCCCTGATCGCCAGCCAGGCCTAGGGACCCTACTCATGCACAAATTTCGTGCACCAAGCCTCTAGTTAATTATAAAAACCCATACACTTGCTTTTTGGACTTAGGCTACTTAATATTTTTTTCATATAATCTCAAACATAAAAGCCCTAACAAACTATTATTTAATTTGATTATATGTTCTATGAATATAATTCATTTCATAAGGTGGACAAATTCTATTTTTTGTTTCCTTTGTCAAGTTGCAGGTAGGGCACTCCTTTTGGTCTTGCTAAAGTTAGTTACCTACAATGAGATGTTGTCAGGAGCCCAGACTGGAGCCATCTGGTAAAGTAGCAATGCTTATAGAAGGTTCCCTGAATGCAACCTATCCCCATGTGAGTATGCCCTATCATGTATCTCAATTATAATAATGAAAGAGCTCATAAACGAGTGACTTACCTATTTGTGCACAGAATCCTCAATTTGCTAGGACAGAGTGCTGTTCCTACAAATGATAAAACCTAGGATACCTTTGTATAAGTGTTACTGAGCTGCAATCAGTTGGGGCCTGAGGGAGGAAAATCCTTTATGCTCTAAAGTTTGGTTAAGCCTGGGAAACAAGAGCTCAAAAAGCTTCCAACTGATTATCAGCTCTGATTTTAACTCCATCATGGGCTTTTCATATTACCTTGGGTCACTTAAAAACATTCTCTCATTATCCCACTTTTGCACAAAGTTCCATTTTTGCACAAAGACTACCTTATCCCATTTTTCACAAAGACTTGTCTTTGTCCATCCTTAAAATGATGGTTATACTGCCAAAAGACTGCACAGAGTATTATACAAAGAGCCAATAAAATGATTGAAATTCATTTTGAAATTATAAAAGCATCCTACAATTTTTTGGAAGACACTCCGTGGGGCTATTTCTTGTCAATGGTCTACTAAAGGTAGGGGAGTCATTCCAGAACAATGCAGCCCAAGCCAGCTCCCATGACTTCAATGCCAACATACCTTATGATCTTAGAGAAGACAATTTTTGAGCTTCAATTAATTAAAAATCCATTTAACTTTGTTAAAAGTAATTAGAATAAGAATACATTTGTGATTAAATTAGCATCTTGTAAATAGACATGACATTGACCCAAATGTTTAAATATGAGGGAAAGGATTCTGTTTCAACATTTTATACTCAGTGGAGGCACTCAGTAGGCTCTCAGTATATATTTGTTGACTAATGATTTATTGATAGATTAAATAAATGGGTAAACAATCACCTATTTGCCCTAGCTGGTTTGGCTCAGTGGATAGAGCATCGGCCTGCAGACTGAAGAGTCCCAGGTTTGATTCTGTTCAAGGGCACATGCCAGGAATTGCAGGCTCAATCCCCAGTAGGGGGCATGCAGGAGGCATCCGATCGATGATTCTCTCTCATCACTGATGTTTCTATCTCTCTCTCCCTCTCACTTCCTCTCTGAAATAAATAAAAACATATTTAAAAAAAATCACAGTCACCTATTTTAATTACCCATTGACTAAGTTTCCCAAATCCTAGCAGTAAAACTTAGAGTAAGAATCCCTGTTACACATTGGCTATTTCCAAACAAACTCAGGTTCTTCCTCCTATAGACTGAGAATAATAATGAACTTTGTTACATCTCTTTATTTGTGATGGTCAATTTTATGTGTCACCTTGACTGGTCACAGGGTGCCCAGATATTTGAGCTGACATTAGTCTGGGTGTGTCTGTGAGAGTGTGTTTTTGGATGAGGTTAACATTTGAATTGGTGGGCTGAGGAAAGCAGATTGCTCCCCATAATATGGATGGACCTCATGCAATCATGTGAAGGTCTAATTGAGCAAAAAGGCTAACCCTTCCCCAAGAAGGGGAATTCCTCCCACCTGATGGCATTTAAACTGAGATATCAACTTTTTCCTGCTTTCGGACTCAAACTGAAACATCCACATTCCCTTTTGTCTCTGCCTGCTGGCCTTTGACTGGACCATTGGATTTCTTTGTATGAGTCCTTCAGACTAGGACTATAACTACATTATTGGCTGTACTAGGTCTCCAGCTTGCCAATTCACTCTGAACATCTTGGGTCTTGTCAGCCTCTATAATCGCATGAACCAATTCTTTATAATAAATCATGTATGTATCTTTTGTTGATTCCATTTTTCTGTAGACCCCTGACAAATACACTATCTAAGAAAGACAACTGTAAAACTGTTTCATCAGCATTGAGCACACTCAATAGATACATTAAAATATTAGTTTGGCCCTGGCTTGCTTG
Source organism: Cnephaeus nilssonii (assembly GCF_951640355.1). Classification (NCBI taxonomy): domain Eukaryota; kingdom Metazoa; phylum Chordata; class Mammalia; order Chiroptera; family Vespertilionidae; genus Cnephaeus; species Cnephaeus nilssonii. The sequence goes on along the minus strand of NC_137072.1, from coordinate 31,463,796 downwards.
ACATTGCTCAGTGATTAGAGTGTAGGCCCGTGTACCAATGGGTCATGGGTTTGATTCCGGGTTGAGGGCATGTACCTGGGTTGCAGGCTCCGTCCCCATTCAGGGAGTGTGCAGGAGGCAACCAATTGCTGTGAGAGATGTGCCTTTCTTCTCTCTCTCTCTCTCTCTCTCTCTCTCTCTCTCTCTCTCTTTCTCTCTCTCTCTCTCCTTCTCCCCTCCCTTCCACTTCCACTCTCACTTAAAATCAATGGAAAAGGTGCCCTCAGATGAGGATTTAAAAAAAAATTTAGTTTGTGTCAGATAATAAAAGAAATAACAGATGTAGTCTATATACTTTGAGAATCTTACAATCTAAAATAACCAGAGGATCTTACAACATAAAACAATGGATGCTTGTACAATACACAGATGGAAAAAGAAAGTTACAGGAATATAGTTTCAATTTGTTCTAGTAGTCAGTCAGTCAATGAATAGTGACAGGCATTGTTCTAAACACCAGGCATACAAAGCTAGAGATACAATTACTTCCCTGAGAAGCTCACAATCTAAGGGGAAAAAAGACAAATCCATGTTTCAGTGAGATGTGTGTTAACTTCTGTTACACAGGCATACCCTACATCAACAAGGGGGCCCCATAGACACCTTAGCCAAGGAAGATGATCAGGGAAGGCTTAACAGAGGTGATGACTGACATAACAATTTTTGTGTATAGTTCAGAGGCATTAAGTACAGTCACATTGTTATGCAACCATCCATCTCCAGAACTCTTTTCACCTTCCTAGACAGAACCTCCATACCCATTAAGTACAAACTCCCCTCCTCCTTTCCACAGCCTCTGACAGCCACCATTCTACTTTCTGTCTCTAGGAATTTGACTACTCTAGGTACCTCATATATGTGGAATCATATAATGTTTGACCTTTTGTGTCTGGCTTACTAGTATTTAACATTAAGTACAAACTCCCCTCCTCCTTTCCACAGCCTCTGACAGCCACCATTCTACTTTCTGTCTCTAGGAATTTGACTACTATAGGTACCTCATATATGTGGAATCATATAATGTTTGACCTTTTGTGTCTGGCTTACTAGTATTTAACTTAGTATGATGTCATCAAGGTTCATCCATGTGGTAGCATGTGTGAGATTGTCCTTCCTTTTTAGGACTGGATAATATTCCATTGTAGAAATATACCACATTTTCTTCACTCATACTTCCTTTGATGGACATGGGTTGGCTCCATTTTTTGACTATTATGAATAATGTTGCAATAAATATGACTGTACACATATTTGTTCAAGTAGAGGTGACATTTAAATTGAATCGAAGGACAAAGAGAATTCCATAAGTAATGTAAGGTGAAGAAGGGCATTCCAAGGAAATGTGATCAATCAGAACACATTTCAGGAACTTCAAGTAGTCCATTATAGCTATTCCTGTGAGGAAATGATAGAAGATGAGGGAGAGATATAGTCAGATGCTAGATTATAAAGAGAGCTTTGAACTTTATACAAATGTCTATGGGGAAAAACCTTCCGATATTTAAGAAGATCGAATTGATATCTCACTCTATATCTAGTCTCAAGACAAGTCATTCATAGAGGGTGATAAGGATATAAGTTGACTATTAGCATTAGTAGATAGTCTCCCAGGAGGATCCCCAGTGATCTCTGCCTCTGATATTAATGCACTTTCTATACTATATAGGGTTGACCTAGCAACCAATAGGATATTGTGAAAATGTTGATGTGTGACTTCCAAAGCTAAGTCATAAAAGACATGTGGCTCCCCACCCTTGCTCTCTCTTGGATCGCCTATTCCAGAGGAAGCCAGCGGCTATATGGTAAGGATACCTAAGTTGCTCTTTGGAGAAGTGTCCATGGAGAGGAACTGAGGCCTCTGCCAACAACCAGTACGAACGCACGAGACATGCGAATGAGCCACCTTAGAAGTGAATCCACCAGTCAATCAAAGGATCATATCTTGATTGAAAAAATAGTAAGAACCACTCTGCTAAGCTTTTCCAGCACTCCTAACTCACAGAAACTGTGTGATATCATAAATGTTTATTATTTAAAGTCGTTAAGTATTGGGTAATATGTTACTGAGCAGTAGCTAACAAATACATGTGGTCACAGCATTATCTATGCCCCAGAAAACTTGTTCATTTTTTTGTCCTCTGAATATGACCTGGGATTTCTCACCTCTTTCCCATGCCTTCTCAGATTTTTCTCTCCACTTGCAATGCCCATCTCCTAAATCTATCTAGGGAAACCCTGCTTTCATTTCCAAGACCTGGTGAAGTTGTTCCTGATTCTCCCCAAATAAATGTAATCTACCACACTTCAGCCTTTGGTAATATAAAAGTTACATCAATGATAAAACCAAAGAAGTTGGAAAGAGAGTTGCTCAATGAAAGGATTCAAAATCGAATCAAGATCTTGGAAGACGTATGGGCTAATTTCTGACAGGTGACACATAACCCATAACAGACAATCAGTACATCAGGCAGCATACCACCTTTTCCTCAATCTATTCCTCATCCAGTGAATATTTATCGACTATCCAGTGTCATAGGGATTTCTGGTGAACAGTACATTGGTATGGCTTTGACATCTCAAGATCCCTCCTGAAACAGCTCATTTTGCTTCTCCCTAATTCCAACATGAGAAACAAAACAAATTGAGCAAACTAATATGCAGAAGCCTGTTAATTTGGAGCTGTGGCCAGAGAAGGAAGTAGGAGCCTCTACCCCTTTGCTTCAACCTTAGTTCTCTGGTGGGACATTCCATGGAAATAATGTCCAAAATGAATATGGCTCTGGTAGTTAGGGGGCAAGGCTCACTCAGCTTTGGGTGGACTGAGCTAAGTGTCCTGTTGAGGGGGGAGAGGTGTGATGATTACAATGGGTCTGAGGGCATTATTCAGACAGAAGGGAAAGAAAGGCCTAGTATAGCAACCTCTGGGTATATCAGTGACTCTGCCATTTAATCGACCTTTTACCCTTTTTCTGCTCTCAAAAGTAATGAATCTGTTGCTCACTGATCTATCTTCCCAAGTTTATATCACTATAAACATAGGATGATTCCTACTTGTTTAATTTAATCATAATGCTCAATTCCTAATTGCTTCAACTCCTTTAAGTCAAGAAAGCACACATCTGAAAATCTTCCATCCAGCATGCAGAGGCACCAATATTCCAATGCAATTTCTCAAAACCACATTGCATGAACATTTTAAGCTTCACTCTTATTGTGTAGAAGCAAGACAGTCATGGCAGCATTCTTTAGATAATATCCTCTCCAGAGAATTTTGTTCCTCTTATCTAATTGAGCATATTCTGCCTCGTTATTATTTCTGTGTTTATCATATTTTTACTACTAATTCTAGATTTCTTAAACATTGAAAATTCACATTCTATCATGTGAGCACCTCACCCTGTTTCTGGCCAGTAATACTATTGGTTAACATTTATTGGACTTTTTTCACATACTAAACATTGTTCTATGCACTCTACCCATGTTAACACATTCAAACTTCACTACAATCCTTGAAGGGCTAAACAGTTATCATTCCCATTCACAGAGGAGAAAATGGAAGAAGAGAGAGTTTTACATACCTTTCCCACTCAAAATATTTTTAAAAAAGTAGTTTCAACTCAAACAATTTGATTTCACAACCCATTTTCTAAGATAATATGCAATACTAGAGGCCTGGTGCATGAATTTGTGCACCAGTGGGGTCCCTCGGCCTGGCCTGTGGGATCAGGCTGAAACTGGCTCTCCAATATCCCTCGAGGGGTCCCAGATTGCAAGAGGGCATAGGCCAGGCCAAGGGACTCCACCAGTGCACAATCAGGGCCAGGGAGGGACACAGGAGTTTGGCCAGCTGGGGAAGGATCAGAGGAGGGCTCTAGGGTGTGTTTGGCCCATCTCATTCAGTCCCAATTGGCCGGACCCCAGCAGCAAGCTAACCTACCTGTCAGAGTGTCTGCCTTCTGATGGTCAGTGCACGTCATAGTGACTGGTTGACTGGTTGACTGTCTGCCCCCTGGTGGTCAGTGCATATCATAGTGAGCAGTTGTGTGGCCTTAGCATATCATTAGCATATTACGCTTTGATTGGTTGAACAGATGACTGGATGACCAGACACTTAGCATATTAGGCTTTTATTATATATGATTGCCTCTCTGATAGGATCTCCTTTAAAAAATTTTTTTTTGTTGACTAAGTGTTATTGAATCAGCTAACTTAAATTAACCCTTTGCACTCACTTGCTTTTTTCTCAATTCCTTTATTATAATGCTAACCATGTCGAGTCACACTCGACATCCGAGTGCAAAAGGTTAAGGGAGGAGAGCTTTTTCAAAAGATACAAATAATTTACTAAGGAGGAATTTTGCCTGGTAGATACAGAGAAAAAAATCAGCACATTTTTAACATGGCCTTCATGCTTTATCTGTGCTGGTTAAGCCAGTGAGTCACTTTTCCCCAAGGCTTGCATATTTATCTTATTTACTTTAAGACAAATCACCAAATATTTCCTCTGCAGCAGATATAGGACACTCTTCTTTTTGCCTATTTTATTTTATTTTACTACATTTTATTCCAGTCTCTCTTAAGGGAGCTAAAAATGTTTATCCAGAAAAGAGTTAAAGAAGCCCCTGACTACAGTTATGGGATGATAAAAGAGCTATTCCACCCCCAAGAAATCTACTCTAAACTGAGGCTTAATAATTGATTTAATAACAGGTGATAGAGATGTGGATACAAAGAGTGTGAATATGCTTTTGTTGGTTTAGCCAGTTTCTCTAATGCTCTGTTTGATAGCTAGTATGACAAATTGCATAGATGCAGTCATGATGGTAAAGGAAAAAGAAATGCCATTTTGACAATACTGACAATTACCAAATCCCATCATGTGGGGCCTGTTGCAAGTACTATAATCCCATGAAAATACAAATTTTCTCTCTGCACTGTTTGAACTCCAGGATTTCACCCTATCATTAGACACACTCAACTGCGCCAACTGAGCCATTTGCAATTCTGATAAGAATCAAAGCAGAAGAGTGTCCGGACCAAAGGGACAGTCCCTGCCTCAGTCTGCTCTGAGTGGGTTGGTCTGCATGAGACCTTTGCTCCTTTGTCTTACCAGCAACTAAGTTAGGACAGCCCAGTTCATAGTTGTCTGCCCTGAACATACATTGAAAAAGAACCAGTAGACCAGAGAGCCCTTGTTCAGGAGCTACAGGAAAGGCCAGTGATAAGGTTGTGAGGCTGCATCCCCACAAACAGAAACAGGGAGTGTCGTCTCAGGGAAGCATTGGCTCTCATCAATAACAGGCATGTGGCTTCCAGTGTAAGCAGGTTTAAAATATCCAACTGGATTTGTAAATCCTCTAAAAGAATGTGATTTTTTAAACATTATATTACATACTAGAGGCCGGGTGCACGAAATTCATGCATGGGGGGGGATGTCCCTCAGCCTGGCCTGCACCCTCTCCAATCTGGGACCCCTCACATGGGACTGCTGGCTCCTAACCACTCGCCTGGCCTGCCTGCCAGCCTGATCATCCCCTAACTGCTCCCCTGCTGGCACGATCACCCCTAACTGCCCTCCCCTGCTGGCCTGATCGCCCCCAACTGCCCTCCCCTGCTGGCCTGATCGTCCCCAACTGCCCTCCTCTGCCGGCCTGATCGCTCCAACTGCCCTCCCTGCTTGTCTGTTCGCCCACAACTTTCCTCCCATGCTGGCCTGTTTGCCCACAATTGCCCTCCCCTGCTGGCCATCTTGTGGCAGCCATCTTGTGGTGGCCATCTGTGGTGACCATCTTGTGATGAAGTCACGCGAGGGCATGACACCACCTAGGCTTTTATTATATAGGATGTCTCCAAGAATGTGATATTTAAAAACACTCCAAATTCTTAAAACATGTTGTTTTATAAATGGGCATCCATGTTTCAAAAGCTTTCTTTACAAAAATACTCAGAATGTACTTTTCCATAACTGGTACTTACAATACAGAATTTGATTTACAAACCCTAATTCACTCTCTAAATTTAAAAATTCTGCAGCATGTAGAGAAGATGAAATAAATACTAACTTTAAACACATTTTGTAAATAAGATAGAGTTTTCCATACCTTAAGTAAGTATGAAACTTCTAAGTCCAGAGCCACTTGTCCCCATAATAAAATTGACTGTCAGAGTTCAGTGAGAATTCAGAAGGCAGTGCACCTCGCCACCTGGAATTTAAAAGATCCATTTTTAATCTCAACATAATATGTGCATCACTAAAATCTGCATGATATTAGATTTATCTGAATAATAAAATAATTAGTGATTATAAAGAACAATGAATAATAGTTTCATTAATAATTACAGTTATTACTAAATTGGTTTTATCACTGCCCACATCGACTTTAAACCTAATTAAATATAAGGTTAGATTTTAAGAGGCAAGTAATAATGATAATAACATAGTAAAATCCTTGAAGGATCTTATTATAACACACAGTTGCTGCCATATGCATATTAACATACAGTGCACCATTTTCTCCTATCTAGAGATAGTCTAATATGAAGGTGCTAGCTCTGTCCTCTCCTACCAAAATTCTAAATTCTCTATGTTTTCAAAATAATAATTAAAATCTCATTTTGTAGATCTAGCTTATATAGCTACATATATAAGGGAATTTACTACAATAAAACTGTAATAATACCCATGTCCCCTCAAAAAAAAAAAAAGAAGAGAAAAAAAAAGAAAGCAAACACAAATGTTCACCAATAGATTACAGGTTGAATAAAGACAGTGTATTTATACTTTAGGCAGTAGTGTACCTACTTAAAAAGAATGATTTTTAAAAAGAATAAGTTAGAGCTATATGTACTAATATTGACTGAAAAGGATGCGTATTACATAGTCAAGTAAAAGTATAAGCAAGTTTCACAGCGAGTAGTACATGATATATCACATTTTTAAGTGAAGAAAAATAAAGAAGGATAAAGAGAAATGGAGAGAGGGAGAGAAGAAGGGAGGAGGAAGAAGGAAGGGAAAAAAGATGGAAAGAAAGAAGAGAGGGAGAAAAGGAAGGAGAGAGATGGTAACCTATATGTTCACACGAGCTCAGAGAAATACATGGAAGTACACTGAGTAAAATGTTAACACTATTCTGGAGGTGGAATTTGAGGAGGGAGAAGAATTAAACACTCATTTCTTTATAAACTTCTGTTTTGTTTTACTCACCACAGCAAGTTTTTATTATTTTTGTGATATTTAAGAATTTTAAAGAAGAAAACACAAAAGCAAATAAAAACCACAATAAAAGCATTCATCTGCATTTCCTTGACTCCACAGTGATCTGTTTTCCAAGGATGAGCAAAGATATAATGTAACTATTTCATTTTTATCTGTACCCTTCACAGATACACATTAAAATAAAACAACAACCAAATAGGCCATTGAGTTGGAACATCAGAAAAAATTTTACTTCCTTTATAGCCAATTAGTTTCTACTCATTGAATATCTAGTTTTAAATGAGGGATATATACAGTACTTAATATTTATATCATTCTTCATTGGTATCATTGACAAAGTGCTTTCATATGCACCATTTAATTTAATCCTCAGAGTATAAACCTCAGGATTACTCAGACAAAGAAGTTAAGTGCCTATGAACATCTTTTAGTTCTACCATCAATAAAAATTGAACTTTGATTTGAATCAATTAGATTAAAAGAATGCAGTACAGTTTTTATTGAGAAGATAGATTTCTTGTGGGAATTCTATGTGAAGAATGCATTTATGAAATATACAAAGCCACATAAGTATTAGATTCTATAAATAAATGTAATATTAGCACATGATTCGTGCTTGATATAAGTAACTTACTAAAAACAGTGTTTTGAGTTGTTCTGTAGGATTTACAAATTAAGGTAATTAAAATCTTGGGCTCATAAGGCAAATGGTATCAATTGACTGGGTTATGATAACTATTCACTGTTCTTTTTATTAAAAAAATGTTTTTATTGATTTTTTTAAAGAGACAAAAGAAGATAGAGAGAGAAAGAGAACATGTGATGAGATAGAGAAACATTGATTGGCTGCCTCCTGCATGCTCCCTACTAGAGATCGAACCTGCAACCTGAGCATGTGCCCTGATTGGGAATCAAACCAGTGACCTCATGGTGCATAGGACAATGCTCAACCAACTAAGCCACACAGGTCAGGGCTCAGTTCTTAAAACAGTTTGGTACAAAACACATTTCTGGATTCAAGGCTTTAGATTTAATAAATTGCTCTAGGCTGCTATAGTTCACTTTTCTAATTATGGTAGACTCAGGAAAAAACAAAACCTTTTATATAGGAAAATGGCAATAAAATGGTTGGTTCTGTTAGGAAACATCATTGTAGTTCTTATATTCTGGGTAAAGAGAGAAAAGTTTATTATAAGGCTTTCCACTGTTATTGACAGTCTTGCCTCATGCTTGCAATAACTGAAATGTGTTGATGGGTAGGTTGGGTGATTGTGATAATGTTATTTTGTTGTAGGTGAAAAAGAAGCCAAATGGAATCCTGAATGCTATTATTCAGAGTGCTATTACACTGAGAGGCCAGATTATTATGACCACCTGACGTTTGTAGGCAAATTAGATGTATACTGCATTGTATGGGATATGGAAGCCGAAGGCCTGTTCAAACACCTCTGCTGTCTGCAGTTACCAAGATAAAACATCTCCAATTCGCACAGGAACACAAGGATTGGACAGTCAAGCATTGGAAAAAAGTCATGTGGTCCGATGAATCACGTTTCCAGTTGCATCATGCAGATGTCAGAGTGAGAATTTTGTGGAAACAGCATGAAAGCATGCACCCCACATGCATGAGTACAACCCTTCAAGCTGGTAGGGGCAGTGTTATGGTTTGGGGCATGTTTTCCTGGCATGATTTGAGCCCTTTAATTCGTGTGAAGCAACGTCTGAGTAGCACAACATACCTAAGTACCAGTGCTGATCAAGTTCATCCTATCATGTTGATGGCATATCCCAATGGAGATAGCTTCTTCCAACAAGACAATGTGCCATGCCATGGTGCTCGTATTGTGCAGGAGTGGTTTCAAGAACATGAGGGAGACTTTACCTTGCTTAGGTGGCCCCCACAATCACCAGATCTCATCCAATTGAGCATTTGTGGGACGAAGTTAAAAGAGCCATCAGGCAGCTGGTTCCACAACCATCAAATCTCACAGAACTGGACAGTGCTATTCACCAAGCATGGTGTCAGATTCCTCGCATCACCTTTCAACATCTCGTGGAGTCAATGCCGCAGTATTGAAGGCAAAAGGTGGCCCAACGAAGTACTGATGGGGTGGTCATAATAATCTGGCCACTCAGTGTATATAATACTAGAGGCCTGGTGCACAAAATTCGTGCACTGTGGGGGGGGGGGGTGTCCCTCAGCCCAGCCTGCACCCTCTCCAATCTGGGACCCCTCGGGGGATGTCTGTCTGCCAGTTTAAACCGGCAGTCAGATATACCTCTCACAATCTGGGACTGCTGGCTCCTAACCACTCGCCTTCCTACCTGTCTGATTTGATTGCCCCTAACTGCTTCTGCCTGACAGCCTAATAACCCCCTTACTGCTCCCCTGCTGGCCTGATTAATACCTAACTGCTCCACAGCCAGCCTGATCACCCCCAACTGGCCTCCCCTGCCAGCCTGATCTCATCTCCAACTGCCCTCCACTGCTGGCCTGATCTCACCCCCAACTGCCCTCCCCCTGCTGGCCGCATGGCCCCCAACTGTCCTCCCCTGCTGGCCTGGTCACCCCCAACTGCTCTCCCCTTCCAGTCTGATCGCCCCCAACAGCCCTCCCCTGCCGGCCTGATCTCACCCCCAACTGCTCTCCCCTGCTGGCCTGATCGCCCCCAACTGCCCTCCTCTGCTGGCCAATTTGATTCTGATTGGTCAGTTTCTATGCCAGTCAGTGTTAAAAGCTCTGCCTCCTAGGCAGCCATTGGCTCCTCACTGTTGACCCAGATTTGGTTCTGATTGGTTGGTTTCTAGGCCAGTCAGTGTCTCTGGGCCTATCAATGGGGCCTGATCAGAAAGGCGGGGCTGATCAGCAGCCCCAGTGGAGGCCTAGAGAGAAATGAAGGTGTGGCTGCTGGCCAGGCCTGGAAAGAAAGAGAGAGGCAAGTGCTGATCGACAGCTGCCACAGAGGCTACGGATCAGACCCTGCTTCTCTCTTTAGGCCTCTCTCTGGGCCTCATTCTCAGCCCCCTTAGCAGTCAGTGCTGGGGCACCGCACCTGCAGCCATAGCAGTCAGTGCTGGGTCCCCTCAGCAATCTAGCGACTGACTTCCAGTTGGTCGAGCCTCTGGTTGTTGTGGATGTGACAGACCCAGGGTTTTTATATATTAGGATAATCCTGGGTGCTATTTGTTTAGAGTGGTGGTAGATTAGAATCCTGGGTGCTAATTACTCAGAGGTGGTGGTAGAAATAAAACCCCATCTTCCTGACTTGACTCACACTGCCCTGTGTATCCATTAATTAAAACACTCAATTTTGTTTTGCTCATGGCTTTATTCTTAGTGCCCAGCACAAACCCCGGTTCAACAAAGATATTCCAAAAATCTGCTGAATAAATGAGTGAATGGAACACTGGAATGCTTTGGCTAGAAATACCTTTCCAGCCACATAGTCTGAGCTTCTGATGTTACATGTAGAATACTGCGGTCTAGAGATGTGACTTTCTCCTGGTACAGACAAATAGTAACTCAAATAGGTCTTGTCAAAGTTTGTTGACATTCCAAACCACAATATATTTGTTTTCCTAATTATAAGTAGAAATTACCTCACTTTGTAAATGGGAGGTTAGAAAAATCCCCTTGATGTTCCTTCCTCCCAACTGAAATCATTTCCAAATCACATCCACTGCATTTTGACTGTCAGAAGGAAAGTTGATGATGAGTCTCTGTGGTTGAGTTTTCTTTTCTTTTTTAAATAAATTTATATTGTTGAAAGTATTACATACGTAATACTTTGGCCCCCTCCAGCCTTCCCCTGCCCCTCCACCCCCCCGCCCCAGTGAGTTTTCAAGTAGTGTTCTGGTGACATAGATCAGGAAGACAGGGTTAAATTATCAACTGTGCTTCTGCCTCATTCAATTATTTACTACAGTGGTTCTCAAAGTGTGGTCCGCAGACCAGCAATATCAGCATCACCTGGGAACTTGACAAAAATTCACACTGTCAGGTCCTACCCCCAATTTACTCAATCATAAATTTGTAACAAAATATAACTCAGGACACCTACGTTTTGAGAACCTCTGGCTTAGGGTATGCAACCAGTTCTTCCTTTACATTGTTTCATCATGTTACCTGCTGTCCTAATCTATCCAGCTATCAGGGACTGAATGTTCATGTACACCCAGAATTCATATGTTGAAGCCCTAATCCCTAATGTGAAGTTCAGTTTGGGGGAGTAATTAGGTTTAGTGAAGTTATGAAAATGGTGCTCCCATGATGGGATAAGTGTTCTCATCAGAAGAGGAAGGGACCAGAGCTCTATGTCTCTGCCATATGAGGACACAAAGAGAAGGGGGCCTTTGGCAAGCAGGGAAGCAGGTCCTCACCAGGAACCAAATTGGCCAGCACTTTGATTTTGGACTTTCAACCTCCAGAAGTGTGAGAAATTTCTGTTGTTTAGGCCACCTAGTCTATGCTTTGTTGTTATGGCAACCTGACTTAAGCCACTATTTCAGTAACCAATTTAGGTATGTTTATGAGATTCTGACAGTAATTTATCATACAGCATTTTAATATATAAGTTGGCTTTACTAGTTATACTGTACAATTTCCATGTGGCATATATTTTAAGTCGCCTCCCCTCCTGCCCTTGCTCTCCCAGCCAGAACATTGATGGATAATCAACATTGGGCTTAAGTATCTTTGTTTTCATATTCATTTCCAGGGGTGGGGAGCCTTTTTTCTGCCAAGAACCATTTGGATATATATAACATCATTTGTGGGTCATTCAAAATTATCAACTTAAAGGTTAGCCTGCTATATTTGGTCAAACACTTAATTAACTCACCCCTGATGCCTTGGCAGGGCCAGCCCAAATGATTTTGAGGGCTTACTATGGCCTGCAGGTTGGATGTTCCCCATCCCTGAATGACCAATAGCACATATGTTCAAGTCCACTGGGAAGGTATAGGGAAGAAGTGTGGAGTGAAGCAAAAACACGTATAGGAGGGTGTGAAACCCTAGACCATGGTCTCAACAGCCCCCTCTCTCTCAATTTCCATGGCTAAATGGTCTCTGATATATACTGTACTCAGACTTGTACAAGAACTTAAGATAAAAAAAAAAAAGGTCTCTTCTTCAAGTTACTTATACTCTAATTGGATATAGATGGAGTTAGGGGCAGGTTGGAAATGGTCATTGTTTGGGGTGTATACTACAATACAGCACTATTTATGGGCTTACTATGTAATTGTAGGCAATTAATATATTTTTAGCATTTTAAAACATTTTATTTTTTTAAGATTAAAAAAAAAACTGTGGTAAAATATACATAACCTTGCCCAGCCAATGTGGCTCAGTGATTGAGTATTGACCGATGAACTCAGGAGGTCATGGTTTGATTCCCTATCAGGGCACATGCCTGGGTTCTGGCTGGACCCTAAGTAGGGGGTGTGCAGGAGACAACTGATCAATGATTCTCTCTCATCCTCTCTCTCTCTCCCTCTCCTTTCCTCTTGGAAATCAATAAAAATATGTTAAAAATAAAATTAAATATATATACATAACATAAAATTGTTGCTTTTTAATTATACAATTTAGTGGCATTAAGTACATTCACATTGTTGTGCTACCATCCCCGCCATACATCTCCAGAACTTATCTATCTTCCCAGACTGAAAGTGTGTCCCAATTAAACAACAGCTCCCTCTCTCCCAGCCCCTGCTAAACCCTATTCTTTTTTCTGTCTATAAATCCAACTGCTCTGGGAGCCTCATATAATTGGAATCGTGCAGGATCTGACCTTTTGTGACTGGCTGATTCCACTCAGTATAATGTCCTCAAGTTCATCCATGTTGTAGCATCTGTGAGAATTTCATTTCTCTTTGAGACAGCAATATTCCACTGTATGGATGGACCACATTGTTAATCCACATCCTCACCACCATTTGATGTTGGCTTTTCTAAAAGGTGTGTTATGGTATCTCACTGTTGTTCAATGGTAGTGAGGATGTGGAGCAAAAGGAACTCTCATTCATTGCTGGTGGGAATGCAAAATGGTACAGACAGTTTGACAATGTCTTGCAAAACAAAATGCACTCTTACAGCATATTCCAGAAATCTTACTCTTTGTTATTTACCCAAAGGAGTTAAAAACTTGTGTTCACACAAAGCAGCTTTATTTATAATTACCAAAACATGGAAGCAAACAAGATGTCCTTTGGTAGATTAATAAATAAGTAAACTGTGGTACAGCAAACAATGAAATGTTATTCGGTGCTGAAAATAAATGAGCCATGAAAAGACATGGAAGAACATAAAATGTGTATTAGTAAGTGAAAGTAGCCAATTTTAAAAGGCTGTGTGAGATCATAGAAACTATATATGTTGGACTCTGCCCCAAGTTTCTGGAACAGAGCTCCTGAAATCCTTGTAATTTCCTAAGTAATCAGAGCACTAGGATCATCTTTTGTCTTAATGAGGCAACTCTGGGTGGGCTCCTAGATAGGGCTGGTCACCAGAAAGACCAAGCCATGATTAGAAGCCTGGAATTTTCAGCCTCACCCAAGAGCCTACATCCTCCAGAGAGAGAAGAAGGTCTGGAAATGAGTTTATAACTGATTATGCCCACATAAGGAGGCCTCCATAATATTCCAAAAGTATGGGGTCAGAGAGCTTCCAAGCTGGCAAACACATCCATTTCCCAGGACAGTGATGCACCTCAACTCCATGGGGCCTGAAGCTTCTGCCCACAGAATTCTCCAGACCTCATCCTATGTACCTCATTAATGAGCTGTTCATCTGTATCTTTTATGATATCTATACTAATAAAAGGGTAATATGCAAATTGGTCACGACACCCTCACAGTAACAACTGAACAGCAGGTTGCATGGGGCAACCAGGCCGGCAGGGGGTTTAGCAAGGAATGACTAAATGACTGACTAGCAGGCTGCGTGGGGAGACCAGGCTGGCAGGGGGGTTAGCAAGGGGCAACCAAATGACTGACCAGCAGGCTGCTTGGGGCAACCAGGCCGGCAAGGGGGTGCAGTGAGGGGTGACCAGGCCAGCAAAGGGGGGTAGTGAGGGGTGACCAGGCTGGCAGAGGGGGCAGTTGGGGGTGACCAGGCTGGCAGGGGGGCAGTTAGGGGCAATCAGGCTGGCAGGCAGAGGTGGTTAGGAGCAACCAAATGATTAGGGGCAATCAGGCTGGCGGGGGGGGGGGCAGTTAGGGGCAATCAGGCAGGCAGGCAGGTGAACAGTAAGGAGCCAGCGGTCCCAGATTGTGAGAGGGATGTCCCACTGCTGGTTTCCAGACATTGACAGTCTGGAAACCAGCAGTCGGACATCCCCCGAGGGGTCCTGAATTGGAGATGATCCAGGCTGAGCTGAGGGGACCCCCTATGCTTGAATTTCAGGCCTCTAGTTCTTTAATAAACTGGTAAACACAAGTAGGTGTTTCCCTGAATTCTGTGAGACATGATAACAAATTAATCAAACCTGAAGAGGAGATCATTGCAACCTCCTATCTATAGCCATTGGTCAGAGGCATAGGTGATAATGTGAGCTTGCAACTGGTGTCTAAGGTGGGGGAGGGGGCATTCTTGTGGGACTAAGCCCTTACCTGTGAGACCTGATACTATCTTAAGTTGTAGGACACCCAGATGGTGTCAGAGTCTTGCTTCTTGTTGTGGGGGAAAACCTCCACATATTTGGTGACCAGAAGTGTCAGAAGTGAAGTGTTCTGTGTCAGCACTAAAGGAGACACACAGGGAAGAAACACACAGTAGGGAAGAACTGGGTTTTTACCACATGGGAAAGAAAAGGCTTTTTCCATTATAGCTACAACTGTATGAGTCCAATTCTATGACATTTTGAAAAAGACAAAACTATGGAGACAGTAAAAAGATCAGTGGTTGTCAGAGGTTAGAGGGAAGGAATGAATAGGTGGAGCACAAAGAATGTTTAGGGAAGTAGAACTACTCTGTATGATACTACAGTGGTGGATGCATGACATTATATACTTGTCTGAACATGAAAGTGTACCCTAATGTAAACTATGGGCTTCAGGTGATGATGATTTGTCAATGTAGGTTTATTATCATTACTAGAGGCCTGGTGCATGAAATTCGTGCACAGGGGGTGGGGTGGGTGCCCTCAGCCCAGTCTGCACCCTCTCGCAACCCGGGACCCCTGCGGGATCAGGCCTAAACCGGCAGTCGGACATCCCTCTCGCAATCCGGGACCGCTGGCTTCTAACCACTCACCTGCCTACCTGCCTGATCACCCCTAACAACTCTGCCTGCCGGCCTGTTTGCCCCCAACCGCCCCTCCCTGCCAGTCTGCTTTCCCCCAACTGGCCCCTCCACTGGCCTGATCACCCCCAACTGCCCCCTGCACCGGCCTTCTCAACCCCAACTGCCCCCCCTTGCTGGCTTGCTCGCCTCCAACTGCACCCCTGCTGGCCTGGTTCCCCCCAACTTCCCTCCCCTGCTGGCCTAGTTCCCCCCAATTGCCCTCCCCTGCAGGCCTGGTTGCCCCCATTTGCCCTCCTCTGCCAGCCTGGTCACCCCTAACTACCCTCCCCTGCCGGCCATCTTGTGGTGGCCATCTTTTGTCCTCATGGGGGTGGCCATCTTTGAACACATGGGGGAGGCCATCTTGTGTGTTGGAGTGATGGTCAATTTGCATATTACCTCTTTATTATATAGGACTAGAGGCCCGGTGCATGAAATTCGTGCATGGGGAGGGGGGTGTCCTTCAGCCCACCCTGCACCCTCTCCAATCTGGGACATCCCTCTCAAAATCCAGGACTGCTGGCTCCCAACTGCTCGCTTGCCTGCCTTCCTGATTGCCCCTAACCACATCTTCCTGCCAGCCTGATCACCCCCTAACCACTCCCCTGCCAGCCTGATTGATGCCTAACTGCTCCCCTGCCAGCCTGTTTGCCCCTAACTGCCCTCTCCTGCAGGCCTGGTCACCCCTAACTGCCCTCCCCTGCAGTCCTGGTCATCCTTAACTGCCCTCCCCTGCTGGCCTGGTCCCCCTAACTGCTCTCCCCTGTAGGCATGGGTCACCCCCAACTGCCCTTCCCTGCAGGCCAGGTCACCTCCAACTTCCATTCTCTGCCAGCCTGGTCACCCCTAACTTCCCTCCCCTTCAGGCCTGGGTCCCCCCCAACTACCCTTCCCTGCAGGCCCGTTTGCCCACAACTTCCTTCCTCTGCTGACCTGGTCACCTACAACTGCCCTTCCCTGTTGGCTTGATCACCCCCAACTGCCCTGCCCTGCAGGCCTGGTCCCACCGAACTGCTCTCCCCTGCAGGCCTGGGTCCCCCCCAACTCGCCCAGTAGCCCCCAACTTCCCTCCTCTGCCGGTCTGGTCACCCCTAACTGCCCTCCCTTGCAGACCTGGTCCATCCCAACTGCCCTCCCTTGCTGGCCATCTTGTGTTGGCCATCTTGTGTCCACATGGGGGCAGCCATCTTTGACCACATAGGGGCAGCCATCTTGTGTGTTGGAGTGATGGTCAATTTGCATATTACTCTTTTATTAGATAGGATTATTACATAGGATGTACCACTGATTGGAAATGTTGATAATGGGAGAGAAGGAAGGGAAACTGGATATATATTAAACATTTAGGTACCTTCTTCTCAATTTTATGTGAACCTAAAACTTCTCTGAGAAAATAAACTCCAGCCCTAACCGGTTTGGCTCAATGGATAGAGCGTCAGCCTTCGGACTGAAAGGTCTCAGGTTCAATTCTGGTCAAGGGCATGTAACTTGGTTGTGGGCACAACCCCAGTAAGAGGTGTGCAGGAGGCAGCTGATCGATGTTTCTCTTTCATCAATGTTTTTAACTCTCTATCCCTCTCCCTTCCTCTCTGTAAAAAATTAATAAAATATATTTTTTTAAAAAAAGAATATAAACTCTTAATAAAGTTTTTAAAAGTTGCGTCTTAGAGGTTAGAAAGTATTAAGTGCTCACCCTAACCAGTTTGGCTCAGTGTATAGAGCATTGACCCATGGACTGAAAGTCGCAGGTTCTATTCTGGTCAAGGGCATGTATCTCGGTTGCAGGCTCTATCCCTGGCCCTGGTCAGGGCACATGTAGAAAGCAATTGATTGATGTGTCTCTTTCACATTGATATTTCTCTCTGTGTGTCAATCCTTCTCACTTCCACTCTCTCTAAAAATCAGTGGAAAAATATCATTGGGTGAGGATTAACAACAACAACAAAAAAGAAAGTAATGGAGTTTCCTCAAAAAACTAAAAGTAGAACTCCCATTTGACCCAGTGATCCCACATCTAGGACTATATCCCAAGAAACCAGAAACACCAATCAGAAAGGATATATGCACCCCTATGTTCATAGCAGCACCATTTATAATAGCTAAGATTTGGAAACAGCCTAAGTGCCCATCAGCAGATGAGTGGATTAGAAAACAGTGGTACATCTACATAATGGAATACTATGCTGCTATAAAAAGGGAGGAACTCCTACCATTTGCAACAGCATGGATGGACCTGGAGAGCATTATGCTAAGTGAAATAAGTCCATCAGAGAAATATAAGTATCACATGACCTCACTCATTTGTGGAATATAATGAACAACATAAACTGATGAACAAAAACAGATCCAAAGACAGAGAAGCATCGATCAGACCATCAAACCTCAGAGGGAAGGCAGGGGAGGGTGGGGAGAAGGGGGAGAGATCAACCAAAGGACTTGTATGTATGCATATAAGCCTAGCCAATGGACACAGACAACAGGAGGGTGAGGGCACGAGTGGGAGGGAGTGAGGGGGCAATTGGGGGATAAGGACACATAAGTAATACCTCAATCAATAAAGAAAAGAGAGAGAGAGAGAGAGAGAGAGAGAGAGAGAGAGAGAGAGAGAGAGGAAGAAGAAGAAGAAGAAGAAGAAGAAGAAGAAGAAGAAGAAGAAGAAGAAGAAGAAGAAGAAGAAGAAGAAAGTAATAAGTGCTCAAAAAACAAAAGGGAGCCCATTTGAGCGACAAAATAATAAAGTAGCATTAAATAGGTGACCTGCTCCCAAGAAGCAGAGTATTGAAAAGAGGGGAAAGGAAATAAACCTGGCAAACACTACCTTAGTAGGTGATCAAGGTCAACACCATCAGTGGTAAGTTATTTTAATAGCATGTTCCCTTGATATGATATAATGAGAATAGCAACCCATACCCCAGTTTAATCATAAGGAAAATATCAGACAAATCCAAATTAAGGGACATTCTACAAAAAACTTGACCAACACTGTCCAAAATTGTCAAGGTCATTGCAAATCAGGAAAGTCTGAAAACTTATAACTGACCAGAGGAAAATAGGGAGACATGGTGACTAATGTCAAGTGGTATCCTGGATAGGATCCTGGAACAGAAGAATGACATTGGGGAAAACTGGTGAAATCAACAAAGAATGTGGCGGCCAGTTAATAGCAATGTACCAATGTTGGTTCCTTAATTGTGACAAATGTACCATAGTAATATAAGGTGTTAATAACAGAGGAAACTGGGTGAGGGGTGTATGGGAGTTCTCTGTACTATCTTTGAAACATTTTTGTAAATCTAAAAATATTCCAACATTTAAAAAATCTTTTTAAAAGATTAAAAGATCTTAGTGTTGAACATCCAATCTAACCCAATTTCCTCATTTATGGAGATAAGGCAAATGTGACCTATAGACCTTGGTCAAGTTCACAATTTCATGATTTCATAATTGTGCACACACTTCAGTTCTACCCAAAGGACCTAATTTCCCAAACTCTCTGCTGCACAGGGTAAGGAATATAGAGCATGTTAAAGAGTGTTCAGATCTTAAGAATACAGCCTATTACTGTTAGTTTTATACACTTTGAGAAAAAACAATGTGCAAATTTATAATATAGATAGGTCAGGAAGTGCTAATCCACTTGTTAAATGCTTTTTTTGGTTTATTTTAGAAAAGAATTCACCCAAGTTCCTGTAATAGCAAGCTCTGTACTGAACTAATAAATTATTTACCCACTTTTCCAGACAGCTTCTTTTTACAGGTAATTTATGCCCAGAATATTGCTCAAACAACAATATTCTGGAGTTAGATTTTCAACCCTATTTCTCTTTTTAAGTATTTGTTATTTAGAGTAAATGGTATCTGAAATATTTTAAGACTATATTAAAACTTCAAACAAATAGACATTCTTATTGGGGAAACAACTTTATATTTTACTCATTAATCTTTTTGCATAATGAATATCTTCAGGATTTACATTTTCTAGCAAAACATCATGTCTACCCTAAATCTATAGTCTAAGATACAGAAAATTAGAATACAGACAATTATTATGGAAGCATTATTAATCAAGGTCTTTATTTATATATGTTGGTAAAATTCATGATCTGAACTCATCTGAGAAATAGCAAATTTAAATTAATTCCCTGGTGAAAAAGAATAAAATGTGATGCCCATAGGGTCATTTTGTATAAGACAATCAACATATTTAGCTGACATCAACTTTTAAATCACTTCACCTTCCCTCTGGTGGTTGGAAAGTATCTTTTATCATTACAGTCATTAAGCAATTTCATTTGACTTTAGTATTTGTAGCAAAATATGACCCAGGACAGGCCTAACAGAAGGTTTCCTAGTCAGCTGTTGGCTTGTTTTTAACAGTTTACTTCTGCCTGGGCTTTCTCCTGTAAAAAGCACAATTCATCCTGGAATCGAACTGTGACCTGTTCATGGGTTGGCGCTCAACCACTGAGCCACACCAGCTGGGTGAAACAAAATCTTTTTTATTTGAACTTTTACCCTAGTGGTCTAGCTCTTTTTTCTCATATAAGAAAGGCAAGTAAGACAAAATTTATTACATTAATTATACAAAAGAGAAAATGTCTCAGGGAGGTCACAAAGCTGGTAATGGGTAGATCTGGAGTCAATCCAAGCCTGTCTGACTCCAAAGGTCTTATTGCAGATGCTACAACATTCCAGTTTCGCACTAGGGCAATTTCACTCTAAGAAAACACATCTGCCCAAGACAAATCCAACTGGTGCTCTGATGAGGATTGCTTCTGTTGAAAAGAAGGGGAACATTTTTCTAATTTGTCCACTCCCGCGTGGGCCTGCAGGACTGTGCTAGCTCAGTAAGGAAACTGTATCTGTTGCACACAGATGTGCTTCGTGGGGGAGGTGGTGGCCCCATTGGCCTGAGCCATTTCTCATGATCTTTGAAATAACTTACCTTGCTAAAGGATGCTCCAGAATCTTCCTTTCAATGATCTGCCCCTTTCCCTGAAGCAATGACAATGTTACAAGTCTACAGTGTCATGACTTCCAATCCTCCAACACCTGTTTTGAATATTTACTGACAATATATTCTTACCAAGATTTCTAGTGCTTCCACTGTCTACATTATTTCTTGGAAGTATTTATTCACACCCATCCAAAAATTTTTCCATTACCCTGGGAAAGAATAGCTAAACTTAAGACTAAAACTCATCTGAAATAGCCAGGTGTCCTCTTACAGTATCCTCACCCTTTTTTTTTAATTTATAGATCAATTGTTATAATTTGGGTAGGGAGAGAAAGAGGCAACATAAGTACTTTTGCTTTTTTTCTGTTGTGTGTAAGTATTTCAGGACGAGTGACCTATCCTCTCCACATAGACCAAACTTGTAAACTTTTTTTGTGGTTATTTTTGCCTTTGGCATTTTTCACCAAACTGATCATTCTGATACCATTATTTTACTAGAGTGCCTGATTAGATATCTTGCTTTTCATTTTTTACATCACTTATTATGAAGCCTTCTGTGAAACCCACTGTGATCAGTCTGTAACTCGCCCAGTTCTTCCTCAGCAGGATTATTTAGATCTTAAGTATGGTGTTTATATGATAGACCATGGAATTTGGGGTCCATCCTATTTGTTCTCTGCCATTCCTCCTAATATTTCATATTCTAACTGGTCAGGGGACATGTTGTGGTACAAATACAGAAATATGCAAAGATAGACAATTTAGTGCTTTTTGCTTACCAAATCTATTTGTGGGACTTCATCTTAAGGAAATATTCGTGAATTGGTGCAGAGATACTTAGATGCCAAGATGTTTATCCTAATAATACTTTAATTAGCAAACCTTAGAAACAATTTATATGTTTAGCAATTGAGTATTAGTTAGATACATTATGGTAGAGCCATCTGATGGTTTACTGGCCAGTCTTTACACAACCTGCTGTAACTATAAAGTTCCTAGAAGAAAACATAAGGAATAAGCTTCACAACATTTGTCATGGCAACAATTTCTTAGATTTAACACCAAAAGCACAGGCAGCAATAGCAGAAATAGACCTGTGGGACTGCATCAAACTAAAATATGCACAGCAAAATAAACAATCAATGGAGTGAAAAGACAACCTACAGAATGGGGGAGGGGAGGGAGGAGCATATTTGCAAACTATATCTGATAAGGGATTAATATCCAAAATATATAAGGAACTCCTACAACTCAACAGCAAAATAAACCCAAAAATCCTGATTAAAAATGGGCACAGAATTTGAATAGACATTTCTCCAAAGATACACAAATGATCACCATGTATATGAAAAGATGCTCAACATCATTACTCGTCAGGGAAATGAAAATTAAATCACAATGAAATGTTACTTTATACTTGTTAGATGGCTATTTAAAAACGCCACCAAAAAACCCTGGTAATATAACAAGTATTAACAAGGATGTGGAGAAACTGGAACTTTTGTGTCCTGTTGATGGGATTGTAAAAAGGTGCAATAGCTATGAAAAACAGAATGGGGTTTTCTCAAAAAATTAAAAATGGAACTACTATATGACCTAGGAATCCCACTTCTGATAATTTATCTAAAATTTGAAAACAGAATCTCAAAGAGATATCTGCACTCCCACATTCACTGCAGCATTATTCGCAATAGTCAAGAAGTGAAAGCAACCTAAGTGTCCATTGATAGATGAATGGATAAAGAAAATAGAATAGTATTCAGCCTTTACAAAGAAGGAAGTCGTGTCATATGCTACATCATGGAATAAACCTTGAGGACATCATGCTAAGTGAAAAAGTCAGTTATAGAAAAACAAATACTATATAATTCCACTTGTATGAGATGCCTGAAGTCATCAAACTCTTAGAAGCAGGAAGCGGAATGGTGGTTGCTGGAGGTGGGGGATTGGGTGTGGCACAAATGGGGAGTTGTTCAATGGGTATAAAGTTTCAGTCATGCAAAATGAAAAAAATTCTAGAGATCTATTATATAATAGTGTGCATATAGTTAATATTTATTTTATTCTTTTGAATTGTCCCACTTCCCAGAATTAAAGGATCTATTTTGTTGGGGGTTTTTTTTTTTTGTTATCTTTGTTTACTTTAGAAATGAAGACATATTAGTCTGGAATAAGAAAAGTGTTTTCTGAAGCTATTTCAAAGTTCCCTTGAATAATGACAATTTAAAAAACTACAATGAGGAAATTCATTCATCCATTTCATTCCAAAAATACTTACTAAATGGTTACTCCTGTTAGGATAGATATTTCATGAGAAGTATACTATCACTTATTGTAACTTTGAATAAGTCACTTAACCAGCCATGAGTTTCACTTTCTGATTTTGAAAATAGGAATAATAATATATATAACCTATCTAATTAGGATTTTTAAGTTAATAATATTAACAAGTACAAGAGCAGTATATTAACTGTCAAATGCTGTCTTTTTTTATGACTATTCTCTTTCTTAGCATGATTAATTGATTGTGTTTTTCCAGATCCCCCAATGCATGAAAGTGAATCTGCTTTCATCAAACCATACCCAGCCTTTTCATGGTCTCTTCAATTTCCAACAGATTCCCAAAGTAGTCCCTATCTTCTCTGCATATCCAACTCCAGCTCAGCAACCATGAGCTAACATTGCTCTAAATCTTCTCACACAGGACAGTAGAGTAGACCATGACTGGAATTAAACCTTATTTTCCTTTTTAATCTCTCAACTCCTGCATTTTTAAAGTAATGTTTTCTCCTTACATTTAAAAAAAAATTCTTAACCTTCATACCTCCCTCTCTAGTCTTTGATCACTCCCACAGTACTATATAACTGACCTGCCAAGGTGGCCCGGAGCTTAACTTTGCATTTCCATGCCTCATGGACCTTTAAAAATATATATATACATATGTGTGTGTGTGTGTGTGTGTGTGTGTGTGTGTGTGTGTGTGTGTTTTATTGACTTTAGAGAGAAAAACATAGATGAGAGTGAGAGATAGAAACATCAATGTGAAAGAGAAACGTAGATCAGCTGCCTCCTGCGCATCCCCCACTGGAGATCCAGCCCACAATCTGGACATGTGCCCTGACTGGGTATCAAACCAGTGACCTCTCAGTGCAGGGAGCAACTCTCAACTGACTGAGCCACATAGGAAAGGGATGCATGGATTTTTCAGGTAAATAGTAACATTGGATACACATAAGCAACAAAATAGCTACTGTCTGATATCTAAAAGTCATCTATAAGGAAAAGGGGAGTTAGATGACAGTGGGGATTGTGTGGGAAATAGCAAGACATAACATGTATAGGAAGTAAATTTATCTCATGGTTATTTTTTTTTAATATTTCCTCAAAAATATTTTTATTTTTGCCTTGGCTGGTATTTCTCAGTAGTTAGGGCTAGGCCCGCTCAGGGAAGGGTCATGGATTTAATTCCTGGTAAAGGGCAAGTATCTGGGTTGTAGGTTCCATCCCCAGCCTCCACCGGAGTGAGTGTGGCAGGCAACCAATTGATGTCTCTCTCACATCATTGTTTCTCTCTCTCTCTCTCTCCCCCTCTCTCTTTGCCTGCCTGATCGCCCCTAACCCCTCAGCCTGCCTGCCTGTCTGATAGTTCCTAACTGCCTCTGCCTGCCTGCCGACCATATCACCCCTACCTTGCCCCCCTGATGGCCTGATTGACCCTAACCGGCTCTGCCTTGGCTCCCAGCCTAAGCCACAGTCTGGCATCTCTCTGCCGGAGGCGATCTGGCTGATCAGGGGAAGGCGCCACCCCCATCACTCCACTGCTGCTGCCACTGGCGGCCACATCGCTGCCTGAGTCTCAGGCCTCACAGCCATGCACGTGGCTGCCTGAGCCTCAGGCCAGCCCTCCCAGTGGCAGCCACCATCATTGGCTTGCCTGAGCCTCGGGCAGCCGCTGCAGCTTTGTCCGGAAGGACGTCCCGATGGTCATCCAGAAGACATCTGCCCTAATAGCATATTACTCTTTTATTAGCATAGATAGAGTCAGTTTGGAGTGTCCACAAAATACATAGACACTAACTATATCATTGTGTCTATATATTTTGTAGACACTCTAAGTACAGATACATCTTTTATATTTTTTATTCTTTAACTCTTTTTGTTTGTCTCCTCTCCTCTGGCTAATATTGGGGTTTATTTTTTATATTTTCACCAAAGGAGAAGTAAAAGGATTCTTATGTTTTTACCTATCTGTCAATCTACTTAATGACAGCTTGCCTTTTCAAAAAGGAGTGGGTAGATAATTTTTACCAGAAAAAGCTGACTCTTAGTTTATACTCTGAGTAGTTAAAATAAAGATAAATGAGGGATCAGCAATTGTATGAAGAGACAGGGGGAGAAGAAGAAATGAGTACTTAGGAAAGAATCACTATAAATGAGCTAAACTTTTTATTTTTACCAAGTAAAACAGAAATAAGGTGATATTGTACATGGTTTGTTCTGATAAAAGAAACCATACTGACTTGTCAGAAAGACCATTTATTCTGATTTCACATTCTGTAAAGAAATTGTGTAGACTCTTATACTAAAGACATACAATAACGTAAATGATGTCCTCAGAACTATTTTTCTAGGAAATATATACTTTTCAAATTATGTTTGTTATCTTGTCATAACATTGTAAAAATAATTTCATAGAACAAAGACAGATAGAATGGGAATAAACTACACTGTTTGGAAAATGAGACTATGTATTATATATTTCTTTTTACTTTTCTGCACATTCCAAATGGGCTACAATGAGTATGAATTACTTATATAAGAAAAAGATAAACTTTATTTAACAATAACAAATGCACTTTGTGAAGGCATCTTTTTTACATCAACTCTTGGTGAAAGCTGGAAGCATGGTCATGAATTTCTATGAGGGCTAAATTAATGCAAACAAGAAATTTACATCCCAATGACCTGCTCGGCATGTGTATCTAATGAGGATGCTGAACTTGTTCCTTAGGCTTTCTCTCAAATACCATTTATCTCACCTGAATTTTTGACATGAGTTCAGTAGCAACCATTCTGAGGTTTAATTCTCAGGTCATTACCCAAAAGCAGAAACTCTCGCTTAGTAGAAAAGGTGATCAACATATGCTAGAACTTATGGTCGAGAAGCAGTGCCAACAGGATGCCATGAAATCTAAGAGCTGCTGATATGACTAATCTTCCAAAAGGTCTGCTCTGGCTCCATCAAGCAGTGGGCTACGTGGAAGGAAGCTTGCTTCAGTGCCAGACTTTTTTTTTAAATTGGCCCCAAAGCCTGGATAAGGATTCAGTAGAGTGTCCAAAGTTCTGCCCAAGAAGCCTGGAAAAAACTTCGTTTGTTCTGGACATTTTTAAAGGACAACATGCCCTTTAAATCCAATGTTTGCCTACCTATGAACAATTCTGAAAAAAAAAAAAAAAAAAAAAAAAAAAAAAAAAAAAAAAAAAAGCTCTATCTCAAGACAACGGATTCTATTGGTTACCTATAAATTTCAATTATCCTATTCTATTAAGAATAATTGATTCTAGCCCACACTATCATACCTAGTTATAGAAAAGCCTTTAACAGTGTGCGCTGATATGACATTACCCCGGCATTTAATAATGTACACTTTGCAAACCACTCTTGATATGCACAACACTTGGACGGATCTCAAGGGAATTACCAGTATGCTGAGTCGAGAAGACAATCTCAAAAGGTTATAGATTGTATGACTTCATTATATGATATTCTCAAAATGACAAAATTATAGAGATGGAGAACACATTAGTGCTGGCCAGGGGAGAGAGATGGCGAGGTGAGGGTGTATGGGGGACATTTGGTGATGGAACAGTGGCGTATCTTGATTGTGGTGGTGGTTACAAGAATCTACTTGTCTGGCGAAATGGCATGGAACTACACACACACACACACACACACAAAAGAACATGCAATCTTAGTGAAATTTGAATAAAGTCTGTGGATTGTATCAGTGTCAATGTCATGCTTTTGATATAGTGCTATAGTTATGTGAGATGTAAGCACTGGGGGAACCTGGGTAAAGGGTACCTGAGACCTTTGTACTATTTTGCAAATATTGTGAATCCATAATCATTTCAAAATAAAATAGTTTTTAAAAACAATAAAATGTCCATTAGAAGCCCAGGAAACCTCGGTAAAGTTTAGTTAGATTTTTTCTTCACTCTCATTCATAGAGAATCTTTCCCAGGTGCTAAAAATGCTAACCTCTAGGTACATGGCTTATCTTGGAGACCCTGGTTCCCTACATCTTAGAGATGAGTATTGACTCAGCACCAGGAAAAGTGGGGATGCCTTTTAGTCAGAACCCATGCCCAGGAAGTCCTCTGTAGTACCCTTCTAGCTGACTTCTGTCTTTGGTCCCTTTTCTAGACCAAGTGCAATTCTTGTAAAGATCCATCTTGTTTCCAGGTAAAAGGGTCTTCCAGGCAACTAATCAGAGACCACTTATTTGATAATTAACCTTGCTCTTCCACTTACAACACTGCTATCATGTCTATTTGGTATGACTGTTTGAGGCCAATGGTCTTACCTGTTTTGTTCTCTAATGCATTCTCAGCGGGCTTGGCACATAATAACATCATTAAAAATTCCTGTTGAAATAATGACCGAGTTACTTGTATTTATATAATTGGCATTTAAATGTTTGTGGAATTGAATTGATAAGTTTGACAGGGACAAAATTCATTAATATATTAGTCTTGAGAGCATTTTATTCTCTCTTCCATCCCTCCTCTCTCACCAGTCACTAAGGAAAATTCTACCTTTAGCTGTTCAGTTTCTCCAATAGGTGAGTCTGATTTTTGCTAGGCCAGATCCAAGATTTTTTGTGATGAAAGGTGAGGAGAGGGAAAGGGAGAAGAAGGTGAGAAGAGAGGAGTGGGGGAAAGAAGGGGAGGAGGGGAGGCAGAAGGAAAGGGAAGGGAAGGGAAGGGAAGGGAAGGGAAGGGAAGGGAAGGGAAGGGAAGGGAAGGGAAGGGAAGGGAAGGGAAGGGAAGGGAAGGGAAGGGAAGGGAAGGGAAGGGAAGGGAAGGGAAGGGAAGGGAAGGGAAGGGAAAGACCAAGTGTCCCAAGAAAAGAGACTATTAGTGTATTCTAGAGGCAGGAGCTAGAGGAATGAGGGCTGAAAAAGTGCTGAACTGGACTCTTTTGGGAGGAAGCTTTGCAAGTGAGAGGGTTCGGAGCAGCTTCTACTAGACTTTTTCTGCCTGTATGATTGCAGGATTTTTTCTTAACCCTCTAAATGTAAAATGTTTTTCAAGCTCCAAGAGAAAACTTATTTTATATTTCTAAATCATAGAACTCTTCAGAATTTCAAACTCAGTTTTACAGCTGTTTCTAACTCTGGGGAAGAATCTTTTATGGAACGTGCTAAAGTATTTTTATTGAATGAATACTTCTATCCCTGCTCCAATTATTCTGAGGCAGAAACAATGCTTAGGTGCAAGTGTAGTCTTATTCTCTACCTTACATAGCTGTTGTATTTTCTCATTGTTTATCTCTTCTCCTCTACTTTGCAGTTTTTGAGAGCAGCTAGTTTGTTCTCTGTAACCCTGATGGAATTTTATGCTTTTGTTACACTCTTTACTGCTTCCTGAACAGATTTTAGCTGTTATTGTATTGTTAGTCTTGATACTTGAAAAACTCCATTTTTTCATCTAAAAGCATTTCTATCAAAAACACCTAAAATGAAAACTTCATCTAAAAATTTCATTTTAATCAGATTGATTGGCTCTCTCATCTTTTATCTTTTGTTTCATGGAATTACATTTTAAATAAAATTAGAATTCTTCTAAAATAGTTTTCTTTTGGCAATAATATGTGTATGTATATATGTACCTATATATGTATAAATAATTAAAAGCATTTAGAAAAATGTGATCCCTGAGGGTTCAGCCCTGCTGACCAGTGGTCCTTGTGAGGTGAGACCTAAGTGTAGGGTGGTCTCAGGACCCCTTTATGCCCTTATACATTATAGGGGTCCCCAGAGAGCTTTTGTTTATGTGAGCTATCATTGACATTTGTCATAAAATGTTTTAAATA
Source organism: Cnephaeus nilssonii (assembly GCF_951640355.1). Taxonomy (NCBI): domain Eukaryota; kingdom Metazoa; phylum Chordata; class Mammalia; order Chiroptera; family Vespertilionidae; genus Cnephaeus; species Cnephaeus nilssonii. Next base: position 31,435,198 of record NC_137072.1, on the reverse strand, counting down.
TTTATTAATTCACTTTTAAAAACCACAAAACACTTCAGTTTTACCTAACATATTTTATTTTTAAAACTACATTTTAAAAAATTGATGAAAAGAGTGGCACTGTCTTATATTTTTGCAAATCTCTTTGATATCTGGCTTCTCATATCTGATTCTGTATTTAATCTGTTGTGATATGTTGCTTTGGTTGAAGTATATGAAGAAGATCTAAACTCAAATAGATATGTAGTTGGAGAAGAGAGTATTTTACCAAACTTTTCACTTAATTGTGGATATTCTCTGATACTATCAGCAATAAAGCTCAATCAATGGTATTTTCATAAAGGTATGCTGCAATATGGAATCTGAAAACCTATCAATGAATTTTATATATTTTTTGTATTAAAATGCATTTTTTTTAAAAAGAAGTTCTTACTGTTTGCAACAGCATGGATGGAACTAGAGAGCCTTATGTTAAGTGAAATAAGCCAGTCAGAGAAAGATAAATAAAATGTATTTGTCTATCTTGCACTTCTTTGAAGAAGCCTTTTAACAAAAAATGATTTTGTAACATCATGCATTTGATCTTTCTAATTTACACATTTAATTATACTGTGTCAAAAAATCACATTCCTTAATATCACCACCAAACTCAACAGAAAAGTGTTCAAGTATTTGGAAACCATCAAGTACATGGTAGTGAATTTAAGTTTTCCAAAATTCGAATCTCACCTGGAAACTCAAATTTTATTATTAATCACAAATATTGTCAGTTGGTTTCTTTGGCTTGCCACATTCCCTTCATTTATTGCAATAGAAGTTTGTCAAATGCTCCGGTCTGAGTAAATACAGTTTGTTAGTAGTTCTTTCAAATAAAAATGTTGTTCAGCCCTAACCGGTTTGGCTCAGTGGATAGAGCGTAGGCCTGCGGACTCAGGGGTCCCAGGTCCGATTCCAGTCAAGGGCCTATACCTTGGTTGCGGGCACATCCCCAGTAGGGAGTGTGCAGGAGGCTGCTGATTGATGTTTCTCTCTCATCAGTGTTTCTAACTCTCTCTCCGTTTCCCTTCCTCTCTGTAAAAAATCAATAAAATATATAAAAAAAATATTGTTCATGCAAAAAGTGGGTAGTGGAACTTGCATCTCAAACAGTGGGCAAGTGGTTTTCCCTGAGAAAATCACTATAGTTTGATATGGGCTAGAATGCTTTACTTCCCATTTTGCCCTACAGAAATATTTAATAGATATGTCCTAAAGGATCAATATTTAACAAAATAAATGTTACTGTTTCATCAGGAAATTCTTAAATGATATTGTAGACTTTTGTGTACTTATTTATTTACTTGAGTATATGGTGGAAAAGAACAAAATGATGACCAGATAGTTTGGAGCCACTACTTGGTATGAGCAGTTTTACCCACCATTGCTTTTGTACCAACAATGCAAATGTGAGAGCAGTGACAATGCCAAATAATGTCTTAGTATTATTAAGAAAGTAGTTTTGACTTTGAGAACTTCCAGTGGCCCATGGATCATACTTTAAGAAACAACTACCATAAAATAAGCTTTGGAAAACTTCTATATTAGTTCAAGACTTGAATGTTACCTCATTGCTACCTCAATTTTCTGAGAGATTAAACTGTCAATAAGTCAAGCAATGAATTTATTAGATGCTCTATTTCTAGCAGAATGAGAGTTGGAGCCAATGTCCAGGGTTGGAATTCCTTGCTACTCCTAGATCTTTTTTTTTCTCTATCTCTTTGTCAGGTTTGTGATTCAGGGCCTGGGCACTGGGAAAGCCGAATCCATGACCTCAATTCTAAAACTATATCAGTAACTGTATCAGTTCTGCTTCTCTTGCCATTTATCCTCAACCAAATGCTCCCCACACTATTTATAGCTTCAGGCTGGTGAATTTCTCCTCAGTTGTACATTTTCTTGATTGATTTATAGTTGTTCTCTGCATCTTATATTAGGTTTGTGGTTGTTGGGTTTTTTTTTAAATAAAAATACATTTACATTCCTCTATCTTAGTCCCATGTTTGTTATCAACTTTTTTTATATACTAAAATGACCTTATCTACCTAATTGAGTTAAATTATAAAATTTTCTTGTGTTTTTACCTATAGTTGATACATCTAAAATCTTAGTCAGTTTCAATCCTCCATTTACGTTTTCTGGAGAATTAGTGAAAGCCTTCTTACTTAGTGTTCCTCTTTCTGTCGCTCCTAGAATCTGATGTTTCCTGATACAGGGAGTGAAGACCTTGACAGGGGAAGGTCTGGTGTTCTAGTCCTGGCATGACAATAAATTAGTGGCATAAAACATCTCTCTTATTTCCACATTTGTGAAGCACAGACATTGTGCTGGGTGATCTCTGGAGTCCTTCTTACTTCTGTGATTTCTTGTTTTCTAGAAATATTTTTTCTTCTTCATCTCTTCACTGAACCAAGCATGGAGAATGAGTTAACAGGAGATGGTTAAGGTGGTTTTCCAGTGTATTCTTTAGTACTGCCCCCCACCAGACAGAATGTACTCCCCTGGATAAGGCTAATGGAAGGTTGGCCTTTAATTAAAACAAGTCATTTGCCTTATAATATTCTATGGGACTGGATGAGTTTGCTCCCCCATGCTCCTGGATGATAACTCGGATAGAAGATTATAGCTACTTTCTTACTAAGGCCTTTGTACAAATCCCTTCTGTGATTAAAAAATACATGTTAAATAATATATATATAAAAGTAATGTGTGTATACAGTAAGTTTCCAACATGAAACACTTCCCATGTAAACCTAATTTTAGGTGAAAAGTACAGCTAGGAATCAACTTCCCATGCCTAGATCCCACCGCATTTTTACTGCTTAGAAGCTGCCCCAACTTGGCTGTGACACTCCTGCTCTGAATAATAATCCTCTGAACTCTGCTGCCTCCACCTGGCAACATTGGTCTTGACCTTGTCATGTTAGTTTAGAACAGCAATTTTCAATCTTTTTCATCTTATGGCACATATAAATTAATCACTAAAATTCTGCAGCACACTAAAAATATATATTTATTTACCAATCTGAAAAAAAAGAGGTATAATTTTAATTCAGTCACACTGGACAGCTATTGTTGTGTTGGCTGGTGTCATTTCTTTTTATTTGACAGTCTATGGCAAAAAGATCAGTGCCCCTGACTAAATAGGTATTACATGTTTTAAAAATTCTTGCTGTACACCAGTTGAAAATCACTGGTTTAAAAGATCCATGTTTCCTAGAATGGACTAGTTTTGGGTAAACAATTGAGTCAGTTCTTGCCCCCATGGATATAGAATCTTTGGCTTTTAATTGCTGTTCCTTTTAGTGACAGATTGGGTTTATGGCAGTCATGACATAACTCAGGAGAAATGGGAACTACAAGTATATTATCTTCTTTAAAAACTTCTATCTACAACATGGTGTAAAGTATCTAATTTGTAATTAAAATGGCCTGTGTCAACTCTAAGTTCCATCACTGATTAGCTGGGAGACTTAGAGCAGTTGATTTAATCTCACTGACCTTCAATTTCTTTATCTACAAAATATAGATGATAAAAGTTTTCAGTTTTAGAGAATTATAAGACATAAATTTAATGTTTTATACCTGGGAAGTTTCAGGTAATGACAATCATTATTACCTTTATCATCAATAATGGTTTTATTTTAAAAATTGTAGGTACTTTATTTGCATAACATCAGTATGCTAATAATCAAGTGACATAACCATGTGTTAGTCCATATGCATGCTCTTTATTCTCTGGAAAGCATAAAATACTAAATCTTATGTAAATTTATTTTAAGATTAACAGAAACAAAAAAGAATTGTGATATCATATTGGAATGTTCTCATTTCTCTGCGTTTCTCCACTCATATGATGAAAGGAGTGAGTGACTTTAGGGTTGTTGAATTTCTTCCAAGTTGTACATCTTCTTGATTTATATTTATATAGAGACAACTTGTAAATGCAGAGTGTGGTGGCTGTCATGTCATTGCCCACTCTCACTAGTAGAAACACATATTGCTTTTGAGTTTGATTCTTAGATCCTGGTCGATGGCTGGAGTGAAATTGATGTGTATGGCCTCAAGATGAATACTGTTAAACTCATTTATTTTCCTGCCACTGAGCCTTCTCTATAATTATACCAGTTATTCCTTACTAAAGCTGAACTCAGTACGAGGCAACTGCTCTGCACCAAGAAAGTTGAAAGTATTATCAGATATTGCAATCAGTGCACAGGAAGGGAGGTTTCCATTTAACTTCAATGCAACCTCCCTTTTTGTCTGTGAACATTAGAAGAGGGCTTCTAACAAAATGGTCAAATTTGTGATCTCATTTGTTATAACTAGAACTATCTTCCCAAATGTGAGGCCTGATTTCCAGCAGCTGAAGGGAAGTATATTGGATTAGCTCCAGTCTTGTGATTGATTTGCTCTGGGTTTTATCAGTATGCAACACAGATGTAATGGTAAGAAATATAGAGTGTGTATCTTGGCTGATGACAAACTGGTTCTCTTCCAGAGAGCAAGATATTTTCAAGACTTGAGGCACCAGCTCATCATTCCAGAAACTTTAAACTTCTTCCACAATGTGAATATACTTCTGCTCTCATTTAAATGTTTAAAAAATTGTTTATCACTCCATAGCACCAATAATCAATTATCTACCCATGGACTTTTCTCATGTAAAGTTTATCATCTTCTGTGATCAAGCATAACTTCTGGCTTTATAACTTTCTCGTTAGTGAGTGTCTATTCAAAAGATGTTCACTAATTTTACAATAACCCAAAGAAATAATAAATAGGAAGGCAAATTAGATTCTGGAAAAGAATAACATAATAATACATCTCCAAATAAAGCAGAATTGACTTTTTGATTAGACCTTCCTTTATTTTCTAACATAGCAAGGGTTTTTGTGTTTTTTTTTTTAAATATCTTTATTGATTTTTAGAAAGAGAGGAAGGGAGAGGCAGAAAGAGAAACATCAATGAGAGAGCAGAACATTGATCAGCTGCCTCCTGCATACCCCCTACCAGGGATCGAGCCCACAACCTGGTATGTGCCTTGACCATGAATCAAACCAGCAATCTTTTGTTGTATGGGATGATGCACAACCAACTGAGCCTCATCGGCCAGGGCAACAAGGTTTTAATGAAAGTTGATTGAAGTTAGTTAATTCTAAGGAACTCAACAAACAGATTTTAATGACCCTCTCTATATATTATTGTGTAGGTCCAGGTAAGCTTTGCTATCATTAGTGGATGCTTGAGCAAAATGAGATAAGGAGAGAGAAGTTGACTTAACATTCTGGTAAAGGATAGGGAAGAGTTGAGACTCTTCCTTGAATCCAGGTCTCCTGACTTCCACCCCTTTCACAAAGCTGCCTTCCTCAATGTTATTTTTAATATTCTCCATAGTAAGCAACATAGATTTATAATTTGGGGGGAGGGTGTATGCATTTAGACTTACTTCAAATCATCAGTTCAGTGTTAATCTTATAAACTTATTTAAATCATTAGTTAGTTCATTATTAAACTCCTAATTGGAATTGATCCAGCACTTCAAATGAGAAAAATAGGACCAGAGTGATTTACAAGTAGGCAGTTAGCCAGATGTCTGCACAGCCCCTCAGGCAGCTTGACTACAAGTCATCGTTGTGTGTCCCTAGTAAGTTTCCAAGTTATGACTAAGGTGTACCAGCTCTATAAAAAACTGCATATGTAGTAGATTTAAGATGAACATTAACATGCTAGGGCCAGCACAGAACAAAATTGAGAAATGTGACCATAGGTCACTGGCAGCCAGGATTGCAGTAAAAGAGGGACATGGTAAGATCTGGAAGATTAGAGGGGGCTACTTGAGATGAAAAGGAAATAGTTAGAAAGTTATGGAGGAAATCTGGACAAGAAAACAGAAATCATTGTAGCAGCAGTGTGGATAGGGTAAGGGGTGTATATTTGAGAAAAAAACAAGGAATCCGTGGGAGAAGCTGACTAATGAGAAATGGACTGAGGATGAAAGCTGCTTCTGGACCATTTCCAGTTTCCTGGCATTGAAAGCAGGTAGAGGGAAGTGGCTTCATAAGGAAAGAGACTAATGGGAAAGGAGGAGGGGAACAGAGGAGGATGTGGTCTTAGGAGTGGGGTTTAGTATGACTTATACAGACAGCTTATTAAGACTCCTTTCTGGTTTCTATATGCAAATGTCCTGCAAGTCATCATATTTAGATGGCTTGGAATAAATTTTAAAAAAAGAGAGATTTAACCCAGGAAAATAGATTTGGGAGTCATCAGTATCTAGGTGGAAATCAAAGTGGTAAATCTAGATAAAATATTTTGGGCATGAACAGAAAAGGAAAAGAGCGGAGGATAAACATCTTCTGCTTCAGGCCTGGGTGGAAGGAGAACAGCACTTCAGGCCTGGATAGAAGGAGAGCAGCTTTCAAAGGGCCTGAAAGGATGCTGCAGGAGGTAGGAGGTAAAGCAGCAGGGACAGCTTTGGGGAATACCTGGGAGGAGAATTGGAGATGAATGTCAAGGGCCAAGTAAAATAGGACCCGGTGTTCTTCACTTCCTGAGGATCATGAAGCAATGGGGTGGATAGCCTGTAGGATAAGGGAGTGGTGAGAAGTGCAGGAGGGTCTATAGGGGGTATAAATGGTGATGGAAGGAGACTTGATTTGGGATAAGAACACACCATGCAATATACAGATGATGCATTATATGGTAGAATTGTACACCTGAAACCTATATAATTTTATTAACCAACTAGAGGCCTGGTGCATGGATTCGTGCACTGGTAGGGTCCCTCAGCCTGGCCTGTGGGGATCAGGCCAAAACTGGCTCTCCAACATCCCCTGATGGATCCCACATTGAGAGAGGGCACAGGCTAGGCTAAGGGACCCCACTGGTGCACGATAGGGGCCGGGGAGGAACCACAGGAGAGCTCCAGAGCATATCTGGCTCAGCTCGCCCAGTCTCTATCAGCCGGACTCCAGCAGCAAGCTAACCTACCAGTCAGAGCATCTGTCCCCTGGTGGTCAGTGCCCATCATAGCGACTGGTCAAACAGTTGAACAAACGGTCGGACACTTAGCATATTAGGCTTTTATTATATAGGCTTTTATTATCACCCCCAACGAATTCAATTAAAAAAGAACCAAACAATAACTAAGAAATTAAATTCATTAAATTTCTCAAACTGAGGTCTATAGACCTTTGGAAATCCAAGGTTATTTCATTCAATCATTAAATTAATATTTACTGAGCACCTACTATGTTCCATATTCTGTTTCAGGGCCAGGAAATTCTGCATTTATCTTAGATGGAGATGCAGAAAATAAATAAATAAACCAATTAATAACACAATAATGTAAAATAATAAGTGGATGAAGGAAATAAAGATAATAATGTGACTGAGGATGATGTAGCCATTTTAAAATATCTGATTCATTCACAGAAGGGAAAACTCAATAATGTGAAGGTGTCAAATATGCTCTGAGTCAATCTATAAATTTAATGTAATCTTATTCAAAATCCCAATATAGTTTTTGGGGGAACATAACTAACTGAAATAAATGTGCCACACAAAGAAGGTAAAATAGTTCTATCAGATACCAGAACATATGGTAAAACCATAAAGGCTGTATTGTAACCATAGAACAGTAGATCAATGGAACGGAACTAGAAGTTCAGAAACAGATTCCTATGTGTACGAAAAATTAGGCAATGAAAAAGGTGGAATTTGGAGAAAAGATGGTTTATTCTATAATTTTAAACATATGTTTAAAAGAGCAAAACTTAAAGGCATCTATCATACTAATACCCATCATTCATAAAAAATAAATTCCAATGGTAATAAAGGCAAAATTGTAAAAGAAATAAAAATACAAGTGAATATGTTTACAATATAGGATAGAGAAAGAGTTCTTAAATGGGCCACACAAAAAAAGAAACATTAAAATTAGATGAGTGAGCTACACAGCAGTCCATAGAAGGTAGCTAAGACCAGGAACACCATGTAAGCAATGTGCACAAAATTAAACAGTTTTTAAATGCCAAAATTGAACTTGTGTCTTTCACTGTTCTTTCTATTGTACCATGACAGGTCTTCAAAATTGAAAAAGAATTAAAATGGAAGGTTGGCCCAGCCATTGTGGCTCAGTGGTTGAGTGTCAACCTATGAACCAGGAAGCCATGGTTTGATTCCCAGTCGGAGCACATGCAGGGATCGTGGGCTCGATCCCCAGTGGAAAATGTACAGGAGGCAGCCGATCCATGATTCCCTCTCATCACTGATGTTTCTATCCATCTCTCCCTCTCCCTTTCTCTCTGAAATCAATAAAAACATTTTTTAAAAAGAAGAGAATTCTAAAAGCCATTTAGAAGTGTTGTTGTTGTTTTTATATAGGAAGTTTGGACATTAGGATTTTTATCCTGGACATCTCTAAGTAAATTACTTCCAGTCAAGATGGTGGTATAGGTAAATGCATACTCAAATCCTCCCCAACCACATCAAAATTACAACTAAACTACAGAACAACCATCATTCAGAATTCCATGAAATCTAGCTGAACATAAATTCTGCCACTAAGGATATAAAGAAGAAGCCACATCAATACTGGTAGGAGGGGCAAAGATGCGAAACCAGCTGGACGCCATCCATACCCGTGTGTGGCAGGTAAAAATCTTAAATAATATCTTGAATGCAGAGATTCCCCCCTGAGGAGTGAGGGGGGTCCCAGACCCATACCAGGCTCCCTAGCCCAGGTTTCCAGTGTCAGAAAGACAAGTCCCCATAATTTCTGGCTGTAAAAATCAGCAGAGACTGTGGATGACTGAGACAGAGGATGCCTGGAGTCCTATGGCAGTTAAATCAAAATCTTACCTTTGTGGGATATAACTGTCATGAGACTCAGACTCACTCTCTCAGCAGCTCCAGTGCTGGGGCAGCAGCTTGAAAAACACCAGGGACACATGGGAATAAACTGAATTTTCTGGTATCAGGACAAGACCTAGAGGGGCAGCTTTCTTCCAGGCAGAAGTGCTGGCAGAGGCCATTGTTCCTTTCTTGAGCCCTTCCCCAACAGAGATGCAGGAGGGTGCCATATCTGATTCTCCATCAACCCGGCTAACATTGTTTGCACTGTCCTGGTGATTCCCACCCCACCCCATTCAACTTGCGGGCCCACCCAAGCTGTTTTCAGTGGCTTTTCCATACAAATTCTTGTCTTGGTTCATGCTTTGGAGCTTCCTAAAATCTCTCAAGCAAGCAGCATCTGGCCTCAGCATGCTGTGTGTCTTTCACTAAGTGGCCCTGGGCCCAGCACTAGTGGCAGCTGGCCTTTGTTTGCAGCTTGGCTTCTCCTGGGCACTTCCAAGCCCAGCATAAGTAGCAGCCATCTGAAGATTGCTTTGTAGCTCATACCAGGTGGTTCCTGGCAGGGCACAGGTGGCAGCTGACCTTGGTCTGTATCTCCTGGGAAGCCTCAGAACAAGTGCATCCAGTGGACAGCTTCAGACCACATAGAAGCACCACCCAACCACCTTCACAAGTGATACACTCAAGGAGTGGACTCAGTGGGTACCAGAACCCTGCTGAGTAAGCCCTGCTCCATGGGCTTAGCTCCTGCATAGCTGATCCTCCACAGTGGTAGCAGCCAGTCCTCACAGCCAATCAGCCTGGGGGTAAATCCCTCCCACTGAGGTAGCAATAGTAATTAAGGCTCCACCACAACAAGAGTGTGTACACAGACCACACAGAAGGGAGAATGCCCAGCTCAAGTGATAGGGGAGGCTATACCACTAGAACCTACAGGATATGTACAACATAAGGCCACTCTACCAAAACTGGGAGATGTAGCAGCTCTACCTAATGCATAGAAACAAACACAGGGAGACTGCTAAAATGAGGAGACAAAGAAACATGTCTCAAATGAAAGAACAGGACAAAACTCCAGAAAAAGAACTATACAAAATGGGGATATGCAATCTCCATGCAGAGTTCCAAACATTGGTTATGAGGATGCTCAATGAATTTAGGGGAAGAGTAGATAAACTTAGTGAGATCTTCAACAAAGAGACAGGAAACATAGAAACAGAGATAGAAAACATAAAAAAGAACCAGTCAGAAATAAACAGTACATTAACTGAAATGAAGAATACATTATAAGGAATCAACAGTAGAGTAAATAAAGTAGAGGATCAGAGATTTGGAATATAAGGAAGCATAAAACTCCCAATCAGAACAGCAAAAAAGAAAAAGAATACAAAAAAACGAGAGTAGTATAAGGAGCCTCTGTTATAACTTCAAGTGTACCAACATTCTCATAATGGGAATACCAGAAGAGAAGAGTGAGAGCAAGGAATTGACAACCTTTGTGAAAAAATAATGACAGAAACTTCACTAACCTGGTGAAGGAAATGAACATACAAGTCCAGGAAGCACAGAGTCCCAAACAAGATGAAACTAAAGAGGACCACATTAAGACACATCATAATTAAAATTTTAAAGGTTAAAGACAGAGAGAAACTTACAAGCAACAAAAGGAAAGCACTTAGGATCTACAACCAAGAGTACCTAGCAAAGCTATCATCTTATCTAATAAAAGAGTAATATGGAAATTGACTGTCACTCCAAGATACAAGATGGTCGACCCCATGTGGTCAAAGATGGCTGCCCCCATGTGGACACAAGATGGCCACCACAAGATGGCCTCCAGGGGAGGGCAGTTGTGGGCAGTTAGGGGTGACCAGGCCAAAAAAGGAGGGCAGTTGGGGGAGACCAGGCCTGCAGGGGAGGGCAGTTGTGGGCGACCAGACCTGCAGGGGAGGGCAGTTGGGGAGGACCAGGCCTGCAGGGGAGGGCAGTTGGGGGGGGGCAGGCCTGAAGGGGAGGGCAGTTGTGGGCAATCAGGCAAGCAAGGAGGGCAGTTAGGGGTGACCTGGCCGGCAGAAGAGGGCAGTTTTGGGGGACCAGGCCTTGCAGGGGAGGGCAGTTGTGGGCAGTTAGGGGTGACCAGGCCAGAAGAGGAGGACAGTTGGGGTGACCAGGCTGGCAGAGGAGGGCAGTTGGGGGGGACCAGGCCTGTAGGGGAGGGCAATTGTGGGCAGTTAGGGGTGACCAGGCCAGAAGAGGAGGGCAGTTGGGGGAGACTAGGTCAGCAGGGGAGGGCAGTTTGGGGGGACCAGGCCAGCAGGGGAGGGAAGTTGGGAAGGACCAGGCCTGCAGGGAGGTCAGTTGCGAGAGACCAGGTCAGCAGGGGAGGGCAGTTTGGGGGGACCAGGACTGCAGGGGAGAGGGGTTGGGGGGACCAGGCTTGCAAGCAGGGCAGTTGGGGAGGGGGCCAGGTCTACAGTGGGGGGCCATTGGGGGAGGACCAGGCCTGCAGTGGAGGACAGTTGGTGGGGACCCAGGCCTACAGGGGAGGGCTGTTGAGGGGGATCAGTCATGCAGGGGAAGGTAGTTGTGGGGGACCAGGCCTTCAGGGTAAGGTAGTTGGGGGTGACCAGGCCTACAGGGGAGGGCAGTTGTGGGCAATCAGGCCAGCTTGGAGGGCAGTTAGGGGTGACCAGGACAGCAGAGGAGGGCAGTTAGAGGGACCAGGCCTGCAGGGGAAGGTAGTTGTGGGGGACCAGGCCTTCAGGGGAGGGCTGTTGGGGGCAACCAGGATGGCAAGGGAGGGCAGTTAGGGGCAATCAGGCCAGCCGAGTAGCAGTTAGGTGTTGATCAGGCTAGCAGGGGAGTGGTTAGGGGGTGATCAGGCTGGCAGGCAGAAGTGGTTAGGGGCAATCAGGCATAGGCAGTCAAACAGTTGGGAGCCAGTTGGGAGCCAGCAGTCCTGGATTGTGAGAGGGCTGTCCGACCACCCATTTAGGCCCGATCCCACTGGGATCAGATTGGAGAGGGTGCAGGCTGGGCTGAGGGACACTCCCCCGTGCACAAACTTTGTGCACCAGGCCTCTAGTTTAGAATAAAAATAAAAATAAATAAAGAGCTTTCCAGATAAGAAAAAGCTAATGGAGTTCATCACCAGTAAACCAGTTTTATAAGAAATGTTAAAGGGTCTTCTTTAAGAAGAAAAAAAACATAAAAAAGATTTAAAAATATTAGTAATAAAATAAATACATATCTATCAACAATTACTTTAAATGCAAATGGATTAAATGCTCCAATCAAAAGACATATGAAGGCTGGATGGTTAACAAAGCAAGACCTCCACATATGCTGTCTATCAGACTCACTTCAGATCAAAAGATACATACAGACTAAAAGTAAAGGGATGGAAAAAAGATATTTCATGTCTGAGTATTTATCAGAAGAAAACCAAAACACTAAATAAAAAAGGCATACAGTATATCCATATATTCATTGTAGCTATATTTACAATAGCCAAGATATGGAAGCAACTTAAGTGTCTATCAATAGATGAAGTGGCACATATATAGAATGGAATATGACTCAGTCATAAAAAAAAGAATGAAATCATGCCATCTGCAACAACATAGATGAACTTAGAGGGTATTGTGCTAAGTGAAATAAGTCAAATGGGAAAGCAAATGCCATATGATTTCACTTATATGTGGAATCTAAAAACAAAATAAATGAACAAGCAGAACAGAAACAGACTAAGAGATACAGAGAACATTTTGACAGTTGCCAGATGAGAAGGAGTTAGGGGGATGGGTGAAAAACGTGAAGGAATTAAAAAGTAAAAATTGGGCTCTGGCTGGTGTAGCTCAGTTGGTTGGGCACCATCCTGTGCATCAAAGGATTACCAGTTTGGTTCCAGTCAGCTTGATCCTCTGTAGGGAGCATGCAGGAGACAGCAGATCGATGTTCTGCTCTCACATTGATGTTTCTCTCTCTCTCTCTCTCTCTCTCTCTCTCTCTCTCTCTCTCTCTCTCTCCCTTTCTCTCTCTCTAAAAACCAATAACAAAATATTTTTTAAAAGTAGCTTGTATTTTAGGTAAAGTATAAATTAATTCTTGAAATTTGGAGAATCCCCAATAATATCTGATTACAAAATGAAAGTTAATATGTAGATGTTCAAATATTTTTTAAAAGTACAAATTGGTAGTTACAGAATAGTCACAGGGATGTAAAATACAGAATAAGGAATATAGTCAATAATGTATGGTGTCAGATGGGTACTAGATTTATTGGGGTGACCACTTAGTAAGTTATACAATGACTAATCACTGGGTTGTACACCTGAAACTAATATAATAATTGTATGTCAACTGTAAATTGAAAAATAAAAAAAAATATTTAAAGCCAAAAAAAGAAAATATCCAAAGCTCTAGCAAGACAGAAAAAGAAAAAGACATAACACAAATTACCAATATCAGGAATAAAACAGGGGATGGCACTACAGGCTTTTAGGCATCAAAATGATAAAAAGGGGTATACTACCCTTGCAACTCTGGAATAAACCCCACTTGGTCATAGTGTATATATTGCTGAATTCTATTCACTAAAATTTTGTTAAGGAATTTTATGTATATATTTATGAAACATTGTTCTGTAGTTATCTCTCTCTCTCTTTTCTACTAAAATCAAAATCTTACTTTTGTTGGATATAACTGTCATGGGAGTTAAGGAAGAATGGGTAGTGTCCAGATACTGGGTGAAGGGAGATGTATCTGTTTACACTGGTGGAAGTGTGACAATATAATAGAGCCATTGAAGTAGATCACATGGTAATGAAACATAGGCCATGTGACTTAGTCAGACCCAGGCATATTTATACACATAGAGATGCACTATCCAATACAGTAGTTACATATTTTAATTCAAATTATGTTAATTAAATTTAAATAAAATTTTAAAATTCAGTTTGTTATTTGCACTAAATCTTTTGAGCACATTTAAAGTGCTGAGAAGTCACATGGATAGATTACTCTTGGGATAATGAAGGGTAGAAAAATAAATAGATAACCTAATCCTTGATTTTTCTGGGCTTCATTATTTTCACTTGTCAGATATAGAAATAGCCTGGTCAGCATAGCTCAGTGGTTGAGCATCCACCTATGAACCAGGAGGTCACAGTTCGATTCGCAATTGGAGCACATGCCCGGGTTGTGGGCTCAATTTCCAGTTTGGGGTGTGCAGGAGACAGCCTAACAATGATTCTCATCATTGAAGTTTCTCTCTCTCTCTCCCTCTCCCTTCCTCTCTGAAATTATATATATATATATATATATATATATATATATATATATATATATATATGTATTTTAAAGAAATAGAACGATCAGTGTTTTTAAAAAATGTGATTGTCAGAAATTTATTTCACACTGTGACACCCACATGTAACTGAATCAAAACAGTGCTTATTAGCCCTACTATGTGGAATAAACTCTGATGTTTTCTGAGCGACCTATGTTTTCTAAATGTTGGTCACAACTCATTAAATAGATTTCACGACACACGAATTCATTGCAATTTTGGACAGATGGAGGAGCTTTTCTCCAATTCTCTTACCATGTTGTCCTCCATGTCTAGCGTGAATTCACGAAGTCACAATAAATCTATTAGGCAGGACAAATGAGCTTTCTAATTGGAGAGACTGTCAGCCCATCTAAGTCGCTGTAGTTAATATGAAAAATCAGAGGCACTCTTGAGAGGAAACGTGATCACAGCAGGAGAAAACCAGCTGTGCTGGCACCAAAATGCTCCCCCCGCCCCAAGTAATTGAGCGCTTCAGTCAGGTTTAAGTTCAAAGCTGTCAGTTTGAAATAAGACAACTTAATAATAATAATAATGATGGTGCTTTACATAGAAATATGAATAATTTTATTTTTCAGATGTTTCCATATCATTTTAAAACAGTCTTATGGGATGAACTAAGCAGGTGTTACTATACCCTTTGCACAGATTAGAAAGCGAAGATGCCTAAAGGTTAAATGATCTCCCGAACACAATGCTTGCACAATATTTGCACAATTTACTTTCAATAAATATCTGTAAAATGTTAGTAAATTATGCTGCACAAATTGAACATAGAGCAAGTTAGTAGTAATGAGAACTGATTTCTAACTCAGGTTTTTTCACCCATACTATGCTGAGTTACACAAAAAAGTAAACTCTCAAAAATACCTGTCAGTGGCCCTTTTTCTAGATCTGGTTAAAAAGAACCTTCAAGACAGAAACAATATGCTTTTAATTTTTGACTTGCATATAAAAATTATATATATATATGTGTGTGTGTATATATATAAATACATATATACATATATACACACACACACATATATATATATATATATATATATACATATATACATATATACAGGTTCTCCAATTTTTATTTTATACTTATGTTTCATAGTTATTAACCATTGAAAATGGGAGAGCCAAACATTGCTTCCATTTCTTGTAGATGTGATTTTGCTTATGGGAATGGAATTTGAAATAATCCTACCAATTCCTAAAGTTCCATGATTTAATAAAACATTAAATAATTTTGTAGTGATCCTTTTACAATCACAAAAATATGTGTATTTTTAAAAGACAATTCTTTGGAGCATTTATTCTTTTGTTAATTTATTCAACCAATATTTGAGAGCTCTTATGCACAGGTATGTGCAGGTTTCTGAGGATACAGACATGAATAAAACATTAGCCTTGCTGTCCACAAGGAGTTCATTGTCTAGTGATGCAGAGAGACACACAATTTGGTGAGCTAATAGCAGAGAAAAGGAACAGTGCTAAGGACATGGAATAGTACTCCCTATAGTGATTTTTCTCTGGGGGAAAAATAAAAAAAACCCTACACCTTTTGCCTTTAGATTTTGGGTGGAATAAATACCAAAGCTGTATATAAAAAAGGCATAATAATTTTACTCAGGGACCTAATCTGTCCTAAAAAACAATACATAAAAGTCAAAATGCACCAGTAAAATAAAAATCAGATTCCATAGTACTTATTGATTTTTTGAGACTACTACTTCCTAGTGAATATTGAGCACTAAGCTAAATTAATGATCACAATTTTGTTTGTTCGCAGTCCAAGTCCATTGAGTTGTCTTTTATTGCCCTATGAGCACTCACTGCTATCTTTCCAGGAATTTGTTCCATTTGTATTCACATTCTGTCTTTTGTTCATTTGTTTTCCAAGTAGGCGGGTCAAACTGCCCTGCTGTGTGGTTGCATGGATCAATAAATAGGCAGCTCCGTGATGATAAATTCATCTCGCCATCTCTTGAGTCATGGAAAACTGAACTAGGTATAAAGCTGAGAGAAACGTGGTACCAATAATTTTGCACTATCCACAAGGAGCTGACCTAGTTAGCCTGAAATTTCTATGCTTCATAAATCTTGTTTCAAATAATCATACCTCCCTCAGAAGAGAGTTGACTCAGAAATGAACACCCATGATCTCTGAGAACAGTCCTGCAGGGAGGTCAGGCAAGCAGGCTATGGTTTTGATTGGATTATTCCCAACCCCAACTAATTCAGGATTTAGTTCCAGATGCATAGCAAAGGATCATATGCCTCCAGGAGTTATGGTCACAAGTAGGGTTTCCTTCGTCCATTACAATGGGCTAAGTCAACAATGTTGGCCTGATGGGCAGATAAGCTGGATGGTGGTCTACCTTATTGCTTCCCAGATGGTGTGCTGTGGCTGGGAGTGGGGTGCTGTGGCTGGGGGGGTGGGGGTGCGGGCGGGGAGGGTGTGCCCACAGAGAGGAGCAGCCAGGTAGCTCTTGGGGCAGTCTGAGGCCCCAGATAGTTGTCTCCACAGTACAAATTTTCTCTTATTTATGCCATGTTGCTTGACAAATATTTTCATTTTCCATGGGCACTATAATGAAAAAAAAAAAAAGGCTAGAAAGCATTGGCTACATGCTGTGAGTTTGAGAAACTGTCAAGGTCCCCTTGTACACCCCACCAAACACCATCCTCTTGACCTGTCAAGATGCTTGAAAAAGTACCATTAGAGCTTAATTTATTTTTAAAACTAAAAAATATCTCTATTCTAAGTTATTAATATGATATTATGATTTAGTAGCTCAGGTTATTTTCAACATGACAAATTACTAAGTGCACATTTTAGTAAGTAGTAGGATAAAGTTATTGGAAGGGCACTGGACACCAATGAGTGACTATGAACAAGGTTTTGATTTTTCTGAGCCTCAGTTTCTCCATCCTTTTAGTGAGGGTATCAACCAGACAGTTTATAAGGCCCTTTTCAGGTTTTTTCAAGCCTATAATACCAAAAATAAATTTTGTCTACATCTCAGGTTTTCCAATTTCCCTGGGCCTGACCCTGAAAGCAAAAATACGTAGTCCTGAAGGCTTTAGACTGGCTTGGAAAAGGGTCTAATATTTGTATGTCTTTTTTGGTTTGTTTGTTTTGTTTGTTTGTTTTTTAATTTACCATCTTAACTACTTTCTCATCGTAAGATATGTTTTTATTGATTTTTAGAGAGAGAAACATAAACACGAGAAACATTGATTGGTTGCTTCCTGTAAATGCCCTAACTGAGGCTCGAACCCCAAACCTAGGTATGTGTCCTGATTGGGAAATGAACCTGAGACCTTTTGGTTTATGGGGCAATGCTCCAACTAACTGACCCACTTGGCCAGGGCTAATACTTGGATCTCTTTGTTAACTTAGTCTAAGCTACCCTCACAATATCCTCCTGGATGACATGCAATGGCTTATATTGGCTTCCCTGATTCAGGTTTCTCTTTCCTCCAACTCATTACCCTCCTAGCACCACATCATTGTTACCACCTTGCTCAACAACCTGAAAGTGTTTCCTGCAAAATATGGGATCAAGTTCTTCATCCTATTAATCTTCAGCACCAATTCTCCAAAGGAGTCAGGCTTCTTCTCTCTGTCCTCAACTCACTGTGGCCTGAACTCTGCTCATTTGCTAGCACTCCTCCTTATGCCCACAGTGCCATCATATTTTGGAGCTGAAATTAAATTTACATTTTGCAACCCAATTTTCCTGCATCCTTCATGACTCACTTCAAACCCTAACTCTTTTGTGAAATATTTCCTGACTCTTCCCATTCATCATCACCCCCTACAATGAATTTCACCTTCCAGGAATTCTGTTAACCTAATGCTCTCTACTATAATACCTAAAAGTGATTACATGCTATCTGTTTCCTTTATTTGATGTCTGTTTTCACTAAAGATTCTATTGAGATCAATGTAGGCACAGATTCCTCTATTTCTTTGATATTTATTGCAGTACCTAACCTTGTGCTGGAAATACTAGACTTTCCAAATATACTTTTATTTATTGAATACTAATATTCCTAGGTCCTGTTTCTTTCATAATTTCTCTTGTTTTCTTCACAGAAACAACTTAAAATGGGAGAAAAGAGCCTCAGGTAGTGGTAACTCTTGACAAGAATCAGAATGCTTCAGAGTCTGTTTTAGAAGGGAGCCATTAAGAAGAGTGTGGCCCTGGCTGGTGTATCTCAGAGGTTAGTGCATCTAGCCATGCACCTAAGGGTCTCAGGTTTGATTCCTGGTCAAGGGCAGGTACTGGGGTTGCAGGTTAGATTCCCTGCCTCAGTAAGGGTGCGTGTGGGAAGCAACCAATTCATGATGAAAAATATTCCGTTTGTGATTGTTCTCTCTCTCCCTCCCTTCCACTCTCTCTAAAAATCAATGGGAAAAAGTATCCTCAGGTGATGATTAACAAAAAGAAGAAAGAAGAAGAAGAAGGGTGTAGAGACTTTGGGGCAGCACAGTTTGGTCAGCTGCCACAGAGGCCATGGGTGGGTGTTGGTTCCCCGACAGTGATATTGTAAGAAACCGAAGGCACAAGGTAACCCTGCTGTGTGGCCTCATGTTCGCATGCAGTTCAAGTAGTGGGAGAGCACAAGTGCCACACTTCAATTCAATGACCATCTAAGTCAGCGAAAGGGGCAGAGGACATCCCTCCTATGGCCTACAGATCAGTGTAGCCAGAACTCCAGAATGAGAAAGAAGTAGGGACAGAGCTGCATCTCGGGCGTGCGGCTAGTGCCCGTGCTTCCACGGGCCTTGCACTTGGTTAGTGCTCTGCAGTTGCCATCTTGAAATTCTTATTAGATTTTTTTTTTTAACAAGATGTCCACATTTCCATTCTGCATTTGGCCCCACAAATTATGTGGCTGGTCCTGACCACAGATACATGTGCAGAACCAAATGGCCCGCATAGAAGCTCTAGGGACACCTTGGCAGCAATGATGGGCCTATAGAAGCACCCCTGGGGAGGCAGGGGAGAAACATAAGACAGAGCAGCCAGGGAGTCAGCAACCAGGAGCATTAGCCTTGAGAAACCAAAGGGACAGAACTGAGGCTGGGCCTCCTGCACTTTTGTAGGAGGATGGTAAATGGAAGAAAAATTCTTCCTCTAGCCTCCATCCACAAGATGGAGGGAGGACACCCAGCTGTGTGCAACTATAAAAACTTAGAGAAAATTGAACTCACAGCATTATGTGATTCTCATTAGCCCTAGTGGACCCTATTATCATAGCACGTCTTTCACTACTACCTTCAGACCTGTGAACCCACTGTGATCTCAGGGCAATGGTCGCCTAAGGAAAAACAGGCCTCTGTTTAAAAAAAAAAAAAATAACTGGCTTGAGAGAAGAAAACCATAATATTCAAAAATAAAATAACTTTGAAAGCATTTATACTCTCAGATATCCAGGGAGACAGTTTGAGAGCTTATGCCAGACTTAGAATCTCCTATATATTTTTTAAATTTTTATTTGTATTCCTTTGAAGAAGTAAAAGCAAAATTCAGGTATTTACCTAGGAAACATAACATGGCTATAGTGTTTGGTCTCAGATAAATATATAGAAACACAGAAGAACCATCACACACTCCTTCAGAAAATCAATAAATGTTTGTGGTTGCTCCCAAGAACCAGCATAGTTGAGATTGTTGCACATAATAGACTCCCGTGTGTATTTGTAGAGTGGATGAACTCTGGCCATCAGATTAGCAAGATTCCAGAAGCTAGGAAGTAGGCAGGAGTGAGAATAGAGAAGAGACACAACAGAAGGAAAAACAAAAATATAAGTAAACAGTCTCCAAACCTCTATTTATTCATTAAATCTGAAAAGAGATGAAGAAACAAACCATGGGGGAAAGAAAATGCCTGAGTTAATGTTATAACACCACGAAGATGAGCACTGATAATGCCCAAGCTTTATGAACATTTGTAAAAGCACTTTTCATGTATTAACTTATTTAATATTTACAACAACCTATAAAGTAGCAAATATTATCCATAATTTAAAGAATGATGACCGCAAGGCACAGAGGAATTAACTGACTTGTCCCAAATCACACAGCTTGAAAATGAGGCTGAGCAGTCCAGCTCTAGGCCAAAATCCAATGCAATTCTTTAAGCCCAAGCACAGGCAACTACAGAGGCTTTGCCTGGCAGGCTTCGCTGGGTAAAGCTGCCCTGGCCACACCACACTCGCACACAACAGTGCATTGCGGCTCTAAGGGGAGGTGCAGGCAAGGCTGGTCCCCTCTGGCTAGCCATGCTCTTATGCATATCAGCTCAGGTGACTTCATTCCTCAGTCTGTTTTTCTGGGGCCTTTGGCCAAGGTCTTCTATAAGCACCTCTGTGCCACTCCAAGCCCTCCTCACCCTCCTCTTACCCTGGGATCAGGGTCCATGAAACTACTGAGCCTTTTGTTCAGGGTTCCACAACAGTGAGAAGACCCCATGTCTGCCCTGACCCTTCACAAGCATACCATTCCATGGGGGGAGGGGATGTGGAAATGGAAAAAGGAAGAGAGAGAGAGAGAGAGAGAGAGAGAGAGAGAGAGAGAGAGAGAGAGAGAGAAACATGGATTGGTTGCCTCCTATATGTGTCCTGTTGGGGGATTGAACCTGAAATCTAGGTTTGTGCCCTCCTGATGGAGAATCAAACCCCACATACTTTTGGTGTATGGGACGATGCTCCAAACAACTGAGCCACCCAGCCAGGGCCATTTGGGTTTGTTTTTAATGGACAGCTCCTATGTCTGGCAGCTTAGATCTCTCTCTAGCTGAGTCAAGCTCCTGACAGAGGTCCGTTTCATTTTGGCTCCTCTGCTGACTGTCACTCAGGTGAAATAACTGCTTTAAATGCCAGAGGAAGGATCTGGGAGGCTGCTCAGTCTTTTCTGAAGAAGCCCCACACCTGGGCTGTGACACTGGTGTTTGTCTTAAGGTGTTGTAGAAGGTGCAGGAGAGTAAGTGCAGGAATTCCCAGGGTGGTCAGTGCACAGATGCTGTGTACTCAAAACTCATTTGTTAGAGAATACCTGTTGTTGGCAGGCGATGCTGGTTTCCTTCAGCCTCTATGCATATATGAGATCTAATTTAATAAAAATGTCATCTTTGTGATTTAGATGCTTTTCATCTGTCTCTCAGTATCACTGGGGATCCTGCTGTGGCCCCAGCCTTTGAATCAGGGGCTTGGCACAGACAAACATAAAAAAAAAATGATTTTAGTGGAGCTGAAACTTCTGATGATTCAGTAGTCTGCCCGCTGGCTAAAGATAAAAAAAAATCAGCGGAAGACTCATTAACAAATTAATAGAGTTTCTCCTTACAATTCTATTATAAAGGATTATTTTTCTTAATTTAAGTTAAATCCCTTGCCTTGTGCATTAGTCAGGAGGTTCTATTTAGAGAAATAGAACCAATGAAATATGTAGAAAGATACATAAGAGGATTATTATTTCGGGAATTGGCTCCTGTGGTTATGGAGGCTGAGAAGTCCCACATCTGCTGTCCACTGGCTGGAGACCCGGAAAGGCTGGTAGTGTGGTCAATCTGAGTCCAAAGGCCTGAGAATTGGGTGCTAATGGTGTAAGTCCCGATCTGAGTCTGAACGCCCCAGAACCAGGAGCACCGATGTTCAAGGGCAGGAGAAGATGGACGTTCCAGTTCAAGCAGAGAGGGAAGGCGTCTTTTTGTTTGAGTTGGGCTCTCCATGGATCAGGTAAAACCTCTTGTTAGGACATCTGCCTTACTCAGTTCACCAGTTCAAATGCTAATCTCTTCTAGAAACACCCTCACAGACATACCCAGATGTAATGTTTTTACTAGCTATCTGGGCATCCCTTAGCCCAGGCAACTTGACGCACAAAAATTAACTATCACGTCTTCTTCATAAGGTTTGAATTACACACAACTAATACATATTAACTTTAGAAAAATTAGAACTACTACTACTAGTAATTAGCAATCCTCCAACTGTCCAGATAAATTCACTATTGATATTTCAATGTATATATACCCATGATTTTTTGACTTTTAAGTTAACACACATGTTGTGAATTTCTCCTATTTATAAATATTTATATATGAAAATCACCTGGACTTCAATCCTTAATTAATTTTAAATAGGAGATATGCATTTTTAAAATTCAATCATGTCAATAAATCAGGAACCCACAACTATAAGAAGTTAGAGAAAACTTAACACACACCATTAAGTGACTCTCATGTTCAGTAGGAGGCAAATAAGAATCCCCTGCCCGAGACTGTCAATTGTTCCTGCTTGCTGAGGCCGCCAGTCTATGTAAGACAGTGCCTGTTCCTCTGCCATACCACCTTGACCACTCAGGTTCAGATAGCTGATCATCTTTGGCAAAAATAGACTTTGTCAGATAATCTAATAATTAAACAAATTAGACCCTCTCTTTGCCCTTCCCCCCAAATCCAGGAAATTAAGAGTTCAATGCTCCTTTAAAAATGTACCTATTTCAAGGAATATATTGATTAGGAGAGACAGTGCTTTCAAAAGCTTTAAATGTATTCATATCCTAGAAATTTATGCTTATGAAAGAAAAAGTTTAAACAAACATTTTATTAAAGGATTACTTATAATTACAACAAATATGGACTGTAAATTTTTAACACTCCTATAGTAGGATGCAAATATCAACAACACCTCGTTAAAATATAGAAAATATTTATAACATTAAATGACAAAAGAGTAAAGCTGTATTTACAAGCTGAGCTTAAGATGTAAAATAAAATGCATAACAACAGCCTGGAAGAGAAATCGCCAAAATTTTAACAGGTGTTGCCTCAGAGTAGTAGGATTACAGGTACATTTTTCCTCCTTATATTATTATGCACATGTATATTTTTTTCTTTACTGAGCATATGTTACATTTAAAAAGAGACCAAAGTTGAAATTCCAATTTGCAACCAGAAGCTGGTCATTTATGCCGGTGCTCTTGGAATTGTCATGTGCATATGTTCACCTGGAGAGCTTGTTTAAAACGCAGATTCTGAGTAAGCCTGAAATTCTGAATTTCTTAGAAGCTCCCCCGTTCTGCCTATGCTGCTAGCCTGGGGACCACACTTTGAGTTAGGTTGCATGTAGAATAAGCAAGAAATAATCATCGTCGATCCACTTAAATCTCAGAGTTAGAGCCTATGGAGCTTCCCTTGCAAATTCTTTTATTTATTTATTTTTTAAATCTGAGTCAGGAAGTTTGCTTAATGGCTACTTAAATCTCTCCTGTTGCAACGTAAGCCTGTTCCTTTTCCAACTGTACTCTGCTCTGCAACCGATTTTAAAACCCGCAGTCCAGCTCATGAGGTTTTCTTCTCCAGGGTAACCTTCCTTTGCCCCTGTTTTGAAATTAAATTCCATTTGTTCTGCTCATGTTGGCACAAAAATTGTCTCAAGTTACTTTAATAAAACCATCACTAAAACAATTTTCTTGAGTAGTGTGATTATAGAGCTAGTAATTAGACTCCTTACTAAATGAATAGCATCGTTAGATTACATTTAGACAAGTACCACATACCCCA
This sequence comes from Cnephaeus nilssonii, assembly GCF_951640355.1. Classification (NCBI taxonomy): domain Eukaryota; kingdom Metazoa; phylum Chordata; class Mammalia; order Chiroptera; family Vespertilionidae; genus Cnephaeus; species Cnephaeus nilssonii. The sequence continues at coordinate 31,411,404 of NC_137072.1, read as the reverse complement.
TTCCATTTTAATCACCCCTTAAATGCAATCCTGTTTGTTTGCATGAAAGGGCTTTTAAAATGGTAGAATTTTTAAATGGAAGATTACACTACCTATAAAATTAGCGAAATTTGGCATAAACCACATTACTGATTGTGTCTACCTGTGGTGGCGGGGGTGGGGGAGATAGGAGGAGCTTTCCAAGCATTTCCTCAGTTTGAGGGATCCTATCACTGCTGCAAGTGATGCCAGAATTCACTGAAGTCTGCGCTGGGAATCTCCTATGACATCTGCTGGGAACACGGTCCCACATGAAAGTGCACCTTTGAAGCTCTGCTTCAGCTTTTCATGTTATCTCCTTCCTGCATCTTCTGTGATTCAGCAACCTCTGCAGGGGCCCTTGACTCGCTCTGCTATTGGTTTTAGTGCCTGGTTTTGTATTTCATTCTGCAACCTATTTATTTTCTTTAGTTCCGCAAAGTCACCTGCAGTTTACTCAAAGCATAAAGGATGCAAACTGCAGGCACCATGCTGCCCTTGGAGCTTCCCACTCCAATGGAGCTCTCTCGTAAGAACCTGCACATGCCATCAGGCCACAGTGCCCTGTACAGGGATAGATTCAGATGGCAGAAAGATCCACTGTATATCCAAGAACACCCAATTTCCCGTAGAAGATAACATGACATTGACCTGCCTCATAATATTCAAAGGATGGGGCACTCCTATAGCCAATAATCAATCAGCTGTTTAATTCTGCGCTACATTCTTTAGCTGCATCATTCCACTTGATTTTTCCAGTAATTCCTGTTTCCCAGAAGGAAACGCGAGGCTCAGAGAGGTTATATAATTTGCCCAAGTTCAAGCTAAGAAATGGTTGATCAAGCCAAAACCGGTTTGGCTCAGTGGATAGGGCATCGGCCTGCGGACTGAAGGGTCCCGGGTTCGATTCCGGTCAAGGGCATGTGCCTGGGTTGTGGGCACATCCCCGGTAGAGGGTGTGCAGGAGGCAGCTGGTCGATGTTTCTCTCTCATCGATGTTTCTAGCTTTCTGTCCCTCTCCCTTCCTCTCTGTAAAAAATCAATAAAATATATTTAAAAAAAAAGAAAGAAATGGTTGATCAAAGAGTTGAAACAATGCTGTCCTAACTTCAGGATCCACATTCTTAAACACTGCATTCAATCAATGAAGCCAAGATTATGAGCCAGAGAAACAACTGAATCCTACACAGAGTATCATGCTTTCTGGTCTCCGGCAGGTTGGTGGGGAAAGTGTGGTGCCAAGAGTAGCCCTGAGATCTCTAGGTGCTTCCCACTGGCTCTTCAATTTGGGGCCTTCATTTCCTTATGTACAAAAGGGTAATAATTGTATCTATGCCACTTACATCTTAGGGATTGTGTTTGTGCAGGAGTATAAAATGAGATAAGGTCTGTAAAAGCATTTTGCAAAATGCTTTTGTGTTATGGCATGAAAATTATTATTATTTCAATGACTTAACCAGATCCAGGATATGCATTGCTTAATAAACTGAGTCCATCTCTGCAGTAATTTAAATGTCTTATGTAATATCCAGAAAAAAAAATGTGTTATATTTATTACATGTAAATATTTTCTATGTCTTATATTTAAATTAACTTGCCCAAATGTTATAAACATACAAGTAAGATGCTTCTGTAGATGTTGTAAGCCTTCTTTTACATTTTACTTTTTATCCTGGTTTCAATTTGCATGTTTCCCCTTCCCTCCTCAGTAATAGAATTACTCTGTTCTCGGCTGATTGATTCTAGGAATTTGCTGAATGCAGCCAAACTATGACATATTTGCATTTTTAAGGCTTGAAATGCTCTTTCAGTTTTTAAAATGAGTTTATTTTGAGGAAATGTATGACTTCTTGAACTAATGGCAAATTAAGTTAATAAAATTCATACCTGCTATGGGCAACGATGATTATATATCAAAGGGAAAATAAATCAAAGGCTAAATTCCACATTCTCTAATAGGTCACATTTCCCACTCATTTCAGTAGGAATATTTTCTGTTTGGGATTATAATATAGAGGCATAGAACAAATGATTCTCCCTTTCAAGTTGCTTTTATCTCTAGCTTTTTCTCTCAGAAGCTACTGCTGTTGACATTGACACCCTCCTCTCACCCAACCACACAGCCATCAAAGTTTTCTCACCACATCTGTTCACTATACAACATATACTCACAATATTGCAATTTCATCTTCCTTAGGAAATATGTTTAATTTGTTTGAAATTGTGTTGGCTGATGACTTGTGAACACCAATTACATTATTTTAATGAACTTGAAAAAAAGCTGGTATAGAATGGGACACAAAGCTGGAATTCAGGCATATTTTCCACAAGACCCTGCTGTATCCAGACTCTGGCACTATCTAGCCAAGTGATCCCCTCATTCATGTTACACTTGAAGTAAGGCCAATTTAAAAGGATTTTGAAATGTTATGATCTCTGATAATACTTGTGAAACTAGATAGATTTGAGTTAGTACACATTTTATGAATACTACAAATCCAAGTCTATCTGAGGCTGGACCATTTAGAAATCATGGGATAAGTTAACAAATATTTATACTAATAAATGTGTATCTCATATATGTACTTTTCTTGAGCCCAAACTAGAATCTCTTATATTATACATTAGAGGCCTGTTGCACAAAGATTCGTGCAATAGGCCTTCCTTCCCCTGGCTGCCGGCACTGGTTTTCGTCCAGCACCCGGGACCCAGGCCTTCGCTCTGGCTGCTGCCTTCCATCTTCACTCCAGCCAGAGTGCCACTCCTGTAGCACCCTCCGCCCCCGCCCTTCCCCTCATAGCAGGTGTCCAGCCCCGCCCGGCTGCTTTGAGCCTGCATGCATGCTGCCCAGAGGCCCAGAGGAGCTGGGGGGTGGGGCCACCGCCATCTTTGCTGTGTTAATTTGCATACTTACTCCTGATTGGCTGGTGGGCGTAGCAAAGTGACAGTCAATTTGCATATTTCTCTTTTATTAGTGTAGCCCCAAAGGAAACAATCTTCTAGTTTTCCAAGCAATCCCATCTCTAATCTAGAGGCCCTGCGCTTTCTTAGGATCTAAAATGAGTGACAGTAATTTTCTTGTTGTTATTTACACTATGTATTATATTAAAATTTGCTTAGTCAATATCTTCATAGGAATAAAACACTGATGGGTGGTAAAGTGTGTAAAGAGATAAAGCATGAAAAACAGCCTACTTAGAGGGAAAAAGTTTCAAAGAGTAAGTTTCATCTGAGATACAAAGCAAATTACCAAATAGAGAAAGACATTTGGATGATCCATACTGGGGGGTAAGAATGTTTAGTAGAAATATTTCTGGCAAGTATACAAACAACAAAAGATCAAAGGAAGGATATCATACTAGCTTAGAAAAAATATTATTAAAAAATGGGTGGTCTCCAGAATTGAAATCAAATCAATACAATTTGATTCAATGTAATAAGTATTAGCTTAGTAAATACATGGTGTGTGTGTGTGTGGGGGGTGGGGAGGTCTAATATTGAATACATTGCCCTGACCTCAAAGAATTGATATCTAGAAGGTATAATTTGGAATACTCATAAATGAATACAAAAACAACTTACAAGATAATAGAAAAAAGTAATTGACTCTTACAGAACTGGATTTGGATTCTACTAAGTCCCTTAATTATCTTCATCTGTTTCCTTAATGGTGTATGGGGATAATAAGTTCACCTAGCCAACTGGATCATTCAGAAATGTTGTATGTGAAAGTACCTTTTAGTGTTTAGTCTTTTTTTCTGAGAATAAACTCATAGGCAGGAACTGAGGTGCTCAATGAATGACTGGACAAGTGAACATAAAAAAGGTGCCACTAGAGTTTTCAACAGGGTGTTGTGACTGGGGAAATGGACTCTAATAAGATAGAGCTTAATATTTCTGTGAAGGATTGTGAATGGGGGAATTCCAGAGGTGTGGGAACAGAAAGTGAGGAGTATATTCTGAAACTTTGATTGAAGTGCAGAATACATAAAATTAGTGAGAGGAAAGAAAAATTGTCTTTATTTAGATAATGTGAAATCATTGTTTTTGAGCAAAGCAGTGACATAATCAGCACTGTGTTTGGAAAAATAGAATCTGGAAGTAATGTGAAGTAGGTTGAAAGGGTGGTGATAAAGAAGGCAAGAAAATAATCAGGAAGCTTTAGTCTACAGGGGGAACAACAGGTTCTTGAATTACTGAGGTGGAAGTAGCAGTGGGTATTACAGGAAAAGAAAAATTTGGAAAATGGTGCTAGGTTTTGCTTGGACTGCCTGAGCAAAGGTGAAGGAGGACTGTGATAATATTACTGGTAACAGTGACAAATATCTATACAGCCTTTTATAATTTACAAAAGTAGGTAGGGGTCATCTGACAAGGCTTGATGGCTGGGATGAGTCTCTGCTTCTGAGTAAATGTTTTGGGGCATCAGAGCCCCTCATTAAAGAGGTTGAATAGCAGTATGTAAGTGGATTATGAAGAAACTAAACTCAGAGAGAAGAATTGGGAGATGATTAAAGTAGCTAGATGGTAGCCATAATTTAGCATAACTTAACTAAAATGTGTAGATAGGTAGTGAAGAATATACAACTAGGGCATGGTTTGGGCACATTTATCCATGCAATTTTAATATTTACACTGAGACATAAAAAATTTTACTGCCTATGTCCATACAACTCACTTTTTTGTCCAGCTAAGAGTTTACAACCCAATTTGATACGTTGACAGTGGCCACTGAAAAGAAAAGATGAGTGTGATGTCTTCTTACAGAACATAGTAGTTCACTGAATATAGGAGTTAGAGTGGTGAGTAATCAAAGATGATACTAGGTTTTTTAGTTTGGGTGACTGGAAGAATGCTAGTCCCATTAAGAGAAATCAAGAAGTTGAGAGTGGTGTACAGTTTTGGAAATGTTGAGTTTGAGGTGATGATAGACAGACATCGAGATAGTGAAATGCAATAGAAAGCTAGAAATTTCAGAGCTCAAGGGGAGGAATTGAGCTGGGTGTGAAGACTAAGAAGATACAGCATGAAAATTGTAGTTGAAGCCAGAGGGGTGATTAATTTCCTGAATTAATAAAGCAGTCCCCATGATGGTCGATGAAGAAGCAATACTCATCAGCCCATCCTGGTTCCAATGGTCCCGTTGGGAGCAGATAGATTTCTCAAAGTGGAAAGAACCTAGGCCTGTTTCTTTGTATTCGGAAGTAAAGGGAGAATAAACAATGATTTAGTTGATTTAATCAACTTAGCCTGCTAAAGCAGATAATTAAACCTCCTCTGCCACACTTCTATTCTCTTCCACTTTGTACCTAAATTACTCAATTTGTGTGGCTCTATTGATTAAATATCCAACTCCTCCGCTTTGGATGGGATACAACCATTTATAAGTATTAAAGGAATTTTCCAAAGAATTTAACCTGATTTAAGATTCTAATAGCATGTAAAGTGAACCTAAATTATCAGAGCTTAATTTTTTTAAAGACCGTTTTTGCACATCTCTGACTCTGTTCTAGGCATTATTGGTTAATATTTTATCTTTAGTTTTTAGCAATGTAAGATAAAATTTTATTTTAAGAGAATTTCAAACACTTGTAAGAGTTGCAAGCACAGAACAAAACAAAACAGAAGAAAACAAACAAACAAACTTATTTTTCCCTGAATCACTTGAGAGTAAGTAGCTAATCTGATTTCTCATCAGCATCAAATACTTAGGTGAATATTTGGTACAAATAAAAACATTCTGTTATATAAGCAAAATACAGTCATCAAAATTAGGAAGTTAACCTTGATATATTACCATCATCTAATCCTCTGACCCAATTCAACATTTACCAATTGACTCAACAATATCCTTTATGAGAAATGGATGTAGTTCAGATCACACATTTCATTTAGATGTCATGTCTCATTAATCTCTTTCATTCTGGAATAATTCCTCAGTATTTGCTTAATTTTCAAGTCGTTTAAAAATCTCACACACAAGCTTAAGTCATACTTGATGACTCACAGTTATTTTGTAGAATATCCCTCACTTTCCAATTTTTCTATTGTTTCCTATTGATTAGGTTCAAGTTATATATCTCTGTATTAGTCAGTCTTTTAAAAGTTGAATATATTAAAAAAACATTGTAGAGGTTCCATCATCAAGATTGTTCTCAATACTATCAGAGGGATAGATATTGCTTCAAATTGAAATGGAAAGAATTCTTATACTGAAAGGAAAATTCTTTATTGTGTAAATGATCAAAAACTAAGAAAGATGCAAATCATAAAGCTGTAAACAATATTCTATAGTGCAAAAATTCAGGATTTTTGAAACTGAGTAGGGAAGTTTCTTGTCGGGAAGATTATTGTTTCTTACCCCATGATTTACATGTATTTTAATGTGAGGGGTAACATTTCTTGGTGGAAGGAAAAATGTAGAAAAGAAGACTGAGATATGCTCTTGTGACCTTGGAGAAGGCTTCTGACCTGCTTGGGTATCAATTATTTTACACATAGATGTGCTAGACTAGAACCATGCCTTGCAAGTGTGCTCCAAGGAAGGCCTTCAGGATTTGCTTTGGGGAGAGGTGACTTAGCTTTACCCAGGATGGCCTCTTGCTTTATTTATGTTTCCCTTCAGGGATATTTTTTTCTTTTAAATAAGAAAATGTTCAACTTAATATATATATTTGTAAACCCTTAGACTAGATGCTCTCTGGTTATCTCTAAAATCTGTGGAGTTTAAATTATTATATCCTGATAGCCTATCACTGGTGCAATTCATCTTCCAACATGTCATCAATTTTACTTCTTCACAGAGATGCTTAAAGAATAAAGTCCAAACCCTATAACCCTCACATTCAGACACAATATTGTTCTATCTTAAATTTCAAGCCTCCATTTCTGATATCTCACACACAAGCTTAAGTCATACTTGACTACTCACTGTAATGTATGTTTTTTTTTTTTGCCTTTGCTTCTACATACTGTCCTTTTAACCTGCAAGGAGCTTATCTCAAATAGCCATCCAACTATCCATATGTACATTTAGCAAATATTTACTGAGTTTGCTATGCATCAGGCAGGTATTGTGATAGGTATTAAGATTATCCCAACAAAGTAGATATGGTTCCAGACCCTAATGAAATGCCACTTATCACCTATCCCCAGAAGGCTTAGCTCAAAAGCCTCCCCTGAACTCCATACTCTTTCCAAAGATTTTCTTGGCTATTGTTAGCCCTTAGCATTTTCATATAAATTTTATAATCAGCTAACTAATTTACAAATACACACGTCATGGAAAAGCATGAACTATAAATGAATTTAGGGAGAGATGTCCTTTGTACAATGTGAGTCTTCCAATTTATGAACGTCATATGTCCTCCACTTATTTTGGTCTTTTATTTCTCTCAAAAATGCTTTGTAGTTTCAGAATACAAATCTCACATATTTTTACAATATTTATTCTAATGTATTTAATGTTTCTGGGTGTTATTACAAATGATATAACTAAGATTTCATTGTCTCTTTCTTGCAGGTCTATAGAAATAGAATTGATTTTCTATACTGACCTTCAATTTAGAGACCATATTAAGTATGTTTATTATATTTAAGTTGTTTGTAGATTTCTTTGGATTTTCTCCATACAGAATGTATGTATAATGTCTGTTTTATCACTTCCTTTCCTATTATTGTGTTTTCTTGCACCATTGCGACTGGTTTGGACTACCAGGACAATGTTGGATAGATGTGGTAAGAGCAGGCATCCTTACTTCTTTCCACGTCTCTAAGGGGAAAGCTGTCTATTTTATCTTTAATTTTCACCTGAGTAAGTCTCCTCTGGTCTGCCCCTCTCCTGAGGTCTAGCCTCCCAAGCTTCCACTGAGAGCCTGTTGTACCCACAGACCACTACCTCTGGTGAGTGCTGAACTCCAACCTTTGTGTCCATAACATCTCCAGACTGCAGAAAACTCCACTCAGCCTTTTAGATCTGTTCAGCTTAGCTTCTCTGTTTCCTCCCGTGTGCAGTTTCAGAATTCAGCAAATGTCTTCAGGAGAAACCAGTCCTGTGCTGCAGGCTCTGTTTACTAGTAGCTCTATAACTCTTCCCAGGTACAGCTCAGACTCTGAGTCCCTTGCCCTCACCCAGAATCCACAGGGCCCCTGGATAAAAAGCTGTTGCAGTCTCCCTCTTTAGAAACTTAACTACTCTACTAGGCCTCATTGATTAAGCAGTTCTTGGGTGTCTTTAAAACAGGTGACTTTGGGATTTCATCTGGTTTACCTAGTTGTTCTTAGGGGAAGGTGGTTTGCTGCAAGTGTCTCCACGCTACTCTGAAGCAGAAGTCCCATAGTAGGTTTGTAATAAACATTTTCAAATTTCTCTTCGACTTCAGCCTTGGATGACAGATGATCAAAAACGAAGCAAACACTAGAGGTCTTCTGTCTGAAAAGCAACCCAAAGTTTATTCCCAGAACTGCAATAATAAAGGTCCAGCCAAAGGAATGTGCTAACTTTGGATGGCTCTGAAGGGAGAGGGCGGGCTAAAAGACTGGCGTTTATCTGAGCCCTTGAGAGAACCAAATACTTCCTGCCTTTGAATGCTCTCCTCACCATTCCCTCAGTCTGTTCGGGCCACACAGGGACAATTGGCAGACGAAGCCAGCTCATCACCCTGGAAACTGGAAATGACCTAGTGTACTGGCTCCATGGAAAAGTTCCCTGCCTGCTCTGTACTACAGACAAGCCATCTGAGCTTGGGAATAGGCATCCTGAGATGGATCCAAAATGGTTATAAGGGTAACCTGTCCCTGCGTTATTGCTAGAGGTAATTTTCCTGATCTGATAGGCAGGCAAAATTCCTCTCTCAAAATTCTATGTACATGACTTGTAGTCTTAAATACCCTTCCCAAATAGAGGAAGATGATTCCTTGATGAAGTGTATACAAGTGGCTGGCACATTTCTCTTCAAAGTAGGCAGGTTACCTGGCTTTAAACTGCCGAGGCCTATATGGGTTACATTCCAGCAGCCATATATCACTCCATATAGTGTCATAACTCTCTGCTTTTATCTGATAAGTCTTTTTAATCATAAGCTAAGTCCCTGTATCAATGGTAAAGTGGTTCTTCTTAGGATGTGTTAACTTGGCTATGAATGTTCAGCACTTTCTACAAGGGTGGGGAAGGATCCAAGTTGTGTTTTCTGGACAATGCATAGCAACTGCTCCCTCTTTCAGTAGTCTCTGGGACATCCCAACTTCAACAGGAGTCTTTTCATTACTGCAAACACAACTGAGAAATGAAACCATTGGAGGCTCAGGAGTGATCACTCATCTGGGACTTAATTTGGAGGGATTCTCAAAGGATATCAGATTGTGGATTCGTCATTTTATAATGAGGATAGCAAGGAAAAGGAAAAAAAGGGGGCCCAGCTGGTGTGGCTCAGTGGTTGAGTGTCGACCTATGAACCAGGAGGTCATGGTTCTATTCCCAGTCAGGGCACATGCCCGTGTTTTGGGTTCAATCCCCAGTAGAAGCTGTGTAGGAGGCAGTGGATCAATGATTCTATCTTGTTTCTATCTCTCTATCCCTCTCCCTTCCTCTCTGAAATCAATAAAAAATATTTTTTATAAATGGGGAAAGCCATAAAATGCTCACTGGCATTTTTTGGAAATATTTGTTGTTCACCTTTGTTCCAGTGCCCTTTTGTATTTCCCTAAATTCTGCTACTTGTTTCCACGTTAAATCTTGTGTAAGATTTCCTTCTCAGTAAAAAGGCCAGCATGAAAATAATTTATATTCATAAAGTCGACTCTGATGACGATAATCCCCAGGGCTTCAGTGCACTGCATCCCGAATTAAAATGCTTTAGACGTTCAGGGTTTGGGCTCGTCTGTCTCTTGGGATGTCATTAATGGCTTATGCATATCAGGCTATTTTCCAAATTCTGCTCTTTTGCTCTGATAAATAAATGAAGAAATCCAGTTGAGATACATCTGGAAGGCTTTAAAAACTGGAAAGATTCTCATCTGGATGGATGGTTTAAGTGTGATGCTGCTTAAATTTGGGGCCTAAGGCTGTAGGGCCTCTCCAGGCCATTTCCAATATTTGAATTTTATAATGCTATGAAAATCTAACCAACAATCCCCTCAGGGATAAATTTCAAAATTGGACATGATGTGAAAAAAATTCAATTACTTTTTTTCATGTACTAGAAAAGCCTGAGCTGGGATTTTTAAAATGTGGCTTCTTGTCCCAGTCCTCCCCTAATTAATGAGTGACTTTGGAAATTCATATAACCTTTTTGGGCCTCAGTTTCATTACCTGTAAATGAGGGTTCACTTGATAATACCCAATGTCTCTTTGAATTACCGCCCACCCCATAAAGTCTTTAATTCTTTTTGTATCCATCTGTCCTCGCCCCTCCACACTCTCTTCTCATTTCCTAGTTCTCATTCTAATTAATGCCTTGATCCAACGTCTCCTCTGACTACCTATGTGACCTTAGGAAAGTTACTTAACCATTTTATGCTCTGAAAGAAAAGAGTAGTACTACTGCCTGCTTCACAGAGTTGTGGTGAGGTTCCAATGATTACTCCATGGTAAGTAAACTCTTGGCTCAGAGTGATGAGTAAGTAAATGTTAGCCAGTGGTCATCATTTTCCATAGACTGACTTTGTTTACTCATGAGTATAGTTGATGCACTTTATTCCTATATAAAAAGAGATAGAGTTGGAGTTATTCTTAGCAAAAGTAGTCTCTACTATTGAAAAAAATAAAGAAAATTATTGCATTATTGATCCCATTTCTCTTGCTTCATCTCATGCAGTTTATGTAAGAAGCTGTGTACAGTCATGCAAACTTGAGTATTTCTCTCTATCTATAACTCTTCTATCACCCTTATGCAAAAGCACAGAGTAAATCATAAGGCTCATATAGGTTCAGAGAACCTGGAAAAAATATCCAAGCTTGCATCTGTCTTTGGCTCTTATAGAACCACTGTATGGGTTGAAATGATCAACATTCAAATATAGCCAGAAAAATATATATATATATTTAAAGTGAAATACTAGAAAGACTGGATAATACAGTTTTAGAGAAGTAGATTGAAAAAAATGTTTATAGTTTAATTACAAACTATAAAATTCCAAGCTTATAAATGCCCAATTTATAGTTGTATGCGTTTTGACAAGTAGATGCACTTTTGTGCTCAGTGCTCTAATCAAGATGTAAAACAGCAACCCTAGTCAATGGCCTTCCTTGATCAGTGGCAACTATTCATTTGATTCCTCATAGATTAATTTTTCCTGTTCTTGAACTTCACATAAATGTACTCTGTCTGGTTCCTTTTACTCAGCATCTTGTATTTGAGATTAATGCCTGTCATTGCAAGTATCAGCTGCACCTTCCTTTTCAGTGCTAAAAAGTTAGTGTGCCATTATGTGCATATACTCTTAATTTGTTTATTCATTTTCCTGTGGATGGATGTTTGCACTACTTTCCTTTTTGCTATTAGGAATAAAATTGCAATTAATGTACAACTTGACTGTTAAAGTGAAGTGAGATTTTCCTGAACTAAAGTTTCCTGTTATGTGACTATATTTTTTAAAGTTAAAGATTTAAAAATGTATCTCATGGTCCGCTCAAGTCTTCCCTATTTCATGAGAATTCCACCTCCTTTCCCACATTACCAATCACTCTCTTTTCTTGAACTGCTTTTGCATGTGACCATGTGCAAACATAAATGTTTTGCACAGTGCCCTCAATCAGCTTGCCTGTTTTAATATTCCCATTTGTTTCTTGTGAATCAGGCTTATCTCCTTAATAGGTGACACAGTTTCTTATATTTCAATCACTTTCCAAAGGGCAAAGCATAATTTTGGACACTAGACATACTGAACAAGCGTGTATTTTGTGCTAATTGCTTTGGTTAGTTTTGGCCATTTGCTTTGGAGATAGTTAATTTTGTAGAAAGAGGAAACAAAGACCCAAAAGGATTAGATGAACTGTTCTAAATCAAAGCCCAGATTGCAATTCCCAGTCCAGTGCTTCTGGGCCCGATACCCAGAGTTGACTGTGCAACATGTTCACTCAGAATTTTTGTTGCGTATCATTTCTTTCCCAGTTCAGAGAACAGGCCTGCTGAAATCTGTTTTGTGTATGTATCCTAAGTATTCCCCTTTGCCTAACTGGAGTGTGTTATCTGAAAATATTTGTAAAATTACCATTCAGATGATGTTTTATACATGAGATATGTGAAGACCTGATCATGCTCATTGTCACAGACCAGATAAGGGCTTCTAGTCCTGAGATGTTGAGGGGCGTGTGTGTGTGTGTGTGTGTGTGTGTGTGTGTGTGTGTGTGTAATGAAACCTCCATAAAAATCCTAACCAAAGGGGTTCAGAGAGCTTTTGGGTTGGTGAACTAATGGAGGTGTTGGGAGGATGGGGCTCCTGGAGAGAGTATGGTGGCTCTATGCCTCTTCCCCCATGCCTTGCTCTATGCACCTCTTCTATCTAGCTCTTCCTCATTATTGCCCTTTTATAATAATCTACTAAGTAAACATTTTCCTGAGTTTTGTGAGCCATTCTAGAAAATTACCAAATCTGAGGGGATAGCTGTGAGGACCTCTGATTACAGCCAGTGGATCAGAAACATAAATGACAACCTGGAGTTGCAACTGGCATCTGAATTGGGGGCAGATTTGTGCTTAAGCTGTGGGTCTGCACTAACCCCAGGTACTTAGTGTCAGAATTGAATTGAATTGTTGGACACCCAGTTGGTGTCTGCTGGAAAATTGCTTAATATAGAAAAACTTGCACATTTACAGTATAGAAATATTCTGAGTATAAAGGGAAAAGGCAATGCTTGTTTTCTTACATAAAATGTGTTATTACATAATATTTGTTATGCTTATATCCTGGAGGTAACAGACAGTATAGCTCTCTGTTCTTCCTACTCACTTCCCTCTCTCACATGTCCTTCAGGTGTTCTTCATGGGCTCAAAGGTAAAGTCCATCCAGGTAAGAGGCTCCCTCCTTTCATAGGCTAGCTTCTGGATTTTCCATGACATTTGGACACTGATGGGGCCTCCCTCTGTCGTTTCTCAGAAAACTAAAACCTGCTGCAGTACTGCTTATTGTCCAATAAAGCATCTTTTAATTTAAAATTATTGAATCACCAATCACTCTCCTCTGTTCACTTAAAGCGTAGTCAATTTATTACCCTCCATAGAGAACATAAACCTGAACAAACTGGCAGTTTCAACTAATGTTCCCTGCTTGTATTTCCTGACCAATTTACAAACTGAAAAGGCAGAGACATCATGACTTGGCTGGGATGACCCAGGTTTCCTGTGATGATCAAGAACCCTCTACAGAGAAAGGATTTACCATCGTGGAATTAAGGGCAAAAAGATGGTTCAAAACAATGAATATCTTAGGATTTATTATACTAAGAAGTGATTTACATTGTCAAGAGATAAATAAAAAGTACATATCTAGCAACTAGGTTAACTCCTCTCTCTCTCTCTCCTCTCACTGTCCTATTATCTTTTCGGAGGTTAGGTGACTGACAACGCTGGGAAAGGTACCAGCATTTGTGTGAACTTAACCTCTGGCTCTGCCTCAACTTACTCAACTAGCAATGGCTGCATTACAAAGGCAGACAAGACATGAGGTGATGATAGCTACTGGAGGTTATTCAGCAAAGTCATGGCCATGCTTTCCCCAATGCATTCCTCAGGGTCATAGAATGACCCAAAAAGTATACACATCTGCTTCATTAGGCTTCTCTGAGAATGGGGCCATTCCTAGCAAATGTGACTCCAAAGCTCTGAGACTCATCAGCTGTATGAGTGCAGTGCAGAATAAATTGATTCATGACAGATTCTGGAAGACTCAGCAAAGAAAGAAAATTCAGTACTGGATTAGCACAGCATGGAAATACTAATTTTTCTTAATTGTTTTGTTTGGCCAATTATTAGTATACCCTTTCCTCATATATTTAAGCCTGACAACTATTTCTGAGTGTTATTGTAGGATCTAAAAAGCAAAATATATTGAATAAAAATGATAATTTTGACCATTGTCATCTCAAAATCATGGAAGCTTCCAATAATAGCACTTGTAATTTCTCAAAAATGAGGCTCACAGCTTCTGAACAATTTCAGTAAACTAGAAATGGTAATAAGATAGAAACTTTCTCCCCTCCCATGGACTACCATATATCTTAGGCTGTGTTGGTCCTGCAAAATAGGGAAACTTTGAGATTCAAGTGTGAACTGGTTATGTTGAACATACATGGCTTCATCATCCATCAAAGAGATTTAACAAAATATCCTGAAAACCAAATGGCTCAATGCAGCCATTCAATCCAGTTAAAAGTAATGTAAAACTTTGTATTCATCCAGCACACTAAATCCTCATTGTCATGACTTGACATGAAAAGCAATGCCCCACTTAGGATCCAGGAGATGACTTTCCTTTGTAATGCCAACCTGCCAGGTTTATTCAGTGTTTGACTATTATTCATTTACTTATCCAACAAACATTTTTGGATGTACATGATGCTAAGTGCCGAGACTGCAAAGATGAATAAGGTACTGTTCTAATCCTTAATGAATGGTTTTCCTGGCTATGATTTAAGGAGATAGATTTCATTCATTAATTGTTCATTCATTCATTTATTCACCTGTTTATTAAACCACTGCTTCTTAAGGGCTGACTCTGAGCTGGTTTCTGGTAGTTAACATGCTTTTACTTTGCTGAAAGGGGAATGCAGTCAACAGACAAGAGGTAAATTGTTTAGGACAAGTAAAAGCATTTGGGATAGGTTGGTACTGAGGGTAATCCATGAGAGAGGATGGGTAATGTAGCTATTTTCAGAAATAAAATCCAAGGAAAGAACAGAAATGTTTCAAGATGATGTTAGATAGTGATGCCTTAGGAGTATGATTTAACTTTGTACTTTGTTTTCTTAAGAAAACGTCAGTCAAATCTGTTGGTCCACCAGTGTTTTAGAAGTGCGTTTGTTTTTTGCAATGCTGAATCTGGCCTTAAAGTAGGTACAGAGAGACACTGAAAGCTCCCTCAATGGGTCCAGGAACCATCTATTACAGAGATACAAGGCAAAGCCAGAAAGCCAGTGGACAGCCTCTAAAACAATTCAGTGTTGAGGCTGCCAGGCTGATAGATTTTCTCTCTGTGTATCCTATTGGTTCTGTTTCTCTGGAGCATCCTGATTAATACAAGGGAAGTTACAAGCCACTAATCTGTGTAAAAATATCCTGCAAACAATAAAGCACTAACAATCAGGATTAATAAACTTATTGTGGTAATCATTTCACAATATATACATAAAAATCAAATCAGTATGTTGTACACCTTAAATTAATACAATTCTATATGTCAATTATATCTCAATAAAATTAGAAAAATAGGAACAAATCAAAGGGTTAAATGAGTTCCAGTAAAACTATTTAAAGGGGAAAAAACTCACTAAAAAGAGCAAAATTCAAAAGTTTTATTGTTTAAATGGGTAGGCTTCTAAAATTCCAAAATTTGGTAAATTCCAAAATATATAATACTTATTCCTTGACACCCCCCCCCCCAAAATGAGGCACTTATATGGATTTTGAATTGTATTTCCAGGATATGGAAGAGATTCCTAGGTTAGAATTCACCCAGCAGAGCAGTGAGTGTTGTAACGAGAGTCATCAATAGTCCTGATTGGTGGTTGGTGGTCCCTGCAGCAAGCCATCTGTCTGGCATTGTCTTTTTAAAAAATATTTTTTATTGATTTGAGAGAGAGGAAGGGAGGAAGGAAGAAAGGTGTAGAGATAGAAACATTGACAAGAGAGAAACATCATTGATCGGCTGCTTCCTGCATGCCCACTGCTGGGGATCCAGCTTGCAACCCAGGTGTGTGCCCTGACCAGGAATTGAACTATGACCTCCTGGTTCCTATGTGATGCTCAGCCACTGAGCCACACTGGCTGGACTGTCTGTCTGGCACTCTCTTGAACAAGGCTGCAGTTCTGCATCACACATGTTGCACCCCTCTGATCATCTTCTCATTTTTCACCTCATTTATACCTATATTTCTTGGACATTTTAATAAAAAGTCCATTCAGCAAATGTTTATTGCATGGCAGCTTGGTGCCAGAATCTGTGCTAAATGCTGGGGAAACATGGATGATCAAGAGAGACAGAGACCCTTAGAAATGATAGCCTAGTAGGGGAGAGGGAAAGGCAAAAATGATTGCTATTAAATAATAATAAATACAACTGATAGTGAACTTGTGTTTATTGAGCAACCACTGTATTCAGCATCTGCAAGAGGGATCTGTGGCCTATCTACTTATTTATGAGTTTGGTATACTGATTACAATCTCTAGATGAATTTAATTATGTGGGAGCAGACAGAAAATATGTCAATAAGATGCTGAACAGCAGTTAGGTAGACTACAAGTTTAACCCATGGCCATTCCATGTGGTTACAAAACTGCTTTAAGGAACTATGGCAAATCAAAGGTTTTTCCAATGATCAGTTTCTCCCTTCCATGTGGGATTATTTGCCAACATCTAAGTGTTTTCTTACAGTCTCAACTCTGAATTTCAATATGTGCTAGTAGGAAGTGACAGGACTCTAAGAACAGTTTCCTTCTGAGGAAAACTCTTCAGGGCTCAGAAGAACTTAAAGCTGACTAAGAAGATCTGTGCCATCTCTCAACAAAGGAAAGGGGAGACAATGGTTGAAAGCATGGCGTGCTGTGTTAATATACAGACTTATTTCTCTTACTCTAATCTGAGGGACTTGGACATTTCTGTGTCAGTTGTTCAACCCTGTAACTTCCACTAAGCATAGGGACGAGTGATGAGACATCCAGTCATGGTAACCAGATGAAGAGGCAATTGCCTTCCTCACTTGCCCTCTCATGAGAGGGGTCAGCTGCGCTCATCTGTTTAATGACCAAAGGTTGGAGAGAAGAAAGAGTGTTTGTACCAGAGCATCAGGTGGGAGGTGGACAATCTCTGTGGGTATTCATGTCAGTTATAGAGAGCCCTGTTTTAAAACTGTCACTTTGGAGGATCCTAGCCACTGCAGCTAAATGGTGACCTGGATAATGACACTATTTGTATGAAAAAAATAAAAGGAAGAGTGGTGCAGAAATATTCTCTAGGGTCCTGTTCAGAAAACTTTACCCCACAAGAAAAATCTATTGTCATTGAAGATACTCGGGCAAAATATTATGGTGAAACAAAAATTCAAAGGAGACGATAGTCTCTGATATTTGATGAAGCCTCTACTTATCTTAACTGGATGGGTTCTGAGGCCATTTCTTTCATAATTTTCTCTTCTGAAGCCCTTTTTAAATCAAGGAGAGTACTTGAAGATTCTGCCCTGCTACAACCTGAGCTTCTTGATGACAGCAACCTGCCAGTCTTGTTCATTGTTGCACCTCCTAGTCAGAACCTGGCACTCAGTGGACACTCAAGAAATACTTAAGTGAATGAATGAATGAATGAATGAATGAGCAAATGATAGCCTTTTGAGGTACTGATGCTGTCTTAACTACCATCCTAATAGCTAACATCATGAGGGCTTACTGCAATGCCAGCCAGTGTACTAAAACACTTTATAGACACCCTCTCTTTTAATGAAACTTTAAAAAATGTATTGTCTTACCCTTCCCAGTATTGCTCAGTGGTTAGAGTGTTGGCCTGAGTACCAAAGGGTCATGGGTTTGATTCCCAATCAAGGGTTGCGGGTTCAATCCCCGACCCCAGTTGGATGTGTGCAGGAGGCAACCAATCGATGTGTCTCTCTCACATTGATGTTTCTCTCTTTCTTTCTCTCTCCCTCTCCCCCTTTCACCCTCCCTTCCACTTTCTAAAAATCAATGGGAAAATGTTTTCGGGTGAATATTAACAAAACAAAAAATGTATTGTCTTCCAAGACCTGATGGCTAGCCAGCAGGAGAGTTCATTTGTTAGACAGGTGGCCGTGAGTCCAGTGCACAGGACAGAACGTCCCAGTTTTTCTATCTAGGTTGCAGCCCCTATTACTCACACCAGGATGATCTGCACATCCACACACTGTTCGTTCAGGGAGGTGGGTCGCCTCTTTTGGATCTTTATAACTTATGCATCTTAATATTTGTAGTGCTTCATAGCAGTTGACACAGAGAAACACTGCTTAATTAAACTTTCTTGAAAGAATGTCATAGAATGAATGCAGAGATCATTTAAATACTTCCTGTGCGGGACACACTGGTACAATTCTGGTAGCTGGTTAAAAAGGGCAGAAGAATGTGGGAGGGGAAAAAAGTAGGTAATAAGGTAACCGCTCTATTTATCTGGCCTAGGCTCTTTGTCCTTATCTGTAATTCACCTTTCAGTCCATCTTTCTTTCTATCATCTATCATCTGTCTTGTTCTCTTTCTTATACCTATCCATCTATCTATCTACCTGCTTATCTATTTGTCTGTCATAGCGTTTCTGAGCAATATGATTAAGAGCACTAGGAAATGGGCTACTTCCTTTGTCAAAGCCTGAAATGAAAAACCTACTTCTCCATCATTTGTTTTACAACACCTGAGCTTCTCCACTCAGTATCTAGGTGAGGGCTTAGCAATGGTTCATAACTAAAATGTGAAACTCTTCATTGGCTCTGTAGTCTTAGAAAGGGTGCCATAGTCTGGAACGATCTCCCTCACTTTCTCTCCATCGTGATTGTTTAAGTTGAAAAAGCTCTTCTTCCCTGCCACTTGGAGCCCCAAGTCTCCTGAACACCCAATCCTAGTGTGAGCTCTAATAAAAAAATCCCTAGCCTCCCTACCTACCACCCAGGGACAGAGACTGGCTCTCTGAATAAAGGTGGACTTCTGTGTGGTAACATGACATTGGGAGGGCTTTGGAGAACCAGAGGTCATCTTTGGGGAGAGACACAAGAAAGTGGGGGACCACCCATAACAACTTAGCGTGGTCTCAAATTTTCCAAGGTTCCTGGTGGTGGCATCTGGCTCAATTCTCTTTGGTGAGCACCTAACCAGGAGTACTAGGTCCCACAGGTGTCCAAGTTTCATTTAAAATGTTTTCAAACCTGGTCTGGCTTATGTGATCTCCATGAGGACCTCATGTGAAGTGAGAGAGAATGAAAACAACATTGCATTGCCACAACAACCAAACAAACCTCTGAAGCAACACAAAGGGAGGCACAAGAACATGCAACCCAGGCAAATGCTATGGGAAAACAGACAAGGGCCAATGGAATTTCTTTTAGTGAGGAGTTGCAATAATCAGTACTCCCATTAGCACCAATATGGCCGCGTTCCTTTGGTAGACTTTCAAAAATGTCCAATAGAACCTTAAGCACATATGCAGGTAAACTCAGGCAAGAGAACTATCTGAGTGACTTTAGACTTAGTCTAGACACATTGTAATTCCACAGGAGTGTAATTATCTACCCTCCTGTAAACTACCAAGTTAAAAAGAATAAAGGGCATTAAAAATTACAATAAAGCCCTGGTCCATTTGGTTCAGTGGATAGAGCGTCGGCCTGTGGACTGAAGGGTCCCGGGTTTGATTCTGGTCAAGGGCATGTACCTTGGTTGCGGGCACATCCCCAGCAGGGGGTGTGCAGGAGGCAGCTGATCGATGTTTCTCTCTCATCGATGTTTCTGACCCTCTGTCCCTCTCCCTTCCTCTCTGTAAAAAATCAATAAAATACACTAAAAAATTAAAATAAAAATACAGCCAATTTGGGGTGCATTAATTTCCTAGGGTTGCTGTAACTAAGTACCATGAACAAGGGGCTTGAATAGCAGACATGTATTGTATCACCATTCCAGTGGCAGGAAGTTCAAAATCAAGGTGTCAGCAGTATGAGTTCCTGTTGGCTGTGAGGGGGAGTCCATCCTACCTCTCACCCAGCAGGCAATCTTTGGCATCCCTGGCTTGTAGTAGTGTCACCCTGATCTCTGCCTTCATCCTCACATATTGTTTGTGTGTGTGTGTGTGTGTGTGTGTGTGTGTGTGCGCGCACAAATGTTTTAGAAATTGCTGTTTCATGATGAATTCTAACCTCCCAGACCCTGCTTCCCCATTTGAGCTTATTCTGATAGAACTTCTGCTCTGACTCCCAGACTCTTTTCATGTTTATAGAGCAGTGCAGGTACCAAAATTTATCACTAACAGAGTTTCATATGTACATGTGAAATAGTTTGTAACTTATAATTGGCATCACAATCACAAAGTAATCAAAGTGCAGGACTCATTCATGTTTTTTAAGGATTCTGGAAAACTTATAAACATTTTATCTATTTAAAATTAAATTTCTATTTATAAATGCTACATAATGTTGATTACAAAAACTGTTCTTGAAAGCTGATAGCTTAATGATTTTGGTTCTATGTTTATAAAGACAAATAGGAATCTTTTCACATTTTTAAATTACAAGTGACTTCAAGAGTCAAATGAGGGGCTCCAAGTATCCCTATAAACAGAGTGACATTTTCTTCCCATGGGTAATTAGACAAAAATAGACAGGCCATCCTATTTCTTTGAACTGGTATTGCAATAAAAGAGGACTATCGGGATTAAAGCTGCTTAAGCCTAAACTGTTAGTTTTTTTTCACATTTTTTTCTATTTTGCAATGTTAAAACTTAGACTTATTTGTATCAAATCTTGTAACAAATCTTGCTATGAAATGACACCCATAAGCATCTGATGGTGAGCCTTTCCATTGCCTCTGGTGTAACTGAACACCCCAAAACTGCCTGGGTGCTGGGTTCGGTGGATGATGTTAACAGCATATGTCACTATGTCAGGCCAGAGTGCTCAGATGAGCCGTTATACGGTGGCTCAAGGCTCTAAGAGTAAATATTCCAGCCAACAAGGTGGAACTGCACGGCCTCTTCTGATCTAGCCTTGGGAGACACACAATGTCACTTCTGCCACATTCTGTCGGGCACCGATGGGTGGCTGAGGCCAACCCAGGTTCACTGGGCAGAGAGGGGACAATTAGTTTCCCACCTCTCAATGGGAAGAGTGTCAAAGGATTTGCATCCATCCTTAAACCACATGCTTAGTTTTCTAAAACAACTCCCTTGTCTCACTCAGTAGATAGAACAGGTAAATACTGAGAGCCCTGAGCACTCCTCTGGGATGAAGCCATCACAGTGAATGCTTACTCTGCACCACCATTCTTACAGCACCTGAACGGAGTTTCCGAGAAGATGGTAGCTGGGAGGGGCAGGATTATGGGGGGATAATAAATTCATTAAATCATGTTTTCCCCCAAGGATATTTTTCCCTCTCCAAATTAATAAAACTTTTTCCTGAAGGTTCTCTTTCAATCTCCAAATATAATAAACATGAACATTTTTATGAGCAAGCCAATTTTTGCACAAAAGTTGCATGCTGCAAATAAAGCAAAATGAGTTTCTGTCTGAAGTGATTGCATAATAAATAATCAATATGCTTTAACTTTTTCTAAAAGTTTCATTTTCTTTTTCTAATACTTTTTCCACAATGTTCCAAATTTTTCTAGACACTTTTAGTTCCCTTTTTTCTTTGAAAAATAACTTCAAAACTTTCTACAATGAATTTCAATATGAATTTCTTTCCAAAGCAAAAACAGATGACAAAACACACACAATCCAAAATTTCTGTTCTTTTTCAGCTGAGAAACAGCAAAACTGATTATGACCCATAATTAACTGATTTTTGGAATGGTGACCAGTTCTTTAACAGCCTACTTTAAGGGAATAGTATTTTTTGAATTTACTTCTAGAATAAAAACTTTGACATTGTTTAAAAATTTTTAAGATTATTTTTAAACTAGAGGCCTGGTGAATGAAGCTCGTGCATGGGGGTGGGTGTTTCTTAGCCCAGCCTGCACCTTCTCCAATCTGGAACCCCTCGAGGGATGTCCGACTGCCCGTTTAGGCCAGATCCCAGTAGGATCGGGCCTAAACGGGCAGTCGGACATCCCTCTCACAATCCAGGACTACTGACTCCCAACTGCTTGCCTGCCTGGATTCCTGATTGCCCCTAACTGCTTCTGCCTGCCAGCCTGATCACCCCCTAACCACTCCCCTGCCAGCCTGATTGATGCCTAACTGCTCCCCTGCCAGCCTGTTTGCCCCTAACTGCCCTCCCTTGCAGGCCTGGTCACCCCTAAATGCCCTTCCCTGCAGGCCCGGTCGCCCCCAACTTCCCTCCTCTGCTGGCCTGGTCACCCCTAACTGCCCTCCCCTGCAGGCTTGATCGCCCCCAACTGCCCTCCCTTGCAGTCCTGGTCCCTCCCAACTGCCCTCTCCTGCTGGCTATCTTGTGGTGGCCATCTTGTGTCCACATGGGGGCAGTCATTTTTGACCACATGGGGGCAGCCATCTTGTGTGTTGGAGTGATGGTCAATTTGCATATTATTCTTTTATTAGATAGGATAGAGGCCTGGTGCATGGGTGGGGGCCAGCTGGTTTGTCCTGAAGGGTGTCCCAGATCAGGGTGGGGGTTCCCTTGGGGCATGGGGTGGCCTGAGCGAGGAGCCTGTGATGGTTTGAAGGCTGGCTATGCCCCTTTGGTGATCCAAGTGGAGGCCCTGGTATCTGGGATTAATTCATCTTCTATAATTAAAACTTATAGCCTTGCGTGGAGGCCTGGGCTGGCCAGGGTGTGTGGAAAGCTTGGCTTCCTCCATCTCCAGGGGAAATTCAAGCCTCCTGCTCTCTCCAGCTCTGTGGCTGCCGCCATTTTTGTTGGGATTTATTTATCTTCTATCATTGAATCTTTGTAGTCTGGAGTGGAGGCCTGGGTCGGCCAGGGCAGGCAGAAAGCTTGCCTTCCTCCATCTCTGGGGCAACTCAAGCCTCCTGCTCTCTCCAGCTCTGGGGCTGCCGTCATTTTTGTTGGGATTTATTTATCTTCTACTAGAGGCTCGGTGCACGAAATTCATGCACGGGGGTGAAAGAATGTCCCTCAGCCCAGCTTGCACACTCTCCAATCTGTGACCCCTCGAGGGATGTCCGACTGCCCATTTAGGCCCGATCCCACCGGACATCCCTCTGACAATCCAGGACTGCTGGCTCCCAGCTGCTCGCCTACCTGCCTTCCTGATTTCCCCTAACCGCTTCTGCCTGCCAGCATGATCACTCCCTAACCACTCCCATGCCAGCCTGATTGATGTCTAACTGCTCCCCTGCCAGCCTGTTTGCCCCAACTTCCCTCCTCTGCCAGCCTGGTCACCCCTAACTGCCCTCTCCTGCAGGGCTGATCACCTCCAACTGCCCTCCTCTGCCAGCCTGGTCACCCCTAACTGCTCTCCTCTGCAGGGTTGATTGCCTCCAAGTGCCCTCCCTTGCAGGCTTGGTCCCTCTCAACTGCCTTCCCTTGCAGGCCTGATCCCTCCCAACTGCTCTCCCCTGCTGGCCATCTTGTGGTGGCCATCTTGTGTCCACATGGGGGCAGGATCATTGACCACATGGGGGCATCCATATTGTGTGTTGGAGTGATGGTCAATCTGCATACTACTCTTTTATTAGATAGGATAGAGGCCTGGTGCACAGGTGGGGACCAGCTGGTTTGCCCTGAAGGGTGTCCTGGATCAGGGTGGGGTTTCCTTGGGGCATGGAGAGACCTGGGCGAGGGGCCTGTGGTGGTTTGCAGGACAGCCACACCCCTGGTGACCCAATCAGAGGCCCTGGTATCTGAAATTTATTTACCTTCTACAATTGAAATTTTGTAGCCTGGAGTGGAGCCAAGCCACCTGCTCGATCCGTGGCTGTCGCCATTTCTGTTTGGATTTGTTTACCTTCTATGATTGAAACTTTGTATTCTTGAGTGGAGGCCTGGGCCCGCCAGAGTTGTGGAAAGCTTGGCTTCCTCTGTTGCCGGGGAAACCCAAGCCTCCCTTTTGGTAGCCATCTTGGTTGAGGTTAATTTGCATACTCTCCCTGATTGGCTGGTGGGCATGACTTGGCTGGTGGGCGTGGCTTATGTAGCAGAGTGATGGTTAATTTGCATATTACTCTTTTATTAGACAGGATAATTGAAACTTTGTAGCACTGAGTGGAGGCCTGGGCCAGCAAGGGCAGGCAGAAAGCTTGGCTTCCTCTATTGCCGGGGAAACCCAAGCCTCCCTCCTGCTCTCCGTGGCCACAGCCATCTTGGTTGGGTTTATTTGCATATTCGCTCCTGATTGGCTGGTGGGCGTGGCTGGTGGGTATAGCAGAGGTACGGTCAATTTGCATATTACTCTTTTATTAGATAGGCTCTAGGTTTGCTTTCCAAGAAGATTTGAAAACTTTAAAAATAAATTTTATAAACTTAGTTTGGATTCTTATCAATTACTGTTAAATTATATTAACTATCATTTCATAAGACAAGAGAAAAATTTGGGCGCAAAAATAACAAAAACAAAAATTGGACTATTTTGACTTGTAATTTAGGTATTGCTTTTTTTTGGTTAGTGCTGGTAGGTTGTGGTTGGAGCTAGCATACATGTAATTGTTCTATTTTTTTTTCTTAAATTAGAAAAAAAATCAACTTAAAAAAATCTCTAATAATATATAGTTAAGATACAGAAGGGATGAAAAAGTACAATAAGGAAGTAGGAATCACTTTTTATGTATGTTCAGTGATTGTGAGAGAGCTCTCTCTCTAAGCTTAATTCTGAAGGAAGTTAAATGCTATGAAAGAAGTAACCACAGAGTCAGAATTCCTCTTCTGAGTGAATGTACTGCTTCATCAGGTCTCCTTTCAGTGTGCCCACTGGCTGTCTGATGGGCAAATCCCACCCACCCACCCACCCTTTGGGGTTAGAAATTTTCCCTGTTTTACTCCATGACTCCAAGATGATGTCTCTTGGCATATAGGTACACATACAAACCTGATCTCTGAAATGTAAATGGAATTTTAAAAACTTTTTATTTCATAAAAATAAATAAAATAGAAATCAATTTAATATATTTTTGGAAACAATTTCATTATTATTGCTATAATAACAATAATAACAAAACTAGCATTTATTGAGTGCTCATACAGGTAGATACCTTGGTTGTTGAAAGTTAGCATCCCACCACTTTGCTTTTATAAAAGACCCATGTAGTCCCTGTTTTTGCTAATGAAAGAAATCCAAAGAGAATATACACTTTTATTTTATTTTATTATTTTATTTTATTATTTTACTTTATTTTAAAAAGGCAAAGAGCAAACATAGCAGTTAGCATTTGTTCTGCAGGCAGCACACAAAACAGGCACTGGGAGTGGCCTTGCCAAGCTCCTTCCCTCGTAACCACACTCAGCATCTCAGCTTCTAGTCTCAGAGCTTTGAGAGATGTCTGCAAGCATCTGTGCTTTATCTAGACATGTTTTGTGCATCCTTTAGGAAGACGTGTCCTCCGGTATCAGAAGTTTAAGAGAGCTCTAAGTACATTTGGTAAGATTTGGTAGGTTATTTTAGGGGTCTGAGAAAATTCAATGTTTTTTCCATATAAATTAATGGTAATTATTTCTTTGCTTTACCATTTTGATTTACAAAAGGTTTCAGAGGAAGGCTCTACTTTAGGATAGAGGGGAAACCTATATATGCTGTGATTTCATTTGCAGAAAATTTAGAATATTCAGGGTGGGGCAAAAGGAGGTTTACAATTGTTCATATAAAAATAACACAATAATTAATAAAAATTGGCCAATATTCCTGATGAACATAGATGCTAGAATCCTCAAAAAAAAAATGAGCAAACCAGATTCAGTAATATAGTAAGATGATCATACACTATGATCAAGTGGGATCTATTCTGGGGATGCAAGGTTGGTACAATATCTGCAAATCAATTAATGTGATACACCAGGCAAACAAAATGAAGGATAAAAATCACATAATCATATCAATAGATGCATAAAAAGCATTTGATAAAATCCAGCAGCTATTTATGACAAAAAAAATCAGCAAAGTAGGAATACAGGGAACATACCTCAAAATAATAAAGGCCATATATGACAAACCCACAGCCAACATTATACTCAATGGGCAAAAACTACAAGTGTTTCCCTTAAGATGGGGTAGAAGACAAGGATATCTGCTTTCACCATTCTTATTCAACATAGTACTGGAAGTTCTAGCCACAGCAATCAGATAAGAAGAAAAATTAAAAGGCATCAAAATTGGAAAGGAAGAAGTAAAACTGCCATTATTTGCAGTTGACATGATACTGTATATAGAATAGAGAACCCTAAAGATTCCACCAAAAAAATACTAGAACTGGTAAAGGAGCAGTATACAAAATAAATACCCAGAAATCAGTTACATTTCTATTCACTGATAATGAACTATCAGAAATGTAAACTAAGAAAACAATCCCATTTATAATTACATAAAAAAACACACAACAACCTAGGAATAAATTTAATCAACGATGTAAAAAATTTATCTTGGAAATTTATCACATAAGAAATTGAAGAAGAGCCCTAACCGGTTTAGCTCAGTGGATAGAGTATCAGCCTGCGGACTGAAGGGTCCCAGGTTCAATTCCGGTCAAGGGCATGTACTTTGCGTGCATATCCCCAGTAGGAGGTGTGCAGGAGGCAGCTGATCGATGTTTCTCTTTCATCGATGTTTCTAACTATCCCTCTCCCTTCCTCTCTGTAAAAATCAATAAAATATATTTTAAAAAATAAATTGAAGAAGATATAAATAAAGTGGAAGCATACACTATATTCATAGATAAGAAGAATTAATATAATTAAAATGACCACACTATACAAAGCCACATATAGATTCGATGCAATTCCTATTAAGACACCAATAGCGTATTTCAGAGAACTAGAACAAATATTCCAAAATTTATGTGGAACCACAAAAGACCCCAAATAGCCACAGTAATCTTGAGAAAGAAGAACAAAGTTAGAGGAATCACACTTCCTGATATCAAAAAGGCCATAGTTATTAGAACAGCATGGTACTGGCATAAAAACAGATATATAGATTAATGGAACAGAATAGAGAGTCCAGAAATAAACTCATACCTTTATGGTTATTTAATATCTAAAAAGGAGGCAAGAACATACAATGGGGTAAAGATAGTCTATTCACTAGATAGTAATGAGAAAATTGGACAGATACATGCAGAAAATTAAACTAGACCACCAACTTACAACATAAACAAAAATAAACTGAAAGTGGATCAAGAACATAAGGAACCATAGGCAGTGAAAACTCTGACATTTCCCATAGCAACATTATTTTTTTCTGATTATCTCCTCGAGCAAAGGAAATAAAAGAAAAATAAACAAATGGGACTACATCAAACTAAAAAGTTTTTGCACAGCAATGGAATACATCAACAAAATTAAAAGACAATCCACTGAATGGGAGAACATCTTTGACAATGATTCATGGAATAAGGAGTTAATATCCAAAATTTATAAAGAACTCCACTCCTAGGAATATATCCTAAGAAACTGGGAACACCAATAAGAAAGGATATATGCACCCCTATGTTCATAGCAGCACAATTCACCATAGCTAAGATCTGGAAACAGCCTAGGTGCCCATCAGCAGATGACTGGATCAGAAAACTGTGGTATATCTACACAATGGAATACTATGCTGCCATAAAAAAGAAGGAATTCTTACCATTTGCAGCAACCTGGATGGAATTGTAGAACATTATGTTGAGTGAAATAAGCCAGTCAATGAAAGAAAAATACCACATGATCTCACTCATTTATGGATAACAAAGAACATTTAAACTTGAACAAAAAGATAGATACAGAGGCAGTAAAGCATCAAACAGTCTGTCAAATTACAGCAGGAAGGTTAGGGAGAGGTGGGGAAGATAAGAGATCAATCAAAGGACTTGTATGCATGCATATAAACATCACCAATCGACGCAAAACTCTGGTGGGTGAGGGCATATATGGGAGTGGGGTGGGGGGGGGCAATGGTAATATATGTACACACATAATCCTACATAATAAAAGGGAAGTATGCAAATTAACCATCACTCCGCTACGCCCACGATTGGGCCAGCAGGAGGCGTGGGGGCGGGACTTGGGGTGCCAATCGCCCTGGCAGGAGAAGCTGGGAGTGGAGACTCGCGAGTGATCCCTGGCAAGCTGAGCTGGCTTGGGCTGGGGGAATCTCAGGCCGCCAGGCCTCGCCCCCAAGCGCGATGGCTCTCAAGCCACACTGGCTTGGGCTGGGGTCTCAGGCCACCAGGCCACGCCCCCTATCCCCGTGAGTGATCCCTGGCAAGCCGCACAGGCTTGGGCTGGGGTCTCAGGCAGCCAGGCCTTGCCCCCAAGCCGAGCTGCTTGGGCTGGGGTCTCAGACCACCAGGCCCTGGCACCCAAGCTGCATGATCCCTGGCTGAGGCGGCTGCCTGGGCTGGGGTCTCATTCCTGCAGGGCCGGGCACCCAACTGCATGATCACCCAGCCAGCAGCAACGGCAGGGTGGTGCACCCCCACCAAGCTATCTTCAGGCCAGTGAAGGCAGCCTGGGCTGGAGACACACACCCCCACCGGGCTATCCACAGCCAGGCTGAGATGGAAGCCTGAGCAGGGGTCTCAGCTTGGCTGGACTGAGGCAGCAGCCTGGGCTGGGGTCTCAGCCTGTCCAGGGCCCCATCCCCTGCCAGCGGTGGCAGCCTGGGGTCCCAACCATTGAGTCACACCAGCCAGGCAGATATGGAGGAATCTTAAATGTTTGGTTTTTTTTATAATATATATTTTATTGATTTTTTACAGAGAGGAAGGGAAAGGGATAGAGAGCTAGAAACATCTATGAGAGAGAAACATTAATTAGCTGCCTCCTGCACACTCCCCACTGGGTATGTGCCCCCAACCAAGGTACATGCCCTTGACCAGAATCGAACCTGGGACCCTTGATTCTGAAGGCCAATGCTTCATCCTTAGGACTGTCCAATATGCTAAAGAAAAAAACCCTATATAATAAAGAGGGAATATGCATTTGGGGGTCACCGGGGTATCAGGGGCTGGCAGGGAAGTGGTTAGGGGGTGATCAGGCTGTCAGGCATAGCGGTTAGGGGCAATCAGGAAGGCAGGCGGGTGAGTAGTTGGGAGCCAGGAGTCCTAGATTGTGACTGGGATGTCCATAGGATCGGGCCTAAACAGGCAGTCAGACATCCCCCAAGAGGTCCCAGATTGGAGAGGGTGCTGGTTGGGCTGAGACACACACACACACACATACGCGCACACACACACACACACACACACACACACACACACACACACACACCCGTGCACAAATTTCGTGCACCGGGCCTCTAGTACCTTAATTAAAAAAATTGGAAAAAAAAAAGAACTTCTATAACTCAATACCAAAAAAAAAAAAAAAAAAAAAAAAAAAAAAAAAAAAAAAACCCAAAAAACAACAATTCAATTAAAAAATGGAGAAAGGACCTGAATAGACACTTCTCCAAAGAGGATATCCAAATGGCCAATAGACGTATGAAAAGATGCTTAATGTTCCTATTTATCAGAGAAATGCAAAATCTACAATGAGATATGAGCTCACACCTTTCAGAATGGCTATCATAAAAAAAATCAACAAACAACAAGTGCTGGCGAGGATGTGGAGAAAAGGGAATCCTCGTTCACTATAATGCAGATTGGTGCAACTACTGTGGAAAGCAATATGGAACTATCTCAAAAATTAAAAATGGAACTACCTTATGACTCAGCAGTTTCACTTCTGGGAATATATCTAAAAAAAAACCCCAAAACACTAATTTAAATAATTATATGCATACCTTTGTTAATTGCAGTGTTATTTATAGCTAGAGGCCCAGTGCACGAAATTCATACACTGTGGGGGCCCAGTGCACGAAATTCAGCCCAGCCTGCACCCTCTTAAAGTCCATGAGCCCCACGATCGATCGCCCCAAAGAGGTAGGCCCCGCCCACCCACAGCAGCACCGCAGCTATATAGCCTGGGCCTCCCTCTTTGGGGTGATCGTGGAGCCCCTGATTGATTGCCCCACTGTCAGTGGCCTGGGCCTCCCTCTGCAGGGCAATCATGGGGCGATGGCTGGCCCCCGGCCAATTGCATTGCACCTGCATTGGCTGGCCTGGTGAGAGTGGGTGTCATAGCGTGGTAGTCTGGATGGTTGTTCGGCTATTCAACTGTACAGTTGATTTGCATATTATGCTTTTATTATTATAAACTAGAGGCCCGGTGCACGAATTTGTGCACCAGTGGGGTCCCTTGGCCTGGCCTGCGGGATCAGGCTGAAACCAGCTCTCTGACATCCCCCAAGGGGTCCCAGATTGTGAGAGGGCATAGGCCAGGCTGAGGGTCTCCACCGGTGCACAATTGGGGCCGGGGAGGGACGCTGGAGGTTGGCCAGCCAAGGAGGAACAGTGAGAGGGATCCAGGGCATGTCTGGCCTGTCTTGCTCAGTCCTGGTCGGCTGGACCCCAGCAACAAGCTAACCTACTGATCAGAGTGACTACCCCCCCTGGTGGTCAGTGCACGTCATAGCAGCTGGTCAACCGGTGGATGGTCTGCCCCCTGGTGGTCAGTGCACATCATAGAGAGCAGTTGAGTAGCCTTAGCATATCATTAGCATATTACTCTTTGATTGGCTGAACGGCTGACCGTACGACTGGACACCTAGCATATTAGGTTTTTATTATATAGGATAGCTCAAACTTAGAAGCAGCCCATGTGCCCATCCAGAGATGAGTGGATTTAAAAAATCTATGGTAAATTTACACAATGGAATAATAGCCATATAAAAGAAAGAAATGTTACCTTTTGCAACAGCATGGATGTACCTGGAGAGTATTGTACTAAGTGAAATAAGCTAGTCAGAGAAAGACAAGTACCATGAGATTTCACTTATAGGTGGAGTCTAAGGAACAAAATAAACTAACAAACAAAATGGAAATAGAATTGTAGATACAGAGAACAGACTGACAGCTGTCAGAGAAGAGGGGTTTGAGGGGCTGGGTGAAGGGCTTAAGGAAAAAAAACCTCTCATAGCCAGACAATATTATGGTGATTACCAAAGGGAAAGGGAGGTGCAGAAAGGTAGGAGAGGGTAAAGGGGGGATAAATGGTCATGAAAGGAAACTTGACTTAGGGTGGTGAACACACAATACATTATACAGATGATGTATTATAGAATTGTACACCTGAATCCTATATAATTTTATTAACCAACTAGAGGCCTGGTGCACAAAATTCGTACTTGGAGGGGGGATTCCCTCAACTCAGCCTGCACCCTTTCCAATTGGGGACCCCTTGCAGGATGTCCGACTGCCATTTTAGGCTTAATCCCAGGGATCGGGCCTAAACCGGCAGTCAGACATCCCTCTCACAATCCGGGACCACTGGCTCCTAACTGCTCACCTGACTGCCTGCCTGATTGCCCCTAACTGCTTCTGCCTGCCAACCTGATCACCCCTAACTGCCCTCTCCTGCAGGCCTGATGTCGCCCCCAACTGCCCTCCTCTGCTGGCCATTTGATTTTATTGGTCCGTTCCTATGGCAGCATCAAAAGCTTCACCTCCTAGGCAGCCATTGGCTCCCCACAGCACCCACCTTTGGCTCTGATTGGCCAGTTCCTATGCCAGTCAGCGTCAAAAGCTCCGCCTCCTAGGTAGCCATTGGCTCCCCATAGCACCCACCTTTGTTTCTGATTGGTTGGTTCCTATGCCAGTCAGCATCTCCAGGCCTATCTTTGGGCCTGATCAAAGAGGTGGGGCTTAACAGCAGCCCCCTCCGAGGCCGGGAGATAAAGAAAAGCCTGGCTGCTGGCGAAGATCAGAAAGAAAGAGAGAGAGAAAGAGAGAGGTAAGTACACTGATCAATAGCTTCCACTGAGGCTGCAGATCAGACCCTGACACACTTTCTGGGTCTCAGCCACCTGGGCAGTCAATGCTGGGTTGACAGGCTGCAGCTCGGCAACCCAGCCCAGCGGACACCCAGCTCCCTGCAATCCGTGGCAAGGGGTCAGCTCAGGGAGCCTATGTATGCAAATTACCCGCCATCTTGGTTGGGTTTATTTGCATACTCACTCTGATTGGATGGGGGCGTGGCCTGGGCATAGCGAAGGTGCAGTCAATTTGCATATTACTGTTTTATTAGGTAGGATGCCACCCCAACAAATTCAATAAACAAATTAAAAAATAATTATAGAAAAAAATAATAATACAAGAATAAACTGATTCATGTAATCACAACTGTAATCCTACTTTTGTCCCACCCTATATATCTGTAAAAAAAAAAAAAAAAAAAAGACCTCTAAAAGCATGCATAGCTCTATCACCTAGCATACCAACTATTAACTTGTTGGTAGGTATCATTTTTGCTTGTTTCCAATAATAAATAAAATAATGAAATCACTTTACAAAGTTTTATAACCTGCTCTGTTCACTTCGCACAATGTGAATTATTTCCTTTGTATATAAAAATCCTTCCTTAACAGTATTTTCAGTAGCAACATCACAGGCTGATTTATTTAACCAATGCCTAGTCACCAGGCATTTAGGTGGTTCTTAGTTTTTGCTATGACCTACACAGCCACAATAAACATTCCTAGAGCTATATATATATTTTTATATAACAATGATTTCATCATTAAACTTCCCCAGTTATACTAAGTTTGAAAAGTCAGAGAAGACGTTAAAAAATCACTTTTTGAGGGACGTTTTTACATAAAAAGAACCAAATCCCTTAAAAACAGATTAGAGGATTTTAGACATTACCCATAGAGTTAGGAGAGTTTGTTGGTTTGTTTTATTGGCACTAAGACTGCTGCAGCCCCCTCTCCCTCCCCCCCCACCCTGCCAGAAAAACACAGTGAATCCTGAAACCAATCTATTCCAACTACTCAGAAGGTCAGCCTTGGCAGGAAAAATACATTCTTGGAGGAAAGTCCATTTGAGAAATGCAATGATCTGGGAGAGACAATGCAGAAGTTAATTCTCTCATCTTTCTTTGGCAAAAAAATCAAATTCTCACTGCTGCCATCACTTAAATCACACCTGATATTTCTTCTCTATCAGATCCATGTGAACATCTGTCAGGATATTCCTTTATACACCCTGAAGGATGTTAAGTCATATTTGAATATATTCCCATGTGTTTCAGATTTATACTGAAAATTCTATAATTATGTAGAAAATTCTTAAGTCTTTCTGAACCAAATAAAACACATTTATCTGATTATTATAATGGCAAAATATTGTTTCATTTGCAGAAATGTTCATGAATACAGCCAAACAAGTGTGGATTATTTTTTCCATTGATGTTATCTTTCTAACAAAACCAAAAAATGTTCAGGAGAGCAGAAGGCAGATTTGGCAAATAGACATTAATTCTTCCATCAAAAACTGAATACATTCTAGGGATTCTCTAAGATATATGAGTTTTCAGAAACTGGCACCCACCATACCTCATTCTCTGGATCACAGTCTGATTTCCATTTCTGTTGATACAATAGTGGTGGTTTCATATTATGGTTGGCCATATTCACAGTTGGCAAAACCCTACAATCTGTAAGTGCCTCCAAAAGCTCGTTAACTGGAAAACCTATAAACCCAAACTCTACTAACCTCTAAATCATGAACACCCCACCCCCAGTAATTTTACTGTCAGTAAAATACAGAGACACTTGTACAATGGACCCATATTAATTTCAAAATTATTTAAAATGGCAGTGTTTCCTTATTTCTGGCTTCTCCGTTTCTTTTTAAGATCAATAAAAAATACTGAATAATATGACAGTTCTTTTTTAAAAAAATACAGAAATAGTGTTTTTAGAGAGGTTGCAATAGCAACTTTACTGAAAATTCTTTAAAAATATGAAGATGGTGTTCTCTCTGATTTAAAAAACTGTTCTTAATTGAAAGATATACTATTTGAATCCTTTGAATATGTATTATCATATCTACTTAAAAGGAAAATGTATTTCTAAATAAAGTAATCACCTATAGTTTAAATATCTCAGTATATGTCTCTCTACCAATAGCTACACCAAAATTAATAGTAGTATAATTCAACTTAGTTGTATAAAATGTTTCTAAAAATCAGTTTTTTCAGTTTGGAGATGTCTCCATTCCCTCCAAGGTAGAGCACCCTTTCTTTCACTGTCTTCTTGACCCCAACACACAGACACACACCCACATCCAACCATTGTTAAAAGGAAAACATGGGAAATGCTGGATATTCATTTTAACTGCTGACATTGAAGAACTAGAACATGGGTACTCTGTGTTATTTCCTTTCCCTAGACCAGATAAAACACTAAAATCTTAACTATTACTAACTTAATGAGTATTTTGAACCTCTTATATTAGTTGGCTTATTCCTGTGTTTTACAAAAAGTATCTTAGTGGTGCATTTATTTCCTGCACATAATGTCTTTGGCTCAACTGGGGCCCTGCTGCTTTGGCTTTAAGCTGTGAGCTGTCCAGGTGAGCCCCACATATGTCTCAACCTCCTAGTGTCAGCAACTACCTGAGTCATGTTCTTCTTGTGGTAAAGACAGAGAGGTTCAAGAAGGCAAGGGTGGTTGGAGCCTGGACTTATTTATATCGACTAAAATTCAATAAAGTCTTATGGTCCAAACCAAGTCAAGGTGCAGGGAAATATTCCTCATACACCATGGGCTCAAAGCAAGTTGCATAGCCAAATGAACATTAGTATGGCAGAGTGATATTGTGAAGGCAGGGGAGGAAATGAATATTTGCTGAACAATAAATAGCCCAATTTATCTCTGCCCCACCGATGCACTTTGCTTCATACTGGAAATACAATGGTAAACAAAACTAGTTGTGCCATCACATGATTTACATTTTAGAGGGCGAAGCAGATAGTAAATAAATAAATAAAGTTAGGTGGTAGTCACTCTAATGGAAATTGGTGGTGGCGGGGGTTTCTCATTGAATAGGTGGTCAGGAAAGTTTTCTTAGGATGAGATATCAATGAATTGAGAGGACTTGCCACCTGTTAAAAGAGTTTTCCAGCCAGAGTGAACAGTCTGGAAAGAGGCCTTCAGAAAGGAACTTGCTTGACATCTTTAAGAAAGAGCAAGGCAGTTGAGTATGTCTAGAGTATAATGAGCATATATAGAGTCCTAAATGACATGATCTTATTCAGGGTGAGATGGGAAACCAATGGTGGCTTGAGATCAGGTGAATTCTGAGTGGAGAGAGGGACAAAATGTGAGGATCTATATGAATATTTCCAGCTTAATGTAGTTAGCTCTTTGGAGAGAAGGAGGTACTTAGCTAATACAAATTGTTTTTAAATTCACTCATTAATCTCTAAGATCCAAGGTAAACATGGTTCTGCTGAAATATAGTCCTCAGTTTAATTTCCATTTTCACAATACAATAAGATTCATTCTGTTTATAGATTTTTAAAAACTCACAAATTGATAAATGGATCCAAATGCTAAACTGGCTTCATTTTTAGGAATCTCATGAAATATCTAACAATCAAATGATCTTGGAGGATACCTTATGCAAATGACTTCACAGAACTCATCTCCCATTGTCTGATCTTCCTAAACAGCTGTATAATCTGCTTGATACCCTTCCTAGGTGAATGAGCAGGGGTGGAGTAAGATTTAGTATAAAAATGTGCTTCAAGCCCTTGATGGTTTGGCTCAGTGGATAGAGTGTCAGCCTGTGGACCAAAGGGTCCCGGGTTCAATTCCCATCAAGGGCACATACCTGGGTTGCAGGCTCCTCCCTGGCCCATGCCTGGTCAGGGCTCATACAGGAGGCAACCAATCAATGTGTTTCTCGTACATCGATGTTTCTCTCTGTCTTTCCCTCTCTCTTCTACTCTCTCTAAAAATCAATGGAAAAATATCCTTGGGCAAGGATTAACCAAGAAAAAAAATGAGCTTCAAAACACCCTACATTTTTTTAAATGTGCGGTAGGGACAGTTCATAATAGTTGTGCCCACAATTCTGATGCCAAGCCTGCCATCCCAAGTCCCTGCTTTATTTCTTTGCCATTTAAAAGGAAGTTTAATCATCTTTGACCAAATTTGTCTTCCATAGCCAGGGGATTTCATAGATAGGAAACAATAAATCCCTAGCAACACAGACTCATAACAGATGGTAGTAAACAGGTTTGAAAATATTTCAAAACCTGCCCTAATTTCCATTCCCCAAATGTCTCTCCCTCTCAGCATTTTTTATAATAGCAGTTTCCTTCATTGTCTTCCAATGGTCCCATTTTGTCTATAATTTATGCTTCCTTATGTTCTAAAACTGTATCCAAATTACCCACAAAACACGGGCAACTCCAAAAAAGAAAACTTGCAGCATTTTGAAAGTTTCCATTCATCTTATTGGTTGGAATATTCCATTGAAGAAAAAAAAAATAGGGACATTCTTTTTTAATGCAAATTTCTCAGTAGAAGAGAAAAATGCTTGCATCAGGTTTATGCTAAGAAAAGTAAAAGCTCACCTCATTCAAAGAAAGAGGATTTTGTTTGTGTCTGGCACACAAAACAAATGCATAGCTTATCTTTGAGAAGAGGCATTATATAGCAATATAATATCACACACACACACACACACACACACACACACACACACACACACACTTTACTATTGTTCACCAAACCCCTTTGCCTTTACCTTCTTCTTTGAGCCTAACAACACCCTTATAATGACAGATGAGCCCATGTTTTTGTTCCCATTTTACAGAACAGGAAACTGAGGGTTGGGGGGGGGGGGAACAGAGGTATTAACCGGCTTGTCTGAGATTACACATCTAGATCTGACAGTCAGAACACAAACCCCCATGCCTAACAAGCTTTCTCTTTCTCATTTTTAACATTTGTTTTCTCTTGGATTGCAAATTAATATATATTTGCAATAAAAATGCTTTGGCAATATGGAAACACACATGGAAGAAATTAAAAGCTTTACATAGTTCCAGCACCCAGAGGAAAGCGTTAACATTTTGCCTGTTTAAGCACATATCTACTATTTCTTATTACAAGCCTGGGATCATTCTTGGCATACTGGTTTGCAATCTTTTCTGCTTAATGGCAATTTAGTAATCCATCAAAATAACTGAGCCATAATTAATTTACCCAACCCTTTTAGTGGATTGTCTCTCTTTTTTTTTTTTTTTTTTTCCTGTGAGAAACATCCTTGACACAAATTAGTGCAGGAATGCCTAGGGAGTGTAGAGTCCTCATTTTTTTTCCATAAGACAAAATTTTAGAAGCGATTTTGCTAGATTTAAGGGTATCAACCATTCCAAAACTTTAAAAGCCCATACTGGGTGACCCATCACTAAATGTATTGCTATACATGCTGCAATCACTAGGGTCTCACATCCACTTCCTGGACTCTGGACCTACCCAAATGCTCTCTCTCCTGGAGTTGGCACCCCTTTCAATAACATTTTCCACTTTTAAATGGGACACATAATGAGATGATAAAGGTGGGGCTCTCTGAGGATAACACTGCTCACAGTATCGGCCAAGGCTAAAATAAATCAGATGCTCTGGTCACTGGAATGGCTCAGGTTGGAGGTGACTGATGATGTGTTCTGAGAGTCCCATGGAAACCCATTATCGTGTACACATCATGGAGGCCAAGTCTCTTCCTCACCCCTTCCATCATGTAAGGACTCAGCGAGAAGATCATCTTTGAACTAGGAAGAGAATTTCCACCAGACACCAAATCTGTGGGGCACCAGCCTCCAGAACTGTAAGAAATAAGTTTCTGTTGTTTAAAGCCACTCCGTCTATAGTATTTTGTTATAGATCCCCAAATGGACTAGGAAAACTGTCCCTGTACACAACTCATTGGAGCTGTGTTTTCCATTCTATTAATTTGTTTAGCCATAGTGGCCATTAAAAATGAGAAATGTCAGAGCAACCTCTTTTTCAAATTTCTCCTCCCTGTTGCACCATTTATTTACTCATTCAATTATTTTTTCACTTACTTATCTCTTCATATATCCAACAACTATTAAGTATTTACTATGCAGCACAGTTTTAGGCTTTAGGAACCCAGTGGTGAATGGGACCCTTCTGGAGCTTACATTCTGGTGAGGAAGACACAATCAACAGATTAGAAAATAAAATGCAATATACTAAATGTCACAGTATGAAAATTCCAATGGAGAAAAATGAAGCAGGGTAAAGAGAGAGAGTGTCTTGTGTTTGGGGGTGGAAATGGCAAGTTATGTAGGTGGTCAGGGAAGACCCTCTGATGAGGTGAAAACTGCATTGACATCTAATGGGAGTGAGGAAGAAAACTACATAGTACTTTAAGGGAAAAGGTCCTCATCCACCCTGAACACATATTGACAGTGGCCCTTTACAGCTTGAAGTAGAGTCCCTGACCAAAATTTCACTTGGTCCTCACAAATTCACTGATCAGAAAGATAGGTAAAAGAAAAAAAAAGTCATATATGGGGACAAAAATATTCTTTCTTGCCCTGGCCAGTGTGGTTCGGTTGTTTGGAGAATCCTTTTGTGCACCAAAAGGTTGCAGGTTCTATTCCCAATCAGGCACATACCTAGGTTGTGGGTTTGATCCTTGATTGGGACATGTATGGGAGGCAATCAATTGGCATTTCTCTCTCACATTGATGTTCCTCTTTCTCTCTCTTCCTCTCTCTCTAAAAAAGTTATACACACACACACACACACTCACACACACACACACACACACACACACACACACACACACATATTAGTATATCTTTTTGGGTGAGGATTTTTAAAAAAATTCTTCCTCAGTAGTTTTTTAAAAGTGACTCAAACACATTAAGTCTTCCCCATGCCGGACCATTCCAAAGGGATTTGCATTAAATCAGTGTTGGCTACCCCATCTCCCCTCATACACACATGTCCAAATCCAACCAATTACGCAGATTCATTAATGCATTTGAACATCTCTGAAAGTCCAACCTGAAGAGTGGAGAAAGAAAAGCACCAAGAACTAGTATGTATTTTCACTTCCCAAAAAGCAGTATATACCTTGAAGGTAGGAATAAGGCAGAAGTAAGTGTGACCAACATTTATTGATTTACTAATTTATTCATGAGCTACAGTTTGTGCCTGAGACCATAGTAGGTACCAGGGCCACATGGAGAAAGAGGACACAATCCCTGAATTTTCATAAATAATAAACTTGGAAGCAACCAACATATCCTTCAGTAGGTGAGTGGATTAACAAATTGTGGTGCATTCAGTCAACTGAATATTATTCAGAGCTAAAAAGAAACAAGCTATCAAGCCATGAGAAAACATGGAGGAGCCTTATGCATATTACTAAGAGAAAGAAGCCTATATGAAAAGTCTACATACTGTATGATTCCAACTCTATGACACTGGAAAAGGCAAAACTATGCAGACATAAAAAAGATCAGTGGCTGTGAGGCATTAGTGGGAAAAAGGGATAAGTAGAGCACAGAGGATATTCAGGGCAGTGAAACTATTCTATGCTAGAGGCCCAGTGCACAAAATTCGTGCACAGGTAAGTTCCCTAGCTGCTATTGGCCACTGGCTGGCTGGGAACTCCCTTCCCAGGCTGCCAGCTGCTGACCAGAGCATTCTTTCGTTCCACACTGCCCCCTGGTGGTCAGTGCACATCTTAGCAAGCAGTCAAGTTCCCAGTAGGTCAAACTCTGCCCAAAGGGACAATTTGCATATTAGGCTTTTACTAGTATATCCTATCTAATAAAAGAGTAATATGCAAATTGACCATACCTCTGCTACACCCACAAGCCACACCCACCAGCCAATCAGGAGCAAGTATGCAAATTAACCCAACCAAGGTGGCTGTGGCCACAGAGAGAGCAGAAGGCTTGGGTTTCCCTGGCAATGGAGGAAGCCAAGCTTTCCGCCTGCCCTGGCCCACCAGGCCTCCACTCAAGGCTACAAAGTTTCAATTATAGAAGATAAATAAATCCCAACAAAAATGGTGGCAGCCATGGAGCTGGAGAGAGCAGGAGGCTTGAGTTGCCCCTGGTGATGGAGGAAGCCAAGCTTCTGCAGCCCTGGCCTGCCTTGGCCTCCACTGAAGGCTACAAAGTTTCAATTATAGAAGATAAATAAATTTCAGATCCCAGGGCCTCGGCTTGGGTCACCGGAAGCATGGTTGGCCTGCAAACCATCACAGGCCCCTCGCCCAGGCCACCCCACAACCCAAGGGAACCCCCACCCTGATCCGGGACACCCTTCAGGGCAAACCAGCTGATCCCCACCGGTGCACCAGGCCTCTATCCTATCTAATCCTATCTAATAAAAGAATAATATGCAAATTAACCAATTAATTTGGCAGTGCCCATAACCACAAGATGGCGGTGCCCAGTCCTCTAAGCCCTGCCAGAGTCCCCCAGTCCCAGGGAGGGCTGTCGCTGAGAGCCAGCAGCATAAGTGGCCTGGCAGAATGCTGCCCAGAGGCCCTCCTGACCCTTTATAAAAAACAAAAACAAATTCACTCCCCAAGGAGTGATCCCCTCCCAGCCCCAGCCTGGAGTCTCAGCCTGGGAGGGGCGTGCAGCCCCAGGGAGCAATCCCCTCCCAGCTCCAGCCTGGGGTCTCAACCACTGAGTCACACCAGCCAGGCAGATATGGAGGAATCTTAAATGTTTCTTTGTTTTAAATATATTTTATTGATTTTTTACAGAGAGGAAGGGAAAGGGATAGAGAGCTAGAAACATCTATGAGAGAGAAACATCGATCAGCTGCCTTCTGCACACTCCCCACTGGGTATGTGCCCCCAACCAAGGTACATGGCCTTGATAGGAATTGAACCTGGGACCCTTGAGTCTGCAGGCCATTGCTCCAACCACTGAGCCAAACCAGTTAGAGCTGTCCAATATGTTAAAGAAAAAACCCTATCTAATAAGAAGGGAATATGCAGGGTAGGGCATTTGGGGGTGACCAGGCTGTCAGGGGAGGGCAGTTGGGGATGATCGGGCCGGCAGTGGAGCAGTTAGGTGTCGATCAGGCTGGCAGGGGGGTGGTTAGGGGGTGATCAGGCTGGCAGGCAGAAGCAGTTAGGGGCAATCAGGCAGGCAGGTGAGCAGTTGAGAGCCAGCAGTCCCGAATTGTGAAAAGGATGTCCGACTGACTGTTTAGGCCCGATCCCTGTGGGATCGGGCCTAAACAGTCAGTCGGACATCCCCCGAGGGGTCCCAGATTGGAGAGGGTGCAGGTTGGGCTGAGGGACAACCCTCCCCCCCTGCCAAGTGCATGAATTTTGTGCACCGGGCCTCTTGTATATAGATAATACTGTAAATGTGGGTATGTGTCATTATACAGTTGTCCAAAACCACAGAATGTACAAAACCAAGAGTGAACCAAATGTAAACAATGATCATTGGGCAATGAAGGTTTATCCTTGGGGGAGGGGGGTGCTATTCTGGTGAGTAACATAGATAATGGGGGAAGTTATACCTGTATGGGGACATGAGATATATGGGAAATCTCTGGATCTTCAACTCCATTACTTTGTGAACATAA
This sequence comes from Cnephaeus nilssonii, assembly GCF_951640355.1. NCBI lineage: Eukaryota > Metazoa > Chordata > Mammalia > Chiroptera > Vespertilionidae > Cnephaeus > Cnephaeus nilssonii. The sequence goes on along the minus strand of NC_137072.1, from coordinate 31,369,906 downwards.
AACTGCTCTAAAAATAATAAAGCCTTAAAATAATAATAATCTACACTAATAACTAGACCACCAACTTACACCATACACAAAAATTAACTCAAAATGGATACAGGACTTAAACATAAGATGGGAAACCATAAAAATACTAGAGGAATCCACAGGCAGAGAAATCTCAGACATATGCCGAAGCAATTTCTTCACTGAAACCACTCCTAGGGCAATGGAAGTTAAAGAGAAAATAAACAAATGGGACTACATCAAAATAAAAAGCTTTTGCACAGCAAACAAAACCATCAACAAAACAACAAGAAAGCCCACTGTATGGGAGAGCATGTTTGCAAATGTTATCACTGATAAAGGTTTAATCTCCAACATCTACAGGGAACTTATACAACTTAATAAAAGGAAAATAAATGATCCAATAAAAAAATGGGTAAGGAACCTAAATAGAATCTTTTCGAAAGAAGACAGAAGGAAAGCCAAGAGACATATAAAAACATGCTCAAAGTCACTAATTATCCAAGAGATGCAAATCAAAACGACAATGCGGTACCATCTCACACCTGTCAGAATGGCAACCATCAACAAATCAACAAAGGACAAGTGCTGGCAAGGATGCAGAGAAAAAGGAACCCTTGTGCACTGCTGGTGGGAATGCAGACTGGTGCAGCCACTGTGGAGAACAGTATGGAGTTTCCTCAAAAAACTGAAAATGGAACTCCCATTTGACCCAGTAGTCCCACTCCTGGGAATATATCCGAAGAAACTAGAAACAACAATCAGAAAGGATATATGCACCCCTATGTTCATAGCAGCACAATTTACAATAGCTAAGATTTGGAAACAGCCTAAATGCCCAACAGCTGATGAGTGGATTAGAAAAGTATGGTACATTTACACAATAGAATACTACGCTGCTATAAAAAAGAAGGAATTCTTACCATTTGCAGCAGCATGGATGGACCTGGAGAGCATTATGTTAAGTGAAATAAGCCAGGCAATGAAAGAAAAATACCACATGATCTCACTCATTTATGGAAAATAAAGAACATTATAACCTGATGAATAAAAAGATAGATACAGAGGCAGTAAAGCACCAAACAGACTATCAAATTACAGTGGGAAGGCTGGGGAGTGTTGGGGAGGGAGGGAAATAGATCAACCAAAGGACTTGTATGCATGCATATAAGCACACCAATGGACACAAGACACTGGGGGGGTGGGATGAGGGCATATGGCAGGGGGTAGGGGAGGCTGGAGGAAGGTCAATGGAGAATAAAAAAGGAGATATATGTACTAATATATGTAATATTTTAAACAAAAAATATTTTTTTAAAAAAGAGAAACATGCAAATTGACGGTACCTCCGCTACGCCCACAAGCCAATCAGGAACGAGTATGCAAATTAACCCAACCAAGATGGCTGCGGCCACGGAGTGAGCAGGAGGCTTGTGTTTCCCTGGTGATGGAGGAAGCCAAGCTTCCTGGCCAGCCCTGGCCTCCGCTCAAGGCTACAAACTTTCAATTATAGAAGATAAATAAATCCCAACAAAATTGGTGGCAACCACAGAGCTGAAGCAAGCAGGAGGCTTGGGTTGCCTTGGCAATGAAGGAAGCCAAGCTTCCTGGCCGTCCCTGGCCTCCACTCAAGGCTACAAATTTTCAATTATAGAAGATAAATAAATCCCAGATACTAGGGCCTCCACTTGGGTCACCGGGGGGCATGGCCATCCTGCAAACCACCACAGGCCCCTTGCCCAGGCTGTCCTATGCCCCAAGGGACCCCCCTCCCTGATCCGGGACACCCTTCAGGGCAAACCAGCCGGCCCCCACCCATGCACCAGGCCTCTATCCTATCTAATAAAAGAGTAATATGCAAATTGACCATCACTCTAACACACAAGATGGCTGCCCCCATGTGGTCAAAGATGGCTGTCCCCATATGGACACAAGATGGCCACCTCAAGATGGCCATCAGGGGAGGGCAGTTGGGAGGGACCAGGCCTGCATGGGAAAGCAATTGTGAGTGATCAAGCCTGCAGGAGAGGACAGTTAGGGGTGACCAGGTCAGCAGAGGAGGGAATTTAGGGGCGACCAGGCCTGCAGGGAAGGGCAGTTGGGGGAAGACCCAGGCCTACAGGGGAGAGCAGTTGGGGGAGACCAGGCCTGCAGGGGAGGGCAGTTAGGGGTAACCAGGCCTGCAGAGGGAAGTTAGGGGTTACCAGGCCTGCAGGGGAGGGCAGTTAGGGGCAAACAGGCTGGCAGGGGAGCAGTTAGGCATCAATCAGGCTGGCAGGGGAGTGGTTAGGGGGTGATCAGGCTGGCAGGCAGAAGCAGTTAGGGGCAATTAGGAAGGCAGGCAGGCAAGCATTTGGGGGCCAGCAGTCCTGAATTGTGAGAGGGATGTCCGACTGCCCCTTTAGGCCCGATCCCCCAAGATAGGGCCTAAAGGGGCATTCGGACATCCCTCGAGGGGTCCCAGATTGGAGATGTTGCAGGCTGGGCTGAGGGACACACCCTCCATGCACAAATTTTGTGTACCAGGCCTTTAATAATAATAATAAATACAGTCAGTCTCATACTGTCCTTCTTACTTTGGTTGTTAAATCAAACTGTGTATGTCCCAATTAATTACTATAACTGAGTGACAGCACCACTCTTTCTCTTCATCTTGCTCGCTGCCTTGCTGATTCACTTAAAAACTCATGCCTGTTTCTACAGCCACACAAAGCCCCAATTAATTGTCTTAATTTCCATGTTCTAGGGAATATGTGCTTATTAAGCTTTCAAAGTAACTGAAGAGACTTTGTGTAAACAAATAGACAAATAGGTTTAGTAATTCTTCTTTTTCCACCTACCCTCATCATTCATCTCCAAGCAATTTTACCCTAAAAGCCAATGCCTATGGATGTTCAGCTGGTGCTCATCGAACTTGCACAAGAGCATATCAGTCTAGGACACCTGACCTTGAAGAGATCACCTGACCTAATTCACTGATGTCAAAGATGGGAGGCCAAGGTCCAGAGAGCTGAAATTGGTACCAGTGCCTTGATTGGGCTAAGAGCATCCAACACTTTGTTCATCTTTCCATGGAGCTTTCACAGTACAATGCCAGGCCATCTGTCCCCCATACCTCATGCCTTGTGTTTCAGGCATGTTTACCATTCAGAACAGGCCTGGAATTTCTGAGTCATTTCATTTTTTCAATATCGCCAATGCTCTAAACAACCTGGAACCAATACTGATATCATAATCCTATATAATAAAGAGGCAATATGCAAATTGACCATCACTCCAACAAACAAGATGGTCGCGCCCATGTGGTCAAAGATGGCTGACCCATGTGGTCACAAGATGGCTGCCATAAGATGGCCAGCAGGGGAGGCAGCTGTGGGCAATCAGGACAGCAAGGGAGGGCAGTTGGGAGCAACCAGGCCTGCAAGGGAGGGTAGTTGGGGGCGACCAGGCCTGCAGGGGAGGGCAGTTGGGGGGGCCAGGCCAGCAAGGGAGGGCAGGTGGGGACAACCGGGCCGGCAGGGGAGGGCAGTTGGGGGCGACTGGGCCGGCAGGGGATGGCAGTTGGGGGTGACTGGGCTGGCAGGGGAGGGCAGTTGGGGTGACCAGGTCAGCATAGGAGGGCAGTTAGGGGAGACCAGGCCTGCAGGGGAAGACAGTTGTGGGGGGGTGGGGGGGACCAGGCCAGCAAGGGAGGGCAGTTGGTGGCAATCAGGCCAGCAAAAGAGGGCAGTTGGGGGTGACCAGGCTGGCAAGAGAGGGCAGTTAGGGGCAACCAGACCGGCAGTGGAGGGCAGTTAGGGGTGACTGGGCCTTCAGGTGAGGGCAGTTAGGGGCGACTGGGCCAGCAGGGGAGGGCAGTTGGGGGCAATCTGGCTGGCAGAGGAGCAGTTAGGCTTCGATCAGGCTGGCAGGGGAGTGGTTAGGGGGTGATCCAGCTGGCAGGCAGGTGAGCAGTTGGGAGCCAGCAGTCTTGGATTGTGAAAGAGATGTCCAACTTCCAGGTTAGGGCCACAGGGATCAGGCCTAAACCGGCAGTCAGACATACCCCGAAGGGTCCCAGATTGGAGAGGGTGCAGGCTGGGCTGAGGGACACACCACCCCCAGTGCACAAATTTTGTGCACCGGGCCTCCAATCATTTATAATGAGCCTGGAAGCACTTTGTCTAAAACTCTCCTGCCACCATGGCCTGAATGGCCATCATTCATACATTAACCCTTGGGAATTAACAAATGTCCTATTTTTTAAGTGACTGTATCTAGAAAGGATAGTACATTAAGCTTTTATAAGCCATTAACAATCTAGTATGAGTTACTTTACTCTGTTGTTTTTCTATTGATTATTCAATTAAGATCCTGGAAATTGGAGAGTAAGAATTTCAAAGGTTGACAGGAGTGGGGTGGGGGGAACAATGTAATTTTGGAATATAATAACTTCGATGTCCATAAACCCAAAGCCATGGTGTGTGCTGTGGAATAACCATTGGTTAGAATTTGAGCCTGGGTGGCTGAGGGGTAGGGATTTGAAAGGAAGGGATGCCAACTCCACTTTGTACCTGGACCACAGGACCCAGTTTATTATTGGTTTTATTTGTTCAGTTGGTTTGTGTGTTTTTTCAAAGTAATTAGCACACCCCTTGATACATTCTATGTGACCAGTAAATATTAGCCACTATTTTTGTTATCTTCATTTTTTTCTGCCACTATTGTTACAGAAGACTGGAAAAAAAACCAAGCCATGCTTAGAGAAAGGGAGTTACATTTTATTAAGGGTAGGGCCAGAAAAAAATGTGCCTTTCAAATTCTGGCCCCCCCACATGGAGGAAACCTTTTCTATTTATACTTTTCCTAGCTCTTTTGTCTCCCAAATTTGGAATGAGACTTCCGGGCCTTCTGGGAAAGAAGGCCTGCGTGCTGGGAAGGGGCCGTGAGACCATATCTCAAGGCCTGGCCTGGTGTCAGCACTGACAACTCTGTCTGGGGCATAGTCCACGGCCTCTCTGGAATGGGAGTAGTCTTATTTTCCTTATTATTTAAGCAAGCAAGCGTTTACAGAAGCAGGGTTAAAATTTCAAATAGGCCCTAACTGGTTTGGCTCAGTCGATAGAGCATCGGCCTATGGACTGAAAGGTCCCAGGTTCGATTCTGGTCAAGGGCATGTGCCTTGGTTGCGGGCAGGTGTGCAGGAGGCAGCTAATCGATGGAGGTGTGCAGGAGGCAGCTAATCGATGTTTCTCTCTCATCGATGTTTCTAACTCTCTATCCCTCTCTCTTCCTCTCTGTAAAAAATCAATAAAAATATATTTAAAAAAAATTCCAAACAGCAGTTTTTATATAAGATGGATGCTTCACTATCACTGACAGTGTTCCTTCTGGAAATAAGAAATGAGGTCTGACCCAACAATCCCACTCCAGTGTATATACCTGAAAAACTCGAAATCATTTATACTCAAAGATAAATGCACCCCTATGTTCACTGCAGCATTATTCACAGTAGCCAAGAGTTGGAAACAGCCAAAGTGCCCTATGATAGAGGATTGGATAAAGAAGATGTGGTACATATACACAATGGAGTACTACATGGCCATAAGAAAAGATGAAATAGCGTCATTTACAACAACATGGATGGACCTTGAGAACATTATGTGAAATGAAATAAGTCAAACTGAGAAAGCTAAGAACTATATTTAACTCATATGTGGAATATAAAACTGAAACTTATGAACACAAACAGCAGTGTGGTGGGTGCCAGAGGGAGGGGGCTTGGGGAAGAAAGGGGTCCTAATATGAGGTGACAGGAGATTTGACTTTGGGTGGTGGGCACATGGACCTATATACAGATTTTGTAAATTAGTAATTCGCACATGTAATCTATATGTTCATGTTGACTAATGTCACCCCAATAAAATTTAAAAAATTAAAGAAATAAAGAAATGGGGTCTGAGAAAAAAATCAACTAGAGAGCTGGAACTAAATCAGGGTTGTAGATGAGGGTGCGTGTTCTTGGGAGAAAGGAGCACGGTGGTGCAGATGAGCACACGACCCGGCTATGTCACCCAAATGAGTCTTAGAGCTGGGAGGGACCGGGCATCACCTCTCCCAGCTGCCACATCTTCAGGCAAGCCAGGAAGCTTTCTCCAGTTTACAACTCAACAGTGAGATCCAGAAAGGTCAATAGCTTCCCAAGGCCACAGTCCTGGACAAAGGATGGAGGTGGCGGGGCTGGAGCTCAGTAACCAGAATGGAGGCTTTCTACCACTACGTGCAGTACCTGGGTAGATATATGCAAGTTAACCATTCGCAGCACAGCAGATACCTCTGTGTCCATTGGCTAAATGACACGATGCGGGGGCATGGTAAAACTGCATGGTGAGTGAGAACATGAGTTCTAGAGTCAAAGAGATCGAAATAGAATTCCCAGCTCTGCCACTTTCTAGCTGTGTGACTTGGGGCATGTCACTTGGATGCTCTGAGCCTTCATTTGTTATCTAGTAAGTAGAGATCATAATGTCCACCTAGAAGATTGTTGCGAGGATTAAATTAATGTTAAGTAACATAAAGTGCTCCATAAATGTGAACTTTTATTATAATTTAATGAGGCGATTGGGCAGAGTATGCTTCTGTGACATTTTCAAGGTCATATAATCAGAGAGTTGCAAGAGCCAGGCTTAAAACTAGCTCCACCAATCCTGGAAGGATGCCTGCATGCGCAAAGAGGTGTTACTTCTTTCCAGTCCGGCCTCTAGCCAAGTTCAGATGTCCTCATTAAATGCAATTACTTCTTCCTTATGAAAATTTGATCCTTCTTCTGAGCCTAGATCAAATCACTATTCTGACGCCACGTATTCTAGGTAGTATGTTAACGGCTCGCTTTTTGTTTTCCATAGAAGGGCTTAAGGAATTTCCCTAAATCATACGTGTCACCTCAGAAAGAAGGTTCATTGTAACCCAGTTGCCCTAAACTGCTGGTTCTTTAACAAATCTCTGATTGCTGACGGTTTTGACCTAGGAAATAAAAAGAGAGCAGTGCGCCCTGTTGAGAGGAAGTGGCCTTTGTCGCCTCTCTGCATCTGAAAGGCAGTTGCTTTTCTTGCGTGGGTCCCAGCGCTGTGCGCAGGAGATTGAGGCCGCCACTGCTTGTTTGTCACCACCTCCTCCCCTGTCACCGTGAAGACTGCGCAGCTCTTGCCTGTCGATTCATACTGTCCTTGGTGTGTTGGATTTGTCCTAGCTTGAACACAAAGCAGTCTGACTGTGCCAGAGTTTCTCCATCCAATAATCCCGAGTTTTCCATGAAGGTTCCTGATTCCCACTCTGTGCGTCCCAAAAGAGATGGGAGTCACTCAGGCAGGTGGCCTCAGGAGTCAGAACCCTCAGGAGTCAGGTAACAGTGTCACCTATACCTTTGTCAGCTGAGGTAGATTCTCTCTATTTAGTGCCAGTAGACACCAAAGACTCCACACTACTCATTTCATGGTTGAGAAGACTGAAGTCCAAAGAGGAGATAAAGTGCCATCTAAGTTCATATACATTAGTGACAAAACGGGACAGGAATGTGTCTGCTCTTCCCATCAGCATCAAACAGGAATTCATGTGGAAGTGCTTGGGCTATCCAACACTCTGAACAATTCCCCTCCCCCTCTTCATCTATTTTAAATGAGAGATGTAATATTAGACTGACCAAAAATGACTTACCTCCAGTCTTACCTCATTTGGAAAAATGTTCAGGATTTACAAAGCAAAGTGTTTCTCCAGGGCTACTTCCATGAACCGCCCCCCCAGGCATGCTCCCTCCGGAGTGTCCCCCGAGTTGCTGTCCAAACCCTACTTGTAGATGGAGGATTATCATTGGACATTGGACCTTAGAAGGCGTTGCAGTCTAGTGGCAAAACCAGACAATTCCCTCTGAAACCTTTTGCATCTTATTAGTTCCACAGAACATGTTCTTTCCTTGTTCCTTCACACGCCACCCCTCCCCTTGCTTGTCTGTCCCCTGAATGTCTACTTCCACATGTGGACTCCAAGGAGAATGCATCCCATGTGTTTCTGATTGATTTACACTTAACTCCCCTGCAAATGATTATGTACATCCCATAGAAGCGCAAGCAGGCTTTTGCACCCCCCCCACCTCCCCTTGACCCCATCATTTCCAACAGGAGATTTAGTCATTGCCAAGGCCACGCTGCAGAACCAGCCGATGGTTCCCTAGTGGGCTTCAAGGCTGGCCCGCACACTTCACCGTCTCAGTCCCATGGGACTTTCTGCTCCCACTAGGAGTGGGAATTAGGAGCATGACATGAAGCAGCCCTTGCATCTGTCCATTCCAGTGCCCCCCAAGTGTGGCTCCATTAATTCAGGAGACCTCAGGAGGAATTAGGGGCCTGCATTGTCTGCTCCCCGCCCCCACCTCTCCAGCGGTGCTGTACAGCTGTGTATCTGTGAAAACAAGGGCATCAGAAAAGGAGAAAAACACTGTTTATGGGGCTGCCTAGATTGGTGAGTCATATCATTTCAATAGCCTTGAGATATACACAGCTGACTACTTATGCAAATTTCAGAAATCATGTTTGAACAAAAGGTTACGTAGTAACATAACCTGAAGCTTTTATTACTAATGAGGCACTTATTTCCATTTGAATACAGAAGTGCATTTTTTTCCCTTTTTATGGCTTCTCATAATTGTGTCTAATAATATAAAAATAACATCAGGTCTTTATCGCCCATGGCTTAGACATCACGTGTCATCCCGTCCTTAGGAGAACGTGACACTGGGCCCATCTCCCTGTCTTCTTTAGCACAGTTTGAAGACACTCTGCCCCGGTGCCTCTTTGGAATGAGAAAGTCCATTAACTTTGTTCACTTCTGAGTGCTGCCTGTCCTTTAGATCTGTTTTAAAAATTAATAGTAGTAATGATAATAAAGGAAGATGATAAAAACAGTCATGTTTGGTTTTTATTATCAAGTAGGTAAGACATACCTGGCACAGATTAATAACAGCCTTCTTCCTGCCAGAGTGACTTGTATCTTGGTGTGATACAAGCAGTTAGAATTGGCAAAAGGGATGCTTCCTGACCCGATATATATTTCCATAGGTAGACGATTGTGCCATACATAGCGCACGCCATTTTAATGAATAAAATAAATGAGATAAGTGAACATGCAAATTAAAAGATAAATGACTTGAATAAACAATAAGAATTAATTAACAATTCTGAACTTGCACCAGTATATATTGACATACTTGCATACACACACATACACACAAATACACATGTACACACATTTGATTTGAATTCGCCCACTGCCACAGATTTGGTGAGCACAGAATTTGAAACACATAATGTATCACTGAACATGGCGCCCTGCCCTCAGACCTCTGTGTAGTGAGTAAGCTTTTGATCTTATATATTTTCTCCTTTAAAATGTGATTACTTTGGGCATTTAAGAATCAATTTTTCAGGGTGGAGGAAATAGGAAGGCAATGGTCAAAGGGTACAAGATTTCGGTTACACAGAATGAGTAAATTCTAGAAATCTAAAGTACAGCCTGGTGTATACTTGAATTCTGCTAAGAGAATAAATCTTAAATATTCTTACTACACATACAAAAAATGCTAACTTTGTGAGGTGATGGAAATGGCTATTAGCTTGATTGTGATGATCATTTCATAATGTCTACATATATCAAAACATCATATTATAATGCCCTGGTTGGTGTTTCTTAGTGGTTAGAGCATGGGTTCACACACTGAAGGGTCGGAGGTTCGATTCCATCAAGGTCAAAGGTTCCAGCCCGGCCCTGATCGAAATTCATGAAGAGGCAAACAATATGTCTCTCTCACATCGATGTTTCTTTTCTCTCTAAGTCTCCCTTTCTCTCCCTCCCTCCCTCCCTCCCTCCTTCCCTCCCTCCTACTTTCTCCAAAAATCAATGGAAAAAATATCCTCAGGTGAGGATTAACAGAACAAAATCAAACAAAAACCCCTATGACATTGTAACCTTAAATATATATGATTTTTTAATTGTTGATTATCTTACCTAATAATAGACAAGTATGTAAATTGACTGTACCTTCTCTATGCCCACAGCCAATCAGAGTGAGTGAGTATGCAAATTAACCCACCAAAGATGGCAGTTAATTTGCATACGAAGGCAGGGCAGGCAGCACCATGGCCTGCTTCCGGGGGTACGGGTCCATCGGGAGCGGAGTAGGCCCTGCGGGCAGCGCCAGACACTGCCCACAAGGTACCAGGCCATGGCTGGGGAGGCGGTGGGGTGGGCAGCGCCAGACTGCACAGGAGGGGTCCGGGTTCAACACCTACCTGGGGAGGCGAGGCCAGACCGCCTAGCCACTCCCATGGGGCCTTGGGAGCATCGCCGACCCGGGGAGGCGAGGCTGGACCTGCCTAGCTGCTCCCAGGGGGCTTTGGGAGCATTGCCACCCCGGGGAGGCGAGGCCAGACCCGCCTAGCTGCTCCCAAGGGTCCCTGGGAACATCGCTACCCCAGGGAGGCGAGGCCGGACCGCCTAGCCACTCCTGGGGGTCCCTGGCAACATCGCCGCCCGCCGCTCCTGGGGGTCCCTGGGAACATTGCAGGCATGGGGTTGCTGAGACCCAGACCTGGCCTCTGGCCACAGATTCATAGCTTCACGGAGACCAAGGGAATCTGCCTCATCTGCAGAGTGTTAGAGGTTCTGCAGTGGCCCCATCAATAGTGTTGTAATGATGGTATGATGCCGGGTGGGTACTAAAGCCCAGCCAGGGATCAAGGGGCATGGAAGGACTCCCGGGCAGAGGGGCAAGGACCCTCACCCCTGAGGCGGGGGTTGAGGGGTGGTGCCACCTCAGTGGAGGGGTGCTGCACTGCAGGGTACTGGACTGAATGATATGATTCAAAGAAGCTCCCAGTGCTAACCGGCCATGCTCAGGCGGCCTTCACACTTCAGAGGCAGTGACTCCTGCTCATGTGTTGACCCAAAAGCAAGCCCGCGGTGCCCTGCCCCATGGCAGAGCATGCCTAGGCAGTGAGTGCGAAGCCTTCCACCTGTTCCAGAGAAGCAGGGGCAGTAAAGAATGGGGGGCAGGGGTCGGGGAGAGGAAATAATGTGGAGCATCTGCAATGAAGAGGTACTCGAGAAAGAGGCTTGGAAGCCTGACTGGAAGGTTTGTTCTTTTTGTCGGGCGACTGCCCCTTAGGAAGCGCAAAGAGCATGGCTCTGAGGGCTTCCTGTGTGCTGAGTCAAGTTCCACAGCCAACTGGAATTGGCCTCAGTTTCCTGGTCTATAAAATGGATGAAGCGTGTCCCAGTGCCTTCACTGAGCTTTGATGGCCAATTGAGATACTATATAAAGAAAATGAGGGAAGAATTGAGAAAGAAAAGGAAGGACGAGCAACACAAAAGAAAGACTGAAAGGAACCTGTAAACCCATTGTCACTTAAATAGGGAATATAGTCAATAGTGTTGTAATGATGGTATGATGCCAGGTGGGTACTAGAAATATCAGGGAACACTTTGTAAAGTATATGATTGTCTAACCACTATTCTGTAACTAATATAAAACCTGAAACCAATACAAAATAATATTGAATGTAAAGAAATGAAAATTGGAGTGAAATTTTTATAAATTTCAAAGTTTAAATAAAAGCTGTAAAGGAAGGAAGGGGAGAATAAAAATAATGTTTTTCATTTTAAAGAGTTGTCTTTATATGGTGCTTTTATACTTTTCTAAGTCATTATCTCATTTTAATTTGGGGGAAAATTAAAGACAAGATAATTGTTCCCTCCACTATTCAAAGAATGAAAATCTTGGTGTCTGGTCCTAATGATTCAATCGTCAAGCCCTTATTATAAAGCATGGTTAGTAAAATTTTCTGTGCAGGGTCATATCTATACTAATAAAAGCCTTGGGGGTGATAAGGCCAGCAGGGGAGGGTATTTGGGGGCAAGTAGGCCTGCAGAGGAGCAGTTAGGTGTCAATCAGGCCAGTAAGGGAGCAGTTAGGGGGCAATCAGGCAGGCAGGTGAGCGGTTAGGAGCCAGCGGTCCCGGATTGTGAGAGGGATGTCCAACTGCAGGTTTAGGCCCAATTCCAAAGGGATCAGGCCTAAACCTGCAGTTGGACATCCCCCGAGGGGTCCCATATTGGAGAGGGTGCAGGATGGGCTGAGGGACATCCTCCCAGTGCACGAATTTCATGCACCGGGCCTCTAGTACCTCAATAAAGCTAGATAAAAAAATTTTTTTTAAGAATCAATCTTTCAGATGCAGCACTTCTGCGAGGGAGGCAGATTTTACAGAGTATTATCCCCCATAGAGTGAGTGATGACCCCTGGGGGATGAGCTAACCCCAACTGAGGGCAAGAAGAGACCCGGAGGTGAGACTAAAGCCAAAGGCACTGGTCAGGGAAGTAGAGAGAGGAGTGAGACAGAGAAGGTATGCAGGAATGACCAGTATCCAGGGGTGGGTTTGGAGATAGTAGAAAACATTTTCAGGATCCCTCCCCTGAAGTAAAGAGCAGATGGGCTGAAACTCTTTAGAATGCTTTGCCCTGCACCTCCTCCTGCATAATCAGTCCTCGTAACCCTGTCATCTGAATGAATCTCAGCACCCCTCCACAGCTCTGAGGAAGGCTCTGGTTTAGTTTATGAACATTTTAGTACCGCTCACCCTACCCTGGACTCCAACATGCCCAAGACCATCTGCCTAGACCGAGATGAGATAAAGGAGTGTCTTCAGCCTTTCATTGACTTAAACACGGGTGATGTGATGGTGGATTGTATGTGCCAACTTGAATGGGCCACAGGGCCCAGATATTTAGTCAAACACTATTCTGGGTGTGTCGGTGAGGGTGTTCCTGGATGAGATTAATATTTAAATGGGTAGATAGTAAAGCAGATTGCCCACCCTCTTGTGGGGTGAGCCTCATTTAGTCAGCTGAAGACCTGAATAGGACAAAAGCCTACCAGCCTCTAGACTGGAACTTACCTCACCAGCTCCCAGCTTGCCCACTGCATCTTGGGACTTGTTAGTCTCATAACTGTGTGACCTAATTCCTGATGATAATGCATCTCTTCTATGTGTATAAACATGCTATTTGTTCTGTTTCTTTGGAGTACCATGATTCACTCAGGTGTTCAAAAGACAAAAAAGGAAAAGCATGTGATATTTTTCATTCCAAAAATGGGAACTCATCTGTTACAGAAATCCAGGTCGCCAGCCCCAGTGTCAATAGGAAGAAACAGAGTGGCAGAAACCTGATGTATTGGGAAGAGATTTAGAGAGTAACATTATAATTTCCCCCTCAGAAGACCCTCCACAGAAAAATCTCTTCCACAATTTTCACATGTCTCTGAGCTTGCAAAAGGATGAGAATCAAAACAGTCAGCCATCTTCCCCAAAGTAGAGATGCCTGGAAGCAACCCTGGCTGTCAGTGGTGAAACCCAACCCTGGGTCCAGGCAGAACATTAATCTCCATGGGGCAGACTGATCCTCAGTCTAGCCTTGTGGTTGCTGGGACTCACCCCTTCCATTGATTTTATTGGAGGAAGACACACACACATCTGGCTGACCAGATTTCCAAAGGAGATGCTGACAGAGACATCAATTAGTTCCTTGAGACTCCATCTATGGCAAAGTGCACTGTCCCCATGGTTCTTAACCATTAGTCTTTCCCACAACTGGCACCAGGTTGAGCACCAGAATGACAGAAAAATCAAGCATAAGAGCCAAAAATGGTCTTCTACAGCATTCTCTCTAAATCCTTTATTTTAGAGATGGAGAGACTGGGACTCAAAGTGGTCAGCTGCATCCGCAGCTGGTGAGCAGCAAAGTTAGGACTAGAAACCCTACAGGCTACAGGCTCTCAGCCCCGGGCTTTTTCTACAATACTAAATATCCTTGCCAGGATAGAGCTAAGGAAATAGGCTGTGCCCGGGGACATAAAAGCATAGGGGATTACTGTGAGGCTGGAGTCTTTTAAAAGTCTGAGTAAGAGATTTAAGAGGTGTAGGAGCCCTCTTTACAAGCAAATTAAAGTGGTCTCAGTTTTTCAGGGTGAGGATGAAGTTGTGGGAATGGAGACTGGGATATCACCAGGAACTCAGCTGTACCTCCTTGCAGGGGCTCCGGGCACACAGAGTCCAGCCCAGGGAAACTAGAAAAATGTGCTGACACCCAGCCAAAGGTGGTGGGCTGAGCAACTGTTTGACCCCCTGCATTCAACTCAATGCATCGTTTCCCAGAAGTTAAATGGGCTTAAAAGAAATGAGTTTGTGAGCTTAAGAGAAATTTAATAACCTCCTCTCCTGTCTGTTTCCTTTTTTATTGGGCTTGCAAAGAGATTTGTGCTGGTGAGAAAACCAAGCTATTGCCTCCTCATACAGAGAGCAGACAAGGAAAGGAACCTTGAGTCAGGGCAAAATGGTGCCAATTAGTGAAATGCTGTTCAATCCAGAGATTGTTTTTAATCTGTTTGCCCTGCTCCTTTGAGCCCTAGGTATTTGGGCAAACACCTCTCTTTGCTAATATTCCTTTAAATTGGTTGAGACAATTCCAGGAACCAGGCAGTGGTTAAAATAATCCACTTCTCCTTCCTCCAACCACACAAACACAATCACATATTTGCATATATGCCACACACATACACACACACACACACACACACACACACACACACACACACACACACGTCTTGTATTTGGAGTTGGGAGATAAGTGAGAGTTGCTTCCACTTTGGCCAGTGGACAAGTAAACCTGGGAGGCAGCTCCTTGACTAGCAGAAGCAGTATCTGCCCATCTTGTTTTCCTGGGCAAACCCACACTTATTCGAGGACACCTCTGATCATTGGCTTTGGGGAACAACCCATGCCCTGAGCTTTTCTTTTCGTTTGTTGGTGTCATTTTATTTGGTTGGTTGTCTAGCTGTCCTGTCCTTAAACCAGAGAACCTAAAAAATTATGTTGAGGCTTGGGCTGAAGTCACCCACCATGAGAGGTGTGTCGCTTGAGTCAAAAGCCAGCACCACCCCAGATCTTCCAACTCTCAGACAGAAATAATAGCTACGGTAGCTAATACTTATTGAAAGTGTTATGTGTCACATATTGCACCACATGCTTTATATCTATATTTTAGTTCATCCTTTCAACAACTGTCTGTGGTATGTGCTCACTGTACACATAAATGAAGCACAGAGTTTAAATAATGTGCCTAAAATCATGTAACTCACCAGTTTTCAGCACTTGGGGCACTCCACACCCTCTTCCCTGAAATCCTCTGACCTATTTTAGTTACTGACTTAATTTCTATAATCAGTTGGTCCCCCCACCCCACCATTTTACTGAATTTGCATGCAAATAACCCCATAATAAACCCCACTTGATATTTCAGCTCTCACTTTCAGAAACCCCCAGAAAGCTGCTAATGCAAGGACCATTTGTATCTAGAAGAGAAGTAAACACTCTTATCTGTTTACATTGCATTTGTTACAGTCTGGTCACCAGAGAATGAGGACTTTCAGGTGACAGAAGACCTACACACAATTAAGAGACATGATTCCTTGAAAGCCTAAGGCTGTGAGTAACTGATACCTCCAGCCAGAGCAGAGGCAGGGTCAGGGCAGGCTTATTTAGTTCATGAATTAGACCATGGAAACTGCATGGAAAACTGATTCCCTGTGGTTTCTGATGCCACTGCTTTCTTTAGAATCTTGATTGCAAGAAACATAGGATTTTCCTCAGACAGGGGCTATGGTATAATTATTATTAGTAGTATAAATATAAATGTAAACATAAATGTAAATATACATATACTAGAGGCCCGGTGCACGAAATTCGTGCACGAAGGGGGGTTGTCCCTCAGCCCAGCCTGTACCCTCTCCAATCTGGGACCCCTCGAGGGATGTCCGACTGCCCGTTTAGGCCCTATCCCGGTGGGCAGTCGGATCCCTAAATGGGCAGTCGGACATCCCTCTCACAATCCAGGACTGCTGGCTCCCAACTGCTTGCCTGCCTGCCTTCCTGATTGCCCCTAACTGCTTCTGCCTGCCAGCCTGATCACCCCCTAACCACTATGCTGCCAGCCTGTTTGCCCCCAACTTCCCTCCTCTGCCGGCCTGGTCACCCCTAACTGCCCTCTCCTGCAGGGTTGATCACCTCCAACTGCCCTCCCTTGCAGGCTTGGTCCTTCTCAACTGCCCTCCCTTGCAGGCCAGGTGTCTCCCAACTGCCCTCTCCTGCTGGCCATCTTGTGGTGGCCATCTTGTGTCCACATGGGGGCAGGATCTTTGACCACATGTGGGCAGCTATATTGTGTGTTGCAGTGATGATCAATCTGCATATTAGTCTTTTATTAGATAGGATAGAGGCCTGGTACAGGGGTGGGGGCCAGCTGGTTTGCCCTGAAGGGCGTCCCGGATCAGGTGGGGGTTCCCTTGGGGTGTGGGGAGGCCTGAGCGAGGGGCCTGTGGTGGTTTGCAGGCTGGCCACGCCCCCTGGCAACCCAAGTGGAGGCCCTGGTATCTGGAATTTATTTTCCTTCTACAATTGAAACTTTGTAGCCTGGAGCGGAGCCAAGCCTGGGGCTCCCTCCGAGGCCGGCAGCCATTTCTGTTGGGGTTATAATTGAAACTTTGTTGCCTTAAGCGGGTGGGCCCGGCCAGGGTGTGCGGAAAGCTTTGCTTCCCCTGTTGCCGGTGGCAACC
Source organism: Cnephaeus nilssonii (assembly GCF_951640355.1). Taxonomy (NCBI): domain Eukaryota; kingdom Metazoa; phylum Chordata; class Mammalia; order Chiroptera; family Vespertilionidae; genus Cnephaeus; species Cnephaeus nilssonii. The sequence continues at coordinate 31,353,200 of NC_137072.1, read as the reverse complement.
CTGGCCTGCTCTCTCAAGCTCCATTCTGCCGCCATTTGCTTGAATTTGTTTACCTTCTATAATTGAAACTTTGTAGCTTGAGTGGAGGCTTAGGCCTGGCAAGGGCAAGCGGAAAGCTTGGCTTCCTCTGTTACCTAGGAATCCTTGCTCTCTGTGGCTGTAGCCATCTTGGTTTGGGTTAATTTGCATACTTGCTCTGATTGGATGGTAGACATGGCTTGTGGGTGTGTCGGAGGTATGGTCAATTTGCATATTTGTCTATTATTAGATAGGATTTGGTCTTTGTCTCTGGTTCCTGCACAGAGGTTCAATAACCCTTGGGATTTCCTGAGTGACAGGAGTGCCTCTTGTCATTCATAAGGAGCCCCTTTGGACCAGACCACATCTGAGTTTATGCCAGCAAGGTGATTCATGATAAGCTCTTAGATAGATTCAAGGGAGGGTCTGGCCACTTCACGAAGACCAAGCATGTGATTAGAGGACTGGAACTCTCAACCCCACCCTGAAACCTCCAGCAAGACAGAGGTTGAGTGTGATCACCAATGAACAATGCTTTAATCATCTGTGCCCAGGTAATAAAACCTTGATAAAAACTCTGAACATTGCTGCTTAGAGAGCTTAATGGTTGGTGAATACATCCATGCACCAGGAAGGTCTTGTGCCCTGACTCTATGGGACAGGAGCTCTTATGTCCCCCTCGCTCGCTCCCACCTAGACCTCCCCCTTGTGTCTCTTCCATGCAGTTGTTTCTGAGTTATATTCTTTATAATGAAACTGTAATTGTAAGTTTCAGGGAGTTCTGTGTATTGTTCTAGCAAATTATCAGACCCTAGGGGAGATGGTCTTGGAAACCGCTGAATTTGTAGTCGGCCTAGCAGAAGTGTAGGTGGCTTGGGGATACCCAACACTTGCCACTGGAATCCAAAGTGGGGACTGATCCCTAAACTTGTGGGATCTGCACTAACACTGGATAGTTAGTGTAGTGTCAGAATTGAATTGAGTCATAGCATACCCAGCTGGCATCAGAGAACTGGATTTGTATCCTAGAAACTAAAGTGAAATGGAAGGTGACTATGTATTGAAATACAGTTCAGCATTCAGTCAAAGCACAAACATGAATGGCAGATTATTTAAAGTTATTTTATAGTGTTTTCCATTTGTCTGACAGGAGACAGCTACTTAAGATACAGACTTTTCTGTGGCTCCTTACAGTATCCTTTGCTGACCCACCAAGCTAACTTAGACACTTCTCTCTTTTTTTAAAAAAAAAATTATTTATTTTAGAGAGAGAGAAAGGGAGAGGGAGAGAGAGAAACATTGATTGGTCATCTCCTGCATGCCCTCCACTGAGGATCAAGCCCACAACCCTAGCACGTGCCCTGACTGGGGATCAAACTGGCAACTTCTCAGTGCTTGGGACCAGGCTCAACCAACTAAGCATACCCGCCAGGGCTAGACACAACTCCTCTTGACTTCTGGTGCATATCTCTCTCCCTGCACATATCACATGGAATATCACAGCTGACTTATTTATTAGTACCCTTCACTTACTAGTTCTCAATTGGGGGAAATTTTGCCCTCCCCCCAGGAGATACTTGGCAATGTCTGAAGACATTTTTGATCCTTACAATTGGCCAAAGGATGTGGGTAGGAGCCTGGGTGCTTCTGGACATTCTACAAGGCACAGGACAGCCTCCACAACAGAGAATTCCCCAGCGCAAAATGTAAATGGTGCTTTGATTCAGAAACTCAGGGTTTCCACTGGACTGTGAGCTACTCAGGGATGGAGATCATATCTTATTTTGTTCCTGTAACCTTAGTTAACAGGAACAAAATAAGCAACACTTGCTGAATGGATGAATGAGATAGAAAACTAGGATACTTCTCAACAGCTATAATTGAAAGGCTGGTACCTTGAAATGTGCACAAGCAAAATTAACACAACACATTTTTATGAAGCGGGCTAGGTTTAGTGCCTCAGGATAGAGCACAGGGTTCCCAGAGAATGAGCACAAAGGAGGGTCTGGTGTGGGGCTGAGTGAGGAAGTGTATAACAGTGGTGAGAAACTGGGCTTTGGCACCAAAAGGGGACACTGTCATTCACAGTGTAATCCTGAGTAAGTGGTTCTTTTCTTCTGGGTCTATGTTTTGTTATCTATAAAATAGCAATAATCATGCATATGGTTTTAAGAACTAAGTGATATTCACAATAGCTAAAAGGTAGGAGCAACCCAGATGACCACTGATGGATGAATGGATAAACAAAATGTGGAATATACATACAATGGGGTATTATTTGACCTTTTTTTATTTAAAAAAAAAAGGAAATTCCAATGCATTTTACTACACAGATGAACCTTAATACAGTATGCTAAGTGAAATAAGCCAGTCTCAAAAGCACAAACACTGTCAGATTCCACTTCTATGAGATGCCTAGAGCAGTCAAATTAGAGACAGAAAGTAGAGTGGTGGTTGCCAGGGGCTGGAGATAGGAAGAGGAAGTTGGTTAGTGGGGACTGAGTTTTAATTTGGAATAATGCAAAAGTTCTGGAGATGGATGGTGGATGGTTATACAACAATGTGAGTGTACCTAATATCACTAAGTTGCACATTTTAAAATGGTCAAAGTGTTAAATTTTGTTATGCATATTTTATCACATTTAGGAAAATGCCTGTCATGTGTGAGAATTAATTAGTTATCTTTTCTGTCTAATAAAAATGTGTTGAAATAGTCTATTATGGTGGGGAACCATAATAGCCTGCAATTAAGAAATAGATGCATATACACATAGATTTGATAATGAAAAACCTTTTCAGAGTCATTCTTCTTCTTAAAATTCTAACTCCCTGTACAATTTCCCCCAAGAGTTTTCTAGATCTATCAGAAGTCCATGGCATTTTTTCCAAGATTAGCCCTAATACAGACTAAAGCAGCCATGTAACTATTTTTTCCAAGATTAGCCCTAATACAGACTAAAGCCGCCATGTAACTAGGAATAAACTTGTTGCTAGTCTGAAAATTATGCTTTACTGATCTGCTCTACCAGTTTTATCCAGAGAAAAGCTAAGTCAATCAATCTCTTTTCCTCTTGGGCACTAGTGATACATTACATTGGGCAAAAGGCAAATGACTAATAACAAAAGGCAGATAAGCAAATATGTATGGATCAATGAATTAAAATTTGCGGATCGGTCTTTATAATAGGAGTGAACATCTATTAAAGTTTATGGTGTGCCAGACATTGCTCTCTGTGTAGTACATTTTCATTTAATAACCATGAAAACTCCATTGGAGGGGCTACTATATGGTTATAAAGATAAGATCACAGCCTGGCCAATGTTGCTAGGTGGTTAGAGCATTGACCCAAAAGGTCATGGGTTCCATTCCCTGTCAAGGGGACATACCTGGGTAGCAGGTTCTATTCCTGGCCCCGGTCGAGGTGCATGAGGGAGGAAACCAATCCATGAATGTCTTTTATATCGATGTTTCTCTCTCTCTCTCTCTCTCTCTCTCTCTCTCTGTCTCTCTCTCTTTCTCTCCCTCTGCCCCTCCATATCCTCTGGTGAGGGGTGAGGATTAACAACAACAAGAAGATAAGGTAACAGAAGGAACCTGCCTCAGGTTATTTAAGTGAGGGAGAGAGCAGAGCCAGAATCTTAACGCAGACACTACTACTCTATACTGCCTCCCACTGTTGTTGAAGATATTCACATTCTGTCTGGAGCAGTTTCTGTCTACCTTGCAGATCATGAGCTCCATTAGGGTACTTATGAGTTCTCCAAATGTATTATTGAATCAATGAACATTGTTCTTGCACTTGTGCTTCAGATCTCATCATTAGTTTTCACAGGCATACAAATACCAAGCCAAGTGACATAACCTGGAACAGGAGTCTTTAACAACTGAATTGGCACCCATTGGTTCCATGAATCCTAACCAAAATCTCCAGTTAATCAGCCCTTCTGTACACCTGGCTCTCACCCCTACTTCTACAAAACCCCCACCTTACTTACAAGTCTGTTGGGGTTTATATGAGGAGCATCGACCATTCCTTCCAGCTCCTTGGTGAGGAAATTTCCTACCAGCATCACTCATCTCCCACGCCTACCCCAACCTTGGGACTACACGGAGTTCTTCCTTTTTCTTCCTCTTGTGTGCTCAGGATAAAACCAAAAACTCTGTCACTCCAAAGATTAGGAACCATTAATTCAGTTCAGATAATGAAAAGGCCTAAATTTGTGTTTAATCTGCCAATCCTGATTATTTATACATACTCAAGGAAGATTCTTTTCCCATCAGTAACTCATTTTCCACTTTGAAAATTGGAATTTTAGCATAAACTGCTATTAATCCAGAATCTAACCAACCAGAAAATTCATTATCATTTTTTTTTTAATCAGCTGTCAGGAAGAGCAATCAGCCATAAGAAGACAGAAGAGCAGGCCAAGTGCTCAGGTGGGAAGAAATATTATGATGGCCTATTTTCCACTGTGTTTTTTTAAGGGAATTATTTTAATTTTAAAATGAAATTATGTTTGTTTAAAGAAATGATCCTTCTCTTTGAATAAAGGGAATTTGCTTTTTTGGGGGGCGGGGGGAAGCATGGAGGCAGAAAGTTGATATGAAAAGAACACAGAAAAAAGAGAGCTAGCCTAAAATAAAGAAAAATGTTACCAGGCAAGAAGAGGAAAGGTAGAGAAGAAAAGCTAGGTATATAGGAGGACTTGGAAGAATATGGAGTGGGAATGAAGAAAGGGCAGACAGAAGAGAGTGGTCAATAATCTAACTGTGCAATATGCAAGTGAGACCTGGCTGGTGCAAAGTAAGCATTTCAAGGCATGCATTGTGGAAAGCCAAAAAGAGAAGCTTCAACAAAAAGAATGGACTCTAGAAGAGTGTCAATATCACTGTGTATTTAGAAGGTTGGGACTAGGAGAGCTTTGGTGAAAGACTATGCTGAGGTCTTGTGCATGTTCCCTCGCACCAAGGTTCACACAGAACGTTCCTTAGGTGGGGCTCTCATTTCAGGGTGCTATTGGATAATGCACTGGACTTGATGTGGAAGACCTGGGCCTCTGTCTCTTATTAGCTGTGTGATCTTGGGCAAGTTACTTAACTTCAAGTTCCATTTCTTTGTCTTTGAAATAGATATCTCAATACCTACATCATAAAGTTGTTGTTACACAAAATATCTGACATCATAGGTGGCACAGAGGGAACTCAGAAAACGTCAACCCCATCAGACAGGTTTGCATGTGCCTAAAGTAACTGTGTTCAATGCACATAGCTTTCAGCTAACAATTAGAGTGGCTCTGGTCTCTAACACAAGCAAAAGCTTTATATTAGAGAATATAGTTGATTGGCTAGCCATGTGTACTTTCTGAAAGATGATTATTTTAAAACTAGGACAAGCATATGAACGCAAGATATATGTAGTGAAAAAATATTTAGATTATGAAACTGCAGAAAAAGTTGGTGAATTTTTTAGAAATGTCATTGCAAAACATGGTCTAATTCTAGAACAATTTTAAATGCAGATAAAAACAGTACATTTGGGTTATGCTTGCTGAAATTCAGTCATCAAATTTCATTGGAATGCTATTCCTTGTCTTAGTGCTACAGGCTCAATGAAATAAAAGTGTTGGGTGTGAAAAGTATAACTACCCTGGAATTGGTGTATTATATATTAACTTGTTGCTTACAAAAGCCAAGTAAGTAAGCTTTAAATAGGTAAAAATCACTATTTTTTTTCTGACTTGTCTCATAGCATATTTATAATTCCAGTGACTTTCAGTGAAATTACAATTTTAAGGCATAGGTTTACCTGAAGTGGAATGGTATGTAGAACTCACTGGAAAGTAGGGTTAGTATCTGAAAATATTTTTCTCATCTTCCTACTTGCCACTAACACAAATCATTGATTCACTCTCTGTACCCAGACAGTATCCAAACTATAAGGTTTATGATTACAGAAAAGGTGACACAGGAAAATGACCAACTGTAAGATTTGCAATCTTGATTCTACACAGAGGAGGTAGTTTTAAAATGTTTTGTTTTGTTTTTTTTAGTCTTAGATTCTATTACAACAAAAATAAAAAGAATGGGTTATTGTTTTGCAGAAATGAATTTTAATAAAGAATCCAAAGACTTTCATTATTCATCAGATCTCTAAAATGAATTCAATTAATGCAGTAAAATCAATTTCAAGTCAAGGAATTTTTAAATACAGCAAGTTCCAGAGAACTGTTTTTGTTTTAAGTAATTAGCCACAACCACAAGCCAATTTCCTATGTTATCTTGAAAATAGATTTTTTTAGTATGAACTAAAACAAAGAAAGGGCAGGTAGGGCTGTGCATTTTATCCCATTGTGCTAAATAATTGAAAGCCAACTTGCTAGTTACTTCCAGTTGGCAGCTAAGTATAACTTCCAACCTGCTCAAAGTTCAAAGTTGAATATAAACTTATATACTTGAATATTTCTAACGTGTAAAATATACTTATTTGAACATATGGTAGCACATAAACTTCATTAAATAGCACCAGGTAACTTCAGAGGGTATTGATAAGTAAGTTCTTTCTAAATGATGTTGAGTTTTCTGTCTTTAAGATATATACTTATTCTGACTCAAAAATGTACTATCATTAGAAGTGAACATTCATAATGAAAATGTAAAAAAAATTCTTTGACCATGTATATCTATAGTACTCTTTGTTCAACAACAGAGAAATACATACTGAATTTTTTAAAGGTCTAGGATAATTACATTTTCCAACTACACAAGTTTTAATTTTTTGAGCCTATGGCATTCAAATATTTAAGAACTCTTCTATTTAGAACCAGGGTTGTTTATTCTGTTTACATTAGATTATTTTCTATTTGTTTTTATGTTGCTTTTAAGGATTCCTAAGTAATTTTTATGGATGTATCATTTTTTTTCTTGTTATTCCTTCATGCTGTCTGTCTTACGCCACCTCTGGCCCCAGCACCCTCTTCTGAATAGTGGTTCTAAAAGGTACAGGTGTTCTGCTTTATATTCATACTCATTCCTCGGTGCACAGATTTGTGCACATTGAAAGAAATTAATTAGAAGGTGGCCAGTGGGGCAGGACTGGGCATGATGGGCTGGACACACCCTGGAGCCAACCTCCCTCAATCCCTCCCCAGCCGGCTGCACCTGGGGCAGCACCACAGCTCGAAGGGTGTTTGCAGAGTGAGCAGGGTCCCTCCAGCAGGTGGGTCTGTTGGCCTGGCCTGTGGGGATTGGGCCGAAACTGGCTTTCCGACATCCCCCGATGGGTCCTGGATTGCAGTAGGGAGGTTCTCGGGTGACACACCCGGGAATCGGACTCCCTCCTCTCTGGTTTCAGGGTGCATCACCTGAGAACTGCCGCTGCCAAGTCACCACAGCTCAGCAGCTCCTGCTTTGAGCGTCTGCCCCCTGATGGTCAGTGAGCATCATAGCTACCAGTTGGACAGTTGGATGGTCATTAGCCTTTTATATATATAGATTACCCTTGAAAGAATGGGAAGAAAATGTTAGAAATCGTGTCCTATACGGGGTTAAGGTCACCATTAGTCTCATACAGAAAGCTAAGCAAACAATGGAAACTATCTTAGTCAGCTCATGCTGCTGTAACAAAACACCATGGAGGGGGTGGCTTAAACAACCAACATTTATTCCTCACAGTTCTAGAGGCTGGAAGGTCAGAGATGAAGGTGCTGGCAGATTCTGTTCATGGTGAGAATCTGCTTCCTGACTGCAGAAGTCCACCTTTTCTGTGTCCTCACTTGGTGGAGAGAGAGCTCTCTCCTTCTTCTTATAAAGCCACTTATCCCATCATGAGAACCCTACTCTCATAACTGCATGTGATTCTAATTACCTCCCAAAGGCCCTGTCTCCAAAAACATCTCTGTTTTCTCATTCTACAGGGCAAAAAGAAGTCACATGACTAAAACCAGAGTCAAGGAGTGGGGAAATACGTGGCATTTTTGTGGAGGGGTGGCGGGGGAAAAATTACAAACTCATGAGGCCGAGTATAGACAGGCAGGGCAGAGAATTGAGGCCAGGAGGCACTATGCCTCCCTCCAGCTCTTAGTCTCCACACTCTCTCCCTAGAACTATTCCTTAAGGCTGACCTTTCTGGGAGCTTGATAAATTCATTTTCATGTACATTCTTCAATGTTGGGAGCTATAATAGCTCTGGTCAAGAACACTGGCTTTGGCATTAACCTCATATGACTATCTTCCTGAATGTCAGCTGTCACCCACTAACTGGGGGACTTTGACCAACTCTCAAAGCCTCATTTTCCTAGCAAATAATAAATGCCATGAGCTCAACCTGGTGGTGTCAATGTTTCCGGTCATCTTAGAATTTACAATTCAGTAGGAAGTAAATGTCTTAGATACTCTCCAGCAAGTACCCTTGACATGGCAATGGAATGGGTGACTTTTGTCAAGAAGGACAAGCTAACAATCAGCTCCTTTACTCAAAATATACCCCCTTTAACCAACCCTTCAAGATACAGAGATAAGAATGAAGAAGAGATGTTCTCCTGACTCCAGAGCCACTGCATCAGTGTTCTAATGCATGAGGAAGTGGGATGGATGTTCCACAACAGTGGAGCAGTGGGGGAGAACTGGGCTGAATCTGGCTCCTCTCTTGTTCTGCAGAACTAAAGCTGTGCCTGCGTCTGGCCAGGACAGCTGAAACGAAGACTGGAGATGAGCTGGTCAGTTCACCATCTACTATTCCATCTTCAGGGCCCTAGTGTAGATGGTAAAGTAGGTGACAGCATTGCATAGTGTTTAGGTACACAGGCAATATGTTCAAAAGGCCTGGGTTCAAATCTAAGCTCTGCTACTTATTAATAATGTGATCTAGGACAAGTTATCGGGCATTCATGCCTCAATTTTCTCATTAATAAAGTGAGCATTATAGTTTCTAACTCACAAAGTTGTCATGAGTTTAAAACATTGATCTATCCTTTGGAAGAGTAAATTGAAAATGCTCAGCAAGCCTTAAACATCACTCCCTTACCTCCTCTCACAGAATCTCTCCACAGTGATCATTCTCCATAAAATGTTGGTGTATTAGCACAGTACAGTACATCTTTCAAAAGAATGATTCATGCGTTTGCTGTGGCTCTCCATTCTCTGGATGATTATACTGATCCTTGTGTGAGTCTGGATAAAAAACACCTTTCTAATTCTATCCCCTAATATTTTTTTAACACAAACCTTCACCTGGACCACATAAACTTTTTATTTCCATCTGGTAAGGTCAGAACATTTACGTATCTACCTGAAATCCTCCCTACTCCACATCAACCTCCAACACCCTTACAGGGTCCACTCAGTCCCACCTTTCCACAAACCATCCCATCACTACTAAATTCAGTTCAACAAATGTTAACTGAATGCCTATTATGTGCTGGGTCAGACAGTGAAAAACAGAAGGCAGAAATAACCCTCTCCTTTAAAGAACTGGCAGTGAGATAGGAAAGCAAGAAGGAAATGAAAAAGTACTGGTGGCAGGATGATTTATTGAGCTGGGAATTTGTGCCAAATCTTCACATTTTCCTGCCATGTTCTGGCCTCCAGCACCCTCACAGATCCCTGGGAAACTGGCAAGAACATCTGGTGGGAATGGCTGTGAGACTGGGTCCTGCGTGGGCTTGAACATTGAGAGGAACTGTAATGACCACAGTGGGTGGGAGACAAAGAGCCTGACTCAAGAGTCTGCTATATGGAAGGGCTCAGGACTACTGGGGGGCTGTGGAGAAGGGAGCCCCAATTATAACTAAGGTTGAATTCTTAATGACATTGTGAGATGGGGGCTCTAAGTAAAAACAAATTTGACTTAGAAAAATTATATAGCATGACAGTTCTTACAAATCTAAGCTTGTAAAGCATAAGTCATAACTTTTCTCTAAAACAACTGAAGTGTCAAGCATCAAAGTCTGTGTTCATTTCTAGGGTGCTAGATGAGGGAAAAAACATTTCTGCTTTCCAGGGTCAGGGGAGTCAGATAAAGGCAATTTTCGGATAGGGGAGAACATTTGAACTGATTATTAAAAGACTAGAGGCCCGGTGCATGAAAATTCATGCATTGGAGGTGGGTGTCCCTCAGACCAGCCTGCCCCCTCTGACAGTCTGGGAGCCCTCAGGGGCGGGAGGCGACCCAGCGATCAGGGGAAGGTGATGCTTCCATCACACCTCTGCTGCTGCCACTGCTAGCAGCACAAGCCTTGGCTGGCCCTGGTTACCTGAGCCTCAGGTGGCCCTGGGATCTGGGAAGCCACCATCCAAGGCTTGCCTGCACCTCAGGCCGGCTCTGGGAGGCTGGACAGCCAACATCCGAGGCTTGCCTGCTCCTCGGGCTGGCCCTGGGCGACTGGGGGGCTGAGGGGACTGAGGGACTCCAGAGGCAGGTGTGTGGCATGGCCAGGCCCACCCCCAGGCAAGGCTAAGGGGACTAGGCACCACCATCTTGTGGCTGTGGGTGCCGCCATCTTTGAGGGCATGGCAGTCAATTAGCATATTCCCTCCTTATTGGCTGTGGGCGCCTCCATCTTTGTGAGGGCGTGACAGTCACTTAGCACATTCCCTCTTTATTAGATAGAATAAGTGAGAATCGATCTGGTAATCGCAGAAAACCACAAGCATCTCCCATACAGGAAAACAATTCATGTCCAACATGGGGCAGAGACCCAGCTTCAGAAACCTCGAGGTCTCCCCTCTCTCTCAGAAATCTGAAGTTGGAAGTCAGCGAGCTGCCCATCCTGTCTGCTCCCAGCTCACCTTCTGAGGATGCATCCACTGCCCTGGGCTGATGGAGGGAAGGAAAGCATGCCCTTACTGGTCCTCCACGAACCCTGTTTAGTATTTATATAAGTAATTTGTCCAGCATTTCCATTGGACACCTGTCAAGGTATGTCTCCTTATTCGGCTTGTGTCCTCTAAGGGTAAACAGACTGCCACCCACTGTAGGGGAGAAATAGTGGCACAATGTACCTCTCTCTCTCTCTCTCTCTCTCTCTCTCTCTCTCTCTCTCTCTCTCCCTCTCTCTCTCTCTCTCTCGCCTTACATCAGCAGAGTGCCCTGCAGGTAGGAGACACATCATACTTATTAATTGACCTCATGAATGACCAAAGGGATCAATCAATTAATCAATCAATCAATCAATCAGAAAGGACTTTGCATTTTAACAAAGGATGGCACAAACAAGCAAGTGTGTATCTAAATGGGGTAAGTAATGGTGGTAAGATGTCAGGTGCACTGCAGACAAGATTGGATGAGGAAGTGCTCCTTTTGGACACTTTCAAACCATTCCAAAGTGATCCCCAATCCACAAAGACCATCAGAACATGTGAGGAGCTCCTAAAAAGGCAGATCCCTGGGTCCCAGACCTGCCTCACTAATGGGATTTCTGGGGCTCTGGATTCTCAGGTGAGCCCATGATGGCTCAAGGGCAAGAACCAGGAATACAGGGCAGAGTCCTCACACTTGAGTGAGGTCAGGGGCATCTGGAGGGTGCTTTCAAACAGACTCCTGGCCCCAACTCCAGGGTGTCTGATCTAATAGGTCTAAAGTGGGACCTTAGATTTTGTTCTTCTAATGAGTTCTCAAGTGACTCAGGGACCACACTCTGGGGGCCACAGATGCAATAGCCCTTGCCTCCTCTGGCCAGGGCAACTCCTCTTCAGCTCTCTGGCCATGAGCCTCCTCCAGCGGGCATCTCAGGATAACCCTCCTTGCCTAGACTGCCACTCACCTTCTGGCTATTTTCTACTCCTTTCTCTCTTGAGCACCCACAGCTTATTTTTGTCCTATCTTTCAAGTTACCAGTGTTAATGACTTGAAGTTGTGAAAAGAAGATGGGGGAATTTCAGAACTGTCTTTGAGCATGTAGTTTACCAGTAATCAATGAAATTCCCAGGGACTAGTCTCCAGTCCTGGCAGAGCTGTGACAAACACTACCATACCGTAAATTGCTGTAAGAAGCTCACCCATCCTCACAGAAATGCATTACCAGGAGAATTTCTATCAGTTCACCGTATTTGATAGAGATGAGAAACGAATCCTTCTGAGTCCCCATAAGTCGTTTCTATGGATGTTTTATTCACAATTTTTTTCATTAGAAATCTCTCTGAAGTAAAACCTCTCCTGTATATTAATTAGCTTGGACTAAGAACTAATGGGCTTCAGGGAGCCACATTTAAATATACCTTGAAATAGTTTCATTGAGATTTCTTCCCCTGGCCACATTTTCTAAATGACTATACAGAGGCGCTCTTGTTTTCTGCAGTTTCTCTTATAATCATTTTCTCCCTGGTGTGGCCTCTTCCTTTTGAGTTTATAAATGGAGGTTGGTTAATACCCTCTAGCAAAGGGTGTTTGCTGAGGACAGGCTCCCTGAAAAGTCCCGATGAACATTGGCAATTATAAAGGCAAGATTAGAATGGGAACTGGAGGGGGTGAGCGGAAGGGACAACGAGCCACAGGAGGACATTATGCTTCTAAAGTCATGTGTGTGCATATGTGCATGTGTGTGTTCATAATATTTCTAACTCCTTCTCCCCACTCCAACAACCCAACAAACTGTTTTACTGTGAAAAGTATAGCTAATTCAGAATCATGGGCACCTTGGTTACAATATCCAGAGCCTTAAAATTCCTCTGGAATTGCTTGGCATGAAGCCATTGAGAAAATACATCTTGGCCTATACCTGCTTAATATGGGGACACCAGGTCAGAGAAATAATACTGCTAAGAAACCCACTTCTGATCAATACAGAGTATACTTGAACTTAGAGCAAATGACAGTACAGCTATTCAATGGAATCAGAGCAGACACAAAAAGTGGACCCTGGTCACTACAGGAAGGTAAGATTCTATACTATTTCTCTTTCCTCCTTTGGATCTTTATTTTCTAAATTTTCAACTAAGAACTTCCCCAGAAAGTGGCTCCTCTCCTACTCTGTGCCATATCACACCCACATATCCATCGGAGGTTCCCCCTTATTCTAATAATGTCCTATGCTTATATCTATCATTGCACTAACATTGTTCTTTAATTATCTACTTATTTAACCTGCCTTGCTCATGAAGCTAAGAGATCCTTGAGGCCAGAGATTGTGTCTTATTAACCTGTGTTTTCCCAGCCACTATAGCTACTATATGGTAATTGCTAACTAAGTATTTGCTGAATGAATGAATAACCCAAACCATTAAGAGTGGTTGTCTCTGGGTCCTGATTTATTTATTTCTCATTGCCTTTTCTATTCTAAGCGTTGTTACATTAAGAATGGATTACTTCTATAATCAGACTAAAAAGGGTTTCTAATAATTGAGCCACTTCTTTCTTAAAGTTGATCTAAATGAAGAAAACATGGTGACTAATTAAATCAATAAACACATTTTTGCTCAGTGCCTATTATATGCACTATGTGTACAGATCTAGCTGTATTTAAAGAGTCTGCCATTTCAAGTACTTTTAAATTTGGAGATCCAAGATTCTGGCAGAGCAGGTAGAAAAAAAAATAATAGAGATCACAGCAGATATAAAAAAAATAGAGTCTAAAAAAAACACAATACAAAAGATCAATAAATCCAAGATCAGTTTCTTTGAAAAGATAAACAAGACTGAAACCTTTAACAAGACTCATAAAAAAGAAGACCCAATAAATAAAATCAGAAATGAAAGAGGAGAGTAACAACTGATACCAAAGAAATACAAAGGATTCTAAGAAAATATTATGAATAACTATATGCCAACAAATTAGATAATCTGTATGTAATGGATAAATTTGGTCATAAACATATGATCTTCCAAAAATTAATCAGGAAGAATTAGAGAATTTGAATAGATAGATTACAACTAGTGAAATTGAAGCAGTAATCAACAAACAAAAATCCAGGACAGGGTGGTTTCATAGGTGCATTTTATCAAAGATTCAAAGAAGAACTATTTTATCTCAAACTATTCAAAAAAATTCAAGAGGAGGGAAGACTCCCAAGCTTATTTAATAAGACCAGCATTATCTTAATTCTAAAACCAGATAAAGACACAACAAAGAAAGAAAATTATAGGCCAATATCTCTAATGAACATAGATGCTAAAATTCTCAACAAAATATTAGCAAACTGAATCCAGAAATACATTAAAAAGATCATACACCGTGATCAAGTAGAATTTATTCCTGGGATGCAGATAGGTACAATATCCACAAATCAATAAACGTGATGACCACATAAACAAAATGAAGAATAAAAACTACATGAGCACATCAATAGATGCAGGAAAAGCATTTGATAAAATCCAGCATCCATTTATACGTAAAAGCTCTCTGCAAAGTGAGAATAGAGGGAACATAACTCAATGTAATAAAGGACATATAAGATAAACCCACAGTTAACATCGTACTCAATGGGCCAAAACTAAAAGGGTTTTCCTTAATATAGGGAACAAGCCAGAAATGTCTGCTTTCCCTACTTTTTTATTCATTATAGTACTGGAAGTCCACAGCAAACAGACAAGAAGAAATAAAAGGTATTCAAATTGGAAAGGAAGAAATAAGACTGTCATTATTTTCAGATGACATGATGCTATATAAAGAGAACCCTAAAGATTCAACCAAAAAACTACTAGAACTAATACATGAATTCAGTAAAGTAGCAGTATCTATACTTATAATAGGGTAATATGCAAATTGGTCAAGACACCATCAACTAATGACCAATCAGCAGGAGGGTGGGGCAGTGAGCTACAAGTGGTGGAGAGCTACAGGAGGGTGGGGCAGTAAGCTATGTGCAGGGGAGAGCTACAAGCAGCAGTGGGCGGGGCGGCCAGCTGAGGCAAGTGGCAGTGAGCTACTAGCTCATGGATTTGTGCGCCACTAGTACAAAATAAATATCCAAAAGTAAGTTGCATTTTTATATACCAATAATGAATTATCAGAAAATGAAACAAAGAAAACAATCCCATTCACAATTGCATCAAAAATAAATAAATAAATAAAGTAACTAGGGATAAATTTAACCAAGGATGTAAAAGATCTGTAGTTGTAAAATTATATGACACTAAAGAAAGCTATTGAGTAAAATACAAATAAGTGGAAGCATATACTGTGCTCATGAATAAGAATTAACATCATTAAAATATCCATACTATCCAAAGCAACTTATAGATTCAATGCAATTCCTATAATACCAACCCTAAAATACCAATGGCATATTTCACAGAACTAGAAAATACATTCCAAAAATGTATATGGAAGCACAAGAGACCCTGAATAGCCACAGCCATCTTGACAAAGAACAAAGTTGGAGAAATCACACTACCTGATATCAAACTATACACCAAGGTCACAGTAATCAAAATAGCCTGGTACTGGCAGAAAAGCATATAGGTGAGTGGAACAGAATAGAGAGCCCAGAAACACACCCATACTTGTATAAGTCCATTAATATTTCACAAAACAAGCAAAAACATACAATGGGGTAAAGATAGTCGATTCAAAAATGGTGATGAGAAAATTGGATAGCTATGTGCAAAAATACCCAAAATTAGACCACCTTCTTATACCATATATAAGAATAAACTCAAAATGGATTAAAGACTTAAATATTAGTCTCAAAACCATAACCCACTGAATGGGAGAACATACTAGTCAATGAAACATCTGAGAAGAGGTTAATATCCAAAATTTATAAAGAACTTGTACAACTCAACACCAAAAAAATAAGCAATCCAATTAAAAAATAGGCAAAGGACCTGAATAGGCTTCTCCAAAGAGGACATAGAGATGGCCAATAGACATATAAAAAGATGCTCAATGTCACTAAGCATCAGAGGAATGTGAATTTTAACCACATTCTCACACCTGTCAGAATGGCTATCATCAATAAATCAACAAACAACAAGTGCTGGCGAGGATGTGGAGGAAAAGGAATCCTTGTGCACTGTTGGTGGTAATACAGATTGGTGCAGCCACTGTGGAAAGCAGTATGGAGTTACCTCAAAAACTTAATAATGGAACTGCCTTATGACCCAGTGATTCCACTTCTGGGAATAAATGCAAGGAAACTCAAAACATTAATTCAAAAGATTATATGCACCTCTATATTCATTGCAGTGTTATTTATAATAGCCAAGATTTGGAAGCAGCCCAAATGCCCATCAGTAGATGAGTGGATAAAAAAGCTATGGTACATTTACACAATGGAATAATACTTGGCTATAAAAAAAATAAGCAAATCTTACCCTTTGTGACAGCATGGATAAACCTGGAGATGACTATGCTAAGTGAAATAATCCAGTCACAGAAAGACAAGTACCATATGATTTCACTCATAATGAACAAAATAAACTAACAAGCAAAAATAGAGACAGATTCATAGATAGCAGGCTGACAGCTGTCAGAGGGTGGAGGCCTGGAGAGGATGGAGGTACTGAGTAAAAAAGAAAAAAAAAGAGAGAGAAAAAAAACCTCATGGACTGGGACAGCAGTGTGGTGATTGCTGGGGGGAGAGTGGATAGGAGGAGGTGGAAGAGGGTATAGACGGGATAAATGGTCACAGATGGAGACTTGACTTGTATTGTGGTGAACACACAATACAATGTGTTGTAGAATTGTATACCTCATACCTGTATAATTTGTTAACAGTGTCACTCCAATAAATTCAATGAAAAGGAAAAAAATAAAGTACTTTAAAAAATTTTAACCAGACATATTCCCATCCAGAATTTCATTAAATATCCCTTGCCCTGGAGTTCAACTCTGTGTGTAGAGTAAACTGCTTTATGAACCCCTCTGACACCCCTCAGTTGAAGATACATAGATGGGTGGCCGTTTTGGAAATAGGCTTTTTGTCCCAATGAACGGTCATGAGTGGGATGTATTTTCAAAACACATGCACCTACTTGCCTAAGTCTTTAAATCCTTTTATTTCTAGCTCCTGTAAACCCACTTAGAGAAATAATGTTTTTGACCCTTACTAAGGTGACCAGATCGTCCCGCTTTTGGCGGGACAAAACCGATTTTTAACAATTTGTCCCGTGTCCCACGGCGTTTTAAAAAAGTCCCGTGGAACGCGGGACAAATTGTTAAAAATCGGTTTTGTCCCGCCAAAAGCTGGATGATCTGGTCACCTTACAAAAGACCGTCCTTGCTATGATTGTGTCAGTGAGTGCAGAGGAGCCCTCCAACACTGCCCCGACTTGAGGCCCATCCATCCCACAGGCAGGACAGGAGGAGGGGGCTGCTATTTGGAGTCTGAGTTGAGGGCAGTCTGCATTAAGTCACTTCCTAAACTAGAGAGAGATAAAGCAAAGGCAAAGCAGTGACTTGAGGAGGCAGAGGTGTCTGCTCCTTCCTTGACTTACTTCCTCAATGACATCTGAGAAGGAAAATAAGCTTCCCCCGAAGTCTGGGAACTAATGTGACCTTACACCTAGGCCTCAGTGTTATCACAAGCTGACCTGACGCTTTCAGCTGAGCCAGGTGCTCTCCCCTTACACAAAAACAACTTCAGAAGATCCACCCAGACCAGGTCATGCAAGATACCAAAGTCCCCAATCTTGCTATAGAAGTGACTGCTACATCTTTACTGATTCCAGCTTTATCGTGGCTTTAATCTGCTCTCCCTGTAGATGACATTTATTGAGATGCCCATTCATAGAGTTGTCCTTGTTTTTTGACAATATCCAATCTAGATCAAACCTCCAGTTCCTTAGATCCTCCCCAAAATCACCCAGCCAAACCCCAAATCCTGGAACGGTTTCTTTTGAACACCTTCTTATACTGAGACACCCCAATTCCCCATGGTGTATGTCGTCTCTCACTGCAGCCAGTAATGAACCCACCTATCCAACTATAGGTGTGCTCCCAGTGGCCTTTGGCTGCAAAGCATTGACACGTCATCAGTATCAAGTTGAGTGCTTACTAAGAGCTAAGCACTGTTCTGAAACCTTACTTATTTTTTTTGCTTACTGACTACTTAGTATGTTAAATAGGACAGGTTGTCAAGGTTTGGACCATTCTCCACTAAATGTTATAATATAGCACAGTGTTTTACAGATCAGCTGTAAACAGGAAGAGCTTGACAGGAACTCAAGGGATAAATGTAACCAACTGCAAAGAAGTAATCAACATGTAATTGACCAAATAGTATATATAAGCAAAGGCTAAGCCTCCTTTAGGGGAGGCAGAGCTTTGAATAGGAATCCTTTGTGTCCTTTACTTGCGGCAAGTAAATAAAACTACCTTGTGACATGGGAACACCCCGTGTCAAAGCCCTTGAGTTCAGTAACAAACACTTTTTTTTGTATAGAACCCCTGGGTATCTCAGGCCACAGATGAAATCAGTACCACTGAGAAACTCCTCTCATTGTGCTCTCTCTTGTGGTCCCTGTGGGAACCACGCCAGAGGCGCCCAATCGTCGAGGTCAATTAAAGCACGAGGCCTTGTTGTCAATACACTGGACAGTCCAAGGCCACTCTGTGCCTAGGCTAAGATACATAAGCAGCTGCAAGGCCACAGAGATCTCACGGTCCGCTGTGCCTTGCTGTAGCCAATATGATTGATGTCACTGTTGGCAACTCGCCTTCTTTGTCTCTGGAGTAATATACAGGTTACTGACCAGGAGTCTGCTAGAGAGAGCAGCTGGGCAGAGCTAGTGAAAGAAGTAGAAGCGGTAGGCACAGAGAATGTAGCTCCTATGTGTACAGCAGAGAGGAGAGCTGAGAGCTGGTACTGCTACGATGTAAGGCTAAGAGCTCATAGAAAGTTCAGATATAGCTACCATGTTAACCAGACAGTGTGCTGGGCAGGGGAGACAGGAGAAGCTGCTGGTCCAGAGAGCGCAGGTACTGCTACGATGTGAGGCAGTGAGTCCAGTGGGCAGCATGCGGCTGCTCAGATAATAACTGTGGGTACAGAGGCTGCTACTACTGTGTAGGAAAGATAGGCACTTACCAGCCGGTGTACGGCTATCTGTATATGAGACTTTGCTGTGAAGCACTGTCTTTTCTGATGGCAATGTGGCCACTGGCTTCTGCAATAAAGACTCATTCTCATACACCCACAACTTCTCATGGTTTCTCGGTCTGAGACTCTGCGTCCAAGAAGGTCCAGTCCCTAGAGAGAGGGGCTCGGACCTGACACCTGTTAACTCGTGAGCAGAGGATAAAGGAGGAACTTGGACTAAGTTCACAATAGTTAGTACAGTGGGCAAGGTTCTAGGAGGAACCTGCCCTGTGCTTGGCGTTGTCCAATGGGAGAATTTAGAAGAATATATGGATTCAGAGCAACTCAGAGCAGCAATGCTCGAGCAGTACTCCTGCTGCCTCTGACAGTCCCTCACTCACCTCCCATACCACCAGTCAGAAATCCCAAATCAGGGACTAAATAGTTACTGAGCACTTACACACTAAGCTTGGGCTACAGCTTGTGGGAAACAGCTTTGCCCTCTGTTTTTTGACTACCACCAAGTACCGCCTATGGTGTGGAGACAGGTTTGGAAGCTTACACCTGTGAGGAATACGAGACAAGCATAGTGTAACAAACCTGAAGCTACAAACCAGCTATGTCATCCATCAACTCTTTCTTATCACGGAATTGGCAGAATGCATTAACAAAAGGGTAATTATTTATTAATGGTTACTTGAAACCTGGGGTTTCCCCCACATGATTGCAAAACACACAGGACCATTTATTTTAAGTGGTTTCCAGACTTTGATCGATGGAATGTTCTGTCATGCTGGCAAAGGCATAAATGCAGTGATGCTAACCAGAGTAACTGTAGAAACGATTCTTTCGTGGTACAACCTTAGAACATTTCTGAACAATCATCCATGTGAAGGAAACATCAAGGGGATAGAAAAACCATCTGGTCTCTATAGCTAGAACACTTGAACAGCTTGTAAAGGGGAAAAAAAATTAAACCTCACAACAAAAATCTGGCAGATGATAAACACAAGATTTTCACGTTAATCAGCCAGTTGCTATAGACCAAGAACAATATACAGAGAGAGAGAGAACACTGTCAGAATCCAGCACCTCTGGCTGGAATGAAAGATGAGCAGAAGAAACTTGAAATTGAAGCTGATTATAGTTATATTGCCCCAAACACCAGAAAGCTATTTATTTTCTTTACAGATGATGGGAAACCCAAACAGAATAAAATTATACAGAATGTTGCAAGGCAAAGCATTTCTATGGGTGTTTCCTGTTCAGATGGAAGCAAATGTAACCACACCCCCATGAAGAAAGTCTGTTCTCCACTGCCTGAGACAATTTTGAAAATTTGAAGATAATGACCAAACCAAAGATAATTGCAACCCAAGCCTTTCATTAGAATAAGCAACATTTCCAAGTAACCCCCAGCTCATGGGTACAGATAGGGTCCCTCCTAAATATTTCTTAATGAGCCAAATTGGGCTCAAGACTCCATAACAGAGCGGCTTTGTGTGGGTATGTCAAACATATGTGCAGTCACCCGAGTCACTGTGCTTCTCTGAAAACAGAACTGAAACTTTGCTAGGGCTTGGCTCGCTGTAGCTCATCCTTCAACATAGCCAAGTGGTTTTTCACGTGACCTCCATCTGTCTTTATATAGCAACAGTCCAAAGAGTTGGCAACGTAAGATAATAAATATACTATTTACTGAAAAAAATTATTTTTTCAGTCTTTCTAAAGCTATTTAATGTAAATTTGTATGTGTGCATGTGTGTGTATTATTATGTCACCTAAAAGACAATGTCCTCTAAGTATACAGGGTATCCCCAAAAACTGTATACATACTTTGAATAATTATTAATTCCAATGGGTAAGTCTGAAAACAAAGAAACATTAATTGAGCTATCAGCTGTTATGTGTATACATTTTTGGGGACACTCTATATAAAGTCAAAAAGGGAGATTGGCTCCCTCCTTTTCCCTCTGTCCCCTACTCCATCACCCAGAGGAAGCCACTGCTAACAGCTTTGTGTCGATCTTTTTATGCTCATCACTTGTTTAGTAAACAAAAATTGTATCATATTTTACATTGTTTTCTGCAACTTGCTATACTACTTTAGGATTATAATTCATTCATGGCAGGTATGCCTTCTTACTAAAGGCTACACAGTGTTCCATTACATAAAGGGATCCTCATCCATCCATGCATTCCCCTAGTTCCTTCCAATAACAGACAATGGTTTCAATAAACATCTTTAAACCTGAAAAAAAAATACAATTTCCTAGCCAGCTTTTAACTGTTTTTTTTTTTTTTACTTCTCAGCTGTTAAGATAAATGTGGTAGTTTCATGTGTCTAAGGCTCTTGCCTTCTCCCACACATAACCCCATGAGCACCCCTAGTTTGAAAGCTGAGGTTTGGAACAAGTCCTCATGAGATGGCACCTCTGCCCTAGTTTCAAATGCAACAATTATACACATTTCTAAAATCTCCTTCCTTTTATTGATGCTATGCTTGGCCACCAATAGGTAGAGTCACCATAGAACTCATTGAGCTTATGCTTCTGAGCCCCTCACTTACTCCGGTCACTCCCAAGGTCCTGTATCTAATTTTAAATTAATAAATTTTGTCTTTTTCTTAAAGAGGACCCCGTAAACTTGATAAACTCCAGACTGCACAAACCTGGATTCTCCCTCGTCAGCCATTGAATGGCTTTGTCACGTTATACCTAATTAGTTGTTTCCTTGCCTCCTGGGCCTTTGTCCACCATGGTATTATTTCTGCTGTCTCCTTCAAGCAATTCCACTATCTAATCTTCTGTAGATCAGCATGTTGAGATTTCCCCAGGTGGATCTGATTTTGTTCCTTCCTTCCTCCTCCTTAAACACTTCTAACCTCCATTTACCCCTCTGCATAGGACTTGATCTTCCGTGCTTTCTCTAATATTTGCCAATTTAGTATTCCTGGCAGAATTCATACACATTCTTCCAACTCATTGATAAAGATTTTTAATAAACTCAGTCCTCACAGTAACCCTTGGGGGCATTCTGCTAAGCACCTTCCAGCAACTAGATTTGCTGCCATTTATTTGTCAGTTCCATTACCTTTGGTTTATGGTTTTGGAGCCAATTTTCAATCTGCATTGGAATTCTCCTATTCCAGCCAATTTGAACTTGTTTTGCAAGTAAAATTTCATGAGACATTTTTATCAAGTGCTTTAGTAAAGTCCAAATAAGTAACATCTGCTGTGTTGCTTTTAACCATTCATTCGGGTGATGCATGTGTGTGTGTGTGTGTGTGTGTGTGTGTGTGTGTGTGTGCGTGTGCACGTTTCTTTTCACGAGGCAAGCTATTAAGTTTGTCTGGCACTATTGGTCTCTAAGAAACCCATGCTGTTATTGGTCCTGGATTTCATTATCCTCTGGTTTGGTGCTAATTAATCTCCATCATTCAGGATTTTCCCCTCCTCTTAATATTTGTCTTATATATAAACAATAAAATTGAACTTATTTCACAAGATCGCCTTTTCCTACATTTGAGGACCTCAGGGGTCCACTCTCTGCTCCCAGCTGCTTCCAATCAATGTGAGTTCCCTCCCACAGCCTTCGCCCCACTCTGAGTGCTGGCACGGATCTCCCCATTGAGCAAGATGACTCAGGGTGCTTGGGAAGCACAATCTCATTTCCTCCACCTTCCCACAGCTCGCTGCCGGCCCCCTGCAGTAAATTTACCTATTTTACATGCAACTCGGAATCTTATCTGCCCATCTCTCTTGATATCCTGTGTGTCAGCACTTTCTGAAGTAGAAATGGTTCCCTACCTGACAAAGACCTTCCTTAATGAAACTTTACTCTGGATCCTCTAATACGCCTCGTCCTTGCCAGACCTGCCTAGCCCAGGTTTGGCACCAATCCTGCTAAGTCAATTTAGAGAGAATCCACCATCCTCCAAATTTGGTGACCCTCAATATCTGACCAAATTCTTGATTAGATGTCTAATTACCCTGGACTGCCTTCAGCAAGAACCCCCTTTACTCCGGCTGCATCCTCTTAATAGTTTTCCATCCACTGACCCACACTCTACTACTTGGCAATACTAGTAAGTCCCCACTTGTCCTTATTGTACTTGGAATTGAGCCCAGTTCTATACTGAGGTCTTTTTTCCCCTATTGTCAGAGTTCCTGGGTAAAATCTGTTTTTACTGCTTTAACTACTGGCCAGCTTAGGGTTCCTTTACCATACCTATTCCCCAGCCTGTTGCAAGGAGACTGGAAGCGGAAGCAATTCATGTAAATAGTCCTCAGGCTCTAGAGATGCTGCCAAGAAGGGTTCACACTGACCCAGAAGCTTCATGGGGGGCTGGCCATGCAGATGGACAAAAGAAAGGGGATGGAGGCTGAAAAGAATATTCTGAGGGTAACATAATTTTACTAGTAGTGACTTGGGCGGGGGGGAATGAAGGAAAATTGGGAAAATAGAGATTGCATAAGGTGCACACGTAAAGGTCAGGGCTTCAGAGAAATGAAGATCCACTAAAAACAGTCTGTGATGGTGGCAAGAATCTTCTGAACTGAAAGGTGGAGGCACTCTGAACATTGAAAGTTTTTAAGCTTCTTTCTTTCCACTAATCTTACCCTCTGGGCTTACAGGGGACAGGGAGCACCCCAACTATTGCTTACAGACAATGACAGTCTGGGAGCTTGGAGATGATGCCACTGCCACTCCCAGCTTTGCTTCCTGCATTTCCACAAGGGTGACATGAGGAAGTAAAAGGATCACAGAGGATGCATGTTTGAGTTCTACTACATTTCAATCCCTGGAGTTCCAGGGTTTATTTCCTGGCCGATTGCTAATGCAGTATTTAGAACATCCCATTCTTTGCAAACACGCCAGGAAAGAAACATTGCCCCTCCAGAAATCGAATCCTTCTTAGGTTCTAACATGTGTTCTTTAAAACCAAAGGAGAAACTATCCTTACTCAGAACAGTGGTTTCTGAATGACAGCCATTAATGTGAAGAGCAACCCTGACATTATTCTGTGAGTGTCTAAGGACAAATTTCCTAACACATTTGATGGTTGGCTATCAGCACTCCCATTACATTTTTCTTGTTAAATGTTAAAATGAGCATCATGAAATTCTATGTGAGAGTGTAACTAATAATATTATGGTCATTAAAATATTACTACTCCTTTATGATTGAGACTCTTCACAGCCACTCAGCTACTATCCCTTCCTTTATTCGGTACATATTTATCAAGTTGGGGACTATTTGTCCATCAGGCGTCATAGTAGGCTGTAGGGAAGCTCATCTTCAGTCTTGAATTCACCTCTCTACTGTCTCTATTCCACCCTTCTATTATCTGCCTTGAATTCACCTCTCTACTGCCTCTGTTCCACCCATCTCCCTCTTGCTCTCCTTTCTGTACCACCTCACTTTCCACACCTGCCATCATCACCTTCCTGATTAAAAAGTAAAAATTCACTCCCATTCTGAAAGTAAAATCCTGCCTGGCCATTCATCAGGCTGGAATACAGATACAGGCAGCTGCAAAGCTAACAGGAAATAGTATTTCTCCCAAGAACACACTGTACCTGGAATGTGTCCTAACAGCCCCTTCTTTGAATCAACTACTGCTTTTTTACTCACTGAGAAGCTTTGTTATCTAAAATCATAAACTGGAGGAACCTCTACTGTTTGAAATTGAATCAATAAGAGTGAAACCTCCCACTTCTGCCTGGAGGACCTAGTCACTCTGGCCACAGAGAAGCAGTTGTGATTTGCCAACCAGGTGCAGAAACTAGAGAGGTAGAGGGGAGTTTTGGTGCAGAATAGTCCATATCGCTCTTAACTTTTATTTTTTTTCCACAGAAACAGGACCCTGGATCCATTTTTTCAGTCTAGATCTGATATTGACCTATACATCAAGCTACATTTCCTGGTCCTGGGGGTTCATTGCTTTGAGCTTATCAAAACACTGCTTCATTCAAATTTCATCTAAACTCCCAGAGACATAGAATGCCTCTATTTGCTTCTTCATTTGGAGAGATGCCCTCTGGAGGATCTTCTCCCTCATTGCATTGAATCAGTAAACCCAAGCTTGACAGGCTGCTGGTTTGTGCCTAGTGGTCTTAAGCTCATCAGTCTAGGACACTGAGCACCTAATGTTCATTTTGCCACAAATAGAACAAATTTCCTCAAAGGTCAGCAGAACTGTTACAATGCTCATCACCTATACTTTTGTGTGCATCTATATACTTTTTTCAAAGTATTTAAAAGCCAAACCTTTGCTTGTTTGAGGGATATTAAAACATAAAATGGCCCTAGTTGGTTCGGCTCAATGGATAGAGCATTGGCCTGCGGAGTGATGGGTCAATTCCTGGTAAAGGACACATATTTCCATTGCAGGCTTGATCCCAGCCCTAGTCGGGGCATGTACTGAGGCAACCAATCAATGTGTCTTTCTCACATCAATGTTTCTCTCTGTCTCTCCCCCTCCCTTCCACTCTCTCTAAAAATCAATGAAAAAATATCATCGGGTGAGGATTAACAACAACAACAACAAATGGGTATTTGAATTATACAAATCTTGTACTCAAGGAACCAAGATCAGTAAATATTGTCAGGTAAATTTGGTCATAATTACCCTAAACAAGGTATCACAATTATTTTTCTGTAAAGGAGCAGGTATAAGTAAATATCTGAAGCTTGATTACAACTAGTTAATGTTGCTGTATCAGTACAAAGCAGCTGTAGACAATGTATAAATGAATGCATGTGCTGTGTCCCAATAAAACTATTTACCAAAACAAGCAGTGGACCAGATTGGGCTCAAGAGCTATAGGCTCTGACCCCTGTCCTCAACAATAATGATAAATATAATGACGTTTGTGAGTTTTCTAATAGTTTTATCCATTGAAGTTCATGTCAAATATTTCTTGAGTGCCTAGAGAAGGAAGACTAAACTCTAAAGAACTTTGAGAGTCCCTGGAAAAAGACATATTCCTGTCAATGGTAATGATGAAGGACCATGAAAATTAACAAATATTTGGTATGGACACTGTGCTCAATACTTTATGTAAAATGGCAAGTCCTCACAGCACTGCCAGGTAGGCATTTAAATGCCCATTATATTTGTAGGAAAATCAGAGGTCCAGAGTAATTATGCATCTTTCTCAGAGTCATTAAACTGTTCAGTGGTGGCACCAAGATGCAAAACCAAGTCCATCTTACTCCAAACTCCAAAGCTGGACTTTCTCAAATATATACTTTATGAATTTAAGCAATTCCACTCTCCTTTGCCCATCTATTTCTCTTTATAATGGCCAGCCACTGACTTCCCACTCAAAGAGCTGCCTGACAGCATTTTTCCAGGAACCAATGAGAATGAACTGGAACCTATTACAAGTGTAACTCAGAACAGCTAAGCAGAAATCTATCAGCTGAGTCAGTAAATAGGAAATCAGCAACAAGAGTTCCAGCTAATCAATAGGACCCAAGGATAGACAAGATATCACAAGTTGGTACATTGAGGAGATTCTGATCCTAAAGGTATTGGGCTTAATACCTCCAAAGCCCCTTGCTATGGACTGAGTTGTGTCCTCCCCCAAAATTCATATTTTGAATCCCTAACCCCCAATATGATGGTACCTGGAGATGGAGCCTCTTGGAGAGTTTGGAATGAAATTACACAAGCAGGAAAGGCTATATGTAAACACAGTGAGAAGGCAGCTGTCTACAACCCAAGGAGAAAACTCCCACCAAACATGGACACATGGGCCCTGCTGATACCTTGATCCTGGACTTCCAATCTCCAGAACTACAGGGAATCAATTCCTGTGGTTTCAGCCAGGCAGTCTGTGGTATTTTATTATGGCAGCCCATGCTGACTACAAGACCCCTCAAGGAAAAATCATGTGTAAACAAAAATCCTTGAAATGACTTGGTCTCTTCAAAAAGTTCCATTTGAAGAAAAGCATAGAATACTAAGGAAACCACAGCCTTTACTCACTTTTGAGACCTGAATAAAATAAGCTATTTTGGCAGAAAGATTGCAAGTTTTTCCCCTTGAGTGCTCAAACAACAAACTTTCATTCAATATCTAGACTAGAATAGGCTGTGATTTTTTGCCTCTTGTAGGGTATACTTGCTTCCCCTAAGCAGCAAGCAATTAGTGGCCTGCCTTTGTAAACTGCAGAGATGACTTCAATACTTATTTTAGAAAATGCTAACAGCCTAGCTTCTTTAAAGAATAGATCGGTACTAATTACCAGCTTATCACACTACATCTTACTTAATGCCCTTTTACTCTTTGGGAGGAGATAGACAGGATAACTGAGTTGCAGGTTTCAGTTCATGAAACCCTAGAAACAAGTTCCCTCACAGAATGACACAAATCAGTGTGCGGCAAAGATGGAGCAGCCGGGTTTTGCAAGTAGACTCTCTTCAGACTAAGCACTTAAGGAACATCTCATGTCAGGAAAGCCTCATCATGGCCAACTTGATATCTTACTATACTGATTTATGGCACACCATCATCTTTACCCACTCAGTCTAGACAAAGGAGCTGTGGCAATACAGAAAGGCTAAGCAAGCCGATGTTGCTGCAGAATTCTCAGGAGTCAAACTCTCATATCTGGGTCATTTGTCTTTGGTTGCCAGATAAGTCTGAATTTTCTGGAAAAGTTCTAACAGAAGAACTTGGTAAATGACTACTTCATTAAAAAAAATAAACTAGATCTATTATTTACTTATTTAGCCTATGACATGCTAGAAACCAACATTCATGAAATAGAGTACTATTTTACTCTAGTTAATGAAGCAGAGGAGGGAAGGTATCGTCTTTGTTTCCACACCGTGGCCCATCAGAGAGCAGACCAGGAGGTTCAGTATATTCACAGTTTTCAGTAGAAGAACACCAGACTAAAGTGTAGTCTTAGCTCTTTAATTTACTAGCTCCTCAAGTGTGGGTATTTACTTAACTTGTTTCAGGCCTGAGTTTTCACACCAGCAAAATGAAGATCGTAATGTCTACCAGCAGAGCTGTTGTGATAACAAAATGTGTTGTGGAAACCAAGGAATATTATCTGCAACCAAGATGTCAGTAAAATCTTTCCTCTTTCTGGTCAAAATCTCTTCATGTATATATACACATCCTATTGGCTTTGTTTCTCTGGAGAACCCTGACTGAAGCAGATGGTGATACCTATGTTGAAGGGTTGTTGTGAGAGATAAGTGAAGGTACTTGATCCATACCAAGCACTTGGTAAATATTATAATTTTACATGTTAAAAGGAAGAGGAAAAGAAGACTAACATCCTGCCGTAGCTACTACCTTGGCAAAAATGATCCCACATATTATTCTTTCTATGTGTAAAGGGATACATTCAAGAGCCAGGGATCCTCTCATAGACCCAATGGGGAAAAACTTCCAATAAAGTTGGAACAAAGTCACTGCTTGTATTTGCCTGCCTGCATGCATTTTTCAACTCCTTGGAACTCAGGGGGTGCCTCTAAGATCTTACTCTCTGACTGTGTCAACTTTTAGGGCAGAGCCATAGAGATGGCCTCTTCCCTTCAAATTTTATGGTGGCCTCATAAATGTGTGATCACCAGCAATCAAGGCAGAGCCCTCTGAGGGGTTGTCTATCTAGGATAAAAGGAGGAGGGTCTGCACACTTGAGAAGAACAACATATGTGGGATAACTGACACAGGGATTGGCTGTGAGTGTGGAATAAATCCCAGTTAAAACCCTTATGTATCCCGGAAGCACGCCTTAGAAAGATAGTCTCTTCTACACTATCTTGGAGGAGGGCAGCAAAGAACAACTGAAAATGAATCAAAAAGTTAAAGTCCATAGTAAATGAACATCTTCAGATTAGAAGGAACCTCTGAAGCTCCTGTAATTACAATTCCCGCCCGTGGGAAAAACGACAGCTGAGCCATGGAGTGAAGAGGGTAGGTAAATGAGACAGGAGCTGAATTCAGCTCTCCTGCCTCTCAGCCCTTCCTTCTGACCACGGAAATGAATTCCCCCTTCCACCACAGAATAAACAAAATAATTGTGTTTCTCTAAGTCTTATGAAGGTGTAACTTGCAATTCAGAAGGATCTGTATGTTTAACTGCATCCTTATCTGATCCAGGGGGAGTAAAATGAAATAAAACCAGAACAATGCTGGAACTGGGCTCCGAGGGCCCTCAGTGCAGCCTGCCTCCTTCAGGCACTGTAATTGCGCCACTGCAGCAGATAAAGGGACCCGAGAGCTGCGGAGCGTGGCTGAATACAAAACCGAAGCCACCCACCGCCTCCCTCCCATAATTAATCTTTTCTGCTTTCTGCAGGAACCATCCTCTGCGGCGCTCATCATTTGGCTGAGACTTTCCCTTTTGTTATCGCCATCGCTGTCTTTGTTTTCGGAAAAGGAGAAAGAAACATCCATGGCACAGAGACCCCACAAGCGAAGGCAGCCAAGCTTTGAATCCATCACGTCAGATGTAAAATTCATGTCGCTCTCCCCCTCTATTAATTTGAACATCATTTCTATCCCTAAATAACTTAGGAAATGCAAAGCCAACCTGCATTCTTTCTAAGATTATAGTCCCAACATTTTTACTTATCAATAACTCTAAGAAGTGGAATACTTTTTAAAGGAACATCATGTGATGCAGAGGTTCCATTTATGCGCCGAAAGAAACCAATATCTCTGAACCCCTTTACCCTTCACTGATGTAGTTGCCATGGAAACCATAACATTAAGCCAGGCAGTTACTTTCACATTACATAATATTATCTAATGCTTAGTTACTCCTGAACAAATGTGTTTATTCAGTAGCTTTTTGTCCATGTAATCAACCATATATGCTTTGATTTGATTAAACAAGGGGCACAGCATAAAATCATCTAATGAACAAAGCTATGCGCCTGTTACTCATCCAGAAAATGACAGGCTTGGTATCTGCCAGACTGTGCACCTGAACTTGTGGGAAGAGGTTCTGGCATTGCTGACACGTACGTGTTTATGGATCAAAGGGATTAAGAGTAAAAAGATCTGAAGTTAGAAACTAGAGTAGAAATATTTAAGATAAAATTATGATAGTTTTAAATCTCCTCTTTTTACCCAAAGGGGAGAAGACAGTTCTGACTCTTGGGAAGTCTGTAAAAATGTTTGCTATTAAAATTCTTGTTCCGGTTAAGAACATTATTTCCCATGTTGGTAGTGGGCTCTGTGACTGGGTTGTTATCTATTTACATGGTATTTGAGAGACCATAACTGACAACCAAATTTTCAAAACCCTGTTAGTTGTGGCATGAGACAATCCCTTTATTCCTCTTCAGTTCATTTTAGTACACACTTTGGGTTATATCCCAATGAGTGACAATAATGGATAGAACACCCAGACATAAAAAAAAAAAATGCTTGTGAGAAAAGTTCTTTAAGGAAATTGAAACTTGCATTTTCCCATAGGTGGGTCTACTGTCTATACCTTGCAAGATCTGGAGAAATTTATTCTCTTCTCCCTACTCCTCCCTTCCCTCTCTCTCCCCCTCTCTCTTTCTTTCTTCTTACCTTCCTTTCTGTCTGTGTTTTAAAAATATTTAAATAGATGTTAAAAGAATTTATTGAGAAATGAATTGAATCCATAGGCTGGCTTTTTAAAAACACTTTACTAAATATTTGTATAACTAATCTATTCAGTGAGTTTCTGATATGTCTTAAGTATGTTCTTATTAAAGACGCAATGATAATGTGCATAATTATTTTAGAAGAAAAGAAAGATAAGCTAAAAGTCCATTAAAACCATTCAATAAATAAATAGATAAATAAAACCACTCAAAAACTCCCATCATCCAAAAATAATGACTTGTGCCATTTTTTATACAAATGAAATAGCACTTAATTAGAATTTGTAAAAGACTGCCTCTTTTTCTGATTGGATCTGTAACTCCTTTCTTCCGGTACTGTTTCTTCTGTTGAGTCTCTCCTGTTCTACATTGACATGCACTTTATTTCAGCAACCTTATTTTTTTTAGTCAGTCTTTGCATCTGCAAAAACTCCAAGTTGACTTTTCCTATTATTCTGGAGGCTTCATTTCCCTCCAACACACCACTCTCTCCTTTTCCTTTTTGCTGTTCCTAAGGACTCTGACCTGGCCAGCACCAGTTGCTTTCAAACACAACTCCTTTGTCTGCCATAGTCTTCCCTCCACTTCCTCCCTCACCCTCTGGGCATCATGACCTACACCTCTCATCTCTTAATGTAAGACTCAGTTCAGGCATCAAATCCTGAATAAAGTCACCACTTCACAACATTCCTTATCACCCACCAACATGCTGAATTTTCCCTTCCTGCTTCCAGCTAGGCACTCTAGCCTGTGTCTGTTTCTATCACAGTACCTATAGGACATTAATTTCTCAGTTGTTGATTAGTCTGTCTCCAATCATTTACCAAACACATATTTTTGGGGCCCTACTCTGTATCAATCCAAGCCAGTGGATCAGCAGAGATGAATAAGATCAGCTGGTTCCTGAAGAAGTTTTCCTCCAAGGCTTGAATTTCCCATTTGCTCAGTGCTTAGCAAAATGTCTGGTTCATAGTAGACACTTAATATTTGTTTGTTGAATTGTTTTTTAAGTGTCCAGTTTTATTACATGGTACAACTTACATTTTAGAAAAATAGAAAATAGAAATTAATAAAAAAATAATGTACCTGAATCTTACTAGCCAGAAATTAATACTGCCACATTTTATGTACATATTTTCCAAATAAAATTTTCCTAGATAGCAATGCAAATCTTCTAAAAATGGGGCCATGATGAAACCAGACAACCAATGGGTCCTGGCTGCCTATCACTACTTGAGCCAATTAAG
This sequence comes from Cnephaeus nilssonii, assembly GCF_951640355.1. Classification (NCBI taxonomy): domain Eukaryota; kingdom Metazoa; phylum Chordata; class Mammalia; order Chiroptera; family Vespertilionidae; genus Cnephaeus; species Cnephaeus nilssonii. The sequence continues at coordinate 31,321,367 of NC_137072.1, read as the reverse complement.
CAGAGACAGGGTTGAATCACATATGAGCATTGATTACAATAATGCCAGCAGTATGGGAGAGCAGCAGGTCATCCATGAAAATCTTCTCTACCCCTCCCCATAAGCCAGCTGCGCATATTAGGTAGAAGGACAAAGATTACTTGGGAAAGTAGGAATTTCAGGTACGGGGAAGTAGGCAAGGTATAATGGTTACAGGTTACAGACAATGTGGGCTGCGGGGGTTGCAAAGGGCGGGCACCTCCTGGACCAGACTGCAGGCCACGTGGGCTAGGGTCGTAAAGGGTGGACACTTCTGGGACCAGATTGTTTCCGCAATAGGGTTGTTAATCTTTTCATGGTGATAGGCCGTCCTCAGAAAAGGAGAATGGAGCGCATTCCAATGTTAGCTCCCATGTCCCGGGGCATACAACTCTCAGCCAGGTTAAAATGTGCTTTCTCCAATCAGAACAGAACAATCACAGTTAACTGAGCATTATTACGTTTTCCTATAATTATAGCTAGTCTCTACTATTCTATTCCTGCCACTAACAAGGTCACGTGTTTTTGTACTTGAACAATGCATACACATGGCAATAGCATTTAGAGTGGCTTCATGTAGGAATAAATGTTTCTGAATGAGGGGACACTCCAGTGGATCAGGTGATTCCTTAGCCATTTATATTCTTTTTTGTTTGTTTGTTTATTGCACTACAGTGAAGTCTTGCTGACTTTTTCCACTCATCCGGAAACAAGAGCAAGAAAGGACATAGGAACTTGAGTCCCTAAAGACAAAGAGCTCTATTTCAAGAAAACAGACCAGGATTAGTCAGGCCTTGTCTGTGGTGTCTAAGCCAAAGTTTCCATTTTGGTGCCCCTCTGACATCTTGAGGGTCTACTACATAAACCCCTTTATTTGCGTACCTGGTTTTGTACTCAGAAGATGTGCGTACAAAAAAAAATCTCAGAATGTAGAATCTTGAGTCAAGCTACCTTGGCTTTCAAATGCTAGTCCTGTATTATGGAAACTGCAGACAATTTGTTAAATCTCTCTTTTAAGTCTCAGTTTCCTTTTTTTATAACAGCAGAGCAGTAATAAAAGATTAATTGAAATACATACATATATGAAACCATCAGCCTAGTGCCTGGCACATAGAAAGCATTTAACAAATATTAATGCTGTAACTCTCTCTGTCTCTCTACACTCACACTCCCCACACACACACACAAGACTCAAATATACAAAGATCACATATTTAACTTTGAAAAATTTGTCTTTTCCCCCTAAAGAAATACAATTACATTTATACTTTTTGTTCCCCCTTCTAATAAAATGTTTTCTGCTGACTTGATAGCTAATCAGCTTATTCTTTTTGACTCTATAATTTACTTTTCTTTTAATATAAGTGACTTCCTCTGCTCTAAGCCTCAATATTCACTTCACTTAGAATTTTCATAGTATGCATTTTGCTATTGTTCAGTCATACAAGTATATAAGAGAAAATTGTGATCCATAATAGTTCTAAATGATTCTAATTTTTTTTTGTTAATACTCACATGAGGTTATTTTTTCCATTGCTTTTCAGAGAGAGTGAAAGTGGTGGGAGGAGAGAGAGATAAACATTGGTGTGAGAGACACATAGACTGGTTGCCTCCCCCATGTCCCAACTGGGGGCGGGGAGTGAACTGTAACCCAGGCACATGCCCTTGATTGGGAATCAAACCTTGATCCTTTGGTGTGCAGGCCCATGTTCTAACCCAGGGGTCCTCAAACTTGTTAAACAGGGGGCCAGTTCACTGTCCCTCAGACCGTTGGAGGGCTGGACTATAGTTTAAAAAAAAAACTATGAACAAATTCCTATGCACACTGCTAAGTCAGCTGCTAAGCAGGACAGGTAGCGGCGGCAAAAACACCTGGCGGGCCGGATAAATGTCCTCGGCGGGCCGCATGTGGCCTGCGGGCCGTAGTTTGAGGACCCCTGCTCTAACCACTGAGACACATTAGACAGATTTGATTCTACTTTTTTAGCACATCTACAATAAATTTTATTTAGGGGTCAAATTGAAACTATTTCATAAGATGAAATTTTATGCAAAGAACTGCAAATTTAGAATGTAAAATTAGTGAACAGTTTCCACTACCCTAATTCCTTTTGATTATTTTGCATTTTGCAATTTAGTTCAGCTAAGAAACACATTATGGGGATGCCTTATTTGATATTCCCAAATCATAGGGTGGAATGATCTAGTCTTCATATGCTCCAATAGGAAACCCAGAAATGAGACAAGAAAAAACAAAGCTGACCATTCAAAATATGGGGGTTCTGACTTAAAAGCCTGAAGCAACCAATCTACCAAGGTCAAATGGAAGATACAGTGAAGAGTCTGAAGGAGACAGAGCAAAGGAGACTGCCAGCTAAATTCCCCTTTTATCTTCTCACTAGAGACCTGGTGCATGAAATTCGTTCACGGGGGGGGGGGGGGGGGGGGGGCGAGGGAAGGTGTCCCTCAGCTCAGCCTGCACCCTCTCCAATCTGGGACCCTTCGAGGGATGTCCGACTGCCCATTTAGGCCCAGACACGGGATCGGGCCTAAACGGGCAGTCGGACATCCCTCTCACAATCAAGGACTGCTGGCTCCCAACTGCTCACCTGCCTGCCTTCAAAATCAGATGCAAGTTGGTCTTCAGACATTTTCTGTCGATAATGCCGGCTTCTTTTGGCTGCAGAGCTACCTTGTATCAATAGTAGATGTTTATACATAGTCTCACCTCCCTGCTGTCAGGTGAATGAGAGTCCTGGCTGTCAGGTGGCAGAGAGCTGTCTGACCAACTGCTGATTCTCTAGGGGTGGGACATCCTCCTCCCTGCTGTCAGATGGCTGTCAGGCCACTGAGAGCTGTCTGACCAATGGCTGATTCTGGCTGATTCTGTGGGGGTGGGACTTCCTCCTCCCTGCTGTCAGAGTCTGGGCCAGCACAAACTGGGACACAGCATCAAGTCCCTTTGTGCCAAAAGACCCAGAGTCAACTCCCCGCCCACTTGCGTGTGCCCCCTGGACGCAGCATCCACCCTCATAGAGGGGCTGACAGGGGAGGCTGGGGAGCAGTGAGGCTGGATCTGCCGCTGGAGTGGGTGGATCCCTCCTCTCCCCTTGGTCCCCATGACCCCTGGCTGGGCCAACAGGCCCAAACAAACCAGCATCCCTGCTCAGCCCCAGACATTCTAGAGGTGGCAGAGCAGCGAGGCGTGATCCGCTACCGGAGTGGGCAGATCCTGCGTGACCCCTGGCCTGGCTGACAGGCCCAAACACTACAGCCTCGCTGCTCAGCCCCAGACATTCTAGAGATGGCAGAGCAGCGAGGCGTGATCCGCTACCGGAGTGGGCGGATCCCACCTCTCTGCTTGGTCTCCGTGACCCCTGGCTGGGCCGACAGGCCCAAACACTCCAGCAGTGGGGCTGAGGGGACTGGGCGCCGCCATCTTGTGGCTATGGGGGCCGCCATTTTGTTGCGGAGTGATGGTTAATTTGCATATTACTCTTTTATTAGATAGAATGACTCTTATTACCACAATTCCAGTAGCCTCTACACTGTCTTCATGAAAGGAAGGATGTGTATTTATTCTGCTTTTTGTAAGTCCAGAAGCCTTGCTCAAATATTTTCTTTCGCCTAAAAACACTGTGGTTGGTAGATAAGGTCACTCCAGCCAATCCTCTTTCTATTATGATGATAGTACTAGTGGGGTTTCAATGGAAAGAATATTTATTATATATAAAACCTGTGGTCATCATGCCATCATGTCGTAATGACCAATCAGCAGGAGGCTGCATGCGTGGCAGGCGCGCGCAGGTGGGTGGGGACTTGCCTCTGGAGGACTTGACCTGAGGCCTGGAGGTTTCTGTGTCCTGCCTTCCATGGCTGCAGCGGTGGAGGCGATCATGGGACTTCTTCTGGGTCCCGCTGAGCCGCAGGACTCTGGGTCCTGGGTCTCACGCGATTTCGCGCACTGGGCCCCTAGTATACAACATTACATTTTTACAGTTGGGTGTCTTCATTTATCTAAATATTTATTAAACATTTCATAAACCTGCTTCTAAGGTACATGGTTCATAAGATTTTAGTGCCCACTGTATTTATTTATTCTCAAAGAATCATTTTTAGTACATACATACTTACAATTGACTTTTTATCATTTGAGTCCACATCTAGTGTTTGAAATAATTAGGGCTTATTATTCACAATTTACAGAAAAGGGTCAGAAAATTAAAGTTACACCCCAAAGTTCAATAATGAGTAAATCAGTGATACTTCATTTTTAAAATGAAAGTTATGGGGAGTCTGATCCCAGAACACAGAGACACATACCTTTCCACTTATTTCTGGAATTGTAGTCACCTCCAAAGCCCATTCATGAACCTCAGTTTAAGAATCCCTAGGATAAGTGAAAGACCTAGGATTTGAACTCAGTTCTTCCAGATCTAAGTCCAGCATACCTGCCCCATCCCACAATGTCCCAATATCTAATACTATGTTCACTTGATCTTTGTCTATTTATTAATATTTTTTATATCCTCCCTTAATTTTTTAAATTTTCAGGCTGAAATATAGCTATTGTCTACCTCATAGGAGAGTTCCTTCATCACCTATAAATTGTTCTGGATCTTCTCTGGAGCTGACCTGCCTAGAAGATTTATGTCAAAAGGAGAATGGTCCTTATGCCAAGATACCCTAGTCCCCTGGTGATTCCAGACAGCAGTGCATCAAGTCCACATCTTCTGAGAATGAGAAAATAATTTTCTACTAATTCACCCAAATACTTTGGGAATTTCTTTTTTTAAACCCATTAACCTCTTTGTGCAGCAATTACCTATGTGCTACCACCCAACACGCCATTGGTATTCTTAATGGGCCTCTTATTTAAACAGATTTTAGCAGATGCTAAAATCCTAAATAAGTTATTAACTGATTAAATCTAATGGCATATTAAAAAAATTACCAAGTCACTCCTCTTTGTGATCAAGTCAAGTTTCTCCTAGCAATGCAAGCACTGTGCCACATTAATAATGTAATTGATGCAAATTAACAAGTTAAAGGAGAAAGAAAATTCATATGATCCTTTCAATTAATGCAGAAAAAGCATTTGATAAAATTCAGGTGCCCATCAATGATAAAATGTTCAGCAAACTAGGAATGAAGGGAAATCTTCCTTACCTAATACTTGAAAGTAAAATATTTAAAATACATATTCCCACTAAAATGTTAAAAGGCAAGTTATCTGCTTGCCATAACTATTGCTATTCAACATCGTCCCACGAATGATAGCCAATGCAATGAAATAAAAATAAATAGGAAGCCTAAATTCTATAAAGGAAGAAACCAAGCAGATTTTTATTTTTGCTCACAAATTGTCTACCCTAAGAAATGCATTGACCATTCCACCTTTCCTTCTTCACCCAATTCTGCATGCTAATATTAATCTCCCTTGCCCTGAATTACAGAGTTGGTAAGATCTGAAGCCACCATTTGACCTTTATCAATACAATTTCCAAGCTAGTCTTCACAACCATCTTACTCTCTCTTTGCACTGTTTGAAAATGTAAAATCAAAACAAAATTGCCCTGGTCAGTGTGGCTCAGTTGGTTGACTCTCGTCACATGCACCAAAAGGTCACTCGCTGGTTGATTCTTGGTCAGGACACATACCCAGGCTGCTGGTTTGATCCAGGTCAAGGAGCAAGGGGGAAGCAACTGATCCATGTTTCTCTCTCATGTCCATATTTCTCTCTCTCTCTCTCTCTCTCTCTCTCTCTCTCTCTCTCTCTCTCTCTCTCAAATCAATAAAAACATTTTTAAAAACCACAAAGGACAAAGTATCCCCCAAATGATCAGGATTATCAAAAAGAGAGAATCTAATGAACAAAATAAACTGATGAACAAAATAGATCCAGAGACACAGAAGCATGGAACAGACTGTGGAATCTCAGAGGGAAGGCAGGACAGGGTGGGTGGGAAGAAATCAACCAAAGAACCTGTATGCATATATGCAATAGAGTGGTGAAGACCTGGGGCAGGAGATGGGGACAGGTTAGAAGGGATCAATGAGGAGAAAAAGGGGACATATGTAATACTTTTAACAATAAAAATTTAATCTTAAAATGTAAAGTAAGGGGGGGGGGGGACTAGGTGGTTTGTTTAAAAACCAAAGCTTTTGCTGTAATTTAAGAAAATCATTCATTAAAATAAAAGTACTAAAGAAGAGGAGAATGTCAGTGAGCTCATGTCCTCACTGAACCTCTAATGCACACAATTCAGACAGAGGAGGTGCCCTTATTGTTTTTCTCATGGGACAGTGGGACACTCATTTTTCTAATATAAAGTAAACAGTGGATATAGGCGTCGTCTCTCAGAAGGTGCTGGAAAGCTAACAAGGACATTGTCCTGGCGCATTTCACATAATCAAATGCCTAAGAAAGTACTAGTGGGGTTTCAATGGAAAGAATATTTATTATATAAAAAACCTGTGGTCATCATGCCATCATGTCGTAATGACCAATCAGCAGGAGGCTGCATGCGTGGCAGGCGCACGCAGGTGGGTGGGGCTTTACAGGAGGGACGCTGAGGCCCAGAGACCTTTACTTCAGGATGCACTCTGACCTGCTCATCAACATCTGTTCTCAAACTCTGAGTAGAAACTATATTAGATGAAGAGAAGGAAAAACATATGCATTTGGCCTGCTAAATCTTAATTTTTCAAAATATAGATGGCTTCACTGTCCCAAATTAATTTGAGTTGAGCTCTGCTTAAAGCACTGTTCAGTTTGTCCCTTTGTGTATAGTTAATTGTATTTCCTTTTCTCTATTGGTAAAAATCAGTGCACAGGTTAGAGTACCTTGCTGAGTGTTTAAAAAAGAAAATGCATCACCAAAACCCAATATTTATAAACTAGGCTTCTAAGCAGGCAGAGAATCCCAGAGCTATATTTCAGGGGAAAATATGTTTCCTGTAATACACCTAAATGTTGAGTAAATATTATGGGACTCTTATAAACAGTGTGTGGTGTGAACCTCTGACTTCAGCATGGTTCCTTATGGTCTACTTTATTAATAGTAACCATAAGAAGACCCACCTCAGAACAAAGGACTCACACAGACTGATAGTGAAGGGATGAAAAAAAATTTCTCAGGCAAATGGAAATGAAAAAAAAAAAAAGCTGGGGTAGCAATACTTACTAGTATATCTAACAAAATAGTCCTTAAAGTGAAGGCCATAACAAGAGATAAGGAAGGCCACTTCATAATACTAAAGGGAGTAATTCAACAAGAAGATATAACTCTGGTAAACATATATGCACCCAATACAGGAGCACCCAGATACATTAAAAAAAAAAAAAAAACTTCTGGAAGATATCAAGGGAGAAATCAACAGTAGGGGACTTTAATACCCCACTAACACTACTGAACAAATCTTCTAAACAAAAAATCAGCAAAGAAACATCAATCCTAAATGACTTACTAAATCAGATGGAATTAATTGACATCTTCAGAACATTTCACCCCAAAGCCACAGAATATATTCTTCTCAAATGCACATGGGTCATTTTCATATTGGGAAAAAGGCAAAGTCTCTTCAAATTCAAGAAGATAGAAATTATATCAAGCATCTTCTCAAATCACAATGGCATAAAATTAGAAATCAACTACAATAAAAACAATAGAAAAAAATCAAACACTTGGAGGCTAACTAGCATGCTATTAACTAATGATTGGGTTACCAACAAGATCAAAGAAGAAATAAAAAACATCCTGGCAACAAATAACAATGGAAACACAACAATCCAAAATTTATGGGACACAGTGAAAGCAGTCTTGGGAGGGAAGTTCACAGCTCTATGGGCCTACCTCAAAAAACAAGAAAAAAAAGGTAAAAAATTATCTAACCCTACAACTCAAAGAGTTAGAAAGAGAGCAACAAGAAAAGTCCAGTGTCAGCAGAAGGAAGGAAATAATAAAGGTCATAGTGGAAATAAATGACATAGAGACAAAAAAAAATACATAAGAGCAACAAAACCAAGAGGTGGTTCTTTTAAAGGGTAAACAAGATTGATGAACTTCTACCCAGGCTCACCAAGAAGAAAAGAGAGAGGACCCAAATAAACAAAATCAGAAATGAAAGAGGTGAAGTAACAACAGATGCCACAGAAATACAAAGAATTATGAAAAAATACTTTGAACAACTCTATTCCAACAAACTAGACAATCTAGACAAAATGGACATATTCTTAGAAAAATACAACCTCCCAAAACTCAATCAGGAAGAAGCAAAAAACCTGAATAGGCCAATAACTACTGAAGAAATTGAAGCAATAATCAAAAATCTTCCAGCAAACAAAAGTCCTGGTCCAAACAGCTTTACAGGGGAGTTCTACCAAGCATTCAAAGAAGAACTAAAACCTATCCTCTTCATACTATTCCAAAAATTTCAAGGGAAAGGCACACTTCCAAGCTCTTTCTATGAAGACAGCATTACCCTAATTCCAAAACCAGATAAAGACATCACAATAAAAGAAAATTACAGGCCAATAACCTTGATGAACATAGATGCTAAAATCCTCAACTAAATTTCAGCAAATTGGATCCAGCATTACATTAGAAAAATCATACACCATGACCAAGATGGATTTATTCTGGGGATGCAAGAATGGTACAATACCCGCAAATCAATAAATGTGATACATCACATAAACAAATTGAGAGACAAAAATCACATAATCATATCAATTGATTCAGAAAAAGCATTTGACAAAATCCAACACCCTTTCTTGATAAAAACTCTCAGCAAAGTGGGAATAGAGGGGTCATACCTCAACATAATAAAAGCCTTATATGGCAAACCAAAGCCAACATCATACTCAATGGGCAAACACTAAACCCATTTCCCCTAAGAACAGGAACAAGATAGGGATGCCCACTTTCACCACTCCTGTTCCATATAGTACTGGAAGTGCTAACCATTACGATCAGACAAGAAGAAGAAATAAAAGGCATCCAAATTGGAAAAAAAGAAGTAAAACTGTTCTTATTCACAGATAACATGATACTATACATAGAAAAACCCCAAAGACTCCATCAAAAAACTACTAGACTTAATAAATGAATTTGGCAATGTAGCAGAATAAAAAATTAACACCCAGAAATCTATGGCCTTTTTATATGCCAATAATGAACTCACAGAAAGAGAAACTAAAAAAACAATTCCTTTTACCATTGCACCAAAGAAATTAAGATACCTAGGAATAAACTTAACTGAGGTAAAAGACCTATACTTGGAAAACTACAGGACATTGAAAAAAGAGATAGAGGAAGACATAAACAAATGGAAGAACATACCATGCTCATGGATTGGTAGAATCAACATCATTAAAATGTCCATATTACCCAAAGCAATCTACAGATTCAGTGCAATCCCCATTAAAATACCAATGGCATATTTCAAAGACCTAGAACAAGCTCTCCAAAAATTCGTCTGGAATAAAAAAAGACCCTGAATAGCCACAGCAATCCTGAGAAAGCAGAACAAAGTTGGAGGGATCATAATACTAGACATCAAGCTATATTACCAAGCCACAGTTCTCAAAACTGCCTGGTACTGGCACAAAAATAGACATATGGACCAAGGGAACAGAACAGAGAACCCAGAAATAGATCTAAGCCATTATGCTCAATTCATATTTGACAAAGGAGGCAAGAGCATTCCATGGAGTCAAGACAGTCTCTTCAATAAATGGTGCTGGGAAATTTGGTCAGATACATGCCAAAAAAAAAAATGAAACTAGATCACCAAGTTACACCATACACAAAAACAAACTCAAAATGGCTAAAGGACTTAAATGTAAATGGGAAATCATAAAAAATCTTATAAGACTCCATAAGTAGCAAAATATCAGACATATGTTGTAGCAATATCTTTACTGATACAGCTCCTAGGACAATGGAGACTGAGGAGAAAATAAACAAATGGGACTACATAAAAATAAAAAGCTTCTGCACAGCAAAAGAAATCATCAACAAAAAAATAAGAAAGCCCACTGCATGGGAGAACATATTTGCCAATGCTATTTCAGATGAGGGTTTAATCTCCAAAATTTACAGAGAACTCATATAACTTAACAAAAGGAAGATAAACAATCCAATAAAAAAAAATGGACAAAGGACCTAAATAGACACTTTTCAAAAGAAGACATACAGAAGGCCAAGAGACATAAGAAAACATGTTCAAAGTCACTAATAATCTGACAGATGCAAATTAAAACAACAATGAGGTACCATCTTTTACCTGTCAGAATGGCTATCATCAACAAACTAACAAATGACAAATGCTGATGAGGATGTGGAGAAAAAGGAACCCTCATGCACTGCTGGTGGGAATGCAGACTAGTGCAGCCACTGTGGAAGACAGCATGGAGTTTCCTCAAAAAGTTAAAAATGGAACTCCCATTTGACCCAGTAATTCCACTTCTAGGACTCTATACCAATCAGAAAGAATATATGCACTCCTTGTTCATAGCAGCACAATTTACAATAGCTAAGATTTGGAAACAGCCCAAGTGCCCATCAGCAGATGAGTGGATTAAAAAATTATGGTATATCTACACAATAGAATACTACGCCACTATAAAAAAGAAGGAACTTTTACCATTTGCAACAGCATGGATGGAACTGGAGAGCATTATGCTAAGCAAAATAAGCCAGTTGGAGAAAGATAAATATCACATGATCTCACTCATAAGTGAGATATAATGATCAACACAAACTGATGAACAAAAATAGATCCAGAGACAAATGGCAGGGGAGGTTAGAAATCAACCAAAGGACTTGTATGCATGCATATTAGCATAACCAATGGACACAGACACTCGGGCATCGGGGGTGGAAAGGGTGGGGGTGTGGTCAATCGGGGGAAAAAAGGGACATATGTAAAACTTTAGAAAAAAAATAGTAACCATGTAGGTAACCATTATAATATCCTATCCATCTGTGGACTTTTCTATTCCCTTTAAAAGACAGGTTTTTCATTCCCATTCTAGACTATCATGTTGAGGCGAATCATGTCTAAGCACCTTCTGAGGTTAAATAAGAGATTTTTGAATTGCTTCCAGAACATTTGTTTCTGCAGAACACATTGGCCACATTTAAGTGCTAGATGCAGGGCATGTCCCACTTGCCTCCTTGAGCCGGGGGAAATCTATTGCGCTTTACTGAGAAAGGAAGGCTGCCTGTCTGGTTCCTGTTGTTGCTATGTCTGTAGTTTTTGACGCTGACGATGTCTGAACCTACTCTCCTTTTAATAAAATAAATGCAGATAATGTAAGCAGCCCCAGTGAGGTTAGGGTAAGGTACAGAGTTATAGACAACCTTTCCCAGATGCATAGTTTTATCACACAATGTGAATGCAGGTTTTCTTAATCATAATTGATTTATTTGAAATCAAGGTTAAAGTGAATTAGATATAGAATTTAAGGAGGTGTGTGGCACTCACTGTGTCTTCTCAATCTGGTTTGCTCATTCTGAGCTGAACTCACCCAGAAAAAGACATCGTCTTCTCTGAATATATTCATAACTATGATGACTGCATTGCCAGGGAAAATGATCTTTAACGTGCCCAGAGCTCTCCCAGGAATACGTGTTCTTCCCGGGAAACACTTATTGCCTGACCTAACTGCTGGATGCTGCCCTCTGACATGAGTACAAAACAGCTTCAGAGGCATCTGTGTTATGCATCAACCTCGATATTTGTAAGTTCACATGAACAGATGTCTCCCTATCGTCTGCCTGTGGATGCAGGCAGCTGTGGCACTTAGGGGCTGCTGAGCCTCATAACATTTTGTTGTCTCAGCATACACCTCACATGGTGGTCCGCTCTCACAGAGGAAAACGTGGAAATGATTGCAGCACCATTATGGGGACCATCATCATCATTTCTATTATATTCATCAGACCCCTGAAATGAATCAAAAGCCCTAGAACAAACAAAGGTGCTTGGATATGCATCACACAGAACACGACATTATCCCTGCCAGCCGAAAGAGAGCCGAGGGAAAGAGAGCACACTGTCATGTACGGTTATCCCCACTAAGTGGACCCTGGGCTGGGTACTTTGAGGCATCCATGCTTTTGGGCCTTGTGAGGAGTTTAATCAGCAAATGTCTTGGGAGTTACACAGGAAAATCTTGGCACCATTGTCCATTCCAAATGGAGGATCTGTTTTCAATTCAGACTTTATAAAGGAAGCTACTTGTCCAACATAAAGATCTAGCATGTGACTCTCTGTGTGATCACAGTGGAGAAGCCAGTGAAAGGAGAGAATGCAATCCAGAAGGCTGGGGTCGTCACCAGGTTGCCGGTGTCTCAGTCCCAGCTCTGCCGTGGGCCTGTCACTTTCTTCTCTGTATCTCTGGAGCCTGTCTGAAGATGGGAGTAATAATGGCCATTCCATAGAGTGGTTGTGAGACCTGAATGAGAATCCAAGTAAGCACTCTGCACATTAATCCACCCACAGGTAATGGCCAGCACCTGTTCTTCTCATAAACCAGATACAGGACGTGGACTGTTCAGAGCAGTCAGGGAGATGGCAGAATCTCAGCACCCTGTGACTCAGAGTGAGGCTTTCCCTGGAACAAGTAATTCGCAGCAGGTGTTGTTTTGCAGAGCATACTGGAGGAAGCAAACCTACTTAAAATACAATTGATACAGATTATATCTGATGCTCACTTTGAGCATGGGTTGAGAGTGGAAATATTGATATTACCACATTGTACCCGAGCACAGACAGGAAGGGCCGAGAATAACATGGGCAGACACCAAAGGATCAGCACAACGTGGTCAACACAAAAGGAGCAGAAAATCAGACCAGAACGGAGATTATTCCTAGCTACATCCTCCTAAGAGTTTTCCTTTTATTTTCCTTTCCTTTTCTTTTCTTTAAGGAATCTTTTAAACTAGTTGCTTAGTGAAGTGGAAATGGAAATAGATAATATCACTCCACAGAGCAATATTCATTTATGCTTGAGTAAATTGCAGAAGAAAATAAACAGCGTTTACATTCCACTTCTTTTAATCCACTAATTGTTAACAACTCTTCCTGAACATCTTTAATCCCTATGGGCATTTTATCACAATATTATAATCAAGATGCCAGGGCCCATAGTAGTTACAGAAGGATGTCGTCCTGCCAGGAAGTGTCCCACATGATGATTTCATGTATTTCCCTCCCTTCAGCCCCTCTACAACACAGTGAGGCAGCCATCTCCATGTTAATAAGGAGAAACTGGGTCATAGACCTTGAACTCCAACCTAATGCTGACTTCTCTATTCCAACTTTCTGTGTTGTATTACTAGTACTTCTACCATCTCTGAAACTAGACTGGTCCCTTGCTCAATTTGAGCCTATTTTTCTTCATCCTCTACCCTAAAATCTGTATAGATTGAGAAGGAAAATGCAGCTAACATCATCATATTTCCTACGTACACACGAACTCATCATATTACTCTCTCTAAGATGCATTCTAATTATACGTCTACTTTTAAATCCTGATACTTCAAATATATTCACCTTGGGCCACTGAGCATTATCAACATTTTGCTGCTGAATTCTCACTTGCCCCTGCATGTTCTATTACTATGTGTTTTGGTTTGGATTGATTGCTTATTGTGGACAGAGAAGGATCATACAAGCAGGTGGATTAGGTGTGGACTACACTATGCTTTCTGATCATATGAATGATAGGGATGTGCTTTGGCTTGATAAACAAGGAAACTTTAAAAGAAACTCCAAGATTACATGAGGGGGTTATTTTGGGACCAACATGTGTGTGGTATTGGCAATCTGACATATATTCTGCTCACCAGAGAGCACAAGATACCTCTCACTGGGTATAACTCTGAGTAGTCTTTCCCCCTTTCTCATTATAGACTAAGAGGCAAGTAAATGTCCCCACAACTGCGCTTAGGAAAAGCTAGATCAGTACAGCAATTACAGAGTCATTTTCTGACATGGTAATCTCTTTAAGGGAGTAGCAATGGTATTTGCTCCTTGGTATCTCAATGAGGAACAAATATAGTGAGTGGGGCACATAGAGCAATAAACATGGGAGGATTGTCTCAGCAAAGGCGGCACCAGGCATTCTTCTACGAATTTATGTGAATGAATGAAAATAGAATTATCTGGGCTGTGTGATCTGTCAGAACACATACAATGGTGCCATTTTATATTTAGAACTTTCCCCCAGATGCTTACATGTCATTTAGTTTCAAAAGGGAAATGAGAGAGGAAAAAAAGACTCATAGGTGGGCATTTCTGAGTCACATTTGAAATTATTTGGAGACATTGTCCTTGAAGAATCCCAAACTGGAATATAAGTATATCCCATTAAGAACAGTATGGACTCTCTGGAAGAGACTTTTCCTATAGCACCATGAATGGTTGTGCAGGTTGTACAGTGAAAAACTGTAGGGGGCACCATTCCCATTGTGGTCACATTGTAGTCTGTGTGAATGATATTTCTTAGAATTATGTAGCACAGAACCTGAAAAGATACACAGGTTATACTGCTCTTTAGTCACAGTGTGGGCAGGTCCTAAAAATTTCAGGACAGGGCTTGAGCACACAGGTGTTCTTATTAAAAGGACAAATTGGGTGTATTTTGTAAAGAGTAGGAAAGAAATGAGAATGAAGGAATTTTCACCATGCCATGATGAGTTTGAAACCCTAACCCACCACTTATAAGTAGCCTTGAGTGAGTTACCTAACCTCTCTAAACTTTTGTTTTTCATTTGTAAATAATGACTAAATTACATCTTGCAGGAGTGCTATGAGGGAATGAATTAACCTCCTATCAGTCAAGCACATGGCTCACAGTGGATGCTAAGCAATTATAGCCATTGTTATTGTTTGTATTCAGTTGGTCATCCTATGGAAATCTTAGGATGCAATAGAGTGAGGCAGACCTGAGATAGCAAAGAAAATGTTCCCTCCGTGTTAAGCCTGCTGAGATATTCATCTAGAAGCAAAAGGAAATGATTATGAATTCACAGATCAAAGAGTCACCCACGGGGAAGGCAAACAGGGATTAGGCAGAACACAGAAGATTTTTAGGGCAGTGAAACTACTCTGTATGATACATATCCAAGCACACAGAATATACCACCAAGAGTGAGCCTTCAGGTAAACTGTGGACTTTGCGTGATGATGAAGTGTCAATGTAGGTTCATCTAGTGTACTATATGACTCTGGTGGGAGATATTGTTAATGGGATGTTCAACAGCAGGGAGCATATGGGAAATCTGTACTTTATTCTCCATTTTTCTGTGAACCTAAAGCTGTTTTTAAAAAGTCTTAAAAACAAGAGTCATCAAGCATACTCACAATATGTTCCATTTATGGAGTTAAAAGCCCAAATGATACATATGGACCTTTACATATTTACTAGAGGCCCGGTGCATGAATTCATGCACCAGTGGGGTCCCTTGGCCTGGCCTGTAGGATCGGGCTGAAACCAGCTTTCTGACATCCCCTGAGGGGTCCTAGATTGAGAGAGGGCACAGGCCAGGCCAAGGGACCCCACGGTGCACGATTCAGGTTGGGGAGGGACGTGGGAGGTTGGCCAGCTAGGGAGGGACCACGGAAGGGCTCCAGGGTGTGTCCAGCCCATCTCACTCAGTCCTGATCTGCTGGACCCCAGCAGCAAGCTCACCTACCAGTCGGAGCATCTTCCCCTTGGTGGTCATTGCACATCATAGTGAGCAGTTGAGCAGCCTTAGCATATCATTAGCATACTAGAGGCCCAGTGCATGAAATTCATGCACGAGGGGGGGTGTCCCTCAGCTCAGCCTGCACCCTCTCCAATCTGGGACCCCCTAGAGGGATGTCCGACTGCCCGTTTAGGCCTGATCCCGGTTGGACATCCCTCTCACAATCCAGGACTGCTGGCTCCCAACTGCTCACCTGCCTGCCTTCCTGATAGCCCTTAACCGCTTCTGCCTGACGCCTGATCACCCCCTAACCACTCCCCTGCCAGCCTGATTGATGTCTAACTGCTCCCCTGCCAGCCTGTTTGCCCCCAACTTCCCTCCTCTGCCGGCCTGGTCACCCCTAACTGCCCTCCCCTGCTGGCCTGATCGCCCACAACTACTTCCCTTGCAGGCCTGGTCCCTCCCTTGCTGACCATCTTGTGGTGGCCATCTTGTGTCCACATGGGGGCAGGATCTTTGACCACATGGGGGCAGCCATCTTGTGTGTTGGAGTGATGGTCAATCTGCATATTACTCTTTTATTAGATAGAATAGAGGCCTGGTGCATGGGTGGGGGCCAGCTGGTTTTCCCTGAATGGTGTCCCGGATCAGGGTGGGGGTTCCCTTGGGGCATGGGGCAGCCTGGGTGAGGGGCCTGTGGTGGTTTGCAGGCCAGCCACGCCTCCCGGTGACCCAAGTGGAGGCCCTGGTAACTGGGGTTTATTTATCTTCTACAATTGAAACTTTGTAGCCTGGAGTGGAGCCAAGCTTTTTGCTCGCTCCGTGACAGCAGCCATTTCTGTTGGGATTTATTTATCTTCTATAATTGAAACTTTGTAGCCTTAAGTGGAGGCCAAAGCAGGTCAGGGCTGCAGAAGCTTGGCTTCCTCCATCGCTGGGGGCAACCCTAGCCTCCTGCTCTCTCCAGCTCTGTGGCTGCCGCCATTTTTGTTGGGATTTATTTATCTTCTATAATTGAAACTTTGTAGCCTTAAGCGGAGGCCTGGGCCGGCCAGGGTGTGCAGAAAGCTTGGCTTCCTCCATTGACGGGGAAACACAAGCCTCCCTCCTGCTCTCTACATGGCCATAGCCATCTTGGTTGGGTTAATTTGCATACTCGCTCCTGATTGGCTGGTGGGCATGGCTTGTGGGTGTAGAGGAGTGATGGTTAATTTGCATATTATTCTTTTATTGGATAAGATTATGCTTTGATTGGTTGAATAGCTGACCAGATGACCAGACACTTTGCATATAAGGCTTTTATTACATAGGATAGGATATGTATATGTGGAACTGACTCTGTGCAAACCCTGCTCATATAAAAAGGAATTTGAGTAGCTTACTAAATAGAAATTCAAAGTTAAATGGTCCAAGGATTCTTTTCTCAGTTGTCCTGTAATTATGACAGAATTTTTAAAATATAGGTGAAAACATTTCCATAGAAATTGAAATAGGGTAGGAAAATAGGATTTAGCTAGGTAGAAATTTGTATGAAATCTGTATGCCATTGCTAAGAGTTGGACACAAATTTTCCTCCAAGCTCCTTAAAAGACAAAGCAATGAGAAAGATATGATGAGATTTCAGAGTGGTGGTATACGTGAAATAAAAACTAACCAGTCTTTATTCAGCTGTACACATTTCCCGGGTCCTAAGATCTGAGAGAAAGTTCTCTAGAGATGCTCAGAAAAAATTGGTTGAATAGTAACAAATTATACAAACTATGTATTTGAATGCAAAACAAAACATTTGCCAATTTGAAGAGCTAGGACAAATCAGTGTTCGTTACAATTTATTTCCTGTCCTGATTTGGAATTGGATGACTTCAGAACACTTGACATTTTCCCTTTTCCTTGGCCAGAGAGTTTGGAAGTTGAGGAGAGAAAGAGATAGTAACTGAGGTCTATTTCTATTCTGACTTTGGCCTGCCCTTCTCATAACAAGATTTAATTCACCCTAAAACATCACTTTCTAGAAGCTCCAACCCAAGCACCTTCCCTCTTAGGGATTGTCTAAGCTCTTCAATGAAGTCAAACTGATTCTACAAAGAGCAAAGAATAATAGCACCTCCAAAATATAGAAACACAGAAAGTGGCCTAAAGCATCCAGGTTGGTTGTTTAAATATATCCCCCAAATTAAAAAGGCAGGTGTATAACTAACTTCCAGCTTTGCTTTTCCTACAGAGACATTGCCAGTTGCTCTGTGTACCCATCCCCTGCTTTATTCTAAGTCTGGGTCTGCGCTACAAGAATAAGCTGGTTATGAAGCCTCCATGTCTTTTGTATAGATCCACAGTATGACCTCATTAAATAGGACTTCACTAATTTGAAGTCAGTGATAATTAGACAGGGGATCGCTCAAGTTTTCCTCGGCACTGCTCAGGGATAAAATGGTTTGCTAAGCAAATTAATAGTGTCAATGAGATTCCTAGGGAAATGTTTGCCTACTTTAGAAGACAAACTGTTGTCAAGTACATTAGAACCTCAAGCTATCAATTAAGTGCACACCAGACACTGTTTAAATAAATGGTGTAGCGCAGACTCAGACTTGGGATGTAATTTCCGCTCCACTGCATATAAGCTGGGTGACCTTAGACAAGTTACTTCATCTCTCCAATCCCTGCTTTCCTCCTTGAAAATCAAAGTGAAAATGTCTCAATGAGCTAATGTAGCTAAAGCACCAGAGAAATCTTGTTTCTATATCTGTTGATTGCCTTTCCCCTTTTCTCTCTTCCATTTATTCCAAAATTGTCCCTCCACCCAGGAGAGATATACACACTTAGTTATCTCAATGTAAGGGGAAAATAATAAAAACTATTCCTTTTCAAATTTTCCATTTCACAGAGTAGCTTTTACATTTGATTTGTGAGATGTGATTGTACTTTCGAAATAAAATGAGAATATCTAAAAATATAACAAGATTATGTTTTGTCCTCCTAAAATGAGTCATCCATGAACATTTCTATGATGGGCCTAAATAGCTTTAAAAAGTAACCATAAACTGATTGCCACTCTTGGAAATACATTTCTTAATGTATATCCCTTGGAAAGCAGCAGAAAAAATTGTATCCATACATAAAGGGTGATCTATGCATGGAGCATCTATGTATATAGCTGACCCCAAATAGAGTGAGTAAACTATAGCAGGGGTGTGGCATATAAAGCAGAGACATTACATAGCTCTAGATACTATCTACTGAGCTGTTAAGAACTGAGTTCACCATGCCCTAGAGGCCTACCTCAGACACTACATTAATGATTCCTGCATACACAAATTCGTTAGTTGTTTAATTAAGTTAAATCATGAATTGAATTTGTTTAATCATTAATTAAGCAACAGCAGTGCTGTGCTAAAATTTAGCACCCGAGGGGGTGGGGGTGGGGGAGGGAAGGTAGAAGAAAAAAACAATTCCAAATTTCTTGTACCCTACACCTATCAATGGTCTCCAATTCTATCTTCTAACTCCCTACACACCACACACACACACACACACACACACACACACACACACACACACTCATATACACACACTCTGAAATCATTTTCAGATATAGTTTTACCTTTCCATTTTAAACTTAATATTGTTTTCAAAATAAAAGTGAAAGTCATTTATTTGCATTTATTTTCTGACTTTTGTTCCTCCTACAGATAGCATTTTCCTCACTTAAGAGGATAAAGATTATTTGTCTAGTTTCATAAGACAAAATTATGGCATTCTTTTAAACCCATGAAGGACCAGTGGAGGGATTAAATTTGAACCACAAATAGATTTTTAAGAGAAAGCTATCAATAATCTCAAGGTCTTGAGAGAACTCTTCAATAATAATGTTAAGATACCAGTATAATTAGAATCACAAACACAGGTATGCTCAGGCTTCCAGCTTATAATATGGAGGATAAAATGGAGATTTGTATCTATTCAACACCTGGAATTAAACTCAGCAATTGCAGTGAAATATTGGATGCCACTTAAAACTCTTCGATTGTGAGAGAGTGAGAAAATGGTCATTTTCTCTGTGGATATAAGCACAACTTGTGAATCTTACAGCCCCTCCAGATGGGTCCTGCATCATAATGCACCAAGAAAATGTATTCTGGCTTCCAGCATGAGTCGGTAAGCCATCTAAGGCATCTGGCACAGGTGTTTCTCCAGAGCAGGATGGGGATTCTGGTGCAGTTGATTTTGTTTCTCATGCTGTCAAGGGGGAATTTGGAGGGTTTACTTGGCAGTGTAGTTTGGAGACTAGAGGCTGAGAATCCCTACTTTGGTATAATTGTCCACATCCTCACAGAAGTGGCTGGTTAGTTGTCATAGCAACAGACCAAAATTATCCACCTGATTTTTCCTTCTGACTCTTCAGGGTACAGCACGGTGAGGAGTGGGAAACCTTCTCTCCAATGTGTTCGCAACGAAGGTAGGTGACTTTTCTCACTTATTACCCCTAAAAGCTGATTTTCAAAATTTTCATCTTTCAAGTTGTAGCCTGGTGGATGAGTCAGAACAGACATATTTGAATAACAGGTAACTAGACAGAGCAGTCCATGTACCATGTCTCCCAGATTTGCTAACGGAGGGTCAGACCCTGTGTTTCTTCAGGGTCGGAGTAGGAGAATCAGAGATAAAATCAGAAGGCAGATTGGGATGTCTGGGAAGGATTTAATTGCCAGTGTCAAGGGTTTATATTCAATTTGGTAAGTCACTGAGAATTTCTTAAACAAGTAATGATATGACTGGAGGTTCACCAAACTCATGTTAATAAGACAGCTACTTGTATGTAAAATGAACTGAAATTGGGAAGATGGAGGTAAAAGATGATGAGAATGGAACATAAGTATGTGCCTGTCTAATCAATGACACAGTAGTTGGCAAGAAAGAAATAGACTCATTATCTCTAAGGTTCCCATGGCTAAAGATAGCACAATTTGAACATCAATAAAAATAATCACTGTAAAGGGGACATATGTAATACTTTCAGCATTAAAGGTAAAATAATCACTGTGATGGAGTCACACAAACACGCTCCACTAATTATCTTTGGAGGCTATTAGTTAATCAATTTACTATTTTTAAAAAGCTGGTAAATAATGCAAAAGAAACAAACAGCTATAGTGCCTTTCTTATACAAATTCTACCTTAAGGTAACCAAATGGATAATTTGGGAAATTTTCCCTTTTATGTAAGTATTCCAAATAATGAATTAAGATGGAAAGATAGAATGGAATATATTATTTTACAATGTTAATGAAATAATAGCTCCATGTCAGTGGTTCTCAAAGTATGGCCCCTGGACCAGTACCATCAGCATTATGGGGTGCTTGTTAATAATGCAAATTCTTGGGTCTAAACTAGACATGTGGAATCAGAAACTCAGGTTGGGGCTCAACAGTCTGTATTTTAACAAGCCCTCCAGATGATTCCTGCACACACTCCAGACTGAGAAACTCTGGCCTAGACAATAATCAGCCATGGCTGCTAATATCACAGAAAGAGACAACTATATATCACTAGAGGCCTGGTGCATGTAATTTGTGCACCAGGGGAGTGTGGGGGTGTCCCTAAGCCCAGCCTGCACCCTCTTGCAATCCGGGACCCCTCAGGGGATGTCCAACTGCTGGTTTAGGCCCCATCCCACAAGGATCCCTGCAGGATCAGCCCTAAACCAGCAGTCGGACATCCCTCTCGCAATCCAGGACCACTGGCTCCTAACTGCTCACCTGCCTGGCTGCCTGATTGCTCCTAACCACTCACCTGTCTGCTGATCACCCCTAACCACTCTGCCTGCCTGCCTGATCACCCCTAACTAACTGATCTGCCTGCCTGCCTAATCACTCCTAACCACTCTGCCTGCCTGCCTGATTGCCCCTAACTGCTCTGCCTGCCTGCCTAATCGCCCCTAACCACTTGCCTGCCTGCCTGATCACCCTAACTAACTAATCTGCCTGCCTGCCTAATCACCCCTAACCACTCTGCCTGCCTGCCTGCCTGATCGCCCCTAACCACTTGATTGCCTGCCTGATCGCCCCTAACTGCCACTGCCTCGGCCCCTGTGGCCACGGCTTCATCCAGAAGGTCATCCAGAAGGATGTCCAGAAGGTCGTTTGGCTGTCCAGTCTAATTGGCATATTATGCTTTTATTTTTATAGATGAGCCTACTGGCAGAGTTATGCATGCAATAATTGTGCCAAAAAATGTATATCATGCCTCCATATCAAACTATCAATGTCTAGGAAACACAGAGGGCTGTAGACTATGCTAGACACATTTTCATAGGTATTCAGTCAACAAATCCTGACTGTGGAAAATCCAACAGGACAAATACATTAAGTTCTTCAACAAATGAATTTTAAGGAAAAGAGAGAGAATCTCTAGACTGAAGAAACATGCCAACTAATTGCAGTGTATGGATCTTATTTCAATCTGACTCAAGTAGGCAAAAACCACAACAAAAAAGTTATGAGAAAATAAACACCAGAAAAAGGAGAACACTGACTCAAAATGTCTTATCTTGTTAATTATTTTCAGTGGATAATAGTGTCTTGGCTATCTTTTTACATGAATTCTTATCTTTTAGAAATATATACTGAAACATTTATAACTTCAAAATAATCTAATGGGGGTAGACACAGAAAAAAAAAATGACCATGAGTAATAATCAGTTGCCAGATGATGGGTAAGTAAGGATTTATTATGCAATCCTGTCGACTTCTGTAAATTTTTGAAAATTTTCAAAACAATTTTTATAAAAATAGAAAGATTTCAAAGACATTTCCTCTACCTCCACACACACCGAAAATATTTCTCATCTTTGTACCTGGGATGTTTACAAAAATGGTGACCAGGAGAAATAACGAGTCACGGGGAAGAATGAGTTTGTTTTTGAACATGTTGAATTCAAGGCACTAGCAGTGCATTCATGGGAAGAATCCAGGCAGCCACTGGAAAGGTTGGACTGCAGCTTGGGAGAAAAATTGGTATTAGACAAACAACTGGTTAGATAGCACATATTGTAGATATTAACAGACACTTGCTCTAAAAAGAAACAAACAAACAAAAAAGATTAATTGCTAAAATAAGTACCCAAGTACACTGTTTTCTGACATAGCCAAGGAAGAGATGATACAAAGGTTCATGTTCAGTATAATAAATCCCAAATTTCATAGCAAATGAATCCTTGATCACTGTATAAATCAGGGTGGGCTAGGTTACTGCACAAGCAGTAAGCAAGCCCAAAATCTCAATCGCTAAACATACTTAAGTGTGTATGTGTGTTTACCCTTAAAAATACACACACAGTTTGCTTGAATTTCTAGGAGAGACACAGACAGCAATCATCAGCAGGTATGCTTTGGTTTATCAAACTCCACCGCAGGCACCATCTCGTCTGTATTTCCAGACCTATTGTTTTAAGAGGAAGCGAAGGCAGGGATTCATGCCTTAGATTTGAAAGCTTCTTCCCAGAAGGTTGCATGTCACTTCATCACACATTTCATTGAACATGGCAAGTCACAAAACAGGTGCCATATCTCTCACCCCTGAGTCAGGTCTGAGTTCAAAGGGAGTGGAGATGTGTAATTTTTCCAAACGTCCAACAGAAGAAACGAAATATTTGTGAACAGCCCTACTATGGACTAAATTGGGTCTCCCTCAAATTTATACAGCAAAGCTCTGAGCGCCCATGTTATTGTATTTGGAGACAAGTCCTTCAAGCAGGTAATAAAGATTAAATAAGGTCATAAGGATGGGGCCCTGATGTCCTCATAAGAAGATGAAGAGACACCAGCTATGCACACACACAGGGGAAAGGTCATGTAAGGACACAGGGAGAACACGGCCCTCGCCGAGCCAGGAATAAAGATCTCAGCAGAAACCAACCCTGCGGGCACCTTGGTCTGGAACTCCCAGCCTCCAGAATTCTGAAAAAGCAAACGTCTGCTGTTTAAGCTGCCTGTCTGTGTTTTCTTGTTATGGGCCTGGACTGACTACGACAAGACCCTGTCACTATTACAAGCATAGAGGCTTCATTGCAGCATGCAGTATACATCTCTACTAGATTTCAGTGGTATTACTCTGAGGCTGAGTAATTAAATAAATCGGGTACAAACAAATAGAAATCAGATGCAAGTAAATGCTTCAATAAAGACTCCTTCCCATCTACACCAAAAAAAAGGACTTTCTAATTGTTGTTCTCATATATTTCAGATCAGTATAAATATTCTAGGCTCTGGCTTCCATACCAGCTTATTAAAAAACAAAAATGCTGCCAAGTAAACTATATTACTTCTCTCAGATTCGTATGGAAATGATCTGGTACAGAGACTGAATCCTACCTGCTGGCTGATTACTGCACATGTGAAGAATAGTCGAAGGTGTTTCTCTTGTATCTTTTACCAAGAAACTCACAGAGCTCAGCAAACATCATCTGATGGTCTTCAAAGGTACAACATGAAGGAATAACTCACCGTCAGCTCAATGACACAAAAACTCAAGTAAGAAAGTACAAATTTGTGGCATTTTTCCTCCACAGTCATAAGGCATTTCTTTTCTCACCCTTTACTCCAAAGTCACAGAACTGCTTCCGTATTGTGAAGGTGGCACAGCTCTCTCCCCAAGTCTGTGCTCTTCCCACTGGCTGGGATCTCCACAGAGACCCTTGACTCTGCTTCCCTTTCCTGCACCTACTGGCCATCCTCTCCCCATAGAGACTACATGAGCATCCTTTCCTGTCCTGCCACAGTACTTCCATAGTTCAGTTACCATAGCACTCATCTGGAGTATTAAAATTGCCTTTTCACCGGGTGTATCCCTCAGGGGACTGCACCCCTCAGGTCTACTCTGGAAAGGGCTGCGATGGCCTCAGGACAGGCAGGGAGCTTTGCTGATAGCTGGGGAATGCTTTGTCATTGCCCAGTCTGGGCTAGAGTAAGAGTGCCCACTGGAAACATCTGACCAGGACCTGATAAATTGAATTGGAGTAAACTTTAGACCACCTGTCCCAAGGCACACTTTAAACCTTGAGAAATAACAATATCAAATATTAATTGAGTACTTATTATGTGCCAGACACAGTTATAAGAATATGTAAAAAGGACCAGTATATGTAAAAAGGAAGGACAGATTTTAGGATGCTTTGTTCATCTGCTATCTCCAAGAGTTCATGGGAAACTGATTAGAAGTCAAAGAGAAGGATAGAGGCATTTCCTAAGGAAGGTACCTAACTTTCCCCACCTGATACTAAGAGGTGCTTCAAGGGGACACCTTTATTCATTTTTAAAAAATATTTTTATTGATTTCAGAGAGGAAGGGAGAGGGAGAGATCGATGGAAACATCAATGATGAAAGAGAATCATTGATAGACTGCCTCCTGCATGCCCCTATTGGGGATTGAACCTGCAACCTGGGTATGTGCCCTTGACCAGAATCGAACCTATGACCCTTTAGTCCACAGGCCGATGCTCTATCCACTGAGCCAAACCAGCTAGTGCTAAGGGGACACCTTTATATGTATCCTCTGGAGTTTGGGAGACACAGAGGATGGTGTCTGCTGTGTGCCTACAGAATATAAAGGTGATGGCGATGTCCAAGACACTCAGGCTAGAAAGATCCAGAGAGAGATCTGCATGTCCAGGGATGGGTGAGGATGTAACATGAAGCACGAGGGTCCTGTGAGCTGATGAACTCTGTCCAAGAGGACCTGGGGAAAGTGATACAGAAAAGAGTAGACTGCAGAAGTCAAAGGGAAGGGGGGAAGTTAAGGATGATCCCAGCTGAACCAGGTGTCTCCACAATCCACAAGAGTCCCAAGAAACAACATCTGCTTGGACAGCAGCAAACCAGAGAGTATGACGCTAGGTTAAGACAGGACCAACCACTTCATCTCTCAATCCTCTCTCCCTACCCTGAAGGGACAGGGCATAGTGCGGGGTGGGGTGGGAGGGCACTAACAAAGTAAAGAGGTCATGCTCTCTCCACCTTGGGCTTCCAGGTCTAGTAACACTGAGGGAAGGAGAAACTCTGAATGGAATAAGAGTGCTGAGTATGTGTTATTACACTGAGCTGGACATTTTAATTACTGAAACTGGGACAGTCTTGTGACTGAAATGGACCAGATGGGAATCTAAATTGGTGCAGACACAATGGAAATCAGCGTGAAAGTTCCTAAAAAATAAAATTAAAAATAGAACTACCATATAATCTAGCAATCCCACTTCTGGGTATATATCCAAAGGAAAAGAAAACAGGATCTCAAAGAGATATCTGGCCGAAACCGGTTTGGCTCAGTGGATAGAGCATCGGCCTGCGGACTCGAGGGTCCCAGGTTCGATTCCGGTCAAGGGCATGTACCTTGGTTGTGGGCACATCCCCAGTAGGAGGTGTGCATGGAGGCAGCTGATCGATGTTTCTCTCTCATCGATGTTTCTGACTCTCTATCCCTCTCTCTTACTCTCTGTAAAAAATCAATAAAATATATTAAAAAAAAAAGAGATATCTGCACCCTCATGTTCATTACATCATTATTCACAACAGCCTAGATATGGAAGCAACTGAAGAATCTGTCAGTGGATGAATGGGTGAAGAAGAAGTGATATGCATACAGTGCAATATTGCTCAGGTGTGAGAAAGAAGGAAATCCTGCCATTTGAGACAATATGAATGGACCTTGAGGGCATTATGCTAAGTGAGATAAGTCAGGCAGAGAATGACAAATACTGTATTGCATCACTTATATGTAGAGTCTAAAAAGAGTCACACTCATAGAAACAGAGTAGAAAAGTGGTTGCCAGGGGCTAGGGGGTGGGGAAAATGGGGAGAGGCTAGTAAAAGGGCATAAACTTTCAGCTATAAGATGAATAATTAAGATCTGAGGATCACATGTATAATATGGTAACAATGGTTGATAACACAGTATTGTATCATTGAAATTTTGGAAGAGAGTAGAATTGAAACATTCTTACACATCCTACATAATAAAAGGGTAATATTTAAATTACCATCATTCCGCTACGCCCATGATTTGGCCAGCGGGAGGCGCAGGGGGCAGGACTCGAGGTGGCCAGGGTGGCCGATTGGGCCGGCGGGATGCTGAGCTCGCGCTGCGCCATGGCTGTGCTGTGGCACAGAAGGGGCCTCTGGGGCAGCAAGCCCACGTCCTGCTGTGGACCATCAAAAGCGGGGAGTGAAAACGGGGGAGCTGGCTGTCTGTCCGCTCCAGCACCAGGCCTTTCGAAAGCCTCCGCCGCGCCGGAGGCTTTCGAAAGGCCTGGTGCACCAGTGGACAGCCAGCCAGCTCCCCCGCGATCGAAAGTGGGGATCTGTGTGTCCGCTCCAGCACCAGCAGACCCCCTGCCATAAAAAGTGGGGAGCAGGCTGCTAGCAGTGTCTGCGGAGTGTGCTAGGCTTTGCGGGGCAGTGGATATGGCCTGGATGGCAGGTTAGGCCTAGGGGACCCTACACGTGCATGATTTAATCATGCACTGGGCCTCTAGTACAAAATATAAATATGTGAGGTGATGAGTATATTCATTAACTCTGATGGGAGGAATTTCACAATGTATTCATACACTTTAAATATCTTACAATTTTGTCAACTATACCTCAATAAAGAAAAAAAAAGCTATATAAGATGTCTGTTAACACAGAGCAAGAATTGGCCCATACATGGTACAGTGAGGAAAATAGGTGGCTTATGATTGTACCCCATTGAGTCCATCTCAATGAACAACTTGATTATGCTTGCCAAAAACTTGGAAATTATAGCAAAACTCTGACAACTCCTCTTAGAAAAAAAAGAGTCCAGCTTCCAAAATTAGGTGTTGTTTCAAACCCTGGATCCCCAGTAATTTAA
Organism: Cnephaeus nilssonii; assembly: GCF_951640355.1. Taxonomy (NCBI): domain Eukaryota; kingdom Metazoa; phylum Chordata; class Mammalia; order Chiroptera; family Vespertilionidae; genus Cnephaeus; species Cnephaeus nilssonii. The sequence continues at coordinate 31,293,764 of NC_137072.1, read as the reverse complement.
TTGTCTCTGAACCTCAGTTTCTGCATCTGTGAAATAGGTGTTAAATTATTTAATCCCCATGGTTTTCTCAGAAAAGTATAATGGTTATTATTTTACTGATAAGGAGGTTGTGCACAGAGAAGGTGAGTACAGTTGACCTCTTAGTCTGTGTACTAGTAAGTGGTAGCCGGGATCTACACCAGGCAGTTCCATATTATGGAACATTTCCCCTTCAAATTACATAGCAGGGGGAACAGGACTTAAGTCAGAACACTGAGGCCAAAGTCCTGCTTCAACCTTTACCAGATGTTTGATTAGGGGAAATTAATCAAATCCCAAGTATCCTCATCTATAAAAATATGGCCAATAATATCTGCCCTGTCTACTTCTTATGATTTTAACAATATTCAGATTAGATAATTTATATGAAAATACTTTACAGCTAACCAATTGCTTTAAATAATGAGTAGACACATTATGGTCTAAATGTTTGTTCCCCCCCCCCCCCCCTCAAATTCATATGTTGAAATCTAATCCGCAATGTGATAGTGTTAAGAGGTGGGATCTCTGGGATCTCTGGGAGGTGATGAGGATATGAGGGTGGATCCCTCAGGAAAGGAATCAGGGGCCTTATAAAAGGAGGCCAGAGAGCTAGCTCACTCTCTCTCCAGCACGTGAGGACACAGTGAGAAGTCTGTCATCTGGAAGAAGGCCCTCACCAAAACCTGACCATGCTGCCACCCTGATCTTGGACTTCTAGCCTCCAGTACTGAGATATCAAGGGCTGTTGTTTATAAGCCACCCAGACTCGGGCACTTTTTTATAGTGACTTGAATGAACCAAGACAACACCTGATGAATACATTTGGGTTCTCACAATGAATTTCATCAGAGGGAAAATATGATGAAAGAAAGATAATGAAAGAATCTCTAATGAGACATATAATTTTTTTCCTTGTTGCTGATTTGGCAATAGCCATTGGATTCAGTAATAATTTCATAATGTTTAGCATCATCAGTATAAGGTTTATTTAACATAAGCAGTGCCAAATTTATTCTAATGAATATACATTTGAGCCTCATTCCTTAGGGCATTAAATCTACTGCATGAGTGGGAGGCCACATCTCAAGCCCAAAAGCCTCCAGCCAAAAGGAATTGGTTTTAAATGACTAGAGTTGTTTAAAACATAAATATGTTCCTGTGGTATTGTTTTAAGGAGTTCAAGTTGTAGGCTTGACGAAATAGAAGGAACATATTTCTCCAAACCAGTTATTACTATTTTATCACTGGCTTCTGTCTCACACACATTCCCAAAAGATGATAGAATCTCCCATAGCTTCTTGGTTCTAGCCCGGGGCATTTTGAACATCATAGGCTGGAACCTGTACATGGCCACAGGCCTTTTAAAAAAAAGTAATAATAAGGCCTTTTCCCTATACCAGAGTCGTCCAATAGAAGCCATGAATGCCAGTCACAAATGTAATTTTAAATCTTCTAATAACCACATTAAATTAAGCCACACATATTAAAGCCACATTTCTGGAAAAAGAAACAGGTGAAATTGATTTTAACAATATATTTTCTGTAATCCAATATATCCAACATACTGTGTTTTCAACATGTAATTAATATAAAAACTATTAAAATATTTTACTTTTTTTTCCATACTAAGTCTTCAAAGCTGTCTTGTGTTTTGTATGCATAGAACACCCTAATGCAGGCTGGCCACATTTCAAGTGCTCAGTAGCCGCATACAGCCAATGCTGTCATAGTAAATAGCTCTGGTTTATGCTCAGTGGGGTTCTTCCTAGCCCCCAAGGAGTCCCTTCTGAAAATAGAAGTCAAATCTTGAAGTGACAAAACTTACTGTACAGTTATGAAACCCACCAGAGGTACACAAGGCAACAACTAAGACTATTACCATCTAAGTCAGCAGCAGCCTACATGGGGTATAGTTGGAAATTCCCATTACTTTTCACTGATAAGCATAGAGCATTGTGTTGACTTGTCTGTTTTACAACCAAAAGGACACTGGGTTTAAGAACACAGCCTCTTTAATTACTTAGCTCTCCAGCCTCAGGACAAGAATATTTGCAGGTTTTCAGTAAATTCAACTTCTCAGGGCCAGAATCTTTATTACAAGAAAAAGCTTTCCTAGTCTATAGGGATCTGGTAAAGGTCAATATTTTGGTTACTTTCTTTGATTGACAGGAGCAATGAAACTTTGCTCTCTGGGCCAAGTGAATTGTCATTGTATTGGAATACTGAGTGCAAATCTATGGAATATGTTTCACCCCCTGCACATTTTTTCTTGTTATTGCACTTAGCAGCTTTTATTATTTTTATTAGATTTCATTTCAGATCCCCATAATGGAGATCTTCTTTATTATCTAAAAATGTGTCAGTCTTTCCTTTAAGCCAAGGTACACCATCTGAGTGACTTATCTCCCCTCGTGACTAAGATGATCAGGAAATGTGTCCTTTTCACTCAAATTCATATGAAGTCTTTACTTCCCTGTGTGCCAGCAATGCTCCCTGCAGTTACTTTTTGGAGACCAATGTTCACTTGTGAAGATGCCTAGACAACCAGCTGTCCTTCTGTATCCTTCTTTCCTGTCCAGCTCTCTCTGGAAAGGTGCCAGCTGGGTAAACCCTGATTATACTATTGATGTTGGTGGGTCAGAACCATTGGTATCAACTGAATGCAAGCAGTCCTTTGAAAAAGGTCTAATCTACTTAGTTCCAAGATGATTACTCCCCACCCCCAACACACTCATATGTCACAGTCAATGTCTACGCTTCCATGCTAATAGAGAGATCAGTCAATAAGTCATCCAAAAACAGAAAATGACCTCTAAACTACTTATATTTCATGTTGGACCAAAATATGGGCTTGGATTTGCCATTTGTCATGTTGCCTAAGATTTACTGTGCTGCTTGTTTTTTATTTTTTGACTCAGTTTTTTTTTATTAATATTAAATCATGTTCCTTGAGTATCTACCAATTGAAAATAAGAGAATAAAAGATTTTCCAAATGTAACCAACAGGATGGTTGATCTATCTAAGAATTGTCAAGAGCTCACTGTATCATCTCCTCCTTTTTTTAATTTAAGAATAGTTTACTGATATTTAGAGAGAGAAGAAGGGAGAGGGAGAAAGAAACAGTGATGTGAGAGGGTAACATCCATTGCCTGCCTCCCATATGCCCCCTACCAGGGATGAGCCAGAAACCCAGGCATGTGCCCTCACTGGAAATAAAACCAGAAACATCTTGGTGGACAGGACAACACCCAACCAACTGAGCCACACCAGCCAGGGCTATTTCCTTATCTTCATTTTTTGGTAAAATGTTTACTGAGGACTGCTTTGGGCAAGGCACTGTGCTGGTTTCTATGACTCTGTCTTCAGGAGCTCACACTTTAGTAGAAGATATAAGTCGTGCAGCTAGGTGACAGGTACACATGGTAGAGAGTGCTAGTTTTGTAAGACAGTCATAGACAAAATTGTCTGCCTTGGCAGTTCAAAGAGAGGAGAGAAGCATCAGAGGAGATTATGGGCAAGGGAGCATTTAAATAGGCCCGAACCAGTGGGCTGGATTTGGGCATTTGAAGGAAGAAGTAAAGAAATGCCCGGCAGAGGAAGCAGGCTTCTTTTGAAAGTAAGTTACCTGCTCCTGAAGAAACTGCATAACAGGTGTTAATTTAGAGCACTCCTGTTATGTGCCACTGATGCTGGAACATGATAAAAAAGATGTGTTGCTCACAAAAATGCAAATTGTTACCTATCTATATATATAAAAGCCTAAGCGACCATTATGACCAGTCGACCACTCCACTGGTCGACTGGTCACTATGATGACACATGACCACCAGGGGGCAGACACTCAACGCAGGAGCTGTCCCCTGGTGATCAGTGCGCTCCCACAGCCAACCTCCTGTGGCCTGCCGACCTCCCACAGTCCCTCCCCCTGGCCAGCCCTGATCATCAGCCAGGCCAAAGGACCCCACCCGTGCACAAATTCATGCACCGGATCTCTAGTTTACTAATGAAATAATTATTGAGGCCATTCCCCAGAAAAACTGTTTTTTGTCTTTATAACTCAAATAACAATAAAACATAGAATGAGAACAAGGCTTTCTTATTGCTACATTATGCTTTTTAAGAATAAAACACAATATACCCTTTAAAAGGAAAGCATAATTTCTATCCTAAACATTTGTTTTGTGTTCATATACTTGGTAGCAGACACACACATGGATACAGCAACATTGCTACTGAATGAATTTCTGAAGGAAAAAAATCCTAAAAAGTATACATACTTGAGCTGGCATTATCTCTAAAAAATTAGTCCCTTTCTTTGATTCTTTAAATGCAAAAATATACATATACTTTTATAATTAATACTCTCAATTAATAAGTAATGGAGCAATAAGTTAACCTATAAAAGGAGTGCCAGAAAAAACTCAACTAATGAGGGTTTCAGAATATGCCACCCCAAAATATGTTACTTGGTGTTAGATTATTTTGAGCTGAAGGCAATTGAGAAATAGCAGATGCAGGAGGAACACTCTGTACTCCTCCTCTCTTTCTAAAAGCAGGGTATACATTTCCATTTGTCAAGGTGTCTCCCTCTCCTGTACCAGGAGGGAATGACTCTCAATCATAAGAGATGGCTCTTATCACTGGAGACACACACCGACTTGAGTCTGCATAACAAATTTTACTAAATAACGTGTGTCTTCCATTAGTTTCCTTCATACAGTTACCTTCTCAAAATTTATTATCCCTAGAAATCACTTACTTCTCCATAGTTTATTACCCTTTGTTAAAATGGTATATAAGCTCTCAAACCTGCTTCTTTTAGTTTTCAATTCTTTTCTGTGAAGTTCTATTTAGTTAATTTCATGTACTAACTAAATAAACACTTTCTTCTATTATTCTACCCTTTGTCACTTTAATTCACAGGCCTCAGCTATAGAACTCAGGAGTGTCAAGAAAGAGTTTTACCACCCCCTACACTAGTGACATCCTCAGTTACTCAATAAAGATTTATTGAAAGACACTGACCAGCAGCCTTAAGATATAATCTCTCAGGCCCAGGAAATCATTAGAACTAGGTTGGGGGTGGGGAGAGATGGTATCCTGGAAACCAGACCAGCCCTCTCTTTTACCTATGAGGAAGCTGAGGCCGGGAGGTTTATTTGTGACACAAACCCACGCTCGCACCTTCAGTTAAAATGTAAGTTGCCAGTAGAGGTATGTTCTGAAAATGAGTCTTCTGATGGCATTGCAGCATTTCTGCTGCTCCCAGGTGCCTCAAAACTCAGGTCACCAGAGAAGAATAATTAAACCTTTTTTGCTTCTGTTTTTCAACATTTATACACTCTATTTGATTAGCAGTGTGGCAGAAAGTACCTGTGGTATTGTGAGGTGAATTGGGCAGATAATAAACCTCACCTTATTGGGCCTTTAAACTTAGAGGACTTCCTTTCAACACAGAAGCACATCCTGCCATTTGAAGATTTGAAGGTGCATGCAAAAATGAGATTTTTTTTTTTTTAGGTTTTGTTTCCCAGGCAACTGCTCTCAATTCAAGATTGAATGAGAACACAAGAATCCCCCAGAGACACTCCCCCTCACCACCTCCCCTTATCCTCTTAATGCAATAAAGCTGTAAACTCTGAGGACCCAGGATTCTACCCTTCTTTGGAGAATGAAAGGAGATGCAGGGCATAGCTCAGAATGATGCTAAATTCACAAGCACAAAATGCCTGCCAGCAGGCAACACATTCTGGAACCATTCTGTATAACATCGGCAGAATAGAAGCCCAAGTTGACCAACATATTGGTCAAAAAAAGCTCTTCTGTCATTTGTCATAACCTTTAAGCCGCAGTTGATCTCAGTTGATAATGGTACAGGGAAACCTGGCTTTTTCAGAGCCACAAAGTACAGCCTTAATTTCTGAATGACAACTGAATGGCTGCCGGGGTAGTTTAGTACAGCACAATCCACAGTGTCCACTGTTAAAATAGATCCTGAAGTCTGCATTCGAGGAGCCTGAAATCACAAAGGATTCTGTAATCACCTTGGCTAATACCAACTTGGAGGTTTTCCAATAGTTTCAGGACCTATTAAATGTATATCATATATACATGTCAACTATGAAAATATGCTTTGTACTCATGGTTAAAATATAAGTGGCACTTCTCCCCAGAAGATTATGCCTTCTTCTTTTTTTGAATCAGAATCCCTCTACACTTTCCAAAGCAATATTGAGTATCTTGGGAAGTGGGGGTGGGGCGACAGCATAAGGACATCTTAAACGTGTTATTTCAAAGACATTTTTCTTTTTCAATGTGATCATGGCACTAGTCTTGTGATATAAATCACAAGGAGCATATGCCAATTTGACATTTGAAATCAAAAGTAACTGTTGCTAGGCATTAAAAATACCTTCTTGGTAGGTAAAAGGTAAAACTGTGTTTTTTTAAAAGGAAGATCAGATGAATACATTTGTATTAAACTTTCACTATTATTGTCCCCATTCATCCATCACTACTCCTACCAAGTTTATTTCAGAGAAATTTTTCTAAGAATTTCTAGTTGAGAAATTCCTTTCAGTGATTAGGTATACATAAAAAGAAGAGAGATATACTAGTATAGACATAAATTCTAAATTATTCTGGAGAGACTATTTATGATTTTTTTCTGAATATCAAGATTTCTTGCTATCTTATCCTGATAAAATTAATCTACATATTGTGACCCTATATTTACTATTGAACTACAAAAATAAAAAGGTCATCGAATCAGTCATTTTCCAGTCATTTTTCTTTGTTTGTTACCTTCTGATGGATGGCCTATTCCATTAGACTGACAGAATTACTTATTAAACTTTTCACTCAGAGAGTATGACATTTTTTTTAACCTCAAGCTCTTTTCCCCAAAGTCACCTAGAAGACATTTAGGCTATCTTTCCCCCTCAGCATGTCTACCTTCCTGACACCGGAGACAGGTAGATATTCAGGAAATGCCAACCTATTCTAATAGCCCAATAATCCTTTGATCTATGGGGATGGAGAGCAAGGGGAAAGGTCCATGTTTCCCAATCCCAGGGCTACCTGGACTACTTTTCCTTGTGTCATCTTGATCTGACTATGTAAATAATAAAATTATTTTAAAATCCAGGAAGCTTTGCTCCAAGCAACACTTTGGTAGTGTAAATATCAGGCCTTAAGTAGAATGGAATGTTCACAAAATGTCAGATCTATTTGTGAGAGGAGGTTTTTAGGGAGAAATAACTGTAAAATAAGTGTGAAGGTGAGCAGGAAGGAAAGAAGGCATGGTGACCTAGCCCAATTAGGATGGCACTTTAATTAAATGAACAGGAGATGGTGCAGATTCACCACTGAACTGGTTATAATTTAGTGCTGTGAGAAATAATGTTCTTTTTGAAACTAAAGAATGCCAGTACTTTCATGGTGTTTATCCCATCCAAGGGACAACAAATTTTACAAAATCTCAAGTAGGAGACAATAATAGATAAAACAGAAAGAAAGAAAACAAAGAATGAAAAATAGGATAAAGATTATAAACCATGAATAAATAAAAGAGAAAGAAATATAAGAAAAAAAGGAGAATGATTATAAAGGTGGCTCAGAAATCTGTAAGATCATAGTCCTCTATCTGTATAGGACAAAGAAACAGAACAATTAATAATTATTATTAGTCACAGTTAAAATCTCAAAGATAAAAACTACATATTTTGTTTATTAGTTTATTTTGTTCATTAGGTTTACCTATAAGCGAAACCACATGGCACTGATATTTCACGGACAGGCTTATTTCACTTAGAATAATACTCTCCAGGTCCATCCATGCTGTTGCAAAGGGTAGGGTTTCCTTCTTTTTTATGGCTGAGCATTATTCCATTGTGTAAATTTACCATAGTTTTGTTTTGTTTTGAGAAATGTCTGAAATTTTACTGCCTATGTTTTCTTCTAAGATTTTTACGGTTTTGAGTCTAACATTTATATCTTTAATCCATTTTGAGTATATTCTTGTGTATGGTGTACTAATGCGGTCTAATTTCATGTTATTGCACATATCTGTCCAATTTTCTCAACACCACTTATTGAATAGACTATTTCTACCCCATTGTATATTCTTGCATCCTTTGTCAAATATTACTTGACCATAAAGGTATGGGTTTAGCTCTGGGCTCTTTATTCTGTTCCACTGATCTATATCTCTGTTTGTATGTCAGTACCATGCTGTTTTGGTACAGGCATAGTGGATAAATGAACAGAAGTGTTTTACTTGGAGGCAGAGAAACTCTAAGGAGCCATACCAGTAGACTTCAGCTCTGAAAGACAGCATGCTAAAGGGACATCTCCAGAACCCATATGTGGATTCCTCAAGGGGCTAGAAATTGGTTCTCAAAATTAATTGGTTTCTAAGTATTAAGGTTTCAAATGTAATGCTATGTCTTGTCCATATTTCCATCCTGGGAAGTTTAATGTGCAGTTGTTACGTGACCATCTAGCTAGAATATTCTTAAGAGAATTTCTACACTAAGTTGTAGATTCTGGAGGGTTGTACTGTTATCTAACATCTCTCCTCAACTGCAAAACTCAAGAATAATGCGATGTTGCTAGAAGGATTTCCACACCAGGTGACTGCCAATTCCTACCATTCTCTACATTGTTACCATTTTGACAGTTAGTTAGGAATCATATCCCAGAGTCTCAGCCTTTTCTTGTTTAAGTCACATAAACACATCTCTTAATTAATTAAGCAGATCTACACAGAAGGATCCATTTCTTAGTAAGAATAAGTCAACAAGCCAATGAGCAAAATGCCTACAAGGAGCCCTCTGCTAAAAAATATAAAGCATACTGTTGCATTTTTGTGCTAACAAGCGCTGCAAAGCAGTGAGATTTTCTAATTTTCTAGTTCTTGTTTTTCATGACAACATCTGTTGACCTAAAATGGTATTCACATAGCACATATGTGCCAGGAATTGCAAAGGTAGACAAAAGTAGAAAAGGAGGCAGGTGTTGTTCAGGAAGTAGGAAAAAGGGAAGGCAGGGGTTTTCTTTGTTTTTGTTTTGAAAATCAGAAACAAAGTAAAAAATACTCACATCGGATCCAACTGACACTGAGCTGGAATGGGCAGGTAGAGGCTCTTTGTCAGGACTGGCCAGGTGACTGCTTGATTGATGGAGCTGTGTTGTCAAGGTTGTGACTGCTCAAGCAAATGGCCTTTTAGATATTTTCCTTCCCTTCAAAAAATTGGTAACATTTCCTGCTAAATGTTCAGTTCTTGCTTGCTTTGTTTCCTGTTAACCTACTTTGAAGGTCAGAAGCAACCAATCCTACCATCCCTCTAATTCTATGCTGATTTTCCTCCTGCGGCACAAAAGAGCTCCTGACTATTCCCAGGCATTCAAACTAAGATAATCATGAGTCTCGATGGCACTCACAGAAAAGGAGGGAGTTGTAAGTATATCTATTCTCTCAAAGTGTCTATATTTTTGGAATGAACCTTTAAATGGTGCACAAGTCAGGCACAAAGTTATTAGAGATTTGACTCCACTGTCCCTCTGAGGCACACAACCCATTTTGCCTCAATAGGGTTTATGTCAACTAAGCAAAATGAGTTGAGACAAAAATCTCTATACAAAAATTTTTATATATCCACCATTTTTTGCTTCAGAACTTTGTTATTATTTCTATCGACATGCTATTTAAAGAGAGAACAGGAATTGAATTAAACATAATTGTGTTCACTAAAAGAAAGCTTCCTATTGCATTGTTACAGATAGTTTTTATTGACTGACTAGTTACTAAAACTAATGATTACCTCTGGCTTCAGTTGGACATAACCTACTATCCAATTATAGCTCCCAGAATAGTTCCCTTCTCATTTTTAGAGCAGAGGCAGCAGCAGTAACAGGTGATTAGCAAGAACTGCAGGACAGCATAATTTTTATAATGGGTGACAATGGAGAGTTTTACTGAGTGAAGGGAAAATGGCTCTAGTTTGTCTCTTTGATGCCAATTATTTTTGACTGAATTTATTGGGCTGACATTGGTTAATACAATTGTATAGGTTTTAGGCGTACAATTCTACAATACATTATCTGTATATTGTATTGCATGTTCACTACCCAAATTGTCTCCTTCCATCACCATTTATGCTCCCTTTACCTTCTTCTACCTCTCCCCACCCACTCCCCTCTGGTAATCACCATACTGTTATCTTTTTTATTTAAACTCTTCACCTTTTTCATGACCCCCCCCCTCCCCTCTGACAGCTGTCAGTCTGTTCTCTGTATCTATTAATCTGTTTCTATTTTGTTTATTCGTTTATTTTGTTCATTAGATTCCACCTATAAGTGAAACCACATGGCACTGATATTTCACGGACAGGCTTATTTCACTTAGAATAACACTCTCCAGGTCCATCCATGCTGTTGCAAAGGGTAGGGTTTCCTTCTTTTTTTATGGCTGAGCATTATTCCATTGTGTAAATTTACCATAGTTTTGTTTTGTTTTGAGAAATGTCTGAAATTTTACTGCCTATGTTTTCTTCTAAGATTTTTATGGTTTTGAGCCTAACATTTATATCTTTAATCCATTTTGAGTATATTCTTGTGTATGATGTCATAATGGGGTCTAATTTCATGTTATTGCACATATCTGTCCAATTTTGCCAACACCACTTATTGAATAGACTATTTCTACCTCATTGTATATTCTTGCATCCTTTGTCAAATATTACTTGACCATAAAGGTATGGGTTTAGTTCTGTTCCACTGATCTTTATCTCTGTTTTTATGCCAGTACCATGCTCTTTTGATAATATGACCTTCTAGTACAGTTTGATATCAGGTAGCATGATTCCTTCAACTTTGTTCTTCTTTCTCAAGATTGCTGGGGCTATTCAGGTTATTTTGTGGTTCTATATAACATTTTTTAATATTAGTTCTCATTCTGTGGACTGTCATTGGCATCTTGGTAGGACTTGCGTTGAATCTATAGATTGCTCTGGGTAGTATGGACATTTTAATTATTTTAATTTTTCCTATCCATGAACACATTATATGCTTCAACTTATTTGTATCATCTTCAATTTCTTTCTTCAGTGTCTTCTAATTTTCTGAGAACAGAAAATTACCTAAGTAATTTATTTTTTAACAATTTTTAAAAATTGATTCAAAAGAGAGAAAGGAATTGGGAGAGAGAGAAAAATATCTATATGAGAAACATAGATTAGTTGCTTCCTGTATGCACCCCCATCTAGGATAGAACCCACAACCTGAGTATGTGCCCTGACTGGGAATTGAACTTGCCACCTTCTGGTGTACAGGATGATGCTTCAACCAATTGAGCCACACTGGCCAATTTATTTTATTGATTCTACTAGAGGCCTGGTGCACGAAATTCGTGCATGGAGGGGGGTTGTGCATCAGCCCAGCCTGCACCCTCTCCAATCTGGGATCCCTCTCACAATCCAGGACTGCTGGATTGCCTGCCTTCCTGATTGCCCCTAACCGCTTCTGCCTGCCAGCCTGATCACCCCTAACCACTGCACTGCCAGCCTGATTGATGCCTAACTGCTCCCCTGCCAGCCTGTTTGCCCCCAACTTCCCTCCTCTGCTGGCCTGGTCACCCCTAACTTCCTTCCCCTGCTGGGTTGATCACCTCCAACTGCCCTCCCTTGCAGGCCTGGTCCCTCTCAGCTGCCCTCCCTTGCAGGCCTAGTGCCTCCCAACTGCCCTCCCCTGCTGGCCATCTTGTGGTGGCCACCTTGTGTCCACATGGGGCAGGATCTTTGACCACTTGGGGGCAGCCATATTGTGTGTTGGAGTGATGGTCAATCTGCATATTACTCTTTTATTAGATAGGGTTGTAAATGGGATTGTTTTCTTTTCTTATAGTTCATTATTGGTGTATATGAATGCAACTGATTTCTGGATATTTATTTTGTATCCTGTTACTTTGTTGGATTCATTTATCAGTTCTAGTAGTTTTTTGGTGGAATCTTTAGGGTTCTCTATATACAGTATCATGTCATCTGCAAATAATGACAGTTTTAATTCTTCATTTCCAATTTTGGTACCTTGTATCTATTCTTCTTGTCTGATTGCTGTGGCTGGTATTTCCAGTACTATGTTGAATAAGAGTGGTAAAAGTGTACATCCCTGCTTGTTCCTGATCTTAAAAGAAACATATTTAGTTTTTGCCCATTGAGTATGATGTTGGCTGTGTGTTTGTCATATATGCCCATTATTATGTTGCGGTATGTTCCCTCTATTTCCATTTTGCTAAAAGATTTTATCATATATAGGTGCTATATTTTATTGAATGCATTTTCTCCATCTATTGATATAATCATGTGATTTTTATCCTTTATTTTATTTATGTGTCATATCACTTTATTGATTTGTGTATGTTGTACCAACCTTGCATCCTTAGACTAAATCTCACTTGGTCATGGTGTATGATATTAATGTATTGCTAAATCCTATTTGCTAATATTTTGTTGAGGGTTTTTATATCTACGTTCATAAGGCATATTGGCCTCTAATTTCATTTCTTCGTAGTGTCTTTATCTGGTTTTGATATTAGGATAATGCTGGTCTCATAAAATGAGCTTGGGAGTCTTTCCTCCTCTTGAATGTTCTGGAATAGTTTGAGAATTATATGTGTTAGTTCTTTTCTAAATGTTTGATGAAATTCTCCTGTGAAGTCATTCAGTCCAGGACTTTTGTTTGTTGTGAGTTGTTGTTGTTTTTGTTTTTTTTATTACTGCCTCAATTTTACTAGTTGTAATTGGTCTATTCGGGTTCTCTAATTCTTTCTAATTCAGTTATGGAAGATTGAATGTTTCTAGGAATTTATTAATTTCATCCAGATTGTCTAATTTGTTGTATATAGTTACATAATATTTTCTTGCAACCCTCTGTATTTCTTTGGTGTCAGTTGTTACTTCTCCTCTTTCATTTCTGATTCTATTTTGGGGGGGCCCTCTGTCTTTATTTCTCAGTGAGTCTGGTTAAAGTTTTGTCAATTTTGTTTATCTTTTTTAAAAAACCAGCTCTTGGATTCATTGATATTTTTAAAAATTTTAGACTCTATTTTGTTCATTTCTGCTCTGATATATATTATTTCCTTCCTTCTACTCACTCTGGGCTTTGTTTGTTTTTCTTTTTCTAGTTAGTTTATGTGTAAAGTTAAATTGTTTATTTGAGATTTCTCTTGTTTCTTGAGATAGACCTATAATGTTATAAATTTCCCTCTTAAGGTTGCTTTCCTTATGTCCCATAGATTTTGGGTTGTTGTGCTCTCTTTTTCATTTGTTTCAGGTAATCTTTTGATTTCTTCCTTGATCTCATTGTTAACCTATTCATTGTTTAGAAACATGTTATTTGGCCTACATGTCTGTGTGTTTTTCTGTTTTTTTCTTGTGATTGATTTCTAGTTTTATACCATTACTAGAGGCCCGGTGCATGAATTCATGCATGGGTGGGGTCTGGCCAGCCCTCCCCAATGGGTGCCCATCAGGCCAGGCCAGCATGGGAGAGGGGCTGCGGGTGGTTGGCCAGTCAGCCCCACCTCTGATCGAGGTGTTGGGGGCCGGTCATGGTTGGGGCCTGCTGCGGGGAGGGGCCGAGGGTGGTTGGCCGGCCGGCCCTGCCCCCCATCAGGGTGTTAGGGGCCAATCAGGGCCCAGATCAAGCTGGTTGGCTGCCGCAGTGCACATCATAGCCACCGGTCGTTCCAGTTGTTCTGGTCGTTCTGCGGTTCTGGTTGCTGAGCTTTTACATAGATGGTCAGAGAAGATGCTTGGTATGATTTCAATCTTCTTAAATTGATTGAGACTTTTTGTGTCCTAACATGTGGTCTCTCCTAGAAAATTTACCATGTGTACTTGAAAATAATGTATATTCTGCTGCATTGTGGTGAAATTCTCTGAAGATATCAATTGAATCCATCATATCTAGTGTTTCATTTAAGACCACTGTTTCTTTGCTGATTTTCTGTCTGGAAGATCTATTAGTTGACAATTTATGTCAATTGGGTGTTAAAATCCCCACCATGACTGTACTACTATCAATCTCTCCCATTATGTCCATCAAGATTTGCTTTATATATTTAGGTCCTCCTATGTTGGGTGCATAAATGTTTATAAGGTTATATCCTCTTGTTGGATTGTCCCCTTTATCATTATGTAGTGTCTTTCTTTGTCTCTTACTATAGCCTTTGTTTTTAAGTCTATTTTGTCAAATATAAGTATTACTATCCCAGCTTTTTTCATTTCTATTTGCATGAAATATTTTTTCATCCCTTTACTTTTAGTGTGTGTATCATTCTGAGGTTGGTCTCTTGTAGACAGCATAAATATGGGTCTTATTCTCTTATCCATTTAACTACTCTGTAGCTTTTGATTGGAGCATTTAAGCCATTTACATTTAAAGTGGTTGTTGATAAGTACGTATTTATTGCCATTTTATTGTTTTAACTATGGTCCTCTGTTTTTTGGGGGTTTTTTCCTTTCTTTTTTTCTTCTAATGCTTCTTAAAGCAAACCCTTTAACATTTCTTGCAATACTAGTTTGCTGGTAATAAACTCCTTTTGCTTTTTCTTATCTGGGAAGCTCTTCAATTTTAAATGATAGCCTTGCTGGGTAAAGTAGCCTTGGTTGTAAGTTCTTATTTTTAATTACTTTGAATATCTCATGCCAATCCCTTCTGGCTTGAAATGTTTCTGTTGAGAAATTAGCTGACACTCATATGGGAGCTCCCTTATACATAAATAACAGTCTTTCTCTTACTGCTTTTAAAATTATCTCTTAGTCTTTAACCTTTGCCATTTTAATTATGATGTGTCTTGGTGTGGGCCTCTTGGGTTCATATTATTTGGGACTCTCTGTGCTTCTGGGACTTGTGTGTCTTTTTTCTTCATCAGGTTAAGGAAGTTGTCAGTCATTATTGCTTCAAGTGGGTTCTTGATCCTTTGCTCTCTTTTTTCTCTTTCTTATACCTCAATGATGCAGATATGGGTATACTTCCTGTGGTCCCAAAGGTCTCTTAAATTGTCCTCATTTTTAAAAATTATTTTTATTTTTGCTGCTCTGATTGGGTGTTTTTCTTACCTGGTCTTTCGAATCACTGATTCGATACTCTGCTTCATCCTAACTATTATTTATTACTTCTTGTGTATTTTTAACTTCAGATATTGTATTCTTCATTTCTGACTGGCTTGGTTTCTTTGTCCTTTTTTATGGCACTTTAGTTCTCACTAAATTCTTTGAGCATCCTTATAACCATTTTTAAAAACTCAATATCTGATAAATGGCTTCTCCATTTCATTTAGCTCTTTTTCTGGAGACTTCTGTTCTTTCATTTGGGGTATGGTTTTTGTCTCCTCATTTTTGCTGCCTTCTTTGTGTTTGTTTCTATCTATTATGTAGATCTTCTATGACTCCAAGTCTAGGTATGGTGGCCTTATGTAGTAGGTGTCCTGTGGGACCCAGTGGCATCATATCCTTAATCACCTGAGCCTAGAGCTCCAGGAATGTACTTCGTATGAGTTAGGGGATCCTTCTGTTGTAATTGAGTCTTGATTGCTATTTGCTTGTTTGTGCATGGAGTTGTCCCACAGGTTAGTTGACTGAGTGAGGATCAGCTCCTACCACAGTGCACAATCTGCTGTGCAGGTGTTCACCTCACAAAGCAGAATTTGCCTCAGCATAATCTGGTGCCTGCCAAGAGCTCCCTTTAGATATGTTGCTTGTGAAGCTAACTGAATCATTCTCTGATGTTGTCTGAAGCTGTCTACTCAGTGTTATTTCTGGTCTTCTTGGGCGAACTTTAATGGAGACCAATGTCAGATGCTGCCTGTGACTGGCCCTGGGCAACCTGTTTGGAGCTACAAAGCAATCCACAGTTCATGGCTATCTCAGCTGGGCCTGGGTGTGTCTGGAAAGGACCAAGCTGTGCACCAAAGCTGACCTTTACCAGCACTAGGCCCAGGAGCATGTCAACTAAAGTCCCAAGGCACCCTGAAATCTGCCTCCACCTGCCAGATGCCTATTAGGCTCAATCACTGAAAAAGCCTCTGAATGTACTTGAGTTTCATGAGGTAGGTTCTCAATGAGTCACCAGGTAGGGGTGAGTGGTGTTTGCCAGATTGATATGTGTTTTAACTCAGTGCCATGCTGGGTCTGGGGCACCTCAGCAAATGTTCCAGGGTACACCAAGTCTAGCTGCCACCTTCTAGGTGCTCTCACACCTATGTGGTAGGGCAGGATTTCAAGGAGTCCTCAGGGTGAGGCCAGGAGAGTTCATCAGACCCAAACAGACCAATATTTTGCCATGTGGAGGGGGGCTCAGTTTTTCCCAAATTCTTTTAGGATCCCAATCTCAGCATAGCAGGGCCATCAGGAGTCAGGAATATGGGGCTAGTGGGTCTCCTGTGAGGGGGTAGTGCTGGTCAGGCTTGAGGGAAAGTAGGAAGAGTGGCTTCCACTCCAGAGCCACACAACTCAATCTGTCCCAGATTCTGCCCAGACCTTGTCAGGGCAGAGCCACCAGGAGTCAGTAGGGCTGCTTGTAGCCTGAAGAGTGTGGCTAGAGGATCTCCCATGAGGAAGAGGCACCAGTCAGGTTCTTGGAAAAGTGGAAGGAATGGCCTCTGCCCCAAAATCACACCCCTCAGTCACTGACACCTCCTGAGTCTGCTCAGACCTCTACACCCTGGCCCAGGCAGCTAACTCCTCAGCAGGGTGCAAGTTCCATAGGATGGGATGACAGGGCCTCCAGAGGGTAGGGCTATTGCTTTCCCCCAGGCTGATGCTGTAGGAAGGAGGAGTGCTCCACCCCAAAAGGATGGTGTCAGCTGTGTGAGACAGGGACTCAGTACAGGGATGCTGGCAGCTGTCCCTTCAGCTCTCTCCCCAGAGACACAAATTCCAGTCTCTTCTCATGTGACTCTAGTCTGCTCCGCCCTCCTTCTGCTGGAGTCCAGGGTGAGTGGTTGAAAATAAGACTTTGTGCATTGACCCTTTAAGAGGGCACTGTGTGTCTAGCAGACTTCTGTCTCTTCCTTGCAGACAGAATCCTTGCTGATTTTCACAGCTACATGTTATGTAGGTGCCTCTTCTGGGCTCTGGTGCTCTGGGCTATGGAGCCAGGCTTGTAGTTGAGACCCTACTTTTCTCAGGGGAAACCTCTGCAGCTGAGATATCCCTCTAGAATCTGAGATGCCACCTGCGTGGCAGCAAGGCCAACCCTTTTCTTGTCTCTGCCCTTCCTACCAGTCTCAATGTGTGATGGAAATTTTGACTGTTAATGTTTCTATATATTTGATACTGTAAAAGCCACTCCCAAAGAAGATAGGGGAACTTAATAATGACTGGGAACCAAAGTAATTGATAGTGGTGACCAAAGTCAGTTAAGCCTTGATTATCTTTCAGACTCTACCAATGTCCACTGTCTTTGCTCTGCCAATAAACTGGGATATACATGGCAACAAAGACTAAAAATATGAATTTATAGAGAGGTCCAATAGGAAGCAAATTATTTTAAAAAGAAAAGTGGAAGGTTTAATAGAAAGCTGATATAAGCCAAATAGGCTTCCAGTGTAATTATGTGATGATATCCACCATTGTTTCCATATGACTACCACTAAAAAACATGGTTTTCATTCATTTTTGAGTGTTTTATACATCTTTGAACTCAGGGGACTCAAAAGACAATGAACGGTAAGGGTTGGGGTTGGGGAGACTATAGAAATAGTTAAAGAAAATTTTCTAGGATTGGTAGATCCAGCCCTAGCTACTAGCTTGTAAACATGCCTAAAAACTGAGGGAAAAGAAAAATAATAATAAAGAAAGAGATAAAAGTGTTAAATTTCTCAGGGCTGAGGCTAAAAGCCTGCTAACTTGGCATAAGATGCCCTAAAGTGAAGAGGAGAAGCAAGAGAATTCCCTACTCATCTTAGCTCTATGCCCAGATGTCCAGGAATCAGGATCTGGAAGGAATTTGAGATTCCCACCAGATTTGGCATCTCTATTATATCTACTTGGAGGCCCCAGGAATTGAATTTTTATGTATTTGTAC
This sequence comes from Cnephaeus nilssonii, assembly GCF_951640355.1. Classification (NCBI taxonomy): domain Eukaryota; kingdom Metazoa; phylum Chordata; class Mammalia; order Chiroptera; family Vespertilionidae; genus Cnephaeus; species Cnephaeus nilssonii. Next base: position 31,275,652 of record NC_137072.1, on the reverse strand, counting down.
AAAGTTGGCCTAATTATATCTGAATTCTTCCCCTCTGACACCCTGCTGTATGTGTCCTCTATACTACTAATATATCTGCCTCAGCTATTCCTTAAAATAGCAAATAGAAATAAGTGTTTCTAATATTTTACAGATAGGCAAAATGAGGCACCAAAATCTAGGTTTAGCCCTCTGAGAGTGGCCAAGGGCTCTGAAAATCTGGGTTCTGAAAACAATTTTCCCTCCAGCATCTCAGGTATCTCCAGGGAAATTATTAATTCTCCTATATCTCACTTTCAAAGAAAAGATAATAACATTGGCAGAAAATCCCTTACTCTATAGATATTGCCATGAATGGGAAAACTATGGTTTTTAATTCACAAGATTTCAGTCAGAATTTTTTATAACAAAGAGGACGTTAGTTACATACCGAGAAACAGTGGGTAGTACATCAACAGGGCATGGGTTGTATCTGTTCCACTTAAAACTAATTGTCACCACTCAGGTCTCTTTACAAATGAATGAATCTACAAATGCTAACCCATACTATGAATTCTGACCTCTTTAACTGTTTCATCACATACTATAGCAGTGGCATTTTGAGTTCTACTTTAGGCCCTGTCACACCTCCTGAAATCTCCTTGGCAGTGTGAACTACTATGGCACATTGGTGGGCCTTTTTCATATCTTCCCCTTTTGTTTTCTCCAACTGCTCACAGTTGGATCTGTCTGTGGGTTCCTGGGCCAGTCCCAACAGAGGCAAGAAGCAGAAGCAAATCCTCATCTTGCTGTCCATGGATTTATAACCAGTGGGCCCAAGAAAAACTCAGTATCCACAGAATGTACCTCCTTTCTTATTATTTTAAAGCAGTCCATAGGATTGGGCTTCTGCCTCGGTTTCCCTAGTGGTTGAATGCAAGCTCAGGAGCAGAGCAGTGCTCTAAGTTTCTGAACTCTTGCCTTCTTACAGGTTATAGCGCTGTTATGACAGGCTATTCAGTAGACACAGTCATTGCACTGGGCACCTTCCACATTTCAGGCTGGACCTCTCTGGTACAAAAACCTAAACAAAATGGGTCTAAGTAAAGCATCTTCTCACAGTCTAGAGCTTCCTCAGTTTCTTGCCTGGCCGCGGTTCCCCTCCCTCCTCATTTGTTTACCTCAAAAGCAGCATGATTCCCAGTCAGAGCACCCAGAAGCACAGGCACTCCTTGGAGTTGGAGCGCCCAGTAGGCTCCAGTTTCTACTCTCTCTAGGATAAATTGCTAACGAAGGGTCAGGGAACATTGCCCTCTCCCCCCATAATGACAACCCCCAAGGCTTCATTCTACCTCATTTGCCTTCTGGATCCAGACTGATCTCCCACCGGTTTGAAGTATAGATTCTCAGTGTCCAGAGACGTGACACACTGATACTTGATACAGTCTGCTTTCTAAGGAAGAGAGTAACTGACAGCGGTCCCCACTCCGCCTTCTCTCACAACACTCCAGCAGAAACTACAAGGTGCCTAAGTACCCCTGTCCAGGATGGAAGTCTAAGCTCCCCACTCAACCTTCACTAGCAGGTATGGAGCTGAGGTCACAGTTCTCATAGATGCAGAGAAACAAGAAAGGCAGCCCAGCAACCTGCAGGAGCGTTCCCTGTGGTGTTTGTTTTGACTACTGTCATTCTTGTCTAAGAGTTTTCTGCCTTGTTAGGCTGCCCCTTATCTGTTCCTTTGACTAGAGAGAACAAGTGTTTCTTGGGGCTTGTTTTGTCTGTGCTCATTAATGTTTCCAAGTGGCCAGCTTCTTCAGGCCCAGCCTGGGACATGTGATGCAAAAGGAAGATACAGGGAAGTCTCCACCACTCCATTCTTGGTGTCCTGAGGTCTGTTCCAGAACTGGTCTGCAGAACTGGTCTGCCTTCTCCCCACCTCACAGTCCTCTTATTTTTTTTGTACATAATGTTCAGGACTTTTAGCTGTACTCAGCAGGAGTAACAGGGACAAGTGTGTCTACTCCATCTTGCTTGCGGTTTTTATATTAAATTTGGAAAGTAAGGCAAGCTGTTTTATAAATAGTATGAAAATATTTAACCATAATTAACCTGGGCAAAACAAAGAAGAATTCTTTTTTAAAAAAATATATTTTTATTGATTTCAGAGAGGAAGGGAGAGGGATAGAGAGATAGAAACATCTATGATGAGAGAGAATCATTGATCGGCTGCCTCCTGCATGCCCCCCACTGGAGATTGAGCCCACAACCCAGGCATGTGCCCTTGTCCAGAATCAAACCTGTGACCCTTCAGTCCGTAGGCCGACGCTCTATCCACTGAGCCAAACCGGCTAGGGCACAAGGAAGAATTCTTCAGAAAAATGAAAGATCATTTATTATAAGCTTACGCATTGAGCATGGACTGGACATGGTTCATTTGGACAGCAATATAAGAATGGTCTGAAAAGACAGAGAAGATCTTTAAAGATGAAAAAGCATAGACAGGTAGCACTGAACTAGTCTTCAGTAGGTGTTGAAAGGCAAGCAGAGGTATAACCTACATATGTGTCACATGAGATGGAGTGTGCCTGGAGACAGAAGTAGGCTTTGGAGTAGACCCTGGTATTTACATACCACTCACATGTTATTACTTAACCTCCCCAAGCATTTTTCATCTCCAAAATGTCCATAATCTTTTAAAGAATTGTAAGATGAGGAACAATAGGTATAAACATCCTAGCTAGGCACTGTGCCTAGCTCAAGAAATGGCAATATTAAAATAAGTTATAAAGATTTTTTAAAAGAGGAATAAGACAATTAAAATGAGTTCAAGAGCTTAATTTGACAAAATATGAAGGGAATTTTGAAGATTCAAGAGCCTGCTACTTGATGTATTAGGGAGGTGGCTGTTGCAAGTTATCTGATAAAAGTGATAAAAATTAGGAGCCAATGAGTGGCTGGGTCTGGATAGAACCAGAAAATCTGAAAAATACCAAAGCATTTTGAAAGGGGTAAAATGAAATGATTTATGACTAAATATGAAAAAAATGAGAAAAAATAAAATCTTACTTATTCTTGATAAATGTCAGGAGACCTGGTAGAGTTTTAAGGAAAAGTTAAAGAAATTTAGTAAAAAATTGTTATGATTATATAAAGTAACTAGTGCCTCTTTTCAGGCATATACAGTCTTCTCTTGCCAACTAAAGCTCTCTCTAGAATCTCTTCTGAAAAATGGTTACTCATAATTATCTTTTGTTTGATTAATGCTCTAATGTATACTTAAATAATTTATTAATATGTGAAACATCCCTATAGAGGTTTGTTTGCACTTTTCATTAATATTATATAGTAAAAAGAGAATTTTCTAAAAAGAAAGCATTATCATAAATAATTGTAATAGGCCTGCCTGACTAAATTTTATTTTAGCATGAAGTTTTACACATTTAAAATTTGTATGGATTGGTCATTTTATTTAATTGTAAAATGCATTTGCAACTTGATTAAGCTATATATAATTCAATTATCTTTCTTTTATAAAAGTAACTCTAGTCACTAGCTCCATATTTTCTCAGCCCCCTCCTTGGGATGCAAACCACAGCTTATATCTTTAAGAGACAGATGAATAACAATAGCTGAAAATGAAAGGAGATTTCTTCTGGTTTATCAGAATTTGAGGAGAGAAAACAAAAGAAAAAATGGCAGTGGCATCATACAGTGAGAGAGTTGAAAGTTTATTTCCCCACAGACAGGAAATATCCCCCAAACACACACACACACACACACACACACACACACACACACACACAAACACACAAACACACACACACACACACACCATGACAGGAGGTAACAATGAGATCCTGCACACAACACACAAAAAAAAAACTTTCTAGAGAAAGCCTTTTCTTTAATTCTCACAAGAGTGACAAATGGCACAAAGCTTGTGCCAATGATTTTTAAAAGAAATTATAGCAGCTACCATTTATTGGGGACTTGACTATGGTTAGAAATATACGCCCCCTGCACACATTATATTATGTGTTCTTGCAACAATTCATGGATATGGGCACATATGATCATCCCAGTTTTACAGATGAAAAAAATACTGGGCTTCAGAGGGTCTAAGGGATTTGTCTGAGGTCACCCAGTTAGTATGAATTTGAGCCATAACTTGATTTTGATTTTGTTTGACTGCTAATCCTAATCTCTTAAATATAATGTGCACATTGCCTTCTATGACCTCCCCCTGGTAATTTAAACAGATATTGTGGGTTCTCTTTCCAATATTAAAATAATAATAAACTCTTTCATAAGGGCAGCATTAAACTACTTTATTTAAATGTTTGTCCATTTTACAATAGAAAGATCTACTTGTGGATAACTTGCATAACAAATAGGGAGGAATCTTCAGTTAATTTCTGCTTCCCTCTTGTGTCTGAGACCAGTAATGACAATTGCAAGAGCTGCACATTGCCTCCTATCTCCTGTATCTCTCATTCATCTATAAATTATTCCATTTCTTCTCCATCTGAGTGAAGAAAAGTTGAATTTGATCTGTTCACAAGTATTCCTCAGCTCCCTTGAAACTCTCAGTAAAATGTATTTCTTTACAAGCAACAATTTCAGTGTATGTTAGAATAAGATTAAATCAATACAACACAATACAATAAATCTTCTTTGTCTCCTGTCTTCCACACAAACTGTCTCAAAAACAATTTTCAATATTAAGTAATGCTGTTACCAAGTTGTAAGCACCTCTCTTAAGGAACCTGAAGGAATACCGTGCCATGATGGGCTTTGGGTCTATTTTAGAACATTAGTTACTGGTTTATAAAATACAAGTGTAGCCTTGCTTTCCATGTTATTATGTCTCTGAAAAGTCGTGCTATTTATTGCATCATTAAATGCTGTATAAGGACTTCCTATTAAAAAACCTTTAGTGATTCATTTTTCTAACACAAATAATGACTCCTCAATATCAGCTGCTTTACAAATCCATTTTTTACACAGATCAGGTTTGCTGGAGGAAGATCTAGAATTTTCATATAAAGGGACCTTATGGGTAAAAGTCTGGTTGGAAATAGAGGCTGAAAACTTAGCAACTGTTTTTTCTTAGATTGTATGTTTCTCCAGGATGGTTTTAGGGGTGGCTACAGATGCTACTGGCAGGGATGCTCAAGGATCTCCCCATTTCCAGTCACCTTTGAACCGCTGAAACTCTCATGAAATATCTCTCATTCCCACTACAAAACTTGCTAAGACTATAGTAAAGCCAAAATGCCCTCCTTTACATGTTTTCTGCTTTTCCTTTGCTCTGAACCCTACTGTGACTAAATGTGGCTCCCAAACCAGTGCCCGAAGCTTCCTACAGATTACTGCTGTAGGTGCTGCCTGGCCATGGCTTGAAATCTAGAGAAGCAGGTGCCATGAAGTAACGGAGCAAAAAGAATAAAAGGTACTTCTGCATACTGTGGTGCAACTATCCTTCCCCACCGTTAGTCAGGGAAATTGGTAAGTTTGATTACATGAGCAGCATTCTAGCAGATCAGAGGCATTTATAGAGAGAGTCGTTAATGTCTGAACTGTACTGTCTAATATGGTAGTCACTTACCACATATGATTAATTAAACTTAAATTAATTAAAATGCTAAAAATTCAGTTTCTCAGTTGCATTAGCCACATGGTAAGTGCTCAGTAGTTACTTTATTGGATAGCACAGATAGAAGACATTCCTGTCATCAGAGAAAGTTCTAAAAGGCAACACACCTAGATGATCGCATTTCACATAAAATTTCTTAGCTATGATGAGTTCAAAATCAATGCCCAAAGAGTGGAAATTGAGAATACATGGAGGGTTTCCCCTTATGATTAAAAGGGGTCCGGAAAGGAGAGAACAGAAAAAACAAAACAAAAACAAAACAAGATTTTTAAAATGCCAGGAGGGGGCGCTACGATCCTCTGACATTAAGGCTGACTTTTCCCCTACTGGAAATGGGATCCTGCACAGCTGTGGCGGGATTAAGGTACCAAAATAGAAACCCAGTTTTGTTGTAACTATAGAATATCTCACAACTCAAACTCCTTGGTAATACCCTTAACCTGAGAATGTTAAGAAGGAAAAAAAACCCCACAGTGGAATATTTGTAGCAAAATACACACAAAATCACACTGTATAATTTTAAAGCCTATGCACAACGTTTTAAATAAAACATACACAAAATCACACAATACAGTTTTCGAGGTTATGATCATCTCTAAGTAAAATTATGGGATCGGTTAGAAGGTCATACAATCAATACACAGAAAAGACTTAGGACTGCAATTATAAAAGTGAACTCCAGAAGATGAATTCTTCTCTGACCCTCAAAATGCAAAAGTAGAGGGGAACCCAGTTACACAGTGATGGATAAAAAATATCAAAACAGGTGTATAAGTAGAAAGCCCACTACGAAGCAGATTTTCCCACTCATACATCAGACCACAATGGTTCCATTTAGTAAATTGCATGGCAGTTCTCTAAGTGGTTCGCCGGTGCCCTGATATGACTAATGCCCTCTCCAATGTACCCAACATCCTACTGTCAGAGAAAAATAGGGGCCAGGCTCATGTGACCTGCGTGCATTAGGCCCCACACGTGGGAAACGGTCCACTTAGAGAGAGGCATTACACAGCACCAATGCGTCAGTGCCACACATTTTGAAACATTGAGAGCCCTTCTAAATTCTAAAATCACAGGGCAGATTTGAAGTCATGTAGTTAACAGTCATGCTTCAGCTATTTGTGGGCCATATGTGGAGGAAATTTTGAGTGTCTTCTAAGTGTAGCTGGAAACAGACTAAGCTAGCCAGATGGGGACAAAAACTAAACCGGACTAAGCCTTGGCATGACACAGAATTTCTGGGCACTGGCCCTATTTCTGGGCCTGATAAAGACAAGGCTGGACTTTTCCCACAGCGGGACAAATGGTGATGAGACCCCAGAAACCTGGGGCAGGCTTCTATTTCTATGTCAATAAATATTCCTATAACACTTCAACCTCCTGTGCATGGCTTCCCCAGAAATGCTTTTCTTGTGACTCCATGAAAGTATACCATTTCCACTGGCAACACTTTTGCAAAAGCTTGATTTGAGGTCAGCAGACCGTTGGGTCTTCAGAGTTCCCATTTACTACAGCCTCATTTTGCCCACACAATAAATGCAGGGAGTAAATATTACCAACCCCATTATTCTGATGAAGAAGCTGAGAATATTGCATTTTACGGTAGTGCTTCAGGAATGGGGCATTTGTAGGGTTTCTAGATACATCTTTTGTGAATTTTCTCTCCCAAATGTCAGATATCTATGTATTTTTTTTGCTTTTACTTGAAAATACCACACACTAGAAAATTCCTAAACCATCTGAGAGCTATTTTAACTGCCTCTGTGTGTCTTCTGTCTTCTTTTTCAAAACCAAGCTCTGACAAGTGTCTCTAATGCATTTTACTGTTTATTGGGCTTATCAAAAAACAGGGTAACTTCATATTTCCATTCCAAAGTTACTGCCTACTAAATGAGCTGGCATTTCATTTGTTTCCAAGTCTTCCCAGTTGGAGCAGATATTTTTAATATACTAAAATATATCCAAACACATACTAACAAGTTTCCAAAAATTTTTGTCTTACAAAAATAAACTCTCAAACTGACTTAAGGAAAAGAGTATTATGAGAATGTCAGTATGTCTTTCAGAACCTGAACATGGGAATGCAATTGGACCTCAGAAAACACTATAACCAGGAGCCTGAATGAGATCAGACTTCTTTCTCTGACTAGCCTCTCGGCTCATATCTGCACATCTGATTTTTTTTTTCTCTCTCATTCTTCAGAAACACATGACAGGAAATATAGCTACCGACATCTCTTGAGCTTTCCATCTTACAGCTTCAGCCCAAGACAGATAGCAAGCTCACTCTCTCCCGGTGTCACACTGAATATCCTAGGAAGAGACACATCTACCAGCTTGGAATAGATTCCATCTTGGCACAAGTCAACTCTGGATGTGACTCAGGATCATGTTATTTACAGCAATGAGTGTATAACTGTGAGGAGTATGTGTGTATAAGCTTGTTTAAAGCAATTATTACTACTGACTTTCCCAGTCTGTCTTTTGTCTTTAGAGTCAGATCTCAAAATAGCACTAATGAATTTCTCTATTTACCTGGAAGACTAGGAATAAAATAACTTCATATTTAAGCATGACTTTAAATTATATCAACACTTTTTTTTCTTTTTAACAAAACATTTATAATTTTTCATAAGTTGCTAGGTTGATTAAGCATCCAGATGATAGCATCAACTGGATACAATATATTTTGAATTGTGGAATTAAATAGAAGTTGATCTCCCTTCTCAAAGATATTTTTTTACCAAAGCATAGTTTAGAATACTAAATAAGATATTATGGATTCATAATATTTACATCACCTACAAAAAATAATGTAATGCCTTAAGCATTATGAAAAGGAAAATATTAGCTACATCATTAATTGCTAATTTAGCCAAAACTTTCTTTAGCTGTCTACTCATAGACACTGTGTCCCTATTTATATTTTTATTCTAAATATGATCACTTGCTCATCTAAGAAGGATCTAGCAATTTGATAAGAGCAAAATAATAAATGTCTTCAATGATCATCTATAGCAGTAGGCAAGATTGAAAGGTAACATGGCAATGTAAGCACATTGCAACTAAAATAAGCAAAAAAAGAAAAAGAGCTAAGAATGAAAACAAGAAATGATCTCTAAACAAATAAATATTAAGATGTCATATGATGTATAAGTAGAGCTCTAATAAATGGATTTGTTTACTGCTCCTCAGGGCTACTAACATTAGCTATTATTAATCTTTAGCCTAAATATATTCATAAGTATGTTTGCCTTTCCCCTCTCAAACTGCTAATATTCTTATTCATCAGACAGTAAGGTAATTACTTCAAATAATAATGAAAGTTGATTTGGTAGATAGTTGCACAGAACTATGTTCAATTTCATGGAAAATAAGTTCAGTATATAATTTTGGGAAATAGAGACATGAAATCCACAAAATAGGAGTCCAAAGACCCCACTTCTATTCTGGATCCAACATGAAGATACTGTATGATTCTAAAGTCATTTTGGCATCCTGAGGTTTTATAAGTACCAAATATTTCAAATAGGTACAGTAAAAGATATATTTTATTAGTGAGGCAAAATTTATGGACAGTGAGATGCATTGATCTTAATGATACAATTTGATAAGTTTGGACAAATATAAACCCCTACATGACCAGCACCAAAATCACAAACAGTAAGAATCACAAACAGTAAGCTTTGTGTCATTTTACCTTCCCCTATTTCTATCCTCCTCTCCCTAGCTCCACAGTAATCTTAAAAACCAGCAACCTATGTTAATACAACATATTAACAGAATAAAGGATAAAAAGCATGTAGTCATAACAATAGATGCAAAAACTCCAACACCCCTTTCCCATAAAAACACTAACTAGGAATAGAAAGGAACTCCTTCAAACTAATAAAGGGCAACTACAAAAACTCACAGCTAATCTCTTAACTTATTGGTGAAAGACTGGATGCTTTCCCATATATCAGGAACAAAACCTGGATGCTGAGTCTCACCAGTTCTATTTAATACTGTACTGAAGTCCTAGATAGGACAATTAACCAAGAAAATGAAACAAGGGGTATCCAGATAAGCAGCTGGCATGATCTTAGAAAATAGACTATAGAAAATCCCCCAAAACATGCACAAAAGTAAACCTATTGGAACTTATAAACAAGTTTAGTAAGGTTGCAAAATACAAGGTCAATATGCAAAATCAATTGTATTTCAATACATTAACAATGAGCAATCTAAAAATGAAATTAAGAAAATAATTTCACTTATAACATAAAAAGTGATAAAATGCTCACATTTAGTGCAATATTAGAACACTATGTTTTTAGTTATGATTTTTAAATATCCAATTGTAAAATAGGATATTTCTTCCATTTCTTACATTCTATGTTTGCAAATTGTATTTGTTATAATAAAATAATAATTGTCATCATCCCAAGAAAAGAGTTACACACTAAAAACTACAAAATGATGATGAAAGAAATGGAAGAATACCTAAATAAATACAAGGACATCCTCTACTTATGGATTGGGAGACTTAATATTATAAAAATAGCAATACCTCCCAAATTGATCTACAGATTCAATGCAATTTCTATCAAAATCCCAGGTGACAATTTTCTTCACAGAAATTAACAAAAGGGACTCGGAATAGCCAAAACAATCTTGGAAAAGAATAACAATGTTGGATTATTCATATCTCCCTATGTCAAACTTACCATGTAGCTACAGCAATCATAACAGTGTGATACTGGCATAAAGATAAATATATAGATTTAAATGGAATAGAATTAAGAGTCTAAAAATAAGCCATTGAATTTATGGCCATTTATTTTCAACAAGGGTGCCAAGACAATTCAATGTTGAAAGAACAGTCTTTTCAACAAATTGTGCTGGGACAATTAGATATCCACATGCAAAAGAATGAAATTGGATACCTAGGCATACCATAAACAAAATCAACTCAAAGTGAATCAAAGATATAAATGTAGGACCTAAAGCTATAAAACTTTTAAAGAAAACAGACAAAATTGTCATGACTTTAGATGAGGTGATGGTTTCCTAGGTATAACACTGAAAGCACAAGCAACAAAAGATAAATAGATAAATTTGGCTTAATCAAAGTAAAATACTACTGGGCTTCAAAGGAAAGTATCGAGAAAATGAAAAGACAGCCCAGAGAATGAGAGCAAATAATTGCAAATCATAAATTGATAAGGGTTTAGCATCCAGAATATGTAAAGTTTTTACAACTCAACAATAAAAGACAAATATTACCCACCTTAAAAAAAAATGGGCAAAGGGTCTGAATAGAGATTTCTCAAAAGAAGATATATGTTCAATAAGCACATGAAAATACGTTCTCATAATTAGCCTTTAGAAAAATGCAAATCAGAACCACCTTGATATGCCACTTCACATCCTATATAATAAAAGGGTAATATGCAAATTGACCCTAACAGCAGAAAGACCAGAACAACCACTCAACCAGTCACTATGAGGGGCACTGATCATCTCTCGGCCCCTCCCCCTGGCCTGCAGGCTCCAATCGCCCGATGGTGAACATGGAACCGGGGGTGGGTGGTGGGGGACACGGGCAGCGCCAGGCCAAGGCCCCCACCCCACCGGTTGCCCAACACACAGAGGGAAACCCGTGGCAGGGGCGGGGCTGGGGAGCACATGGGAATAGCTGACCTCTTGGTCCCTTCCCCCAGAGCCATCAGGTTCCGATCGCCTAATAGCAAACGGGGAACCAGGTGTATGTGATGGCAGGGGGTGGGGCCAGCTGCAAGCAGCTGGGGAAGATGGCCCTGATCACAGGCCAGGCCTAGGGACTATACCCATGCATGAATTTCGTGCACTGGGCCTCTAGTTCAATAATAAAATAACTATAATAAAAAAGACAAAAAATAACACATATTGACAAAGATGTGGAGAAAGTGGACTTCTCATTTGTTACTGGTAGGATGTAAAATGGTGCACCTTCTTTGGAAAGTATTCTTGCAGTTCCTCAAGAGGTTAAACATAGAGTTCAGTCCACAATTTCACACCTAGATATATACCCAAGACAATTAAAAACATATGTCCACATAAAAATGTGTACACAATGTTTGTAACAGAACTAATAATAGCCAAATAGTGGAAATAACCCAAATGTCAATCAACTGATGAATGCATAAACAAAAATGTGATATGTCCACACAGTGGAACATGATCCAGCCATAAGAAGGAAGTACTGAAACATACTACAAGGATAAACCTTGAAAACTTTATGCTTAGTGAATAAATCCAGATACAAATCCAGATACAAAGGGTCACATATTGTATGATTCCATTTATGTGAAATGTCCAGAATAGGTAAATCCATAGATACACAAAGTATATTAGTTGTTGCCAGGAGCTGGGGGAGGGGGAGAAAATATGGAATGATTGCTAATGAATCTGGTGTTTCTTTGGGGGATGATGACCCTGTATTGGGTTACCTAGTGGTGATATTTCACACTGCGTGAATATACTACAAACCACTGAACTATACACTTTAAAGGGTAGGAGAAAACATGTGGAGTAGATCTCATTAACATCTCTATTTTACAGATGATAAAAAACTTAGTTACTAAAGATTAAGCAATTTACCTCAAGTCACACAGTTAAGAGGTAGTAGAATTGGGATTCAATTCTACACCCTCTGGCTTGGGATTCGAACTCTTGCAAAGTTTTTTCTTGCTAGTAAAATTCAACTAACAAATCCAGCAAATGGCACTGTTTCCTTTTCAGCTGGAGATAATGATATAAAATAGAGATATTTGTGCCATTTTTTGCAATTAAGTGGTGTGCCCAGATGTCCTGTAGGATTCCAATGACATGTAATGCAGCCTACAGGTACCTTTATGGAGATTGCCTCTCCTTGGATCAAGTGTAAATCTGTTCCATTTTTGCCACATATAACAAGTCTACACTGGTAATGGTTGTCTGCCGAATCATTACCAGTGTGGACTTGTTATTTCCTATTTCACAATATTACTTAATTGCTTAGTATTTAGTTTTGTTGTCTATAATATTGGGACAATAGTAGTATGTTCTTAGAGGATCTTGCACTTCAATTAATACAAGTGATATGGTTAGTTTTATGCCATGAACATAGTGATTAATCATAAGTGTTAGCAATTATAGTAATAATACCATGTTCACACTTATACCATAAATAAACTGTCACTTTTTCCCAGAATTCTTATTCATATAAATCAATAACAGAAAATAATTCACTTTAAACTCATATGAGAATATGGTCCATGCTCACAAGCCACTACAATTTATGCAAGACAGGTACTAACTCATGGACATGGGGATGATGACTAGTGAACTAGCAAAATGACTCAGAGAGCTGAAGAGGAATGTAATCTGCTGAACTAGGGGAAATGGATGAAAACTATACCCGGTTGAATTTTGAGAGAATCGCCAAGCTGAGTGTGGATCACTGTAGAATCCATTCAGGCACAAGCATACATACCCATTCAAAAACATTTGAGGTTCACCATTGAACATGGAATCACCCTTATCTCCCTCCCTTTATCACCCCACAGTCCATCCAAGGGGTTTTTATCTCCTTTCCTTGATTCTCTCAGAAAGCTACTTGCCAGCGTCTCTATGGCTACACAGAAGTAACTAGAAGACAGCTGTGCCTGGTGGGAGCCTGGAAGTTTGCAGAGCCCTCCACTGCTAGTCTCCGCTTTTGCTAACATCTAATTCTCCGTTACACAAACACATTTCTTCTCATGTACCTGACAGGCGGCTGGGGTTGTTACTGCCCCACCCCTGATTTTTAGTAGATGCATAAAAAGATGGAAAGAAGTAGATCAAAACCTAAAATCCATATCTAAGCCCTTTTTTTAAAAAGCTGATCATTAGCTTAGAGAAAGATCTTTATGTGTTATAGAGACACAGAGAACCAAAAATCAATACACAATTACCCAGCATTTTATTGAACTATACCTAAACTACTGCAGGACTGCAGGCTACCTTTGCTTAAAAATACTTGAAAAAAACTAACAAACTCCCAACATTAAAAGTTCATTGTTAATTATTATAGCCCAAAAATTATGCCTAATATGGTAACTGAGTTTCTCTTCCTGAGATTTAGAATTTTTAAGAAATTACAAAGGAAGGGATTTTTAAAATCACTTAGTCCCAGTTACAAATTTAACAGAGGTAACGGGGGTGAGAGCATGAGTGGGGGGGTAGAAGGGCAATTGGGCGATAAGGACACATGTAATACCTAAATCAATAAAGAAAAAAAAAAAACTAAGGCACATAAAAAGTTACATGTTATTTTTAAAAATGTTATAAATTGGGTGGCTTGTTCAAGGTCAGAGCTAGTCAATATACTATTTCTTTCAGGCCTCTGCCTAAAACAAATTCTAAATGATAAAATTGCTATATATGTGTAACTCATTTATTTAAGTATATTGTTTAAAATAATATTTATTTACTTAGCTGGTATTTATAAAAATCAGCAATGTTCCTTATGGAAAAATAAAAATATATAAAAATCTATTAAGAATAAAATGCAGAAAATATTGTTCATACCCCATCAACTTTCTTTAGCTAAATAAATTACCCTTGTTATCTTGCCCTGGCCAGTGTTTCTCAGTGGTTAGAACATCAACCTGCACACTTCAGGGTCTTGGGTTTGCTTCCTGATCAAGGGCATGTACCTGGATTACAGGTTCAATCCCCCGCCCCAATTGGGGTATGTGAGAGACGCAAACAATCAATGTGTCTCTCACATCAATGTCTCTCTCTCTCTCTCTCTCTCTCTCTCTCTCTCTCTCTCTCTCTCTCTCTCCTCTCTCTCTCTTTTCAAGCATCTTTTTATAGCACACAGACTAGGAAGATAGAGAGAGCGCTTCCCTCCAAGCAAAGGGGAGACATGCCTACTGCCCATTATAAAAGATTCATTTTCCTTGCCCAAACGGCATTGCTCAGTGGTTGAGCATCGACCTATGAACCAGGAGGTCATGAGTCAATTCCCTGTCAGTACATGCCCAGGTTGCAGGCTTGATCCAAAGTGGGAGGTGTGCAGGAAGAAGCTAATCAATAATTATCTCTCATCATTGATGTTTCTATCTTTCTCTCCCTCTCCCTTCCTCTCTGAAATAAATAAAAATATTTAAAAAGTAAAGATTCAGTTCCCTACACTCAGCACTCCTTTCCTCTAATGCAACCCACTTTACCTCCAAGTACCTACCACCTGGCTCTCTTTAAGTTAACCCTTGGGAATGGATTTGGGAAATGGTATCTAAAATGTTCACACATGGTTATCATTAGTGTACAGTTATTGCTGACTTATGGGTTTTATGCCTTCTACCGGTATCACACTAATTTGTTAGCTTGTATATCGAGTGAAATCTTAGACTCTTCTTATTTGTTGAATTCTTAGCACATACAGCATACAGAATTAAATCCTAGGAATAAAAGATTTAAGTCTAAATTCTATATGTCATACAAGGGTTTGCATAATCTCAACCCTGCCTTACATCTCCCCTCTCACTAGTCCCTTTTCCCTCTCTGCTCATTACTCCCCTGTTTTAGATCAATCCCTACAGGTTCCCATTCAGCACCACTAAATTGTTTTCCCTTCATTGAAGACAACATTATATCATACCACTCTATGCTTTTGCTTTTGCTTATTTAATGTATTTACCACTGTGGGACTCAGGTTCTTCATTTGTAACATAAGGGGCTTGGAAAGTCTCAGATTCTCTGCTATATCTGCTCTGAACTGAATATTTATATCCCATAAAAATTCATGTTGAAACCTCACCCCCGCCCCTAAAGTGATGCTATTAGAAGGTGGGCCTCTAGAAGTAATTAGGTCATGAGGGTGGAGCTCTCTCAAATGGAATTAGTGCCATCATTAGAAAAGAGATGAGAAGGCTTGCTTTCTCTCTCTCTCTGCTCTTTGCCATTTGAGGGTACAAAGATGGCTTCTGCAGCTGGGAAACTGGTCCTCGCCAGATACTGAATCTGCCAAAATTATGGAGGCAATAGTGAATCTGGATTGGAGCCTTTATCCTAGCATTCAGTCAAAACTAGAGGATTCGAGAAGTAGGCTACCAGAAGTTCATAGACATAAGAGAAAAGAGCAGAAATAAAGAAACCTGAAAAAGAACTCAATATAGAGAAGAGTCACTGGTGGAGCAAGTTAGGGCAATGACAGGGAACCAGGGTGGGAGGGAGATTGGGGACCAACAGGGAGTCATTTCTGGCCCAGTCTCTGTTCATTCTCAACTTGGAGTTAGAGTGAGGGATGGACTATTGTAAAAATCAATATTCAGGTATAGGGTATCTCAGCCTTGTGCCTGTGACTTCAGAGCTATCAGGCACTTGGGCCTCAATTTACACACAGGGCACTGGTGTCTGGAGTTTCCTCTGTCATACAAGGTGGCAGAGGTGTAATGGAAACATTTGTTATTGGTACTCATTCATTCACTCACTCATTTATTCAGCAGACATTTATTGGGCACCTGCAGTGTACCTGACACTAAATTAGATTTGTACAAGTACAAAATTAAATAAATCAGATTTTAGGCACTCAAAATCTAGAGGAAGGTTCCCACAGTTAGACAGAAAAAAAAGAAAAAGAAGAAGAAGAAGACAAATGTCATTTGGTAGCAAGAAATCTAATTCACAGAACATATCTTAGATACCTCCTGGAAAGGCCCAGAACCATTTGGGAGGAATCTGGGCAGAGGTAGAATTCCTGCTAAGAAAAATCTGAGAATCATACTTGGTGATATTGTCTGAAAACACAGGTTTCATAAATTTTGAAAGCTATTACTTTGTGTATTTCCTTTACATACATTAATATACCCCCTCACGAGAAGAGCCCTGCCTCACACTTCTGTTTAATTCCCTTGATCACAGTCTAGAGTACACAGTTACACTTAGGAAACACTTAGAAGCTTAAATTCATTCCATCATATACATTTATTTATTCTACATATGGTTATTGAATGCCTTCTATGTGCATTAATCTAGACATTAGAATATTCATCTAGAATTTTGTGTGAGTAAAACACAGGGCTCTTGCTTTCATAGTATAGATCCTGGTGGAGTGTGATGGACAAAAAAAAAAAGAGGAAGTAAGTAAATATGCAATATTTCCAGATAATTATAAACACTTTGAAAAAAATAAAAAAGGCTAACATGAAAAAGAGTAATTTGGGTGATCCAGACCTACCCTGAGGTGCCATCTAAACTGACGCCTATGTGACAGCTGTGTGATTTGGGGAAAGTGTTCCAGGTAGAGGAGACAGCAAGTGCAAAAGCCTTGAAGAGGCCAGCATGGTTGCTTGGAAGGAGATGAGGTCTGAGTAAAGACGGGGGTGGGAGGGTTTGGGGGGGGGGGCAGATCACACAGAGACCCCTTGGTCACAGTTAAGGAAAACAATTGGTGGGTTTCTATAGGGAAATAACATAACTAGATTCCTACTTCTAATGGCATTTCTGGCTATAATGTAAAGAAAAGTATGTTGAGGTGCACGAGTAAATGCAAAAAGAACAGGTAAGTGACTATTTCTGTAGGCCAGGCAAAAGATTCTAGTGGATCGAACCAAAGTAATAATAATGGGGACTAAGAGAGGTGATAGGTTAGGGATATACTTTGTAATTGGGGTTGAAAGGACTAGCGGGTAGACTTGATATGGGGCATGGAAAGTAGAGAGGATAAGTCAAAACCCCCAGGTAATAGAGTCAGCTTTTAGCCACAAATTAGTCATTGTCCAGAATGCCATACATTCTACATGTCTCTCTGCAAGGTTGTTTGGTTCAGTTAACAACAGATAAAGGAGAACCCAACACTAATCAAAACCAGGCAATCTCTAGAAATATGTGCTAAACAACATTTTCCTTCTGGGGAAATTAATGGATGACATAAAATAAATTCTTCATGGGAATTCTTCATAGGCTGCCTTATTTCAAACTGGAAGTGACTCCTATAAAATGAAAGAATAGCAATTTAGACACTTGGGATCTCACTGAGGAAACTCTCACCAGCAGAAGCCCTGACAATAGATCTGAGAATATGAGCTTACATTGTCCCTCTATCAAGGCCAAAGCTAATATTCTAACCTTGGTAAAACATTAGTTCATCTCAGAAAAGAAAGGAAGGAAGGAGAGTGAGCAGAAGGAAGGAAAGATGGAAGGGGAGGGAGGGGAGGTAAAGAAGAGAAGGAAGAAAAAAGAAAAGCAGGAACACTAGGTGGCAGTGACTTCATTCATGACTTTCAAGATTTCAGACTGGACCGACTGTCAGTGTCATTGCTAAGGGAGATTCCAGGGTGAGCTGGAAGCTTGAGTCCTGGAGAGACTTTTCTCCGCTTCTCCCTCCAAAGTTGCGGAGCAGATGAGTGCTGGACCACGTCCCTTGGGCCTCAGAACAGATACATGAATGTCAGCGTTCCTCTATATCTTTAACAACTGCTATATCCTTTCAGATTCTTGTAAAGGTTGTGAAATTAATTTACATAATTCAAAGTGTTCTTATACAGGACACACTGGTACTTTCTTCAACCATTAAAGTTCTGAGTCACAGAAGAGCCTAGAACAGGGTTCTCAACCTTGGCTGCACCTTAGAATCACCTGAAGAGTTGGTACAGATAACTGAGTCCCAGTGAAATTGATTAAACCAGACTTGCTCCTTGTAGACCAGGCAACAGGATTTTTAAAGCTCCCCAAATGCATCCAGCTTTAAGACACTCTGTCTAAAGAACCTGGTGCATGGGTGGGGGTCAGAATTGGATCAGCCACTACCATTTGTTCCTAAACTAGTGCAGTCACAGTTATCCTTCAGCAAAACCTGTAGTAAACTAGCCAACACAGACTTGCTCCTCAGATGGCTCTCTGGGAGGCTGGCGGTCCCCTCTGGCTCAGCCTACCAGTAATATGTGAGCCCGTCCAGCAGCAGCACCTGCAACATAGACCATGGCCATGAGCAGAGGCTCAGACTCCGACAGATGCCAGCATGACTTACTAGCTGTGGCATCAGGCAGTGACTTACTGTCTCCGAGCCTCAGTTTTCCTCTCTATAGAATAGCAATAATTGTCAGTATCTCACAGCCTGTTGGTAGTATTAATCTAATATATGTAAAACATCTACAGCCATCCTGGCACAATAATTCGCAGCTATTGGTAACCAAAATTCCTGCTGAGAGCCCAACACAGATGAAGAGTTGGGGGAGAGGGGCTTCTGAGATTCCAGAGGCAATGATGACTTGAAATCCTATCCTATCTAATAAAAGAGTGATATGCAAATTAACCATCACTCCGCTACACCCACAAGCCATGCCCACCAGGCAATCAGAGTGAGTATGCAAATTAACCCCAACCAAGATGGCTGCGGCCACAGAGCGAGCAGGAGGGAAGCTTGGGTTTCCCTGGCGATGGAAGAAGCCAAGCTTTCCACACACCCTGGCTGGCCCAGGTCTTAACTCAAGGCTACAAAGTTTCAATTATAGAAGGTAAATAAATTCCAACAGAAATGGTAGCAGCCACGGAGCTGCAGAGAGCAGGAGGCTAGGGTTGCCCCCCGCAATGGAGGAAGCCAAGTTTCTGCAGCCCTGGCCAGCCCAGGCCTCCGCTTAAGGATACAAAGTTTCAATTATAGAAGATAAATAAATTCCAACAGAAATGGTGGCAGCCACGGAGCGAGCAGGAGGCTTGGCTCCACTCTAGGCTACAAAGTTTCAATTGAAGAAGATAAATAAACCCCAGATAACAGGGTCTCCACTTGGGTCGCCAGGAGGCATGGCCAACCTGAAAAACACCACAAGCCCCTTGCCCAGGCCGCCCAACACCCCAAGGGAACCCCCACCCTGATCCAGGACAACCTTCAGAGCAAACCAGCTGACCCCCACCCATGCACCAGGCCTCTATCCTATCTAATAAAAGAGTAATATGCAGATTGACCATCACTCCAACACACAAATGGCTGCCCCATGTGGTCAAAGATCCTGCCCCCATGTGGACACAAGATGGCCAGCAGGGGAGGGCAGGTGGGAGGGACCAGGCATGCAAGGGAGGGCAGTTGGGGGCAATCAAGCCTGCGGGGGAGGACAGTTAGGGGTGACCAGGCTGGCAGAGGAGGGAAGTTGGGGGTGACTGGGCCTGCAGGGGAGAGCAGTGGGGGGGGGCCTAGCCTGCAGGGGAGGGCAGTTAGGGGTGACCAGGCCTGCAGGGGAAGGCAGTTAGGGGCAAACAGGCTGGCAGGGGAGTGGTTAGGGTGTGATCAGGCTGGCAGGCAGAAGCGGTTAGGGGCAATCAGGAAGGCAGGCAGGCAAGCAGTTGGGAGCCAGTAGTCCTGGATTGTGAGGGGGATGTCCGACTTCCCGTTTAGGCCCCATCCCGGTGGGGTCCCAGATTGGAGAGGGTGCAGGCTGGGCTGAGGGATACCCCTCTCCCCCCGTGCACGAATTTCGTGCACCGGGCCTCTAGTTGCAAATAAAAAGCAGACAGGCAAATAAAACTTGAGGAGGAAAGTCTTAGTGCAGCTTAGACTGTTGGCTGCTCTCAGACCTGTGATATTCCTTCCTACCAGCCCCACTACTGCCACATTTCAAACCCACATAGGCAAGCCAGGTGATGTGGATAGTGGTTATGTGTTATGTGTTTCAACATTACCAGTAAAATGTTGGGGAAGTCATACTATGAATCAGTTATTTCATTAAAATCTCTGAAATTCAGATGATTTTTATATATATTAATCCAATCCATTATTCATGCATTAACTAAACATCCAGAATGGCCTCTCTTTTAGGTTGTAAAAGCTCCACTGGGTTGTTTCCTTTTCAAAGAGGAGGATCACTTCTTCATCCCATAGTACAGTAGACACCACTGCTCTGATGGACCGAGGGAAGTGACACCAGCTATGTGGTCGCTGGATCCAGTAACCACGGAATGCCTTTCTCCTCTGCTGCCCAAACAGCCCAGGACAAGTGCTCCTCCCCACACACCTTCCATTCCCCTGACTGTCTTTAAGGAAATCTGAGGATGACATTTTCTCTGGTCATTGGGCTGACCCAAAGCACAGTATAATTTGCTTCAGACTCTGGGGCAACAAAGAAAAGGCCCCAAGACCTTAACAGCCAGCATCTGGAGGTTGGTTGTCTCCACAGACAAACCAAGAAGGAGTGGAAAGTCCTTCCAGAGTAGAGAGGACATTGTGAAGAAGACATCAATCCCAAGCACATACTGGGTTTCCCAAAAATCACATTTTCAAACAGCATTACTTCATACTCATCTGCTCACTTTTTTTCATTTCCAATGATCTCTAGAAGGAAAACTGGTCAGGGGAAGATTGTCCTCCAATTAAGGTAGTTGCTGCAAGTTGAATTCTACCCCGCCCCCCAAATTTATATGTTGAAGCCATAACCCAATGTGTCTGTATTTGGAGTAAGGAAGTAATTAAGGTTAAATGAGGTCATAAAAGCCCACTAGATATGACATGATTAATATCATTATTAAAGAGACACCAGAGAGCTCGCTTGCTCTCTCTCTCTCTCTCTCTCTCTACCCTGTGAGGACACAGGGAGAAGGTAGCTGCATGCAAGACCAAAAGGAGAAATTGAACTCTGCTGGAACCTTGGTCTTGGACTTCTAGGCTCCAGAACTGTGGGAAAATAAGTGTCTGTTGTCTCACTCCCCACTCTGTGGTATTTTGTTATGACAACCGGAGCACACTGACAGTGGCCACACCCGTCCTGTGTTCTAGCTAATTTCTGGAGTCCAAACATTTACAAACCTTTCCAGTAGACTTGGAAATAAGTAGTTGGGATACATTAAAATTAATTAGAACAATGAAACCCCTCATCAAGATTATTAGCTGTTTGGGTTCTCGGAGGACCCACCCTATACACTTTCCTTCAGCTTCTCTGTAGTGTGGTTCAAGTCCAATCTTCTTAGGTACATAGTCATTCCAGGGTGGAGCTTCCTCTCAGTAGAGGAGGGTGGGGCCTGAAGTTCACTGATCATACAGTAAAAAGGATGCAACTAGTGAGTGGCAGGCATGCCATCTGTCCTATACTGTCCTATACTCAAAACTGTCCAATACTCTGGTCATACATGGACCCTCCTCCATGCCTCTCTATCCCTCAACCCTCTACAGGGTTGGGGAACATTTTTCTGCCAAGGGCCATTTGAATATTTATAATATCATTTTCAGGCCATATAAAATTAGCCTGCTATATTTGGTCAAATATTTAACTCACCCCTAATGCCTTGGCAGGGCCAGGCCAAATGATTTCTCCAGCAGGACATTCCTCACCCCTGCTAAAGGTAGGAAACTCACTAGGATCTCTTCCAAGATTACTATTTATAACATTTCTTTAGCACTTTACCTTTACTTTCTCTGAGCCTTTGCTACTCAAAGTCAGGTACAAAGGATAGCAGCACTGGCATCTCCTAGGCGCTGCTTAGAAATGCATCCTTCCAAGGCCCCACCCCAGACAGACTGAATCAGAATCTGTTTTAACAGATCCCAGTACTTCATATGCATGGGCAAGTTTGAGGAGCCCTACTCTGAATGACGGATAGATGACATAGTATGATGAAGACAGCACTGGGAGACAATATCACGTGAATAGGATATGCGACTGGGCCCATCACAGCTTCTCTGAGCCTTGATTTCTCTACATTTACAAATTGGGAGGCTGAACTAGAAGATCTCTAATGTGCCATCCGACTTAACACTTCCATATTCTATCCCCTAAATAAGATCCTCATTTGACACAGTGCTCTCTTTCAGATCTTTCTATCAGTAGAACCTGACAGACATCCCAATATAATAGTTGCTCAATAATTATCTGCTAATTGAACAACTTGAAATAAGCTTAAACTATGTTCACCCTGGGATTGTGACGGAGCTAACCATGTGTAAGAAGCTGCTGATAGTTCCAGTGGTTTGAGCAGTGACCCAGAAAGGCCTATAAATCACAGAGAAGAAGCCTCTAGTGAGCTTTGGGGGCAGCAGACTTTGGCCACTTTGGCCGCTGTGGGAATTGCTTTCACAACAACATATAGGTCCCTCCAACATCCAGTGCCTGTCAAGCTGCCTCAAAGGCCCTTGCACTCTCCATGGTCTATAAACTGCTGGAGCAGATGGTAAATGGCGACTAAAATAACTCCACCCACATGTTAGAGCATGAGTGTGGTGGTATGCAACACTGACCAGTAACACTGCCTCTAAGTAATAAGTGTTTATTTCTCTTTCTTGCAAAATCCTAGCTGATACAGTGGCTGTGCTTCATGGACGCCTCAAATCCCTGACCCCTCCTCTCCAGTTGATCTTTTACCCTCATCCTCATCGTGCCCCACTTCCTTATCACCACATCTGCATCCCAGCCCCTAATGAAGAGGAAAGGAGAAAGTGAGTGGGAAGCATGGACTTTTCCCTTATATACCCAGACATTACATATATCACTTCCACACTTAACCTCAGCTGAAAGCAAGACTGGGAAATGCAGACTTGTTCTGGAAGCCATGTGCCCCTATGAAAATCATAACACCAGTGTAAATGGGAGAATGGAAATGAAAGACCGCTAGCAGTCTCTCCCACAGTGAGCATATGTGAAAAACCCCAAGGAAGAGTTTATGGGAACTTGAAGGTGGATTCAGGTTCAGAAAACATTGTTTTGGACCTTTGTTTCTCACCCAGACTAAATCTAAGTTGCAGATAATTCAAAACAAGTACAAAGAAGACTAGAGGTGTTACTAGGTTGACTTACTTTCTGGAAATGTAAGATCTTTCCAGAACTTCTTTATTAATTGATATGAGTAAAAATTTCCCCCTTTCCTGTCCTTCAGACAGAAATAGTCACACCTCAGGATGACTAAGTGTTTTGCAGTCAACCTCAAAAGATACTAGCTTCTAGGAAGTGATTATACCATAAATGTCTGAAGTGGATTTGGATGCTTCAAATGCCAGGTCCATCATTTCTTTTCAGTCCCTGTAATCTTCTCAGAGGCAAAAGGCAATAATCAAATAGTCAACTGGGACTTTGGGAAATGGTATTTGTGCTCAGCCTTCTATTTGTATGCTATCTTTCCAAACACCCATTATGAAAATGAGAAGCTAGCTCCGAAGAGTCACCAGGAAAGGTTGTTAAAAGCACAGAGGCCCGCCCCCCTTCTCCAATGAGTCTCCAATAAGCCTGGATTAGATTCCAGGAACCTGTATTTTTTTTACAGCTTTAAAATTGTTTAATTCCACTTTTTAAATTTAAAATTTAATATATAGATTTGAAGTTTACAAGCTAATCAGGGAGATATTATCCCATGTTATAAATAATTATATTGACAAATCAACATAGATAGGCAAACCACTAAGAATTAATATTATAATGTTTAGAAATATTTTTCACCAATGTTATTAAAAGCATTTTGCTATATGGATATTAAATGATTGTAATCTTTAATAATTTATCTACTGGATTACTAGTAAGTAGCTCTTATTATACATAAAAAATAGTCTACAGAGTTGCATTTCATTTTCTGTAAGAACTAAAGGGAAACTTTGAATTTTTGTATTGGTCAGTGGCCCACTATTGAGAATAATGGTTATAGCAATAGATACTGTTATAGACAATCAGAGAATAAGGCAATTTGCAAGTGATTGCATCCACTAATGTTTAACCAGGAAAACAAAAGTTCTTCAAGTATTTACAACAATGGAAATTTACTGCAGGGACGTGGTTATAGGGGTGGAGAGCTGAGAAGCCAAACTGAGGCAACCAATAACCCAGAGGTTACCAACAGCAGGAAGCCACTACTGAGGCTGGGGACAAAAGGAAGAGGCAGTGCCATCTGAGACCTGGGACCAGCACCACCTAATGAAGCTGGAACCCTCAGGTCTGCCTGCTGGGAGCTGAAGTGTCACAGGTATTGCTGCTACCAGACTGATCACCTAAGACTGTGAGGGAGAAAAGCAATGCCCTGTCTTTTCCCTTCCTCACCCTCCAATCTCTCATCAATTAGCTGTACCCAATGGAAATCCAGTTGACAGGAAAGTCTGAGAAACACATTATGCAGAGGTCAAATACTAAGCAGAGAAGGGGCAGGGTGAGGAATGGATCTTCAGGCACCAGGTGGAAGACCAGCAAACTTAGAGATGCTGTGAGGATAATACATTGGTGATTAAGGATGTGACAGGGGGTGAGGGGGGAAATGATTCAAAATGAAGAAGATTGCCAATGATTAATTATAGGCTAAGAAAGAATGTTTGATTACGTTTCACAACAATGGATAGGTCCCTCCTAAACAAGAATTTTGATTAAGTTCAAAATGGAACCACAGGTAGAGAGAGATCAGACTTTCTGCTTCTGGTATAAATTAAATTCCTAAATCTAAAAATGTACTGGGAAAGTGCAATGCATTATGTAAGGATACAGCATATACCAAGTCATATTGATTTCATCCTTATTACAAACCATTCTTTGTTCATAAACATCTCATGACTGTCAGGTTTCAGAAATATGAATTAATCTGAGGTAACTTGTACAGACTAGAGAAAAGGAAGATAAAAAAAGACATCTGATTTTCTTGGAATTATTTTTTTAAAGAGCTTGGTTTCATATGAATAATTTTTCCTATGTATAATAAACTTTTTCTCATTAATATCAATATTTTTCTCTTATCTGTTACAGTAAATTTTAATGAACAATATCTCTGGTATATAATCAATTTTATTTACTTACTCTTTGAGTTTTTTAATATGCAAAAGATGACTTCAATAAATTCTATGTTTTATAAAACTCAATTTGGAGTTAAGATATATTAGTTGTAATTCCCAAGCTTCATTTAAATGTTCAGAGTTAGAACTTTCATTTTATTCTTTCTAAATTAATACCTATGACATATTAGAAATTCCAGGTTCTGGAAGGCTTGTAGATGAAGAAAAGAAAGGAGAGAAAGAATAAAAAAGAAGAAAACAAAAGTGAAAAGAAGGGGGAAAAAGTTGTCAGAGCAAGAATCTGCATCATCTTACAATTTATTGAGTGAAATGCATGTAAGTAATAGCTACACTAAGAATACATTTATAATTCATTTCAAAGATATTTTTACTTTTCAAGTCATTGACTTACCCTTTTCTATATTGATTATTTTATTTCATAAATTATACTTTGTATCAGATAGATTATACTCTGTTTTTACCTATATCCCTACTTGCAATAATATCTTAGTACTGTTCACAGTTTTAGTTCTAAAACTTTTCCCCCATAAACACCTTAAAATATTTTAAAAACCACTTAGCCAATAGTTTCTTTAATAGTTTAGATTTAGTGGAAACATAATTTCATAGATCCAACAAACTTGGTGATCCCAGATGGATAAAAACAAAACAAACTTGGTTGTAAACATATCATAGAAAAAGTAGTAAAAACCAAAGAAAACCTTGAGAGCAGACAGAGAAAAATGACACACCACAAATGGAAGACAAGAATTACGACTAACTTTTTTGTTGTTGTTTATTTTTTAAAGATTTTTTTAAATCAGTTTTAGGTTCACAGCAAAGTTGAGAAGCTACAAAAATTTCCTAAATACCCTCTGCCCTCATACATGCATAGCCTTCCAGTTATCAATATTCCCCACAGAGTGGTCCTTTGTTATAATTAATGATCTACATTGACACATCATTACCACCCAGAGTCCATATTTTACATTGGAGTACATTCTTGTGCTGTATATTCTATAAGTTTGGACAAATGCATAATGATATGTGACCGTCATTATAGTATCATACAGAGTATTCTCACTACCCTAATCATCTTCTGTGCTCTCCCTGTGATCCCCCCACCATGACTAACTTTTCAAAAGAAGCAGTGGAAACAAAAAGACAAGGAAATGTTGTATTTAAAATTCCAATGTCATATTTAAAATGTCAAACCAGAATATTATATCCCGAGAAAATGTTGTTGTTGTTTTTCAAAGTGAAGGCAAAATAAAGACATTGCAAATAAAAGAAATCTGACAGAATTTTCACCAGCTGACCTGCACTAAAAGAAATGCTAAAGGAAGTTACGCAGACTGAAAAGAGCTGACATCATATGGAATCACAAATCTGAAAGAAAGAAAGAAAAGCACCAGAAATGTTAAATATGTGGGTAAATATAACTTTTTTAAAAAAGACATATATGATTGTTCAAAGAAAAGTTAACAAAATTGCCAAATCTTTAGTTTGACTAACCAAGAAAAAAGAGGGACAATCAAAATAAGTAAAATTATAAATTGAAGGAAAGTATACATTTGATACCACAGAAATTTAAAAAAAAACTTTAAAAACTACTATGAACAATTATATGCCAACAAATTAGATAATCTAGAAGGAATGGATAAATTTCTAGAAGCATAAAACCTACCAAGATTGATCATAAAGAAATGGAATATATGAACAGACCAATTACTAGCAAGGAGATTGAATCAAAAACAAAAAAATCTCCCAACAAAGAAAAGCCCAGGTCAGGACTAGATGGTTTCACAGGTAAAATCTATCAAACATTTAAAGAATGAATGCCAATCTTTCTCAAACTCTTCCAAGTAAATTAAAGACGGAACACCCCAAATTCATTTTACAAGGCAAACATTATGTGGATATGTAAGCCATATAAGTATATTACAAGAAAATAAAACTACAGGCCAATATCCCTGATGAATATAGATACAAAAAGTCTCAGCAAAATACTAGCAAACCAATTCCAGTACATTAAAATGATTATTCACCATGACCAAGTGGGATTCACCCCTGAGATGCCAGATTGGTTCAATGTATGCAAAGCAATAAATAGGATGCATCTAAAAACCATATGATCAGCTCAATAGATACAGAAAAAGAATATGACAAAATTCAAAATCTATTCATGACAAAAACTATCAACAAGTTGATCATAGAAGGAATAGACCTCAAAATAATAAAGGCCCATGTCATAACCGGTTTGGCTCAGTTGATAGAGCATCGGCCTGCGGACTTAAGTGTCCCAGATTCAATTCCGGTCAAGGGCATATACCTTGGTTGCGGACACATCCCCAGTGGGGGGTTTACAGGAGGCAGCTGATCAATGTTTCTCTCTCACCGATGTTTCTAACTGTCTATCCTTCTCCCTTCCTCTTTGTAAAAATCAATAAAATACATTTAAAAAATAATAATAAAGGCCCTATATGACAAGCCCACAGTTAAAATCATACTCCACAATGAAAAGATGAAAGTTTTCCCGCTAAGATCAGGAATAAGACAAGGTACCATTCCTATTCAACATAGTACTGAAAGTCCTAGCCAGAGCAATAAAGCAAGGGGGAAAAAAAGTCATCTAAATTGGAAAAAAAGTTTCTGGTTGCAGATGACACAATCATATCTAGAAAACCCTAAATATCACCAAAAAATCTATTAGAGCTAATAAACAAACTCAAGAAGGTTGCATGATACACAATCAATATAAAAAAATCAGTTGTATTTCTTTACTCTAATGATGACCTATCTGAAAGAGTAATAAAATAATTCACTTACAACAGCATAAAAAAATACTTAGGAATAAATTTAACCAAGGAGGCGAAAGATCTGTACACTGAAACTGTAAGACATTGGTGAAAGAAATTGAAGTAGATACAAATGAATGGAAAGATATCCTGTGTTCATGGATTGGAAGAATTGACATTTTTAACATGTTCATAATACCCAACGTGATTTTGAGATTCAATACAATGCTTATCAAGATTCCAATGGCACTTTTCATAGAAATAGAAAAAAAATAATCTTAAAATTTGTGTGGAACCACAAGAACTCTAATAGCCAAAATAATCTTGAGAAAGAAGAATAAAGCTGGAAGCATTACACTTCTTGATTACAATTTATATAACAAAACTAGAGTAATCAAACCAGTATGATACTACCATAAAAATTGACACATAGAAAAGAATCAAGCCCAGAAATAAACCCATGCATATATGGTCAACTAAAATTAAACAAGGGAGCCAGAAATACCCAATGAGGAAGAGATATTATCTTTAATGATGGTGTTGGCAAAACTGGATATTCACATACAAAAGAATAAAACCACCCCCTTCACAAAAATTAACTCAAAATTGAATAAAGAATTTAATGTAAGACCTGAAACCATAATTTTCCTAGAAGAAAATATAGAGAAAAAACTCCTCGATGTTGGTCTTTGCAATGCTTTTTTTTAATATATAACACTGAAGCACAAGCAACACAAACAAAATTAAACAAGTAGGACTAAACTTGTTTAACTAAAAAGCTGCTGCATAGCAAAGGAAAACATCAACAAAATAAAAAGGCATTCTATGGATTGAGAGAAAGTATATGCAAACCATATATTTGATAAGGGGTTAATATACAAAATACACAAGAAAGAAACTTATTTAAGTCAATAGCAAAAAACACAAACACAAAAACAAATACACCAATTAAAAATTGGACAGAGAAACAAAATAGACATTTTTCCAAAGAAGACATATAAATGGCAATCAGGTACATTAAAATGAAAAGGTGTTCAGTATCATCAGGAAAATGCAAATTAAAACCACAATAAAATATCATCACACACCTGTTAGAAGGGTTATGATAAAAAAAAAAAAGAAAGAAGTGTTGATGAGTATATGAAGAAAAGGGAACTCTTGTACACTGTTAGTAGGATGTAAATTGACACAGCATTTTAAAAAGCAGTATGGGGTTTCCTCCCAAATAAAAATAGAACTAGCATATTATCCAGAAATTCCACTTCTGAGTATCTCTGCACCTCCATGATCATTGCAGCATTAATTATAATAGCCAAGACATGGAAAAAAGCTAAGTGTTCATCAACAGATAAATGGATGAAGAAGTTATGGTATACATAGATTGTTCCTGACTTATGATGGTTTGACTTACAATTTTGTTACTTTATGATGGTGCTAAAGCAATACACACTCAGTAGAAATCATACTTTGCATTTTGAATTTTTATATTTTCCTGGGCTACTGGTATGTGGTATGATACTCTCATGATGTTGGGCAGTGGCTGCAGTTCCCAGTCAGCTCTGCAATCACAGTGATAAACAACTAATTGTCTACAGTGTGTTCATTGTGTTAGATAATTTTGCCCAATTGAAGGTTAATGTAACAGTTCTGAATACATTTAAGGTAAGCTAGGCTAAGCTACAATGTTTGGTAGGTTAGGTGTATTCAATGTATTGTCGATTTAATAATGTTTGCAACTTGTAATGGGCTTATCAGGACATTGTCCCATCATAAATTAAGGAACATCTGTAACATCTATATGTACATGGAATATTATCTATCCTTTCTAATAAAGAGGAAATATGCTAATTGACCATCATGCCCTCACAAAGATGGCAGGGACCACAGCTACAAGATGGTGGTGCCCAGTCCCTCAACCCCACTGGGACAGCAGGCGCACAGCACGGCATGGCCGGCCCCCAGGTGGAACCGGCCACTCCACATGCCTGCCTCCGCAGTCCCTCAGTCCCCAGCTGCCCAGCCACACAGAGCCAGCCCGAGGCGCAGGCAAGCCTCGGATGGCGGCTGCCAAGCCGATGCCCAAGGCACAGGCAAGCCTCAGATGGTGGCTGCCCAGCCTCCCAGGGCCGCCCAAAGCTCAGGTAACCAGGGCCGGCCAAGGCTTGCGCTGCCAGCAGTGACAGCAGCAGAGGTGTGATGGGGACGTAGCCTTCCCCTGATCACCAGGTCGCCTCCTGCTCCTGAGGGCTCCCGGACTGTGAGAGGGGTCAGGCCAGGCTGAGGGACCCCCCCCCTCCAGTGCATGAATTTTCATGCACCGGGCCTCTAGTCTTACCTAATAATAGACAAACATGTAAATTGACCGTACCTCCACTATGCCCACAGCTAATCAGAGTCAGTATGCAAATTAACCCAACAAAAATGGCAGTTAATTTGCATACATAGGCGCCAACGGCCTGGGTCCCAGGAACATCCTCGGCACCCAGGTCACTTGGAGGTAGGCCCTCCATGGGCCCTGTGCAGCCTATATAACATTCTGGGAAAGGCAAAACAATGGAGGCAGTAGAAAGATCAGCAGTTGTCAGGGCTTGGACAAAAGAAGATATGAATATGTGGAGCACAGAGGATTTTTAGGGCAATGAAAATACTCAGTATGAGACTATGATACTATAACAATGGCTGTATTACACATATGTGCAAACCAATAGAATATACAACACCAAGAGTGAACCATAATGTAAACCATCAACTTTGGGTGATAGTGATATGTCAATGTAGGTTCATCAATTGTAACAAATGCATCACTCAATTTGGAGTAATTATTTATAACTAGAGGCCCAGTGCACAAAATTCGTGCACGGCAGGGGGGGGGGCGGGTGTCCCTCAGCCTGGCCTGCACCCTCTCCAATCTGGGACCCCTTGGGGGATGTCTGACTGCTGGTTTAGGGGCATTAACTCCAGCCATTAGGAAAATCACACAGAATGTCCTTGACATACAGTGTGGTTTTATGAGTTGTTTTAATAATAATGGCCATTCCTTTAAATAATATCTGCTTACATATAATACAGCTGGTACTATGTGAATTCAGAATATTAATATTACAGAATCATAGAAGGTTGTAGTGGAAATAACCTTGAATTGTCTAGTTCAAACTTTTATAAATATTGGAATTCCCTTTTCAAAGATTTTGAATGCTTTTTGTCCTAAGAAGCTTAACCAACTTTTGAGGCAACCCATTTTCTGTGAAAGGACTGAGGGACTGCCACCCCCCGGCTGGGCTGAAAGGACTGAGGGACTCTGGCTGCATGCATGTGGAATGGCTGAAAGGGTGGGTCCGGCTGCTCTGTGCACCTGCTTCAGCACCTGGTGGGGCTGAAAGGACAGGGGGATTCTGGCAGCAGGCAAGCGGCACAGCCTGCCACCCCCTGGGACTGGGGGACTCCGGCAGGGCTGAGGGGACTGGGCACCACTATCTTTATGATGGCATGACAGTCAATTTGCATATTATCTCTTTATTAGATGGGATGAGGGAGGCTGTGTGTGTATTAGGGCAGGGAATATATGGGAAATCTCTATACCTTCTGCTCAATTTTGTTGTGAACATAAAACTACTCTAAAAATTAACTCAATTAAAAAATCTTAAGGAATATTCAATGCAACTACTAGAACCAATGTGAGTTTATCAAGGTTATAGGACACATAGTCACAAAACAAAAAAATAGTTGTTTCTTTATAGCATCCAAAATGAAAAATTTTTAAACATTTCTGCTTATATTAGTGTCCCTTCCTGCACCCTAATTTCCACTTTTATGCTTTAAATTAGCCAATAAAGAATGAATCATAAAACCCTAGACACCCCACCATCGGCCCCTAATAAAGGCAGAGCCCCAGATCCATTCTCTCTCTCTCTCCCCACCCCACCCAAGACCTTGCTGTGTGATCTCTCACATGTGCCCTATACCTTTCAGGATCTGTAAATGGTAAATCTTGTTCATCAAAGTACCCACATGATTTGTAATACCTATGTCTAAAAAAAATAAGCCTGTATCCAGAAAATATTTTTAGAAATCCATCCAATTCAATAATAAAAAGACAAACTATTAAAAACATGGACAAAGCAACTTGATGGACACTCCACAAAGGAATATATATTAATAACCAATAAGCATATGAAAATGCTCAGTATGTTATTGTCAATGGGAAATGCAAATTAAAATCACAAAGAGATATTACTACACACCCACTAAAATGGCTAAAATTTAAAATACTGAGCAATCGGAAATTGCATGTACTGCTGGTAGGAGTGCAAATGGCACACCTGCTTTGGAAAAAGTTTAGCAGTTTTTTAATCATGCTTTTTTTTCCCCATTACCTAGCAATTCCACTCCTAAGTAGGTATGTGAGAGACATGAAAACATGGGCAAACAAGAGTTTATAGGAACATTATTCACAACTAGAGGCCGGTGCATGGATTCGTGCACCGGAGGGGTCCCTCGGCCTGGCCTGCAGGGATCAGGCCAAGGCTCTCCAACATCCCACAAGGGGTTCCAGATTGCGAGAGGATGGTTCTCGGGTGACGCACCCCAGAATTGGGCTGCCTCCTCTCTGGTTCCAGGTGCCACTGGAAAACCACAGCTGCCAAGTCACCACAGCTTGGCAGCTCCGGCTTGGAGCATCTGCCCCCTGGTGGTCAATGCGTGTCATAGCTACCAGTAGAACGGTCAGCCAGTTGGCTGGTTGCTTAGGCTTTTATATATATAGATAGCCCCAAACTGGAGACAACTGATGAATGAATTAACTTCAGAAAGATGAAAAGTTGGAGTATTCAATCACACAGAGGTGTGCTTCAATCAAAGCAGAGAGCCTCTGGGAAGCTCAGCGGGGTGGGGGTGGGGGGTTCTCCTTCAGCCATCTCACCAGTGCCTAAGATAGGGAAATGGTTTTCTTTAAAACATTTGAAGGTGTGGCTTTTATCAAATGGAGTGAAATTAGTAAAATTCCCTAACATCCACAAACTTCTTAAGAAAATTGTTTCACCAGAAACACTCTCAGCTTGGACTAAAAGGGACAGAGGTATAGGGAATAAAAACAGACTAAAGGACTCCCAAAATTCTCTAGCGTAAGCAACCTAATGAAACTACTGAACTGTAAACATGAGCTACCTTTCATGAAAAAAAAAAAAAAAAAGGATGATAGAACCAAGAGCCCAGGAGGAAGATCCATGAGCCAGAGAGAATTATTCCCTATCCTTGAAATCCAATCAGGAAATTCCCATTCCTCAGCTGGATTTGGGAACTGCCTTTATTTTTATTTTTATTTTATTTTATTTTTTCCATCACCATTTATGCCCTCTATGCCCTCTTCCACCTCCACCGATGCCCCTTCACCCTCGCAATCACCACACTGTTGTCCATGTCCATTAGTCCTCTCTCTTTTTTTTTTCTTTTTTGCTCAGTCCCTCCATCACCACCCGTAATCCCTCACCCCACCCCAAGCCATTTGCCTGCTCTCTGTCCATGAGTCTGTCTCTATTTTTCTTGGTAGCTCAGTTTGTTCATTAAATTCCATACATGAGTGAAATCACGTGGTACTTGTCTTTCTCTGACTGGCTTATTTTACTTAGCATAATGTTCTCCAGGTTCATCCATGTTGTTGCAAAGGGCAAAATGTTCTTCCTTGTTACAGGAGAATAGTATTCCACTATACAAATATACTACAGCTTTTTTTATCCACTCATCTACTCATGGACACTTGAGCTGCTTCCAAATCTTGGCTATTGTAAATAACAAGGCAATTAATAAACATGTGCATATATTTTTTCAAATTAGTTTTTCAGTTTCTTTGGATAAATTCCCAGAATCACTGAGTTGTAAGGTAGTTTCATTTTTAATTTTTTGAGGAAACTCCATACTGCTTTCCACAGTGACTGCACAGAGTCTGCATTCCCACCAACAGAGCACGAGGGTTCCCTTTTCTCCACATCCTTGCCAACAATTGTTTGTTGATTTATTGATGGTAGCCATTCTGACAGGTGTGAGATGATATCTCATTGTGGTTTTAATTTGCATTTTTCTGATGATTAGTGACTTTGAGCATCCTTTCATATGTCTATTAGGCAATCTGTATATCCTCTTTGGAGAAGTGTCTATTCAGGTCATGTTGGTAGGTTTTTTACCTTCCCATTTCCCTTTTTAAAAATTTTTTTCTAACCCTAACTATAACCCTTTTCCTATTTTTTTAACCACAATATCTGCAACTGTTACACTATGCCTGTCCCACCATTGTGTATTGGGAGCAAACTCTCTAGATAGATAGATAGATAGATAGATAGATAGATAGATAGATAGATAAGTATTTTTATTGTTGTTCTCTACTTCAAACTTACAAAATTCCCTACTTCATTCTCTTTTTTTTTATTTTCCCCCAGAAGTGATGCATTATTTGACAACACTCGGGAAATGGAAAAGACGAAGTTATAATAATATTTAAAAAGTGTCATCACTGTGGCAACCCCATTATCTATGATATATCTGGATTAAGAATATCCTTCAGGTCAAAATACTGTTATTCTAATGCCATGCTTCACCACAGGGACCACTCCCATGGGTTTGTTGGTGATTCCAGACACCAATATTTTTAATTGCTTCTGTGCACTGAAGACACGGAAGATTTTGGACCCCACTGCAACACATCCCAGATGAGTGAGAAGCCTACTTTTCTTTGATAAAGTAAGAGAAGGGTAATTTTGAAGGGGAAATGGCCAAGGAAAACAGCATAAAATGTTGCCCCAACTCCATTTTCAGACAGATCACTTTTAGGAAAAAGGATATATGGAAGTCAAGAATATGGCAATGGATTCTTTAAAAACTATCTGATCCATACACCACCTACAAAGTCTTCATGTAGCCCACATTCTTCAGTTTAGAAACTGCAAATTGAAATATTCCTGAATAAAAATTCTAGAAATGTAACTTTTAAAAATGTGGACCAGGACAAAACATATCTTCTCCAGTTCTCTTGACTTGAAGTAGACATTAAAAAAACAATTACTGGAAATTACTATGAGAGAACTTGATTCAAAACAAGCAAGGTTTTTTACTTTCATTTTAGCTACACATCAGAAAACCATGGGTGTGTGTGTGTGTGTGTGTGTGTGTGTGTGTGTGTGTGTGTGTGTTTTCT
Source organism: Cnephaeus nilssonii (assembly GCF_951640355.1). Classification (NCBI taxonomy): domain Eukaryota; kingdom Metazoa; phylum Chordata; class Mammalia; order Chiroptera; family Vespertilionidae; genus Cnephaeus; species Cnephaeus nilssonii. The sequence goes on along the minus strand of NC_137072.1, from coordinate 31,240,346 downwards.
TCAGTGTGTCACTATATAAATATTCTGAATAAGAAAGACTAACAACTTGAACTGAACTTATAATACAACTTTGAGTATTTTTGCATTATTCAGGTCTGATGGTGCTTCTGAGCACAAGGACCCAGCTCAGGGATGGTGTTCAGTCAAATTGCCTTATAAGTAAGAATCTAAGCATAAGGTTTGATATTACTTTAGGACTCAAAATATCATAATTCAAAAAGTCAAATGAATGCAAGGAGATGACCTCTATTTTGATAAGATCTTTAAAAGTAATAACATCTTTGTCCATTTCATTGTGTTCTTTGACTTATAGTGTGATTAAAGTCAAGTTTTGGTGACTGACAGTAGGAAGTAACATCTTTCTACTACCCAAAGTGAAGTTATAAGTCAACCCTTTGAGATGCTATAGATGGAAAGAAGTGTCTATGGAATTTCACTGAACAAAAATTCTGTGAGCAGTTCATTCAACCTTCAGGGAGCTGCCACTTAATACATCCAAAGACAAAAAAAATGTCAACTCAATCTATCTTAGGAGCAGACACTGTAATGAAGACAGGTCAATAATATTTTCTTGATTCTGAACATAATATTTCAGCTCTTTGATAGAAGTAGCATAGCTGGCTGAGTGGAGTGCAGCAAGGACTATCTTTTATATGTTGTTGTGACTCTCCCCTGCTTGCATGAGATGACCCACTTTCTAGTAAGCAAGTGGCAAGTCTGCTTACTTTAGAAAAGAGCCATGACCAGGAAATTTTTAGCAAATTTCAAATGCCATGTTGGGGAATGGAATCTAGCCTTAAACTTGGAAGATGTTTATCAACCAGGTTTTATTATGTTTCAACTCAAATCTATAAGTGGCTATTGCACACCAGTTTATACTTAGCACTAGCAATAACATTTATACTAATAGCTGCCATGTTTACTATTTTTTCTGTACCAAAGACTGTTCTTAACATACATGATTTTGTGAAATTCTCATAATAAACCTATGAGACAGATTTTTTGTATTATTTCATTTTATATACAGAAGAAATGGTAGGAGAACTGGGTATCACAAGGCAGTATGCTGAAATAAAAGAATTTGCATCATAGCAGTATTATCTTCACATTGAAAACAATTTGGTTTAAAAAAAACAAGTTTAATATGTCACATTATACTAATGTTGCTAATTTTATCAGTTTTACACTTTTACTTATTGTTACTAGTAAAACTAAGTTGCATACTTAAGAACCATAAATATGAGGACTTTATGTACCATTTATATTTATATAAGTTTAAACAATAACAACAAAACAATAAAAGAAATTGAAGGTAGAGAAATAAGGAAATACATCAGAAGAGTCTTCAATTATCATATATTTTTCTTCATGATCCAAGTGCTAGAGTTATAATTAATGAGTGAAAGCTACACACACACACACACACACACACACACACACACACACACAGTTGTGGAATGGGAAATGTAGAAATTTATTTCCCTTTTTTGTGGCTATTTTAACATGGAATCCCATGACTGCTTTGGGCCTTGGGTGTAGGGTAAACCAGAAGACCAGAAGATCTTGAGTGTAGGGTAGACCAGAAGATCCTTAAGGCCCTTCTTGTGCTGAGATTATCTGTCTTTTCAGGGAAAAGCATTGAAGTTAGGAAGACATAAGTAGACTTCATCCAGTCACTATTTCTCCAGGATTAGATCTGTTTGTGATAAAATCCGAGAAATATGCAGTATCTCAAAGACATAAGAGGCACCAACCAGCAGGGAGTTGGGGAGAAGCAAGTAGTTGTTATCCCCAAGAAAGCTCCTTTACAACTGAAATGGGAGGAAGAAAAGCAAGGATTAAGCTGATAACATGTCTGGTTGCTGTGGCTAGTACTTCCAGCACTATGTGTTTTTATTTTATTTTATTGGAGTGATATTGGTTAATAAAACCATACAGGTTTCAAGTGTACAACTCAATAAAACAACATCTGCACACTGCATCATGCACTCATCGCCCAAAATAAAGTCTCTTTCCATCTTCATTTATCCCTCTTTTGTCCATTTCCATGTCCCCCAAAGCTCCTCTCTCTCTGGCTATCACCATACTGTTATCTGTGTCTAGCTTAATCCCTTCAGCTTTTTCACCCAGTCCCCCAACCCCACTCCTCTCTGACAGCTGTCAGTCTGTTCTATGTATCTATGCTTCTGTTTCTATTTTGTTTGAATAAGAGTGGTGAAAGCAAACATCCCTGTCTTGTTCCTGATCTTAAGGAGAACACTTGTAGTTTCTGCCCATTGAATATGATGCTGGCTGTGGGTTTGTCATATATGGCCTTTATTATGTTGATGTATGATCCTTCTATTCCCACTTTGCTGAGAGTTTTTATCATAAATGGGTCCTGGATTTTATCAAATGCTTTTTCTGCACCTATTAAAAAGCTTTTGCATAGCAAAAGAAACCATCAGCAAAATGAAAAGAGAACCCACTGAATGGGAGAACATATTTACCAATGATACATCTAATAAGGGGTTAATTTCTAAAATATATAAAGAACTTATACTATTCAACACCAGGAACACAAAGAACCCAATTAAAATATTGGCAAAGGATCTGAATAGACATTTATCTAAAGAGGACATACATCCCTGGCCGATGTGACTCAGTTAGTTGAGTATCATCTCGTGCACCAAAAGGTCACTGGTTCCATTCCTGGCCAGGGCACAGGTTTGATCCTGTTAGGGGAGGCAAACAATCAATGTTTCTCTTTCACATCAATGTTTCTCTCTCTCTCCCTTCCTCTCTCTCTCTCTCTCTCTCTCTCTCTCTCTGAATCAATAAAAAAAATTAATAAATGAAACATTAAAAGAGAGGACATACAAATGACCAATAGACATATGAAAAAATGTTCAAAGTCACTAATCATCAGAGAGATGCAAATTAAAACCACAATGAGATATCACCTCATAATGGCTATCATCAATAAATCAAATAACAAGTGCTGGCGAGGATGTGAAGAAAAGGAAACCCTCGTGCACTGTTGGTGGGAATGCAGACCGATGCAGCCACTGTGAAAAACAGTATGAAGTTTCCTTTAAAAAAAGTTAAAAGTGGAACTGCCTTTCGACCCAGCGATTCCACTTCTGGGAATATATCCAAAGAAATACAAAACAGCATTTCAAAAGAATATATGCACCTCTACGTTCATTGCAGCATTATTTACAATAACTAAGATCTGGAAACAGCCCAAGTGCCTATCAGTAGATGAGTGGATAAAAAAGCTGTGGTACATTTACACAACAGAATACTATGCAGCTGTAAAAAAGAGGGATCTCTTATCCTTTGCAAGAGCATGAATGGACCTGGAGATTATTATGTTAAGTGAAATAAGCTAGTCAGAGAAAGACAGATACCATATGATCTCATTCATATATGGAATATAATGAACAAAATAGAACCAGAGGCATGGGTATATGGAACAGATTGACAGTTATCAGAGTGGAGGGGGTTTGGGGGGATGGATGAAAGAAAATGAAGGGATTAAGCAAAAAAAAATGTGTGTATACAACACATAAACACAGACAACAGTATGATGATAGAGGGAAAGAGATTGAGGGTAGGTGAAGGTGGGCAAGGGGGGTATAATTGGGGAGGGAGAGAGATTTTGCTTTAGGCTATGGGCACATGATGCAGTGTGCAGATACTTGGTTGAGTGTACACTTGAAACCTGTAGGGTTTTGTGAACCAATGTCACCCCAATAAATGCAATTTTTAAAAAAATAAGTTCAACTTATTTACTTGTGTGTTTTTTCATGACATTTGGCTGATGAGCATTGACAGAATAAATAAATTACTTAACTGATGCAAGCATTTTATAAATTATGTCCCTAGAGATTTCTTAACATCTTGAACTTTATAACTTCCCAAGGTCATTAGAATGAAAACCACTTTACCTCCCTGCTTCTTCAGCAAAGGAGACACTATCCCATCTCCTGACAAACTGCAGGAGACTTATTTCAGTGGGATTTAGTCTTCTAAAAGTAAATCCGTAAATCAGGGATGTGGGATGTGAAAACCTTATGAATTATTTTTAAATTATAAAACCAGCTACATTATGCATACATTGTGTATTTATTCACAACCATGTGTCATCATTTATAAAAAAAAAACATCCAATTCAAATTACATCTGTGATCTGCAGCCTGTTACTTTTTCAAGGTATTAATACATCATAGGGTTCAGCAGTTCTTGGAAGTACAAAGTAATAAGTATTGTTATAAAATCTGTGTTACATAAACCCAGAGAAATTACAATAAAGGATGGATAGGGAAGAAATCGGATTTGGAAATCATTCTGAAAGAGCATGATGTCCAAGATAAACAGTGCCTGGACACTAGTTAAAGGCAATGAAAACAGATTTTGTTGCAATAGGGAAGAGAATCCAGCACAAACCAACATTATCTTCCATCTGTGCAGAGCTGACTGGACATTTTAAAGGTAGAATGCGGGAGTAAGGATGGGGAACAAGTGGGGACTGAAGCAGAATCAGGGAAAGTAGAAATATAGAAAAAGAGGGGAAAGGGTTAGTCAATGTGAAAGGGTTGTCTGGATTTGTTAACTGGTGCTCATCCAAGTTAGGCTCCTACACTTCCACGAAGACTGAGGACAAGGGTCCTATCTTCAGAAATTGATGAGAGCAAACAGTAAATTATTTTGCCAGCCTTGAGCATTCCCAGAACTTAAGGTGGGCTATGGTCATTCTAGGAACCTTGAGCTGTTAGAAACTATGCTAATGTTTGTTCAAGTCTCCTGTGAGGGTTTGGATGAAATTCTTTGTGCTAAGAGTCTTCGGTCCTTATTGGCCAAGTTTGGGGCTTAATCAAGAAAAGGGCTTAGCCGAAACCGGTTTGGCTCAGTGGATAGAGCGTCGGCCTACGGACTCAAGGGTCCCAGGTTCGATTCCGGTCAAGGGCATGTACCTTGGTTGCGGGCACATCCCCAGTAGGGGGTGTGCAAGAGGCAGCTGATCGATGTTTCTCTCTCATCGATGTTTCTAACTCTCTATCCCTCTCTCTTCCTCTCTGTAAAAAATCAATAAAATATATTAAAAAAAAAAAAAAAAAGAAAAGGGCTTAGAAGAGCCTGCATTTGATCAAGAAAAGGGTCTTTGTCAATGGTAAGATTGACCAGGCAACCTGGAGCTCAGAGACCCAACACAACATTGTATATGTCTTCTGCCAGTATGGTAACTAGGTTACTGGTGTAGACTGTGGTCTACACATCCTTAAAGTGGTCTCCACACATCCACACTACCCTCCCTCTGTGTGTAGCATCCATACAGTCTGAGTGTGTCTGATCCTGTTCTTGTGCAGACAGAGGGTGATGGGGAGGTTGATGGGTCTGAGCTAATCAGGATTGTCCCTTCCCCCTTGGTTCAGGTGCTCCATGTCTTAGCCAGTTGGCACATATCATTCCCACAGCCACATGGGTTCATAGGTGTGCGCCAATTTGTGAGAAGCTCGCTATTTATGCGACATGACAGTGAGAAGTCACCACTCTCTTTTTAGGAGTCATATGGCCCAGTTATAAAAGTTAGCCATCCCCCTCCAGTGAGAGAAAGCATCTGAGGATAAACTATTATACAGAGGAAGGCAAAGTAAAGAGAAACATCTGGGGCTAGAATCAAACCTCTGATCAAACGTTTAAGCTTACTCTGCCCTTAATAAATCTCCCTTTTTGTGTAATATAGTCTAGGTTTACTTTTTTATCACTTTTCTATCAATTAAAAGAGTCCAAAGTTAAATGTAAATTGTAATATGACCTTTTGAAAAAGAAACAATACAAACACAATCAGACTAGAAATGATAAACAAAGAAATGTTTTTCAATTTAATGGTTTGGTGTTTCATATATAAGATGAGGGAGATCTTCAAACTTATTTCCCCGTAGGGAAAGATAGTGAGTAAGTGGAGGCCTAAGAATGATCCAAGACATCATCCTTTGTATTGGGGCACTTTTGTTCACTAGGCACTTTTTATTATCCCCCACAAGAATTGGTTGCTACTAAGTATATGTTAAAATAAAATTAGTTAGTGAATAATGACCCCTTTTAAATTCATGTACCATAATGATGTCAATTTATTTGAATAGTTGACTTAGAAGGCCACTGTTATGAACTTGGCATAAGTGCATTGACATGCAAGTGCCTTTTATGCCCCTGTGCTCCCTACACTCTCATTATTTCCCAAAAAAAACACAAAGGTTCCCTAGAAATGCCCCAGTTAGACATCATTGCTAAGCATTTTACCATCATTTGCTAAATTAATGTGACCTACAGCAATGAGTCAAGACCTTGGCGGAACAGTTGAAATGAGATGTACAAATTCCTTTGTAAATTGCTTTAAATAAAAGCAAGTTCATTCTTGTTTATAGACTTGATTGCTTTAAATGTCAGTGCCTCTCTTTTCCTGATAGTCATTTCAGGCTCCAAAATAAAAATGGATGATTTATAACTCTTGGGAATTAACTTTCTGAAACTATATTGGATGTGTTTTCATCTTTAAAGCAGCAAGAATTTGGGCTGGGTCAGGGTACTACATATTATATTAGATCTTCTCCTCATATAGATTAGAAAAGGAATAAGAAGAAAGGACTACAAAATATACCTGACATTGTTGATAACCATTCATATCTATAAGGATTGGAAGGGAGTCATAGTGGTTTAAATGGTGGACTCTCGGAGAATAAATCACCAGGGTTCAGGTCCTGGTCCTTCTCCTTCTTAGTTGTTATAACCATAGAGAAATTATTTGATCTTATTAAGCCTCATTTTCCCATTCTGTAAAATATCTATAATAATAAAAGCATAATATGCTAATTAGACTGCACAGCCAAACAGCAGAACGACGGTCCAGATGGCCTTTCGGACGACCATCTGGACGACCATCTGGGACCACACTATGACACCCACTGGCGCCAGGCCAGCCAAGGCAGGTGCGATGCTATTGGTCAGGGGCTCAGCTATCACCCCATGATTGCCCTGCAGAGGGAGGCCCAGGCCACCGGCCACTGGGGTGATCAATCAGGGGGCTCCACGATCACCCCAAAGAAGGATGCCCAGGCCACTGACCAGCGGGCTGCGGCGAGTGGGTGGGACTTCCCTCTGCAAGGGAAGCCCAGGTGCCGGGTGCCTGCCTGCAGCCAGAGGGAAGCCTGGGTCCCGGGGGCCAGAAGGAAGCTGGTGCCAGCAGCCAGGGGAAGGAAGGCCTACTCTTGCACGAATTTCATGCATTGGGCCTCTAGTAATATAAAAGCAAATAGTACCTATCACATAATGCTGTTTTGAGAACTCAGTGCTTATAAAGTTATCAGCCACATTGCTTAATAAATGTAGCTTATTGTTTTACAAAGAAGAGAATAATAATCTAATGTAGAAAATTAACATTAATACAAATATGTTTCTAATTTTATTTATTCTTACTGCAGTTTTAGTAGCATTCAAAGAGGAATTCAGGATATTTCTGAGATTTTGAAATCTGATTTAAGGTATGTCTTTTGATGTGGGACTTGATTAGGAATGGATAAAGACAAAGATATAATACTTCAAGAATGGTGATTACAGCAATGCAAGGGTTTCCAGACAGGGAGTTTAAATAGTCTTGGGGTATAAACTATGGCTTTATATTTTCTAAGGAGTGTTAATAGGTCTTTCATGAAATTCTTTAAATGAGCAATAAGGTTATTGCAATTTTTATTTTCCTGAGGGAGATATAGCAAAATTATGTTAATGAACACATTGAAATAATAAAGTCACACTAATTTGGACAATAAGCTGTTTGAATTTCCCATTTTCAGTGTAAAATGAAATAGTGGTCAACCCAAAATTAATTTCCTTTTTTATGATAGTTTTGTGCCACAAACATCAATTCTAAATTTCATTTTGTAAAAAGTGCTGCTAAATATTTTTGTTTTCATTTAGTACTTCCTATCTCTGCATAGATTAAAAGGAACCATGAAGGAAAAAAGTTGTTCTCATATTACACTTTCTCTTCAGAGAATCCATATTTGCAGAATTAAGAAGCAGCATACTATAATGAACAATAAAGCATTACATCAAGGGTCTGATTTCTTTATTTAGGAGATTCTTTTTTTTTAGGAGGTTCTTGAAGATGAATTTGGGGTCAGACTACTATAACCTTTTTCCTTTCCTTTAAAAAAAAATTTTGGAGGTGAAGGAAAAAAAACACATTAAAGAGCATGGCAACAATTCTTTCTCCTTATCAATCTCTGATTCTACCATATTTTCTTAGCATTTAAGCACTCTCATGGCTTCACAACCCTCCTTATGAATTTATATTCTATAGATCAATAGCACAATCACTCACATTGCTAACATTTCAAATCTCTTGCCTCTTTCTTTCTAGGTCCCACTTATCTTGCAAAATGCCATTCATTGTTGAACCTGGCTATTGCAGATCTGGATCCATGTCCACTTACTCTTGACCATGCAAAATTCTTGGTTATTTTAGATAACAGTAGTGTGAAAAATTTGAAGAGTGTTGGCAAATCCACCACTTGGTTATAATGAAATCAAGTCACAAATCAAATACTGCCACAGATATAGACATTTTGTATACAATCATTTATTAACAAGCAGGCTGGAAAGGTTCTGTAAGTCCAGCTCTCTGACCTTTTAGAGACCTGTCACATCTTGCACGAACCTAATTTGAAGCAGACACGACACTGCAGAAACAGGATTCTGTTGCCCTTACATTTGTCATCAGATAAACAAAAAACCTTTGACCAATGTCTAGACACAGGTTCATTTAGGGATATACTCCTCTCCTGTAAGTATTAGTAATGTCTCCAAAATATTTTAGGCCACTCATATATCTTGAATATCACCAATTTCCACCACTGATAGCCCACTTCCCACAACTGTGTTAATTTATGAGCCTCTGATTTCACAAATAAAAATGTATTCTTAACATTCTTTATGCTAATTAGAGAAAGAGCCTGATGTTGATCAGGGATTAAAAAGAGCTATTGTTTTTGTAGTAATTGCCTATGAAGTGTGGCCTTTCTGACACCCTGAAAGGTGAATTTCTAAGATGACAACTGACTGCTCCCCCAGAGCAGGTTTGCTCAATCTTTTTCATCTAGAAGAGCCCTTTAGATGATTTTTAGGATACAAAAGGTTAAAGAAGAATGATAAATGTGGCATGGTATATTGAAGTGGAAATTTGATTTTCTTGTTTAAAACCAAAAAAAAAAATGACGTTTAAAATAATCTTTTCTGGAAAAAAGTAAAAACAGATAGTTAAGCTAAGTTTACCTTTCTCTAAATTAAGCTCTTTCCTTCCTTTAAAATTTTTTAAACACTCATAAAGCTAATATAATGAATTTCTGCTAAATAAACTAGATTAAACCAAAAGAGAATTTCATTTTTCTAAATTTGGCTCAATAAAGTTAATTCAAAGAAAGGTTATGAATTTACTTTTATCAATGTTATTTCTAGCATGAAATTTTATTGATAATCAATAAATATCAAAGCTTCCAAAATCATAAGCCGAAGCATAATGAATAAAAATATAGCTTAAGAAATGATTTTAAATAACACTTTGCAAAAACAGTGTGAGTGTGGAAGGGAGGCTTTGAAGCTAAGAAACAATAGTTCAATAACCAGCACAGACCACTCTTGATTACTCAGCACTCAATCATCCTGTTGTTTCTACCTATGTACTCTGGACCCTGTCTCTGCTCTAAATTCAATCCCTAACTCACAGTGCTTTGGCCATTCTAACTTTTTTTCAGACCCTTAAAACTGCAAAAGCAACTCTTGCCTTAGGATCATCACACTTTGCCTGGACCACTCCCTAAGCCCATACAAGTTGTTTACCTGAGGGGTTAATTTTCATCTTTAAGTCTTAGCTAAATCATCTCTTCCACAAAGTGGGCTTCCTTAACCATGCCACCGAAATAGCAACCAAACCTTGTTCAGATGGTATATATTCATTATGTTTACTTACATGACTATCTGTTTTATGCCTGTCTCCATCCATAGAATGTGAGCTCCATACTTAGTTTATCATTTTATGTATAACACCTAGCACAGCTCCTGACATTTAATACTGCTGAATAAATATGGGCTGAATGGATGCTGTACTGACCAACTCACTCTGTTGGCAGGAGGGTCATAGTCATCCACAAAAGAAGTTCACTTTGGGTTGGGGAAGTGTTGGGTCAGTAAGTGTGAGAAGCCTAGTGGGGAGGACAGCTTTCTTGCCCTCGGGGTCAGCACAGTCACCAAGATCAGACTTACATTTCTAGTCTATAAGAATTTAAGAAACAGAGCTAATCATCTGAGGGGGAGACCCTAGAAAATGGATATTTAGAAAAATTGAAAAATAAGTAAGGTAAATTCAGATTATGGACACTTTGCAAGCCAACCATGGGATACACAGCTGTTCTATTTCCGCTTAAAACTGGGCAAAAAGGGTTCACTTTCTTTGCAGTAGCACTAGTCTAGTTTAGCCATTAGGAAGATATCTGAAAGCTAAGTGTCATTGAAATAGATTAATAAAGAGGCTGATAACATATCAACTCAGTAGAGGGAAAATTTGGGACCTGAAAGTAGAAGAGAACTCAGGAAATGTAGTCTTCCAAATCCACTTATACTTTGTCCCTTTTCTTTTAGTTTCTTCACTCGCCTAAAACAAATCATTTTCACTACAAGATTTAGTCTCCACCAACACCCCTCCACTAGATGGGAAATACATAACTTGTAATTGGGGCAGGCTTCATGGACATATCACCTGCACTTGCACAGGACCCTATGCTCAGAAGGGCAACTCTAATGTTCTGTTGCTGTCATGAAATTAAATGAAGTTTTAAACAAGTGATCTTGCATTTTTATTTTGCACTAGATCTCACAAATTATAAAACCAGTCTTGCTTACGGTATAAGTTCTGGGCCATATCTTACTAAAAGCATAGCCATATATACGTCCTGCCCAGCCTTGGATTTTATTTAAAAACCTATTTTATTAATGTAAATTTAGAAGGTGCTATGTCCAATTGCCTGTCCCAATTCCTGAAATTTCTACCCCTGCTCTTGGCTACCACATCAGTACTGCTCCATAATAAGCACAGATGAGAATTCAGATAAAGCTTACAATTAATGGGTCCTCTAAAGATGATCCTGCACATAAGTGAATGAGAGCATGGGCATGTTGTCTGCTTGGTGAATGTTAAAGTATGTGTACTTTAATGTAAGCTGTTCCACTCTTCCTCTACTCCCTCAAATCCCTGGCCTCACACCAGCTGGAAATACAGTGGGAACTATCAGTGCATTATTACAGATTCTAGTTTTCTTCTTAAAGGTTTGTCTTATAAAAACAGAGCTTTATATAGAAAGCATTTTCTAGTTCTCCAAGTGTTTTTACCTACTTTGTATCATTTGATCACCACAATAACTGTGCGGCAGGCAGAGTGGATCTTAAAATCCTGCACGGCAATTGCAGCAATTGCGTAAAGGGCAGATATCAGAAGGCAGACGATACAAGGTCAGATCTTGTCTAGACCGCTTCCTGGTGTGTTTAATAGATTTTTACAGAGATTAAATGTGAATGTGTATAAAACTCCAAGTACAATGCCAAGCATGTAATAGGTACTCCATATGCAGGAGCTTTTGTTGTCATGGGCATGCTTTCTAGGGAATTGAGGACAAGCACCATCCTGATTAGAACCCATGTCCTCACATCATCACTGCCAAGATGCCGGGCCCTGGTAGTTCCCAGAAAGCATCATGTTCCCTCATGGCTCTTTGGCCTTTTTCATCTGCTGTTCTCTCCAAAATCGCTGCTGCCATTTTCCATCTGGCTAATTCCACTTATCCTTTAGGACTGATCTCATGTGGCCCTTTTTCTGAAACCTTTCCCTGAAAAGCCTTTCTTCATCCTGTGGGGGGAGTGGGCTCCCATTCTCCTCTCTGATCGCTATGGTTGCACAATGTTGTATATCGCTGTTTCCTTTGTTGGTGTCCTTTGTTGTCTGTACTTACCTGTAAGGCAGGACCTGTGTCTTTACTCTGCTTCTGCAGTCCCTGGGTAGATATTCAATAAATATTTACTCCTTCAATGAATAAACACACAAATGAATAAAAGAAGGCAAAAAGGAATTACTTAATTTGCTTTGTGTTTGTGCCCCCTGGTAACAAAACTGAGATGAAAACCAGGATTTCTACTCTCCTGGAGAGAAGCCAGCACTCCCTTTTGCAGCTAAAAGCAGCCAAACATGACTTCTCTAAATAAAAGGGCTTCTTGAGTTTCCAGGAGTCTGGCCTATAGCCACAGGTATGGAAGTGATAGCCTGCTGAGTCTGGGTTGGGGAAAGAGTATCACTTGATTACAAAAATCATTTTTCTTGGCACTAGTCAAAGAAGAGGACAGAGACATCTGCGTGTCCCAATGACATCACTTGGCCCTGCCTTGTACAATAGAGAGAGAAAACTGTCATGGCAAATTTCCAGTTTATCTAGACACCGCTGAGTCAAAGCCAAGATCTTCCACCCCTAGTGATCCCAACACTGAAAATGCCGCTGAGAACTGAATAACATTGCCTGGAAAGAGCGAAACTCTTCAGATTTGCAGCCATGAATTCGAGTCACTCTCATCATGGCCTTCCTGTCCTGTATGCTTCCATTTCCCCACCCATCTTCCACTCAGGGAAACCACCCCCTCCAATTTGAGGATTATCATCCATAAGCATTTCTTTATACTCAAACTACACAGGCATATATTCTTAAAGCTATATCACATCGTTTTACATTTTCTGAACTTCATATGTTACGTCATGTATTATCCATTCATCTTTAATTTATTTAAACTTACTGTGTCCTCTCAATATGACATTGTTAAGTTTATCCACGTCGATATTTGTAGTGGCATTCCCTTGGGTGACATCAAATTTGACAGCCCCAGCTCAAGGTGTGTTACATGTGCTGTGTGAGACTGGTGCGTGGGAAGCAGAGGACACATACACACAGGTCCTTGCCTCTTCTCATCTGGGGGTAAGCGTGTATCCTGTATCCGGGATGTCACAGAGCTGGGGGTATCTGTGGTCTGTTTTACCATGTAGACTAAGCTGATCTCATTTCCTGAGCTTTGTTTGCTCTTTGAGCGAGTCTATAATCAGATAGTCCATTGTTGCTGAAGAATACTAGGCTGGAAGTCAGAAACCTAGATTCTTGTCCCAGTTCTGTAATAAGAGCCTACATGTCCTCTGCCAAGTTGCTTCACCTTCCCAAGCCTGGGAATGCACATAGAATGTAGCTTGATTTCCACAAGCTGCACAGTCTTAGGGAAATGTGAGACACACTTATTGGGTGAAATGTGGTGAAATTGTTCAATTGTGTTCAGAAGGACCCAATCATAGTCTCTGCTCCCCAACTTCCCAACTGGAGATAATCAGGCATATTACTGAGCTTTCCTAAGTCTTGCTTACCTTCTCCCCACAAATTGAGAACATAATGATTAAATTATGTAACGTATGTAAAGTGCTCAGTGCAAGACTGGCACATAAAAAGTGATCGATGTTAGCTGGGAGTAAGTAGTAATATTTCTCTGGTGATAACCTTTTCCTATTCTTTTGTGTAATCTCAGTCCTCCTAAAAGTCTGTCCTTTACCTATTTCTCTGAGTCTTTAGAGGGTATTTTGCCAACCTCTGCTATAAATGAAGCCCCTACAACCAGCAGTGTCACCATGAGGGCACTGAGACACCCACCGCCACAGCAGGAGCTACGCTGGTTCAGACCACCACAGGTGGTGACATGCACTTCCTTTCCCAGCACATTTCCCAGAATTAAAAAGATATCTCTCTCAGTCTCATTGTTTTATTTTGTGTGTGGGTTTTCCTTTTTTTTTTTTTTTTTCATTTTCATTGTTGATGTGTATTTTCAACCCTTTTCTTCTGAGCACTTGTGGAAGCTGGGCCGGAAACAAGTTGCAGTGACAGAACTGCCTGTGTCTCCCAACAACTAAGGGTAGTTTGGAGCATACTTATGTTCCAGGATTCCTGGGACCCCTTCTCAATGCCCTTCAGGCTCAGAGGTCTCTCCTTCAGTGCCTGTTAAAGACCCTTACCTCTCCTTAGTTAACATACCTCTCAAAGTCTTGGGGGAGGGCAAACTCTCTGGCCCCTCTCAGAGGACATAGTGAGGGGTGTGTAGAGAGAATAATTGCCCCCAAAATGTCCACATCCTGACCCCCTGACTGTGAATATGTCGCCTTGCTTGGCAAAAAGGACTTTCCAGGTGTGAATAAGTTAGGGTCTTGAGATGGGAAACTATCCTGGATTACCAATTGGGCCCAATGTAATTGTGAGGGTCCTTATAAGAGGGAAGCAGGACAGTCAGAGTTGGAGAAGGAGGCTGAAATGTTATGTGTGTGAGAGAGATTTGAAGGTGCTGCCCTACTGGCTTTTAACATGAAGGAAGGAGACACGAGTCCAGGAATGCAGTGGCCTCCAGTAGCTGGAAAAGGCAAGGAACAGGTTGTCCCCACAGCTTCCAGAAGGACTGTAGCCCTGCCAACACCTTGATTTCAGAACTTCTGATTTCCAGAACGCTAACATGATATATTTGTGTTGTTTTCAACTACTGTTTGTGGCAATTTGTTACAGCAGCAGTAAGTAACCACTACAGGTGAGTAAGTTGGACATGATAAATCCACTCCAGTGTTTCTATCTCCTTAAGACTTTTGATTCCTTCTGCCTTAAGCCAAGGCATTTCTGGCAACTCAAAGTCCTTGATTGTCGACACGATTTCCTGAGTGTACATTTCAATCAATCCTACAAGCAAATGTTGAAAACCATTCTTGGGTGTTTGAATCCAGAATCTCCAGGATGTGCCTCTAGTTGATAAATTCAGCCTAATCTAAAATTATGTTCTTTTCTTCCTGGTGTATGGCCTTTAAAATCCACTCCCACCTATTCTCCCCTGGTTTCTGCTGGTAGCAATTAGCAAAATCCTGCAATTCATTAAGTGTGTGAGCCTTCTCCTCTGATGTAAGACTCCGTACTTTCTTCCTGGGTCTTACTGGGGAGCCTGACTCTGGAGTTGTCAGGAATAGAGAAATGGAGAATCTTAAGGTGGCAAGAGAATAATCCTGTGAGGAGAAAGGCATCCCCTTGTTAGGTCACCAGGTGAGATTTTTACATGAAGCAACAAGGGAGGAGGGTCTGCTCCTTCTGGGGAGGAAGCTTCCTTGAGGTTTGAATCTGCCCAGCATCTTCCTTCCAATCCTCTTTCCCAGAATTGCCCTATCTTCACACACACACACACACACACACACACACACACACACACACACACACAGTGTAAAGCTAGAAACCCACAACCTCTGCTGCAATTCAGCAACCCACGAAGGCTGACCCTATCTCATTTTCATTTCTACAAAACATGAAAGATGTTTTAGGAGCAACACAGATGTTCCTTGCTTCTCTGACTGTTTCTTAAAAATATAATTTAATCCCTTCATTTATCATGTATTCTTTTTTTCATTAGGCTTCTGGCACAAATTAAAACAGGTAACCCATATTCTGAAGGAAGTGTATCCTTGTTGCTCTCACATCCAAACAGATAAGACTACCATCCCCAGGTTCCCCCATGTTCTTGGGAATAATGATACTGATTACTATAGGGCAACAGTTCAGTTGCTGGAGACAGACTCCATGCTGGCTGTTTTAAGAAAAGAGTCTTATCACAGACTGTTAAACACATTCCCGAATCATTAAGAAGGCTGCAGAAACAAACTCTGGGCTGTGCTTCTAAGGACAACTTTGAAATTACATTGCAGTGCCTGAAAGCCTCGAGATCCAATATCAGGAGGCTGCCAACCAAGGGATAAAAGCTATTTTCACACTTGCTGCTTCCAGAACTACCCTGGCCCTGCTGGGACCCATACAAACAGAAAGGAGGCTCATTGCCCACCTCACATTCAAGTCCCAAGCAAATGCTTCTGTTCAGCAGAACCTGATTCATATCCAAACAAACTAACTGCAAGGGAGTTCTAGATTTAATTTTTTAAATCTTTATTATTGAAAATATTACATATGTCCCTTTCTTTCCCCTTTTCACCTCTCTAGCCTTCCCCCAACCCCTCCATGCCCTCACCACCCTTTTGTCTGTGTCCATAGGTTATTCATACTAGTATGTGCATACAAGTTCTTTGGTTGATCTCTTACCACCTACCCAACCTCCCCTACCTTCCCTCTATGATTCCGTAGTCTGTTCTATGTTTCTATGTCTCTGGATCTATTTTGCTCATTAGATTCCACATATAAATGAGATCATGTGATACTTGTCTTTCTCTGACTGGTTTATTTCTCTTAGCATAATACTCTCCAGGTTCCTCTATGCTGACTCAAAGGATAAGAGGTCCTTCTTTTTTACTGCTGCATAGTATTCCATGGTGTAAATGTACCACAGCTTCTTTATCCATTCTTCTACTTATGGGCACTTGGGCTGTTGCCAGATCTTAGCTATTGTAAATTGTGCTGCTATAAACATA